>NC_135699.1:15056878-16494378 GCF_964276395.1 Gasterosteus aculeatus | reverse complement strand
CAGTTAATAGTTTACTGGGGACACGAAACAACGTTTACGTTCCATGGAGTTCAATACAAGATGAGCTCTAATTTAAGCTTCAAAGGGAGCTCCTGGAGTTACCCACCAACACAGTGTGTGTGTGTGTGTGTGTGTGTGTGTGTGTGTGTGTGTGTGTGTGCGCGCGTCCCAGTTGGATGTTGCTGGAACAGCTGTTTGTCACTGAATGAGGCTCTGAGGGAGAGTTGCAGCCGGCTTTGATGTCCTAATTATCTTTATCTATTTACCCATCTGTCAATTTCAATTACAAGAAATGTATACCGCCGTAAATGTTTTGGGAGTTAAACATATTACATGAATTAATCACATGACATTACACATCACATTGCGGAGCATCTTAGGACGCGACCTTATCAGTATCACATTTACACACAGCAGTCAGGTCTGCAAAGTGGAACTTGTATTCTCTCTAATGGCCACTTGTCTGTAAAGAAGTCCGTGAGAAAACGATTCTACGATTTATTCCCTCCGTGAACGTTGTAAACACCAGTTTATGGTCTCAATCTCTAGTTTTAAGTCTACTTCAGTACATCGTGATGGCCATTTAGTAAATCACGGCCCATTTGGAGTGAGACCATAAAGCAGAGGGCGATTTAGGGAGGGACTCCGTCGTGATTGACAGGTTGCTGCCACGGCGTTCGCCCGCTGTGGAGGTCGTTTTCCTCTCACAACCTCCAACCCGTTTACATGTGTGTGTTCCGTTGGTCTGAAGAGCTTTTCCTGCATCACGGGATGTCCGTCTGTTGGCGATGATTCTCGCGCAGTCTGATCTTGAAACGTTCGATCATGTGACCGGGTTGAGAAGTTTTTGGGGACAAGAGCCACTTCTGCCCTGTGAGGAGGACAAACTGAGAGAAGGGCTCTGAAACCATCGTCCCGGGCAGAGAGAGCAACGTGTGTGTGTGTGTGTGTGTGTGTGGTTGCCTCGAGTGGAATAACACTGTGGCCATCTGCAGTGTGAGGGGGAAAAACAACGCCTCGGAGCTTTGAACGCTGCTCGAGCAGAAAGACAAGAAGGAGCGAGCGTCAGGTGGAGACGGAGGGTCCGGGGGCCTGAAGAGGAGGGACGATCAGCCGAGTGGGACGTCACGATAAGGGGGAAGGGAGAGGATGGGGGGAGAAGGAGGGATGAAGAATGACCGGGGGACGAAGGAGTCGGTCATCAGTTTGGTGTATTTTCTCCCTCGCGTCGGCTCTTCCAACATGGCAGCGGTTCCTGCTCGCAGCGCGGCGTCGTGGATGCGCCTTGAAGTTTGAGAAGATGTTCTCATGAGGTTTGCTGAGGTCGAGTGGTCACCGGGACAGTGTGCAAATGTACTTGTTGGCACACGTGAGCCAAACCCACGAGCAATGATTTCATTATTTAAAGTAGAATCACTAAACTCCATTTAACGTTCTGACATCACAATCGAATAGATTCAAACATTTCTCTCTTTTTCAAGGTAATTAGTTACGTCTCTGCCGTACATTTTATTCCCTGTTTGACCTTTTTTTTTGTATTCGTCATGTGCGTAATCTAAAAAATGGGCCTCCACACACAAACACAGCAACACAGTGGTATGTTCCCCTTTAAACACGCCATATAGACATCACACACACACACACACACACACACATTTGAAGCAGAAGATATAATTGTTTCCAAGCAGTTCTTTGATGGCTGAGTCACTGAACGTGTCCTGTATCGTATCACGATAAGAAGAACATCAGTTTAAAGGCTGCATCTGTTTCCCTTTCATCCTCTCTCTCCCTCTCTCTCCCCCTGCATCTCTCCATCCTCCCACTGCTTCCACAATGGTGTGCTAAGCCAAGGAAGATAGGGCAAATCCCTCCTGTGAGCAGAGCACGAGAGAGAGAGCGAGAGCGAGAGAGGGACGGAGGAGAAGTGCAAACCCTTTCCTCAAACACTCCTCTCTTTCCTTTCATGTGTGAGAATCCTACCGACCTGCCTGGGATGCTTGATGTCAAGAGAAGATTCCTGCTTCGAGCTTCCTGCCCTACGGGCAAGACCGCTGTTCTTCATTTATTCCACCTTCTGCAGCAACTGTATCGTTCTATCAAGAGATGTCTTCACTTATTTTAATATATTACTGACACAATAACTACTTTGCATTAATTGTGCAAAACTTTGGATGTGCTAGAGTTTATGGCACAAAGTAATTCAATTGCATTGAAATTGTTGAGGATATAACTGCTGATAAGAGTAACAGACAAGGATTTGGAGCAATAGTTTGAGGCTGTAGGCTGACGTAATCACACACACACACACACACACACACACACTGAGTGTGATGCAATGGCGTTGTCATCCTTTGTAAAGGAACTTTATTGAAGGAGAGAGGTTTGCACACAGTCTAATAAAACAGGGCTTTATTTCAGCCGAGGATAGTTAGGCATGTTTTATGATTACTGTGGGACAAATATGAACCCTTTAGCCTGACAGCACACTGCAGTACAGCTCAGCTGACACACACACACACACACACACACACACACACACACACATTATACAAGGTGCATTGTCTCCATCTAGTGGATACTTTAGGCCACGCGAGTAATAAACCAGTCGATTTTGTTCAAAATAATGTGCACTGAATTCATTTTTAGTCATTTTTTGATTCGCAAAAAGAGAAGCAGGCCCATGTTTCTTCTTCTGTGGTCCTGGATCACAGTACGCGTGGCCGCTTTTCAGCGTGGCTCCCGCTGGGACTGCGATGCACTTTGCTAAAGCATCACGGCACGTCCCCCGGCAGAGGAAACGCAATGATTCGGTTTCGGGTGTACCTCTCGTTTGCTTTTGAGTCATTCTAACTGAGCTGTTGTGTCCCCTGAGCCCCGGACAACAGCAGGTGGGGCTGCACTGCGCGTGGAGGCCAGATGCTGGCTTCAGGTGTGTAGAGAAAATCTGTAAATGTCTAAATCCTAAATAACAACCACGAAGATAGACATGTCTTATTTTAAACAAATGTAATCATGCATATAGTGTTTCCCCCCCCCCCCACTTAGATGACACAGTTTATATCATTTTTCACCATGATTTGCAAGCTGAAAGTTTGATGTAGTGCGCCTTCTTTTCTGAAACATTTAGTTCTCACGCTCTGCCTTTCCATTAAAATCTTTTTTTTAAATGCGTAGAAAGAAAAGCAACGTGTATAACAACAACAACAACAACAACAACTGTAAAACAGCACTAGACACTAAGTGGAGTGAACGCGTTTCGCAATGTTGCGTTAACAACTTCTGATAGTGAGAGGTGCGAGATGTCGGAGGCGCACTTGAACGCAGCTGTGCTGACGAGCCGTTGCTCGTGGAAACAGCTGCCGGTGGTTTCTGTCAGCGAACACTTCGGGCTCGGTCGCGGCGTTGGCATAACAATTTAATTTAAAAAATAATAATAAAAAAAAGTTCAAATTAGACTCGTCACTGACTGAGCGCGCTTTGGTTTAAGTCGCCGCGGCTGCTCCGCCAGACGCCGGGAAATGTCAGCCGGCGAAACGCCACATTATCCGCGGCGGTTGTTGTTTTAACTCGCGACTCGAGCTAGCTTGTTAGCCACAGCCGGCTAACGACAGCTACGCGACCGTTGAGCCCAAACGTCGTGCGCTCGTAGCGACCGACCGCGACACAGGTGGTCCGCGCACCTGTCGGCTACCTGGCAGCGAAAGCAAGGGGGGCCGGAGGGGGGGCGAGGGTTTTTTTCTTTTCTTTTCTTTTCTTTCTTCTTCCCATTTCAACATGACTCATGTTCACTACAAATTCTCCTCCAAACTCAGCTACGACACGGTGGTGTTCGACGGCCCGCACGTCACGCTGCGGGAGCTGAAGCGGCAGATCATGGGCAGGGAGAAGCTGCGAGCCGGCGACTGCGACCTGCAGATCACCAACGCGCAGAGCAAAGAAGGTGAGGGACACGCGCGTGTGCTTTTAAAACAAACAAAAAACTTTGGTGGAAGAAGAAGCAGGAAAGAAGAGAAGCACGTGGTGCGTGTTTGACAGCCTGCGTCACGTCGTTGGGCTGCGCGCGGAGAAGCAAAGGGTCTAAACACGGACGCGGGGTTAAAAATAGCAAAGGTCAGGCTGGGAGCCGGAGTCGTGACCATAAGATTCACTGAGTCCAGCCTGACTCAGCTTTGACACTGTTGCGAAAATCATCAACACGTGAGTCATCGGCGATGTCGGTAAAGCGACGCGTCATGTAGTCACTAAATTAAAAGGCTGCAGAAAACGAAGCGAGTGATCGTGACGGTGCGTTAAATCCTGCAGCCAGCCAACAAATGCTGAGTTATTCCCACAGAAGCCACAATCCGTCCGGTCTGTGACGTTCCACTGCAGAAAGTTGAACCAAAGATCGCAGTAAAACGCCAGCAGTGTATCAATCAGTCTAACGGTCACTCAGATTGAGGTTCTCTGAAGACCACAACGAAGGATCCAAACGTGAATGATCACTTCCAACGCATTTTGTGTCTCATCGGAAATGATCTACGCGCTTTTGTCAAATTTAGCACATTTTTATGACATCAAGCCCTGAATCAGGAGCCCCGTTTGCAGATTAATTGACAGAGGAAATAAGTGCCAAGTCACGACTTTCACGAGATATATTCTCCTCATTCATATTAAGCTGATCCTTAAGACCGCGCAAACTCTCACTCTGTCCATCTCTCCCTCTCAGAGTACAAAGACGACGAGTGTTCGATCCCCAAAGGCTCCTCCGTCATCGTCAGGAGGATCCCGGTCGTCGGGTCGAAGCCCAGCTCCAGCAAGACCCGCCACGTGTAAGTGATTCCGTAGCTGAACTCCCGAACTGTTCCTCGTGTCGATGTCCCCCCCTCTCCCACGAGGCCACGGTAAGTGCTGCGTCGTCGCTCTTCGAGGACTCCCAACGTGAATCCGAAGATGTAAATGAACTCCAGTCATCAGCACAATAAAAGGAAACTATTCCAAACAAAGACCTATTTCTTAATTATTGGCTAAAATCTACGCGTCTAATTTTAATCTTATATCTTTGAATATCTACCCTAAGCTCTTATTAGTATTAAACGTGTGGTCGTAGGTTTAAATAATATCATTTTGTATATGGCAACAACGTGGTTGAGGGTTAAGAGTAAGTAGGCAACAACATAAACCTCTCAATGAATCAACACAAAAACTTTTCTTTTAATGGTCGACAGTGTTTTGCAACCCCCCACCTCCGCTTCTAGAATGTGCAGAAGAAGAGAAAACCGCAGAAGTGGAACTCCATAGTGACGCTCGGGGGGGGATTACCCAGAAATGAGTCAGGCTTAGACGGGACAACCAGCGGGGGTGTGGGTTTTATGCTGGGGAGGCAGGAAAACCTCACGTGATTAGCCCCGTCAGCACCATGCAAACAGGGGGGTGGGGGGGTGCTGCCCAGATCAATTCTCCACCTGCTCACAAGCAGACAGGCGTCACTGTGCTTCATTTTGAAGGTCTAGACTTCACATCAAATGTTAAACTTCACACAGCGAGTGATGGGTTTGTCATCCAGAGGTCAATTTTATTGTCGGTTGCAGTGTTTGTTATTGTCTTGTTAACTTAAATGTTGAGCTTTTACAACACCCACTTTAAACATCAGTCTTTTCTGTGTTTTGAACAGTTTTCTTTTTCATCAATACCTTTACACGAAATGTGAATGCAAAAGTGCCTTAATTTGCTTCTGCGACCAGGTTGATTTTCTGAGTCGCGGTGCATCGACGCAGCGCCTCGCTGGCTGAGATCAACTTGTTTTTAGGAATCAACAAGAAAAAGGAGACCCAATTGTTCAAACTTGAAACACCCCATAGACCTCGACAAAGGCAGCGCGATAGCCTTTACACATCAGGGGCCCGACAAACAAATTGCACTAAAATTAAAAAATACTTGCCATGCGAAGAATGATGTCACAGGCTTTTATTGTGAAAGGTAAGAAGAAAAATGTGACTCTTTTTTTTCTGTTTCAGTGAGCGATCAGATGGCCAGACTCACCAAGCCTTTGGAGCCTACAGAGCAGTACGTAACCAAAGCAAATCCCACCGCAGCTCCAACGCACACACGCGCAGATGCACATCCTAACACGACTCACTATCCCGCCTTTAACGCGAGCTCAGCGTGTGCTCTGGCGAGATCGCTTCCAATAAATGAAATGAACGCTTCCATTTCCTCTACTGCAGTCTTGAGTTCCTGCTGTAAAGAGGAAGCGGTGCACTTCTCCTGATTTCATTAACGGGAAGCTGCTTCTCTAATATACATCTGATAAGGGTAGATATTATGTGAGATATTAGTAGTTTAGTACATGTGAAGTTTACTAATACCCAGTGCTGTTCTGTTAACCCTAAAGGAACACACATTTGTGTTTATTGTTGAAGGCCTCGTGCTGTTAATTTAGCCTGCCGCCGTGTCCCCCGCCGCCGTGTCCCCAGAGGATCACTTTGTCTCTGGGTGTGACAGGAGCTGCTCAGGCGGGTCGCACGTTATCTCGCAGCTATTCCCTGCTGATAAAAACTGAACCGTTGTTTCACAAGCTGCCGGCCGTCTCCTCCCCGCTGATGCTCTGGACTTGTGCTTTTAAAAAAAAAAAAAGGTTACGTCGAAAGGCGTTTTAATTTAATATATTGGATCTTAATCTGGGCTCAAGTCGTCAAGAAAAAATCAAAAATCAATCTACTATTAACAACAATCTCGTCTAACACATTAAAGGAATAAATGTAAACTGTAAACTGCCATGAAACAGGAGAGAGGTTTCATAAGTCCGGCTGGAATAAATGGAAACCTTTTTTATTTCATGCTGTGTTTCTGCAGTCATGAAGTTTATTTAAACATCTCAGAAGCTTTGAATTAGTGTCCACTCACCTTATTGTCTCTCTGCTTCCTCAGCAGCACAAGTGTCTTCCACTCTTTTCAGTGCTTTGAGTCTTTTCTTACTGCTCAAACCTTTTTGTGTCTTTTCTGCCAATAAAGGTGTTTGTATGAAGCCGTCTGATGTATTGATTACGTTTGACTTCAGGAGAGTGACAGTCGCTCTGTTGGTGTCGGTCACCGTTGCAAATTTCCAATTCAACGTTAAAATCTTGTTTTCACATTTTCGTTTTGCCACAAAGACGATTAAAAACAATCATTTTGTTCTCCAATGTTTCAATCGTTAGAATCCCGCAGCAGAGGAGAGATGCTGACTTTGACTTTTTTGTTATGGATCAACATTTTTTTTCCACTGAGCCTTAACGAGTCCACATGAATAATATATATGATATAAAATGGTGCGGCCAGTCTCCTCCACGCATTTAGTGGCAAACCGACGCGTAAAAGTGCATAATGTTGATGATCATATGTTGGAGTGTGAATATTTGGCTTTTTGTAAGTTTTGAAAAAACAACTTTGTCAGAAATGTGAGTGGACCATTGTTGTGCAATGTTCAACGGTGATTCGCAGTGCAACAGCTACTTTAGTCTGGACTGAACCTTTCCATCCGCAGAAGACCCGTCTGTCACTTTGGTTTTATCATCTATTCCAGAAAAGTACGGGAATAAACCAGGAGCAGCTGAGCAGAAACAGCGTCTCCTTTTAGTTGGTCGAGGTACTGAGGTGGACATTAGGAGTTCTATAAAGAACAAGGATGATCGTTATGACTTAACCCCCTCTCTCCTCCCCCCGTGTGACATGGGAGGCCCCCCAATGGTCCTGAGCTTTTACCAGCACAAGTATCAACAGAACTTTGGAACTTTTTGTTTTGTTTTTCTTCACCGATCGATATGAACATCACTTTATTTACTTTTATGCTGTGTGGTGTTTTTCCGGCCGGAGGGTCTCGTAGTGAAACTGATCATGTGTTTAATTCTGACAGATGGAGGACCAGAGTTCTTCCAGGGCTTTGCCCCTTTTCTCAAAGGTACGAGCTTCTTTTTCTAAATCTTTGCTGGACCATGTGAGTCCGTTTTGATTAGCTACTGATCCCTGTGTGTGTGTGTGTGTGTGTGTAGATGGCTAACCTGGCTGATGTAGATGGGTCAGAGGAAGATAAGATTAAAGTTATGATTAATCAGTCTACCTACGACGCCATGAAGTGAGTCCCCTTCTAATCATTTCATATCTCCTCCCTTTTCTCTCCCCTTCCATTACCGTTCTCCATAATCCTTTATTTTCCATCGTTCTGTCATTCTGTTCTTTTTTCTGTACGTTTCTTTCTCATCTGTCCTCGTCTCATTGTGTGTGTGTTTGTGTGTCTCTCTCACTAGTTACAACAAGAAGTTTGGTACTGTACTTCCTGCCAACTACACCTGTTATCGCTGTGGAAACACCGGACACCACATCAGGGACTGTCCCATCATCGGGGTAAGAGCACAGCAGCACAGGCGCTCTGTGCCAAGAAGATGATCCGATTAGTGCGTGTCTCAACCGTTCTGCTATCCCGTGTGCGTTATTTGTGTCTTTTTGATGTGGTGTGTGTGTGTGGAGCAGGATAAGAACTGTGATGCCCCGGCGAGAATCAAGAAAAGCACCGGCATCCCTCGTTCCTTCATGGTGGAGGTGGACGATCCCAACACGAAGGGCGCCATGCTGACCAACTGTGGACGCTACGCCATTCCTTCCATCGACATGTGAGAGCAAGCAGGGGTTGTGTGTCTGTGTGCGTTTAGACTATGGGGTTAACAGACACAAAGTAGTCGTTCTCCCCCCACCGAGAGTTCTTTAAGGTTCCACGTTTTACATTCATAGCACATGTATTGGCCTCACGGAGCACTGAGCCAGGCGGGAGAGATGAATCAGGAGATCTTCCTCTTGGATGGGATCCTTGTAGGTACCCGGTTGCCTAGGCAACGGAATCTTCATAAGCACAACCAGCAAGTTTCATGAAGACTTATGAAGATTCGTTCCCAACAGACAGTTTGGCCTCTGACGCTCCTTTTGAAGTCCCTCTTCTTAAAAAAAAAAAAAATAAACATAAAAACTAAAGTGAACTGGCGGCGTTTCCCCGACTCTCCGTCCGCAGCGCGGCGTACGCCATCGGCAAGAAGGAGAGGCCTCCCTTCGTTGCCCAGGAGCAGCCCAAGTCAGAAGAGGAGGAGGAGCCGGTGCCCGAGGAACTCCTGTGTGGGATCTGTCACGACCTGATGAGCGATGCTGTGGTCATACCCTGCTGTGGAAACAGCTACTGTGACGACTGTGAGTCGCACACACACACACGCACACACGTATCCAGATTGGTGGTTCCGCATACTCACATTTCATCCATCTTCATCTCTTGCCCAGGTATCCGCAGTGCTCTGCTGGACTCAGAGGACCACGTCTGCCCCACCTGTCGCCAATTGGATGTCTCTCCTGATACGCTGATAGCAAATAAGTTTCTCCGACAGGTGAACTCAAAGTACATGGATGTCAGGGTTGGAGGGGAATCGGGATAATTAAGTGAATGTTGTTTGAAGGTTGGTTTGTGAATCATCACTGCCAGGCTGTGGAGACCTTTAAGAAAGAGCGAGGCTACACTAAAAGTCTGGCAAGAGGGTGCGGCGCCTCCCAATCCCAAAATCCGACCCCGGCAGCGAGCCCTGTCCCCACCGCGCCCCACCTCGGTGTGCCGAGCCAACCGCAGAAGCCTCATCTGTCGACCCAGCAGGTAATTCTCTTGATGACGCGTTTCATCTTTGGATGCAGAAATAAGCTGCGCTGCACCTGCGTGACTCAGCGGCAAACACAATAATTACTGTTTTCTTTTCACAATTCGATGGCTGGTCTCAAGTAGTTATCTTACTGGACTAGAATAGTTTTAAACATTACTTCATAGTGACACTAACGTCGATTGTGTGGTGTGTTCCATGCATATCTATATACAAGTCCATCCGTTTCTTACTGTCTTTCTTCTTTAGGACCCTCTCCGCTCACAGGCTGCAGACACGTCGCCACCGCCTCAGGTGTGTGTGGCTCCGCCCGCAGCTACAAGCCCCGCCTCTTCCCCCACCACACCGAGCACTGACCTCCAGCCTGAGCAAATCCAGCCGGAGGAACCCGACAGGTACGCACGCACGTGAAATGCCTGTGTGGCCTCGCCTGTTCCCTTGTGACTCGTGGAGTATTGTTGTGTTCCCTCAACATTCTGGAGTCGCAATCTCCTTCTGTCGGCTTTCTGACAAAGCAGATGCTCAAAGGAGAGTTTGCTGCTACTTTAATTCGCACCTACTGTCACCACGGTAACCACTAGTGCCTGCAAGTCTGAAGGATTACAAAATCAGATGCATATTACGAGAAGACAAAAAGCCGTATTTTACCCAGAATGGCGGCAGCTAAGTGTAGAAGGTTACTCACTGTGCAGTTGGTCAGTTTTGTGTTTGTTGTTTTTATTTAAACACGAATAGTTGTAAAAGTTGTGCTGTGCGTTCATGAGATGTTTGTGTTGTCCATTCAGAGAGGCTGAAGAGAAGACAAACGACGACGACGACGCTGCTGCTCCGTCCCCAAAGCCCCCCACCGATGCCCCTTCACAGCTGATCCCCCTGGTGAGCACACGCACACAGACCCACATGCGCACACACACACCGACACATTGCAGTCCCTGTGTGAAGCCTGTGTTTGCTGCTGCTCAGGTGAACCTGACTCCGCTGGCGGAGGAGCCGCAGGCGGCCGGCGTGGATCTCGAGCAGCCCCCCTCAGGTGAGCAGCAGCGCCCCCTCTCTTCCTTCGCTCTGCCATCGTAGCTGAACAAAAGAGTCACTCATTTAATATTACTTCGAGAGCTGCGGGAACATCAACAACGCAAATAAAACCGATGTGTTCCCTGAACCCACAGGTCCCGCCCCCAAGCGCTCGGCGCCATCGACGTGCTGGGAAAGGTCGGTGAAGGTCTTAGTGTTGTGATTCTCGTCTCTGCACGCCGTGTCCAGAGTGATGTATTCTCCTCTTCCTCCCTGTGCCCCCTGCAGCTCCTCCTCCTCCTCCCCCCTCTGTCCCACTGGAGGCTGGAGTGAGTCCGGCCTCCAGCAGCTTCGTCCCTCTTTCTCCCCCTATCCGGCGACTCCTCCTCCTCCTCTCTTCCCGCCGCCTCATTTCCACACATTCCTGGCCGCCCAGCAGCCTCTCAGCGGTTTCCCCCCTGGATACCCCCCCCCTACGCCCCTTTGGACACTGCCAAACCTCCAGGGGGCCCCCATCCCTTCCCTGTGCCCCTCTACCGCCATACCGGCCCTCATCCCCAAGGAGTGGTACCGGCATCAGACGAAGAAGGAAAGGTAAGCCCCCCCCCCACCACGAGGGTGACCACGTCTTACATCATGTGTCCTGGCGTTTTGAATCAGCTGCAGAGTATGAGGACGATATGTTGATAGTAATATGAAACACTCCGTCACTCAGGTCCCCTCACAGAGAATCCTCCAGCAGGCGCTCCTCCTCCCGATCGGATCCAAAGTCCTCAAAGTTCAAGCCTTCTCGCTCTTCGAGCAGGTCCAGGTCCCGGTCTCGGTCCCACGGCCGATCGAGGTATTTAAGTGTTCTCAGAATGCTTCTTTTGTGTTATTTCTATTCCATAACATCCTTCTTACATTTGTTGATGCCGACATTCATCTGAAACTGAATCAGCCGCTAGTCATTTCAAATAGAACGTAGAACATCGACACAGATTCCTTGTGATTTCTTCTGGATGCTCCACAGTTCCTCGCGCTCTCTCTCTCTACTCAAAGAAATGCTCTTCTCTTGTTCCCCAGGCCGCCCTCGCGCCACAAAGACCTGCACAGCCGCTCTCACTCCTCCCGCTCCTACAGCTTTGGTTACAAACGTTCCCCCACGCCGTCCTCCTCGTCCTCGCCGCGAGGCGGCTACCGCTCCAGGCACAAGTCGCCGGCGGACCCCCGCCAAAGAAGCGGACACCACAGTCGCCACCACGGTAAGAAATCCGCTTCGGGCGGCGGCGGCGGCAGCGGCTCCGCCTCCAGGAGGCGAGGGGAGGATGACGAGAGGGAGGCGGGAGCCTCGGGGGGGAGCTTACCTGGACACCTGTACGCTCAGCACGCCAATCCGAGTGGCGGCCTGGACAGAGAGCGCTACCTGCGGTGGAGCCGCGAGTACAAAGAGTGGTGTGATAAATATTTCAGTAGCTACGTGGGCCACTTCCACCAGCTGCCGCTTCCCCTCCTCAATATCCCCCCTCCCCCCCAGTGGGAGGACGGGGAAGGAAGCGCAAACCGCTCTGACTATGGCGGCCGACGCCGCGGACGACGCGCCGCTCGGACGGAGGGCCGCTCGCCGCCATCGCGCTCCTCCAGCGACAGCCGCTCCCCTCCATCGCGCTCCTCGAGGGACAGCCGCTCCACGCTGTCTCAGTCGTCCAGCGACAGCCACTCGTCTCCGTCTTGTTCGTCCGGGAGCCTGTCCTCGCCGTCTCGGTCGTCCAGCGACCGGCGCTCCACACCGTCCAAAGGGGGTGTTCAGCCGAGGGCACAGAGCGGCGCCGGGAGCTGCGCCGGCCCGCCGGTCACAAAGAGCGGGGAGGACGAGAAGCACGAAGACGTGAAAGCTTCGGGGAGACTCGGCACCTTAAAACAGCAGCCAAAGAAGAAACGCGCCGAAGGAGGCGACGAAGAGTCCTCGTCCCTCGATGCTGCTGACTCGGCGGATGACTGCAGGGAGGACCGGAGGAGGCGCGGCGCCGGACCAAAAGCCTTCAGGGACGGCGCTCCTGCGCGGGACGAACGGACTACCGGCGATGCCTTGGAACCTGCCCGGCCACTCGCCCAACCAGAGAGACGCCGGGATAAAGAGTATGAGAGAAGACGCAGAGAACACAGGCACGTGGAAGTGGAGAAAGGACGGAGACGAGGCAAACATTCCGACTCCAGGCAGGATGTGGGGAGGAGGCACAAAGAGACGGACACGCGGCGCACTGACAGACCGCCAACCGGCAGCACCGACTCGAGATCACACCGGAGTAGGAAAAGAAAAGGAGAAGAGAGAGAGAGAAGTTCTCTGAGGGCGGAAAACAGCAAATGCTTGAAAACGAACACCGCAGAGGAACCCAAAAGCCGCAGGAGTGAATCCCTGAATCCACTTGACAAGAAGACGCCAAAAGCGGAGCAGAAGAAAGAGAGGAAAGCTTTGCCTCTGACGGAGAGAGACGTCTGGGAGGGGGGGATAAGTGTGAAACCACAGAAGAAGATAAGCATCAACATTAACCTCGAAGGAAAGCGGAGCGAAGAGAAAACTGAAAAGCAGCCGTTTTCTTATTTCGACAACGCGAAGGAAGAAGTCAAGGAGGCAGGACAGAAGGAGAAGTCAAACGGAGACACAGACACTGAGGCAAATGAGAAGACCGAGTCCAGCAGGGAAGTGGAAGGTCTGTCTGAAGAAAACGTCCAACCGAATGAAGAAGCAAGACAGAAATGGGAGAAAGCTACCTTCAGGGATGATAAGGGAGCGACGTTGGAGAAAACGGCGACTCCCGCCCTCAGAGCGGAGGAGACAACCGAACAGGGTCAACTGCTGTGGGACGAAGGAGACGGGACGGAGGCCAGCAAAGGGGGAGAGGTGAGGAACACCAGGAGCGTGAGGGGAGGGGATGCAGGACCGGCGACGGGAGAAAGCACATTGGCGGAGAACAAGGGAAACTCGCCGGGGGAGTCAAAGGACGTCCCGATGGAGGGAGGAGAGTGGAGGATGTGGGAGGACAAGGAGGACGAATACAGGTCCAAGTGCCAGAGCAGCATCAGCGAGATCCACCAAGACGGAGCGAAGCCCCCGGGGGAGGACGGCAGGTCAGACAGCTTCTGCTTCACGTGTAATAATAATGATGAAATATGACACAATTAGCATGTTAGTCCGTATTGTCTCAGCGCATCATTCAGAGAATAGTTCATATAAACCTCCTCGCCTTTTTTTAGACGCCTTCCACTTGTGTCTTTAATTCCATCTCATGGTGTTTATGTTGAACACAGCGGCCACGGGGATCCTCGGGGTCGGGGGGAGGAGGAGGAGGAGGAGGTGAAAGCTCTGGAGGAAGGCGGCGAGGACAGAGCTGCCGACCAGGAGGACGAGCTCATAAAGGTGACGGTCTGGAAACATCTAATGTGGATATTCTATAATAAGACAGTCGTGTTTAATGTTTTCTCCTGTGTCTCAGGTCGCTCAGAAGGTCGACAAGGGAGAGCCGGAGGAAGACGAGCGGGTCGAAGGAGCGGCCAAAGCTCAAACGGAGGCTCCGTCATTGGTTCTCCCGCCGTCCTCCGTTCGTGTGACATCACAGACGACTGCCAACAGGGAGAGAGACGACGAAGAAAAGAGAGAGACGGAGAGAGGAAGAGAAATCCAGAAAACCCCCGTTTGGTCCAGTTCACACCGAAGTGGGGCTCCCTCCGGCGGCAGAGACAGAAAGGACAGCACGGTGCATTCAGACAGAGACCGGGAGAGACGGAGGGACAGAGACAGAGGGAGGGAGGGCGAGAGACCAGGGGGAGGGCAGAGAGAGAGCAGAAGATCGACAGAGCGGGCGAGGGACGAAGACAGGGGGAGGGGCCGGGAGAGAGAGCGGAAGCACGCCAGCGTCTCGGCCCAAAAGAGGGATCTCCCTTCCTCCTCCTCCTCCCGGTCGAGGTCACATGACACCGAGAGGGGAGGCTGGCAGCGAGGGGGCGACCCGGGCGATGCCAGGAGCTCGCCTCGTCCCGGCAGGAAGTTCCCGCCTGGCAGGAGCCGGGAGAGCGGCGCGATGAGCAGAGCTCCCGAGCTGCCCGATCAGAATCCCCACAGATCATGCAGAGACACGTTGGTGTCTAAAGACCCCCCAGACAGACCCTCCCCGCCTGCCCTCCCTCGCAGCCGGAGTCGAGGAAGAGACGCGCCCCCCTGCGGGTCAGAGCCCAGAACCATCGATCCGGGATCACTGCACAACAGAGGCGGGGACGAGGAGCCGCGTGAGCCGAGGCGGGTCCAGAAAGAGCCGCGGGCCGGGAGGGCGGGAGGCGGTCGGCGGGAGGGCCGGGGAGCGGACGGACGGACCAGGTGGGAGGCGGCCAGGGAGCTGGAGGAAGGCGAGAGGCCGAGCAGCCACAGCTCATCGGCGAGCCAGGAGAAGGGCGAGGAGGACGGGAGAGAAGAGAGCGGCGCCAAAGGAAAGCAGCACAAGGAGAAGAGGCCCGGCGGCCCGGAGCCGCCGGAGGACGAGCGGCGCGACAAGCAGCTGAAGACCACGTCAAAGAGGGGCGGAGACGGAAGGGAGGAGAGGAGCGGGGGAGAGGCGGACGGCCTCGGCTCGCTCGCCTCACCGTGACCTTCGCAGCACAAATAATGTTTCTCCCCTCGGTCCAAAAAGTGCCTGGATTTATTCTTTCAACTTAGTTTTGTTTTCCCACGGTGCTTTTTGTGTCTAATATCTGATCATCCAATGGTGAGAGCGAATGAATTGTAAAGGAAAAGCACTTTATACTAAATAGAATGAAAGAAAATGTGAAACCTTGAATTGTAAAACGTCGCTCAGGTCTGTTACCTCTGAGGGGGTCGTTGCATTTGCCTCACACATGCAGAGGATTATTGAAAGCAGAATATTTATGATTTGAAACTGTCATATTTAGTTTTTATTTTGAATTTTGTAAATGTTTAATTTAAAAACTGCTTAATGGAGAACGAATTACCAAAGAGGAAGGTTATAATTTTTCCTGTTTTGAAGGACATAAAGAAACATGAACATGAAATATGTTGTTTTTTTCTGTCTGGGTGACGTCACTTTAATCTGCTGTCAAAGCAATCAAACTATTGATTATTTACTTGGTTATCTTTACCAATCAGACGCTTGCAATATAAAACTAAACTTAAATAATGCGACTACAGAAATCAAAGATGTCGACTATCGAGACACTGTCCATTTTTATTCACTTCAAGCAAAAAATGTTTTCCTCCTTTTCATCGTTTCATCACATAATTGTTAAGAGTTCAATCTGCAAAGGAATGGAATGTGCGGATGCCATATAGAAGTAACTTTAAAATGAGCCAACCATCATCTGAAGCATCATTTTTCCTGACTTCTAAATTTGAGACACAGAAGCTGCACTGTAAAATTCAGTAAAAAGCTTATTTACTTGTTTTCTGGTTTTTCAGAGACATTGTGACGATAATAATCCTTATGAGGAAACGAATGATCCGTCTCTGTTCCTCTTCCTCCGCCTTTTGTTCAATTATTCATTCATAAGGGCCCCCTTGTAAATGAAAAAGATACATTTTGGGACTTATCCGTATGTATTATGTCAATTCGTCTTTGCTCTAGAACAGCACAAAAAACGTGTAGACCTTTGACCTTTCAGGGCTTTTGTTTGTGTGAGAAAGAGGTTCCTGCTTGTTTCCTCTGACGAGTCTGACTGCTCGATCCAAACGTGACAGACAGGTAGACAGACAGGTGGTCCACTGGGACCCTGAACCTGCACAACACAGAAGCACATTAGAAAATGTGGGACACCAGAGGGACTGACCGATGGACAGGTGGACAGGCGCACTCTGGAACATCAAGAGCAGCATCCTGCTCTCCGATTGGCTTGTTTGGTCCCGGCGGCAGCTGCAAACTGGTTGGTGACTGACGTCCATGTGCGTAAAGTTACTGTAGAATTTAAGGAATTCTGCACATTCAAAATGTCTGAAAGAGAAACTAAAACCCAAATGGAGCACAGCGAGCGTTTCACTGCAGAAAAGTGAAAACAAAGGGGGAAGAAGAGCGTAAAATAAATGATACAAACCGGATGTAATCTGTCCAGTTATCCTCCATCCCAGAGACGATGGGCCTCGGCCCAGGAACCCTGTGAGTGTCGACGGGTGTCTCCCTGACAGCAGCGTCCCCTGGTGGACACGGGTGGTAAATAAAACACAAATGCCACACACCGCTATATCAAATGAAGTCATGGTCAATTGAAATGGACCGACGCTGATTGTTGCGATGTTGAGCTTTGAAACAGTCTGTTGTTTTTTCTGGACTTCAGCAGCAAAGGGGGATGTTCATTACGTTGACAACAGTTCTTTCTTAGCACCCACGGAACTCCTCATCACACGTTCGCTTCAAGGTTAACGTCAAAACGTGTGAGTTCTCTGAGATTTTCACTTCACAAGAGAAACAACAAAATGGCTTCAAAGCTGCACAGTGACAACGACAAGCAGCCTGAAGGGAACTAACAGAGACTCTTTTACACAGAAACACGAGGAAGATCTATGAGAATAAATAAAGCAGGAAAAACTAAAAGACCAACACTGGCTGGATCAAAAGGGATCCTGTGTGTGTGTGTGTGTGTGTGTGTGTGTGTGTGTGTCTTTAGGGGACAGCGCGCCTCTGATGTTTATGTGTGAATGTTTACTCCCAGCTTTCCCTCCTCCCTCTCTGTTGATTTGTATGTTCAACACACACCAGAAGGCCGACTGACAGCTGTGCTGTCTAGACACCTTATTTGTGTGTGTGTGTGTGTGTGTGTGTGTGTGTGTGTGTGTGTGTGAGACGAGTAAGTAAATCCCCTTAGTCGTGTGACTTCTCTCAGGTTACTTGGGACCAAACACACGCACACAGATGATTCTCTGTATTTTTCACAGAATCATCTTTAATCCGTTTAGTTGAGCATTAGCATTGTGTTGTATCAGTGTTGAGTGTGTGTGTGTGTGTGTGTGTGTGTGTTCTTCTACATTCCTCTGTGCTCATGTAGTGAGTGTGCAGCATCTTGTTTAATTAGCGTGTCCACGATAACGGCTCATTGACACTTAGAGGAGGGGAAAGAGGAGCGTTTATGGCAAATATGCAAATTGCCATCCTGTCATCAAAATAAAGCAGGAACGACGTTCTGACACACACACACACACACACACACACACACACACACACACGTATCATTAGTCCACCGTGACTTTGATGAGCGTCTGATGTTGGTCTTTGGCCAAATCAATGTATTTCTTCATATTGCTTTCACACATGCTGCTGTTTGAGCACAATATTATTGTGCCCTTCATCTCTCCTTCACTCGTTCCCTTGTTACCTCGTTTCCTAACGGAGATCCAGCCGGACACAGCGACACACAGATGTGCCTCTGCACAAAATAAAGAGTCCAGCTGAGGAAGAAGGAGAAAGGAAGGCAGAAAGAATCTGCGTGTGTTTGTGTGTGTGTGTAGGTGTGTGTCAGTGTGTGTGTGTGTGTGTGTGTGTGTGTGTGTGTGTGTGTGTCTGTGTGTGGGTCTGTCAGACTGCTGGTGTGAACCGGAGAGTTGATTGTCCTGCTGCCATTGATATGGAGATGGGGAGGAAAAGAAGGAGGTGTGTGTGTGTGTGTGTGTGTGTGTGTGTGTGTGTGTGTGTGTGTGTGTGTGTGTGTGTGTGTGTGTGTGTGTATCCTGCTGCGGTCTGACTGACTCATGAAAATTTAGGGTGTTGTAAAAAAAAACAAATGCACTTGTTAAACACGTCCAGAATGAAACGATCGCAGCAAATGTGGAACGCAATAAATGAGTCAAATCATCTGCTTCTGACTCTCTTTATCTCACTCTTACTTTCTCCGATTCTACTCTGCAGTTATTTGTCCCTCTGTGCTCACTGAGAAGTGAAATCTTTATAGACTCTTCTCCCCCCTCTCTCTCTCTCTCCCCCCTCTCTCTCTCAGTCATTGCTGGTTTTTCGTTTCTGGTGAAATGAGAACCAATTGCAGTTTGACACACAAACACAACTCCACATGCATGTACACACACAGTGAGAAACATCTGATCCGTGTGTCCGTACATCTCCCTCCATCTGCCCACCTGTCCGCTGTCCACTGTGAGCGTCCCGATGCTGCAGGCCCTCGTCGCCGTGGGAACCTCACCGGGCGAGTTGAGCCTCTCTGTGAAATCTGCTGCGCCGGTTGTTGATTCCTACACACGTCCAACCCGAAGGAAGAATGGCGTCACCCGGACTTGGCTATTTCAAAACGTTTTAGTCTGAAGATTTAACGTGGCCACTTTTACATCCTTTAAAAACAGGAAGCTCTTAATCACGTGTGGTTGTTTTGCCATTTGATGGAAATTCTCAGGACAATATTCAGCCTTTCGCTTTCTCTCTCCGGCTTGTCTCTTTGTGTGTTATTCACATGTTTTCTTAGGTCGGTCTGAGGGAACACGCGGTGGAAATGTTTGTGTGTGGGCCGACTGTAACTCTATAACGTTATGAATAAGTAATTCATGCACACTCTACACACACACACACACACACAGGTGATTTCTATGAAATAACAAACACCCTGGTGGAGATGCAGACTGGGAGGAACACTTGGGACGTAAAACAGCGAGAATGGAAACTGGAACAAGCTGGTTCCATTCGGTTGAAACATTACAAGTGAGGGTTTGAGATAACGGCACGTAGCTGTGAAGCTAATTCGCTGCCTGCAGACGAGTATCAGGACCCACATTCTCATCTCAGTCAAAAAAACGTGGAGGAACATTTTCCAAAAACTTGCAAATCTTTGTTTCAAATTAAAGGTAGAGTGAAAAAATAGAATTCTTATTCTGAGAAGGTTCTAAAAATGAATGCTTAACTGAGCGCGTGTGTAGTCACATATATGTACATTTATGCATGTGTGTTTGTGTGTCCTGAGTGATTGCTGGATCCAGGCAGACATTCATCAGGCCGATGAAAGGATATATATTAATAATATAATAATATTTAGATGAGAGTTGATCCATCATGATGAAACTAATCGGCATGGCTGCCCCTGCTGCCCGTGTGTGTGTGTGTGTGTGTGTGTGTGTGTGTGTGCGTGCATGTGCATGCACCTTTTCTGTAGAAATATGATTCACTGCATCTGGAACCTGCACATGGTTTCCATGGTGACGCCCGTCACGCTGGCGGGCCCCCGTTGTGCGCTCGAACACACATCCACACACACAGACACACACAGACACTTGTGCACACACAGTGGTAACGAGAGACGGAGAGACTGGCAGTGTGCCAGGACCATCTACTTGCACACACACACACACACACACACACACACACACACACGCACACACACACACAAAACCCTTCCCCCCATGCAGTAGAAGATTCTGAGCACACACACTCACACACACACACACACTCACACACTCTGGGCTGCTGGAACCGGCTTGGGGGGGTTGAGGCAGCGTGCAAAGCGACAACAGGAAATAAAGTAAAATGCCTCGAATGAAAAAGAGGAACGCAAAAAGAAAACAAACCCGATTCCATCCTCCCTCCTTCAGCCTGGTAACGCCATTGCGAACGACCTCCAACATCCTCACACCTAATGACCTCTATGCAACAACAATAGACAACAAGACAGTGGGGTTAGAATAAAGGCGCGTCGTGGGTTAGTCGTAATGTTGGTCGGATCGGCCACTGTTTCCCATCACATCATTCCCCTCTTTGTCATTCACGCTTTGAACTGCAGTCACAAACACACACACACACACACTCTCTCTACAAGAGGTCTGCATGGCCGGTCCGGCCTCAACAAAAGGACGGCAGTGGCTCCGTCCATGACAATGGCCCTCGGGTCAGCAGAGACTACAATGGGACTCACTTTAAAAAGGTTCAACATTTGAAAGAATTCTTCCTTTTCTTCCTTTGTGTGAATAAAAATATAACATTTAAATCAACTGTCTTATATATTAAGACAGAAGAATAAAAACACACCGATGACACGGAAATCAGAACGTGACACCAGGGTGCGAGAGACCTGTCAATAACCGCATGGCCCCGCCCTAAAGCAAGGCCTTTACTTTACTGAATTAACATCAGGGTCGATGGAACAACACTTTAAATCAACTTACGCTTACGATGTTTACCGAGGAAATGAACACGGTGAATCGCTTTAGACTTCCCATCTGACTTCTTCTTTGCAACCGGAGGAGTCGCCCCCTTCTGGTCGGTAGAGAGAATGCAGGTTTTTATGGGATTTGCATTATGCATTAAACCAAAGACGAATCCGACGTTTGATTTTTTAAGACCTCTGACTGGGTTTTGGGTCTCGACGCTGAAAAAATGCTTAAAAGTGAAACTATCAAGCACTTTGCTGATCCTTGGACTTAACGTAGATACCGTTCATCATAATGTCTATGAATCTTTAACGCAACACGTATGTCATGTGATTTATTATGAAAGTACCCGGATTCATTTAATCTAATCTAAGACAAACACGGCAGTTTGGGGGCACACCTTTTTCTTTGGAGGAAAGGGTGACGCGTTTTGCAGGAGAGCGAGAGTGAATGAGTGAAGTTAGCGCTTCGATAATCGTTCGGGGCATTTAACTCCTCTCTGCACCACCTATGGAGATGTTTTTTTGGGGGGGGGGGCTGACCAGGCAGCGGTGATCGGCCCTCACCGAATAAGAAAGATTTGTACAATGTTTACGTCACCGTCCAGTTTGAAGGGCTCATTCGTACTAAACTACGGTTACATTTCTAGTTGTTGTATGGAGCTCTGCATGCCGGGAGAAACTCCTCTGGTTGTAAAAAGTGTGATAAGATTTATTCCCTCGGTGAACATTTTAAACAACAGTTTGTGTCAAGTCAGTTCTTCAAGATGGAATGTTGTTCATTTTGCAAATTAGAGTTCATTTATGTTCAAATGGTCCAGTCTGAGAGTCGTCCATGTTTTCTTCTCGTGTCACCTCTACTTACAAAAACCAAAGCGTGTCGCTTGCGTCGTCCACTTCTCATACTTTATTACATATCAAATGCAACGTGTTGTCAGTGTAGCAGCTCTGTGGCATTCTCGTTGGTTCTTATCTTGGAGCTGGAGCTGCTCGCCCATCGTCGGAAAGGAGTTGGGAACGCTGGGATCGGCTTTCCGGTTGGATGCCTTGTTTTAAATCTCCAGTGTTACCTGCCCAAGCTTTAAGTGTTCCCCATGATAGCATTTCCTTGACTTAGGTGGCTCGTCAGGAACTCAATTAGTAAGTCGGAGTTGAACAAAGTGGAACTCTTGACCAAACGAGGCTAACAAAGCATCTCTGCAGGTAACTGAAACGGAGCATTGAGTCACGACCGGCCTGAGACAAAGGGACGTTCTTACCTCTTCTCCCCTTCCCCCTCAGGATACATGCACTTCACCGAAGGAACAATGCAGGCCTGATGCGGCGACAACATAGTTTGCAAGTTGTGGGCGACGGTTTTAGCGTGTGACTTCGGGTTGCAACTGTGTGCGTCCGACGTGTGTTTCTTTCTCCACCCGGTGTCACCTTCCCCTGCACACGCAGCGGAGCACGTCCGCCCGACGTGTCTGCGAAGCGCGACAGCAGCCAATCGCTGCACTTTGTGACCAGCGACCTGCAGGAGCCCCGGCGGTAACAGAGGAGCCAGCGCCGCCATCGCAGCGGTGTTATGAATTTACATGAGGGTGAATTTAAATGAAGGGGGTGCATTTAAATACGCCAGCAGAGTTAACAACACTATCTGCATATTCAGCAGCTTGTGATGGATCACAGTCACTGGGAAGATGGACAATAGTACCTGTTCATGATGAATAACCTGTAGTTGTGTGTGTGTGTGTGTGTGTGTGTGTTTGTGTGTTCAGGGGCGAATGAAAGTCAGGCTGAACGCAGCGAGAGGAAGAAGCAGCAAGTGTCATTTTAGCCAAAACAATTTGCATTTTAAAGCTGAGGAGAAGGAGAGGTGGACAGAAGGAGACGAGGTAACAGATAAGAGAGCTTTAAGCTGAAAACAGAGAAACACGTTGATTTAAAAGAACTGAAAGAGAGAGAATAAACAGAGATATTCAGCTCATGAGTCAGTGTGTGTTTGTGTGTTGTTGTGTATCTGTGTGTGTTTGTGATGTGGGGGAGGAGGGTGGAGGCGGGAGGAGATAATGAGGTTTGAGAGGGAGGACGTGAAAAATGAAGGGATTGTGGCGATAAGTGTGGACTGAACGGTGGAGGCGGTTCCCGAAGCGTGATGAGTGATTTGAATCTGACTCAGAGGAAGAGGAGGAAGAAGAGGAAGAGGAGGAATAGGAGGAAGAAGAAGCCGAGCAGCATTAATAGATTTATAGACATGATTGTCTCACAAGTCTTTGGGGCACAGAAGTGGGACTGATGTCATTCTGAGAGGTGCAGGGGCGTCCCAAAGGAGGGAACGTGCACGTTACACACACACACACACACACACACACACACACACACACACACAGCTAAGCAGCGTGCGTGTCTGTGCTCAGGACAAGCCTATTACTACTTGACATGCAAATCTCTTTTCTGGTCCTCTTCTGTGTGTCTGCCTGTCTCTGTGGCGCTCTAGACTCCTTTCCCATAATCCCCCTCTCTCTCTCTCTCTCTCGCCACCAGCTTTCTGTTCCCTCGCCCTTCTCCTCCACATTTCAGTCCAATTCCCAATGCTCTTTTTCTCTCTCCCACAGCACAATGCAATGGTCGGCCTATTTTTACACCCAAACACCTGCAGCTGAAGCCTACGTGTGTGTGATTGTGTGTGTGTGTGTGTGTGTGATAGAATGATTCGACCTTGGACCGCTCTGCCAGTCAAGGTGACTTCCTAGTCACAGAACATTGGTGAACTCCGTGACTTCCCCGCCCTGGTCTTCTCCCGCTCTTCTCCCGCCTGGCTGGGTTTTTACAAAGAACAACATTGGTTCATTTGTTGTGACCAGCAGGTAAAAGGATCCATCCTGTCGGCTTCTACTCTTCGTTGTCTCGGTTTGTTCAGGACTGACCTGACGTTTGACTTCCCCGGGCCTACATTCTGTTTCTCTCGGCGCCGAACGGTCCAAAAACACATTTCTACGGGCCGGTGGTGGGTTTTTTTTTTATTTGCACGAACGTGTCAGAGTGCCACAGACGGTCTGCTGCCGTGTCATCGCGCCCCGTGGTGCCGCGGGCTTTCAATCGCGATCTCGCTGAGGTTGGAGGGCGGAGTTAGTTTGCGAGGGACGCCCTAAACGATTGATCCGTGAACGCGGCAAACATTTGCACCTGAGCAAACGTCAGCATGCTGAAGTTAGCGCTTGGCTAAAAACCTCGACGTTCCACTTCGGAGCAGCCGCGACGGCTCGTGAGCCAACACTGAAATTCCACGTAGGACTCTCGATGGTTGTACAATAATCGCTTACTTAAGCAACTGTGATAGGAGTGTTAGGGGAGGCCTGTTTTATGGCCTCTTTCATAAAGTTGTTGATCCATGTGCTGGACTTTGCATTGAGAGCTGAGCAGCTGCAGGGAAGGAACTTGAAACACGGCGGGCGGGGAGACTCCCAAATATCACGCAGACCTTATAGACTCTTTTGAAAAGCATATTATTTACGCACAAACACATCATCGGCATTGGGAATCTACCAGGAAACCCAGATATGAGCAGCGTCGGGCCCCGAGTTCTGTGAGGTTACCGACGTGTTTACGTGCTGTAAAAACTCCCTTTGATACCTGGTCAGATAAAAGAACGACTTGCCAGTAGACGATCTCTCTTTCTCTCTCTCTCACAGTCAAATACACACAGATAAGGGAGGTAATCTGTGCACAAGGATGGGGGTTGTTTTTGCCATCGGTGGGATCAAAGGTCACTGATTTGCACCCCACGTATTGCGGGTCAATCCGGTATTCAGCAGCAGCCTTTGTTTCGTTTGGTGAAACGTTGCAGTTGGCAGACGTGTTCCTTTCTCTGCTGTTTATGCTTCTTTCTCCTCTCTTGTCTCTGTTCTTCTCTTTGATAAAAATGATCGTTTTAGGGTTGTTTTCTCAAATAAAAGAGCAAAGTCATCCATGGGCGACTAAAACAAGGCAGTGGAAACACTCAGGAGATGAGGAAATAAAGATCCAAAGCTTGTGATTTGTTTAAAGTTTGAAATCTCTTCCTACTATGTGGAACAATGTTATATTTTGGTTTGATTATTTCCCGTTTTCTATATCTTTGCAACATGGCGAAATATCAGTATATCATTTCTACTAGATTCTTACTTTTCAGGTATTTTTTTACACATATTGGAACTGATTCTCTGAGATGAATCTTGTGGTTCATGAAAGACGTTATTACTTGACTTTGTTTCTTGTTCACGGGGAGACAAAAGGTCAGAAACACTCACGGAAAGACGCTACTGATTCATGTTGTGCTCAAGGGAACTTCAGCAGGGTGGATTAGCTGGTGGGAGTTTGACTCTGGATTGGCTGAAAGAAAGTTGGTTTGTCTCTACTTTATAAATTGTATATTTGTTTTGTGTGAGACTTTCTTTCTTGAATCATATCTGTAAAAAGGAGAAAAAACAAAACAAGAGTGAATAAAAACTCTTTTACAACCCACTTTAATGGGTATTTAAAAAAAATCTCGGTAGAAACCATGAAATGTGAATTAAAAAACACATCACATACTTTATTGTATGCCATTGTTTATAGCAACAGATAATGTTGTTACAGAGACAAAGTGAGACTCTTGTCTCTCACAGGGGACAAATCAAAGGGTGCAAATAACATTCAAAACAGTCATCAGCCAAGAACACACACGTTACATAATAAGAGGACAGCATGACCGACTGCTGGACATTTGTTCAAAGCATTCCTTAATCTTAATACATAACGTATTAACTTGCTTAAATTTTAATAATGATTATTATCTCTTCATGTATTTTTTTAAACTTTCCCTTTCTTTGTATTTAAAAGTTAGTTTACTATTTTTGTAGGGGTACTGTTTTACCGTTATTGTTTTGCCATGACATATATATATATATATATATTTTTTTTTTTGTCCTAATAACAATAAAATAATCAAGCTAAATTTCCACTAATTAATCACTTCGTGGTGGCTCTCACAGTATTTTCAAACTCAATGCGCTTCAATTTGACCACATTTAGACCAAAAAAAACAAAACACATTTAACAGTCCTGTCTGGTTTCAAAACCCTTCTCACAAATAAATACAATCTATGGGATCACAGAACACAAAATAACTAAAATGATTAAAATGTTTAAAAGAAAAATGTAAATACTTTTTTTAAGGGTATTTTGTTGTTGATTCCGGCCACAATAAAAAATGAGGTGAGGGGTCATACATAAGAATTTTTTTTTTTGGGTCCGGAATATTATCTGCTTATTTGTCCCCGTGGGATGAGTATATAAATAATAATATGTTTTCTGGTTAGCATATTTATATATTTTCACATTGCTCAAATGTATTTTGGGGTCATTAAATAAAGAAATAAATAAAACCTTTGCAACATGTTATCTAAAAAAAAATATCATATACCAGTTGTCAGTCATTGAGGTCTCGTTGCCACAGTAACAGCTGTGCTGTGCTCGCTCATTTGAAGGCAGCGAACCGCTTTCCTTTAACGCGCCATTACTCTTTCTCTCGTAAAGCCGTCGGGCCACCTTTTCAGCCCGTGTTTGGTTTTCCTCAGTCAGAGGAAGTGGTGAATGTGCTTCCTGTACCGTCTCCCCCCCCCCCCCCCTTCCTCCCCCCTCCAGACCTGTAGTGAATGCAGAGAGAGAGAGAGAGAGAGAGAGAGAGCGGAGGGGAAAGCTGAGCTCAAGCGAAAGAAGGTTAGCCAGCAGCGAGTGAAGAAAATGGCGATCATGCAGGACGAATTCCTCCCCTCGTAGACGCTGCAAACGCGTTGAAATTCTTGTAGCCTTACAGCCGGCTTTCCTTTCCACTCGGTTGCACTTTATACTTCAATGAGGTGAGGCTTGTTTGCGACGTTTTCTTGACCGTGGGGGGGCCGTTTCTTTGTGGCGAGCTAATGTGCGCAGGGAGGGAGACCCGGGGACGGGTGTAAGGTAACTTTAGCTGCCGCTGTTGTTTGGTTAGCCGTGACGGAGCTACGCTAGCTTCCTGTTCGGCTAGCCGTCGGCGGAGCGACTGGGTTGCGTTGTGGTTTGGCAAACGTAAAGGACGAAAGCGTCGACTGGAAGACAAGTGGATAGTGTTTGTCTGCACATGTTTGCCCGTTTAACGGGGACGTAACTGAAAAAAACAGGTTGGTTGGCAGTTTAACCTCATGCTAACTAGCACGATAATCGGTTAACCTCGGGTTGCAGGTTGTGCGTAGATGTCTGTAAAAAATGAGTTATTTTTGTCTTTCGTACAACCTTCTTGAATTGATGTTTTGGGTGTTTAAACTACCATTGTATGTGGTTTAATGCGTGCGTGCATTTACTAAAATGTCGCCATCGCTAGATTAAATAAAGACCGGATAAGTTAGCTTAACTAGCCGCATCGTAACATTGGCTCTTCCAGCTAGCATTAGCAGCCGTGCTAACCTGACGACGCAGGTCGCTCCGGCGGTTGGTTCGATTGTTTTTACCGGCTGCTTGGTGACATGCGAGCGGGGGGGGGGCACATCTGTCCAAACGCCCTTGAATCGCTAACACGGTGTGTCGATATTTAATGTCAGCTGAGGTTGTGCTCTGTGAAGCTGCAATAGTTGTAGGATCGAGTACCCTCTAGACAGGGGAGGGGGGCGGGTTAAACCAGCAGACCTCCGCGCTGCTGCTCTTCAACCGCCGTATTCAACATTTTTTCCCCCATTGACCCGACGGCGCTGCAGAGGAGCCCCAGTCGCACTAAAATAAAAAAATGCATCGACTGTAAATGAGATGCCGCGACGTGTTCGTCTCTGCTGCGGCGGGTGGAGGGGGGAGGAGAGAGGGGGGGGGGGGGGGGGGTCGAGAGAAGCCATGTTGGTTAAGCTGTAAGTCAGGCGACAGCTGAGATAATGGCCGATCAGGAGCTGGAACTCTTGACACACACACACACAAACACGCGTTGCACTCCAGCGTCGTTGTGTTTTCAGGCCCGTAACAGATGGGCCCTCGTTCAATCTGTTATGCAGCTCGACCTGCATTTCCACATCGACCAGTTGAAACACTTTTCGCTCTGCGCTTGTTGATGGGTCGCTATTGTTTTGTCGGCGTGGGCTCGGCCTCGCGTGGGTTCGTGCGGGTGGAGGTGCATTCCCTCTTTGACCCGCGCACGATCAATAATTAATTTGAGACGCTGTGATGGTGTCGTGTTTACCATTCCACGTCGATTATAGCTGCGTGTAACCCCCTCGCACACGTACTCCTCGCCATGGCCTTTATCTCCAAATCAAAATACAATGGTAGTCAAATGAAAGAGGCCTTTTATTCGTTGATGTTTGTTTTGGTTGACCTGCTCTCTTTATAACCTTCGTATCTCGCGTGTCTTTCAGAGATTTGGAATCGAAAGCTGTTGCCACCAAAGAAGCATCGAAACAGGTGACTATTGCATCTGAAATCGTAACGTACACGTTCCCTTGTTTTACGACTGTGTGTTAGATTAATGTCCCTTCTCTGTAGATGGTAGCATGACCTGTGTGTACGTGCGGTGGGCTACCAAGGGAGGGGGGGCTGCTTATGCAAGCACATGCAGTTCCGTTTGAATTGAATTGGAGGGTCTGGGTTGGTCTAGGCCGCATTGTGCTGACTAAGCTTTGCTGTTTTAAAATTGTTAAACGACACGCCGGGATCATGGTGTTTTGTGTGTGGAGAGGTGTTTGTGCAGCTCATTGTGTCCATACAGTTGCAGGCACACAAAAGGAGCTGTGGATCACAACTGGTCCATTAACTGGCTCTGAGGGCCGCGTCTAATCGGTGTTCAGTTTTTAGACCCTACATATGTTTTGTGAATATTGTTTCCTGAAATGTGTTTTGTTTTTGATTCGATCGTTCGCACTCGAGTCAGTGCGGCCGGCTGATGGTGTGACACATTTTCCCAGCCATGGGGCATATTTTCTTTGTGCACGTAGGCGGACTAACAATGAAACAATGCAGGGGAGAATGAA
This sequence comes from Gasterosteus aculeatus, assembly GCF_964276395.1. Taxonomy (NCBI): domain Eukaryota; kingdom Metazoa; phylum Chordata; class Actinopteri; order Perciformes; family Gasterosteidae; genus Gasterosteus; species Gasterosteus aculeatus. The sequence goes on along the minus strand of NC_135699.1, from coordinate 16,465,628 downwards.
ATAATACCTTGTTGTGTATGGTGACACTAATTATAGCAATTTAAAAATTGCCTCTATTATCGTCATTATTTGTTTTACCACATTCCTATTTAGTGTGTGTGTGTTTTAAAAAACGTTCTTACTACGTACGTGTAGATATGGATTCTGTAAATAAAAACAGGAATAACACTGTGGGACAGTGGTGATGTCGTCCTTGATCCAGTGTTTTCCTCTGAGGCCGTTTAGTTGCGCTGCACTCACCTGCTCGGATACTCGCAGGTTCGCCTCATTGCTCATAAAGCAGTTCTAATCATAAAACGGATCAGTTGTGAATGTTGAAATCTCCTTTTGATTTTGGTGAAGCAACGGCTGGCGGGCTTCACTTTCACTTTTGGTTGCTTGGCTCCGCTGCCCCAATGACTGTTAGGCAGACATGTTTTCATCCCGTCTAAAAATATCACACGTTTTCACAGCTGTTTTCTGCCGAGTTGAAGCCGTGGCGATGTGCAGTCCGTGCCGTCATGGCCCACTTGATGTCACGGTGTTGGGAATTTAATACAGCACTGCTATAAATTCCTACTCTATTGCTGCGTTGGTTGGGGGGAGGGGGGGGGGGGGGGGGGGTTGTTGGCCCTTGGCCGTCCGAGTCGTAAAGCCACACCTGCAGGTCATGAGACAGGAAATATTTGAGGCCGGCGACAGTGACATTTCAAGCAAATAGGTGGAGCTGACAATTAGAAACATTAATCCCAGTTAAAATCAAATGCAGTTAACTTTTAATGTGTACAACAAAATGTCCGAATTACAAGTATGGGTATAGTTTTAGTTCTACACCTATGCAGTGAAGAGTTGCTGTATGTCACCTACTGCAAAAAAGTGCAGAAATCAATTCGCAATTCCTCCTTCACTGAATATAATTACATTATTAGTTTATTATCCATGTCCTCGATTGTTAACTTCTGAGCACTTAAGACATTCTTTTGCTCCTGAATATAGACAAAAATGTTGGTGAGAAATTGTTTGAATCAAAACTTATATCACGCTGCCTTTCTCGTTAACATGAATTAAAAAAAGAACTGGAATTGAGGCTGGAAATGTCCCACTTGGCTGTGTCCTCTACCTCGCAGCTCCGCCGTCGAGGAGAGAGGAGACCCTCTTTGTCATTTGCTAATTGAGTGATGGCTTCCCTGAACCTGAGCCGCCAGTGTTAATCCTCTGTGAGAACATGCAAATGCAAATTGATGCAAATGATCTGGTGTTACACATGGAAATTAGCCACGCGACTCCCTTTGCTTTGTGCCGCCGCAGACCGGCTAACTCTTGTGAGCGTTTCTGTGGACGCTCGTGTCTTATAAGTTTATGTTTGGGGTGTTTGCTGTGGCTACAGATGCAATCAATACTCGGGTCTCCTTTTAAATTTGACTCACTTCTGGGGAGTGAGAAAAAACAAATAAACACTCCCACAGGGTGTCTGCATGCGGCACCCTAAACTCACATTTCTGATACCTACATTCTCAGAAACCCAAATATAGTTTTATTTTAAAGTCTTTCAGCTTCATTTGACAGCCAGCCAGCAGGAAGGAGTTCACCAAGAATCCCAGAAGGGAAGATGAGAAGAAGCTTTAACCATAGCCCAATGTAGCAGACAGAACTTATGATCCGATATGTTACAGAAACGCTTGATGGCCAAATTAAATACATTCTCCCTCTAACTTGAATCCAAGCCATCACAGTTCACAACATCCGTAGTGATGTTTGATATCTAATTCTGCTGCTCTCTCCTCCTCAGCCCATCCTCATCTCAAGGTGGGACCAAAAAAAAACAAGCCGCATTATTCTTAGTAGTGGAGACGCGATAAGCAATTCTTGTTAATCAGTTGGTGATTGTTATGCAGCGGTGAAAATAGCCGCCCTTTTCCATCTGGATCGTGTTGTTCAATGAGGAAGGAAAATTATGTGTTTATGTTGAACAGTTTCCTGCAGTTTAGGGCTGCAAATAACACTTCGTATTATTTATTTTCTATCTATTGCAACTTTTGTCAACCACCCATATTATTATTAAAATGTATATTTTATCACAAAGGCATGTTTTTTTCTTAGTGTTAAATTCCCAGTAGTTGAAGTGTTTGTCGTCCTTACGGCAAACAAGGAAAGACTGAATTATATTGCCTTGATTAACCAGGGATGATCTCTAACAGTTATTAAAGAACAATAACAGAACGCACATGGTGACCTAGATTAAGAAAGACTGTTTTAAGCAGGTTTACTGTGCTTCCTTTGAGGCGTCTAAGGAACATGCTGATGGGACAGAGTCTTAAAGTTGTATAATGGTGACTACGTGGGGTGTTTGAGTACCACCTGTGACTGCTAAGAGAAGAACAAACCATAAAATGTGCAAACGGTCCCCATCTCTTGTCAACCTCCCCCCGTTCCGATGGCCTCGTTCTCCGTCGTCTTCTTTCACTTTCAGTGACTCGTGGTGCCCCCTCCTCCGTCAGCTGTAGCTGTCGGGGGATGGGCGATGGTTGCCCCATTCATAAACAGATGGGGTGTGTGTGCGCGCTCCAGGAGAGCCCCCACCATGCTCTGCTGTTGTTGAACCCAGAACCATCTGCTGAAGCACTTGGTGGTTGAGGGGGGGGGGAATCTAGGTCTGCAGTTTGATTAACACATTGAACAGGATAGATTAAGAACATTGAGTTTGACTTGTGATGTCAGCTTCACGAGGACGTCTTAAACTTCTACCATGTTATACACATTTATAGATAGTGTTTTTAACAAGGGACGAAGCGCTGTGATCAACATCACTGTAAAACTGTTTTTTTCCCAGTATGTATTGGTTCTTTAATACTGTAAAAGTTGCATATTAAACATTGCATCTTGAAGTTTTGCCTTATTCCTCTGAGCTTCGTTGCTGTGGTTTCTGTCGGAGTTGTTTGAGCATCTCTGCCTTCTGTCTGTTTATAGTGAAGGTAAGAGCTGTGTTGTAATCTTATTACGGGATTAGACGGCAGCCTGCAGCTTTCCCCTGTCGGCTAAATGGTTCACCCACCGCGACCGGTGCGGCTGCACTCGACACTCTCAGAGGGAGAGGACACGATTACAGACCAATAGGAAGAGTAATATCAGTCAACGTGTGGTCCAACTGCGACATTTATTGCATTTTGAGGCCATATTTCATCATCTGTTTTCAATGTTGTTGTCCGGTGTATCACTATCACTTTTCAGTAAAAGGCACAATAGACACAAATCAAACATTATATATGAGCGCTACGCAATTGCGATTTAATTAATTTAAATGTTTGTTATATTCTATTTAATCAGTTAATGGTTTAAGCTCTAAAATCCTCACAAACTCTCAGAGCTGACATGCTGAGAAGTTTTCGACCCTTTTTTAGCGGCACATAAAACACAGAAGGCTACAGTGCCTGTAATGCAGATGTGTTGTTTCCTGCTGTCTTCCACAGGGAACGTACCCACAGAGGGAAGAACAGTGGATGGAAGAGAGAGAGAGAGACGGAGATTGTGACGAGGACGGAGGATAAGAACACACTGGTCAAAAGGTGAGAATGCAGTCTTTTTGTCTAGTCAGCCCTGGATAGTCGCGCTTTGTCAAGGTGCCTGAAAGTTAATCCAACGCTCTGGTCGTCCCGGTGTGAGTTCCTCGTGCCGTGTGGCGTCGCGTTTGTACAAGCCAGACACGGTCTGATGGCGTCCAGCTCTGACCGTGTGTGTGTGTCTTTCAGTCGCTGCCTCTTTTGTTTTTGCTCCTCTCCTGCCGTGTTTACACTCCCACCCTCTTGTTTTATTCCTCGATGTAGTCTGTCGCAGTACAAGCAGAAGTAGTTCACAGTTTAAGACTCTGCTGTAGCAAACGGTGAGGGGGTTATCACCATGGAAGCGCCTCTCCCCCGACAGTGCATGTACAATAACAAGTTATTATTGTACCTCTGAAAGGCTCGGTGTCTCTACTTAACAGTGTCTCACCGTGGCTGCAGTCTAAACAATGGCTTGTATCATATTTAGTGTTGACAGAAAATGACTCTTCCTTTACATATATTGGATTAATTTAGTAACAATGTTTAAACAAAAATCCATAACGTGGTCTGTCTCCAGCTTCTGAAATGTGCGGTTTTCCGGCCAGTCTTCGACCGGTGTGATAGTAAATTAAACATTACTGGGTTTGGACCTGTGGTAGACATTTTTCGAGATGCAGGAAGTTGACAGTTTAAAATCAATTACGCTCATCTCCCTGAACGCATTCAAATCCCCTCATTACCAGAAAGGGAACAACCTACGTACACAAAGGCTTGACTGGCGGCTACCACCACCGACCCGGTTGTAGGTGGAAAGGTGACGGAGTAATGGACAAACTGGCTAATGAGTCACAGAAGCTTGGGCTTTTTTTTTTTTTTTTTTGTGCACGCTGCCCTTTGGTTGGAGTTTGACCCGCGTGGGTGCCCCCTCCGATCTCCTCCCGTGGTCGACGCGGTGACGGCGGTGACGGCGGTTATCTCCTCCTGCACACGCTCGCGCTGCACATGTGCAATCTCATGGTGCGCCTGCTTGTTTTGTGAGGGACACGGTCATGCGATTTTAAAGTTAACTGGCCAAGGAAGATGCAGATTGCCGGCATTCACACCCAAAATGTAGCTATTATTTTAGGCGGAGGCACACTGGCACGTGACTGCGGCGCTGATGTCATCCTGCTGGGACATGCCCAGAGGAATTCGGAGTGTTTAGGAATGTTGCCGTTACAACAGGGGCTTTCTTAACTGGATCTCCGTTTCTGTTTAGTTCAGCCAATTGACTCTATATTTGTGTTGGGTGGCCCCAACCAGCGTTCACTCAGAATATATAACAATGCAATGTATGTTTATAGTGCACACAGCCAAGATGCAGTCATGCAAGTCATCTTTGTTGCAGTTTGAGCTGTTTTTTAAAACACAGAGCTGATGTTGGAATATCGGGAAACGTGTCCACGTACGAGGAATGTTTTCTCCTTAAAGTAATGTGACCAGGAAATGAATGTTTATGACCAGCTCCAACTGTGACCGCTGGACCCGTTATGCCTCTTACATTCCAAGTGACAGTTTCTAGCTTACGTACAGAGGTCTTTAACTTGTGAGAAAATTATTTTAAAGAATGTCAACTGTTTTGAATCGATGTCTTCGTTGCATAGCAACAGAAGGATGAGAAAAGCGCCTTTAGCTAAAAAAAAGAAAAATGTTGACTGTCATTTCATTTTTTTTACCTCAACTGAGGTAAATAAGGAATAAAGAATAAAAACTGGCTGTAAAAAAACTCTCGGTCAGTTCTATTGATCTCTACTAATCGTTTTTTCAGCATCTTTGGCTCTGAACATTCTTTGCTCCTTGCTGCGTTAAACTGAGCACATATTTTAAGTTTCTTGTACCGTCGACATTAGGAAGTTTACCTTTCTGTTGTTGCTTTTCATACATGTCAGAAGCTGCAGCTGCATTCCTCATCAACCTCAGTGACGGCCCCTTCGTCTTCGTCCCTCCTCTTTCACATTCCCTCCTCCGTAGCTTGATATCTCCATTTTCTTTTTCTTTTTTCTCCCCTCATCTGGTTTCTCTCCTGCTCCAAGGCACTTTGCGTTTGTGTGTTGTCCTTACCCCCCGCCTCCCCAACCTCACCAACGCTCTCTGTCTGTAAGATGATCGCAGCAGTCGAGCTGCAGCCAACTCCGGGGGCCCTGATGAAAGCTGCTTTCAGACGGGGGAAAGGGAACAAACTGTACTCTGTGCTGAGCGGGGGCAAAGCGCACGCTCGTACTCGCTGGGGTTGGAGTTAAACGTTGCACATTCAATAAGTGTGGCGTTACCAGCAAAGGTCTATTTACTGTCGTGCTACAATAAAGGATTACAGACAAACAAGTTTGACAAATAAAATGGTCGTCTAATAACAGATAACAAGTTTTGAGTTACATCCGGTGGTACGTCGACGTCTCTTGCTCGTCAAATTAGTTGTTAAATGTTCCTCTTTACTTATTGATTTGATTGATTGCTTGTAGGCGCACACACAAAATATTATACATACATGCTGGGAGTTAAAACAATCGTTTAATATTATGTTGAAGTCCTGGTCATAGTGGTTCTGGGGCATGAAGAATACTGCCTCGAGTGAAGTGTTTGCCAGCCTTCTACTTTAATTTGACTTTCACTGCCTTATAAGGTGCAGCGTCCCCCCTCACCCACCTCGGGTGTAGCCCCTTTAAATCGGATGCTTTGGGGTTGACAAAGGTCTTAGGAAGGTTTGAGTCAAGATCCATGAAGTAAAGCTCTCAGTTTGCAGGAATGAGCCTCCTCTTAGTGCTCCCTTTGCTTAGTGTAGCAAATGTAACACTTGAGCGACTTTCTTTGGGTGGGGGGGCTCTTTTGTATTATGTCATTGTCCTGTCTGGCTGTTGATTGGTTGCAGAAACACTTTCTGGCAGGCTTAGCGTTTCTATATGCGAGCAGTGTGCCCAGGTTTCGCTGTCGCAGTCTGGCCTCCGTTCAGTATTTCACACCATCGGTTGTTGATTTTTCTGTGTGAACAAAACATTTTAGCTAAACATAAAATTCAGAAGTAGGATTGTTTTGTCTTTTTGCCATATGGCGTTTCCTACATAAACATGCCCTGCCACAGTTGTTACGCATGCATGCATCAGCCTATTCGCTTACTTGCTCAATGTCCACACATGGCTTTGTTTGTTCTCTTATCATATTGGCGAGTGAACACAGTGGTTGCTATTTGAACTGAAGGTTTATAAATAGACCAGTGTGCTGCTGCAGCAGGCAGAGAGAGCAAGCACACCCTCCTATCCTGCACTAGGAAAAGGTCACTACACACACATGCATACTTGTGGTTGTTGAAAGCACGGATCCACTTTCTGCTGGATTCTCAACTTACTCAACTTTTACCGTCTTTGTGACTTAAGTCTTTACTTTGGAATTAACGGTTCTGCTTGCCAAAGCGTCCCAGAGTCAGTAGTAGTAGTTCTGTAAGCTGGTTGTATAACCCTAATCTAGTCCAAGATCCACACACAGTCATGCAGGAAGAAAAGGCGTGCTTGATCCTCCTTCCTGTTACCTTTCTGAGCAGACTCGCATACTTGTCCCTCATTCCAGTTCAGACAACGCAAACCCCGTCCTGTAGAGGGGAATACGTCAGCTCAAGCTCTGTTGCACACACTTCGTGATACACGTGAAACCTGCTGCTGTTAATACATGCGTACATTATGTTGACCTAATCATCTCTCTCAACCTTGTCTCTCCCTCTGCAGTGCCAGATAAGACCAAGTCAAGGCAGAGTCCTCAGTCTTAACCACCCCAGCTCCCCCCTCCCCTCGACCCACATCGAACACGTAAATACACACATACAGACACACAAACCCAAAACGCATACACATTCAGTCTTCAGCAATGCCAAGAGGGCCCGATCAGCCTGCTGCCTGCTCTGACAAGCCCCGCCTCTTCACCTCGGACACCTGAGGCCGCACTCCGAGCTTTGACCTTTTTCGCCTCCCCTCCGTCGACCTGGGAACCAAAGGTCACCTCTTCTCCGCTCTGCCCGGAGACGGCCTCCTGTCAAGACAGGAGCCGCAGCCTTGCGCCGCACTCACAGGTAGACAATGAATGAGATGGAAGGGAAAAAAAGCTGTAACATGCTTATTTTATGCAAGAAGGATTTTTTGAAATATTTAAATTATTTTTCTCAGAATAGTCTGCGAAAATAACAAACATGCAGATTTCTAATTTTATCTCAGACAAATTAAAACTTATTTCTAATCGCTGCTTAATTATTTTACATCATAATACGGATAACTGACTACTAACTAGCATGTCTATCCCCTACTGCTCATGACCTGCAACCCCCCGTACTCTGACTTTAAAACATTTGTTTTCTGTTATGTTTGCTTTGACTCTGTCCTGACTCTTTCTACCATCTTCTCGAACTTCCTCTTGAGTCCGTCTTGACAGTCTTTCCTCTCTCTGTTTCTAGGCATGGCTCCCATTCGGGATTCCGTCAGCCACTCCCCTAATCAAACAGGTGACAACACATGGCCTTCTTCCTTCCCCGTTCTTCTCATCTTTCATTCTTCCTCTCAATGTCTTACTTTGATTCTCTGCTTTGAGACGCCGTCTCGCTTGTCCTTGACTGATGCATTACATTCATGTGATATCTGAGGTGGAGGTGTGAGTAAGAAAGTGGGTTTGGAAAGGTGGGGAGACTTGCGAGATAAGGCCCCAGCAAAAATGGGGGAGGAAAAAGGTGGATTCACCTCGGTTAGTTCCTGTGGGATTTTCTCTGCCGTTGCTCTCTGCTCTAAAACCAGAGCAAGACTGAAAGTTACTCCTTGCCATATGGAAAAAAAGTTATTTAGATGAACTCATTTTTTGTTAATTATTTCACAACCTAGTTTACTTCACTGCTGCACTGCCTTTCAGTAAATTGGTGTCTGAAGATTATTGTATTCAGAAAAGTCTCCAGCTTGCAACCAGGTCTGAATCTTTTTCGGCCGACAGCACGTCCTTCCTCCCCTCCCTCCGTTTCCCATCTTCTCACACTCAATTGCCCACCTTGCTTCCTCCTGCTGATGCTCGCCCTCCATGCCCTCCGCCTTTGTAGCTTTGGCATACGTTTGAGTCCTGCTGTGGGAACAAAATGGTGGCAGCTGTGTCCAGGCGCCGGCTTGGCACGCATCAACAACAGTTGGGCAGCTGAAGGTTGGACGGAATAGAAAAATCTCCAACCGACAGTGAATGGGGGGGGAATTTAAGCAACGTCTGTTTTTCCATTTACTAAGATACATTTGACTGTTGTATAATTTCTTCACAATGATAAACTTTTATAAATGAGTGAGGCTTTCCTCAAATCAAAAAGACAATACCTACATTTCGAAAAAATCTAAAATCCAACCATGTCTCCTGGCATGTTCCTCCTTTCACCCTGCAGGTCTGGAGCACCCTGGTCTGGACTCTCAGTATGAGCCTTCCCCCTGGTCCTCTGGCTCTCCCTGCAGCAGTGACGGCAACAGCAACTGGAGCAAAGTCCTAGTGGACGGAAGCGCAGACAAAACCAACAACCCTTCTTCAACGAACTCCTCCGTCTGGCCTCCGCCCTCCTCTTCATTCTCGTGCTCCTCCTCGTCTTCCTCTTCGGGCTGCGGGTCAGGATCAGACCCCGAGTTGGCATCAGAATGCATGGACGCAGACTCCAGCTCCTCGATTAGCTCCGAAAAAAACCTTGACGCTGTGACAACAGTGATGATGATGTCAGCAAATGCTCCTTCCTCTGTGTCTTCTACTGCTTCTCCCTCTTCTATTGTGACTTCCGCCATGATTGTCGGCGTCTCGGTAAATGGAGACAGCAAAGGCAACAGTCGTCAGGTACTTGGTGGAGGAATCGGAACCATCAGCGGTGCAAATAATGGAAATAACACCACCGGGTCCTCTCACTACTCAGTGGCGGGATCCAGCAGTATTGGCAGCAATAACCACCACAACAAGCCCGTCGGTAACAGTGGTGTATGGGGCAGCAACATGATAACCACAAGCGGAAGCACCCCCTGCATCAACGGAGGGTCAAATCCAAACACTTTAAATCCAAATGCCAACCACGGTGCCTGGCCGCAGAATCCAACCCCAAGCCCCGTGTCCCAGGGCCAACGGCCTCCACAGGCTCAGGGGATGACCTCCAAACTGGGTGTAGCTCCCCAACAGAGCCCCGTGCTGGGCTGGGGTGGCATGTCCGCTCCAAACAGCAGCAGTATGATGGAAGACACTGAGGTGAATAATGGTACAGCAAGCAGCAAGGTGTTAGCGAGCAGCAACAGCGGGAACGGTGGCCTCCAGCCTACCAACCGCAACACTGAATCAAATGGACCAAATAACACTATTATGATGAATACTACTACGACTACTACTACTAACGCCACAATGACCTCTACTCCACCAAACTCTACCGCCTCACCCCAACTCAGCGGGGATTGTTCCTGGGGCTCTGTTGGAGGGAATGGGGTGCCACTGGCCAATGGAAACCCCATATCAGCCCACCCACAAGGAGAGATGGGCGGTCCCGGGGCCTTCGCTACACCGTGGGGTGCAACTACCTATCCTGGAGACAAAGGCACCCCAAATGCAGACACTGTGAACCCCCAAAATCCTGCCTTACTGCAGGCTGGGAACCCCCAAATGTCCTCTCCTGCTGCTTATAAGAGTAATAATAACCACAATAACACTGGGGCCCCACGCTGGGACCAGGGGCCCGTCAGTAACCCAAACCAGCCCCAGAGCAGCTCGTCCTGGGGTACCGGCTCAAATCAAATCCCAGGCTCTGCAGGCCAAACGCCAGCAAATGGGAACCAAACTACGATGGGCCCTCCAGCAGGGATACCTCGACCCTGGGGGAGCAGCGCGTCGTCCTCGTCCTCGTCATCGTCGTCCTCCTCCGCAACGAACAAGGCGCCAAATGGAGAATGGGGATCAGTACCTGCTGGTAACAACCATTTAGATCCTGGCAGTCATAAAGGAAGCTCTGCCAACAATGGCTGGAAGAGCCTGGAAGATGACGCCATGGGCATGGGAGGAGGCGGTGGAAGCGGAAGCCATAGCCCGGCCGGTGTCACTGGAGGCTGGGGTCGCACTGGAGGGAGTGAAGGAAGCGGAGAGAGCTCCGGAGGCCGATCCAGCTCCGACAGAGACGGCAGCCAGCCAAAAGGAGGAAATCGCAGAAAAGTTATCAGTCCTGCTACAGCTCAACCAGCTGTGCCCCAGAGCGACGTGGACCCGAGGGTTCTGTCCAACACTGGATGGGGACAGACACCCATACGACAGAACACCACCTGGGACGTCAATTCGTCTGCCAATAATCGACTCCAAGGACACAGAGGAGACGAAAGGAAGCACGGCAGCGGAGGCCCCGGATGGGGAACAGGAGCACAGGCAGCTCCCTCTCAGACCTCCGGAGGTGAGTTCATGAAACGTTAGTCTAACTAGTTTTGTGAACGCAAATATGTTATGAAGCGCAAATTTGTATTTTAGAACTCAAAAGTAGGACAAATATGAATTTTCCTTTTTGTGTGTTCGCAGGTTGGGGGGTTGGGCCGGGGAGTTCAGGCCAGGGAGGTTCTGGCTGGGGAGAGCGGCCGACCTCCGGGTGGGACAGCAAAGCCCCAGCCAGTGGAGGAGGTGGGCAGAGCAGCTGGAACGATGGATCCAGTTACAGGGGGAGCAACAACAACAACAGCAGCAACACCTGGAGCAATAACATAAACAAAGACGAAAGGTACTTGAGGCATTCTGAAAATACTAATAATACCATTGCAGAACGATTGTTGGCAAAAAGCTGGTTATGCCTCACTGATCACTTTCATTGTGTTTTGCTCAGGTCCAATACGTGGACTAATGCGCCCAAACCTCAGCAGGGCTGGGATTCCAATAGTGGAAATGGCAATGAACGCTGGAGTAATGGTGGCGATGGCCACAGAGGAGGGGGCAGAAACCACTGGGGGGGGGAGCCTCAAAAAGGCACCAACTCAGTGGGCTGGGACAACGACCGGTCAGGTTCTGGATGTTGGAGTGAGCCAAACCGAACCAACAACACCACCAGCAGCAGCAGCGGCAACAACACTTGGGCCGGCAGCGGAGGGTCAAATACCCCAGACAAGAGCACGCCGAACGCCGGCTCCAACTGGGGCGACGCAGTCCACAAACCCAATCCTCAGGGTAGCAGCCAGGGCTGGGGAGAGCCAATGAATAAGAGCAACCACGGAGCCCACAACTGGAGCGAGCCCATTTCCAAGCCCTCCAACGAGTGGGGGAAAGGTCCTGAATCCACCATGTCGACAGGAAATCAAGTCCCTAACAAGCCCACTGGTACGTTGACTGTTCATCCCATCACAACCGCTCTAGAAGATTTGCTTCTTTTATTTCCTTGGCTGTGGAGTAAGTATTTATTCTCATGTATTCTTCAATCAGGCTGGCTGGGAGGCCCAATACCAGCAGTAGGTACGAAGGAGGAAGTGTCAACTGGGTGGGAAGAGCCGTCTCCTGAGTCTGTTCGGCGAAGGATGGAGATCGATGACGGGACAGCAGCTTGGGGAGACCCTGGTAAACACTCCTGAACCCCTTCAAAAAGAGCTGTGCAAAACTCAAATAAAACCATATGTCCAAGCTCCTTTTGACTTTCTTTTCCCAGGTAAATACAGCGGGGGAGGTGCCAGTAAGCGGAGCAGGCCCGGCCCGTCAGACCAGGAGGCCATGGGCCCACCCGCGCAGCACCAGCCCCACCCATCACGCAACTCGATGCATCCTCTGCAACCCATGCAGCCGCATGCTCAAGACAAAAGCTCCAGTACCAGTAGGTCATATTTTTGCACACAGAATTCCTACTGAAGCCAGTACATCATAGATCTATTATATGGGTGCACCAAATTGGTGAGGCAACTCGACTTAAACCGTACACGGCTTCAAACTCATCACATTCCAACACTTGCATACATGTAAAACGAGATAAAATTACTCAAGAATGCTCCCTTAAAAGTGGTGGAAATGTGCAAGCCTTCTGGTGCAGTCTGTAAGCCTTGAATGGATAAAACCCTTCATGTCCCACCCACAGTCTCTAAATTGAGGACTTGAAAGGATTCCCACAGTACAAACAGAAATACGTTTTTATATTCGCATTCAAAGGGAGACGCAGTTTGTACACAAGCATTGAGAGAAGACGAGCACATACAGCCATTCTCCCCCGTCGCCCTTAGGTGCCGTCTATGTTGAAGGCGTTTCGTGAAGCCGGTTGAGTCATCGCTTTGGAATGCTAAGAGCATCTTTTTTTCTTTCTTCTCCTCTTCTCCCATTCGCCCATCTTTCCTCCTCCCCTTCTCACTCACCTGCCAATTCTGCTCGCTGTAGAAACACTGGCTTTTGTTGAGAGCGAGAGAACACGAGCGGGGGCGGGGGGGGTCTGTTGACTTAGTAATAGGAATGGTTCCAATGTAAGACGGAAAAACCTTAACGAGTGAGGCAGCGGCAGGACTGAGGGAAGCGGGAGGGGGTTGTTGCTGTTACCGAGGGCCGCTGCCTAGCGGGCGAAGTGGACGGGTTCGGCCGACGGGCGAGCTGCTGTAATGACATTTTGATTAGATGTAGATGACTCTGGTTTTACTTGACACCAAAGTGGGTGAAAAAAAAAATTCAAAGCAGCTCAATACAGTAGATGTTTGTTGTAGTGTAACTAAACGTTCAAAGCACTGCTGTCTATTTTCAGTCTTGCAATCTATAACTTGTCAAACACAAATGTGTGCAAACACGGCGCCTTTCCCATCCCCCCCTTTATCGGATCAACTGAGGCGTATACACACCACCCGTTTCTGTTAGTGTACCGAAAACATCTTGTTTTATAGCATCCACATATGTGCCGATCTGTGTCTGTGCAGCTACCTTTGCGTGGCTGGATGCGCGTGTTTCCTTGTGTTGTTACGTGGTTGTGTGCGAGCATGCCCGGTCACATGAGACACTGGACCCTGAGGCCACGTGATGATTCGTCCTATTTTTACGGGGAAGGGGGGGGAAGAATCCCTGCCACCTCCCCAAGAAAGCAGCAGGTCGGGGCAGTCGGCTGTAATTTGAGCCCGGTGATAGCCCTGCGCATACTTGCTCTCGCACTTTAACACATGCAGTCTCGCATCCGAAAGTGCATATTGGCACACATCTGAACACCCACAGGAGTTAAAGTAAACAACACTTACATAAGCAAGTCGATGTGGGGTTCCCCAGGGACATGAGCAGGGCTCTCTCTCTCTCTCTCCCAGCTCGGTCTTCTGGTCCCAACAGAGAAAACCACCACGTGAACCTGCAGCATCGACTTTAATATGAAACGTTGTCAGTGTCCCGAGAGAGAAGTGTGTACGTCTACACCTTTTAGATTGGGTGGTCACCAAAAAAGCCTGATATGGTTGCTCTTAACAGAGAAAACAAACACCAAATCTTGATAAACGGCTCTTGGAGTTCACATTCAGTGATATGTGTAACTATACTATTTAGTTGAACGTTAGGGTTTTAATTCCCCACTAAACAAAGTATATAAATGGACACATCCATAATGCAGGTCAACAATGACACGGTCACATTTCTGTTGATGCAGGCTGAACAGGACTGTAGTGACTCAATGAGAGCCGCGAAACGAGTGTTGATGAGGAAATGCTCTCCTTGTGTGTCTTAAAATATAATAATGTATATTCCAATAAGGATGGAGCACCACAGAAATAACATCCTCATTCTAATGTGTACCTCCCTTCTTTCCTCCAGCTTGGGGTGAGCCTTTCCCCCAGAAGGAGTCCTCCACGTGGGAGCCTGCCCCCGCGCCGCCTGTTAAAGTGGACAACGGGACGTCTGCCTGGGGGAAGCCCATGGACACCAGCTCCACCTGGGAAGAGCCCAGCAGGGTTACCCGAGAGCCGGGGCCCGGCTGGGGCGGCCAGCAGCATAAGTCCGGTAAGTTCACGCGTCAACCGGAATATTTAGCAGAAACTTCCATCTGAAGGGCAATGTCTAAACTAAAAAGACCTTGAACCCACGAGAGGGAACTCCCCTGTGGTGGAGTGTGTTCACCGTCACTTGTTGGTATTCAGTTTCTTCTGTCCTCGCTGTCTTTTTAGCTCCAGGTCCTAAGCCCATGGAGACGTGGGGCGGCGAGGAGGCGTCAATGGGCAACAGCTGGGACCAGGAGGAGGAGGTGGAGATCGGCATGTGGAGCAACAACCAACAAGACAACAGGTCTCATGACCAAAACACCTGGAACTACAAGCATAAATGCTCCAACAAGGTTTGTCCACCTTTGTCCAAACTGATCCCTGCTCTCACCGGGTCACGTTGTTTATTTTAGCCATTTTTCTGTCTTTTGTTAAAAATGTGACTGAAATGTCTCCTGGTAATAAGTTTTTCTGGAATGTTTTTAGATTAACAGACCAGTCAACAAACAGGATGAACCCTGGATGAAACCCTTCATCAACCAATTCAGCGGCCTGAACTTCCCTGTAAGTACCGATTCTCAAAGTTTTGTCGTTTCACTTTCAATTTTAGTCTTTTAAAACGGTCGCGTCGCTGCCACCAGGAAACACCTGTCTGTTTTCAAGCTGTGGTCGTAAACGACTCCTGTTCATGTGCAGCGATGCGAATCATCCAGTCTCTATTATCTGGTTCAAATCTAACATGCTCTTTGACGAATATTCATGCTTATCCGTTTCAATCCTTTTCTTGACTTTCCCCTTGCAGAGAGACTCTCCTGACGACTCCATGAAGACGGGAGCAGGGATGGGGCAGGACAAGCGCATGGACATGGGCGGCATGGGAGACTACAATGGACAAATGGGCAAGAACCCCTCTCGTCAGCAGCTGCACAAGGAGTCTGCTATGGACCGCAGCCCCTACTATGAGAAGGTACGCAGAGTGTCCCTGGTGTACGGGTCCTTGAATACAGCAAACAGGTTTTAACAAAGCCGTAATACAGCTAGTGTGGTAATCTACAAGTTCTACTGAGTAAACAATCGACACAACTAGAGAAGGTTTGGGCTTGTGGAGGAGGAGGAGCGCTCATACATGTTCTCTCAGCCCTGTGGGGCCCCCAAGTGGTTGTTCTAACGCACTGCACGTAAGGTCTGGACTATCGAAGTGTAGGTTTCATTTGATGCCTGCTTTTTGATACCATCTTTTTTTTCCTACCAACTCCAATCCTCGCCATCTCTTTACTACTCACCCGCTGGGCCAATTTCTTTTACTCTTCTCCCTCTTCTGCCAAATTAACTCTTTTCCTTATTCTCTCCTCCTCTCTCTCTCTCTCTCTCTCTCTCTCTCTCTGACCTTCGCTGGCTGCTGATGTGCTCCCTGTCCGCTTGCCGTTCCGTCTGCTGTGCACCTGGCCTTGCTTCTGCAGCAGTCAGTTTCCCCATCTGCTTACAATAACCCACCTTTTGATGAGCTCCCCTCCAATCAAAACATGAGCTTTTCCCCTTCCAACTGTCTTGACTCTGGCTCGTCTCCTAGTCACCGTAGTCCTGGGGGCACTCGACAGGTGAGTGTGGAAGGATGAAGAGGATGTTGTCCTAAATGATGATGGTCTAAAGTCACTGTTGATAACAAATGTGAACGATGAGAAATTATTACAAACCAAAGTTGTCATTTGTATGACTGACGTTTTTATTTGTACTTTACTTGCTAGTGAGTTTACATTAAAACAGGTGGTCACAAAGGAACTAAGGTTTCCTGAAAAGGGCTGGGCAATATTGAATCCCACCCCCTCACAATATTACTTTTACTAAAAACATTAAGTGTTCTTAGAGAAAGAAGTGAATACTTTGTATAAAATGCAAAAGCACAGGTGAGCATTTGATTGTTTCCGTCCTTTGGCTCGACATCGGGGCCGACAGTTTGTTGCAAGTTGTTTGATTATCTGTGTTTGTGTGTTCCCTGCTTTAGAATGTAAACCCTATGATGGGTGGCAGCAGCGTAGCACAGGGCCGAGGTGGCCCCCAGTCCCAGATCCCCCCCCAACCCAACCTCCGTAACCAAGTGCCTCCACCCATCCTGCCCTCTCAGGTAGAAAATCCTCATGCTTACTCCGTGGAAATGTTTTAATGCATGTGCTTTCATTTGTGTTTCACGTCTAGTTGACCGCACAACGCCATTAACATCCTCTAAAACCCTGAATTGTGTTTGTGTTCAGGTGCCTCCATCTCTGTTGAAGTACCCCGGAGGTAACGGAAGTCTGAACCCTCTGTTTGGCCCTCAGCAGGTGGCTGTGCTCAACCAAATCTCCCAGCTGTCACAGCTCAACCAGATCACCCAGTTACAGGTAGAGTGCTGCAAACATGCTGTACGGGAGCCTTGTATAGTGTAACTGGATACTTTCAGATTTCCATTTATTATTATTTATTATTTACTCTTGTCCGTCCGCAGCGTCTTCTCTTCCAGCAGCAGCAGCAGCAGAAAGCTCAGAGCCAGCGGGCCATGCCTGTGGGACGGCCGGCTGAACAGGTGCGTGTTTGTGTCCCTCTGAATCCTGCTAACGCCGCACCCCAAATTTAAACCTTTCAATTTCATAAACCCGATGTATCTCTGTGATGATTGGTTTCTCTGACCTTCCGCCCCGTAGACGCGTCCTATTGGTTCTCCGTCGATGATGCAGCCCCCGCGGCACCTGGACCCCTCCCTGCTGAAACAGGCCGCCGCCCACAAACCGTACCTGGATAACTACTTGTCCCACAGCGCTGAGATGCAGAAGGACGCTCTCGGATCCTTCAGCAATTTCCCTTTAAGTACGTTCGCTTCTTTATTTGCCTTTTAATTTTGGCTGTTGAAATGCCTCAAAAGTTTAAATTCAGAATGACTACATTTCTCCCTGCGGTTTCGCCTCTTCCTCCGTCAGGCTTGAACCCTAACCTGAATGTACCGCTGGACATGGGTGGCGGCGGAGCTGTGAGCTACAAAGAGCCGCCCCAGTCCAGACTGAAGAAACTGTGGGCCACTGATCCTCTGGAGCAGAACAGCAAACCTGGTACATACCCACCTGCTTCTATGATCCGCTCATACTGGTTTATTTCCTGCAAACCCTCCTCCCTGAATGATGCTCGTTGATGTTTCATCCGATTGCGTCCTCACGTTTCTCCGCGTCAATCCCGCAGGTGCTATGTCGTCTGGGCTGCGTCTGGAGGACTCTCCCTTCTACGACTTCCTGTCTCCTGGCGCATCGTCCCTGAGTCCTCCCGGCCAATCACTGGGCTCGGTGGGCGATGGCTGGCCGCCCCGTGCCAACTCCCCCCCGCCCCATGGAAACACTGTCACCTGGCCCCCAGGTAGGCGGGCTTTCACAAGCACGATGAAACGCTCAAAAACGATGGCATTGTGGAAGCCTGCTAATCGCATCCTGTGTGTCTGCAGAGTTCCGGCCCGGTGAGCCTTGGAAAGGTTACCCCAACATTGACCCTGAGACTGACCCTTACATGACCCCCGGCAGTGTCATCAACTCCCTCTCCATCAACACCGTCCGTGACACAGACCACCTCAGGGACAGGAACAACGGTAATGGGCTCATCCATTTTACATCTTTGTGTCTTAACGTTTATGAAGCATGTGTTGATTTGTATCGATGGATAATCAAAGATGGTTTGTTAGAGAAAGAAGCACCACTTTGTGCCATGAAGTGAGCTAAACATGGATCGATGGGAAAGGATTTTGGTTTGATCAAAAGCTTCCACCAACCCGTCTCTCCCCGTCTCGGTGTCTCAGGGCAATCCTCATCACTGAACACCATGATGCCTTCTACCAGTGCCTGGTCATCCATTCGTGCCTCCAGCCACAGCGGTTCCCTCACCAGTACAGCACAAAGCACTTCAGGTAATTCAACAAGTCTCCCGTCGTGATGCTGGATAGTGAGGATAAAGACGGCGGTCGGCTGCGTGAAAATGGGCGAGAAGTCTCACGTCGTCCTCTCTCCTTGCAGCCAGACCCAGTGAGTCAAAGTGGTCTCCCGGCGGCGGCTCTGTGTCCAACTCCTCCCTGGCCCATGAGCTGTGGAAGGTCCCCCTGACTCCCAAGGCGCACTCAGTGGCGGCCCCCTCCAGACCACCGCCCGGCCTCACCAGCCAGAAGCCCAGCGCCGCCTCCTCCGGCTGGGACGGCTCTGCCCTGAGGCTGGGAGGTTGGGGCGCCTCTGAGTCCAGATACACACCTGGTGAGAGCTCCTATGCTGTAGTAATGTTCATTTTGTTTTTGTTTTGTAGAGGAATACAACCTTCAATGACATCATCATCTGACCTCCGTTCTTCCACTTTGTATCAACAGGTTCCAGTTGGGGCGACAGCAGCAGCAGCTCAGGGAGAAGCCAATGGCTTGTTCTGAAAAATCTCACACCTCAGGTACGTGGATGTGCAGTGAAACCATATGTGTTCACCTTGTTCCCGTCATCCTTTGTAGAGCTGCAACGTTCTCCTGGTGTTTTACCTCTTAGTCATTTTAGTTTATTCTTTAAATCCTATTCAAACAATATTCATAATCGTACGCGGCGTACAAAGACGTGCTGATCTGATGCGTCTCTTCTTTTCGTCCAACAGATCGACGGCTCCACCCTGAGGACCTTGTGCATGCAGCACGGCCCTCTGATCACATTCCACCTCAACCTGCCACACGGGAACGCCGTGGTATGCTACAGCTCCAAGGACGAGGCCGCCAAGGCCCAGAAGAGCCTGCACATGTAAGAGCACACACACACCAGTAGACTCTTAATGGTACACAAACTGCTGTTCAATCCTTAACCCTGAAGACAACAAGAAAATAAGCAATGGACACACTGCATTGCTGCCGTGCTGGATCTCACCTGTCGTCTCTCTGCAGGTGTGTTTTGGGGAACACTACTATTCTGGCTGAGTTTGCCAGCGAGGAGGAAATCAACCGTTTCTTTGCACAAGGGCAGTCACTGGCCACGCCCTCCTCGGGCTGGCAGACCGTCGGCTCCTCCCAGACCAGAATGGATCAGTCCCACAGCTTTCCCAGCCGAGCTCCTGAACCCAACCAGTGGAACAGCAGCGAGCTCCACAGCTCCTCCCTCTGGGGCGGGCCCAACTATTCCAGTAGCCTGTGGGGGAACCCGGGTGGCACCGAGGCGGGGAGGATCAGCAGCCCTTCTCCAATCAGCTCCTTCCTCCCGGTGGATCACCTGACAGGCGGCGGGGACTCCATGTGAACCGCCTGCCAATCAAACAGGCTCGAGGAAGGGTCAGTAGAGAATTATCAATAATCAGCAGAAAGAAAAAAAAAAAAAAAAAAAGTTTTTAAAAAACGCAGTGGCACTAGTCGGACTCTTTCTCACTTACAAGATGTACAACAAACGGGGCGAGCCCTGTGGAAAACAAGTTACGTTTCTCTCTGCACATATGTCCACTTTGTTTTAGCCCAAAAACATATCAGTCGGAATACTTGAATCATGCAGGCCAATTCTATAATGTGAACGGATGGATATTTGCTTCCAGGTAGTGCTCTTTCAGACCGAAAAAAGCTTCAATCGAGCTCATTATTATATATATATTTTTTTTTTCGTTTCATTCGTCATGTTTATTTGAATTCCAATTCTTTTCATTTAACTTTTTTTTCTTTTTTTTTTCTTTTTTGCATTTGTTTGCTGACAATGTTGGAGTATGAGCTTTTTAAACTTTGCACTGAATGTGGTTTTTTCTCAGTATATATAATCTGCAATATAGAGGGAGCAGCCAGTTTTTCCAGTGTAGCTGTTTACTCATTGAGGTCCTTACCGTGTGTGTATGTGTGTATGCACGCGCACGTACGTGCGTGGAAGTACTCTGTGTGTGCGTGACTGAGTATGTGTGCGCTCCTCTGCCTTGGCACGCCTACTTTACTGCGTTGTCGTTCAAGATCAACAGATGGTTAAAGAATGAAAGCTGACTTAGGAGAATTATCTGGTGATAGAAAAAGTGACATTAAAAAGTATTGCACCAATTTTGTTTTAAGACTAAAGAACGTTGAGCTCTGCAGTGCAAAAGGACTGTAGCCGCAGCTGGGACTAGCAAGCCCCGCCTACCCAGGGTAGGGGGCGGGGTCTATCTAGCAAGCCCTCCCACTAGCCCCCTAGTGGGCAGGGGGGAAACAGCACTTTCAGAATAGGCTTTCAATGTTTGGAGGTGCCACACTGCAACCTCTTGTTTACAAGACTTAGGAGGCGGAACGTGTGTTCATTCTTCATTTTAAAGAGAAGATCGAAATAAAATACAAAATACTCACAAAAAAAAACAAAAAATGAAAAAATGTTTAAAAAAAACACAAAAAAAAAAATTGAAAAAAAAAAAATCTTAAGAATGAAGACGATGCTCTGTAACTCTGGGAATTCGGATCAGTGTTTTTGGCCATGGCGTTGGTTATTTGAACTATTCCTCTTTGTCTGCTAAATAACCAGCAATGGTTCTCAGGAAATCAAGCCAGTTTTCCCCCATTTGTAGGTGAATTAAAAAAAAACTACTACTCCTTGTAGGAAAGGAAAATCCAACTTCTAGCACTGAACTATGTATAGGTCTGTAAGTTTTATTTTCTCTGCCAAATAACTGCTTTAAGCTGGAGAAGCTCAACACACTGCTTTCAATATGCTGTCTTTGAGGGACGGGGGAGGGAGGGGGGCTCCTAATATGGAGGGGTGCAGGACGCTCTCCCTCCTCCGATGTGAGAGTCAGAAGTTGAGTGTTTATTGTGCGAGTGTGACTGTCACGTCTGGTAACCATGGCGACTGTATCTATGCATACTGTAAACCTCTCACACGGCCCACCGAGAGCCGTCGTTTTTTCCCCCGCGTCTCAATGTTTTAAGCGTTTCATTAAGTACAACAAAATGCGAAATATTACCCTTTTTTTGTCTTTTTTTCTGTTATTGCTCTAATTGCCACAAAAGGTGTTTTGAAAAAAGGAAAGAAGAGAAACTTTAAAAATAACCTGTTTGGGTTGAAGATAATATTTTAACAGTGCAAAAGTCGTCCACATTTCATTGCCTTGATCCTAATTGTGTCCGAAGATGCAACAAGTCAAGTGGCTTTTACCTGTTTACAAATAGAATATGATTGTATCGTGCTGTTTATTTTTCATTTTTTCCTTTGAGTGAGGGGGGGTCGACTTAAGTACACGTGTGAATAATAGAAGTACACCTCCACCAGTGATTGTTTAGTTACTATGATGCACAACTGTCGGGGGGAAACAAAAAGCTTCAGAGTGCCCCAACGAGAAGTCAGCATTAGCGAAGCCGTGGACCTTAATTTCTTTTCTTCATCGTCTAATTATTCTGTGTGTGTGTGTGTGTGTGTGTGTGTTTCCCTCTCCAACATAGGTTTTAATTTCAGAAGTACGTTGGCTTAAGTTGTGTTTTTAAGCTCAGTTTTGAATATTTAACAACTTTTCGAAGCATACTAGTGAAACCGAACCTTGAGTATTAGCCAGACTTGACCGTGGTGTGTGCGCCAGTATTGAACTGCTCTGTACCAAATAATTCAATCATACAAAATATTAGTTTACTTAATTCCAGATCTCTTTGCTTAAACTATATCTATATATATATATATATACCTTATTTGTGTGTTGTTGTTTTTTCGTCTGGTTTAACAAATGTTATCGAGTGGAACATTTGAACCGCGGTTGTCATTTACTTTTTGAGTTTTCTTAATTTGACAAATTGAACTGAGGAGCCTTGGATTTTGCACTTGGGTGGGTTTAGAGGACGGTCGGACAGGCCGCTCGCTCGTGAAGTGTTTGGATTTTTCAGGTCCGTCAGAGGGAGATGGTGTGTTTGAGAGTATTGTGACGTGTGTGCGTGTGTGTGCGTGTGTGTGCGTGTGTGTGTGTGTGTGTGTGTGTGTGCGTGCTGCAACCAGAGGTGACGGTGCTTTGTCGTCCCCAGCTAGGGCGCGAGAGAAGAGGGAGGTTGTAGTTCCTGTCCTCCCCTATAGGTTCACCTCTCCCTGTTCACTGGGCCGGCAGGTCAGAGCGGCGACCTCGCCACGCCGCGCTGACCTCAGCCAGAATGTAGCGCAAAACGGTTTTTAAAGTATAAAACATGGCGGCTCGAGCCTCGATCTGCCTTCAGTGGCCTCTGATCAGCCTCAAGACATCAAATGCAGAGCGACCACTGCTCCTTGTTTCATGTATTCCAATCAGTATTGGACTACTGTTCTGGCCACGCCTGGTCGTCATGGTGATTGTGGACGCGGAGATGAGAAAGGTTTCTTGACTCGTGCACCAGGACGTGACTTGTGATTGGCTGTTCGGGGACAGAGTGGCGCTCGCTTCTTCGCTGGCTTATCCGGGATCAGCTCGCCACCGGAGGGGAAACTGCTCATCTGACCTGAGGTCCGGTCGCAGGTGCATTCTGGGAAGTCTGTGTTCGCCCGTCTGCTCGCGATGAAACTATCTGACGCGTCGTCACAAATAAGACGTGTAACCGGCTCGATGTCGCGCTGTCCGACCTGCCGCTCGCCTCACGCCTGAACACGTTATCATGCCAAATCCATGAGGGAGGGGGAGGGGGGAGGAAAGGGATAGATTTTTGGGGGGGGTGGCGGCGTGTGTGTCTATTTAAAAAGCTGGACAATGTTTAATGCTTGAAAAAAAAAAAAAAAAAAGTCATCAGCAAAAAAGATGACGTGAGGAAAAGCTTTGCAGTAAATGAAAACCACCACGAGCAGCGCCCCCCCCCCCCACACACACACACACACCAGTTAAACTCTACTTTTACATGTTTCCAATAATGTGACGCTCTTTTTCCTCCACTTAACTGTCCTGTGAGCAGATGCCATATTATATCATAAACGGCTCCTGTCAATCAAAGGCGCTGCGGCCATTTTGCTCTGACGAAAGAAAATAAACAAACACAAACTGTGAGACTGTCTTTTTGTCATTTTACATTTTGAATGAATACACACAAGCAACCTGAAAAGCTTTAGTCTAACCAGCACAAAGAGGGGGGTGGGGGGGTCGCTCAGACTATGCAGTGGAGTGTTGAACCCGAGCTTCCGTGTCCATCTTGGTTGTTTTTTGTTTTTTTTGCTCTTTCAAAATAAAAACTTAAAAAAAAAAATCTATTCCAAAAAAGTTTCAAAAACAGTTTGGACGGGATTCCCAATAATATTCCTCAAACAATGTCGTGCCATCGTTTAATCGTACTAATAATAATAACGGAAAACAAACCTTTATCACCTAGCAACCGTCGGGCCAGTTGTAGCAGGAGAGGACCGCTCGAGATTTGCAAAGTCCATTTTGTCATTTTCACAGCTCGTCTCAACGAGCTGGGGGGGGGGCGGGATGGGGGGCCGGTGAAAACTGCTAATTTTACACAACTACAATGTTTTTTTTAATAGATTCTATCAATACGCGGTGTGTAGTTGTATCACCTGTAAACCTATTATGCACATTGCTTTGGGAGACTGTTGAAACTATTCTATACATGGTTGTGTACATATACACACGTGTGTGTGTATATATATATGAGAATATAAACGTACAGTGTCTATAATCAACGGGAAGGACGTCTTCCTCACTTACAAACAAAACAGGAAGTACCTTTTTATTTTCAAATGTCTTCCTCGGGTCATCAAAAGGATTTTATCTTTAACTTCAGCGGAAACTGCACTTTTTGAAGGACAATCTTTATTTGTATGGGTATAAAAATTGACAAAAACGAAGTCGCCTGATATTACAAGGTATAGAAAACCAACTCCAGTGTGCTCTAATGAATGTCTCCTCTGATGCTGTCTGTTCGTTTGGTTTCATTTAATCCTTTTTATTCTTTGTTACTTGGTTTGTTCTGTATTTTTTTCTCTGGATTTTAGTGCTCTTAAGAGGATCTGTATTAAGGTGTAGAGTAGTAAGTAGTAAGTCTTCTGTTGGCTGTACTCGTATACTGATTACTGTTTGTAACCCTCGGGCTCCTGCAGCCGTCATACAAAGCTGTAAAACTTACAACCCTCAATAAAAGACTAACAACGACGGCTCTGCTTCGCCTCTTATTGATACCTGCAAGATATTGCAGTGAATTTTCCAGGATCCAAATTTATAATTCCCTTAGAAATGTTAAGTGCCTTTAAACAGGTCTCAATACACCATTCAGGTCCTGCTTAATGTGTTCTATATTCATTAAAGTCAACGTGCATCAAGTCCAGTGGTTACAACCTCAGATTCCACAACATGCAAATGATTTATAAATTGTAATGCAATGACTTGAGCATTCCATGACATTTGACAAAGATCCCTTGAATGTAGACTGGAGGAGCCTCAACTGAAAGACTGCCTAAATAATTCAAGTGTGTTGAGTTGCTTACAGCCAACTATCTTACGTCATAAGTGTACAAGAACTTCAAGAATTTGTAAAACCACTTTGGATCTGCTGTTAAACGGGTGTGTTCCGTTTACGATATCTGACCGGGCTGAAACATGGCAATAAATAACAGGTACACAGAACTATACAACATGTGTATTTATTGATCTATTTGAGAAATTATACATTGGAACCACGTTGTGGAGCTGGGAGAAAGAAGTCAATCAAACCTGTGTTATAGCCATATTTTGTTTACCTCCGAGCTCCGAAAAAACATTTAAATACAGTCAAACACAAAACACGGCAGCTTGACTTCAACGATGCCGTAATGGACAGAGGAGCCAGGGGAATTTGCTTCCTGTGGGGTCACGCCGGGGTCGACCAACCTCTGTAAGAAATACACAACGGTGAGTCGCTCAAATCGGAGGCCGACGAGGCAGAAAGAGGCCGACTGGAGAGAACCGACCTGTGAAGTTATTCATACACGTCCTTCTTGTCTGCGATGTACTGTACAATCTCCTCGGGACTCATCAACTTCTCCGCCTCGCCGTCGGGGATCTCAAAGCCTGCAGGATGCAAAAAGGTCACATGACGTCTCCTGATAAGAGACTGCAGCTGGCATTGTGACCGCGTGGCCGGCTGAGATTAAGTGGTTGGCGTAGAAACTGGTGAACAACATCACGAGACAAACCGAGGGGTTTCAAGCCTCGATTAATATGATTAAAAAGTATCCTTTTAGGTTCAATATAAACAGATTCATCTCTTAATCTGGGGAGGTTACATATGAAATGTTTTTTGGGTCCTACAGGTCTGCAACTAATGATTGTTTTCAGAACTTTCTCTTAATTCATTTTCCAACAAGTGTACAAAGACGTTGATTTGCATTGTCAGACTTCATGACACTCAGTTTGCAACCACTGGCTTAAAGAACGGGTTAAACAATTTATCATCAGAATTTTTGCAGATTATCTTAAGCGAAACGAACACGCTTAGCATAGTCACAGAAGCTCAACCCAATCGTCTGTGCTTTTTTGTCAATACATTTTTTTCACAGACAATGATTATTTCTGCTTGGCAAGTAAAAAAAATAAAAAAGATCAAACTGAGCAGCAGCTACGAGCCGACTCACCAAACTCGTCCTCCATGGCCATGATGATCTCCACCTGGTCCAAGCTGTCCAGGCCCAGGTCTTTCATGAAGTGGGAGGTGGTCTGCAGCTGTGGAGCAGGAAGCAAAACATTAGAAACCAAAATCCAAAATAATGGACGTGTCGCTGGTACGGCCTAAGGCAGAAGGTGATGTCACGTTGAGCCATGTCAGTCCCGCTGTGTGGACAAATACTGACAATTCATGACATTATTAAATACCTCTCATTAGCGGGATTATCTCCCTACAGAAGTCAGTAAAACAAGCATTTAACATGACTTCATCCCTTCACATACACCAACTGACGATCTGTAGGTCTCATCTAAAGAATCCCATGAGGATCAAATCGCCGTTGAGCAGCTCCAGGAAGTGAAGCGTGTGCACATGAACATGGTCTTTGACTAAAAGCATATAGCAGAAAGTGATTGTAACATTTAGGTTGCCTTCGAACGGAGACATCCAGGTTACAAATAAATTGCATGAGATACATTTTTCGCATGTGACTAGCTAAGTGACGGGCGAAACGTGCATGCATCCTTCTCAGCGTCATCCGGCAGTCTGTCAGCCACCCGCCGCCCCGTCCTCTCTTACCTTCTCGGGGTTGATCTTGTCGTAGAGCTTCAGGACGTACAGGACGCGGTCTTTGATGGTTTCTAGGGTGAGGGGGGGCAGGTCCCCGTACTGTCTGCACAACACGCCCACTGAGGGGACCTGAGGAGAACGAGAAGAGGGGTCACAAACAGGGACGACAAAGGTCATGGAAATGCATGAATCCCACCCAGAAGAGGGTTTTAGGACACACTGCTGCAGCACTCCATATTAAGCAACGCACACGACACGCAAGACTAATATGGTTATGCATCGAATGTGCAACCATTGTGTTTAGTGTGTGGAGCCCTGCATTGATATCCACCGGCTTACGCTGCAGCAACACTGTTCCCTGAACAAACAACAGGGAAGCTTGTGAACAACAAAAACTGAGTTACGTAGACATCTCTACACACACAAGCAAAAACACAAATCACAAACACAGTGACAAATCCACCACATCTTCACATGACAACTAGTGGATCACCGAGTCACCTTTAATTAAATGTGCAATGTGATTGCTTTAACTTAGTTTGACTGACTGTAGCTACCAGCACGTGCTTTGCATAACCCAGATTCCTATGTAGCTTGACGTCATCATCATCGTGGGACAAGCTATTAGTTAAAGCATAATGGAACCATCACTAGTGCTTCAATACATTAAAAAACTGAGATCACGAACAATCAAATAAGCACCACGTTAAAGTCTGCGAAGCGCCATTAGCACGTTAGTGCTGACGGAATTAGCTGCTAGCGTTAAGAAGCAATTAGGTTGAAGTTCAATTGAAGCATCAATGTGTCTGCGGATTGAAGGTGAGACGACGAACAACAACACACATGTTTGTCAATGAACTCATTAGCTTTGCTAGTTAGCTAGCTAGCCCAAAAAAGCAAAACATGGCTATTGTGTAATCTAATAATACAACGTTGTGCGGTTCCGTAAACATCGCACCAAGTGATTTCCTCTCTTGGTTAAAACAAACGACTCGCACGGGGTCCCGAACCTTAAGCGGGCCGCGGGAGCCGGCTGGGTTTGAAAGGCGTCGGTAGGTCACGGCAGCGAACGCAAGGCCCCGGCGGCTCAATGTTACCGCGGACACTCACCCGGCTCCGGAGGAGCAACCGCGGCCCCCGGGTGTCGGCGGCGAAGGTCAGAGGTCGGTGGACGGCGGCTGACGGGGCGACAGCGGCTCTGACTGCCGCGTTACCGGAGGAGAGCCTCAGCGAGGGCCGGGCCAGCGTGCGGACACACTGCTGCAGGACACGGGCCGCCATGACGGAGAAGTGATTGCGGCTTCCCGGCGTGCAAAGCGAAAAAAGAAACGCGTCAGGGGCGTTACGCATGCGCGTAAACTGACTCCGAGTCTTATTTCGTTTTTATTTTTATTTATTTTTATTTTTGTTTGCTTTGTACGTGTTATTGTGTTATTTACTAAACGTACTGTCAAAAAATGAGTAAGAATGACTTTGAAATACAAGATTTGAGAGGAAATAGGAGGATCCGGTCCAGACAAGATCAATCAATAACAAAGACACATTGCAGATTAGTTGTTGGTAATTACATTACTTTGCCAAATAACTTATTATTATTTCAAATTTTTATAGAAATATATGACTCTTCAACTAAACTACTCAAATATAAGATGTATAGCTCTGGACTTTGTTTGGCTTGATAAATCGACGGTTTGACACTCAACTCATTTTGTCTGGAATGACATTCACATAGTCGGTCGAAGGGGAGACGCTGACAGCAAAACAGACAGAGAGTTATAATTACTGGTCTATCACAACTGTCTTTAATATTTTATTGTACAGTATATTCATCCTTAGACATGGAGCTGTCTGAAATACTGTACAACAAAGCAGAGTACATCGAAACGGTAATGTAGTGTTTGCTTTGAATCCGTTGTTGGCTAACGTTAGCTAGGCGCTTGCTAATTGGCTAACCGCAGCTAACCCAAACAGGGCGTCGCGCTCCGGATAACTGAAATCGTTGATGCAGACTTTTATGAGATTATTAACATTTTTGTCGTTATCTGTAGGCTTCTGGCAATAAAGTGAGCCGACAGTCAGTGCTGTGTGGGAGTCAAAACATCGTACTGAATGGCAAAGTAAGAAATCAACAAAGAGACACCTGACAGTGACGTATGTTGTCCTTGACTCACATGTCGTGGTTGTGTTCTCTCCTCCAGACTATTGTCATGAATGACTGCATCATCAGAGGAGACCTGGCTAACGTCAGGGTGGGCAGACACTGCGTGGTGAAGAGCCGCAGCGTCATTCGACCGCCTTTCAAAAAGTTCAGCAAAGGGTAAAGAACCCGTGAATGGATGACGCAGGTTGATTTCCTGTCAGTCATCGGATCCACTGATCAACTCATTGCTTCAGCTGGTGTACAACAGGGGTCTGTCTCTGTGTTGCTGATACTGAACCCATCCCTCCTCCAGGGTGGCATTCTTCCCGCTGCACATCGGAGACCACGTCTTCATCGAGGAGGACTGTGTGGTCAACGCAGCGCAGATCGGTTCCTACGTCCACATTGGAAAGAACTGCGTCATAGTGAGCGTTAAAATGAAAGCGCACGCACACACACACACACACAACCGAGCAGGGAAAAAAGGAAACATGAGGACAGAGACAAAGCCGTGCCCCGCTACGGGAGAGAGGACATAAACAGAAGCAGTGTCTCCTCCACAGTCACATGGTAGTCACGTTCAGACTGCAGCCATGAGCGGAGTTCTGGAGTGAAATGCAAAAGCATCAGATGTGGTTCATTTTATTCACTGTTATTGCAGTTGAGCCGTGATTCATGTTCCTTTAACGCCATGAGCATCGTTTATCATGATGTAATGAGCAGTATGCAGAAAGCCCCTCGGAGTCCGCGAAAGCATTTCACTCGACAGCTGATGGTTGCTTGTTTTGTTTGCAGGGTCGTCGCTGTGTGCTGAAGGACTGCTGCAAGATTTTAGACAACACCGTCCTCCCTCCTGAGACCGTGGTGCCGCCTTTTACCGTCTTCTCCGGATGCCCAGGTCAGCGACGCCGCACAAACACACTGCTGACTCCACCCTTTCTGTTTACCCGGCACGTCCTTCACCTGCGTTTGTCTTTTCCTCTCTCAGGTCTTTTTTCAGGAGAGCTGCCGGAGTGCACGCAGGACCTCATGATTGATGTGACCAAGAGTTATTACCAGAAGTTCCTGCCTCTCAGCCAGATCTGAGTCCCGCCTCAAAGCCGCCAGCAGGATCCTCACCTTCTCCGGCCAAGTCGCGGGTCGGAGTCTCTTACCAGAAATGGACTTCTGGGGCTCACCTGCTATCCTTCACCTCACAACAGCCCCGACGCTGTCTGACCCGAGGACAAACATGTTGTCCTTCTAAGAACATGGATATGATTTCACAGTTGTTTATAGCTGCAGGAGGCAATTGTGCATATTTACAGCTCCGAATGGCAATGAGAGTCTTGAAGAGTCTTTACTGAGCTGCATGCAGCACCTTCATGTTCCAGAAGCTCCAGGACCTCAGCGCGGCTGCCGATAATCACAATCTACGCTCTCTCACAGCGGCTGTGGGCGAAGTCGGGAAGGAACACGGCTTGTAGTATAAAGTGTAACACTCAAGGACCAAAACAACAGATGTTGGCTGTACATCATTGATGTCCACATTTCATTTGAAAAAACAGATCAGTAGACGTAAAGGTTTGTGAAATATATTCTGTGATTTGTCATTTTATTTCTAATGTTGCAGAACTTTTTGCTTTCTCCCTCAATTTGTCATAAAACGTATTTAATAAGTAATTCAATTGTTCATCATCCGCTGCCTCCTGTGTTTTTCATCTTTTCTGGGCATAAAATAGCGAAAGCCAACATCTAAAACAGTGCAGCAATTAAATAAACATAAATGCCTGAAAAACAATTGTGTGGACTTTTCCCTCTGACTCCATTTCATATGAATCCAGCTTGTTTGTCACCTCATACTTTCCGTTGGACATTTGCAGTTTGAATCAGGCATCGTTCGCATCCGTGTTGACAGATGACTGAAAAGTTCAGTGTTTTATCACAACGGGAGTAGACACAGAATCTTTGCAGCCTCATGTCATCGTGGACTTGTGACTTGTGCACGTCTGGCGCGACCCAGTGGCAGAAAGCACAGCGGATATGAATCTCATTTCTGTGACCAGATCAGTAAAAGCATCTGAGAGGCCTGAATAACATCATCCTGTAACAGAGGTTTCCTGTTACACCCCCCTCGCTGCAAGTGGCCACTTGATTCCATTATCTCTGCAAAGTTAATTATAAACATTACTTTCATGTTAAAACTCAAATACATTAAACCCCTTTTTACAATTAAACAGTTTGACATGTCGTGTAAACATCTTCCTTCTTTGGACAAAACGAACACTGTACAAATTATTCTTGGCAAAACAGTTACACAAACCTACCACATTTAAAAATGAAACGGTTTGTCTCAATTTCAACTCAATGGTTTTATTTATTTTACAATGTGAACCACATATATCATACCAACAATTAAATGTTAAGTATATAGATTAGCCATTTATTATTTTTTTAAACAAATAAGTATCAAGAAACTGTTGATGATAGTGTTGCTCCAGAGACACGTGGCATGAGTCAGCCTTTTGAAACAACGTGGATGAAGGCCGGGGGGGAGGGAGAAAAAAAAAAACTCCATTATAAACAGGCTAATCAATGGGGGAGGGGGTCAGCGGAGCAGATTGAACAGCGGGGGTCAGAGGGACGGTCCTGCTCAGTCAACTCTTTGGAAAGAGATCCTCCGATAGTCTGAATGTCGCCGTTTGGTTCCCGCCGATGACGCTGCCGGTGACGCTGCCGGTGACGCTGCGGCGTGTTGGACACGCGGCAGCAGTTTAAGTGCCTGGACAGATGAAGAGCATGTGGACGAGCCGTCGGGTCCGGGTCCCCCCCCCCAGCATCCGGTTGTAGTCCAATGAGCACTGTGCAGAGTCCCAGAGTCTAAAACGGTCTGGTGGACTCAAAAGTGTCACTTTTTTTTTGAGGGGGGGGGCAATGTTCCTACTGAAGAAACGTGGATCCTTCCTATGTTACATTAGTCGCTAGACCTTTGCTAGTCATCAACACGATCGCTGGAAGCAACTCAAATCGCACTTTTCCAATATAAAAGGTTACATTTGCATCAGTCGAACTCAGTGGTTTCACGTGTATGCGAGAACAAACTCCGAAACTCTTCGCTTTGACAGGAGCAACTGAACGTCTCCTCGTTCACTGGTGAATATAAAAGACAACTTCTTGCGCAAGAATGAAATCTGTGACCAAAATGTAACAGAAGTTAAAAACTGGCATGCTTTATACAACTAAAGAAAACCCACTTTCCAGGTCATGAAAGGACGTGAAGACGCCAACCAAAAGGAGGAATCCATTGATATCTACAGGTACAGCTGGAGGTTTACGCTCCGATAACTTCCTGTACCTCCAACATGGCAGCGTATCCTGGAAATATTTAGTACGTTTTCGATAACTAGACAAATCAAAAAGGTTTCCTAATCACTTTGTTAGCTTCTGGTGCTAAGAGAAAGCATGTTCCAACAATGAGTTTTACAGCCACAAACTAGATTCAACACCAGCGATTTTTCTTTAAGTCCCAGAAATTTGTGCAATCCCACTTTATACGACTTCGCAAACAGATGAACGTACCCTCAATTTCAGACGTGTGTGATATCAGCGTCTCCTCCTCTGTTACAGGAGGATGGAAGGCAACAACCATCTCCAGAATGAAGCAAGCCCCGGGTTGCATCAACCTGCGGCAGGTGAACCAAAGCCACGCAGGTCGTATTGATGCGCGCGACCCTCAAAGAGCAGCCGGAGGAACTCCAGCGCCTCGTGTGCACGGCTCAGTGGGCCTGCTGGGAAACGCTACTGTTGTAAACAGCCGTGTGATAAATGCTTTGTTGATCGAAAGCATCTTCAGATGCATTAAATCATTTGACGGGGGACGGTTTGGATTCTTGGCACGCGAGTGGAGCTCGCACGCAGAAACGCTCAGCGGCGACCCCGCCCCTTCTGAAGCGCTTTTGGAAGCGGAGGCGAGGGCTTAACGCTCCAAGAAGCAACCTGCAAGTGGTGTCTGGGCGGGACGCGAAGGCTGCAACTGGGCACGACGGAAGAGCCGATTTGTTTGCATGAGATAGAGGTGAAAGGTAAGTGCAAAAATTGCAACTCATCAGAATAAATCACAAGGGCACATAACAAAAAAAACAGCAGCTGCTTTCTCAATAAGACTGGGGGTTAGGGCATTGTGGGTGATGGGGGGGGCAGTCAGAAGAAGGGCTGTCTGACAAGCTGTACACACAAAGAAAATCTATTCCCAGTTCCATTATCCTCAGACAACAGAAACATGGTGGAAAGTAATGCAAACATCCAGTTGGCTACTGATGCAAACAGAGGCAACAAACAGAGTCGCAACACTTGTGGTTGAAGAACTAAATTAAGCAGAGAGTCTCGTGACCTCGGGCCACAGAAGTGGAACCGGCTACGAGCGGCAGACAAAGGGCCCGACGGGGTCACGGATGTGCTCCGAATGGGCATTGTTCGCTTCGCCGCCGTCGACCCCGAGAGCGGCGATGACGATGGAGGAGGAGAAACATAAACACCAGGTGGGTGGAGTCTCCGACGAGAACATTTGGCGTGCATCTCGGTTCACTGAGTGAGACTTTTGATCATGGCCCTCACTTCCTTATTAAGGTGGTGGGTGAGGGTGGGCGGGGCCGAGGGAGGGGTCAGAGCCGGGGACTTCCTCCCTTGTCTCCTGTCTTGGGGGGGCGGGGGTTGGGGGTGTGGGGGGGGGGTGGTCTGTCTCTCTCAAACACACACACACACACACAGGTTAGGAGTTCTGATTGCACATCAGTGATTAGTAGTAGTGAGGAGAAAGGAGACAAGGAATAGAACACGTTCAACATTGGAAATCACCACACTGAGATCGTCAGTCCCAGTTCTCTTTTCAGCCCGGCTTCTGTTGCACCGCCAGACATCCGAATGTCCGCGTCCGTCCCACATGAGCCCATCCGTCCCATTCTCACCTCGCCGTGGCTTTTAAAAGGCGTCTCCCCCCCCCCCAAACCCCCCACATGCCCCCTCCCACCCCTCCACACACGCAGGCAGGCAGCGGATCAGATCATCCTGTTGCGTTTGTGTGTAGGAGAGTCTGTGATGACGTCACTACACTGGGTGGAGTTTCGTTTCCTGGCCCCTCCCCCTCCGGCAGAGGCGGAGCCTGTAGAGTCCAGATGCAGTGCCATCTCTTCCGAGATGAAAGTGTTCAGGTCGACGTCTTGGAGCCCGTTCCGCCTGCTGCGGCACACCGGCGCCGAGCCAGAGGAGCCGCCCACGCCGGCGGCGCCTCCGTTGCTGGTGCTCCCGCTCACGTGCGTGGGAGACCCCGGAGCACCGGAGCGCACACTGATGCTCGCCATGGCGCCACTCAAACCTGTGGGGGAGGGGGACCGAAAAGAGCACAAGACAGACATTGAGGCGCCAGTTGAAGAATTATGACAGAAGCAGACTTGATCACACAGGTTGAAATGAATAACTGAAGTAAAAGAGAGTCTAGTAGCAGTTTCACGGACTGATGGCGGGATCGAAGGCCGCACATCCATCAATGGAGTCTTTTGAGTGGACCAACAGTGACACATCACTAATGCATCAAATCATATCTGCACTAGAGGTCAATAGCAGCTTTTGAGGTCACACGATTAGGAAAAAGACTAATCCAATTAACCGACCTCTGATTTTATTCATGAGTAAACCATCGAATAAGATGGTGTTATTTGTAGGATTTTGTCATTTGAACAGGTTCTGTATATTTAAAAGCACCGGTGAACTCACTTCCTGGATGAATGATAGCAACATGCTTCCTTTAAGTGAGGATTTAGGAATGAGGACACGCACAGAGAGACGAGTAGGTGGGAGTCATATACCTGAAATCTCCTACGCTTATGTTACATGAAATATGAAGCTGAATCTTTAGCTAATGTAGAGCGACGGTCACATGTTGCCAAATGACTTCACTACTCAAAAGATTCATCACTTCAAGTGTCCGTCTGGGTTTCTCTCAACAACAAGTTTCTCACGGTTTAATCTTTAACCTAAGACATAAAGGACTCTACTTTTTGGACATTAAAAGATAACAGGAGTCAAGTTCAAGCCTCATTACAATCACACGGACTCTGTGTCAAACCCAATAACACAAATACACAATACCATTCAGGAAAACAATGAAAATATTGTATAAATGGTCCAGGTTATCTTGTTTTGAATTCATGATGCAGCTTTTCATTTCTAAAAGCCTTTCACAATGGTGAGATAGTGAAAATACACAACAGCAGCTACACGTTTTGATGGGAATACTAAGTTTGATTAAAAGAATCTGTGAAGCCAGGAGTGTGAATCCTGATCCGTCCGTATATCAAAACGACTGTCGGACCAAACTCCCCCAGACGGAAGTGGTTGATGTCAAATGGCATCAGATAACTGAGAAAGGAGATGCGATGAAACCTACTGACAAAGAAATAGTGTTTCTTTAGGGGGGGGGGGCATGTATCAACGTATTCATAATGTCAGGAAACTGACTATCGAGCAGAAACATTAGCTGCTTACAGTCCAGGGTCGGCGACCAACTACTTTGCCTTTGATGAAGTGACGCGTTCCCTCTCACAAACACACTCGGGGCCATGAGGGCGAGGCCCTCTTTCATCACCGGCCAAAACCAAGGCTGACCCTCATCTCTGAGCCACATGTGGCCGAGGACGATGACTGAAAGACCAGCACGCTCCCTCAAACACACGGTGACCAAGTACCTCTCTTTACTTGGTATCAGCCTGTAACACAGTCGTATAGGGTGTGTGGCGGGCGTGCACTTCACCCACCATGCAGTGCTATGGCCTCCCTAAAAGGCTGCAGGTCTGTTTCCACGGATGAGCCGGTCTCGGCTGGAGAATTCGCCCGGCTGGGAGCCACCATGGCCAGTCGGGGGTTGGCCCTGCTACTCCTGTGTGGTGGCGCTTTGCCGCACAGAAAGCTGATAAGATCCTCCCTTCGGATGGTTCTCCGGCGCTTTTTTACCCAGGCCAACATGTCCTGCAATCCAATAAAGGTGTTATGCATCCATCAGTTACACAGTTTGATTCCCTCCAACAAGCCCAGTGAGTTTCTTTTACCTTTAGCATCCCTGTTGTGTAAACCTAATAAAAGGCGATCAGCTCTTTCCTGAATACCCAACAAACAGTAGATGGAGAATGGAAGTGAGCTGCCCAAAAAGGTAAAAGAGAACAAGACCCACCTTATTACGGCGTTGGTGGCCTATCTGGATTCCCCGATCAAAGCTTCTCTGATGGGCCTCCGCGCTCTCTGTGAAGGTGAAAGACATCATGAAAAACGCTAAATCATTATCATGGAGTCTAAAGGCTCACAGATATGCACGATATGTTTAACAGGGACAATGAAGATAAATCCTATAAAGTATAAATGGTTATAATGTATAGATCTTTAGTACTGTAGGTTTGCTTGAACCTTTTTTTGGAAGGTACACAGAAATAATAGAGGTCAAGTCCAGTACAATCTCATTCTTACTGCAACAAAACACACTGGTGAATTCCAGACATTGTTATAGACTATTCTTCTGTTTGGTCTAGTTCCTTCTTAACCCGCACAGTGGAAATGTATTTCGCTGCCATACAAACCCAGCCAGCCCTGTGACGGACTGATAAATATGGAGTGGGCATCAATAAGAGCTACTTCTGTTTGCCTATTGATAACACCATCGAAGCACAGTGAGAGCCGGCGGCGGCCCCAGCTGTCCTCCACAGATCGACGCAAACCGCTCGGGGGGGGCCCAAGGGTGCAGAGAAGAGGGATGCGGTCGGGTACCTTTGTAGAGGTTGGTCACTGCTGTGGCAGAGTTCTGAAATGGCACCCACAACGACAGTCCCTGCTGATGGCATGCCCTGTCTGTGTGGGGGGGGGGTGGAGGAGGGGAGGAAAGCGAGACATTGTTTGGTTTCTGCTCCTGTTACATTTGGCCCTCGTTGTGATCAACAGTGGGAGGAAAAACAAAACAAAAAAAGGACAACAATCCACATCTGCCGCGCACAGCTGCGTGGCAATTAAACGGAACCCGTTCCATTCGCCATTTTGTCTTGCATCTACAAAACGCAGGGGGACGAGGTTCGGCACGAAAATAACTCGCCAGCCAGCGCGGCACGAAAACCACCGACACGCCAACTTATCTGCCCCCCTCAGCAGGAAAGTTGCAACGCCGCGTCAAACGCGGAACGAGCCGCGCGAGCGGAGCTCTGGCTGAGCGCGGGACGCGCGAGGTTCCGAGGGCACCGCGGCCGCAGCGTGTTGTGCACATAACCATTATTTCCACGGCGAACCGACACGGTCCTCGCCATTTTGTGATTATAACGCTGGCCGCGCTGAACAAACTGCTCGCCGGGCGGCGGCGCGGGCGTTTAAGCGGGACGAGTCCGCGTCGTTGGCCGGGGTTCATACGTCGCGTCGCGTCCCGCGTGAAACACGGCAGTGTACGGGAGACTGTCATCTGGGAATGTCGCGTAGCTACGATTGTTGTTACCGTCGCCATTTTGTAACTAGCCTGGCTAACGTTACGTTAGCTACGCGACGCTGTAGAACTTGGGTGTCAACACCCATCTTATTGACGGAGAGATCGCTGATAACTTACGCTACTTTAGTTATGTCGCCGGCCGCGGATATGGTTCTTTCACAATCGAACACTGTGTGTAACAACGGGTGCGAGTTAATAAACTATTTTTTTCCACTCACTGGCTAACAAAGCTAAACATAGCATTGCAAAATCAGCTGTAAACGTTACACAGTAATGGCCAGCGGGTTTGCTAATGAGCTAACGTTAGTTAGCATTCTACCGATAGTGACGCTAACGTTAGTTTATGCTCGGGAAGTAGCCGGGCTGCTAACCGGCAAGTAAAAGGCATAACGTTACCGGCGACGTAAGTAACGTTATGGTCAGACGAACGAGCAAAAAAAAAAACAAGGAAAGAAAGCTCAGCTTTGGACCTTTGTATAATTGTGCCACAGCAGTGGCGGAGTTCTGGAAGAGATGCCACAGTTTATCCTGATCGTTGTCGGCCTCCTCCTCGCTCGGCTCCCTTTGCTCCGCTTCGGCCAAACACTGCCGCTCCCATTTTGAGAACCAGTGCTCGGGTCCGTGTTCCTGTATCTCCGAGTCTCCGTCTTCCTTCTTCTCCTCCATTTAATGCAACGAACCTCGAGTAAAGGCGCTTTTAATATTTTAATATGTGACTATGTGGACACTGTATGAATAATTATGTGAATAAATCCATGAATAGTGTTTGCTTTTTTTAATATTTCGCATTACAGTGTGGCGTTGGACCCTGTTCCCACCACCGGCTGTGAAGATAAGCTTAGCTAACTATTTTTCCTAGCAGCCGACGTCGAAATATATATACGAGGCAGACTAACCTGTCATGCGCTACATCCCGCCCACTTGGCCAAATGTCAACTATGATTGGGGACATTAGAACCGAGGGTTCTGCTAAAGTGCTCAACTCCGAATTCTATTGGCTCTCATATATGTACGTCACAGCAATGACACAAAAGAACCACAGTGAAAATTCCTCGCTACTCAAGCTTGCGCGAGAGTACGAGTTTTGTCGCGAATATTGCCCTGTTGTGATAATAAAATGTAATATACTGTAGTACAACAAATATGTAATGTAACATAATATAACATAATACTTGTATTGAAGTATATCGTCTTTATTATAACTTTCTGTAAACGGACTAATCTACTCAATTAATCATGCAAATTATTATTTCAAGAGAAAAAAACAGCTACTGCCGGGGAACACATAAACACGTGTATAAGTGTATATATAATTATCTCGTGATAACTCACCCATGAAATCAGAGTTTTTAAATCGGTGGTAAAAAAACAGCAAACAATTGTTCAGTAAAGAATGCTTAGCGAAATATAAAGTAAACTTAAATACGCACGAGTGAGTTAGTGATTTTTAAAATACCCAACTGCGACAGTAGTTAAGACCGAGTCCTGCTAGTAGTTTTACTTGTATCCACTGAATGGTGCCATTTACTCACATCTGAAGGCTTGACTATTACCACCAAGGTCTGGTGTCGGTACCGCAGATTGCAGACTAGTGTTAACGCGTGAACACCGCATTAAGGGAAAATCTTTATTGGACGTCGGCTTGTCCCAAACAGGGGCAATACCCAATTATGTAAGTTTTGGTTCCTCTATGGTATTATGCATTTGCATAATAGCCTGTATTGCTGCAGTTTGATTTGTTTTTTTACGTGTGTAGGCTATTCATATAAAACAATATATTTTTAACATTAATTCCGTCTGATTTATTTTGGACTTATTTACCTGGTCATATATATATATATATATATAGAATTAGCCTAGCTAACGTTACGTTAGTTGGCGGATATATATATATATATATATATATATATATATATATAGATATATATATAGATATATATCTATATATATATACATAAAATCAATGTAAAAAGCAATGAACGGGACATAAAATATCTCATATTTTACTTTAGAAAAGTTACATTTATTATTTTGTTTAACCTAAATTACCAAAAAAGACACAAACAAACTTTACATGCTAGCGTTCAAACGTCCTAATACAGTATTAGAAGCAAAAGAGGCTCTAAATGGATACCAACCATTTGGGTAAACCAAGCCCATTAGGGTAAATAAATAAAATAGATGCTAAAAAATGCAGCAATGTGCGAACACATTCAGGTGCAGTTTTTAAGAGTGGAAAGTAGCCTACAGCAATTCTGCAGCACAATGTAAAACATTGCATTGGAGTAAAAATCCGGCTGTTTTTTTTCTATTCATGTTTTATTTGGTTTAATATGCTGCAGGTACATTGTTGGTTTCACCCACACAACTCTTGATCGTGCTTTGCAGGAAACATGTTAATCTGCAGGCATAACTGCGGCTGTTCTGCACCGCTCAGTAAAAAGTGAAATATTTGTATAGCTCAGTCCAGTCCTGCAGCCCGCACGTATGCAAAGCCCTGTCATCCCTATAATTTCCATTCATTTGATGATTGTTGTTGGTACTTATCCCCGCACTCCCCTCTTCTCCCCCCGTGGTGCCCTACGCACACGCCTGATCCCGATCGGTTTACGTGGACGTGAACCCGGCCGGGGATGGGCCAGTGTTTAGATCTCCATGCGGATGTGACATTTCGGAGAAGAGCGCGACCGCCATTTTGAGAATTTACCTCCACACACCACGAGCCGCACGGGAGGAGCGCGGGGTTCGAGAGCCAGCCACGCCGCTCGGGCCAAACGTCGTGTGACCGGGCACGTTCCTCACGACCAACGGGGAGGTTAAGCGAGAAACGCGACGAGGCGCCCGCGTTTTGTCGTGCATTGCGTTTAGGGGCGGGTTTTTGTGTGCGTGTGGTGCGTGTGTGTGTGTGTGTGTGTGTGTGTGTGTGTGAGGGAGGAGGGTTCGTGTAGCGCGTTGCAACTCTCTTCTCCGCCAACTTCCGAATCAACATTAGCGCTGCTCCGCGTTGGGAAACGGGTTTGAATGGATAGCTTCTCCCTCCGCACTTCCCCAGACGAGGGACAATCGGAGGAGCACACGGACTGGGGATATCGCAGACAAAGTTGTTGAATGTGTGTCTATAGCGAATGAACAATTGTTTTCATTGTTGTATCGGCATCACCAGTTGGCTACCTAGTGTCAGGTAGCGTCACGCTAACCGCAGACGGGGTAACGTTGTTTGTTCCTCGAGGGGCACGTCGGGTCGTTGCGTTGTCTCGCTGCCCCGCGTTTCCCGGGGTAAAAGCCGGATTGATTAGCTAATTTTAAGTGGGCCTCCCTGTTCTGAGCCCCCCCCCCCCCCCTCCCTCCAGCACCCTCCCCCCCCCCCGCACCCCGGTCCATCCATCCCACCGTCAAACCAGCGACTCGCACCCACCAAAGGCGCCGAGATTGGGCGAATAGCGAGCAAATACGTCCGCGTTTCTCTACCCGCTCCCCCGCCGACCTCCCCTCCTCACTCCCCGGCGCTGACAGCGGACAAGGCCGAGGTCGCGACAGAGCAGGCCCGGCCGCCGAGCCTCGACCTGCCCCCCCCACCTCCGCATCCCACCGCGCCTCGCCAGCAGTCCGGAACCCGGTTCCCCGCCGAGCCGAACCTGGACAAGGCCGAGGGTAACAGAGAGAGCGCGGAGCACCGCACCACCACCACCACAACAACAGCAGCAGCAGCAGCGGCTGCCAACATGAACCACCACCACCACCACACGCAGCAACAGAAAGCCGGCGAGCAGCAGCTCAGCGAACCGGAGGACATGGAGATGGAAGGTGAGTGGTGGGCCCGGGAACCGAAGACGTTAACACACATTTTTCACCATTTTACAACCGCGGGAGGAATCCGTTGGGTTTAATTTGTGCAAGCTGAGCTCCACTTTTCGGTAAACACGAAGGCCCCGCAGCTAGCTAGGATAGCCGGTGGCTTCTTCTTTTTTTGCTGATCGTGCGTCCTTTGCAGCATACTTGTGTGTATCTGACCTCATTCTGCGTTATAAGCGAACATGGCTGATATTTATCTCCGCATTCGCACAATTTTAACATTTCCCCGAAATCACCGAAATGTGCCGTTCACCCACAATGTCGGGTATTAGCCACACAAATCACCCGTTCGTCTCGAGCGCTGTATTTCTAAGTAAACCCGTTTGTGTCCGCGGAGGTTTTGGTGTAACATGTCCCCGGGTGCAGTTTGCCCAAAGTCGGCGCAAATGCATCCGTTAAACTCCACGCGCACCGGTTGTTGATAAACTGACGTCGCGTGTTTGTCAACATTGTTAGTCTGCAATTAACGTGGAACCGCCGCAAAGGGAGTCAATGGAGCTGCTTTGACTCCTCAGTGCGCTTTGGGTTGATTTTTGACAGTTATCGGCACCCGCGTCCCCCGTCAAAGTTAGCTGCGATGTGAACAACGTAAACATAACGATACTTAAATTGTTGTCGTGTAAATTTAGACCCTTAATTACCGTTTGGCACGTCGCGTTAAGTCGGCCGTTTGAAAAGCGACTGTTAGCATCGTGTCTGATGGATCGTACGTCAACGGTGGGCCTGAAAAGAAACGGTAACGATATCGGTTGATAAATGACGTTCCAAGGTAAACTGTCCGTTTGGCCCCGAAACTGTGACGACGGTGGATTTGATTGCACAATAAGTATGTAAATACCTTTTGGTTGCTGTTAGTGCCGGGAATTTGTATAACTGTAATGTGTGGAATAAGCTGAGTGAACGCAATGTGCATTGCTAGTGAGACCGCTAATTTTAAGCTAGTCCGTTAGCTTCAAGGCCCAACTCGTTGCGTTCATTCGCTGGCTAGCATGCTAGTTAGCTGATCCGCTAACACTAACGGAGGGGGTGTGTGGCGTTCCAAAATGGTGGCGTGTATTTTGCAACGTTCGATCTAGATGTTTTTCAAATGTTAGGCCTGGAATATTTGCCCCACGCAGTCGAGTTTTTCCACCTGTTAAACAAGGCTGCGTATTGATTCAAACCACACACACTGGGTGCTTTTTCACCTTTCCGATAGCTAGAGCCGATTCGGGTAATTCAAGCTAATGTTAGCTAATAACTGCCTGCAGATGAATAAATGACTGGTGTTTGCTAGCTAGCTAGCTAGCACTAACGCAGCTAGCTAAGGTAGCTAGCACTAACGCAGATGCGTTAATCGTGATTTGCTGAATTGACTGTGGGACAACACGCTAAGCTATGCCAGCAGAGCCGATGGCAATTCGGCAGACTAAATGCAAATTATGTTTATGTCGAGTTGTTAATTTTCAGTTTGACGGCGTTTTAATTTAAACGCGTGAAAGGGCTGGTTAACAATAGTCGCCGCTGCAGTAAGCCAGGCCCGCACGGAGGCAGCGCGGGGATTTGCTGCTTCATTGTATGGACGACCAAACGGCATGGAGCTCGCCATTTTTAATGATCTCTGTTATTGTTAGTCAGCTTTGTAGCCGGGCCATCCATGCTAGCGCTTGATGAGAGTTTCACACGCAGGACACCTCACTAAACGCCATTTTCGGAAGTTTTTTTATTAAATGAAAGTCAACTATGTACATGGCAGAGGCTCGGGGGCGCCTTCAGCATCACTGCGTCATTTGGCCCCAGCGATTTTTATTATCCCATCGCACCCACATGGTTGCTTGTTATTTGCTTGCATGCAATGTATATCTATCGTACAAAACGTAAATAACATATATAAGCAAGTACAAACGGCACCGGGCTTACTCTGTATGATTCATTTTATTATTTGCCTGCTAGCAGCAGGTGCACAGGCCAGACTTCCTCAGCCATAGTCGCTGGTTCACCTTTGTTGGATTCTCTCCCAGTGCACTGTAGGCTTACAGACAGTGAAAACAATTTGACACAATAAACTCTTATTTGCTTTCTTCCTGCTTATATAAAGCCTTGATACAGTTGCAGTGGGGTTAATCCATCTCGGTCATTTATGTTTCTCCTCAGCAATCTAACTAGGATGCCAGGCCGGGGCTGACCGCTTTGATGCTTGTCATGGCTCTCGTAACGTGTAAGCAATTTTTAGAAAACAAACATTACATTACATACAGTTTCTCTATTTAGCGTTCCTAAAAAATCTAATGGGAGAAATGGAATGACGAGATTGTCATGGAGATATTTTCGTAACTTATTACTGCATCGACCGTCATCTGTTCTGTAGTGGGATCAGATTCTGTGTCATAACCTTGTTGCTGAAGGTTAAACGCACATCTGCAGTTGTTTTTTTATTTTATTTTTTTACCCAATGTACAGTTGTCTCATCAGAGAAAATTGGTCTTGAGACTGTTATTTGCTGTTTTCAATCCTAACCATGTGGACTTTCAAAAATTAGGAAATATGGGAGCTGTTGTAGTGTGATCATGGCAGCTTTTCAATTCCTGAGACACTGGGAAATATTTGTAAAATAATTAAATTGTTAGAACCCTTTCCGTCCGCGCCATGTGCAGATAAGCTAATAAGATATACAGATTGTACTGAAGGTGAAATTTGGGCTTCAAGACGCTGCATTTGTCAGCATTGCAATCCATATACATACATGTACTCATGCATAAACATGCTTAGGTGCACATGTCATCATTTAAACAAATTATTCAATTACGAAGCCAGGTGTGATCAACACAGATGATGCATATGCAAGTAACCATATCATATTTCACCTGAA
The DNA here is from genome assembly GCF_964276395.1 of Gasterosteus aculeatus. Classification (NCBI taxonomy): domain Eukaryota; kingdom Metazoa; phylum Chordata; class Actinopteri; order Perciformes; family Gasterosteidae; genus Gasterosteus; species Gasterosteus aculeatus. The sequence continues at coordinate 16,421,733 of NC_135699.1, read as the reverse complement.
TTGCTGGTACTGATACATTAGAAAGTCATTTTCTAAGGTTTCAGGATAGACCGACACAGTTGGCAGAAAAACGGTTGTCATGGAGTTGACTGACAGACCCAATTATTGCTGTGTAATCCACTTGAGGAAACGAGGTCAGTCTCCATGAGGACTCGGGCCAGTAACGTTACCCAGAGACCGAAACACACACACACACACAACTCCCACATTGCACCTGTCAGCTCAGAGGAAACAAGGTTCACAGATACACGTGAAATACAATGTAAGCAGCAAATTGAGAACATTTTGAAGGCCTTTGCCTGGAGTTCTCACATCAATGCTGTTGCGGTTCAGTCTGGCTTCGGTTGCATTGGATTTCAATCAGTCCTTGGAGTCTACCCCAAGCTCTTCTGTCATCAATGTGTTTTGATAGGCGAGACCGTAGAGGCGAATTATTATTCAGAAGGGATGATTGTTGTCCTCGGTGCGCGTGGGTTTTTGGTTGAGCGGTGACTTGCAGCCTAATCCTGCATTGTGTCCATAATTACCCGGCCTACTGTATGTCGCATGCTCTTTGTCACACAGACACACAAACGTTCTCTCTCTCTGACTCACAGACTGTGAAATACAACGTGTATTGCTGTCTCAGCTCAGTTTCCCCAGTGAAATGTATGAAAGGGCCATGGGGGGGGGGATCTCTGTCTTTGTGTGTTTGGAGATGAAGTTGAAGACAGTAGTTAACACACTAAAAAGGTGTGATCCTGGTAGATGTAATGATCAGCCTACGTTTTCTTTCTGACCTGTTGAAGTCACTTGTTTGGCAAAGCAAGCTCTCCTTCAATTGAAGGAAGGTCTCTAGCCCGCCGTCTCTGCTCGAAGCATAGTGTCTTATTATGGTGTTTCTGTCACAGCTGGGGACACAGACGACCCTCCAAGAATCCCGGCCAACCCAGTGATCAATGGTAACGTGGCAGTGGCAGATGGACACCACAACACAGAGGAGGACATGGAGGATGGTGAGGACGATGTGCAGTTACACTGACAAACATGATAACAAAACACAAGCACTTTTGGTTGTCTACTAGACGAAATGCTCTTGGAGTCAAATGACTTGACTTTAGAACAAAGAAGCCTCTGGGCTTAGTTTGGTTACGCTCTCACTCGGCTGTAGTTCAGAGTTAATGACTTGTGGCACATCGAAGTAAAAGAATAAATACCAAACAAGAACTCCGACCCAGTTTTAAACCGTCTTCCTCGGAGGTGTCCACACTTAACCTTGTTTCAAAGCCTTTTTAAAGGATCCAGGTTCTACCTGGTCCGATTTATTACTGGTCAGCTTATTGACACCGAGGTCGTTGGTCTTGGATTAACTTGTATCCGTTTACCAGAAGCACCTGTTCTTTGAGGCTGGAGGAAGTCTGTTTGCTGTCTGACCTGCCCACCCTTTTCCCCCCGCCACACGGCGTCTTTCCACAGACACCAGTTGGCGGTCAGAGGCGACTTTCCGCTTCGTAGTGGAGCGCTTCAGCCGCCTGAGTGAGTCTGTGCTCAGCCCGTCCTGCTTTGTCCGCAACCTGCCATGGAAGATAATGGTGATGCCGCGCTTCTATCCCGACCGGCCACACCAAAAGAGCGTGGGCTTCTTCCTGCAGTGCAACGCAGAGTCAGACTCCACGTAGGTGTCTTGGTGGGACGAGGGATTCGGGGCGCGTTGCAGAGACACACAGGCACAAAGTAGAAACCTTTTGGTACACTTTCGGGCATCGTTTTTCACCACAACCAACAAAAATCGTCTCGATACTCAATAGTTGAGATACCAAAATAACTATTTCCTTTGTTATTAATGCCATTTTCTAAGGCAACTCTCTTTTACAAAACTGGTGTTCAGTCAGTGCAGACATATCTAAATTTTGCCAATTGTATTCATTTCCAACATCAATACTGATGACCTGTTTTCATAAATTGTGTGTTAAATTGTTGACTTAAATCTACAACTGGATCCAGATCTGTAACATAATTTATGGGATACTTGCGCTGAAAATTGCTTATGTTGTAATGTTCTCTCTCAAAATGTAAAGTAGCTAAAGGAGTTGTGGGTGCTGTTGTTTCAGGTCATGGTCGTGCCACGCGCAGGCCATGCTCAAGATCATCAACTACAAAGACGACGAGAAGTCCTTCAGCCGCAGGATTAGTCATCTTTTTTTTCATAAAGAGAATGATTGGGGATTCTCCAACTTCATGTCCTGGAGTGTAAGTACAGAAAAGAAAAATATATATTTGCTCTTTTAAGAGAGAGAGCGGCTGATAGAGAAGATGCACGGCGGTGACACTGACAGAAACACAATGTACATTTGTTTGTGCAAACAGTCTATTTGGACTTCTTATTCACTAAATTAAGAACAGTGGTGTACTTCCATCTATTGACATGAACTGTTTGTGTTCCAGGATGTGACCGACCCGGAGAGGGGCTTCGTCGACGATGACAAGGTCACATTTGAGGTCTATGTCCAGGCGGACGCCCCGCACGGAGTGGCGTACGTACCTTCTAGTTCTCTCTTGGTTGGGTTTTCCACAATGGTCCCAGATTTCACTTTCTTGTCTAGGAGTCATAACGATAACATCTTCTCCCTGTAACCAGATGGGATTCAAAGAAACACACCGGCTATGTTGGACTAAAGAACCAGGGAGCTACCTGCTATATGAACAGCCTGCTACAGACGCTGTTCTTCACCAACCAGCTACGACGGGTACGCTTTCATCTGTGTGGTACCATGTGCATCTTGCGTGCTGGTCGAGTGGGAATTTTGATGTTTATTGAATGTTCTCTGAAGCATTAGTTCAGTGTGTGTGTTTAGATCTTTTTTTTGCCTTTTTAATATTTGTGGCCAGGCTACATGTTTGGAATTTCCCTCCAGGACTCCCTACTGAAATGTACAGGAGCACTAGTTCAAAATAATTCAAATATTCACATCTTCCCTTATTGTTATTCCCTAATTGCTCTGATAATTAGCAGTGTATAGAAATAACAATATGCGGTTTTATTTAAAGGTAAAGTCGAGACATAAACGTCACCTTACTGAAATGGGATTTTTTTTTTAAAAGTGTAAACAAATAATAAAGTGGTTTAGTTAAGAGTCTACTGGGCTTCTCAAAGGACGGTCCCACAATACACGCTCATCCTACTGTGATTCCTTTTTTAATTCAAACTGACATTGGCTGGGCTCACCTGTGAAGGCCGATCTGCCCCCATTCTGCCAGCTGAGCGGACCGAGACCAGACTGATCAAATCAGCAGCCACCAATAAGACGACGTCTCGCCTCATAAATCGTGGTGTTCTTGCTCCACAAATCAGTATTCCATCGACTGTATAAATGCGTGCTCTCACTCGCTTTGTCTGTCTGGAGGCGAAACGCAACAAGTATTCAAACCCACAACAATGGTTGTTTTGTGATACGCTTGTGTCGGCCATTGTGTCAACTTTAATGTGCACACACACAAACACAAATGAATAAAATGCAGTTGCTTTTTGAGTTTGCGCTGAGATTACTGCCACAGCAAGTTGTGCCCCGGTGTTGTTTGGACGGTACACACACACACACACACACACTCCTGGTGTTTCACATGATGTATATTATACATCATTAGGAGCGCTTTGTAACAAATGGTTGCATTCTGCAGTTCTGCCCTTTAATAGACCACCTGCCTCTGCTGTTGCTTCGGGGGGTTCAGTAGGAGCTCTAAAAGTGAATTTAAACTTGTCATGAAAATAACATTTCATCAATGCAAAATGTCTACTTCCACATGGGCTTGTTGTCTAAAACCAATCGAGGTGTGAATCTCTGCTTCCCAGGCGGTGTACATGATGCCCACCGAGGGAGATGACTCGTCCAAGAGCGTTCCTCTGGCCCTGCAGAGGGTTTTCTACGAGCTGCAGCACAGCGACAAGCCCGTCGGCACCAAGAAGCTCACCAAGTCCTTCGGGTAGTTCAGACTTTCTAATGTAGAAAACTCACCTGTTGTATCTTAACGTTTCACACGTTGATGCTGTAATGTAGCCGTATATTCTTGTTGACATAGAAATACTTCAAACATCCAGGTGATTAGATGTTTTTGTAAACTTTTAAATGATTACCAGCTTTACCCATTTCCTGATCTGTGAGTATTTTATCTAACTACTTTATTGTGTTCTCTATTTCCTCTGAAGATGGGAAACACTAGATAGCTTCATGCAACATGATGTACAGGAGCTATGCAGAGTGGTGAGTTGTCTCATACTCGCTCAAACAATGCGGGTGTGTATGCAGGCGGAATATTAAATATGTCTGTGTTTTCAGCTCCTGGACAATGTGGAGAACAAAATGAAAGGCACTTGTGTTGAAGGAACTATCCCTAAACTCTTCAGAGGAAAGATGGTGGTAGGTTTACTTTATCCAGCTCTTCTTGTCCCACTGCTGGTCGTCATGGTTTCAGCCACATTCTATGTAGTTGTTAAATGAACCGTAAATTAGATTTAATAAAGTGCGAGTGCTGCTGCTTATTTGTCTGAGTACACAGTAAAGACCGAAGTGTGCATTGTGTAAACATTGGTGTAAGTTTAGTTGATTTGAAGTAGTCTGGCCATGGGCTGGGACTGGATCGGTTTACAAATAGGCAAATAGGCAAAACGTGTTCCCTTTTTAGAAATGCATAATTTTACTTTCCATTTGTATCGTATTCTGACCTGTGCGTTTCTCTCTAGTCATATATACAGTGTAAGCACGTGGACTACCGGTCCGAGCGGATAGAGGACTACTATGACATCCAGCTTAGCATCAAAGGAAAGAAGAACAGTGAGTTACAACATTAGCACCACTTCGTTTTCTCATTCTTTTTCACTGAAATGTAATAAATTAGTTGAAACTGGCTTTTCACCCTGACATTTCCTCATTTGTTGAATAGATGTTTTATTTCCTTTGCTAACAGTCTGTCTGTTCAAGACCTGTTTAGTGACAGTTATGGAATCTCTTTTCTGCTTATTCGCAGTCTTCGAGTCATTCAAAGATTATGTTGCAACTGAACAGTTGGATGGCGACAACAAATACGACGCAGGAGAGCACGGCCTGCAGGTAAGGCTCAACAGAGACGGGGTCAAATGCATTTTAGTTACATTTAGTTCAATGTGTCATTGGTATTTAAGCCAATTTTTTAAAAAGGAGAATGAATGAAAACTGACAAGTTGCCTGACACATTTGTTGTATTACAGGAAGCTGAGAAGGGAGTGAAGTTCCTCACCTTCCCGCCAATCCTCCACCTGCAGCTGATGAGGTTCATGTACGACCCACAGACCGACCAAAACATCAAGATCAATGACCGGTAACTCAAAAACACCATTATGTTTATTCCTAAATATCTATTGACAAACACGCTTCTCTTGACTCGGATCCTTGTCACACAATGCGTCGGTGGTTGGACAGACTGCGGATGGTCCAGTCTTAATAGGTCAAGTATGTTAAAGGAGAAGTCTATTTCCTGAAGAGACACTCGAGCCGGTGCTCTCTGAACAGCCTGTCCTGACCTCCCGCGCTAAAACAAGTGAGAAAGTGAGTCACGGAGAGTGTTTCCTTCAGGCCGTCTCATTCTGTGTGAAGCTTTACTGGAGCTAATGGTGTTTTAATAATCCACAGGGAGAATGTGACACTTTCAGAACACTAACGCAGGTGTCCAATATGGCTCATTTTCTCCCTGAAGCTCTGAGTCATCCTCTGAGGGCTCTGTATCCGTACACACACACACACACACACACACGCGCGTCCACAAGCTGTCGATGTGCAGTCGAACTCTTGCTTTGTTGCATAAATGTATTGTTCGGAATGTTAATGGCTCAATCGCTGGTCTCTGCTTCTCCGCTGTGCAGGTTTGAGTTCCCGGATCAGTTGCCCCTAGATGAGTTCCTACAGAAGACGGACTCCAAGGACCCGGCCAACTACATCCTGCACGCCGTGCTCGTGCACAGCGGGGACAACCACGGTGGTCACTACGTCGTCTATCTCAACCCGAAAGGAGACGGCAAAGTGAGCGTCAAGGAACCAATAGTGAGGACAATTCATTTTATTCACCGTACACCAAAAGATTCAGTGGGGTTTCTGCACTAATAATTCAAAGTGTGGTGTCATCAGGTGTTGGTATTGGGCTTGATTGAAAGCTCAACACAAAGCGTTTTCTCTTTCCTCCCGCCCGTGGCTGCTCCTTCCAGTGGTGCAAGTTCGACGATGACGTGGTGTCGCGGTGCACCAAGGAGGAGGCCATAGAGCACAACTACGGTGGACACGACGACGACCTCTCTGTGCGCCACTGCACCAACGCGTACATGTTGGTCTACATCCGCGAGTCCAAGCTCAGTGAGTGACCTCCTGCTCTCCTTTGGCCGGTCTGGCTGATGTTAAACCGATCTTTCCATTATCTCAAAATACTGTCCTCATTTGCCGCCGCTGATCTGTCCTTAAGTGCAGCGCTAAGAACTAAGCCGTGCCGATTTAATGAGGAGCGTTCAACACGATACCGGTTTTTGGATGAGAATGTAGGATAATGTTACCGAAAGCGTTAATACAAGCGTATCCGGTGAAATATTATTTTCTTTTATTATACTTTCTTAATTTAAAGAAATACCTGTCTATAGCCTTCGCTCCCTGCCTAATGCCTTAAATAGCACAAATATTACTGCTCTCAATGATACACACTCATGTGTCCTCGTGTCCCAGGCGAGGTGCTCCTGCCAATGACTGACGTGGACATCCCCCAGCAGCTGGTGGAGCGTCTGCAGGAGGAGAAAAGGGTGGAGGCACAGAAGAGGAAGGAGCGTCAAGAGGCTCACCTCTACATGCAAGTCCAGGTAGGAAACTAGGACGTCCGATTGAAGCGTTCTGAGGTGCTGTGAAGTTTTGCACACTTTGCTATCTAAGTGTTGAGAGCAGACATCTGCCATGTGGGCTTTGTTTAAGCTTCACAGTTGGATGCACATCTGAATACGTTCCTCCCGTTGTTGCAGGGCAGTTAAACAGGCCGTGATCTGCTGCTCATTACGAGGGGTCGGCAAGAGTGCAGAGTTAGAATTAAGACGCAACTATGTGCATCATGCGTCGTCATAGATATGACTGTGCTGACATATGCAGTGTTTATCCAACCAGATGTAGTTTTCTGAAAAGATAACGCTGCAGTTGAAACCGCTTTAAACAAGAAAATACATGGTGGATGGATCTGCATTAGCACAACATTGATAGTCTTACCATTAAATTAAATGCTGAAGTGAAATTTTTCAGAATCTGGTCTAAATACTGTGATATGGATTTTTGGCCACACCGCACAGCCCCAATTGCAACATACCTGTAAGGTCCAACTGCACCTTTCTGTGAAGCAGAGTCCACCCAGAGCAGCAGGTGAGAATGAGGGCACTGCTTGTTAAAAGATTAGAGAAGTTGATCCCGTTCAAAGATGTCAGCCGCTCTGCCTTTTATATAACTTAGCCACGTATGAGGTCAGGACAAAAGGCAACTTACATCATTATTACTTTTCTCTGCAGAAGCAATACGAGAAGTCACTAACTGACTTCTACCGTCTCGTTTGAGTAATACATGGTGACCGAGAAACGGACATTCCACTGAAAAAGTAACAAATGCCGTCAGAGGGATTCCGAGAGATCCGTTTTGGAGCCCAGATGTACTCTGTCACTAAGGTATTTCTCCTCCTGTCTTCTTCCCCGTGTGCACAGATCGTAACAGAGGACCAGTTCTGTGGTCATCAGGGCAACGACATGTATGACGAGGAGAAGGTGAAGTACACAGTCTTCAAGGTCCTGAAGAGCTCCACGCTGCAGGAGTTTGTCCAGACGCTCTCTCAGACCATGGTGGGTCCCGGAGCAACCGATGTCGTTTTTAACCGTATTTATCTCACGTGCACCGTTTGTCCGGTCAATGTTTGTAGGATCCAAATCGTTCACGTGACTTCTTTTCACCCTGGTCTCTCGTCATATGCTTAAAGGGAAATTAACCTCTGCTGTTCATTGGCTGCAGGGTTTCCCACAGGACCAGATGAGGCTGTGGCCCATGCAGGCCCGGAGCAACGGAACCAAGCGGCCTGCCATGCTGGACTACGAGGCTGACTGCAGCAAGTCGGTGAGTGTTAGTGAGTTGGACCCGTCCTGGTATTTTGATCGGTGGACATTTTGGGTGTTTTTGTCTGCGGTTTCACCGGCGAGACGCTCTCACCGCATCGTACGCGCCGATCCACCACGGGTTTAGTTATCATTTCATTTCATTTAAGTTGCAGAAGGAACCCTAAGGCCTCTGCACTGATTCAGTGTGTTTGGTGTACTCTCCTATTTGTTTTTGATTATTGTTGCGTTTGCGTTTCAGATGATCGACTTGAGCGACAATGAGAACCCCTGGACAATATTCCTGGAGACGGTGGATCCAGAGATGGCGGCCAGTGGGGCCACATTACCCAAGTTCGACAAAGACCGTGAGTCCCACACGTCGATCCTCCTCGCCTTCACATTGGAACAGACATTCTCCCCCTTGAAATAGAAGTTATGATCCCGGGTTGTTGCTCTTAACGATGGGCTCAATGCGGAGTAGCTTTTTGTAACTGTTTGTCGTCATTACAGCGAGGTCTTGTACACTTATCTAGCATCAATGGTTTTGTCCCTTTCTTTTTAGATGATGTCATGTTGTTCTTGAAGATGTATGACCCCAAAACCAGAAGCTTAAATTATTGTGGACATATCTACACACCTATATCCTGCAAAATAAGTAAGTGGCGGCAACTGCCAAGTCTGTTTTAATCTTAACTCATTCAGAACGTTAGACATTAAATGGTGTTTCTGCTGCTCCTTTCTCCCTGTAACCAGGAGACCTTCTACCAGTCATGTGTGAGAGAGCAGGGTTTCAGCAGGAAACTAGCCTTATCCTCTATGAGGTGAGCATACGCTGCAGGTCCCCCGAGCACCTGCTCTCCTGTCGTTACCTGCACACCCTCAATGAAATTCTCGTACCACAATTCCCACAATGCCTTGTGTGTTACAGGAAGTGAAGCCCAATCTAACGGAGCGGATACAGGACTACGACGTCTCCCTGGACAAGGCCCTGGACGAGCTCATGGACGGTGACATCATTGTGTTCCAGAAGTACGGCCGATAAGTTTCTCTGTGTTGCATTTAGGCTGCGCGGTGAGGGCTCGTTTACATCCGCGTATTTAGGATTTGAACACGTCTGTCGGCTCGTTGGTTCTTCTGATGGAACAGAGCGGGCAGCGAGGTGGGAGAGACGTTACCACAAGAGACTCTGCTTTCTCAGAAATGTTGTTGGAGTAATCTGTTTGTCTGGATCCGCCTCTGGTTTCCTGCCGTTTTCTTAACTCCTCTCTTCCAACCCGTCGCATCTGTGTGGAGCTGCTCTTCCCTCCCATCATGTACTCTGCCGTCTCACCGCACATTCTGTACCTTAATGGACCCGTTTTCCCAAAGGGACGACCCAGAGAACGACAGCAGCGAGCTGCCTACAGCCAAGGAGTATTTCCGGGATCTCTACCACCGAGTGGACGTCATCTTCTGTGACAAGACCATCCACAACGACCCGGGCTTCGTGGTCACTCTGTCCAACCGCATGAACTACTTTCAGGTACCTTCTATTTCATACGCAACATCAGCCATGTTTGGGGAGGAGATGCTCTCGTGCCCTGAAACGCAATGAGGCAGTGGCTTCTCTGAGGGCTTTAGAAGCTTAATGCGTCACGTCTGGTATCTGTAACGGCAACAGCTTTTTGTAGCTGCTCCTTTTGGTATTTTAGGTGCACTCGGTCGGCCCTCCAGGATCGACTCTTAATGTTTGTGCCGCTCGTTTGCTCGTCAGGTGGCCAAGACCGTAGCGCAGAGGTTGAACACGGATCCGATGCTGCTGCAGTTCTTCAAGTCACAGGGGTAGGAGGCTTGTCTCATCCACACTTTTACATTGGAATATAAAACTTGCTAATCGTGCAGTACATTAAAAACGATGAGGCATGAGGAGCCTGTGCTGTTTTTAGGGTCATGGAACATCACATATTTAATAACTGGAAAGTAAGGAGTGGTTTCAGTGTGCTAATCATCAACACGATACACATTTACGCGCATATCCCAAATTCTGCTCGACTACAAACAGGAAGCTGTACGTTTATTTCCTGTGTTGTCGCTTGTGTCATGTTTGCCTCTTTGATTTGATGACTTGCAGTTGTCAGTAGAAATATTGCGTAACCTGTCCCCCCCCCACCTTTCTTTGTTGTTTTCCTCTAACTCCTCCCACTCTGCCTCTCTCCCCCTCCATCCTTCCTCTATTCTGCATCTCGCTGAATTTTTTTCGTCTTCCCCTTCTGTTTCTGTCTTCTCCCCCTTTTTTCTCCTCCCCCCTCATCATCTTCTTTCTTCCACCCTCGGTTTCTCTTCTCCTGTCATTCTTCTTCACTCCCCTTGGTCGTCCTCCCCCCCTGCCTGGTGGTGTGGTGGCCAGGTACAGGGACGGTCCAGGGAATCCTCTCAGACACAACTACGAGGGCACGCTGCGAGACCTGCTGCAGTTCTTCAAACCTCGGCAGCCCAAGAAACTCTACTATCAGCAGGTAGGGGCGGGGCTGCAGGGGCCTCTGGTCGCTGGGCGGGTTGTTCCGTTTCTCTGGTTTCTCATTCCTGAAAACGCGACGCTTTCTGACCGTTTCTCTCCCTCCTTGATGTGTCCACAGTTAAAGATGAAGATAACTGACTTTGAGAACAGGAGGAGCTTTAAGTCCATATGGCTCAACAGCCAGTTCAGAGAGGAGGTAACACAACGCGCGCGCACACACACACACACGCGCACCGTCTCCCCCTGACCAGCACGTCACCTCACATATTCAATCTTTGGCTGCAGGAGATCACCCTCTACCCTGACAAGCACGGCTGTGTGCGGGACCTTTTGGAAGAATGTAAAAAGGCAGTCGAGCTCTCTGAAAAAGGCTCCGACAAGCTCAGGTATGTGTGTGGTGTGTGTGTGTGTGTGTGTGTGTGTGTGTGTGTGTGTGTGTGTGTGTGTGTGCGTGCGTCATGTCGAGGCTGTTATTGTGAAGCAGCTATTGTGTCTCCCACCCTGAGGACATTTGCCTAATGAGCAGGAACGTTATAAAAGGGAACATTAAACAAACTAAAGCTGGTAATTCACCCACAGAGGAAACGGCTCTGCTGCTCCGTAACGCTCACAAATCGTCTTCAGGTGGAGAAAACTACGCAGCCTCAGTATTAGGGGCAGATATTTAGATCTTTTTAAAAATAGTGTAATTCCTGTTGGCCTCCACGGCCCGGCAGGAGCCGCCTTTGAGCTCCTTCACACCCAGCAGGAGCACACAGGAGCCGTGAGGTCGCTGTTGCAAAGACTCTGTGCTTTTTGTATCTTCTGTTCAATGTGACGTTTGTGCTTTGAGAAATCTTTCTCTCTGTGTTAATCCTTTTGATGCCCCCCCCTCTCTCCCCCTGCAGGCTGTTAGAGATAGTAAGCTATAAAATCATCGGGGTTCACCAGGAGGAGGAGCTGCTAGAATGTTTATCTCCGGCTGCCAGCCGCACCTTCAGAATAGAGGTATGTGAGGTGTCTGCTTCCTCCTCCGGTCTCTCCTCCACTTAGCGTGACACTTTGACACATTTTCTTTTGCTGCGCTTCCTTACGTTTGTCTCCAAGAATGTGGAGAATGTGCGAAGGATGCATGTTAGAGACTCTTCTGGCTGGAAGTCTGATGCACAACTATGGTTGTACTGAATGTCGTCTGTTTACATTCACGGCATTCGGGTTTTGAACACTTGCCTGCAATTTTCTTTTGCAGAATCTAATTCTCTATAAGACTGATAAAGATCGTGAAGCTGAACAGAACCGGAATGAATTGGCGTGTGATTGCGTGTTAAACTACTCGGCCCGGTGGCGTCTGTCTGCACTGACAACAGAATCAGTGGCGCTGCTCCTTCAATCAAACGCTGGGAGTCTTTCGTCTCTGCTCTAAAGCTAGTGACTAACCCACACTAACCCCCCCCCACCACCGCAGGAGATTCCTTTGGACCAGGTGGACCTGGACAAGGACAGTGAAATGCTGATCCCCGTTGCTCACTTCCACAAGGAAGTCTTCGGCACCTTCGGGATCCCCTTCTTGCTCAAGATCAGACAGGTGTGTGTTTCTAGTCTTCTCATCACGACGAGTCACTCAGAAACTCCACATCACGCTGATTGTCTCCTTGGTTAACACCCCCGACCCCCCCCCCCCACAGGGCGAGTCATTTCGGGAGGTGATGAGGAGGATTCAGACCATGCTGGACATTCAGGAGAAAGAATTTGAGAAGGTAAAACGCTGCGTAGCCTCATGTTGCGAAAGTTCCGTTTTTCTGCACAGATTTGTAGGTTTGTTTCATTTGTCACACTGAATATTTGACGTGCGCTTTGTGTTTGTTCTCAGTTCAAGTTTGCGATCGTGATGATGGGGCGGCATCAGTACATCACAGAGGACGAGTACGAGGTCAACCTGAAGGACTTTGAACCACAGCCAGGTATTTACTGCTGCTGCTCACAGGAGGTACCGGGGATGTCTGGGTTATCGTATCCATGGTTACTGGCATCTACGGTGTGCTGATGTAACGTGCGCCGATACCTCCAAAAATACCGGGAGGGATACAGGTCCAACTAGAAAATCAAGCAGTGACAAAAGTTACTGCAAAGTCTTTGTAGCATATTTTATACAAACCCTAATTGACTTTGAAGTAGTTTCACTGTAAAGTCGTTTAAATCTTCTCCGTATCGTAGAGATCGAGCCCTTAAATGACCACCTGATGCATCTCTCTCTCCAGGTAACATGTCCCACCCGCGGCCCTGGCTAGGGTTGGATCATTTCAACAAGGCTCCAAAGAGAGGTCGCTACACCTACCTGGAGAAAGCAATCAAGATCCACAACTAAAAGCAGCCCGCCCGCCCTCTACGTCCTCCTCCTGCTCCGCCTTTCTGTTCCCCACCTTCTCTTAACACACCATAACCACAGACTGTAACAAACGGTGTGAGACTGCGTGTGTGCGTATGTGTGTGTGTGTTCATCACTTCTAACACCTACAGCTGTACACCGGCACTCCGTCCTCAGCGACTCGGATCTCGCTGCCGCTGACGGATTATCCTTCAAACACGAAATAAACTGCACCAACCACCTGCTCACTGTTGAGTTAGTCGCGTCTTTTTTTTAATCGTCTCCCTCCGTGTTTGAGGCTGTACGGTTATTGGGGGTTTTCGGGGGGTTTTCAGGCTTTTTTGTTTTTTTGTTTTTGTTTTTTTGGCCGACTGAAAGTGAAATTGGATTTTAATATAAAATAAGCAGAAGGGAATATGGGTGCAGAATAAATAGAAGTTTATACAAATAAACTTCTAGATTTACTTTTTGTTTCCTACTCCTTCCACACACCAGCTTTTTCTGATTTTTGGGGCTTGTTTTTAAATGGAGTTGTTTGGAGGAGTGTGTGACGTCTGCGAGGACGAACTGACAGAAGGGGGGGGGGGCTTTTTTTTTTTTTTTTTTTTGCAGCTGCGAACTTGGTCTGTCCTGAGGCTCACTAGTTTATCCCGATGTGGTTCTTTATATATATTTTTTTGCTCCCATCCTTTTAGTGCAACGAAGCAAGTATTTCCGAGTTAACGCGCAGTTTTGTTCCACTTAGTTTGATTGGAGGAAAAATGAATTCATCTTTTTTTGTCTTTCTGCAGATCTTGTATAATAAAATAACAATCCACAGCATCTGTTTAAAAATAAAAGGGGGAAAAATAAGGATATTTGTCTGTATTTCATCTGCACGTAGGCACTTCATGTCGGAGGTTTCTCAGGACTGACACTGTACATTTTGTTTGGTTTTGAGTTGCTCAGCGATTTTAAAGAACACACAGACACACACACACACACATTTCCCCCCTTGGCTTTATTGTTTTTTGTTTTTCTTCAGCGGTGTTTAAAGTCTTAGTCATTCCTGCTCTAAACACAGCGCATTTGAGCTTGGTCAACTTGTCTCTGGGGGGGGGGGGGCAGGCACTGTCGCCCCCTGGTGGTCGCAGCGGTCACTGCGCTGTGCTTGCTAGAGAGCTGCAGACACTTTGAGCCCCACCGGTTTGGAGACAAAAGCCAGCATTGTAAGAAACACTTTAATCCCCATGAATCCATTTTTTTTCTTTTTGTTTTGTTCTTTTAAACCACAGACAGAATGCTCCCCTAATAGTGCATAGCTGGCTCTGTAAAGACAACATTTAAGAATTGTATATTTAAAAATATGAACGTGTAAAATTAAAGAGAAACACGCCTTTGTTGTTGGGTACAGAAGGAGCCAGGTGTTCATATTTCTTGTGTGTAGGGTTTTTCTTTTTTTGCGTTCCTGATGTACCATTGACGATTTTTTTCTGTTACATTTGAATTTTCTTTTCAAAACTAACTGCATTGGTTTTGTCTTGTTAAAAAGTGCAGTACAAAGAGAACCTGCAGAATCACACCTTAATTTGATCTTTTCCAGTTTAAAATCCTCAGTGTAGCAGCAGTGTACGACAACTATTCCTGTATATTGCCTTTTTGCTGGAAAATGTATGTTGAATAAAATTTTCTATAAAAACAAAAAAAAAACTACTCCGCTGCTTGTTCACGCTGGCGTTTGATCTCAACACGTTGTAAAGGAGCATTTGACACTTTAGCTTTAGAATCGGATGAGAATCACCTCCCGTCTCAAACCGGCCTTCGACCTAAAAGTGCTCGAGGTTATTGGATTGTCTCCGCTCACTCGTGAACGTAACCTGACTATACCAGTAGAATATAACCTATAAATCTGAATATGTTTATCGGTAGAATTGATGAACATTTGACTATAGAAACATAAGTAATATCACGTGATGAGCCTTACAAAGACGGTTAGGGGGAAACTTGTGTATTTGATTCTTACATAGCAGCAACCCATGAATTCAAGATGTCTTTCCACTGAGCTATAAATAAAACTACCTTAAATGATAACTGGCCACAAATGAGAATTGGGAGAAAATAAACTCGAGAGTGACGCCACAGGTGGTTAAATCGTCAGCAGGCCGCGAGGCGTCTGATGGGAGGAAGCTTCATGTCGACATGAAACAACCGGCTGAGTAGCTTTCAGTCAGCTGGACCAGTTCCGCCTTTACATTGTTTATGTAAACCAGTTTCTACCAATAATTTAATGACCGGTTCAACCCAAAACACCGCGGAAGTGTTTCACTCTATCAGCTGATTTGGGGCTGTGAACAATTTAGAGCAGGACATCAATCGATCCATCAACACGTGTCACTTCAGAAGGCCGCTTGGTCTTAATTCAACTCGTTGCGAGCTCAACCATTCAACCAACGTTTGTCTCCGATCTGACCTCGGATCAGCTGAAACACAAGGTTCCACCCACAGTACAGCGTGTTCTGCAGCATTACAACTCATGACGCCATGTCGGATTAAATAGATTATGATCGAGATTGAATTTAATATCTGCGTATCCCCAACTTGATTTTATATTTATGTGTCCTTCAATCGGGTAGTAGTGTAATTTATCTATTTAAACCCTTTTTTACTCCATCTTTTCCACCTCATCCTTTCTTGCTCCTTTTTTTAATGTCTATTTTTACATACGTATAAATATGGGGGTATTTGTGAACACGTACAACCATGCATATTTATATGCGTGTGTTTAAATATGTGTCTGTATACATATACAAGGTCGCAGCAGCGTTTCAGGTACCAGAGCACAACGTTTTGCTTTTAGATGAATATGTGCTTTATTACTGGGATTATTAGTTGGACTGTACATACAATCGATGACACAAGTAATACAAGTTTAGGTCTAGGTTATATATACAATACTCTGTAAAAGTGTACACACACACACACACACACTCACACACACAATCATTTGGCCACTTTTGTATTTTGCAGCATTCATGTTTAATTTCACTGAACGTGTTTGTGTGCAAGAAGTGCACATTTGTTGTGCTGAAACAGAAGGAAATGGAAGCGCGATCAGCCTGCTGATTGGATGGTTCACGTCTCCTGGACGAGAGCTTTGGATCGACTTTGGACTCGGATGGGACCCCGACATGTGGCCCCGCTGTTCCCCCGAGGAGGCCTCTTCAGCGGGACCACGAGGCGCTGGTTGTGGGTTGTTTCAATTCTAAATGCACGATCCCGGGAAATGGATTTCATTAAGTTTATGTACAAGACCTTCATTTCAGCGACGCGACGTTTGCAGAGGTTTCTGATGAACGGAGAAAGATGAAAAACTCCCAAAAAGTGCGTCGAGTGTGCTTCACCCACGTGTTTTCGGGGTTTCCTTTCAGCACAAAATCTTACAAAAACGGTTTTGCTAAAATGTGTTTTTGCCTAAATCTAGTCTTTGGACACACGTGACAACTGTTTTTTTTTTTTTTATATATATTGCTTTGGATTTTAGGAGAAAGCATTTGTCCCACGTGCCCAAAGTCCGTACCTCAGACACGACAAGGACCACAGTCGAGTGTTTGTATCTATCAACTGATAACAAGTCCATAGATGTGCACAAATATGCATTATATTAAAAAGAAATCACATAGAAGACATTTAACAAACACGATGTCAATGTGTTCTCGTTCTTCCAAAATAATCCTCACTATTGATTCGTCATCTCACCAAAAAAAGTTTTAAAGCTTTCTGTTGCAACTTGCCCAAAGTATTTCCGTACCATATTATAAGACTTTAAACTAAAAACTAACAAAGTTGTCCTCATCAAGCTGAATATGACCCAATGTTTTGGCACAAATAGGTTAATCTAATGTGAAAAGAACTAAAACAATAAAAACTGAGCCCACGATATTTGATCTCAGACCACACGACGACTCCCAGTCTGCTGACACGACGCGTGACATCGCTTCCACAGAAACAAGGCGCATTACAAAAGTAACGGGGTGTTAATTCTCATCTCCACGGGTCCGTGTCCTCCATCAGCGTCGTTATTTACAGCATTTCCTCTTTTCAACGTGCAGCACTCGGTTGCAGCGAGGGCACGTGTGGTACGCGTTCTTGAATCTGTTCACGAAGAAGGGGATCAGGCAGCAGCACAGGACTAATCTGCAACACACACAAACACACACACACACACACACACACACACACACACACACACAGTTAGTGTCATGCAGCTTTATGCAACATTATGTGCTCAAACTGCTTTTAAGATCTTCGCTCTATAATAAAACTATATTTATGAAGAAATTAACTGAATTTTTAGTTGGGTTTTCGTAATCTTCTACGGAGGAAACGAGGCCCCATTTTCCTTTTGGACATGTGTCCAGAATCTTTTGCAAAATAATGGAAACGAACGACGACATAATGTATGACATTTGTTGACGCTTTATTTCCCAAAGCGCACCGAGCCCGTGACGTCGAAGACACCTCCCGACGGCGTGCACTCACCCCAGGCAGATGAAGAGCAAGCACATGAGCCAGGCGTATCTCCCCGCCTTGTAGGTGACCTCCGTCATGACCTGCTGCTGGCAGCTGGTGCAGGTCGTCATGCCGGGGGTCGTGCCCAGCGCCCCGTCGTAGCTCACATACTTATTTTTGGTCGAATCGTCACCCTGTCCTCCTCCTCCTCCTCCTCCTCCTCCTCCGCTGGAATTCACTGAGGGGGGGAAGAGGAGAGGGGAGTCAACGTTAATGATCCGCCACACGCCGCTGCGGAGGGTCTCCGGGAAGCGTCTTGTGGGGTTACCTGGCGTGACGTTAGTGGCGGTGTCGGTGGACATGGGGTTGAAGGGCATGTGGGTGTGGTAAACGACCACATCTCCCTTAGCCGGACCTTGAACTGGACAAGAACACAGGGGTCAATGGGTCAGCCTGATGATGATGATGATGATGATGATGATGAGTGTGTGTTTGTGTGTGCGTGTGTGTGCACTCGGGTTTACTTGGTATCATGTAGGGAGGAGGCTCTTTTTTTCCTTCTCCACTCATTGTGCTGCAGAGAGAGAGAGAGAGAGAGAGAGAATTTGGGATGAAGATGACGTTACAAACACCACACTGACGCTGTAACGACGTCTCATCGGGAGGCGGGTGCAACGTTTTTACCACCAGGTGGATGGGGGGGAAGGGGGGGGGGTCTGAGCGATGGAGCTAAAAACATGTGACAGAGCTCTGATTATATTGATGTGGGGTCAGAGTTCACGTCCCTAAAGGGAAACGTCATGTGACAAATACTTTCCATCACAATACAGATCATTTCTTATCCCGGTGATGATATAATGGCACAACATGGCCTGATTTCTGGTAACTCAATAAATAAAACGTCTTCATGAAATCAACACGTGGTGAAGCCTTTAGTCGTTTAACTGAAGTATTTTGTAGTCTTGTCAAGAAATGGATTTCAAATTGAACATCACATATTCAAGTGAGGAAACAACATAAAAAAATCCCATCTCTATAACCTCTGAATCCTCAGATTAGACCGTTCTGTCTACATTGATCCCCTCTGCTCAGTTTCTCTCCCTGTAACACTTTAACGGACCGTTGGTCTCACACCAACATCTGTCTGAGAAGTGGACCTGTCAATCAAAAGATAGCCCCGCCCTAAAGCAAAATGAACACCAGACGTGTTGACACTGTTTCCTGAAGGAATAAATCAAGAGGGAAGTGGAGTCATTGTCTCATAGACTTCTACACAAACAGGCTTCTTTTTGCAGCTGGATTGATCCCCTGCTGGTCAGTCCCCGAGCTTCACCTCACACACACACACACACACACACTCACACACACGTCAGTGCAGGAATGTGACCGAGCGGCATGCTTCTCGCTGCGTGTCACTGAGGGTGTGTCCCTCTTGCGCAAATCTACCTGCAATCTGATGATTTAGCTCATCTGGGGGAAAAAAAACAGCCCAACATTGTGTTGACAGCTGTTTTTTGTGATGGCTAAATACACACAAAAAGAAATGAAGGCACGTCCCGGAAAGAAGCGTCTCCACAGCCCATTTTACCACTTATTCCGTCTGTCCAAATCCAAGCAGGCGGGATGAGCCTCCCAGAGAGCCAATCGGTGAGGTGTGACAGGTGCGGCCGGACTGCGAGTACATCCGTGCTGGTCGAACCGGACTGTCTCGCTCTCTCCTTGTGAGTTTTGATGATCCGCTGACCGAGGCGTGCAAACGACCCCTCAAAGACCTCGATCTGACCGCTATGGAGATTTAAGTTTGAGCTCCGGAGCTCAATCAAAGTCAAGTTTCGGAATTCTTCGCCCGCCACTTGTTTCTCCCAAATCGCCCAAAAACAAATCCATTGCTGTAACACCGAAAAACTGACTCCCTGTGTCCTGCAGGCTGAGTTGAGCAGCCGATTTAGGACTCAGCAGATTAATTAACCGTGAGATTTAAGGTTCCAGGTGAACTTTCTGTTAGGTTTCTCGTTTAACGCATTTTATATAAACTCAAGTAACACAAATGGGAACATGTGCAATGGAATCCACGAATCCTGTTATCTTGTCTTACCTGTGTGGGATTTTGCCGTCTTTATGGAGAGATGTGTGTGTGCTGCCGCCGATGAGCCCAGACTGATTGAAGAGGTCCACCTGTTTCACCTGTACCTCTGCAAGCCCCTCCCCCGACGCGCCCAGAGCCCCGCCCTCACCGACAAAGCCCAAAAAACCTGCATCAATGAGTCACTCTGTGGTTTAGGTGTAGCTGTGAAATACCGAACTTGTCGTCTTTTTATGCCGCTTTGTTTCTGGGAGGTTGCTGAGGGTGTGTGTGTGTGTGTGTGTTTATGTACAGGTGTGTGTGTGTGTGACACTCTAATGAGAACAACCGGTTTCCCTCCCGCTGCTTTGTCTGTGTCAGGACATTTTCATCCCGTCACAGAGTCCAAGCATCAGAGTTTTAAACCGCAACGTCAACAAAAGAAATGAAGAAAAAATTGCCGAAATAAAAGAAAATGCAGTTGTCGTACTGTGAGGAATCGTTACCGCACACACCAGCGTGCACGTAAGATAAGATGAGTCTGAGGCCTGAGTCTTCGCTTCAGGGTTGTTTAGGGCAAAACTTCCTCCCTTTAACTCCCATAGAAGGCCCACAGCGGACCAAACACACATTTTAAATCACATCTTGTCCCAGAGCTTCCGGCTTCAAAGACTATAAGACGTTATTGTGATGTTCTGAAGAATTCCTGGAATACCTGTGCTCTATATGGTAAAGGGATGTGATGCATGTTTCTTACTCTGATCACTCAACTTAATTTCCCCTTTTTGTTTAAAAGTAAATGTGCATGCTAATGCTAACGTTTGCGAATCCCTCCGCTGCTTCAGCACCGCGGAGAGCGGCGGATGGATCTACATGGACATCCACCCCTCTCATCTACAGTATCTCACCGTTGATATCAGAGACTTCGTGAGAGGCCGGCTTGGTGGAGGATGCTCTTTTTCCAAACTTTTCTCTATTGGGGTGCTGCAAACAAACAGTGTGGAAGTCTATCACCAACACAGCCACGCAAAAGATAAAAAATCCGTCGCCATTTGTCGACGGTAGACGGCAGACCGCCGGAGGCGAGCGACTCGGTGCCGAGAGGTGCGGCTTCGTAAGCTGCACACAAGGCAGCGATTGTGCCAAAAATAAGGCGATTGGTTCCTCGTTAGCCTGCCAGCACGTTCAGCTTCATTTGTAACGATCAAACCTGCCTCAGTTTATTTTTCTTTTTGTTTACGTCATTACATTACAGCTAAAAAGATGCCGGTCCAGGTTTGCGTATTCTCTCAATCAGCCGTGAGCAGGCCGGTCGAACCACGTCGATCTGCTGCTGGTCACCTGACCACAGAGTTCTGCTACGGGTTCGGGGCCTGAGTTCTGCTACGGGTTCGGGGCCTCGACTGCGACTCCAGCCCAGAACCTGTTTTCTGAAGGCGAACCGCATCGACCCGAGTGACCTGTCGTCAGTGCAGAATGCTGCAGGGAGCCCATTAAAAAACATGAGGGGGGGTTTGCCTTCTCTCCTGAATATTAAGGATCCTTGTTTTACTTAAAACACCTCAATCGGGGAATGAGTTGTGTGTCAAGGTGTGGGCGTGCGCCTGCGTGTGTGTGTGTGTGTGTGTGTGTGTGTGTGTGTGGGAGAGAGAGAGAGAGCTTGGGGTGTTGCCGCCGCATATGATGTCAACTGGGTGAGGTCGGAGTGTGTGTCCGATTGTGTGTGTTTTGAGTGTTTCGATCGACCCGATGAGCGGCATTCCAGAGATCAGACCAATCCCTACCGAGTTTAGCATTCCGTTAAAAGCCTCGAGGTGTGCGTGGTGTTGCGCTTTTTTCAAACATGATACAAGTATCATTATATTATTTATTATTACAACGTGATTCACAACTGATTCAAAATCATACAAAAAGTTTAAGTTTAGTCCGCTCGTGTTCGGATGTGCTAAATTAGAACTGCCTGTGATTGGCTCTACATGGCTCTCAACATGGCAGCGGCTTGCAGCTAACAGTGCTAGCCGCGCTAACAGCGCAAAGAAGCACACAAACCGATGTGCAAAGACGCTTCTTTATCAACTAGGTGCTGCAGCAGGCAGGCGGAGGAGGGAGTGATGGAGGTGGGGAGGAGGGAAGGAAGGAAGGACGGACAACGTGGTTTTAAGAGGAAGATAAAAATAGCCTCTGACTCAGCAGCAATGAGGTGTGACTTTCGGATCTTCCTGCTCTTCTTTCCACCTCGTCGCTCACCTGTCTTTCGTCTTCTCATCCGATCCGTACCCGGGGCTGTCTGACTCTTTGATGTGGTTTATTTTGAGGTGAGGTTGTGTATGACGATGACGTCGTCGTTTAGCGCTCCGGTTAACGTGAATCAGATCAGGGTCTTTTCTCGTCTTCCTCTGACTTTGTGTGCAGTTTCTCCAAAGAAAATATGTAATTTCCAAGAACTGTAAGAAGTAGAAAGTATGACTCATCTTTGATGTCAGTGGGAAAGACACACACACACACACAGACAGACACACAAACACCTACAGGCTAAACCCTTTAAGCGCTGCATACCTTCCCATGTTACATACAATGAGAAGCAGGTTATGTGTTTTATGATTGCTTATTTTAAGTAGTCATTCCATGATGGATTCCTAAGGAGCTCGTGTATGTTACCATGACAATAAGTCACGCCGGGAAAAGAGTGAATTACGCAACATTGAATGTGTTAGTTTTGCTTGGAAAATTGAATAAATACCGATGTATGAAGCTATCAAGTAACTAACAATGGTTTAAAATGTAAACCTACAGTAGCCCCTAGCAAATAAATAAATATAAAATAATTAATTTCATCAGTTTTTATAGATACCATCACACTATAAATGACAAAACATCTGGACGGCTGATGACTGATCCTTGCTTCTTACTATAGTTAACTATAAACTATATATTTCCATAGTTTTTGATTTGGGAGTAAAAATGGGATTTGGAAGGTGTGACTTTTTATTCTATTTTTAAAAAGTTGCATAAACTGACTTCATGTCAAAAACGATGAAAAACCTAACTTTAACAGGACAATCGTAATAAAATACTACCCGCGAGTAAAAGCTCCAACAAGGATATTAAAGCAACAAGGTACGAGAGGCTGTACTTTATCGTCCTGTAACAGTTCGTTGGTGACGTTGGGCCCGACGCAGAGCGGACGTCCACCTTAATTGTCCGATTGCGAAAGCTCACATTGCTTGTAAACGATCATTTGTGGCATTTCCATGTTTTTTTCGGCGACCTAAAAGCTTAGATGTCAACAAACGCAAACACGTTAGCCAAAAGCTGACGTGTTACTTCGAGTGAGCAGTGACGCTCAATTTCAATGTGAACACCAACTGTACATTATCGCCCCTGGCCCCCGAACGCCGGATTTCATCTCCCCGTATTATACTAATAAATGATCAACACTTAATATTTCTCCAGACACAGTTGTGGCGGTTGCTACTAGCAACAGAACACCCATCAAAGCTCCCAAATAAAATGTCTTTTGTTGCCGAGCTTTGTGCGGGAAAGTAAATATTCCTTCGCTTCTAAATCTTTTCTTCTGCCTCTTAACAATGAACGCTGCCTTAGTAAGGCCCTGCTGAAGAGATCAAAGCACAAACACACACGGAAACCGCTGGGTTGCGTCCCCCTTCTTCCTTTGGTAGAATTAAACCAAACAGTGTAGACGCATAGAAATGGTGTAAAGAGAACTCTGACTCTGTCAGGTGTTGTTTTGTCCTCCTCCCTGTGGCATGTCCCCTGACCTGCTCGGCCACATCATTTCCCCCTTTTTTTTTTTTTTCAGGCACAGCGAAGATGATGAACCAGTTTCTCACTCACACAGCTGACAACCCGTTTGCTCGTAGGATTATGAGCAAACGGGTTGAGTATGAAGTACGTGCGCGTACAGTGGATGTTTCGTAGTACATACAAAATAACTTTTTAAAATTTTTTATTAAAACAATATACACCAGCGATTCCCAAAGTGTGGGCCGCGGCCCACTGGTGGTACTGCAGGTGGGCCGCGAGAGGTCATTTACAATAAATAAATGTTTTTAATTTTCAATTTTGAAAAGATTAATATAAAAATAATAATAAACGATTGATAATTGATAAGATACCAAACCCACAATTTTTGAAGAAAAGTATTATTTGAAGAATTCTAGCCCACATTAGTTATGTGAAACATTAATTGATGAAGCACAAACAATTTAAACGAACAGATTAATAAAACAATAAGGCTCTCGCTCAAAACGGCCGCTCTTGTCCGCCTGTCGTTATTCAACAAAAGGCGCCACCAAACAAAACAATGGGGCGCCTTTTGTTGTATTAAAGTAAATATATATGAGCTCCAGAGAAAATGGTATACAAAACATACATTGTCGGTTAATACATTTTCATTCAGTTGAATTCTTAAGGTAATTTAATCATCCCTAGTTTACGTTTGGATCAGAGTTGTGATTAAAGGTTTGGGTGGGCCGCAAAAGATTTTCAGATTTCAAATGATCTACACTATTCATTTATATATTTTATATATATATAATATAAAATATTTACAACATGTGTCCCGTTTATTTAGCAACAGGATGATGTCCTCCTGTTGGTACATTATGTGTCAGTATGTAACCGTGACCTAAAGTGAATCGCTCTTCAGACCCCGAGGTCTTATTCTTGAAGTCCTCTCCTCAGAGTGCCGTACGCCGTCGCCTCCCTCCACCTCTAACGGCCGCGATCCGACTCTATCACCGACGCGCTCCTGCTGATGGTGAACGTCCGCCCCGTCCTGAAATAGTTCTCGATCTCTTCCAGCGAGCGGCCGCGGGTCTCCGGGATGCACACGGCGGTGAACAGCAGACAGAGGACGCACACCACCGTGAAGCCCAGGTAGGGCACGTACAGGCCGTACCTGTCCACCAGGTGCGAGAAGGCGTGCGTGAGGACGAAGGCCGTCAGCCAGCTGACGGTCACGCACAGGCCTGAGGCCACGCCCCTGGTAACCAGCGGCAGCACCTCTGACATCAGCAGCCACGTGATGGGGCCCCATCCCATGGCGTATCCTAGGAGACGAGCGGCAGAGGGGAGACAAACCCATCGGGTCAAATTAAAGGATCTCAGCAATCCCAGCAGCGCCACACGACTGTGACCGTTTAAAACGTTTTCCCAATTGACGGGGCGTGAGAACATAATGGAACTGATTCACCCAAGTAACGAGTTTTCATTGTTATGAGCCGATGGGTGTTGCTTCGAGAACACAGTATAACAAAAAGACTCGAGGACGTGACAGTTCTTAACTTGTTGGATCAAGACAAAGGGAAATTTTCTAGCAAACAGCGTGTGCATTGTTGACTAAATACATGACTGACAGGTTATCACATCTGTATCTATTGCATGATGTTTGTTTGAGTGGTAGTGACAGTCGGCCTGCACCTCAGCAGTGTGAACTCTGTTGTGTCCCCGGGTCTCTGGCTGCTCAGGCACCTCGATGCCTTGAGCTAAATGCTAGCATGCTAACACGCTGCGCTTGTTATAAAGGAATCAGGAAACATTTATTCCCATAATATGTCGGACATACAAGGAATTTGACTTGGCGGTTGGTGCGTAAGAGCAGACAGTACGACAATGGACGACAAGACAATAAAATAAAATATAATGCTATGGGTTATTTTAAAATAAAGGAATAAAAGTTAAAAAGTTAAAAAGTTAAAAATGTTTAAAAATTAAAAATAAAGTGAACCAGCGAACAGAAAGTGATAAATGAAAGTGACAAGTTCCAAGTGACAAGTGTAAGTGACGTGTGCAGTGTGAAAGAAAGAGTCTAGATTGGCTGGGACGGTTCTAAACGTCATTGGCTTTTGCTTGGTCCTAAACCAAAGAAACTTTGATTGCAAGAGATGAAAAGGAACGCGATAACCAAAAGTTATGAGATTCCATCCTCTTGGATTTCACCCCACCCAATGGTTTTTGGTTTATTTCCATCCAAGCGACGGGCGAGAAGACTCACCAAATATGAACACCATGGTGCTGATGAGAGGGATGAGGCCTGCTGCAGTTTGGGGGCCGGCCTCCAAAGGGTTTCCAAAGGCATTATGGGGGCTGAGGTCTGAACTCATGGTGAGGTTAGGAGGGCCGGGGCCCGGAGGGCGAGCTGCGGTGTGGGAGTTCATGGTCAGAGTCAGAGCGGACAGGAACATCAGCAGGCTCGACGTGTACAGCAGAGCTTTGCGTCCCGCCCTGTCCATCAAACTGGCTGCCACGACGACGGAGAGGAGGCGGACCGCGCCTACGATGATGGCGTCATACCTGAGGGAGAAAACAGCAGGTAGAGGGAAGTCAGGTGCATCCTGGGATTGAATTCAAAACCCAATCATTGCAAACAACAACATCGGCAGGAGAAATGAAAATAAAATCAGGAGAGAACATCAACGGAAGATGAGTGGAAGTAGATAAATAGAACGTCCTACCCGGGCGGCAGAGACATGTTGCTTTTGGAGAAGATGGTCTCCAGGTAGACCAGCATGGGCGTGATGCCCGTCATCTGCTGCAGGAAACGCATCACCACTGAGATCAGGATTGGTTTGTAGTAGATGGGTGTGGCCAGTCGCGACCATGTGACTTTTTCTTGTTTGTCGATGCTCTCCTGTGTTGTCCAGAAAAACAGATGTCCTCAAATGGAATAAGAATAGTAACCTCAACGTGCAGACAAAATAATCCAACGTGTGATTGTTCTTTTACGGCCGCGCGTCTCCCACCTGTATGGCGCTGAGCTCAGTGCGTGTGTCGTAGTGGTCCCCCCTCAGCCAGCGCAGGGCCCCCTCGGCCTGCTGCTCTCTGCCCAGAGCCAGCAGCCTCCTGGGCGAGCTGGGCATGAAGACCAGCAGCGCGACCATCAACAGGGCCGGGACCTCCCCCGCCACCGCCAGCCACCGCCACGGCACCACCGGACCTGTTCCCATGAAGTGCACTTAAGAATACCGCAACGTGGCCTAGTGTTATCCAAGGGAAGCAGCCAGAAAAACAATTCTGCACCCGCCTACCCATGGCGTAGAGCACCAGGGCCCCGAACACAGCGGTGATCTGAGGGCAGGAGCCCAAAGCTCCTCTCACCGCTTTGTGGGAGATCTCCGAGATGTAAACCTGAGACATGAACACGCAAACATGCAGTCACGTGACCAAACAACTCCGAGTGAAAAAAAAAGTTTGCATTAATAGTTTTTTTTTTTTGTCTGTAACCACGGCAACCCACAGGAATAGATGCTGCGGTCATCCCCCCGGCCACGCCTGTGAGGAACCGGCCCAGAAGGAGCATCCATATGTCTACAGCCCCTCCCATCAGCATGTACCTGTGACACACATCGGTACAGGCGGAGGTTTACCAGGATGGACCGTAAAGTTACGCCGTTAAGACGTTTAATCATCGCGGTGCGCCCGCTCGTCGCGACTGACCCAATAGCCGACGGCACCGCCGACGTCATGATGCTCAGCTTGCGTCCGATCATGTCGTTGAGCAGCATGGCGCCGAGGCCGCCGGCCGCTGCGCCCAGCATGTAGATGGAGCCGAACCAAGCGGCCTGCTCCGGGCCCATCCTGAGCCTGGGGTCGGCGTCGGGGGCCGTGAGCCTCGGCAGGACCGGGGACGAGTAGACCAGGGAGTAACCGAAGCTGAAGTTCCCCAGGACGGCGGTGAAGACCGCCAGGAATAGTTTGGAGTTTTGGATCTGGGGTGGAAGTGAGAGAAGGCCGACACGTTCCGAAGAGTAAATCCACCCAGAAGTGATTGCATTCTTTCTCATTGTGAGCAGAGGGAGACGTGTCAGATTGAATAGAAGTCAATGAGAAAATGATTGGACTTCCCTCATTAGCACTCAAAACATCGGTTTGAGTGTTCAATCTTAAAGTCTCTTAGTAAATTATGGTCTCTTCAGAAATAGACCATAATTTACCATATTCTTTCAAGTAAGACTTTGATAGGGAAAATGTACGTTAATTGCAAACTGCTACCCTGATAATTAATGTTTTACCAAAGTGATCCCAACAAAGAAAGCTATCTTACGCTATCTTGTGCTTGTAATAAAACCTTCTGTCGATTTACAGACTGTAATCCCCGGCAGTCTCTTTTGTTCATGTTAAACAGCATAAAGTAAATGTGTAGACTGCTGATCAGACTCTAAACAAGTGAAAGGGTTCCCACCTTGGATTCAGTCGATGTGGGTCTTTTGTTCAGCAGCGGAGTCTTTTCTTCCATGTCTGCAGCGGGAGACCGACGTCACAATCTGCTTCAGGATCAGTTTGTTCTCCTCACGCGGGATGCAAATGTCTCGATTGGAAGAAAAAAAAATGCTGTCCTCCAAAAACACCGCCAGACAAAAACATGTCACAGTTCCATCAAAGGGGATCAAAAGGATAAAAGCAAACCAAGTAAATAAAAATACTAGTTGGTTTTAAACTGTGATGTGTTTCTGTATCTCCCCCTTACAAGTAAGAAACCTGCGTGTGCTGCAGGATCTCCAGGCTGACTGAAAGAGGAGTTGACCAACACACGTCCAGTAGTCATAGTGAAACTGTCTCAACACTGGACTTTCACAAGTGAAATGGAACTGGAATTTTTGGTCAGAGAATTATTTGACATTTTGACCCAGCCGCCCTCTGTTGTGTTTATTGTTTTAATAATTTATTGAAAATGTTGTTTTTACTCTTTGTCTTTTTCATTTTCAAATAATTTTGGCTTTCTTAAAGCATTGGACTTTTTCGTAAGGGCGGAACCCTTTAAGGCAAAAGATGCCCCCATTGAATCCCATTTAACCACATTCATTGCTATGAATGCACAAATACATCCATTTGATCATATCACAATACAATCTGC
This sequence comes from Gasterosteus aculeatus, assembly GCF_964276395.1. Classification (NCBI taxonomy): domain Eukaryota; kingdom Metazoa; phylum Chordata; class Actinopteri; order Perciformes; family Gasterosteidae; genus Gasterosteus; species Gasterosteus aculeatus. The sequence continues at coordinate 16,393,360 of NC_135699.1, read as the reverse complement.
TTCAAAATACAATGTTTTAAGTATTTTTAAGTATTAACTATTTTCCTGGTTTCCATTACGGGTATACTATGGATAAATGTTAATGTAAACCCCTTGTTTTATTAATTATTTATTTATAATTATTTGTATTCATGATCGGAACGACAATTGATGAAGATATTTAACTCAAAGTGAAAAAGACTGAAATATTGAACATTTGTTGAATAAAAAACCCACAGAACACCGAGTCAGTAGATTCAAGTGCATTGACCTCGTCGTTTTTTTAAGTCCAAAGTTTTGCAAACCGGGACAAAATCGCAAAGGAAAGGAATAAACATAATTGTATTGGGAAAGTCAGAGAAAAAGAAGAAGTAGGAGCCAGGCCCCTCCACACACACACGCACACCCAGACTACACATCAGTTGAGTCTGGGGCAAAAGAAAAGGTTCCTTGAACAACATTAACAAAAAAAAACATTTACATTTTTTTTTTTTAAATGTTGTATTTTTATTTTCACTTACGTGTCAACAAAACTACAACTCCCAGCATCCCACGCGGCTCCTTTTTTTTGGTCACTGCTCGCGATCCTTACACGGCGTCACGAGACCCTCGAGCTGTCATGGGGGAGAATAACAGTTAAAAGTTAGCTTAGCAACAACCGGCACCGATGAAATAGATCAGCCACCCTCACGGCGGAGAGCTTACCGGAAGTCACCATGGCCAACATCACGAAGAAAGTGTCGTGGTCCAGCCGGGCCGACGAGTCCGGCGGCACCGGGGAGGGGACGCCGCTGCTCAACGGCTCCGGGCAGCCCAGACTCTCCAGACAGGTAGCCGCCGCTAGCATGTTTGGCTAAGGTAGCCTGCGCTGCTGGTGGGAAGGCGCTGTGTCATGTTGTTATTATTACTTTTAGCTGCACGGGTTACGGTGTTTTTTTTAGTTAGTTTTATGCTACGCGGCGTCCCTTCGGGGTGGTGTCATGTGTGATGGTGTGTTTGCAGCTGCTGAGCAGCAGATGCGGAAACAAGCTTTGACTGTAGTGGAATGTAATTAACTGCATGGAAGTAATTTACGTTGATTCATGTTTGTTAAATTACTTGCACGATGCACTCAATTAGATTCAGTTTCTGAATGAACTGACTAACGATTTCTAGCTAGCTCGTTACTTTGCTCATGCACTGCTATGAACATCCCTGACATCCATCGTTATGATGCATTTAACAGTCCTAACTTTAGAAAAGAGGGTGGTGGTGATCCGTTAACATAAGAGTCAGTCTATAAAGACTAGAATTCCCACTCTACTTTTAAAGTAATACAATCATCTAACATTTCGGGTAATATGTGTCTATTGAATACCGTTAAGTTTGCTTTTAGTTCATCGCCGAAACGAATACTACTAAACAAGGAGATAAAACTCTGAGACTGTCTCACTGTAGGAGACATTTAGACTGAATGAAGTCGTCTGTCCCTCTAAGAATGAAAAACAAAGGAAGCTTCCTATTTCCCTAAAAGGCCACCAGTTGCACCACCAGGACAAAAGGGGGAAGCATCCTAGTCACGCGCGCTCTGATAACGTTCTTTTATACATCAAGTCATTCATCCGTTGTGCGTTACCTGCAGTCTCTTGATATCAGCAACTGTGTGATGTTAACATATGAGCTCAGTATTTGCCACACAAAGCCAAACATACGTATATTTGTGTTGATGTCTGTGCTGTCCGTAGCTGTCTGGGGGAGGCAGTGTATTTCAGATAGGCAGACTCAGCACGGTGGATTTGGAGGAGGAGATGTCGTCGGAGGAGGTAAAGTCTGAGCCTCAAGCGTCACCGCTCTGTTTCTCTCTCTGTGTCTTGTCGCCAGCACTTTTCCACTACAGGGACTTAAAAGTGATCAGCTCTTGTCTGTAAATCAAATAAAAGGATCAAGCCGCGTGTAAGGGGGCATTTACAGTAGATTTAATGTGATACTCGGCCTGAGTTTGTGTACACGCCGAGCCGCTTCAAGCGTTATTGTGAGTATTTTGTCTCACCTGATGCGGGAGATCTGACACAAAAATGAACTTGCTTCTTTACCAGGGTTGACTCAGTTGACTCGTGAAAGACACATGTTTGGAAACTGTCTGAAGGTTTCCACTGTGATGCATCACACATGATGGGGGGGATGCAGGCCGCGAGCAGCTCCACCCGGAAAGCTCAACTGTTCTGGGTTTTTGAAAACAATCAAGACTTTATTGAAACCCTCCTGCTGTAAATGTGAAGCCCAAACCGTTTATAAATGGGTTTAAACCCTTTGTGCGGTTTAAGGAAGCTTATTTGCTTAATGCAACGTTTTAGGTAATCGGGTAATAAAACAAATACCCCCCAAAAATCCCAATAAGAACAGAACGTAAAGCTTGAGGCCACAGTCGGAGATGAAGAACAGAAAAAGAACATGTGACTGATGCTCAAATAATTTATTGTCACTTAGCTTTATTGGACCTCACATCCACCTCCGTCCGTGACAGAAACCATCAGGTTCTGCTGCGTTTTGCAATGCCTGATGGGAATGTGATGCCATGCATGGCATCTGCATGCTTCTTAAATGCTTAAATGTTTCTTTACCGTATTTTGGTCTTATCCTTTGGCCTCAGCTTTGCACAGTTGGCCCACAGAGGTGTGACGGAGGCCCTCTTCATGTTGCATGTTAAAAGGGGGGCACTTGTTTTGAATTGCCATTAGCTGTTGTCCTCTCTTAATAAATGTTGATTTTCTCTTCTTTAAATGTTTGTGGATTGTAGCCGTTGTATTCCAAATGATTTCTCTGAAGTTAGTCACTTAGTTCCCAGCTCCTTGCAGCCGCCCACATGATCGTTTAGGTCAGAGGTTGAAGGTCGGTGTTGGTTCGGTGACCTCTGTTTTTCCTGTGATTTTTCCCTGCAGGACTCTCTAAGGGGGCGGCTGAAAGAGATCCCTCACAACGAGAAGCTGCTGTCGCTTAAATTTGAGGTATTGCCGAAAATAAAGGACGCAATGAAAAGCGTAAAAGGAGTCAGTGTCACATGTTTGTGGAGACTGGGGTCACTGGATCAAACCAGCTTTGTGTTAACGTGTTTTTGTTTGACATGAACATGCTTTCATTGATCCAAATGCAGAGTCGGTTTTGCTACCAGATTTGTCTTTATCGTGAAGCATCGCAGAAGCAAACACAATCACCCTTGTTTTTTACTGATTAATTGTATTTATTTCATTGTGTTATTGCAGAGTCTGGACTATGATAACATTGAGAATCAGCTGTTCCTGGAGGAGGAGAGGAGGATGAGTTACATGGTAAATAGAGTGGGAATGACCTGAGTATATGTTTTACCATCAGAATGTTTCGCTGTGCTTGAATTTGTGTGTTTTCTTCATGTCATCTTGTACCTTTTAGGGTTTCCGCTGTCTGGAGATCAGTCGCTGGGTCGTCTGCGGTCTAATCGGCTTCCTGACCGGCCTCATCGCCTGTTTTATAGACATCGCTGTGGAAGAAATTGCTGGGATCAAATACCGAGTGGTCAAAGAGAGTATCCTGAAGATTTGTGCATTGTACACATAGACATTAACATAGAAATATACATTGTACACATTTGTATTTGTATTTTACCATTTTCTGCTACTTTATATTTCTACAACATTATATCTCTTGCAGCTTATTCAAAAATATCAACATCTAATAAATGATGGTGTAGCATCATGAATTGCGATACTTATTGATCCCACTGGAAAATACTACTCACCCGTAAACCTATCGATCAAACTTCTCTTAAGTCTATTTTAGTTGCACGATTCAGCTCTTTAAACCTCACAAATATGTGTTGTAAATGAATCAGCCACGTGCCGTAAAGACTTTCGAGTTTCTCCTTGACCTCTGACCCCCTCACAGACATAGAGAAGTTCACCGAGGTCGGCGGCCTGTCGATCTCCCTCATCCTCTGGGTTGTCCTCAACTCCGTCTTTGTAATGGTGGGGGCCATCATCGTCGCATGTATCGAGGTGAGACTTTTTAAGAAACTGCCATAAATCTAAACCTGTGTGTCAGTTTTCTTCGAGTGAGTGGATTTTGAAGAAGTCCGTCGGTTCCTTGTTTTATAATACTTTTCCATTGAGTCGGAGGGGGAAGTGGAAACCGATTAGCCAAAGGCTCGTCTTTACCAGCTGGATTCCAGCAGTGCGTAATACTGAAATTTCTAAAGATGAATGTGCTTCTCTATTTTGACCTTTGTGGTGAACCTCCGGCAACCACGCAGATCCCAAAAGTGCTTCCATCATCATCTATTAAGGGGATATTTCAATAATGAATATACCACACAAATGCCACCCGTGAGCACCGTCATCCTCACGTATTACCGCTGTGATCATGAAGATCTCTGTATTCCATCTCCTCTGTTCCTCCTTCGTCTCTACCAGCCCATCGCAGCAGGAAGTGGTATTCCTCAGATAAAATGTTACCTGAACGGAGTAAAGATTCCCAGGGTGGTACGGCTCAAGGTAGGGACACACACACACGCGCGCACACACACACACACACGCCCTCCAGCCAATGTTGCTGAGCATGTTGTGTGTCCCACAGACTCTGGTGGTGAAGGTGTTCGGTGTCATCTGTTCAGTCGTTGGCGGTCTGGCTGTTGGAAAGGTAAACGTTGACCCTCCTCTGCTTCTCCCTCGTGCACATATTCAATGTACCATTGATGTTGTTTTTACGGTTTGAACTATGTTGTTTGGGAACATTTAGATCATCTTCATTTTAAGTGAACGATTGCTTCTTGTTTACCCACAATCCCTCAGGAAGGGCCCATGATTCACTCTGGGGCCGTGGTAGCTGCCGGGGTCTCGCAGGGCCGCAGCACCTCTCTGAAGAAAGACCTGAAGGTCAGCGTGTAGTGAGCTTCTTTCTGTATGTGTCGGGTTACAGTATACTCATATATTTCTATATATTCATGTATAAGTTGGAGTTACTTTGTTAGAAACACTGTGTTCTTGTTGTTGTTTACGTTGCTTTTACGAGCACGTTCTTAAACATCTCTGGTAAAATCCTGTCACGAGTAATGTGTTTGTGTTCGTAGATGTTTGAATACTTCCGGAGAGACACGGAAAAACGTGACTTTGTGTCGGCCGGAGCCGCGGCCGGAGTTTCAGCGGCTTTTGGAGCCCCAGTCGGTAAGTAAAGTCAAACAATGATGAAAACCGAGTCACCGCCGGATCTGACGCACAAAAGAAGGGCACCAAACATTCAACCCCACAAACACCGAACATTTATAGAGACAAACATGTAGTTGTGTGTATATTTGTGTGTATATGTTAGCCGATCAGATGCAGCTGCGGTGGCTGACCGTTTGCTTTTGGTCGACAGGCGGCGTTCTGTTCTCTCTGGAGGAGGGAGCTTCTTTCTGGAACCAGATGCTGACGTGGAGGATAGTAAGTCCCTTTGTCTCTCACCTGTCCCCCCTCCCACCCCTCCCCCACCCTCCTCCTCAAGGACCATGATGTTGATGATGTTAGATATTGTTCCCCTTGTTTATTTCTCATCATTTGTTCTCTGTCTCACTTACAGTTCTTTGCCTCTATGATCTCCACCTTCACCCTCAACTTCTTCCTCAGCATCTACCACAAAAAACCAGGAGAGCTTTCCAACCCGGGTCTCATCAACTTTGGGCGCTTTGAGAGTGATGTGAGAAACGTTTGTGTTATAAATCTTGTTTTTCCCGCTTCCCGTTGTTTGTTAGTGTAACCTAAAGTACCTTTGTACCCTTTCAGACTGTGGATTATAATCTCTACGAGATTCCCTTGTTCATCATTATGGGAGCCATAGGTAACATCTCCTTAGTGTCTGACTCTTCTTATGGGTTTTGCATGAATAATTTAATAATAATAATTATTCTGTCACTGTGTATGACCCCCCCCCCCCCCCCCCCGTGCAGGTGGATTGCTGGGCGCTCTGTTCAACAAGCTCAACTACTGGCTGACTATCTTCAGGATCAGGTGAGCGTCCCCGAGGAGGCTTCCACCAGAACGTCCGGTGACAAACGGTGTGTGGAATAGCTTTGTGTGTTGGAGTGGCCAACAAAAGCAGGACACGGTGGCGTTAAGACTTTGGCCCGTTCAGGACAGGGATGGGCCGCATGAGGAATCCTCACGTGACCGTTTACAGCAGTTTCTCAGAACGTCAGCATCTTGTGATTGAGGTGGTTAAAATAGTTGTAAGAGTAAGAACTGGTCTAATCGCAGCGTTCCTGTCCGGATGGTTCACATCGTGCTTTTTGTTTGTCTACAAATTAGCGCTGTCAAAGTTAACGTTTTAATTTATCTATAATTGGGATTATTTCTAGATGAATGAATGTTCAAAATGTGAGACCAATTAGTTTTTTTAATCTATTGACAGATCTTCTATAAATGCATTAGTACTTTTTAATAGTAACATTCATCAAACAAATTATTCTCAAAGTATCTGGAGTAAGTATTGAATGATTTGTATTTCAAAATGCGACATTAAGCGCAATAACTAAAGCTTGTGGACAGAAATACCCATCGAGTCAAGTTAATAGTGCTGCTGCCTTAAACTACATGCATGCGAATGTATACGTATAAGAGTCAAATGCACAATATCAGGGCAGATATTTAAATGATTTATGTAGAAAATTGGGATCATGAACAATTAGTCATTATGTGTAGGATTAAAAAATATTCAACTGAAGTGTGTGTGTGTGTGTGTTTTTTGTTGCAGATATGTTCACCGCCCGTGCTTACAGGTGATTGAGGCCGTGCTGGTTGCTGCGGTTACCGCTACGGTTTCCTTCACCATGATCTACTTCTCCAATGATTGTCAACCTCTGGGGCCTGATCACACTGAGGAGTACCCACTGCAGGTACACACACACACACACACACACACACACACACACAGCCAAATGTCACCCACGGCATGAAGGAAAGGGAAGTCGGTCATATGGTGTCTCAACAGTTACTGATTGTCACACAAAGCGATGTGCGTGACTCAGCATGTTAGACACACACACAAGGGCAGATTCTTCTCATAAGGAATCTCACTGCTTCCTATTTTTGTTTCAGAAAGAACTGTTTCGCTTCAGTAAGTTTTACCACATAAAATGTTGTGAGAGAATTTCTGTCAGCGGATCCAAGAAGAGTTTTTGTTGTTTTGACTTTTTGTTTTAGTTGCTTACACACTATATTTGTAAGGTTCCCATTTGATGGTACGCCATAAAATTTGGTGCAAAGATCCACTTTTCTCCCCATAGATGAATTCAGAATTTATCCTTTGACTTTACATCAAGCGAGGAAAAAGCTCCAACCAGAACCCGAAAACGCTCTTTTGTGTCTCCTCTTTTTCCCTCAGTTGTTCTGTGCAGACGGAGAGTATAACTCCATGGCAACGACCTTCTTCAACACTCCAGAGAGAAGTGTTCGCAGTCTCTTCCACAACCAGCCAGGTAGGGCTGTTCGAGGGTAACGTTAGTCAACAAAAGCAAAGCGTCGGTCATGTTGTTTCCACCTCACCTCTCCCGTCCTGCTCTTCCTCAAAGGAACCTACAACCCTTTGACTCTGGGTCTGTTCACCTTGACCTACTTCTTCCTGGCGTGTTGGACCTACGGCCTGGCGGTGTCTGCCGGAGTCTTCATCCCGTCCCTGCTGATCGGAGCGGCCTGGGGGAGGCTGTTTGGGATCCTGCTGGCCTCCATCACCTCCACCGGCTCGGTCAGTGTGCGTTTGCGTGTGCTTGTGCGTGTGTGTTACGCTTCAGTGACGCCATTTAAAGACACAAAACAGCAATCACAATATCTCAGTAGTTACAATGCAGGAGTGAAAGGAAAGCAGACACGTGAGTGCAGGTCTTCCCCTTTCACTGCTCTCATGTTGCACACTGTGTGTGCTTTGTTAGATCTGGGCCGGCCCGGGTAAATACGCCCTGATTGGAGCTGCAGCTCAATTAGGTGAGTAACATTAACCTTCACCCTTGTTGTTGTTGTTCTTTGGCTTTGTGCTGAACAGGAACTAATAGGTGGGGCCGATGTCAGTGGCAAAGTTGAGTACAGATTCAGATCGCTGTGCTCTGGTCTTCGCAGGCGGCATAGTGAGGATGACTCTCAGCTTGACCGTCATCATGGTGGAGGCTACGGGAAACGTCACGTTCGGCCTTCCCATCATGCTCGTCCTCATGACGGCCAAGATAGTAGGAGACTATTTCGTAGAGGTGAGTGAGGGAGGAGTCCACAGCGGAGATGGAGGAGCTGTGAGAAATAGCGTATTGCTTAAATGGATCCTCAAGAGCTATTGGGGTGAAAATAACCCAAACTGAGTGTGTGTTCTCGCTGATCCAGGGTCTGTACGACATCCACATCAAGCTGCAGAGCGTTCCCTTCCTGCACTGGGACGCTCCCGCCACCTCCCACTGGTTGACCGCCAGGTGAGGTCCTCTGTGTGGACTGAGAGCCGCGGCGGCATTCGATTCAATCTGACTTTCTCCCGTCTGATTATGAGGCATCACATGGCAGCATCGATTCAGTGTGGCTTAACCTTACTGTTTTATTTCTTGATTTAACTTTTAATCTAAATATGATTATTCACTTTTAACTTAACGTACATGTCTCTTTGCCGTCATGTGGTCAATTGTCTGTAAAGCAAGTTGAGTTTTACTCTATTTGTCTGCGAATGGAACTCGATTGACGGTGTCTCTTCCAGAGAGGTGATGAGTTCTCCGGTCACCTGCTTGAACCGGATAGAGAAGGTGGGAACCATCGTGGACGTCCTCAGCAACACGTCGACCAATCACAACGGCTTCGCTGTCGTCACGCAGGGCGCCGGCGGTGATGAGGTAATGCGAGACGTCATCTTTCAAAAAAAAAAAAATTTTAACCTAAGGACTAGCTAAGGACTTATCCTAAGGACTATGGCAGTAATGTGTTGATTATCGTTGACGCCGCTGTGAGAAACTTTCTGCTCTTTCCTCCCGCTCAGCCGGCGAAGCTCTGCGGCCTCATCCTGCGCTCTCAGCTCATCGTTCTGCTCAAGCACAAGGTAACGTCAGCGGCGGGCAAACGAGGCTAGCGGTGACCTCGCCGGTGACCTCGCCGGTGACCTCTCTCGTGGCGGTGATTCCACTCTCCCGCTCTGTGTCGCCAGGTGTTCGTGGAGCTGGCTCGGTCCCGGCTCACCCTGAGGAAGCTCCAGCTGAAGGACTTCCGGGACGCGTATCCCCGCTTCCCCCCGATCCAGAGCATCCACGTCTCCCAGGACGAGAGGGAGTGCATGATGGACCTCAACGAGTTCATGAACGCAACGCCCTACACAGTACCGCAGGTAGCCGCGCGCACGCAAAAGATCAAAAGAATTTTTTTTTGGGGACATTTCACTTTTTGGGGGGGGGGGACATTTCACTTTTTTTTTTTTTGGGGGACATTTTACTTCTTTTTTTTTGGGACATTTCACTTTTCTTTTTCTTTTTTTTGGGACATTTCACTTTTTTTTTGTTTGGGACATTTCACTTTTTTGGGGGGGACATTTCACTTTTTGGGGGGGGGACATTTCACTTTTTTTTTTTTTTTTTTGGGACATTTCACTTTTTTTGGGGGGGGGGGATGTTCTTTTTCAAGGTTTTCTGAAACAGTAGTGTATGAATAAATTAATAAAATCTTTTTTTCTGCAGGACACTTCTCTGCCGCGCGTGTTTAAGCTGTTCAGAGCGCTGGGACTCAGACACCTGGTGGTGGTGGACGACGAGAACAGGGTAAGAGGTCCCTCTCTGTCTGTCCCTGGGACATTTAACATCTAATTGTTGCTTAATGGCATGATGATGATGATGATGATGCTGATGCTGCTGTAAAGTCCCGTTTGCTCTGTGACTCTACAGGTGGTCGGACTGGTGACCAGGAAAGACTTGGCCAGATATCACCTGGGCAAACACGGACTGGAAGAGCTTCAGCTGGCTCAGACATAGTACGCACACACAGACACATGAACTATGACCCCCGTGAAGCTGTTTTCTATCCAGATGTGCGGCCCCATGAAGGACACCGTTGAAGCTCTCTATTAATCTTTTCCAAATCGAGTTTAAAAATTGGACGCTGATTTAAAAGGAGAACCTCACGCCGATGGACTTTGTGCGACTTTTTCGCATCGACTTTGTCTTTCTTTCTTAACACAGTGTTAAATGTTTTACTTTGAAAGGATCCGGAGTCCTGTTATCGTTATCACCGTTTGTTTGCCGGCTGAATCCTCAAACGACGGCACGTAGCTTTGGGACACTTTTTGCAAATGAAATGTGGTGGACAGAGAAGTCCGAGGAAACATTTGCCTTATTGGAGCATTCCTCCTCTGCGTATACACGTGCACAGGCTTCACTCTCATATCTGTATGTGTGGAGTCACGCTAAACACAACGACAAGGATCTTTTCAAAATAAAACATTCCCTTTGCCTGCCGCAGGATCGAGATGAGGAGAATGTCTTGGTCTGTCCTTCTGTCCTTCTTCTGTCCTCCTCAGCGGCTCAGACAATGCTTTCTATTTGTTGCTGTTAAACTAACGAGGCAAGTAAAGAGAGCGAGTGTAAATGGTTTGCTGACCATTTGAGTTTTTATTTTCTGTTGTGTAGTTTTGCACTGAGCGAATACTGTTATTTATTGTAGGATATTTTAAGTTTGTGAACCAGACAGTTCTCACATCCCATAATTCAGAGTGGTTACGTTTTGAAGATGCAGATCCTCTGTTTCTGTCTGCTTTACTGAGCTGATGTTTATTATTTGTACTATTGTCAGTGAAAAACATGGACTGATACTCCCAGATGATAAAATCATTTTTAGTTTTGCACTTTGACCTAAAACCTTTTTGACAAACACCCACAAGTGTCTCCGGTGAAGCTCATTCTGAATGTAAACCGTTTACCACAGACCTGCTTTTTAACCCATTTATCCCCGAGTAACTGTTCATATTAACACCCAAAACATTGATAATAATATAATAATTTAATTTTAGCTGTTTGTAAATCTTTCTCCTTTGTGCAATTCATTGATTTTGTCTCCGTTGTGGTTTTCGTTGTGTATAGTTCTGGATGCTAAAACATGGACTATGGTGTGTTTTATAACCGCCTTTTGTTAGTTAATAAAATTGAAATCTATCTCTTGTTAAATGCTGTGTTTGGTTTGTTGTGGGAGCGAGTTGTCTCATTTATCGCCATCGGATGTCACTTCTCTCAGTCTCCGAAAGCAACATCATCCGTGGAGCCAAACGCAGTCACTGCAATCCCTCAAGTGAGCCGTTGCACATGTTGCATTGGTTTTAAGTGGCAGCTCATTGTGTGCATGTCGGAGTACAAACTACGTGTATATCTCATAATATCGCATAATCTCCAGATTTTGGTGCCTTTGCTTATCAGAGCCAGAGCCCGACTCTCTCGCTGTGCTTGTAGTTACGGAATCTGCATCATCGACCTCGCTGTCACTTTGCGAAAGGATGTAAGATCTCATCTGCCTTCGACAAGTCGAGTCCAACACGAGCGCACAATCCCTCTCACTCGTTCCTCCAGCTCCCGACAAACTCCATCACCTCCGTGCAACACTCATCCCATCGTTCCTTGACACGACACCTTTTGTGTTTACTCGCTCAGCGTTGCCTGGCGACTACCTTTTACCTCGCCGTAATGTTATTCCTTCCCTCAGAGGATCAGCGGCGGGGGTCGTTCAGTCTGAGCGGAATCAGGCGGTCGTGGTTGAGCGGGCCTCCCAACGCGCGGCGGCGTTTTCTCCGCGCTGGGCAGAGATAAACGCGCGCCGGAGCTTCACTCGTCGCCGTGTGAGAGACGGGAAGCGATTACCAGAGCTCGCCGCCCCGTTGAATAACTCGCCGAGTCATTGGAGATTACACTTTTAAATCCGTGGGCTATCAGCGCCTGAATTCAATTTGAGGCTTTTTACTGAATCCATATTACAGTGTATATATATATAATATATATATATATATATATATATATATATATATATATAATGACGGTACAAATATATATATTTTTATATATATATATAAATATATAAATATATATATATATATATCTAAATATATAAATATATATATAAATAAATATATATATATATATAAAAATATATATATTTGTATATATATTTATTTATTTATATATTTATATATATATATAAAAATATATATATTTGTACCGTTGCATATCGACAGAACTTTAAACAAATAATAATTTGCCCTAAAACTACAACTGCTCAAAATAGTTTAATAAATAAGAAATATATGTGGGTCCTTATAATATAGATACAGATTGGAATTTACAGAAAGTTCATTCTGCCCACCATTTATATTCAGGGTCCAACATTTTGACAAATATTACAAATGTGTGTTTTCCGCGCTGGATTTTGAGCTCGGTGTTCTGAAGAGAACTCTCAGCGTGTTTTATCGGTTGCGTCTGCGTGAGCGAACCCTCCTCGCCCTGAGACGCTCTTTACGACGCCGTCCTTGTTCGAGCGCTTCTTTTATAGATGCCACTCGCTCCGGAGGGGGTTTATATTTCCATAAAGCAACGTGAGCACAGTGGGCTCGCTGTGGACAGACGGCAGAGACACAGACAGGAGTGTCCCCGTCATCCAGAATTAAGGTTCTCACTAGAACTATTTAAGGTTCTTCTTATATTGACAAGAGCACCTTTTCAGAGACACCGAGAACCCAATAAAGGTTCCTTACCAGCTGATGGTTCTAGTTAAAAACCTCTGACTTCAACTCAGAGATTACCACATGTTTGCTGTCCAATGAGTAGTTTCTATCATTCAGACCATCAGAGATGTGGGAACTAATGAAATGCTCTCAATGTTATATTCTAATCTCCTCTTAAAATAATAAACCGATCCTGGACTTACGCTTCAATAATCATTATCATTCCTCTTTTTGTTTCCCAATGAGATGGAACAAAACGTAAAACATTTATAATACGATCCGCCATGAACAGGTCTGATATGTATTATTAAACGAGAGACCTACATTGACCCACATGTATGGTCCTCCTTTGTGTGACCTCACTGAGACCCCCCCCCCCCCCCCCCCCCCCCAAGTCTGTTTCCTGAGCTTCAACACTCATTTAAATATGACGAAACAAATGCAACTTGTCTAGAATCTGCCTTCTGGTTCTGTGCTAATTGGGTGTAAATGTGTATTTATTGGTGGAGAATATCTTCATGCTCTGGCGTCTCACATGACAGCTGCCTCGGAATGACAGACCAACAAGGTGTGTGTGCGTGCGTGTGTGTGTGTGTGTGTGTATGTGTGTGTGTGTGTGTGTGTGTGTGTGTGTGTGTGTGTGTGTGCCCGTGCGAGAGGGAGTGTGTCTGATTGTCAAGTGGGAGAACCAGCTCAAAATCAGAGAAAGAATAAACGATGGAGCAGAAAAAGACGAGTGGGAGCCCTGATGGGAGCACGCTGCTGACAGGGTGTGGTCACTGGAAGAGAGGAAGATGAAGGGGAAGTGGAAGATGAAGGGGGGGGGGGGGGGGCGTGACACAGACACCACATGAGGATTTGTATAAGTGAAAAAAGCGTGAAAGAATTGAGGCGGGAGGAGGTGAGGAAGAGTGAATGAGGGAGATAGAGAGATGGGAGGGAGGGAGGGAGGGAGGGGGGTGTAAAGGATGAGCTCATTGCAGTCTCTGGGAGGAGGGAGGAGGGGGAGCAAGAGGGGAGGGGTTCGTTGCCCGACTGCAAATCAATAGACAGCGCACACACACACACGCACACGCACACGTGCTGCTGCAGACGGCTCTGCCGGCTAAACCAGCGTTATCTCCCAGCATCCTCTCTGCTACACAGCAGCAACACTGAGCGCTCTCGCCCTCTTTTAGACCTCTGGTTTACAAAAGAGAAGAAGAGGAAGTGTAGAAAGCCGGCTGCTTCCCCCCCCCCCCCGCCTCCATCTCCCTCTCTCTGTCTCTCACCCTCTCCATCCCTCCCTCCCTCTCTCTCTCTCTCTCTCTCTCTCTCTCTCTCGCTCACACACATCCCCATCACATCCACACCCAAGGATACCTTCCTCGCCTCCGTCTCTCTCTCTCACGCCTTTTTCTCTTACCCTCCCAAATACAGTTTTTTCTTTTTTTTTCTCGCTAAATTTCCTCTGGGGAGGAGATGCTCATCTGAACCCGTCAACCCCACCCGCCCCCACCCCTTTCTACTTCCGCCAGAAATCCAGACTTGGATGGTCTCCTCCTGCTGCTCTGCCACTTTGTTGCTACCTGTGGAGGTGTCCTCCCCAGTGTTCCTGGTTTTTCAGCCCCGCAGAGAGGCACCATGCTGGGATTGGACGTGTGTGAGTTTGGGGGTCAGGTGCTGGAGCTGCTGTGGCTAACCATGTGCTACAGAGGTAAGGTGTGTGCGTGTGTGTGCGTGTGTGTGTGTGTGCTCCAGTCCCTTAGAATAACATATAGAAGTTTTTACCTGGTGCTTGAATTATCTGTTTGTATTGTATCTGTAATGTAGAAATGAGATTACAATCGTGCAGATGTTTTAAGAGGTGTTATTCTGTGTATGTGCTTTCTGTGTGTGTGTGTGTGTGTGTGTGTCTGCTATACGTTTCTATGGAGGCGGGTGTGGACATTTTTATGTCCAGCGTGACGCGCTGCCAAGAAAAGCCAAAGGTGGCAGATCAATAGGTATCGATCACATGCAACACTATCTGTGTGTGTGTGTGTGTGTGTGTGTGTGTGTGCATGTGTGCATGGGTTCGGCCGGCAAACGGGTGTGTTCAAGAGAAATGTTGGCAGAGGGAGCAGTTGTGAGTGTGTGTGTGTGTGTGTGTGAGAGTGTGCTGATGCTTTTATCAAAATGTCTTTTTTTTTATGTATCTATGAAAACAGTTTACAGCGTGTGTGTGTGTGTGTGTGTGTGTGTGTGTGTGTGTGTGTGTGTGTGTGTGTGTTGATTACACTGCAGTAGGGTTGTGTGGTTCTGGGGTTTCCCCTCACACAGTGATGTTTGTGTGTGTGTGTGTGTGTGTGTGTTCTGTGAGATGAGGGGGAAAAGGACAAAGCAGGATGCAAACAGAAAGTGAGTGAAGGAATCCGAGATCATCTTCAGGAGGAAGACGTGAAGTGAGATTTAAGATCTGAGTCATCTGCTCCATCAAGTCTTTGAATTTCAAAGAGCTCTTTGAATCGATCGCTCTGCTCCAGTCGGCGTCCAACCGGAGATCTCGTTGGATTCCTGTGAACTTTCTGTGACTGCGACACATCGAATCCCGTCAAAAACACTCGCTGGCTCAGATTGAGTTTTGAAAAACGAGGAGGAGGAGAATGTGATGGGGGAGCGTGGGAGGTGACTGAGTGGAAGATAAACGGCAAGTAGGGACAAAAGCGACTGAGAGGAGGGCGAGAGACATCGAGATAAAGAGTTTTTTTTGGAGGAGGAAAAGCAGGAGAGAGAGAGAGAGAGAGAGGCGGAGAGGCGGAGAGAGCTGTCAATCACAACAGCAGGTGTTCTAACGGGCTAATTGAAACCCGTCTCTCTCCTTTTCCCTCTTCTTTATCTCGCTAATCCTCCCTCGCTCTTTTTTTAAAACTCTCTTCGTCTTCCTTTGTCCTCCTTCCTTCTCTTCCTATTCTCTTTTTTTTTCTTCCTTCCTCTAACCTCATCTCCTCGCTCCCTAATCCTCCTCCTGCCTCCTTCCTTCCACGCATCATGTGGTTCCCACACACCTTCAGCTTGTCAGACGTGTTTAAGGGACTCTTATCTACTCCTCACGTCATCCTTTCCTCTCAGTGCCAGCGGTGATAAATGAGGTTTTTCGGGTGAGCTGACGCATACGAGACCAATCAAGTCGGTCAATTAGACAACCTGCTGTCTCTGCGGAGCAGCTGAGGACACACTACTCTGTGTGTGTGTGTGTGTGTGTGTGTGTGTGTGTGTGTGTGTCTATTAAAGGGCGGATGATTCGTTTAGTTTCCTGTCTACATGCTGAAGTCTTGACGTCATGTTTTATTCTGCAACTCACGGCGACCTTTGACTTGATAATATCTTGACATATTCTTTATGTCAAGATATTATCCAGATTTAAACCGGAACAATGGTGTAGAAGAAGAAGAGCCCGCCTGAGAGGCCTGTCAATCACAATGTAGCCCCGCCCCAAAGCGCACTCCACCTTTATGTTGTGAAATTGATCGATTAGGAACATAAACTCATGTCATGAGGGAATAAATCTAGTCATTTTCTTTCTAGATTTCTATAGTCTGACTTCTCCACATGCAGCGCCCCCTGCTGGTCAGTATACCCAGCAGGGGGCGGTTCTTGTCTCATTTGCGGCCCGTTAAATAAAGCCGATTGATCAAACCGTGCTGTAGCCGTCGGGCTTTTGGACACACCTCAGTGGGCGTGGCCTCGTCTCTTCATCTTCGCTCACGCCTCAAAAGCTCGACCGACGCCGGCAGCTCAACGGGCACGGCGGGCGGAAGGCGAACGTGACGAAGTGCTACGAGGCGGACATATTGATTCCCGCCGCGCCGTGGCGGGAAAGGCGCGGCCGCGCTGTCAGCGGAGACGGAGGCCGACGGCGCTCGCGGCCTCCTGTAACGCCGTTGCGCCGATCGATCTTCCTTCATTGTAAAAGCCGCTATCAGCTTTGCAGAGACCTGAGAGGTTCCTGTTTATCTTCTGCCGTGTGTGTGTGTGTTGTTTATTACTTTTTGTATATCTGTGTTTCGGGGTCTCGGGGGTCTCGTCATAGTATTTGAGCAGAGCAGTGACAGCGGGCCTCGTAGGACTGTAAGAAAACAGCAACGCTTAGGACACACACACACACACACACACACACACACACACACACAGTGCTTTACTGACAGTTATCTGGGTTAAGGAAGGAGGAAGCAGCGCTGTAATTAAAATAAAGTCATTCTTGTGCGTTTGTTGATCCAGATTACGCGTTGAATCACGTAGTTCCGTCGCCTGTATGAAGACCAGAAATGAACACACTTAAAAAAAAATCCATGTGACGAGAAGATCGATACCAATATCTCTTTGTTAAATATGACGCTACCGCCAGCAGCCTGTTAGCTTAGCTTAGCATCGAGGCTGACTGGAATACAGCTACAGGCCACTTAGACACACTGGGAATTTGGGAAAGTGTCATGTCAACAATGAACCAACAGAAGAACATGATTGCGTGTGTGTGCGTGCGTGCGTGTGTGTGTGTGTGTGTGTGTGTGTGTGTGTGTGTGTGCGCTTTCTAATCCTTCTCCCCCCTGAAGCAGCTCCTTCCTGCCAAGACAGATTGCTGTGTTGGTTTTGCACTAAACATGTTGGTTTAGCTGTAAATATCAGCAGATGAGCACTGATTCTGTGTCTTATGGTTGAAGCCGCTGGCCGTGGATCCTCTCAGTGTGAAATATAATAATAATGAAGTAAAAAGAAACACGCATCCAGTTATCTGACTATCAGGTTGTGGCCCAGAGAGATAATGGATGGCTTCCTCGCGACATCGCTCTTCAGATGCCGTGTCACAGAATCTTTATTAAGTCCTCGTCTTGCTTTATTTGAATCTGTTCCGTAAGAACTCGAGTGCTGATTTACACCTAGTGGCCCGTTTCCGACAGCAGGCTGTGCGTTAGGATGCGGAGGAGGGTCTCAGGAGCTGCCGGGGTAATGAGGCAGTTTTATGGCTATCATAGAAAATCCACCGGTTGACATCACATCACAGACGGATTCCTGAAGCAGAAGGAAGGCCACACACACAAACGCACGCACAGCAGGCTGCTGGCGTTGTCATCGAGTGCCCCGATCCCGACCCCAAATACCCGAGAGGTCAATGCCGAACCCTGACCCACCGTCTCGCCCTGAGAGGAGCAGTGGGGTCTGTGATTACTCCTCTCGTCTCCCCCTCCTGTTCTTCTCCAGCTCCTCCGATGAAGCCGATAAAAAGACTATAAATATATATATATATATATATATATATATATATATATATATATATATATATATATATATACGTGCAGAGTGTGTACATTTCTCCCACCGCACACTACGTATTTTAGAGCAAGCGCTGCCTTTCAGAATAATGGTTAGTTGAGGGTTTGTGTGACAGGTGAGCAGGCTGCAGATCAAAGAGGAGCTGTCTGATGTGGGAGAAGAAGCAGCGGCTCGGAGACACATTTTACTGCAGAGTTTGATATGTAAATACAGCCGGCCGAATCATTAATGGAGTCGTATACCGTCCAGACCTGACACAGTTCAACATGTGTGCGTATGTGTGGATCCTTGAATGACTCCTCGTGTTTTCAGCACCCGAACTGAACGGGATCAAACACCGTTAAATGTGTTTAAGTTTAATAATACAAATAATGCACATTTGGTAAATTTATGCGATTTCAGGTATACGTATTTGATATCAGAATCAAGAATTTTAAAGAAGACTTTTGGTCAGTTCACCGCACTGTAAAATGTAAACGTTAAACAAAACTCTGCATTAACAGCGATAAGAGAACTATACTATATATTGTGGGATTGTGTCAAATACAAAATAAATAATCCCGTTAAATATTGATTGACGGAGATGCAGTGTGTATTAAAACAAGTGAATATTAATCCTCCCCCTCAGACGCCCGGTCGTATCAAACACATCCACAGCGAAGGTGATGTCACTGCGAGGGGAGTTAAAAGCGTTGCCATGGCGACGGGCTGAAGGCAGCCGGGTTTGTCCCTGACTGGGTGCTGCTACAAACACGCAGTGTGTGTGCGTGTGTGTGTGTGTGTGTGTGCGTGTGTGTGTGTGCGTGCGTGAGTGTGACACTTATTATCGGGTCATTGCGTTGCCGTTGAACGTGTTTGATTCCACTAATGTTTACAGGATTGGCGGGTGGTGTGTGCGTGTGTGTGTGTGTGTGTGTGTGTGTACACCCAATTACCTCTGCACACAGCTGTGAGCCGATGCACTGATCCGTCTCATTATGATCAGTGTAACCAGGCGACTCCACGAGGCTGTTGCAGCAGTAAAAACACGTCCAGAGAATCGGAGTCTAGAGGTTCTTTTGCGCTTTTCTGTTGGACACCGTGTCAAGTTTTATAGATGATTTATGTGTGTGACTGAGGCCGTTAAATAGGTCATTTATCTGGTTTAGTCTCCATTGGCGTCTCACCTCCGCCCTTCACTTTTGGGACCACGGCGTTTTTAAGCATAAAGAAACTAGAAAAAGCAAATTGCCGCGCTTGCATGGTAGTTGTGTGACTGTTGTGTGAGTTGAGGAGGACATCTCCCTCAATAACAGCCTGCCGTTGTCTTTCTTTATCAACGCCCTTTGGGGTGATGCAGGTACTACGAATCTTCGCTATTCAGTGAAAATAAGGATTGTGGAACATGTTTTCCTCGAGCCGTCCAGATGAACGGCTGTGGTTTTTGGTGGCTGCTGTGAACAGCGGTTTTATGGCGTCTAATCTCTAGTGGCGAGTATTCCCTCTCTGGAGGTGCGGATGAGATGGAGATGCCCAAATGAAATTTCAGCTCGCAGAACACATTATCGTACGTCTGTAAAATTCTTTATTAAATCAGAAGCCCCTGATGAAACCCGACCCCGGATGGCTGGAGCCGGCCTGCAGCGAGATGCATCTTATCAAAGGCAGTAAAGCAATCTCGCCTGTCGGTTGGGTTTTCAGGCACTGAAAAAGAACAGAAATATTGCCTCAAATGAGCTCCGCTGCTCCTGTTATTTAACTCTGTTCTTCTTTGCACTTTCTGCAGGATTATCAGAGAAGTCGGCCTTTGTTTTTCTTTGTCTTTGGGATTTTAATACATGTGCAGACACTCATCGGCCTCTCGTAATATTCTCTGGAATACAGACAGGGAAATAACAGACTTTGAATATTTCAGTTGGAGCAAAACTACGCGATTAATTTAACATCTTAATCCTGTCACTTAACCTGTAACAGCTTCCTCCGTTTAGTCTTCAGTGATATGTTGAGAGGCATTGTTCGGTTTTTGTGGTGTGGATTTAATTTTCTGATCGGAGAATAAAGTTTGGTCGTCAAACCTTGTTGGAGACGCTTGTTATTGAGCCCAAATAGTAAAAAGAATCACCATTAACAAACAGAAATAATTTGCTAAAAATAATCCTCTTATGTATATACATTGTGATTGACAGGCCTCTCAGGCGGACTCTTCTTCTTCTACACCATCATTCCGGTTTAAATCTGGATAATATCTTGACATAAAGAATATGTCAAGATATTATCAAGTCAAAGGTCGCAGTGAGTTACAGAATAAAAATCCCCCAAACATGACGTCAAGTAAATACAGTTAAAAGGCAACAGAAGCCTAAAGGCTTAGTTAATTAGCTTAATTCATCTGAAAAACTGTAGATGGTATAAAAACAACGGCACTTGTGTCATACATTGTGTTGGTTGTTGAAGCAGTTGAGGAGCCAGTGGGGGCGTCTGCATCACCGCTCCTCTCTCTCCTCTCTGGAAGGTCTCCTGGCTGACAAGAAGGACCAGCGCATTGAGGACGAAGAGGATGAGAGACACCTGAACTACGTCGCTCCGCTCCAGAAGAGCCTGGAGGAGATTCGGCAACTGGACAAAGACGACCAGAGTCTGGTCAAGTACAAGCGAGCGCTGCTGGGGACGGAAACAATGCCAGCAGGTGTGTGTGTGTGTGTGTGTGTGTGTGTGTGTGTGTGTGTGTGTCTCTATTGTTTACCGGAGGTGGTGGTGATTCACAGCACTTAATGACGCTGCAGCCAATCCCTCGGTTTAACGACTTGGTGCAGAGTTGCTCGCAGTCATCAACTTCTGAGGAGAACGGCTGTAATGAGGAGGAGGAAACGTGTGCGCGTGGACGGTTTGTTGCCTTTAGGGTGAAGCACACGATGCACCACCAGGCGATTACTTTCTTCTCCATCGACAATCTTGTCATACCTTTTTTCAACAAAGCGAATAAAGTATGCAACTTACCCCTTTAACATACGCAAGCGAGCGGTGGTGTGACGGAAGTGCGTCTCTCCCCAGCGGACCCGGCTGTGGCCCGCGTGCAGGTGACCAGACTGACCCTCCTGTGTGACGAGGCCCCCGAGCCGATCTCCATGGACCTGACAGGTACGCAACCTTCCCCTTGCGCCCCCTCTTTTCGCTCTGCCCCCCCCCCCCCCCCCCGATGCCTCCGCCGTGCCCCGGAGCAAGGCACCCCCCCTCATGTGCAGAAACACTGCAGTGGGTGTGTCTGTGCTCCCGAGATGAGAGACAGTGTTTGCTCAGTGCGCCGTATTGACGTCTTCCCCCGGGTGCAACGAAAGCCACGTTCATAGTATCTTTGTGTGTGTGTGTGTGTGTGTGTGTGTGTGTACGAGGCTTCACCTATCATTGACTTGTGTGTCAGGGCGTGTCAATAGCACAACGGTTGCTGTGACTGTGCGTCAGTGTGTGTGTGTGTGTGTGTGTGTGTGCTTTGCTAAATTCTTTCCCTTGTCTGAGGCTTCCCTCTCCCACGTACACGATAACACACACAAAGACACAATCGCAGACGGCCAATGGGAAAGGTCACCTGGTTGCTAGGCAATAGGACTTCATGCCGGGGCAGTTCCCTGTGATTCGAACAGGGCCGCAGCAGCGTGTGGCGTGCACGTTCCACGGGAGATCTGCACCGAACGGAGAGAGAGAGAGAGAGACGCGTTCACATCCCATCGCACTCACAGATGATGGACGGCGTGGAAGGGCGGTGGGGCGGGGGGGATCCATGGAGGGGCCTCGCCTCGGACTTGGCCAATATCATTTTTTAGACGAGAAGTTCAGCCGACTCAACACCAGAAACCCTGATCAGAGAAGCAGTGATGTCATCAGCTTGATGCTGGCTGCGTTCATATTTGCAGAATGAACAAATAAATACTTTCCAAAACCTTCTTGTTCCATTAAGTAAATTAAAGTACTAAACAGCTGATCTGTCAGTAGATGCAGGAAATCCTCTTTGACAGTTGTAGGCTTTTCAAGAAGGATGATTGTGTCTAAAGAGCACGATGCTACTAGGAGGAAAAACATTTATCAGGTTTAATTTGGATATATGTTTGTGCTCTGGAGCTTAAAAAAAAAGCAGGAATTGATGAATGCTATTCGCGTTGGGTAAGAATCGTAATAATAAACCCTGCTGGTGTGTCGCGTTGCAACGGGACGCATTTAAATAAACTTTCCATCGGTGGCTGAATGCATTAGAGGCCTCATTATACGCTGAGGGCGGATTCCAATGCAGCACGGGGCCCCAAGTGATGACCAGCGTTTACTGCGTGTCTGTGTGTGTGTGTGTGTGTGTGTGTGTGTGTGTGAGAGAGAAGGAGGGGTGGTAAATGAAGGGGGGGTGGGGGGGACACACAGGACAGGTGATTGCTCCACACTCAGAAGAGGAAAAGAGAGACTCGCTCTCACTGGTCGTCCCATCAGAGACCTTTAAGTTCCACTGAAGCTTGTGCGGCTTGTTTTACTTAATTACTGTATGTTCCAGTAAAGCAGTAATCCATGACCTCAGGTAGCTAATTGCGTGGTTTTCAGTGTACTTCTGGTTAAATATGACTTATTATTTCTCCTTTTCTCCATCATGCTGAGACTCTTCCCGCACTCACCACTTTCTCTCTTTTATATAATGTCTTTCTTTTTATCACCACTGCCAGCAGACTATTACTTTCCTTTTAGAAATTGTCATTTCAGTCGTTGCTTGAGCTCAGATCAATCGCCCGAACACCGAAGCATTTGAATCTGAAAGCGTTTATAGTTTTTCAGGCAGCACAAAAACAACTTGTAATGCGTCTCCGTGGAAAAGGCAATACGACCGCCAGATATTGAGGATTTATTGCCCGGTGGGGGGAGTCGGGGGGCACCATGCAATAACACAGTCACATTACTGTGACCTAGTTCGGCTTGAATAAACATTAAATATAAATGTACATACATACACCATGGAACAAAGGAAATGTAACATTTTACTCAAAAACCTTCTGGAAATCCGTATTTCTGTGTGAGCTCATTTCAACACAGTCGTGCTACTTGGGACGCGTTGTGATTTTTTACATTTTAAGTAATAAAGTTTGTGATTAGGAGACTAAAGAAGCCCACACATCCGGTAAAGCGTTCCCGGCCGATCAATTATTACATATTTTAACATTACGGACAAGCGTTACAGCTGTTTAACGACGCAGTCGCTCTCCTTTGTCGATATGAGCGCGTTAGCATTTAGCTCGGCCTCCTCTAAGTGGATCATGTTTCTGAATTCAGGTCTAAAGTATTTTTGAAAATAAACAAATCAAACAGTTGCAATTTGTTTTTGCATGTTAAATAGTAAACTAGCAGGTTTTCTACTATTTTGCATCTCTGCAAAATGTTGCATGTGTGAGATTCAGCGCTGCGTTGAGTGTGGATCTGCATTCCTGGATACTGTGTGTGTATGTGTGTGTGTGTGTGTGTGTGTGTGTGTGTGTGTGTGTGTGTGTGTGTGTGTGTGTGCGTGGAGATCAGGTACACAGTTGACCTATTTTCTCAGTCAGATGCTCCCGGGGGGGGGCAGCATCTTATCTCTTTCTTCTGTCTCCTGAGACGAGAGGGGGAGGCGAGTCGGGAGGGTGGGGGTCGGGTGGGGAGGTGGACATTTACATTCCACAGTTCATGGAGGAAGGGAGACTGACACCAATGAGACGGAGACGGAGCGGTGATGAATCTCCCTCATGTCAGCCGGCGAGGCCACGTTTCTGCTTTTTGTTTAATGGGGAGTTTCTAGCATTTCTTGTGGTGGTCTAAAGATTTCCTCCTCGTGAGTCCTGTTCTTACTTGAACCGAGAACCCACACGTCCTCCTGTGGTTTGGTTGGAATCCAAACGTCTCTTCCTTTTCTTTCCGGCCGGGTTTTCATTCGGCCCCTCTCCCCTCCGTCTCCTCTCCTCCTTCCCTCGTTTCTCTCCCTCCATTAGGAGGCACTCGGGACTTGATGGCCGGCTTTGAATTGAGATGTAAAGTGATTATGGTGTCGATCCGGTTCTGCTCCTGGCCCAGGACACGTTCCTCCCTTCAGCACGAAGCCGTTCGACCCGTCAGAAAGACAAAGACTTCATTGAGCAAAGAAGCCACTATGTTTTTTTTAATAAATGAAGAACGCGTCACACTTTCACGGCTTTAATTCTTCTCATTTAGCTCCCACCATGAGAGTGAAATGCTCCAAAGCCCCATGAACTAAATGCATGTTTTAATGATTTGATTGACTGACACACAAAGGCTAAATATGACCAATTTTTAATCCAAACATGTGCGAGTCAGCAGCCGTGTGGAATGAGTCACGCTAACCATGACCGGTTGTTTTGTACAGAGGACCTGAGCGCGCTGAAGGAGAAGACCCTCTCCCTGAAGGAAGGAGTGACGTACAGGCTGAAGATCCACTTCAAGGTGAGAGCGATCCATGCAGTGAGGACGGAGGGGTTCGCTCTGCATCCGTGGGTTCACTACCCGTTTTACCCTCAGTGCGCCTCCACTCGTCATCGAAGAAAAGCAATATGTTATTGTGATAAGCCGCCATGTTGCCAACGAACCACGCGCCCAATCTGGACCGTTATCACACCGATGAGGCGTTCTGGTGCCGCTTCATTGGTTACTGCCGGTTAAAGGGTTAATACTTGAGAGGCAACGTTACTTTCTCAAGTTTCATTGGTAAAATAATTGGACATAATATATAATAGGACACCTGCTGGACGGAGGCCTTCTTTTAATGCAGCTTCAATATCTTGTGTTTATATATATATGGAGATCCGATGGAGCTCTTCTGTGTGTGTGTGTGTGTGTGTGTGTGTGTGTGTGTGTGTGTGTGTATGTGTGTGTGTGTTTGCAGGTGAACAGAGAGATTGTTGCTGGCTTGCGGTACCATCATGTGACCTCCAGAAAAGGAATAACAGGTAAATGAGACGGAGGATGAACGTTTATGAGCAGCTCTCCAGTGACATTTCAGTCGTTGACATGTTGTTTTCTTCTAAAACGACCACTTTTAGCAGTTTTAAACACTACTTTTATTTGTGTTAAATCGAGTAGAGATGTCCATGTTAAATAACAGCAATGGAATGCATTTCTTCTAAAAACATGAATAAATAATAGACAGTAAAGGATAACAGGAAGGGGACGCTGGTACACATCAGTGCAGATGATAACGGTTCGTGCAGAGTAATCGGAAACAAAATCAATGCTCCATCTGCAATGCAAAAAGAGCCTCGTGACATCCTTCAAATGCTCAATTCTGAATTATTCATGTAGATGCGTATGGATACATATGGTCGTCCACCTTCATTAGAGCATTAAAGAGCTCAGCCTCCATCAGAGATCAGAGCGCCCCCCCTCTTTCCAATTACAAACCACCACTGACTCGACATTTATTGGACTCCCTCGCGGAACCACAAACAACCAACCAACTCCCCTCCGTGTCCATTTCCCCTCCGCCGTCTTCCCGCAGTGGACAAGGTGTCCCACATGGTGGGCAGCTACTGCCCGAAGGAGGAGGAGCACGAGTTCCTCTGCCCGGCGGACCAGGTGCCCGGCGGAGTGATGTCACGCGGCCGCTACACGGTCAAGTCCCGCCTCACCGACGACGACAAGAACACCTTCCTGGACTGGGAGTGGAACTTCGAGCTCAACAAGGACTGGAGTGAATAGAGGGAGGGAGAGATGATGCGGATGCTCTTCTGTCCCCCCCCCCCCCGCCTCCACGTCTTGACCTCCTCCTCTTCTCCCTCAGTCGCCGCTCCGGCCGTTTTCTTCATTGTGTGTTCGGTGCAGGTTTAGTGACCTTTAGAGAAAAAGAATCGCCCCCCCCTCCCCTGCCTCCCTTAAGCAGCACAGCGAAGGAAGTCAGTGCATACAGGCCCATTACAAACAGATGACACATGTAAATACTGTGCTCAACAGCACCCGTTCCAACACTAAACCATTAATGGCTAAATGGATGGTGACCTGAGGCAAAGATGAGGTGGGACCTGCAGCTCACGGAGGCCTTTAAACCTCGAGGGGACAAACATGATCCACCGGGCAGCACGCCGACGCCTCCGCCGAACACGTTTTAAAGCATTTATTCATGCAAGTAAAAACACGTTCCTCCACTTTTTTACAACGGTGTGATTACGCTCAGCGGTGTGTGCTTGGCGTCGGCGTTTACCTTTGTGTACTTGCTGGGATCATGTTTGCGCCTTCGATTGCTCCCGATTGCCACATTTTGCGTCATGATGCATGCACAGCCCATCGCTCCCAGAGGTAATTCATTTACTTTTACATGTAGTGTGCGTTATTGGAGCCTGGGGAGATTGTCGTATGACGTCCTCCAGACACACGCCGGCTCAGAAGACATAGGGAAAAAACATCACAATTCTTCCAAAGCTGTATGGGCTTTTATTACTGTAGTTCTGAAACTAGAGACCCGTCTGTCTCCAAAATGGATGTCAAATTTAAGAGCGGCAAAGTCCGGTTGTCTTTTGTTTTGTCAGACTTTGAAACAATAACTGGAAAAGAAAAGAAGATTACTTTCGAGATCCGTCTTTTTTATTGCTTTCTGTTGGTGTCGGTTAACTTTTTTTTAAGTTAATGTATATATTTTATCTTATGTCTTAGAGTATCGATTGATTCATCTGTGGTTCGATTCCAAGGTTTTATGATTCAAAGTATAGAATCACATACCGAAAAAATATTGTTTTAATAACATTCTTGAACAAATCCTCAAATCTACAGGAAGTAAAGGAATATCACGGTCTTATCAAACAAATGTTGTCTTTTCTATCTTTAATGAACTGGGATGAAGTGTACGACCTATTTTAACTTTGCTGTGTGCTTTGGAAGCAGCAGTTTTCTCTCAAGTCTTTGTGGCGCG
This sequence comes from Gasterosteus aculeatus, assembly GCF_964276395.1. NCBI lineage: Eukaryota > Metazoa > Chordata > Actinopteri > Perciformes > Gasterosteidae > Gasterosteus > Gasterosteus aculeatus. The sequence goes on along the minus strand of NC_135699.1, from coordinate 16,366,509 downwards.
TTTTGAAAAAACAATTAAAGACTAACTGAACTGTGGATATTGTAGAAAGAGATGCGTGCATGTCCATTGATAGTTTGATACGATTCATTTATTCAAAATGAATAAAAAGTGTGCCCCTTCTGAACTTCTCTCATGTACTGTTAACACAAGACGTGAATACAATTCTGCTTTGAGCGTTAATTAAACATTTTAGGATTGAAGCTGAAAGAATACCAAGAAGTACATCAAGGGATGAATTAAATCCCTTCAAAAGATAAGAAGTATCATCATTGTGTTAAGTCTCTGGATATGATATTGTCATTGTTGCTGAAAATATTGAACTTTGAACTCGAAATGTTTGTGATCTAAGACTAACTGTAAATGTTGGCGTGTTGGTTGTTGCATGGTTTAGCAAGATTCTCTTCCTTTTTTTTACGACTTTATTGTAAAATTGAATGTGATTAAAAGAAGATTTAAAGAAGATACTGGTTGCCACATACTGCAGATACGGTATTTACAGGGACATTTTTAAAGGCACAAATAGCTGGAAACATTTGTCTGTGTTTATCGCCCAGCCTGTAACGATCAAGTGCTGCAGCGTCAAATATTGGTATCACATCTAGTATCCTGTATCTTTTAATAAAGGCAATTCAATTAACCAGTGAGAGGTCTCTTTTGAGGTGTTTCTCCTGCATGCACACAAAGCAATAGCAAGAGCATCACTGTCAGATGACAAAATAGATGGCTCTCCGTCAATGGCCCAGTCACATCAGCAGCCATTCGGGTGACGTAATAAACTAGAAGATTCCTCAAAAATGTTGACAGGCCGGTCATCACCCGAGGATGTCTATGTATATATATAAGTATATGAGTACTATACTTATAGTATACATCACAAACCAATGTGATTTCTGGCCCTTTGAAACACTGATCAACCCACCATCTCAAAAAAGTAAATCCAGTTGTGAGCAGATTCTGATCTAATCTAAATAATTTAAAAATGCATATTGTGAGGATCTGCAGCCACAGACATGCACACACTATCAATGAAATTGGGCAAGTCGTTTATATCCATTTATTTGCATATCGGGAGTCGTGTGCTAATATTCAATAATCCCAGTTCTAGACAAATGTGCATGATGCTACACAGAACCTGCTCAGTAGGTGGCGCTGTTCACACTGGTGTTTGTTATCATTCATAATAAACAAACGAAGAAGAAGAAGAAGAAGAAGTGTGGGCTGGTTACTGAAGGTGAGTTGACAGTCGCAGAATGATGACGCTCGCTGACAGATGCTCGTCGCACGCTGGTCTCAGAGCCGACACGAGCTAACCGCTGTTAGCAGCTTCTAAACCCAAAAAGATGAGCGGCTTCTACCAGTCAGCATCCCGTTACTCGGTTTGAAACGTGTTGTTGTGTTGCATTTACGCTGTGTGTGTGTGTGTGTTATGTTTGTTTCATGAGTGGTCGCTACCGTTGTATTCAGAATCCACCTTCTAGTTAACGTTAATTAAACTGGTAACACATTTGTTCAAGTTCCATAGCTTACATATAACGTTATTTCATAATGTGACTGATCTATTATTGCATGACTAGAACTTACCTTGAACACCAAAGCATCAGTAATAGTAATGCAACCATGTGTTAGTATGAAAGCGCATACATTCCAGAAAATACTTTCAATAGCTTTTAACAGTTTTAAAACGATATTCCTACTGGAGACAAAGGTTCTTTGCAATGAAATACAGTATAAAAATCAAGACAACAACTTTGTCCCGCAGGGCCGGATGTATTGTGCGAGTTAAACGCCGCACACGATGACCACAGCGACCGCCAGCCTGGAGAGCCTGCGCGTGCTGCACCACAGCGATGACTACATCGTGGTGGACAAGCACTGGGACATCCGCATCGACAGCAAGATGTGGTACGAGAAGCACACCGTGCAGGCGCAGCTCCTGCACCGTTTCCCTCAGCTGGCGGACCCCAGCACCTACTACGGATTCAGGTGTGAATCCCACGAGCGCCTCATTACATTACATTACATGTCATTTAGCAGACGCTTTTATCCGAAGCGACTTACAATGAGCGCCTCGGGTCACACGCATCGCGCAGATGAAGATCGATGGTCTCATTGTGTTTGTTTCCCGCTTCCTAAAAGGTTCTGTCATCAGTTGGACTTCTCCACCAGCGGGGCTCTGTGCGTCGCCCTCAACAAGGCCGCCGCCGGCCGAGCTTACCGCTGCTTCAAGGACCGCTCCGTCACCAAAGCCTACCTCGCCCTGGTATGAAACATGGCCCAGTCGTGAACTCAACAGAGCCTGCACGTGACGAGGGAATTAAAAGTAAACATGCAGGTGATTCCCAGGTTCGTGGACGGGTGGAGGAAGAGACGCAAACCTTGGACTTCCCCATCGGCAAGAACTCATCAGAGGGGAAGACGCACATGATGTGTACTGAGGGAACAGAAGGTGTGTGTGTGTTTTTTTTAACATATTATACTTTTTTTTTTTTTATTCTTGACTGGAAACCCCACACAGTTCACAAAAAGTCAAAACATTGACAGAGGTAAAAACTAATATTCACCCGTGGAGTTTATTAGTGATGGAAATGAATAGTTGAATGATGATTAATGCTTTGGACGATTTAACTATAGACTTTATTTCCTCGCTGATCTCGCTAGGTTGTGAGAACCCGAAGCCTTGCCAGACGGAGCTGACGGTGTTGGAGTACGGATTGTACGATGGAGACTCTGTCACCAAGGTGCTCCTGCAGCCAGTCACCGGTAACGTTCCTCATCTGCTTCGTGCGATGTGTTTGCCAATATTATTTGTGGGCATAAAGATGAAGACAACGGCATATGTTCATATTTGATATTAAGATGAAAGATAAAGAAGGGAGTGAGATCACTCGCAATGCTGCAAATTAATTACAAAATCTTATCCTCCCGTTCAGGCCGAACACACCAGTTAAGGGTTCACTGCAGCGCAATTGGCCACCCCATCGTGGGGGACTTCACCTACAGCTCTGGAGCGGATGCCGCCCCGTACCGCATGATGCTGCACGCACACCTCCTGCACATTCCGCTGGACCCTGAGCCCCTGCTGGTCTCCGCTGGAGACCCCTTTCTCCCGGCGGCGGATCCCAAGTGGCTTCCGCAGCGCTCATTACGGACTCTGGCGGCCACCGTGGAGGCGCTGCTGGAGCGCAGGGTGGAGGAGGGCAGGAAGATCAAAGAGGAGAGGAGAGAGCGGGCGAGACGGGAGGAGGAGCGGAGGACGAGACGGCGGGAACAGAGGATTGAGGAGGAGAGCGAGGAGCAGAGGGCACAGTGTCAGGAGTGGCTGAGGGAATGGGCCGGGGATTGATTTATTGTTGTGTGTTTTAATTAATTTGATCTGTTTACTAATGATGGTCACGTTGAGCGTGCATGCTCCATGTCACTGACCGCCCCCGTGGCATTGAAGTGGCATACACAGAAGTAAACCTAGAACCTTAATAACCTGGCAAAGTTCATTTTAGAAGAGACGTGTGAGCATGTAAGCTGCTGCTTTCTGATACAATTGAACAACTGAGCTGTGTTGTCACATTCAGTACATGGCTGTAACATGCATACAAACATTTTAACCTACTATATATGTTTTTTTGTCATTTTATTATTATTTTACTGCTTTCAATAATACTGTTTCCAACATAAATAAATCTCTATAGAATGAAATGCTAAATATGACAAACGAAAGAACGATTTGTATTTACCAAAACAACCCTAAATCCCTCCTTATGTGGATCCCGCACATATTCTCTTAGAGGCAAAACGGGTAGAATGACTCCATTACCCATGATGCCCCTGTGTTAAGTAGCTAAACGTCAACGAGTCAGCCGCAAGGAAGCGACACATTGAAAACAGCGACTCTTCAACTGCTGTTTTGTTTTAGTAACACGAGTTTTACTAAGTCGACGCCGGGTTCATTGGAGGTTGGAGGCATACAATAATTATCTTCCTTAAAAATGAGCTTCGCGGTCTTCTCGTATGAGGGGTTGGTTCACGCCGTATCAGGAGCGATGGTAAGTTAGCTTCAAGTTCACTGTTGATCTAACGCTATGTGATCGATGGTGGCAGTAGCTATGGCTGATTAGCTCGTACATTCATTCTTCAACATTCGTTCAACGTCCCGGTGTTTTAGAGCCGATAAACCGGTAAACCTGGGAAGATTTCAAATGTTTACACCACCGTTTTAAGTCGTTCATTTGTTGTATTTGGCATTAACGGTGTAATCGTGTAGGAACTGACTTCAAAATAAGAGCCATGTTCCAGTTCAGATAAATGTAACCAAATGAATGAATGACGAATTATGGATAATAATTATTTCCGCATGCAACCTGTTTCTCAAGGAAATGTAGTTCCAATACCTTTTCTCAATTGTATTAAAAAAAGAACACATGATTGAATGAAGGGCTTTCATTTTGAAATCCGACGTTGGAACCTCCTTTCTCTGTGTGACACCTCGAGGTGGCAGCCAGCAACCTGTGGTGAAACTATTTTATAACTGTACCATTTCCTTTAACATCTTGTTTTAAAATAGAGAAATCAAGTATATTTATTTTTTATTCATATATTTGGATAAGTTTAAACATGATTAGAATAATTTTCTTTTGCATGCAGTAGTTATTATTAGTTTATTTTAATTACATTTATTGCTAATTTGTTTAAGATATACAGAGTTATTTACTGTGTTTTTAAAATGAATGTGACATGTGACATGTCTTATCACGTTAACCGGCCCTTGGCTCTTATTTTGAAGTCAGTTCCTACACGATTACACCGTTATGCCTCCTACGTATGAATTTAATTGAATTCAGTTTCGGTGTAAGACTTTTTCCATATTGAACAAAAAAGGCACCACATCTCTTCCCTGTAATCTGACTGTAGCCTGTTTTAGGGAAGTGTGACTGCCATGACAGTGTTCTTCCCTCTCGACAGTGCGAGACTGAGGCTTCAAGGTACAGTTTTATTTACATTATCATATTGATTAATGTAACGTTATCACTAAAAACAACTTGTTTGCTTTTGTGTTCAGTGGATGAAAACAGGAGAGCCAAATCAACGCCAGCCATTCTGGCAGAAATTATCAAAGAAGAAGGACTGTGAGTGAAAAAATGTTGGACTTGAAAGTTTTTAAAGTATTAGTTTAATGACCAAATTTGTGTAATTACACAAACACACACGTCACAATCACCTCACACAACTCCAACCAACAGAGATGTTGGGCATGTCCCTGTGTTTGCTGTCCCTCCTGCAGATCAGCCATGTACAGAGGTTGGTTCCCAGTCATCTGCAGCCTGTGCTGCTCCAACTTCGTCTACTTCTACTGCTTTCACAGCCTGAAGGCCGGCTGGCTGAAGGGAAAGCAGTCGACGGCAAGCACCGACCTCGTCGTAGGCTTTGCCGCAGGTAAAACCGACATTTTAATCATCATAAAAACCTTGTTTTATTGACTCAGGACATGAAAGTCCTTCACATCTCAAAGCGGAGTCTATTTCTTCTGTTTTGTTGGTCTGCCTTCTCGTTTCCAGGTGTTATAAACGTGCTGCTTACTACTCCCTTGTGGGTTGTCAACACCAGGCTGAAGCTTCAGGGTTCCAAGTTTCGCAATGCACACATACGACCCACCAACTACTCTGGCATTCTGGGTAAATGCACATGTGATTTGGTGTTTTTGGTTGGTCTGTCCGTCCTGTCCATCATATCAGCAACGCCTGGAGGGAATTTCTTGATAATCGGCCAAACGCCGACTTATTATCCTTCCTTTTTTTTCATGGGGATGAGAAGGCTTGCACATAAAACCTATCAAATGGTAATTAATTAAAGGCTAATCTGCTGTTTTATGGCAGATTCATTTGCTCAGATCGTCCGCGGTGAGGGCGTGGGAGCTCTGTGGAACGGGACCCTCCCGTCTTTGCTGCTCGTGCTGAACCCCGCCATCCAGTTCATGATCTACGAAGGCCTGAAGCGGCAGATGAGGAGAGGCCTTCTGAGGGAGGTGAGTGAAGGACAGAGGGAGGGAAAGTACTGATGAGGAATGTTTGAACGTGACAATATAATGTTATTATTATTCATCATCATTGTTACAAGAGATCTGGACAATTTTGCGATGGTCAACAAATGAATTGCATTGACGTTGGGATTTTAACCTTGGGATCCGCCATCAACGTTTGATGTCAACACTACGTTGGCATCAAACTTTTCTGGTAGTGCATGATCAAATGTGAATTGAAATTACTTTTAGATAACATGAGAGCAAAACAATAGAATAGAAACACATAGAATTGATATGATCTATTATCAAAATACATTCATGTTGCAGGTAAAAAGAAGCGTGAAATATTAATAATACAATAAATGAATAAACACATATTTTGAAACAAATTCCTAAGAGAAGAGAAGAGAAGTGGAGGGGAGTCACTGCAGCTCATCCCGTCATCTGGATGGCTTAACACGGAAAACGCAGTAATTCCCTCCACGTGATTTTTGTGTGACTCCTTTTGGCTGAGCAGGTGCTTTCACACTTTGTGGGTCCACCTGATGGACAAATGTTCTAGTGAGTGTCACTTATTCACCTCACTGGTTAGTACGTACGAGAAGCAAACTCCTCAGACCTTCAGGCTTCCAATGTTCCTCTAAATTTCTCATCTTGCTCCTCCAAGCTGTCATCTGTCGAGGTCTTCATCATCGGCGCAGTTGCCAAAGCGGTTTCCACCATCGCTACGTACCCGCTTCAGACTGTACAGTCCATTCTCAGGGTGGGTTGTATGCGTATTTTGTTACGCGTGTGCTTTATTTTGTAAGTGTGTATATTTGAAACCCGCCACATAGTTTTGCCTCATTCTTATACAAATAAGAGCTTGTGTGCTATCAGGATCAGTTATAACACAGAGCAGTTGTTTTTCCCCTACAGTTTGGTCAGTTCAGCGAGTCCGCGGTCGAGTCAAAGCTACGGTCCAGCCTCCGAACCATCAAGTGTCTGCTGGTCAACAGAGTCAGGCGAGTGCACACAAACCCGTTCAATTTGGTCGACACTTATGGATCTGTTTAAGTTCCTGTGTTCAGATTCAGCTCATAATGCAAATAGGAAGAATGCATCAGACTTTTGAATTAGGAGGAATTTGTAGCTTTTGTGTGTACACACAGATCGCTAAATAATAAAATGTTAAAAAGACTTCCCACCACTGGAGATAATGACGTGTTGTTTTTTAACCCTGGTTTCCATCCATAGGACGTATGGCATGTTGGGTCTGTTTAAAGGCCTGGAAGCCAAGCTGCTGCAGACGGTGCTGACAGCCGCACTCATGTTTCTTCTCTATGAGAATATTGCCAGCTGCACCTTCAGAGTCATGGGACTGAGCAGCAAGCAACACAAGAGACACTAGCTTGCTTCTCAACGATGGACGTTTGACCACATTAAAGCACGGACTGACTGTAGCGATCACTGCTTACTGAGGACTTTAACTTCTGGCAAAACTTGTACAAGTTTGTATCATGTCGGCGAATTTCTGATTGTGACCTCATCCCACAAATACTCTAACCAATAAAAAATGTCAAACTTAAATTCTTTTTTTTTGATTATTAAAAAAAAAAGAAGTGAATCTTAACATTTGCAACTGGCATCAAAATCCAGAATGTGCAGGAGACCCGTGTTAATAATACTTCAGCGTCAGCTATCGCCGGTGATCCTGTCCGGCACGCGCCTGGAGCCGCGCGGAGGACCCGCACTGACCCGCACACGCATGTGTTCCGCGCCGGAAGGAGGCTCGTCCATCCGCATGCTGTACAGATCTGCGGTTCTTCAGATCGGGTGACGCGGCCGCCGCAGCTCCGGCTTTTCACCATTACGTAATTAAACGCTCCAGCGCGGCTCTAGCTTGTAACAAATATCCCCGAAGTTGACTAGTGCCTTCTCACCACCATGGCTACAAGAACCGCTAAAGACACAGAGAAGCACTGCGTCCTGTGCGTCCAAGAGGTCGACATCTTCGCGTTGGGGAAATGTGACCACCCGGTTTGTTACCGCTGCTCCACCAAAATGAGGGTGCTGTGCGACCAGAAGTACTGCGCCGTCTGCCGGGAGGAGCTCGACAAGGTGCGTCTTCCGCCGCCACTCGGGCTCGGGGATGCCGCCTGGTGGTGCTAAGTAGGCCGCATCGTTCAGGCTGTCTTTTTAAAAAATGTTTTTATAATGGACAAAATTAATCGGCGTGATTTAGTTTGATGACACCGTAGCTAGATTCATAATAAATAAAAAGGCAATGCTGGTAAACGGCGACCGGCGATGTCAACCAAGGGCTCAGGCTAACGTTTATTTCCTCCTCGCTGTCATTAGCGTGGCTAGCTGAGGTAGCTAGCGCTAACATTAGCAGGTTAGCTGGGGTAACGTCAGTTCCACCTCCAGGCGAATCCGTGTAGCTAGTTAGCTAACTAGTTGACAGTGTGCTCGTCCAACTGGGTTTATCTTTTCATTCAGGGAACTGTCACGTCTGCTGTCACCTCTCCAACACACCAATGGCTCAGCGGTGTTGGCTAGGTTGCTAACGTTAGCGTTTAGCTAAACTGTTCTGTCTAAACTGTGGAAAGTTAATCGGTGGCTGTGTGCTCGTCACCTTTTCCAATAGGACGTCGTTTCTTTAAAGAAAGTAAAGTTGGCTGCCGTCTGGTCTCTGCGTAACGCTTAGAAGAAGGGCCTCGCCACCTACCACTCCCTTTTTAAAAGTTACTTATGAGGGAGCAGTCAATTATGAAATGCAACCGGAGTATAAAGCTTTATAACGTTAGGTATAACCGGCTGTACAGGGCATCTATGACTGGGTTCCATACATGCCCTGCTTTGCCATAACCCCATAAGATACATTGGATCAGGTCTTTGTGACAGGGTCAGCATTTTAAGTGCCTTACTCTTTAGTAACAAGTACTGCTATGAAACCTGCCTCCACATAAACGTCATTTTTCCAACACTGCCATATGGCCTCATTATCCCTTCATTTAGCTCAAGGAGTATGTGTTGAATTGGTTGCTCAGCATGTTCTGACTGGCATGTTGTACACAGGTGGTGTTTGTGAAAAACCCGGAGGCCTTCTCATCTCTGCCCTTCCAGCAGTTCCCCTGTGAGAAGAAGTATGATATCTATTTCTGTAACGAGAAGATCTACGCCCAATACAGGTACTGCTCTGTCCTATTCACCTCTAGAGATGATTATGTTCTTTATAGACCTTGCTAATGTAGTATATTAAGTTTCCAAACGTGTCACCAAGACTTTTTCACATCAACGTTCAAAATCACTGTTTATTAGAAGAAGGAGCTCATTTTTTGTGTGTGTGTCGTATCAGGCGTCTGCTGTCTCCAGAGTGCCTCCGCTGTCCAGAGCCAAAGGTCTTCTCCAAGTACGAGGAGCTGGAGCATCACATGAGGAAGCAGCACGAGCTCTTCTGTTGCAAGCTCTGCTCAAAGCATCTCAAGGTACTTTCGCCCGCATCCAGCTAACACTCGTCAAAATGAATGCACTACGTAAGTGCGTTTAAACTGGATGAAATCATTTCTGGAGGGCAGAGAACAAACGGTAGATCTAAATAGATCCATGTCCATGTCAGCGCAGATGATTTGGTTCCCCTCGTCTCTCATCACGATAAATTAGATCTTGAGAAACAAGTTTTTTCTTTGTATTGCTAAAGATGTATATTCTTTGGGTAAAATTCTACGGTAACTAACTTTTCTGGTTAAAGAGTGGTTGCTGGTGACCTTGCCATGCCTAAAATCCTGCAAGCTTTCACTTAATTAGCTGTGTTCAAACTTTTAAGTCCCGAGCAGCATTGATGACATGTGATTTTGCTGTGTATCCTTGTTGATCGCCTGGTTGATGTTGCTGTTTATCTCTAATACCATTCGGTTTGTTGTAGATGTTCACACATCGCCAGCTTTGTTAGGAGAACGTCTAGTTTCTAACCCAGATTGGCGATAACTACTTTAGGTATAAATGAACTACATCACTGGGACCGGAGCATTTTGACGTTGTGTTATATCTGAACTTGTTCCCAACTACGACTACTCTCCCTCTAGATCTTCTCCCATGAGCGTAAATGGTACAACCGCAAGGAACTGGCCCGTCACCGAGCACACGGCGATCCAGACGACACCAGTCACAGGGGACACCCGCTCTGCAAGTTCTGCGATGACCGTTACCTTGACAACGATGAACTGCTGAAGCACTTGCGCCGGGACCACTACTTCTGCCATTTCTGTGACGCAGATGGTTCCCAGGAATATTACAGGTGTGTTGCAGCTGGAGGAACCCCAGGTGTTGACTGGCGTGTGGTGGCTGTAGTTTTGAGGCATTTGTTGACATCTTTATCTACGTCAACAGCGACTACCCGTACCTGAGCGAGCACTTCAGAGACAGTCACTATCTGTGTGAGGAGGGCCGCTGCGCCACAGAACAGTTCACTCATGCATTCCGTTCCGAGATCGACTACAAGGCCCACAAAGCTGCAGAACACAGCAAGAACCGAGCAGAAGCCCGACAGAACCGCCACATCGACCTGCAGTTCAACTACACTTCGAGACAAGGGCGGAGGAACGAAGGTCGGTGAACTTTGCATTGCCATGACGAGGTTGAAGGCAGTGAATGTGTACAATTAAATATATATATATATTTAAAACAGGCTTTTCCTCAGGCATGGTGTCGGGCGAGGACTACGAAGAAATGCGTCAGTCCCGAGGGGGAAGGGGAAGGATTCATGGGGGACAGAAGAGCTGGAGGTATTCCCGGTGAGTGCATTCATTTTTTTTTATAAGTACCGGCGAAGTGTTGTTGTTATCACGCCTTTCTCCAAACAAATGGCTGCATCAAATTGTCACAACTTCGTTTCTCTTCATTGAAATGTAGCATTTGAATGTTTTAGTAGCTGATAGAGTACATTTCCATTTAGTTCTCAGTCACTTTTGAAGCATATTTGCTTGAATGTGTGCTTTGCCTCGCAGAGAGGAAGAGGACAGGGAGGTGGCCGCTGCTATGAGGGCATCCATGGCAAAGCGAAGGCAGGAGGAGAGAGGAGCGATGCAGGAGAGGAGCGCTCCCAAACACTGCAGAGAGGAGAGGAGCGCTCCCAAACACTGCAGAGAGGAGAGGAGCGAGAGGGCAGAACCCGAGGAGCCCAAACACCGGACCGGACTCGTCAAACCAGTAACCAAACCTCCAGGTGAGAACGAGACATTTGTGTAGTCCGGGTGTGTTGTTTTCTGTGTTTACTATGTGGTGTAGTTACACATCGCTGCCCATGATAGTCTCATTCATAGTAAGTTCAAGTTGCATTATGGGATGGAAGTGAGTCAGCTGTCATCCTCAGCAGCTCAACTGTCACTCTGTTTTCTCTTCAACAGTACGAACAATGAAGAGCTCTAATCCAGGGGATGAAGAATACGACTTCCCAGCTTTAGGGGCCACATCTGCCCCACCCATGTAAAGTTTTACTTTTAACAGTACAAACTGAACACACCAAAGTGTGCTGATGTGTTAAATGTCTGTTGTCTTCCTCCCTCCAGTGTTAAGGCAGCTCCTGCCACGGTAACAGCAGCACATGCGGCTTTGAAGGAAGACGACTTCCCGAGCCTCTCGGCGGTATCTGTTGCGTCCCCCATGACCCCGGCTTACTCTGCCCAACCCAGGAAGACTTCCTCTTTCCACGAGGAGGATTTCCCCGCGCTCGTGTCCAAAATCCGGCCCCATAAGCATGCAGCTGGCACCAACTCCGCTTGGTCCAACCACACCGCAGTGGCTAAGCCCCAGGCTAACCCTCCTCCGCCCTCCAGACCTTCCCCTCCTCTCGCGGCCGTCTCCTCCGGCCCTCAGCTGCTCTCCTCCTCCTCCTCCTCCTCCTCCAACTCTTCATCTCTGCGGAGGAAAAAGAAGTTAAGGGAGAACGAAAAGGCAACGTCTAACCGGTCCCCGCCTTCCGACGATGACTCTAACGAAGGGCTGACGCAGCAGGAGTCCCGCCCGGTGCCCACCATGTTGGATATCTCCTCTCTGCTCACCGTCAAAGGAGGCAACGGCAAACCCTCCGCCAGGACCCCCAACCCCCCGAACCCGACGCCCATCCCCGATCCTTTCACCCCTAAAGCCAGCAAGAAGAAAAAACAGCAGAAGACCACGGCCGTTCCCCTTACGTCCGCGTCTTCGATGTCGGGCACGGCGCAAACTGTGAGCGCCGTCTCCGTGGAAACGGCGGCGCAGAAGGAGAACGTCCCAGAGAAGAGTTGGAACAAACCGCCCCCCAGTGCTGTGACGCTGAGTGGGTTGGCTAACGGCCACACTGAAAAGGCCCCGCCCATTAGTAAGGAGGCAGTGGCGACGACCCTTCATCCCAAAGCAGACCCCCCTCTGAAGGAGGAGGAGGAGTTTCCTGCGCTCATGACCAAGAACCCCCCACCAGGTACACAATGTCCATCTATTGTCTTGTAGGATTTTCTATTTTACTCTGCTTATATTTGTTGCTCACTACGACGTATCAAACCTTCCATCTCTCAGGCTTCAAGTCGTCTTTCCCGCTGAAGGCCTCGGCTCCGCCGCCGGCCTCCGTCATGCCCCCCCCTCCACCCGGCCTTGGAATCTCAGCCCCTAAACCTCCCCCTGGATTCACTGGGATCCCCCTCAACAGCAACGTGGTGGAGCCGGCTCCGTCCGCAGTCAACCCGTGAGACCGTCTCCCTTTTTAACACACACTCTCTCTGTTGGTTCGTTTGTACCTCACGAGGCCCAAACTCGCCTGATATGTTTTATTATTATCCTCGTCATGTCCCAGGCCCCCCAAACCGTCGAGCAGTGGTTACCTGGTGCCAGACGACTTCAACCAGAGGAACCTGGAGCTGATCCAGTCCATTAGGAAGTACCTCCACAACGATGAGTCAAAGTTCAACCAGTTTAAAAACTACTCTGCACAGTTCAGACAGGTAAAATACGAGGTTTCTGGACTCCACTCTCATCCACAGGGACTCAAACATTGTAGGAGCTTTAGCTGCGGATAAAAAAAATCTGATTTAATGCCTCAAGTCCTGAGGCCCCGAGTAAATGCAGAAAGCTTCCTCCTCCTCCTTTGTTTCCAGAGTGTGATATCGGCGGTCCAGTACCACAGCAGCTGTAAGGACCTCCTCGGAGAGGACTTCAACTGCATCTTCAACGAGCTGCTGGTGCTCCTGCCGGACACCGGCAAGCAGCAGGAGCTCCTGACCGCCCACGGCGACTGCAAGGCGCTGGAGAAGCAGTCGGGCGCCGGAGGAGGACGGAAAAACAAGAACAAGAAGAACGCCTGGCAGATGCCGACCACCATGGCCAACGCGGCCGCCGAGCTGGACTGCCAGGTCTGCCCCACCTGCAGACAGGTGCTCGCCCCGAAAGACTTCAACTCCCACAAGACCCTGCACGTCCGGGACAGTGAGGACTTCCCTTCCCTGCAGTCAATCAGCCGTATCATCAGCTAGCCTTTTGTTTTGCCACCCTGGGCTCATTTTTCAGTTGGCTTTCGGTGTTTTAATTAATAACGGGGGATCAAGTTGATGAGCTTGTGTTGAAACACACGGGGCTGCTGCATCATCTCGACTCCTTGCATCCTTTCGAGGACGTCTCCAGCTGGCACTGGCTGCGGCAGCGTGGGTCTGAGCACACCTGCCGGTTTATTTAATGCAGGAGGGGGCAGGAGCCAAGGCTTTAGTTTTTTCCCCTCGCTTGAAGACCAAATGTATCATGTTAACGTGGAGGCTGGTGATTTGTGGGGGGGGGGCTTGCTCAAATTACAAAATAAACACAAACATGATCGGTTTAACTTTATAGCAGCATATTCATTTAAGGGCTGCAGTTTGAGTGGATTGTTCCTGTTGTGAATGAGGGGGTGACAGGAAGTGCGCTGCATTGGAACAAATTTGGGATCACAGTTTGAATCTCTGTACGATGTTTTCGTTGACGTTTATTGGCTGAAAAGCTGTAATTTGTTTTTCAGTGACGTTGCACAAATTTTCAAATGGAAACTACATGGAACTAAATTATGAGCGATGGTCCTTTGCATGTTTTCAAAGTTATGTTCAAATAATATATTACTTTTTAGGATCAGGGTGTCCATGAGATGTTACCAGAAGCTATTTATAGTCAAGGCTACAGGTTTGTTCCAGTATACATTTTGTTCTGATTCCTCGTGAAGAAATTACTGTAGTGATCATGTTTACGAATCAAAATTCTCAACTCTCTCTGCCTCCGTTTCAACAAACCGGGAATGTTGTGTGAGTAAAACTCTCACAAACAAACACACACACACACACACAGCAGCTTACTTTCTGCTCCAATAAAGCTGTCTGTGCCACACAGTGTGTGTCTGTATCTTTGTACGGTGTGAGTGTTTGTGATGTGGATGTTGTCATTTCTGTGTCCATAAAACCAACCGCATCTTTGAAATCTGCTGTTTTATGTTTAGTTAAATGCCTCTTAGGGAAAGTTAAGCTGACGCTGGAGTGTTGGACCTTAATATGGAGTCATTTTTGGCTAATAACAGGTTGTGACTATTGGCAGATGACTATGTCATGAATTCCTTAACTCGACCATACCAAGTATAATTGCTTTTATTGAGTTTGAACAAATGAATGAGTTCATAAGACTATTTGTCCGTTTCATATGTGAGAAGATGTTCTTGTTACAGATGATTCCCTAAAGGTTCATCGCCACGGGCAACGGGCCCTGCATCACCGTCGTGTCAGATCTCCAGAGGCAGCGACAGAAACAGGAAGTCCAAAAGCATGTTTTGTCTTTTATTGGAGTCAGACTGCAGCCCACAGACATCCAGGTATTAGACGGTGACACACATCTCTGTACACCTTCAGAACATAAAGAGCTCAGAGGAAACAGCACTCTGGAAATCAATGTTTGCTTGATTTGTTGGTCGATGACAGGGGGGATACATTTTCATTAATATTATATGGGGGAGAAATTGTAACATTCATGCAATGTATTATATCGATCACCTTTTTATAATCTCAGTCTAACTAAACAACAGCATGAAATCACAAACTTTGATTTTGGTGCCGGCGGCCCCGTTCAGAGCGATCAAAGTATTTCCAACAGAGAGCTCGTTCTAGTTAATAAATAATCATTATTTATGTTTTTATATGTTCAGTAGTACAGGACAAACCAGACCTTAGACAGCATCACACACAGGTTCCATTTACTTCAATAACGTACTGAACTTTACAACCAATACCACGGTAGTGCACATAGGCCAGAGCACAAAACATAGAGAATGCTTGTATTTTTATTATCATCTACCACAGAAGAGACCGAAACACTGAGAATAATAATACAACCTGACCTGACAGTACCCCAAATTACCCAGTAGTACCCCAGCAGTACCCAATACCACCATCAATAACCCGGTTTCACCTCATTACAGTCAACAGGTTACTAGCAGATTTATAGAAACTGACTGGCATTACTTTCACATTTTGGTTTCTCTTTTCCTTCTTTATGGTGACTTTATGGTGAGTTCACTGTCGTGGAGAATGTCTTTATATTCACATCATATGAGGATGAATCAAATGTTTTGTTATTAAATACACTTACTGGTACCAAACAATACCTGAAAGTATTTAACACTCATTCTGATTTTTTTCCTGAACCAAAATCCTAAAAGGAAATTTTACAGTTTCATCCCTAAGTTCAGATCATATACTCACATAACTATGCTGGCACAGTCCGGTGAATAAAATATTTTTGTAAAAAAAAAAAAAGTCGCGCTTGAAGTCCTCAACCGATTGGTTAACTTTGGTTTCCAAGACTCTAAAATGATCTTAATCATTTTAATACTCAGACTGCAGCAGACAGAAATTGGCCTCATATCCATTTGACTGCATCCATAATCTGCATTATCCCCTGATTATGATTTCAGACGGCAGGTAAAGAGCCATGGTTCCACCCTGCAGCACACGTGTGTGCGTGTGACCGGCTCGATCGTGAGGTCGAGATAACATCGTCGGATGAACAGAGAGTTCGGGCATAAAGTCTGGCTGGCCGCTCACATTTTGCAGAAACAACGAGTCGACTTTAAGAATGACGTAGTATTCAACATACGAGATCTATACAACAGTTCCATGCATTATTTCCATGATTACTTTAGTACTCTTGTCCCGTTGCTGCAGAGCTTCTCTGCTCTGATAACGCTGATAATATATTCAGCAGAAGGACGTTTTGTTTTAGTGGAAACGATTGAACTTAAACGCGTGTTCAGGAAAATAACTTTTCTGCACCACAAATTTGAACTTACTGGACATTTATCCTCATCCCCCCCCCCCAACGCGGCTCGCCTGCACGCTTTACACGTTCTCACTCACACACACACACACTAAAACTACAGTGGTTCACACGACGCGGGCCTGTCAGTGACCAATGTCCACCCGACCGTGTCCCCGTTACCATGGCAACAAATCCAGAACCGGCCTCCCGCGGAGGCAGAACAGCAGGATCGATGAATTAGCCGGCCAGAGCGATCCATTAAGGTCTTTCTTCCGCCTCTGACTGCACTAAACCCCCAATAACTCCCCCCCCCCCCCTCCATGGTTTGTGTTCACATAAAACAACACAGTCGTAATGTGACAGAAGACACCGATAAGGACACAGGGCAGTTTTGCAGCTTCTAAAAAACGTAAACAAACACGCAACCGAGGACACTGTCTCATATCACGGACTACACACATTCCCTGGTCCCGTGGGACGGGTTAAGGGCCCCTGAGCGCGCACACGCAAAGCCCCCCACCTCTATGGTGGGTATTGTGTCCCTTTCTAGTTGTTTTGCATCTCTTTGTGGTCATTTTGAGTCTTTCTTCTGTCTCTTTTATGGTCGTTGTTTGTCTCTTTTGCTTTGTGATCTTTTTGCGACTGTTTGGCCCTTCCAGTAACCCATTCATATCTGGCACAGAAAAATAACTTTGATTTACCTTTTGATAAACCTGGAAAATGTCTGGCCCCTCCTTTTAAAACAATTCTTACATTACGTCAAGGAAGACCATACAAACCAATACTTATTTCATATAAATGCGAAACAATAAATGTGAAAAGATCTGTTTGATTAAGATACAACTTCTACATCGTGCAAACGTTCACCAGGAAAGCTCAAAGTCAGATCCACTATTTTTCGTTTTGAAATTTGCCCGAGATTTGTTGGTGCAAGTGATTTGAGACAGTGCCCGAGGTTGGTGTACCTGCAGTACAGTAAACACCTTCCCACAGACCTACGTGACAATGTGAGATATTGCACTTAGTCATTGTTGTTTTTCCGGCATGTGAAAATCTACTGAAATGAAGTCACTGTCTGAGACACACAGCACAGCATGGCACTTGGTCGATCTCCAAGTTCGTAAACATGCAGATTCGACACACATCTTCACTTTTTAACAGACCAGACCGCACTGTAGCAACAAAACATACATCATTCCCCGTACTGTTGGCCATGACATTTGCACACTTAGATGAACGAGAGAATGGGATGGAGGTGCTGTGTGTGAGTGCATTCTGCACTATTCTTTTTGACTTAACACTCGGAGGCGGAATCCTAAATCTCATGATCTCTGTTTTGTTTTGGGGGTTTTTTGTCTAAATTTCTCATATTCCCCTCTTTTTTTGTTTTCCTCTCACACAAGAGGACGCTGGATTTGAGAACGATTCGAGTTTAATATACAGGGCAAGAGAGGTGCAGAGTGTTGAGGAAGGAAGGAAAGGGAACGAGACGAGGGAACAAAGAACAAGAGGCCTTTTTTCTCTCTTTTCTCTACAATTGAAAACTCAGCCCAGAACAACTGCAGGTGAAACATCACAGAAAGCACATTTTCTGTCACTTTCCTCTCATCCGTCTCCCGACCTTCCGCGTCCGCCGCCCCGTCTAGTAAATGGGAACCTGGTAGGTGGGCGCCGCGTTGCTCTCGGTGAAAGGCGGGCTCTGGTAGGTCTCTGAGGCCTCGGCGGTGACGCCTACGGGCGAGTTGGAGGGGTACGGCTGGGTGGGGGCGCCGCCGTCCATGTGCTCCGTGGTGAACAGAGTCATGTCGGTGCCGAGCAGATACTTCTGGACCGCACGCACCGTCAGCCCGGCCTACAGGGGAGGGAGGGGGGAATCAAAATGAGGGCCCCAAGCAGCCGGTTAGCTTAGCTTAGCATTAACGAAATGCCACCAAAACGCCAGGGAAGTTACCGCTCTGAACCAACGATCCGGCACACGACCCCCTTTAAGATGGCGAATTCTGGCTGTTATTCACATATGACTTAACAAACAAGACATAAAGAGCTTATTGGAAAGCTGAAAACATAAATAATGTTTTGTTCTATAATATAAGAATCGTCGATAAATACTGATGCCGCTAACAGTTGAATGAGAAAACCGAACGCTGTTGTGCCGGCAGCCTCGTTGAGTGATGTCATGTGATCGTGGTGCTTAATTCATGTTAATTCATAGCCTAACATCAGCATTTTACTCCTGCAGATTGCATTAAAGCTTGAAATTAAATGTTCTTGCTGAAAACAACTTGTAATTATCACGATCCACTGCTCATTTTCTGCAATAATCCAAAGTAAAACTGGTGCGATGCTAAATTCTGTGATTGGCCTCCAACAAACGGTTACTGTCTAGTTTGAGAAAGTATTCAAAGTTATTAAGGGTTGAGGAATAATAAAGCGATGCTGAGGAAAGTAATCACACTTCTGATCTAATGATGCTTCATATTCATCGTTCTGTAAAGCTTCAGGGAAGCGCCGGCCCGTCAGCTCCCTCCTGAGCCGCCACTACACATAAAACGTCATCTTCTCTGAATGTGTGTCCTCACCCAGGTGATGATGGAGAAGAAGGAGAAGGCGATGGCCGCCCGGGCCGCGTCCGCCCCCTGGTTGAGTGGCAGCTCGTCGGCCGTGGTTTCAGACCACTGATTGGCCAGGAAGCAGAAACCTACGAAGAACAGGAAGGTCCAGGCGCCTGTGGGGAACCGGTGGAGCAGAGACACCCAGTTACACGACAGAACCGGACTTTGTTCCCTTTTCTTTTTGCCGGAGATTAAAGGCGCTCTCGTTTTCTCTGAAGCCTTTTTGCGTCGGGTTTCGCTTCTCTATAGTGGTGCAACAAAGCAGTCATCTGAAACAAACCAGCCGGGCCTAGTCGGACTAATTTGTCGTACCGTTTTTTGGGGAAACCCCCGCCTTTTGATTCCTGCCGATTAGCCGTAAATCACAGACTGATGTCAGAATCGACTGGGATTTATCGGAGTGATCGGTAAGAAACACACACAGTCTTACAAGAAACATAACAGGCGTGTGAACACGACGGAAACGCTCCTCACCCGAGAAGCCGATCTCGAGCATTATGGCCTTCTTCCTGTCCTTGACGGAGCTGATGGAGGAGAACTTGTAGTCCAGCATGAAGAAGAAGGAGCAGGCCAGCAGGCCCACCAGGCCCACGAACACGCCGTAGTTGCAGGCGTCCGCGTTCCTGTTGAAGACGCAGTGGAGGCGCTCGCTGCCCAGGTTGACGTAGCCCTCGTTCACGATGGAGGCAAAGACCACCAGGGAAAATATCTGTGGACGGCGGGAAACTGTTATGGGACATTTTTTCCTCGCTGTGAAACGGGCTGAGGCGGCGCTGCAGCGCGGCGTCCCTCCGAGCACGCTCAGACCGGAGGCATTAACCTAATTTCCCCTCTTTGTCTCGGTGTGGCTGAAGATCAGGAGTCGTCCTGCGGTGTGTGTGTGTGTGTGTGTGTGAGGGGAATGTTGCCATAACTTTAAGCTATAAAACTATTTGTTCCCTTGTTGTTGTTTTTATGAATGAGACTCTTCTTCAGGGGCGAATGTGTTCATCTCTTTGGCTTCGTACCTCAGTCTGAGCGAACACACTGATCAGCTGACTGACTCTGGGTGGCAGAACAGGGCCATGTGACACACACACACACACACGAGCAGTAAAGCACCCACACTCGGGGGGTTTCGGTCATGTGATGGTGGACGATGGGATAATAACCTCACTTTGAAACACTCAAGTGCTCATGCATCAATGCACTTTCATCTCCAAACGAAAAAAGGAACATTATTCACCTATTTTTACTACAAGAGTAACTTTCCACATCTGTACTCTTCTTCTTTTCTTATTCAAAGGAAATTAAAGGTTTGAGTTTTAAAGTCACTAACTGCATTTAAGTCAAATCATTTACTTTACTTTATCACTTTACTACAGAATGTAAATTGTATAAATTTTTAAACCCCAGAATGGGGAACCGCTGGATTGAGCTTGTCAACCAGCTTTGTGAGCATCAGTGCTTTACAATGTAATAATTCCACATTTATTTTACAGTTTTACATCTTTCTGCTTTAAGGTGCAGCGAGGCTGCAAATTGCAACCAACTGAAACGTCCCACGTGTGCCAAGCGTGTTCGGACACAGAACTTAAAGAAAACGCAAAAAGCTCCTATTAAGTGCTGGTTTGTCCCTTTTGGTACTGTGGCAAGTAATCTAATTATAAAATTGAAAA
The DNA here is from genome assembly GCF_964276395.1 of Gasterosteus aculeatus. Lineage (NCBI taxonomy): Eukaryota > Metazoa > Chordata > Actinopteri > Perciformes > Gasterosteidae > Gasterosteus > Gasterosteus aculeatus. The sequence continues at coordinate 16,345,951 of NC_135699.1, read as the reverse complement.
ATACACATTATATACCCACAAATAGAATAGGGCCTATTAGGCTGCACATTTCAGTTCATTACAAACCCAAACAATGTACTGCTCTTTTAAAGATACTTCTGAAATTACATGTTTGTAGTATTTTTGTAAGTAGTAAAAGATCTAATGACACTTGTTTAGCAAGTGATGCGTTACACTCAGACGGGTTTCAGCTACTTTAACCTTAAAACACGTTGGATGTGTCCAAACGGTCCGGAGGACGCGTCATGTGTCGGAATCACGCGCACCTCAGACCCATTAGGAAAAAGATATTGGACCGACGTCTCCTCCGCGGTGTAGTCCATAGATCCCCCCCCCCCAGCAGAAGGCCTTCTCCGTGTCACCCAAAGGTGCGTTACACCAAACGTCAGGGCGCCTCCGCGGCGCCGCGTGCGTAATGATGCGCGCGGACCAATCACGAGGTGGGGAGACGGACGACGACCGTATAGGGGAAGAATCAGCTAAATGTATCATATGTAGAGACGTACGATGTAAAACAACGTGACACGCACACGTTAAACAACGAGGTTGGGATTCAGACACGGACCGAAGGGATCAAACAGCCGCGGGCCGCAGACGTGATTTACATGATCGATGTGATTCATGTGAGAATCACAACGAACGACACGGCGGAGCAGGAGAGAATAGGTTGCTTCCTGCTCGGACCCCCCCGCGAGGACGTGTAGGGGAAAGGGTTTAGACCGTCAGGGTGTCAAGACAGCCTCGGTTACACCCTGCGCCCCTACCGACGCCCCCCCCCCGGTTCCCTCCGCACACCCGGCTCATCGGTTACCGCTGGATTTCTGGGGGGGGTCCGTGTTCGCAGTGAGAACACGTCACGGGTCTCGCGCTGCAACGACAACACAGACCCCCCCCCCCCCCCCACCCCCCCACACACACACACACAGACACACAGACACACACACACGGCGGTGCCGGGAGAAGAACCTCACCCAGGAAAGCACTCTGAGGATGGTCTGCGGCTGTTTGGCGAAGGTAATCGGGTCGATAGTGGACCCGGACCGGCCCGCTCCGAACGATCCCACTCCTCCGTCCATCTTCTCTCTCTCTCTCTCTCTCTCTCTCTCTCTCTCTCTCTCTCTCTCTCTCTCTCTCTCTCTCTCTCTCTCTCTCTCTCGCTCTCTCTCTCTCGCTCTCTCTCTCTCTCGCTCTCTCTCTCTCTCGCTCTCTCTCTCTCTCTCTCTCTCTCGCTCTCTCTCTCTCTCTCTCTCTCGCTCTCTCTCTCTCTCTCTCTCTCTCTCTCTGTGCGCTCCCGGCTCCGCGGCACGATGGATGCGCTGCTTCTCGCTGTAGTGAGGACTGGTCCAGCGCGCACGCGCACAGGCGCACGGGGACTGAGGAGGACGTGAGTGGGGGGCGGCAGGAACGGGGGGGGGGGAACATCGTGCCGTGCCCGACATTTTTTGCACAGAAATATTTTATATAAAATATAATAATAATAATAATAACATGGGAGATAAGAGATGAAAGAAACCGACTCACCGCGAGGCTGTTGGGTTTTATGGAGTTTTAAAGGCCAAACCTTCTTCTATAAAGTTCACCAAGTGAAATGTATTCAATGAAACCTCTCAAATGAAGTATATGCTCTTCAAAGGGCTTCATAAGAAACGAACATGCCTTTATTATCTCATTCCAGTAACATAGAACAAAATAATTCATAATCCATCCATCCATCTATGTCGTCAAACATCCCCAGACTGCTGGGGAGTAAAAAGAAAGTAAAACCCTGCCTTGGCTCCTCCATTAGACGCACACATTGATTACACTACATTAATAAATAAATAAATAATAAATAAATATCTCATAAAGACAAGTCTCATGATGATGTACAAACACCACAATAAGCCACTGTCACAAGTTTACTCCTGTCGAGCTTCACAGTACAACAAAGCAGATATTGTGAGAATACGATATCGTGCGTGTCATACGTGTCTCTGACCACTAGAGGTCAGCGACGTCTACTTCAAAATGCAATATCTCAACTGTAACGATACAACTAATATTATAATATAATATCTAATAACTATTATCAGAGTTGTCGATTAATTGTGATTGTATTAGTATGTGGAACAAACACAAAAAACCACAACTATGGGATCAGAATAACAGTGAAAACAAACAGTAGCAGCTGAGCGTACGTGTCCTCTACTGGCTCCTCGAATAACAAAGTCATTCTCAGTGTTTATTAATAAACTTCACTAAAGGGTAAGAGCCGTCACAGGCGTTTTAATTATCCATAATATATTGTACCTCCTTTTATGAATTGTTTGTTCGATTAAAAAATATAAGTGACATCTGGCTGAATCTGAGGTGTCTGTTTGAAAGTGCTTATTTTGTCCAAAAGCAATTGACAATGTCATGAATTAGAGAAATAAAAGTAAATCACCCCTTTTGATGAGAAGTTTTAAAGACAAAGGGTTTTTAAACTTAATTTAATTGAATATTTATAAATAGCAAATTACATACTAATTCCAGCCCTTAATTATGAAAATAAATTAACATACCCATAGGTATACAGACCCCCCCCCACCCACACACAACTATGCAAATATTCAAACATAAAATCTGTATTATAACAGTATGTGTCTGGATGTAGTATTCACAAAATAAATTGCTGGATCTGACATTCCGAGTTGTGGGGATTCTTATGGGTCAAACAAGACTTAAGATGCAGGTAGCAAAAGTTTTATGTACTGATTATAACAAACTTTAACGGGCAGATCAGAGCAAACTGAGTAACGGGTTATAAATATCTTTAATTATTACCAGATGAGTTCGATTAACCGACCACTAAACAAGAATTCAAAGCCCACAACATAGTGTCTTTCTCTTCACATTAAGATTCCCCACAAAAGTCGTTCGGTCCACATCCCCACTTAAAGTTTTAAGTGGGGAGGCCGACATAAATCATTTCTCCTCTCAGGCCTCAGCTCGGCCCTCAGTCGCAGGAACCATCTTTCCATCCGTCTTTCCACCGCTCGTCGACGCGGGAGCAGTCGAACTCGGGCTTTCCCAGCCGGACGTTGACGCCGTTGTGGATGTGACAGAGCCACTGAGAGAGCGCGTGGCGACTCCTGGTGTCCGGCTGGTTGGTTTTCAACCTGCAGAGGGGGAAGCGGTGCATTATGCCGGTGTACGGGAACACCCAAAAAATGGGACCGCTTCGACTGAAAAACAACGAAAGCGTGCGTGCATTGAAGGTCTGACCTGCCCCTGAGGTCTTCTGCACATTCGTCACACGGGAAGAACTTGGAGAAAAGGTTGATGAACTGCCCCATCTCTTGCTGCTGGGTGGAAGATGGACTGTCGGGGTAATAGGCCGCCATGGTGTGCAGGAAGGACCACGTGTTGCGGCCCAACTCTCCCCTGTCTAGCGGACATTGTGGGTCTTGTGGCTCTGGCTCTTGGGGCTCCTGGGGGGGTCAAACTGGTGTTTTAAAAAGGGAGCAGACATGACAACTGCATTGCGTGGTCAACGCTGATTTATGGTTCAATGTGAATTGCTCATATCTCGTCCCACGGGCAAGCTCGTCGCCAGAGAAGGCTATTTGTCTCATGGAGATGAGGATCAAATAAACTTTCAATCAGATGTGCAGACATTTTTCTCCCTCTGACGTCACAGGATGAAACCCAACGTAACAACCACGGGGCACGACGTCATGACGTAGAAAGTTTGTGAATGCTCGAGGGATACCACTCCAGCACACTGACGAGTTAAAAATCATGTTAGCCTATAAACAATATTGTATTCAAGCCAAACTATGCAACTGTAAGAGTTATATTTCTACAGAGACCCTGTGTTGACCTCATGTTACCTGTGCAGCAGACGTCGTCTGGTTCTTCTGGACCTTCATCCACGATTTAAAGTCCGTACAAGCTCTGCACGGCTTCTTTTTCACCCCCCCGGTTTGCTCCGGCTCTTTACCGGAGCTGTCCCCCGGTGGTTTGGCGGCCACGGCGAACGGAAAACCGTCAAACCCGGCCGGGTTAGAGGTTGCATTTCCTCTCGGTCCTGTGGGCGCAGCCATGTTCGCCGTCTATATTACCTAATTTCGCGCGCACTGATTAATCGATACATCAGGAATACCCGGATGTAAAAATACGGCTTCATCTCACTGGGCACATTATCGCTTTAAAAACATTACTTTGCTCCGCCGAGGGTTCAACTTCGTCGTCGTGCTGCACAATCACCTTCCGATGTGGGCGATAATGATACAACACCGGCCTTAGCGCGCGTTTCCGTGTTTCACCCGGAACTTTCATGGGCACGGAACGACTTCCGGTGGCTGGTGTCAGCTTTCTGTGCATGCCGCTGATTGAAACCTCCGTCAAAGTGTAAATTTCATACTGCGACATTTAAAAAAAAATGTGTTAGCGCATGAGTTCAATGAAGATATTTACCTAAATGCTGTTGTGTCGATTGATAGTTTTTAATCCAGTGTGCCAGCTGTTAGGTTCCACTTGTTAGCCTGTATGCTAACAAAGCTAACAACTGTGGGCTGACACGTTTGTGCTTTGTGTTTTTCTCCCCGTGGCAGTGTAACGTTGTCTGTAGCAAACCCGAGCCGCCACAATGGGGATCACGGATAAAATCGCGGAAATAGAGCGAGAAATCGCCCGGACACAGAAAAACAAAGGTGAGAGAGGACAGTCGCTACGTGTTAGCTAAAGCTAAACCAAGGGGCGAACTTGTGGCCATCTCTCATGGCTCATTGTCTGTGTGTCAGCTGTCAGTGTTGTGTTACTCGATAATCTCACAGATATCCAAGGCGATGCGTGCTAATTGACACCGTGAGCTTGATTACGGCAACCACACAGCTAAAGGAGGAATCCCCCAAAACACATAACGTAAAATTAACAGCTGATACGTTCAAATGAATCGAAGCAAACTTAACTGTGGTGGCTGCGCTGGTTTTATAGTTTAATGGCGACCTTTCTTTCACCGCTTAAATGCATTTGTTCAGTGTCAGAATTCTGTTTTTAAAGCATTCTGTGTCTCAATGTTTTTCTTTTGTCAATATCTCCAGCCACTGAGTACCATCTGGGTCTGCTGAAGGCCAAATTAGCCAAATACAGAGCTCAGCTCCTGGAGCCCTCCAAGTCAGCGGGGGCCAAAGGCGAGGGCTTCGATGTCATGAAATCGGGAGATGCCCGTGTCGCTCTTATCGGTTTCCCCTCTGTGGGTAAGGTACGTCATGTTTCCTTCAAACCTGCAGCAATGTATCTCAAAGACAGAGAGAAATGGGTACAGCATCCCTCCACCGGTGAAAAGCCCCAGAAAGAGAAGTGAAACATGATCCAAAGATTCCACCCGTTCAGCTGTAATTGAATCCTCTGTGGTGTCCTGCAGTCCACCTTCCTTAGTTTGATGACGTCTACCGCCAGTGAAGCCGCTTCCTATGAGTTCACCACTCTCACCTGCATACCTGGCGTCATAGAGGTAAAACACAATCACAGCCGCTGCATGCGGTAAACATTGTTTGAACATAAAAAATGGGGCCATTTACCAGGGGTGCAAACTTGTCACCTTTTGTTTCAAAATAGGTCATTTGTGTGATTCATGTAGATCTGCAATAAAAATATTTTTTTTGGGGTGGGGGGGTCCGGTCCGGTCCTCCAAGTAATCTGCGAACGCAAGCTGTCATGAATATTATTGTTGGAATGCATTAACGATGCATTCCAAGTATTGTTCTTCGAATCTTTATTTGTTGGAATGCATTAACGATGCATTCCAAGTATTGTTCTTCGAATCTTTATTCTTCATCTTCTATTTCTTCCGCGGCACCTTTCAACTCCTTCACACTTTCAGCTATTAAAACCGTTCAAATATTAAAATGTTCAGCTCCTTTCTGGCTTGAGGGCTATGACTTTTCAGCTTTCTACCTCTTATGCTTGAATTTATATAAATCAATAATCATTAATATTTTAACATGGTTTTCAAATGGAGTTTGCTTTCAAATCCTCCTAAACTTCTTCAACTTTCAGATTTTTCAGCTTCGCAAATCTTTCAGCTACAGACACCATTTCAACTGTCAAATGTTGACACAAGTCTTAACTATTTTATGAAAAAAACTGCTTCTTGATATCTATTGTACTTTTTTCATAATCACTGATTATGTTTCACTAGTTCTTCGCTCCGTTTCTGACTTTTACATGAGTGTGTATTGCGTCTGCTTGAGTGGAGAGCTCGAGGCTAGAGTGTGGGGCAGCGCAGAAATCTGGTTAAAAAAGTATGGAACTTCTGTCCTTGCAGCCAAAGTATACACTCTAGAGGCTTCATTTCTTCAGATTAATGAGGGTATGGTTGTGCTGATTGGATTAATGTGTTCATGGAATCCCAGAGTTTTTTAGTTTTGGCGCAAGGAGTGTTTGAGTGACACAACCTCTGGCAAAAGCCCCATAGGCTCCAATACAAATCTGCCGACATATTTCTCACAAAAATCCACAAGGTACACGTTCTGTCAACGGCCATAGGAGCCGTATTTATTACCGGACAGACATAAAAACACATCCACGCGTTCGGTAGAGTCTTGGGTCTCATACAAACGCCGTATTTTTTAGATAGCTGTTATAGTTTTGCGCTGGTTCTCATTTGTGTGAGGTGTGGATTCTGTGTAACTTGCTGCCATGTCTCTGTCTTTTGCAGCAGATCGTTAATGAGCACAGGTGCGTCGTTGTCGTGGTTACGAGCACTCACACGGCTGCAAGATCTGTCTGTGACTCAGCTGCTCCAATGACGTGATTAGTGGAGTCACATGACGCAGCTATGCTTTCTGTCAACAGACCAATATGATAAAGACACTAGCCCCCCCTCCCCCCTCCCCCCTGACCTCTACTTACTGTTAATCACTCTCAGTCAGTCAGTCAGTCTAATTCTCCTCCCCTCTCCCTCTCTTCCTCACCACCATTCCCTTCCTCACCCTCTCACCCTCCCTCCCTCTATCTACACCCCCCCACCCCACCCAATGCAATAGGTGCGCCGTTGCCGTGGTTACTCGTAAACACGCTGCAGTATCTCTGTGTGTGACTCACAGCTGCTCCAATGACGTGATTAGTGGAGTCACATGACGCAGCTATGCTTTCTGTCAACAGACCAATATGATAAAGACACTCGCCCCCCCTCCCCCCTCCACCCTGACCTCTTCTCACTGTTAATCACTCAGTCAGTCAGTATGTCTGTCTATTTCTCCTCCTCTCTCTCTCCCTCTATCTCTTCCTCACCACCCCTCCCTTCCTCACCCTCTCACCCTCCCTCCCTCTATCTACACCCCCCCAACCCACCCAATCCAATAATTTCAAAATAAAAGCCACATGGAGGGAATTTTTACTGTAATGTTTGTGATGAGGCCTATTAATTAAAAACTTCTTAGTTTGAATAACAAACATTCTGTCTCCCACTACGAATATTACTCGTACTTCTAGTACTACAACTGATACTTCTGATACTTCTACGACTCTTCGCTGTCCTTGCGCCGAAATGGTGGAACGCGCTCTCTGAAGACATCAGGACCGCAGAGAGCCTTCACATCTTCCGCCGCAAACTAAAGACACACCTCTTCAGACTCTACCTCGACTAAAGACTAACAAATTGCAGCACTTAAATTGTACTTGTGACGTCACTCATCTATAGCAAATTGTAAATTCGCTTATTTGAGGAAATTGCACTTTCTTGTTTCTTGTTCTCCTGAGTTTGTACCCTATGGTTGAATGCACTTATTGTACGTCGCTTTGGATAAAAGCGTCAGCTAAATGACATGTAATGTAATGTAATGTACTACCATACTACTAGTATTTCTACTGCTATTAATACTACAACTACTACTAATGTTATTACAAATACGACTATGGCTAATAGTATTACAGCTGTTTCTACTGCTATTGATACTAAACCTACTATTACTGCTAGTACTACTAATACCACAATTATAACTAATACTACTACTAATATTACTACAAACAATTTTAAACAAATTTAAGCTCCTGCAACTTCTGTTTTTAGAAAATCTATTGAAATTCAGCTTCCCCACTTCCTGTATTTTCAGCAGTTCTTTAAAATAATTTCAGCTATTCTTATGCCTCTATCAACAGCAATTTTTCAATATTCATTTCTGTATTTTTTTGCAATATTTCAAATTTATTTCAGCTGTTTTCATTTCTGCTTTTTCAGCAAATCTATTGAAATTCCTTTCAGCTTCTCCCATTTCTGTATTTTCAGCAATTTCAAATTCATTTCAGCTTTTCTAATATCTATAATTTCAGCAAATGTATTCAAATTCCCTTCAACTTTCTGTATTTTCAGCTATTTTAAAAAGTTCATTTCAGCTTTCAGCTTTTTGCATTCCAACGCATTTTCAGCAGGAAATGCCTTTTCTAGTTCTTCATCTTCAACTTCTATTTCTTCCGCGCCACCTTTCAACTCCTTCACACTTTCAGCTATTAAAACCGTTCAAATATTAAAATGTTCAGCTCCTTTCTGGCTTGAGGGCTATGACTTTTCAGCTTTCTACCTCTTATGCTTGAATTTATATAAATCAATAATCGTTAATATTTTAACATGGTTTTCAAATGGAGTTTGCTTTCCAAATCCTCTTCAACTTCTTCAACTTTCAGATATTTCAGCTCCGCCAATCTTTCAGCTACAGACACCATTTCAACTCTCAAATGTTCACACAAGTCTCAACTATTTTATGAAAAAAACTGCTTCTTGATATCTATTGTACTTTTTTCATAATCACTGATTATGTTTCACTAGTTTTTCGCTCCGTTTCTGACTTTTACATGAGTGTGTATTGCGTCTGCTAGAGGGGGACCTCGCGGGCTAGAGTGTGAAGCAGCGCAGAAATCTGGTTAAAAAAGTATGGAACTTTTGTCCTTGCAGCCAAAGTATACACTCTAGAGGCTTCATTTCTTCAGATTAATGAGGGTATGGTTGTGCTGATTGGATTAATGTGTTCATGGAATCCCAGAGTTTTTTAGTTTTGGCGCAAGGAGTGTTTGAGTGACACAACCTCTGGCAAAAGCCCCATAGGCTCCAATACAAATCTGCCGACATATTTCTCACAAAAATCCACAAGGTACACGTTCTGTAAACGGCCATAGGAGCCGTATTTATTACCGGACAGACATAAAAACACATCCACGCGTTCGGTAGAGTCTTGGGTCTCATACAAACGCCGTATTTTTTAGATAGCTGTTATAGTTTTGCGCTGGTTCTCATTTGTTTGAGGTGTGGATTCTGTGTAACTCGCTGTCCTGTGTCTGCACTTTTGCAGCCGCACAGGTGCGTCGTTGTCGTGGTTACGAGCACTCACACGCTGCAGGATCTGTCTGTGGCTCACAGCTGCTCCTTGTGACCTGATTAGTGGAGTCACATGACGCAGCTATGCTTTCTGTCAACAGACCAATATGATAAAGACACTAGCCCCCCTCCCCCCTCCACCCTGACCTCTACTTACTGTTAATCACTCTCAGTCAGTCAGTCAGTCTAATTCTCCTCCCCTCTCCCTCTCTTCCTCACCACCATTCCCTTCCTCACCCTCTCACCCTCCCTCCCTCTATCTACACCCCCCCACCCCACCCAATCCAATAGGTGCGCCGTTGCCGTGGTTACTCGTAAACACGCTGCAGTATCTCTGTGTGTGACTCACAGCTGCTCCAATGACGTGATTAGTGGAGTCACATGACGCAGCTATGCTTTCTGTCAACAGACCAATATGATAAAGACACTAGCCCCCCCTCCCCCCTCCCCCCTGACCTCTACTTACTGTTAATCACTCTCAGTCAGTCAGTCAGTCTAATTCTCCTCCCCTCTCCCTCTCTTCCTCACCACCATTCCCTTCCTCACCCTCTCACCCTCCCTCCCTCTATCTACACCCCCCCACCCCACCCAATGCAATAGGTGCGCCGTTGCCGTGGTTACTCGTAAACACGCTGCAGTATCTCTGTGTGTGACTCACAGCTGCTCCAATGACGTGGTTAGTGGAGTCACATGACGCAGCTATGCTTTCTGTCAACAGACCAATATGATAAAGACACTCGCCCCCCCTCCCCCCTCCACCCTGACCTCTGCTCACTGTTAATCACTCTCAGTCAGTATGTCTGTCTATTTCTCCTCTCTCTCTCTCTCCCTCTATCTCTTCCTCACCACCCCTCCCTTCCTCACCCTCTCACCCTCCCTCCCTCTATCTACACCCCCCCACCCCACCCAATCCAATAATTTCAAAATAAAAGCCCCATGGAGGGAATTTTTACTGTAATGTTTGTGATGAGGCCTATCAATTAAAAACTTCTTAGTTTGAATAACAAACATTCTGTTTCCCAACCCCCCTCACCCAATTCCATCATTACAAACTAAAAGCTTCAATGATTATCTGTACCTTAACCATGAAGCGGTTTCGTTGAAATACGCATTGCTCTTTCAAATACTACTATAACCACTACGAATATTACTAGTACTTCTAGTAGAACTACAACTGATACTTCTACTACCATACTACTAGTATTTCTACTGCTATTAATACAACTACTACTAATGTTATTAAAAATACTACTATGGCTAATAGTATCAGTATTCCAGCTGTTTCTACTGCTATTGATACTAAACCGACTTCTACTGCTAGTACTAATACCCAAATTACAACTAACATTACTACAAACAATTTTAAACCTCTTTTTATTCATCTCAGCTTTTGTTATTTCTGTACTTTTTAAAATTCATTTAAGCTCCTGCAACTTCTGTTTTGCAATATTTCACATTTATTTCAGCTGTTTTCATTTCTGCTTTTTCAGCAAATCTATTGAAATTCCTTTCAGCTTCTCCCATTTCTGTATTTTCAGCTATTTCAAATTAATTTCAGCTTTTCTAATATCTTTTATTTCAGCAAATGTATTCAAATTCCCTTCAACTTTCTGTATTTTCAGCTATTTTCAAATATTCAGCAAATGTACTCAAATTCCCTTCAACTTTCTGTATTTTCAGCTATTTGTTGGAATGCATTAACGATGCATTCCAAGTATTGTTCTTCGAATCTTTATTGTTGGAATGCATTGAGATGCATTCCAAGTATTGTTCTTCGAATCTTTATTCTTCATCTTCTATTTCTTCCGCGGCACCTTTCAACTCCTTCACACTTTCAGCTATTAAAACCGTTCAAATATTAAAATGTTCAGCTCCTTTCTGGCTTGAGGGCTATGACTTTTCAGCTTTCTACCTCTTATGCTTGAATTTATATAAATCAATAATCATTAATATTTTAACATGGTTTTCAAATGGAGTTTGCTTTCAAATCCTCCTAAACTTCTTCAACTTTCAGATTTTTCAGCTTCGCAAATCTTTCAGCTACAGACACCATTTAAACTTTCAAATGTTGACACAGGTCTAAACTATTTTATGAAAAAAACTGCTTGTGGATATCTATTGTACTTTTTTCATAATCACTGATTATGTTTCACTAGTTTTTCGCTCCGTTTCTGACTTTTACATGAGTGTGTATTGCGTCTGCTACAGTGGAGAGCTCGAGGCTAGAGTGTGGGGCATCGCAGGAATCTGGTTAAAAAAATATGGAACTTCTGTCCTTGCAGCCAAAGTATACACTCTAGAGGCTTCATTTCTTCAGATTAATGAGGGTATGGTTGTGCTGATTGGATTAATGTGTTCATGGAATCCCAGAGTTTTTTAGTTTTGGCGCAAGGAGTGTTTGAGTGACACAACCTCTGCCAAAAGCCCCATAGGCTCCAATACAAATCTGCCGACATATTTCTCACAAAAATCCACAAGGTACACGTTCTGTCAACGGCCATAGGAGCCGTATTCATTACCGGACAGACATAAAAACACATCCACGCGTTCGGTAGAGTCTTGGGTCTCATACAAACGCCGTATTTTTTAGATAGCTGTTATAGTTTTGCGCTGGTTCTCATTTGTTTGAGGTGTGGATTCTGTGTAACTCGCTGTCCTGTGTCTGCACTTTTGCAGCCGCACAGGTGCGTCGTTGTCGTGGTTACGAGCACTCACACGCTGCAGGATCTGTCTGTGGCTCACAGCTGCTCCTTGTGACCTGATTAGTGGAGTCACATGACGCAGCTATGCTTTCTGTCAACAGACCAATATGATAAAGACACTCGCCCCCCCTCCCCCCTCCACACTGACCTCTACTTACTGTTAATCACTGTCAGTCAGTCAGTCAGTCTAATTCTCCTCCCCTCTCCCTCTCTTCCTCACCACCATTCCCTTCCTCACCCTCTCACCCTCCCTCCCTCTATCTACACCCCCCCACCCCACCCAATCCAATAGGTGCGCCGTTGCCGTGGTTACTCGTAAACACGCTGCAGTATCTCTGTGTGTGACTCACAGCTGCTCCAATGACGTGATTAGTGGAGTCACATGACGCAGCTATGCTTTCTGTCAACAGACCAATATGATAAAGACACTAGCCCCCCCTCCCCCCTCCCCCCTGACCTCTACTTACTGTTAATCACTCTCAGTCAGTCAGTCAGTCTAATTCTCCTCCCCTCTCCCTCTCTTCCTCACCACCATTCCCTTCCTCACCCTCTCACCCTCCCTCCCTCTATCTACACCCCCCCACCCCACCCAATGCAATAGGTGCGCCGTTGCCGTGGTTACTCGTAAACACGCTGCAGTATCTCTGTGTGTGACTCACAGCTGCTCCAATGACGTGATTAGTGGAGTCACATGACGCAGCTATGCTTTCTGTCAACAGACCAATATGATAAAGACACTCGCCCCCCCTCCCCCCTCCACCCTGACCTCTTCTCACTGTTAATCACTCAGTCAGTCAGTATGTCTGTCTATTTCTCCTCCTCTCTCTCTCCCTCTATCTCTTCCTCACCACCCCTCCCTTCCTCACCCTCTCACCCTCCCTCCCTCTATCTACACCCCCCCAACCCACCCAATCCAATAATTTCAAAATAAAAGCCACATGGAGGGAATTTTTACTGTAATGTTTGTGATGAGGCCTATTAATTAAAAACTTCTTAGTTTGAATAACAAACATTCTGTCTCCCACTACGAATATTACTCGTACTTCTAGTACTACAACTGATACTTCTACTACCATACTACTAGTATTTCTACTGCTATTAATACTACAACTACTACTAATGTTATTACAAATACGACTATGGCTAATAGTATTACAGCTGTTTCTACTGCTATTGATACTAAACCTACTATTACTGCTAGTACTACTAATACCACAATTATAACTAATACTACTACTAATATTACTACAAACAATTTTAAACAAATTTAAGCTCCTGCAACTTCTGTTTTTAGAAAATCTATTGAAATTCAGCTTCCCCACTTCCTGTATTTTCAGCAGTTCTTTAAAATAATTTCAGCTATTCTTATGCCTCTATCAACAGCAATTTTTCAATATTCATTTCTGTATTTTTTTGCAATATTTCAAATTTATTTCAGCTGTTTTCATTTCTGCTTTTTCAGCAAATCTATTGAAATTCCTTTCAGCTTCTCCCATTTCTGTATTTTCAGCAATTTCAAATTCATTTCAGCTTTTCTAATATCTATAATTTCAGCAAATGTATTCAAATTCCCTTCAACTTTCTGTATTTTCAGCTATTTTAAAAAGTTCATTTCAGCGTTCAGCTTTTTGCATTCCAACGCATTTTCAGCAGGAAATGCATTTTCTAGTTCTTCAGCTTCTTCTTCTATTTCTTCCGCGGCACCTTTCAACTCCTTCACACTTTCAGCTATTTAAACCGTTCAAATATTAAAATGTTCAGCTCCTTTCTGGCTTGAGGGCTATGACTTTTCAGCTTTCTACCTCTTATGCTTGAATTTATATAAATCAATAATCATTAATATTTTAACATGGTTTTCAAATGGAGTTTGCTTTCAAATCCTCCTAAACTTCTTCAACTTTCAGATTTTTCAGCTTCGCGAATCTTTCAGCTACAGACACCATTTCAACTCTCAAATGTTCACACAAGTCTCAACTATTTTATGAAAAAAACTGCTTCTTGATATCTATTGTACTTTTTTCATAATCACTGATTATGTTTCACTAGTTTTTCGCTCCGTTTCTGACTTTTACATGAGTGTGTATTGCGTCTGCTAGAGTGGAGAGCTCGCGGGCTAGAGGCTGAAGCAGCGCAGAAATCTGGTTAAAAAAGTATGGAACTTCTGTCCTTGCAGCCAAAGTATACACTCTAGAGGCTTCATTTCTTCAGATTAATGAGGGTATGGTTGTGCTGATTGGATTAATGTGTTCATGGAATCCCAGAGTTTTTTAGTTTTGGCGCAAGGAGTGTTTGAGTGACACAACCTCTGCCAAAAGCCCCATAGGCTCCAATACAAATCTGCCGACATATTTCTCACAAAAATCCACAAGGTACACGTTTTGTAAACGGCCATAGGAGCCGTATTTATTACCGGACAGACAAAAAAAGCACATCCACGCGTTCGGTAGAGTCTTGGGTCTCATACAAACGCCGTATTTTTTAGATAGCTGTTATAGTTTTGCGCTGGTTCTCATTTGTTTGAGGTGTGGATTCTGTGTAACTTGCTGTTCTGTGTCTGCCCTCTTGCAGCCGCACAGGTGCGGCGTTGTCGTGGTTACGAGCACTCACATGCTGCAGGATCTGTCTGTGGCTCACAGCTGCTCCAATGACGTGATTAGTGGAGTCACATGACGCAGCTATGCTTTCTGTCAACAGACCAATATGATAAAGACACTCGCCCCCCCTCCCCCCTCCACCCTGACCTCTGCTCACTGTTAATCACTCTCAGTCAGTATGTCTGTCTATTTCTCCTCTCTCTCTCTCCCTCTATCTCTTCCTCACCACCCCTCCCTTCCTCACCCTCTCACCCTCCCTCCCTCTATCTACACCCCCCCACCCCACCCAATCCAATAATTTCAAAATAAAAGCCCCATGGAGGGAATTTTTACTGTAATGTTAGTGATGAGGCCTATTAATTAAAAACTTCTTAGTTTGAATAACAAACATTCTGTCTCCCAACCCCCCCTCACCCAATTCCATCATTACAAACTAAAAGCCTCAATGATTATCTGTACCTTAACCATGAAGCGGTTTCGTTGAAATACGCATTGCTCTTTCAAATACTACTATAACCACTACGAATATTACTAGTACCTCAGTAGAACTACAACTGATACTTCTACTACCATACTACTAGTAATTCTACTGCTATTAATACAACTACTACTAATGTTATTAAAAATACTACTATGGCTAATAGTATCAGTATTCCAGCTGTTTCTACTGCTATTGATACTAAACCGACTTCTACTGCTAGTACTGATACCCAAATTACAACTAACATTACTACAAACAATTTTAAACCTCTTTTTATTCATCTCAGCTTTTGTTATTTCTGTACTTTTTAAAATTCATTTAAGCTCCTGCAACTTCTGTTTTGCAATATTTCACATTTATTTCAGCTGTTTTCATTTCTGCTTTTTCAGCAAATCTATTCAAATTCCTTTCAGCTTCTCCCATTTCTGTATTTTCAGCTATTTCAAATTAATTTCAGCTTTTCTAATATCTTTTATTTCAGCAAATGTATTCAAATTCCCTTCAACTTTCTGTATTTTCAGCTATTTTTAAATATTCAGCAAATGTATTCAAATTCCCTTCAACTTTCTGTATTTTCAGCTATTTTTAAATATTCAGTGCAGCTTTCAGCTTTTTGCATTCCAACGCATTTTCAGCAGGAAATGCTTTTTCTAGTTTTCAATCTTGTTTGTTTGGCCAACTCTTGTCATCATGTCATCTTTGGGTCTATAGCTGCCTAGATGCCGTAATAGACAGGAGTGACGTTGGTACGCTGCAAGAACGTCAGTCTTTCTAATGTAGGCTAACGTGCTAATGTCAGACAGACGCCGCGCAAATCACATCAACCATTTTTGCTGGTTACAATAACGGTGTTATCGGATAGTACAGTACAAAATTCTAATAAACAGAAGTAAAAAAAAATTTAAAAAAAGAACTGGCTTCATTTGTCATTTCCCTTTCCCTTGTTCGGAAAAGGATCACAGACAAGTTAAAGGGGTTGTGAAAGTTGATAACGATTCGAGCTAAATAGCCGCAGATTATTTGTGTTTTACTGGAATAACATTGAAGCATATGCAAAACATTTTTTATATATATAAATTCCCCGAGGGGGTTCGGATCTTTGTCACCTTTTTCATTCCTGATGAGTTTGCACCCCTGATTTACACTGTTATGCGTCGCTCTTCAGTACAAAGGGGCCAACATCCAACTGCTGGATCTGCCTGGAATCATCGAGGGTGCTGCCCAAGGTACACATGGATGTTTTTTTGTGTTTACTTGACCTCAAAGTGTGCAGATACTGTAGTAGTTGTGTTGTATGGTGTTTGGTCAGAATTATGAATGGATAATAATGTTTCAGTTTATTCTTTAGGTGAGTGAAAAGGCTCCATAGTGATTGTAATACTCTGACTCTCTGTTCACAGGCAAGGGTAGAGGTCGGCAGGTTATTGCCGTTGCCAGGACAGCAGACGTCGTCATCATGATGTTGGATGCCACGAAAGGAGAAGTGCAGAGGTGTGTGCGTGTGTGTGCGTGTGTGTGTGCGTGTGTGTGTGTGTGTGTGTGATGGGTGAGCCGATAGGTCGGAGAGAACTTCAGAAGATGATGAGTCATCAACTAATTCATCCCCTTTTTTTCATCTTTCCAGAGAACTTCTAGAAAAGGAGTTGGAGTCGGTGGGAATCAGACTCAACAGGTCGAAACCAAATATATATTTCAAGGTAGATATTCCATCATCATCCTCCTGAGCGGACCGTCGCTTCATTCAAAGAGACTCGCTCTCAAAAATGTGCATGTAGAAAAAGAAGACGACGGTTGCAATGCAGAGGAATTGATGACCATCCGCTTTGTGACCTAAAAGTTACCTTGCAAAAAAATTGTCAGCATCTGTAATCAATACTTAATATCGGATACTAAACTGTGTAAATATCTGTGATTCGTTGCTCTCTTTAGCCCAAGAAAGGTGGCGGCCTCTCCTACAACTCCACGGTTCCTCTCACCCAGTGCTCAGAGAAGCTCGTTCAGCTCATCCTTCACGAATACAGTATCCTTCACGTCTCGAGCATCAGGAGAGGCAGCTCACAGAGAAGAAGGAAGCCTCTGTAGAATTTGCTTGTTTCTTTAACGCCTTGTCCTCAGAAATCTTCAATGCAGAAGTCCTCTTCAGGGAGGACAGCACACCGGACGAGTTCATTGATGTCATCGTGGGGAACAGAGTGTACATGCCTTGCCTATATGTAAGTCAGTACCCACCATCTAGGTTGGGTCAAAGCCTCATACCTCTAAATCGTTTAATGTTGTAAACCCAAATTCCAGTCCTGAGATGTTTTTCTGAACGTTTATAACTCTGTAGGAAGCATTTTGTTGTGCAAAAACAGGACAAATGTAATTGGAGTCACGAGCTTTGGAAAAATCTGCTTTGTTTTTAACCCGTGTACATTGTTTTGGGGTCTCTTTTTTTGGCTCATATCTGTTGTATTCACAGGTGTACAATAAGGTCGATCAGATCTCCATCGAGGAGGTGAACCGCCTGGCTCACAGAGAGAACAGTGTTGTCATCAGGTCAGATATATCAAAATGAGTGTGTGGGCATATTTGTATACTTTGCTCAACGCTGTGATCTTACTCTTTTTGTATGTAAACATCTATGTATTTGTCTGGGAGTTTAAAAGCTTTCTCTGTTTCCGTCCTTGTGTGTATTTCAGCTGTGGGATGAAGTTGAACCTGGATTACCTTCTAGAGACGTTGTGGGAATATCTCTCTCTGATTTGCATTTACACTAAGAAAAGAGGAGGTACAAGCACATTTCCTCTTATTCACTGGTCGGACTGTCACAATCACACGAACGCCGAAAATGTGACGTTTGTGTTCCTTTGTTTCTTTTTCCATTAGAGCGCCCAGACTTTAATGATGCCATCATTATGAGAAGAGCCTCATCTGTAGAACACGTGGTACGTAATTCACGCATGTAGTCGAGGTGAAATGCTCCGTTTGTGCACAAATGATAAGAGTGAGGGAAGGCAGATTGATGTCTTTGAAAATGTGTTGCCTTGTTTTCTCCCTCAGTGTCATCGAATCCACAGAACCTTAGCCAGCCAGTTCAAATACGCCCTGGTTTGGGTAAGTTCAAGTTTTCAGAAGCAGTGACCTTCAGAAACGTTACTCTCTTATCTCGTAAACTGAACAATCTCTCATGTTGACCCAGTAAAGCAAAAGAAATAAGAGGTTTCATAGTGACTGCTATACTTACTAATGGAGGACTAGTCCTGAGCTCACAATGTGATTTTGATTTGAAAATAATTGAACGTATCAAGTTGTATTAAGCAGTGGGTCGTGCACCAGCGACGGTTCTCGCTCAGTTGCCTCTCTGAATCAGAATGCCCCTTAAAGGGTACAGCTGTGTTTACTGTATCGTGACACATGAGGAGACGAGTGAGGCGGAGGATCCGTTGTTCACTGCGAAGCGATTCATTGTACCAGAAACCCAAAGAAAAGAAAAGGTGCCTGATGTGATTCGTCTGTTGGTCTTCCAGGGAACTAGCACCAAGTACAGCCCGCAGAGGGTCGGCCTGACGCACATCATGGAGCACGAGGACGTCATCCAGATTGTTAAGAAGTAAAAAAGCAGCAGCAGCAGCCGACGGGACGGAGGAGGAACTGAGCAGGAAGAGTCACACTTTAGTTGGGGGGAGTTAACATGGAAGAAAAGACCCACTGTACAGTGAATATACTGCTAGAATAAACAGCTGCCATTCTTTTTTTGTATATTAAAATAAGCAAAATGTATTGAAGAGACTGAGCAGATTTCAGGTGGCTTTGAACAGGAAACGGTTTATTTTACTTTTTGATTATAACAACAAAGAAAAAATGGGAAATAATAAAATCCATAAAATGATGATTCCTTGTGTTTGATTAATGATGTTGATGTGTTTTACTCTAATTAGATAGTGGTATATTTAACCACATCTCACCTGAATTAGCTAACGTTACATTCATTAATTTTCACAGGTAAATATTACACCTCTTAATATCTTCACATTTTTTCCTGTCAGGGCGAAATGAGGAGAGATTTACGTTAGCGAGTTTACCATTGATTTGTTTGTGTCAGACTCTGTTGGAGAATGTGAGTCCGATGTCTAGTCTTCTGTTAAGAGGGGAAAATATTCCAGTCTCCGACTGATGTTACTCGATGTTCAGCTAACGCGAGCTAATTGCTAACGTTGATAACGGCCAAGGCGGTGGTCGGCAGTTTGTTGCTAGGCAACCAGCTAGCTAGCTTACAGTTAGCCTCACAGTTTTTGCAAACATCTGAAGCTCCATGTTTAAAAGCTTTAAACTCAGAGCTTAGATAAACTTGACAACTTTTGAAAGATAAATGGGAACACAACCTTTAAACACCAGCTGCTGCACAGAGCTAACTTAGCTAACGTTAAGTCATGGAAGATGAAGGTCAGTCATCTGAGCAATACGTTAATAATATATAACGTTATATATACATATATATAGTTTTTTAGTTTTGTGGGGAGGAGACTTAAACAATGTTGCAAAGCAACTGAATTTTAATAGGAATGAAATATAAATCTAACGTAACCATAAATGATAAAATTCCCTTCTGAGCTCCAGGGGAAGGTCGATCACCTTTGACCTGCCTCCCTCCTCGCTGCCCAGCTGTCTGTTCCCCTCGTCTCCAACGCTCAGAGGCCGGCTGACCTGAAACGATGGACTCCCAGCCAAAGATCCCCATTCACCGGGACAAGCACAATGGCCCCATTAAATATTCAGGAGCATCTCTTCTGGCCGAGAGAGGGGGGACTGAGCGACAGAGAAGAGGGGCTCTGGGTTGACGCTGACGGCCTTCCAAAGATGCCTCCGAGATGTCTCTTCAGAGGACACGTTCTGCTGCGGAATAACCTGAGAGAGAACGTGACGCAGGCCTGATACGGGTGGAGGAGAAGAAAGAAAGGTACGGTCCAATGGGTGTGCGTCAGGTGGAGCAGGTGTGACACTTGATGCTGTGCAGCTCCATATGGCGTGGCTCAGGGTGTGTGTGTGTGTGTGTGTGTGTGTGTGTGTGTGTGTGTGTGTGTGTGTGTGTGTGTGTGTGTGTGTGTGTGTGTGTGTGTGTGGTGCCGCTGATGGTACGTAGTCTGGTACCGTCAGTATGTTTGAAACTGTAAGCGGAATTACTGAGTTTTGACTTAATGATAAAGATGTAGTTTGCAAACTAGCCACTCCTTTCAATCAGAGGACTTGTAACCTGTGAGTTTTACCCAGTTTAATCAAAAGTGACCCAACCAAAATGTTCTCCTAAATTCCATAAAACCGGAGTGATCAATTGATCTATTGTGATTGATTGTGACAGATAATAAAGTAATTTCTCAAGCAAAAATTCCATTAAATTGCTGTTTTCAGTGACAGACTTTTCTCAAGTCAACTGAATATTATTTGATGAGTAAATATTCCTTTAATCCAAGTCAATACGAAAGAGTTTGCAACATCATATGTTTTCTAGTTTAATTAATATTATGTAAGCTTTCCTCAGTGTAGTGTACTGACTGAATTATAAAGACTTCAATTGAAGTCATATGACTTTAAGATCTTTGGTTCTTTCCTGCTTTCATAGAAATAATATATAATATATTTAAGCAAAACGTATTTTTAAATACAAGTGCCAATTTTCAGTAGTGATCCCCAAACCGGCAAACAAATCTCTCATAATTTATTGTATACTGTTTTTAGACAGACTGGAAAACTACCTGGAAAATTTAATTCAATGTATTTGGATCCACATGTGGTGTAGCTAAGGCAGCAACTATTCTTCCCGGTGACATTTGCTTTGCAGGACCATGAGATTTACTGTTTATCCCAGTATTACATGTGTTCATAATATAGAACCTCAAATTTAAATGAATACCCATAATTCTACATTTTTTGGCTCATCAAATAGAAAAAGAAGTCACTAGCATTCAATGCG
This sequence comes from Gasterosteus aculeatus, assembly GCF_964276395.1. Classification (NCBI taxonomy): domain Eukaryota; kingdom Metazoa; phylum Chordata; class Actinopteri; order Perciformes; family Gasterosteidae; genus Gasterosteus; species Gasterosteus aculeatus. The sequence continues at coordinate 16,324,887 of NC_135699.1, read as the reverse complement.
GTGTGAAGGCCTTGATTACTTTGTCTCTTCTGCCCTCTTCTGTCTCAGTCTGCTCATTACATGAAGCTGAGAGGCCAAACACTTTATCAGGGTTTGTGTTTTATTCCAGACCCAAAGATCAGAGAGACATATGTGCTTTTCCTTTAACCAACGGTAGATTCACTGATGGTTGGACATTGATTTTATGAGATACCATCAAACTAAAATTGGCCGATGTGTCAGCCCTGTGAGGCGGGGGACTTAAAATCTAATAAAAAATAAAGATATTTATAAAAAAGGTACCAGCAACGCCGCCTAGTTGCGGAGTCTAGGTTTCCATAAAAACAGATTCTTGTTCACCAGAGGAAGAACAGCATGGATCACAAGACTTAAAAGCGTGGTTTAAAAGGAGGATTTTATTAGTAACTAAAAACCCATAAATAACTACAATTGTATTAAAAGTCCAGCTGGAACAAAGTACTAAAAAAGATTAAGAATTCGACCAGCCACTGCTGCTGATCAGTCTTGCCCTTTCTTCTTGTTTCCGGTTCCGTTCCTTTCCTGGGTGAGGTGTCCAGTCCGTCTCGTTCCTCTCCTCGTTGCACCCTGCCTGCTCGTCCGCTGTCTTGCCGTCCTCTCGCTTGCTATCCCATGGCTTCTCCTGCTCGTGGCTTCTCCTGCTCGTGGCTTCTCCTGCTCGTGGCTTCTCCTGCTCGTGGCTTCTCCTGCTCGTGGCTTCTCCTGCTCGTGGCTTCTCCTGCTCGTGGCTTCTCCTGCTCGTGGCTTCTCCTGCTCGTGGCTTCTCCTGCTCGTGGCTTCTCCTGCTCGTGGCTTCTCCTGCTCGTGGCTTGTGCTTTCATGCCGTGCTTAGTGTCCTTTACAGCAGCTGTGTTAATTGGAGAGGGGAGGTCCTTTCATTGTGTAATGTGGTTGGCCAGGGCTCTCTGTAATTGATTAGTCCCTCCAGGTGCATGTAGTTTACCGAAAGGTGGGTTAATATGTAAAAATGTAATAAAACAAACCATGCAAAAATGTAATAAAACAAACCATGCTAAAATGTAAAACCAAACCATGCTAAAATACCAAAAATTTACAGAAACCACAATGTCCCCCTGGTGACAGATGCATTTGAAGTTAAATTGATTTTTAAATTTCCCACTACTAACTTCACTTCACAAACTATGAAACTCAGGAGGTGAGCAAACATCTACATCTACAAAACTGTCCCACTTCCTGACACTTTGAAAGCCTTTTTTCTATCATCCCAATGACATTTGTGTGTTGACATAACAACACAGGTGCTGTCTTTGCGTTTTAGTTGGTCAAATAGCCTTTTTGCTAGGGTTGATATTCACTGCCCCATTAATGGTCTCTTTTTAAAACGTAGAGTACATTCAGACAAAGGACTCACCTGTATGGAGCTTTTAGGATATTCGATCAGCAGACAATTGGATGAAAAGGCTTTTCTCTGCGTGGTTAAACCGAGCATATATGTAGTTGCATAAGCTGTAGGCTAACGGGCTGTTGTGTGCATCGGTTGCCTTCATGTTAAGAAACGGAATACGCCATTAGAGACACACAATCATCGTAGTCTTCTGTGCCAACAGGAACTAAATAATGTCTTCTGCTCAATGAAGACAGTATTTAACTGTCCTCACTGAAGACGTTCACCAAAGAAACAACAATACAATTACAACATCTCAGTTTCTTCACCACTTTAAATCTTGTGTTTAGTTTGATATGTTTTTATGTTTTAGCTTAAAAAAACATTGAAAAACGACAAATCAACAATTTATTTTTAAAGTTGACTCAAACCGAACATTCAATGAGGGAACAGCTGAATACATTTAGCAAAGCGCCGCGCTCATACTGCAAGTGATCTTTTTTTAGTGTATGTGTGTGTCTTTGTGAATAGATCTGATAAGGCTCTTTGACACACAGACACACACACACACACACACACACACACAAGCACACATGTTTGACGACCTATTGTCACTCAGGGGCTTTACATTTACAACAAATGACTCTTTAGGGTCTGACGTCGAGACGCCAGTGTGGGAGGATGATAGCGCAGTGTGTCTGTGTGTGTGTGTGTGTGTTTGTATATCGTTAATTGAGGCAATTAACGCGGGAGGGGCAAAACACACACACCACATGTACACGTACAGCATGTTTACTAAGAAACCGAACCTCTTCACCGCTGATGCGTGCTTTGATGTCCATAGTGGACTGGACCGACTCCTTTCTCCGCTCTATTGAACCTTTGCACGGAGGATGCACAGGTAACCACGGAAGCCTCACTGAGTCAACAGATGTTTGTTGGTTGTTTCCCAGCGAAGGCCCATCACGGGTCAAGATTTGTGAAAGTGTGTGTCTGTGTATGTGTGCGTGTGCAGAGGGCTATAAAAGAGGTGCAGATAGAAGCCAGTCTAGGTTCTATTTTTGCTCCACACAGCGGATTTAACAGCTTTAAATATCAACATCTGTCACACAAAAACAGAAGAGGTAAGCTGTATTAAATACAGGCCCGTTTTTATAAAGATAATGTATATTGCCACAAGAGGGTGTGGCAGTTCATATATTGCATTTTTAGAATTTGTCTCTGTCTTCTATGGGGAACCACCGGTGATGTTGGGAGGTACTTTATGTTGTCAAATGTCCCACTTGGTGTTACAAATGATGTTATCACTCATTTTCAGAAAGTGTCAAAGTAAACAACTAAGGAGGATCAGTTTACTTCAACCGCCTTGATTAAAAAGTTACATTCTCTTCCAACTTTTGCCATTATTGTTTTTATTCCATAAACCGATTGAATCCCTCTTTAAATGAATCTGCATCAGTTTAAGTGAAAACTTTGACGTGGTTACTGTGATATTCCTACATCGCAGCATCAGATAAATGCATGAAATGTGTCTCCTTTTACAAGTGGTTTGAGATAAAACATTTGGATCGTCTAATGAAACGTGACAAAGTGTTGTAAAATTCTTTTCTTCATTTCGTTTTGATGCTGTCACCGAGCATCTGGTGTTTACATTCACTCGTAACGGATACGTCAAGGTCAAATTGAGCATCTCATTTTCAGGTCTAATAATAGCCGCCCCTCCAGCCAAGCGTTGCCGTTGGATCCTCTGCGGCAGGTCTTCAGTGTGTGAGCAGTCGCTGGCCTCTCGCCATTGTTACTGGGTAATCTGGCATCGAAGGTTAAGACTTGAATGGGACTTAAAGGGTTTACAGGAAACCTGAGTGCAGCATCTTCGCCCTCCTGCCCCTCCTTCTCCTTCTGCCACCCTGTCGGCCCTTCTCCCCCTGACCCTCGTAGCGTTTGGTTTTGTTATCTTTGTTGCAGTCAAAGCGTTGTGGGTCGGTCGGTCCAAGGCTTTGCTCCAAACTGAGATAACGCTTTAGGAGCAAATACCAACAAAACCCGACGACATCATAATGTTTACAGGTTCCAGTAAGATGGTGCACGTTGTACCAGGGAAACATCAGTGTTGTCTTTCTATTTCAGAGTTAACAGGCTTGGACGGTTTCTTTCTGAGACGAACCAACCTGAGTGTGTGTGTGTGTGTGCATGCGCACAGTCATTAAATGAGCCTGCTGGCTCTGCTCAGCTGATCTCCTTTATTAGGCTCGTGTCGCTGAGTGCGTCTGATGAAAGCACATTGTCAGTGATTGGCATGTCGATGAAGACACTCTCCCCTTCTCCTCTCACTCTCTCTGCCGGCGCTCTGACATCCCTCCTCTGCTTCTCACTCTAACAACAGTTCATTCTTCCGTTTACAAATTTACACTCTCTTTTCATTCAGACTTTTTTTTCTTCTGCTCAGCATCTTTTCAGCATTGATGTAATCTGCAGTTCATTCATCAGCAGGTCGTTGATGCACCTCTCTCTTTGCCTCGGTCTCCTTACCTCCTTACCTTTCCCCCACCTCCTCCATCTCTGTCGTCTGCGCTCTCTTCATTACCAGTTCACTCAGTCATCAGACCACATCACTTCGACAGCAGATACACATCACACGTATCAGATAGATCTCTCGGTGTGTCCCTTTACCGGTTTGGTGACCAACAACCTCCACGGCGCTCGTACCCGATGAGACAGGAAAGAGCTTTTGAACTCTTGTCCCTTTCCCACTCGTGGTCTTTATCCTCTTTATCTTTGTTGGCGGTCAGATGATACCAACAGCTGCTGTTGTTGTTATTGCTGTGCAGCCTGCAGACCGTGTAGAGTTGTGTCGTGGTCACTGCTCCTCAGGGATACGTGAGACTGATTTCTTCTCAGATCGTATCTTAGGTCAAGACTATTAGTCGTACCAACTCAAGGCCAAGGAAATAAAAGAGGGTGTTGGACCTGTAAATAATTAGAATAAATAATATTCCCATGTAGATAAATGTCATTAAATGTTTAGTGTTTGCTGTTATCAGAAGATGTTTCTCAGTTTGTCCTTCTATCTTTTTTTCTTTTGTCTATTTGCTGTCTTTCCTCGGCCTGCTCTGTGGTGTCTGGCCTTTAGCCCCTGACACTAGCCCCCATGTATAATGTATTCCTTGGGGTTCACCCTTTGTGTTATATTTAGAGTGACCCGCGATGAATGTTTTATCCGTGCTGCATAGCCAGAACACAGGGCAACCATTAAATATTCATATCTGCCACTGAGATGACCTCCTGGAATATCAACCCGTCATCAATGAATTAACATCAGACCATCATCCTCGAGCTGACATCAGCCCGTCATCAATGAATTAACATCAGACCATCATCCTCGAGCTGACATCAGCCCGTCATCAATGAATTAACATCAGACCATCATCCTCGAGCTGACATCAGACCGTCATCAATGAATTAACATCAGACCATCATCGTCGAGCTAACATCAGACCGTCATCAATGAATTAACATCAGACCATCATCCTCGAGCTGACATCAGCCCGTCATCAATGAATTAACATCAGACCGTCATCCTCGTGCTGACATCAGACCGTCATCAATGAATTAACATCTGCCATCTATGTAATGGCCAATGTAGCACCTCTCTCTTCTTCTGACCGGGTGGAGAGGCATTTCTGAACGCTTTGTAGCCTCCGACGGTGAGACAAATCATCAAATAATTTCACACCTATAAGGACCTTATAGGTGTGAAATGATTTAATTAAGATATTTATAGAGTCTGATGTCTAATGGCCACTGAGGTTTCAGAGGATCCCGGCAGTCTCCAGCTGAAGGAAAAGACAACAAATTTAGGCTTTTTTGACCTTGTCATTAAAGCTCCAATAGGCCTGTATTATTCATGGTGGCGTAGTTCCTGATATGGAAAGTTGCTATGGATCAATGACTTCAGCTAGCTGCAGTGCAACTCTGACTAGAAGGAACAGGTACTGGAATTATTCATTTTATTGATTTACTTTAAAAAGTCCTGAGTCGAATCTTCCTGCATCTAACGTATGTACTCTTGGTTTGTGCCTGTACTGTGGAAGTTGAGCGCATATCCCTCTCAGACGTGGTCCATGCTGCTCTGCCGGCAGCGTTTGAATTTTTTTGGCTTCGCCTCTCAGGCACAGTTTAGCAACAGCTCAGCCAGCCTGCATTATTCATACAGGAGCGAGTCTGCAGATAGGGTTACCCCAAGGCTGTATAGCTGGTGCGTTAAGTGGGCCCTTGCAACTATATCATAGGGGTAAACTCTGATTCTTACACGCATACGATACATACGATCACACGTGCATTCACATCAGCTGAGGAGAGGATGAGGCCTCAAGTTTAGGCGAACAGTGTACGGATGAAGCCGTTGTAACCAGAGAAAGATGCACAAGGTTGCAGGAGGTCAGAAAGGCAAGCTGACGTGGATGTGGGAGGATACAACACGCACTCTTAGACAAAGAGGAGGACACCCCCGAAGGCCGAGACTCACACGCACGTTGGCTCTCCTTGTTGGGGGGACGTCCTGCCAAAGTCGGTGAGGCGGCCAAGAAGAGGATTCACTGCCGGACTCACAGGATGCACTGACAATGGGAGACACACAAAGGACTACAAAGACTTTGTCACTGGGATAGCAGGGTCTTTTATTCATCGTGTGACCCTGGGAAGTTCCGTACAAGCCTAGATAGAGGAACAGGAAGTATTTTTGTTGTGCTGGATGGACTTCGGTGGACAACCTCTGTGAGCCAGCGTCAATAAGCGGGTAAAACTGAGAGGGACTTCTACCAGTTTCATCATTTCTTTTCTCATGAATATAGCATTTTAAATTCAAGACACTCAAGACCTGCCTTTTTTAAAACAAAATGTGACATTCCTGGACAGATTGCTTTTCTCTTTTTACCCACACAGAGACAACAGCTCTGTGGCTGATGCTTGAAGACGTCCTGTAATGAGAGCGAGCACTAATGGCTGAGATTCAGACTCCATTACTAGATCGTGTTTTGAAGTACTGTGGTTTGTGTTGTTCTCTGTCTGCATATTAGAACAACTGACTTGGGACGCAGTGCGCTGGGGCTTCTGGTTTGTCACAACAACAGATCAGATGGAGAAAATAGGGAGACAATATGTGCAAGCAATTAGAAATGAGAGGATGACGCTGCTGTTGAGACCATTTTTCTCACATGTCAACATTGGCACTAACTGACTTACTTTAGCACATTTTGTAACATGTTTTAAAACATGGCACCAAAAAAAGGTGACACAAAATCCGCTGCCAAGAAAGGGAAGTCAGAAGAGCCAAAAAAAGGAGGAAAGGATGACAAGAAAGGGGCAAAGAAAGTGGAGGAGCCACCGGCTAAAGGGAAAGGGAAGGATGATGGAAAAAAGGGAAAGGGAAAGAAACCTGTCAGTGAATCAGACGAGGAGTCAGAGGAAGAAGAAGAGGAGATGAACACTGACGAAGAAGAGGGTGATGAAAGCGAGGAAGAGGTAGTTATCAAGAAGGATAAAGGGAAAGGGAAAGCAGCTCTGAAAGGTGCATCCAAAGCCATAGCTGTGAAGGGTTTTAAGCCTCCAAAAAAGTCACCTCCGTCAAATGAGGAAACAAAGGGGGATTCACCAGTGAAGAGAGGGATGGGTGCGATAAACCTGAAAAAGATGACTGATGTCAACATTAAAGGAGCCTCCAAAGCTATGATTGGCTTTGTGTCAGAGGGACAGAAGAAGGGCCCAGTTGCTGCTAAAGCACAGAAGACAGATCCCAAGTTTCAACTTAAAGGAGCATCAAAAGCCCTCTCGGGCATCACGGGGAAGTCTTCTCTTTTTAGCATGCCCTCTAAACAACAGGAAGAGAAAGCAAAACCAAAGAGAAACCTCAAAAGCACCTCCCGTCTCTTCCTACGGGTTTCCCAAAAAAAAAAGGCCCCTGGTGTTGCTAAACCACTTCTGGGCTCCAGCAAGCTTTTCGCTGGGTTTGGGGGTAAATCACCTTCCGCCGACAAAAAGCCAGGTTTGTCTGGTTTCAGCATGTTTAATAAGAAGACTGATCCTCCAAAAGAAACCACACCACCTAAAAAGACAATAAATCTATCCAGTTTAGGAAGCAAAGGAAAAATGGCAACCGAGGCGAAGGGATTGGGAGGAAAGTTTAAAGGGATGCTTGGGAAAAATCAAGCAAGATCAGGGTTTAAGACTAAGGGCTGGATGTTAGGAAGAATGGCTGCAGCATCTAACTGGTTGACAGGGAGGTTCCTGACTGCTAATGGCCATGGTCGGCTGGGGGCACGAGCAGGAGGACGGGAGCGAAAGAGTCTGTCATTTGCTAACAGGGACACCAGAGGGGGACGGGCTCATTATTACAATGAGGCGTATGAGTATGACGATGATGACTATGGCTATGAGGAAGATTACCACGACAGGGAGAGACCTACAGGCTACCTGAGACAACCAGTGACCTATGACCCATATAATCCTTATGGGGGTGAACAGGATTACTATGACGATGACGAGTGGGAAGATGAATATGGTTACTATGATGATGACGGCAACTTTTATCATGATGAGGACTTCTACTATGAGGACGACGTGGATTACTACAGTGACCCATATGGCAATTACAACGATGAGTATGAAGATTACTTTGGGGATGAAGAGATGGAGTATTACTATGGTGAAGATGGAATGCTGTATGCAGTGGAACCAGAGCCATATGGTTACTATGATAATGCTATGGAAGGTTTCTATGACCCTTATAACCCGGAGGTGTATGGAGATTACAATGACCACAGTATGGCCTATAGCAACGGGATGTCACACCCACAGGGCATGATGAGTGGTGGGCATGTGTCGGGCCTATATAATGACCCAATGCGGGGATATACGGACCCTGCTGCTATTCATTACCCCTATCAGCAGCCTTTTTATATGGATGTTGGGCTAAATCCGGCTGAAACAGGACAGCTATATGGACAGGAGCAGCTGCCTTACCCTTTTGCTGAATCATTTTCAGCAGAGCAGTTCCGGGTCCCTAGGCCCCAGGTTATGCTATTTGGAAAAGACAGACTGGAGGTGGAATCCATGCCACCTCCTCCTCTTAATTCTTATCACACCTCCCCAATGTTCCCCCTTTCCACCCCAGCTATTGACCTCAACAATCTGGAAATCATGTCAGAAATACAATATGAACAGCCCCTTCCCACATACCTTCCTCAACAGCCCCATTATCCCACTTTTGTGAACCAACAACAAACCCCCATTTTTCTTAGACAGGCCACCTCCCCAACAGCTACGGCCATTCAACAGGATCATTTCTCTCTCCCTCCGGCACCTCACCCTCCTTTTTCTGTTTCTCACAATCACATGTCGCCATCTCACCTACCACTGCATTTGGCCTCGCAAATACATCAACCATCACACCCCCAAGACCCACAAATGTTCCATATGGGGAAAATGTCCCCAATGGTCCCACAATTACAGCAACCGATGCCTCAACTGATGCATTCACAACTGCATTCACCAGCGGCCTCACCTAGGCCAGTGCGACGAATGAGTCCCCTACCATCCTCTCAACTGCCATTTAGGCAAGGATCAGTAAGGACAATGGCCCCTCCTTCACCTTGCCTGTCATCACATCATATGGACCAAACAGGTACTCATCTGGACCAACGTCTCTCCCGTCACTCACATAGGAGAGAGATCACTAACCGGACCGCAACGTCGGGCCAAATGCCGTCTTCCCAAAGGCGTAGGCCACTCAGCTCGACTGCATCTCCATCACACCAAAGGAGAGGGATGTCAGTTAGAGCTCAGCCATCTCTTTCAAGAGGAAGGGGGGAAGTTGGGTTACGCAGGCCTCCATCAACTGGTCGACCACAATCTCCACTTCCTAGCCCCCTATCTTCCCCACGTGGTTCACTGAGGAAGAGAGCAAGCCCACCGCCTTCCCCAAGACTTTCCTTTAGACAGCAACCACCTCCTGATGCTGTGCCTCTACCATCTACCAGACCTCATATGTTCAGAGGTAGAAAACAAACATCCAAATTGAGGCATTCCCCTTCACCACCTCTGCCATCCCCTCAAACACAAAGCCCACCTCTGCCTGAGAGGTCTGATTCTCCTCCCCAAACCTTCCGCCCCACCTCCCCACATCGTCCTCCCTCTCCTTCCCTGTCGCGTATCAGCAGTCGCCCCCTCCCCGCCCGGTCCTCGATTCGCAGAATGAGAGGCGGTGGTGGAGGCAGGAGTCACTTGCCCATGGGGGCCGTGAAGCCCTCTCCAGCAAATCCATATTCACAGAGACGCAGTAGACATGGACCCCCTATCACTCAGCATGTAGCCCCTTTCAGGTCCTCTATCCACAGTGGTCCGGGTCCTCACTTAGGGCAGACAGGGGGCATAGCTGGAGCACCCATGTTAGCCAGGGTAGGCTCTCAACCTACAGGGTTAAGAGAGTCCATGCGTAATGGTACATCCCAAGGAGGCTTCCACAGACCTGTAGGTAGGGGGCAGCCACTGGTTCGTATGCCCAGAAACCAGACCTCTGTGCAATCTAGGCAGTCATTCAGAGCCACTCCTCAAGGGCCTCCTGTCTCTCCACAGCCTTCTTTGAAACAGAGTGGCCCTCCTTCTCCCCAGCCATCAGTGCGTAGGCTGCAGAGTAGACCTCCATCTCCTCAACCACTGCCTCGTTCATCTCCTCTGCCCTCCCGTCCAGCCTCTCCCGTGCGTTACACGTCTCAACCACCCTCCCCTTTTCCCCGAAGGACAATGAGTCTAGGGCCAACATCTTTTCAACCTCAGGTACCTCGCCCAAGTCTTCCTCCTGGCACTTTCCAGCCATCTCAACCTCAGATCAACCACTATGATTACACAATGATGGAGCCAGGGCCACCCCCAATGCTTACAAATGCTTTACCAAACCCTCAGATTTTAGGTTCTCCCTTTCCTCATACTCCTCACCCCTCCTCTATCTCTTACCGCAACACTGCTCAATCTTCTCCTTTACAGAGACCCTCCTCCCCACAGACACAGTATGAAGTCTACCCTCAAAACATCCCTAAACCAGCACCCTCGTCGCCTTTTTTGGGGCACGCGCTCCAGAACCCTTATCTACAGAATGCCAGCTATACCACATCTTTACAGAGAAGCCCCTCCCCCATACCTGGTGGGCAAGGAGTGATATCAGCTGATCTCCAAGCAAGCCAGGAGGGGGACCCCTATGCCCCTCTTCGTCTGTCCAATGCTTTGATGCAGAACACACGTCTGGCCACTGCGTCCTATACTTCTCCTCTGCAACGCAATGCCAATGTCTATACAACCGTTTTCTCCCCCCCTCACGTAGCAGCCCCTCTTGCTCCATCTGTAGCCCCCTCCCCACACTTATCTTCTGCTATGCTTAACTCCCAGTTACGCAATGCTTCCTTTGCCTCAACCCTTCAACAACAGTTCTCCAACATGTCACCTGCCGCTCCCGCCCCTCCTCCTACCACACCTCGACAAGGGACTGTCCGAGGTACCTCTTCATTTCTTGCTGGTGGACTGCGGACCTCCCACATCCACGGATCAATGTTAAGGCTTCCAGGTGGCACTTTGACAATGTCCCGGGGCCCTGTTGAGTCTCCAGTTACCACTGATGTTGGAGGTGGTGTCAGTGTTGGTGGGAGGCTCTCACCCTCTGTTCTCTCTAATGCCTTGCAGAACCCAAGTCTACGTCAGGCCACCTATCGACTGCCTGATGGCTCATTTGTCACCAGAACTGAACCTGTTGAACCTTCCCCAGGCCCTTTACCCCTCTCATCCTCTATGTTGTCCTCTGCCTTGCTCAATCCTACTTTGCGACAGGCCGCATATCGTTTGCCTGATGGCACCCTTGTAAGAAGGACAGAACCTACACCTGCACCACTCCCTGCCTCACCAATGCTTTCCTCTGCACTGATGAACCCAAATGTACGTAAAGCCACATATAGGCTGCCTGATGGAACTTTAGTAACAAGAAATGAGCCAGCACCTGAGCTTTCCCCCCCTTCATCTTCTATGCTTTCCTCTGCTCTGCTCAATCCTAACGTTCGTAAGGCTTCTTATCGATTACCAGATGGTTCATTTCTATCGCATCCGGTAGAGGAGGTGCAGAATGCTGAGAGTGGGATATCATCACCGGGTCTTTCTAGCGCACTGATGAATGCTAACCTGCGTAAAGCAAAGTTTCAACTCCCAGAAGGATCATTTTCACGAAATCAAACCCAAGCTTCCACCGCTGCCTCTTCCAGTCCTAACCTTTCTGGTGCAATGTCAAACACTAAACTCCGAGGTGCTTCGTACAGACTACCAGACTCAACACTTTTGAAGCAGCCTCGTTCTGCTGATCCTGCTGAGTCACGCTCACTGGATCTTTCCAACGCTCTTCGAAACCCAAACCTCCGATCTGCCAGCTATCGTTTGCCTGATGGAACTCTGATGACCCGCACTCAGCCCACTGCAACCCGAACACCAGACATGTCTAATGCTTTATCTAACAACCCAAACCTTCGTGGTGCAAATTACCGTCTCCCTAATGGTAATATCATGACAAGGCTTGGTGCCCCTAGAGCCCCAGAACCTCGCTCACCTAATCTCTCTGGTGCGCTGCAGAACCCTCACCTCCGAGGCGCCTCTTACCGCCTACCCTCATATGCTGTAGTTTCACCCCAAGTCCAGGGATCTGGCACAGATCAGCACTGGGCACAGGGCGCTGGAGGTGATAGCTTGGGACTGCAGCAAGATGCGGACGTGTGGGGGGCCGAGCAAGTTCTACCTCATGGCACAGTGCAGAATCTCAATAAGTGGTCTATGTATAGGGACGGGGAGCTGCTGGACCCCCACAGTCTGATGGCGCAGGGACAAGTTGGGGATGAACCTGGGCAGTGGAATCTCAGCAGGGAGGGGGAACCACAGGGGCACTGGTTTGACAAGGTAAATGGTTTAAACTCATGAGTCAAATTACAAGTTGAAAAACTAACTGATATTGGGCCCTATTCACCAAGTCTTAATGTTTACAGTGTAATGTTGCAGTTGAAAGTGTAATGTTATGGTGAATGCCTGGCACAGTATTTGTAGTAAGGAGTATTCAGATGGATGGTAGTTTACTTTTAGTTTACCTGTACCACTCACATACTCTTGTTTTTTTTAAATGTATTTGTTGATGGTTGGAAGAGCACAATATATGATTAGTATAGGTGATGGGCACCTTGAGCAGAAAAGTCAAATTTATACATTTATTTTGATGAAAAGATGACAAACAAGGATCCTGGATACAATCATAATCATTGCAAAGAGTGACGATTGATATATCAATGTGAGTGTGTTAACGTGTGAACCATTTGTGCACGGCGATATATGTGCATACATCACTGCCTAATTTTTAAATGTGTGTACATGTGTATTTTAGATGTACTCAATCAGAATCCTGCCCACCATGACTCACCGCGAGCAGCGAGACGAAGACGGAGTGGAAGATATGACACAGTTAGAGTAAGTCCAAAAACCTCACACACTTGGTTTAACTCTTGTCTGCCAGAAACCTACAAAGTGCAACTTACCTTGGTTGTACCGCTTCTCTCCAGGGAGATGCATGAAGGAGCTGTTCTGCTGAACCTGAGGAAACGATCTGAGAGGAACCTTATTTATGCAAGTAGCCACCTACATGCTACAATCAAAACAATATTTTTCTACTTTTCTCTAAATCTAAAGTCATTTTTACAAAGCTCAACTTTTACTTTTCTTCTCCTGTTTGGACTTCCATTTAATTATTTTCCCCTGTCTGATTCTATGTATTGTCTTTACTTTTTTAGACTTACATAGGTAGTATTCTGGTGTCTGTGAACCCCTACAAGATGTACAACACCTATGGGACGGACATGGTGCTGCTGTACAAGGGTCATGCTCTGGGGGAGAACCCTCCGTAAGTCACAGTCACCATCAAACGGGGGACAGTTAATTTAAAACTAACAATGTAATGCTACAATTGTCTGTATTAAGATCGTATATAGTGCACCCTGGTGCCCTTAGGGCAGTCTACTCTGTACGAGACATCCTTTGCAGATTTAATTTCATCATAGCTGCTCCTTCTCCTTCAGGCATTTGTTTGCCATAGCAGATGCTGCTTATTCCAAAATGATGGATGCCAAACACAACCAGGTCATAATAATCAGGTAAGATGATACAAATGCAAATGTTTGTTTTAAAAGAATGCATGTTGAAACCTTCCAGTGTTTTGTTGGTACACATAGAGCTCATGAAGCTTCTTTTTTACCATCTCAAGCTGGATTAGTGTTAATTAGTGTAAATTCATGAGTCTTTGTGGTCTTCTGGTCTGCAAACTGAAGACAGGCACCTCGCTCCATGTGAAGCGGATCTCACCTCACACGCACACTCAGAGGCCGTTTACACCCGACTCAGATGTAGAATCATAGCTAGATATACAGGACGTCTACACATTCCACATGCCGGTAGGTGCTTTTAGAAACAATCACATTGAATACACAAACGCCCCCTCTGTCACACACCTGGAACACTCTAGCCATACTTGAAAGGAGATACCTGTAAGGAAAGCCCAGAAAGGTCTGGGCCAGGAGAAGATTATCTTTCAAAGGTGTGTGTCTGTCCGAAGTGCACATGTGCGAACCCTGCGTTTGTGTGCAAGTCACTATTTAAGGACGGTGTTCAGTGACCAGTAATGGCCTGGTTTTTAACTATTCAGCCTGTGAGTTGAAACCCTATGCTGGAATGTGGTCAAGGTGCTGGTGTCCTTAAATTCACACAAACACGCCTCCCTTTGGCTAAACTTGGCTAAAGCAATGGTAGTATTTAGCTTTAAGCTGTTGGCAGTGATCAAGCAAGTGTGTGTGTGCGTAAGTGTTTCAGGTGATTCAACCCAAAAGTGTCATTGAGTCCTTGTTTAATGCAAGACTGCGTTAAGTATGTATCTGTACTAAACAAAGAAATTAGTTTTCAAAGTTTAATGTGCACACTATACACCAGAGGTAGAGAGCCCTCTAAATGTTTAGGAACTAAAACATCAACTACTGAGTCAGGTTGGTGTCCATTGAGTGCATGTTCCTGTGTTTCAGTGGGGAGAGCGGGTCTGGGAAAACAGAGGCCACCAAACTAGTCCTTCGCTACCTAGCAGCAATTCATCACAAATACAATCTTGTGCAACAGGTACATACACACACACACAATGACACACACACGTTACCGTCTTGGAGGACGTGCTAACCCTATTTTTTTCATGCCTTTGTGTCTATGCTGGCTCTTCCTGGGTGCAGATTGAGGTAATGGGGTTTGATGCATGATGTCTGCTTAATATCTTACAATTCCTCTTCAGCTGCAGCACAGACTAGCGTTTAACAGCCTGCTGCTTTACATTCACCGTGGTTGTTCATTCGCTGTGTGTTTCAACGCAGATACTCGAGGCAGCTCCTCTGCTGGAATCTTTTGGAAATGCCAAAACTGTACGGAACGATAATTCAAGTCGCTTTGGGAAATACATGGAGGTTTTTCTGGAGGAGTGAGTATAACATAGAGTTGCCATCTATTTTTTACATTGCTTAAAACCTACTTTTAATTGTAAAACACTAACCACGATTATTATTAATCTCTCTCTTTGTGTCCAGTGGTGTGATCAGTGGTGCCATAACCTCTCAGTATCTACTGGAAAAGTCCCGTATCGTCTTCCAGGTGACACACACAGGACAGATACTCAAGATGACACTCTTTATCTATAAAGCTTTTGTATGTATTAAGTACAAAGTGTCACTTTTGTTTCTTCCCCTCAGGCCAAAGATGAGAGGAACTATCATATCTTCTACGAGATGCTGGCAGGTCTTCCCTCACAGCAGAGACAGGCTTTCTATCTTCAGGAGGCTGAGACCTACTATTACCTCAACCAGGTAGCAGACACAATGCAGCATCATCATCATCGCCTGCCTCGGGAGGAGAGACCCAAGGGATCTCAAACTATTATGACCTTTCTCTCCTCAAAGGGAGGAGATTGCGGAATACCAGGAAAGAATGACGCAGAGGACTTCTTGCGTCTGATCGCTGCCATGGAGATCCTTCACTTCACCCCCGAGGACCAGTCGGCCATCTTTAGAGTTCTTTCTTCCATACTGCACCTGGGCAACGTCTACTTTCAGAAATACGAGGTAGCGTTTCCAAAGGGATGTTTATTTCTTTTATATTTTTAATGTAGACAATTTTAGTAATCCCCAAACCCTTGGACGTATACAGATAACATTGACATGAACTAAAAATTACAAAAATGAATAGAAAAAGAGCATTGGCGATATTTAACCAGTCTCGGGTGAAAGTGTAAAAAGTGTTTTTTCGTCTCTTGTGCGTTCTGCACCACAGTCCGATGGCCAGGAGGTGGCGTCGGTGGTGAGCGCTCAGGAGATCAGGGTGGTGGCAGAGCTGCTGCAGATCTCTCCGGAGGGACTTCAGAAAGCCGTCACCTACAAAGTCACAGTCAGTATCAAAGAGCTTTATGTGCGTTTGTGTGTGTGTTAAGATATCTCTCACCTGGAGACCTGTAAAGAAAGAGGTAAAGGTTGCTGCTAAGGAGACCGAGACCCCTCCCAAAATATACAGAATACTTTCATCTCGATTAGGTAAAAGTGATGAGCCCCGTACTCTGATACCGTCGCTGAGTCTTTTAGACTTGGATTTTAGCTACCTGTCAAGTGTCTGTCCTCAAAACCTCTGGCCTGCGATGCCCTCATTCATTCATTCATTTATTCATTAATTCATTACGTCTTGAAAGACAAATCTCAAATCGCCATCCGATGTCATGCGGAGCCTGATTTTGTTTCTGAGTGGTAATAGAATCCCTTTATTAAGCACTTGCACACACAGCTTCAAATAACTACTCAAAACTTAACTACAGACGTGACGCATGTGTCAACATGGATTATTTGGGTGTATCGCTTACATTCCACACACCCGACTACAATACACAAACAAGCCAATGCTGTTAAACCAACACTCACTCGACACTCATACAAAGAGGGAAACAAAGAAAGAAATCGGTTCTTCTTATTATTGTTAATATTATTAGTGGTATTGAAACACCGGTCGGAAAAACCTTAACGTACCCTTCTGTCTTCTGTCTCAACAGGAGACAATGAGGGACAGGATCTCCACCCCATTGAGTGTGGAGAGTGCTGTTGATGCCAGGTGAGCGACGGCTGCATACCAGTAGGGAAATAGTACTGATTCTGGCATTTTGTTCCCATTCAAACTAATCATTTTAAAATCGGTGTGTTTCAGACTTAATAACCTCCTTAACCCGTCATTACCAAGTAATGAAGTCTGTCCCATGTCACCTTAAAGAAAATACTCAATTACATGTCGACATTCCTGTTCCACACGCTATTGGTCCGTGTTTGTTTGCCTTTGTCCTGCAGAGATGCTGTTGCCAAGATCCTGTACTCGCTGCTCTTCCATTGGTTAACAGAGAGGATCAACGCTCAGGTGTACCCCCGCCAACACAGCCTCTCTATCTCCATCCTGGACATTTATGGATTTGAGGTACAACACACACAGACGGAGCATCACCTGTTTGTCACTTTATTGTGTTGCACGGTTGAAAGACTCCAGTGCGTGTGTGTGTGTGTGTGTGTGTGTGTGTGTGTGTGTGTGTGTGTGTGACCAATAGGATCTGGCCTTCAACAGCTTTGAGCAGCTTTGCATTAATTATGCAAACGAGTACCTGCAGTTCTTCTTCAACAGGATCGTGTTCAGGGAGGAACAGGTGAGTCGAAGTCACGCCTGCAGGTCCATTCAACTACTCGCATGCACACTTAGCCATGCTTAACATCACTAATGCAAACACAACTAACACATAAACGTTTGTGTGTACACATGCAGAGAAGGATGGAAACATACCCCTGTTAGTCATGGAAACATTGAAAATTCAATTAGAAACAATACTGTAACATGTGAAGTCATCGTATTGCACGTGTTCCCCGTGCAGGAGGAGTACAGCCGGGAACAGATCCCCTGGCAGAACATCCCTTTCAGCGACAACCAGCCCTGCATTGACCTCATCGCCGCTAAGCCTCATGGGATACTGAGGATCCTGGACGACCAGAGCTGTTTCCCACAGGTGAGACACCTAGAGGGAAGCTGAAGACACCTGAACATCCATAACAGTCCACAGTATGGTACACGTTCTAGAATCTGCTGCTTTGTCACCAGGCGACGGACCACACGTTTCTCCAAAAGTGTCACTATCACCATGGCAACAACCCGTTGTATCAGAAGCCAAAGATGCCCCTCCCAGAGATGACCATCAAGCACTTTGCCGGCCGGGTCACCTACCAGGTACGCTGCTCCTCATTGGCTCCTCTCAGGTGAAAGAACCTGCTGCTGGCAAAGATTTGCTTGATTCACTGTCATCAATGACGTCATTGATCAATGATGTCATTGATGACCTCTGACCACTCACATACTCCTGTTTTAAAGCATTGCAGCAGCAAGGTGTCTGTTGGTCGGTCATCGACCTCTTGGTTTCAGACGGAAATATCTCAAAATATATCCAGGCATTTTAACATACTGGGTAATATACAGACTACTATCATCAGGGGATATGAGTTTTGGAACCAACTTTTGTTTCAACAATCCACACTGAGGTGTTGTACCGACTGAGTTTGCTCTTCATAGGCTGAGGTAACAGGTAATGGAAAAGTAAGAGAAGCAACAACGCTTAACGTGGCTGGAACAGAGAGAATCCACCAATAATCCCTGACATGTCAATAATTCAATAATCTATTATGTCAATAATCTATAATCTCAATGACGCAGGTTCAAAAGTTCCTCGATAAGAACTATGACCAGGTCCGTCAGGATGTCCTGGACCTTTTTATTCAGAGCAAGAACAAGGTGAGAAGAGACAAACATCTTCAAATCACCATATTACCTTTTTTTAATCTGTGTGAACATGAACAATTTCGGTAAAATGTGTTTTCTGTGCGTGTCCAGATGTTATCAAACCTCTTCCAGAGTCACGCAGAGGTCACAGGTCAGCAGAGAGGAGGCCGCATGAGGAAGAGCAGCACAGTCACTAGAAAATACCAAGCGCCCACCGTCAGCAACAAGTTCCAACAGTCCCTACTTGAGCTGGTGGAGAAGATGGAGAGGTGATCCTCAGTGGTGATCTTAAAGCTTATAAATATTTTACAAAGCAGAAAACGTTATTTACTTCTGTTCTTCTGCCACTTTAGGTGCAACCCTTTATTTGTTCGCTGCATCAAGCCAAATAATATGAAGGTAGATTTTTAGGCATTCTGTCCTCCTCCTGATGATACCGATCGTTGGCATGCATGAAACCAGCCTCACTATGTCCTCGTTTGACATCCGTGTTCAGCAGCCAGGCGTGTTTGAGAACGACTTGGTCAGCAGTCAGCTGAGACACTCCGGTGTGCTGGAGACCATCAGGATCCGTCGAGAGGGGTATCCTGTCAGAATGCCATTCTACGTCTTCCTGTTCAGGTGACACGCAGTATTAATCACCGGATGGTGCTTAGCATGGAAAGTGATAGTGTGAGGAGATGCACAAGCGATACTTAAGCCTGTTTAACCAATAATCGACTTTTGCTCGTGTGTCGTCCCAGGTATAAGTCCCTGGTGGGGATGCGAGAGCTTCCAGCTGCAAACGGAGAGAACTGTGTGGTAATGCTCAGTAAGCTGTGTCTGCTGAGACCAGGAGCTTATCACGTAGGAGTCACAAAGGTCAGGGATCTCCTCGTGTTTATTTGTGTTTACAAAGAAATAAAAAAATCAGCAACACAAAGCGACAACACATATGTGTGTGTGGCAGATGTTTCTGAAGGAGGACATCTACCAACTGTTGGAGAGTAAGCGGGAGCGCACCCGCCAGCTGGCAGCTCTCACCTTGCAGCGGTACATCCGCATGTTCTTCGTGAGGAAACGCTTCGTGGCCTTCCGCAAAAAGATCATCGGGCTGCAGGCCCACTGCCGAGGCTTCCTCACAAGGTCGGCTTCTCACAATCCTTCGTAGTTGCGTCGTTTGATGATGCAGCATGTGACATGAGGTACGAGTCAC
This sequence comes from Gasterosteus aculeatus, assembly GCF_964276395.1. Lineage (NCBI taxonomy): Eukaryota > Metazoa > Chordata > Actinopteri > Perciformes > Gasterosteidae > Gasterosteus > Gasterosteus aculeatus. Next base: position 16,305,394 of record NC_135699.1, on the reverse strand, counting down.
GTGTTAATGCTGGTTCTCCGATCCTTCATTCTGCCCTCAAGGAAGCGCGATGTGAAGATGAGGGAGAGTCTAGTTCGGTTTCGCTCTCTCGTCCATATGTACGTCAACCGCAAGCAATACGTCAAGGTACGTCTGCTTTGAAAAGGACAGCGCACTGCAACTTTCATGCCCACATGAGACACTTAGGGAAGTGGAACACTGCAGGAATTATTACCCGCTTTTGTTCCAATGTTCCATGTTCAGTGTGGGATGCCTGTGATCTGTTTTGCAGAGGAAGTTTAAGGAAAAGAGGAACGCTGAAGAGGAGAGGAGGAGGAGAGAGATGGTGAGATGGAGCATTTTTTTACTCACACGAGACAGGACGGTTTTGGCAGTCGGTCATTAAACATTTGAATCTCATCCAGGAGCTGACCAAGAGGGAGGTGGTTAATGTCACACACTTGGTGATTCCTGCAGAGCTGGGCGCGTTGTTGCAGGCGGCAGGAGGTCCGTTAATGTCCGTCTTCCATTTTATGAAGTTCCCATTGATGCGAACGCACATATTATTCATGAACCCAATAGCGGAGTCCTTCGTTCAGCTCTGTGAACCCGTCTCATCTCATCGGCACTGATTGACTCAAACAGTCCCGACGGCGAGGGACAGGAGCGGCTCCAACTGATAAATAAACCACGAGAGAAATATTTCAGTTTTGTGCCTGCAGCACAGTATATGTGTTATATATCCTAGTAGTGTCTCATTTAGTGGCATTTCTGTATGCAGACTGGTTGACTTGTCGTTTGTCTGTCTCTTTTTAGTCAGGAGGGAGCTGCACTCAGACTGTCTCGCTCTGCTTCAAGCTCCTCATATCCAAGAAGAAGCTCAACTCACTCTGCCTCTGGACATCAACAACTACCCGTTCTACCGCTATGTGCAGATCTACTTTAGGGTGAGATCTACGCCCACGGAGCATAATATGTGTGCTCAATTTCAATATTCGTTGTGTTGAATTATAAAAGAAGGCATCTGAAGACACTTTCTATGTCTAGACTGTATTCTATAATTTAGAGGGACTCAACATCCCACATGAGCAGGTGGGAAGAACAAACCCCCCCTCAATGGGGAGAAACCTGATTCTGGGTGGTGATCTGAAAAGAGCAGTTGGAGTAGCAGGAATAGTAGTAATATATGTATATATATATATATATATATATATATATATATATGTATATACATATATGTGTTCCAATACCCTTACTACCCAATACATAGTATACCGAAGGTAGTACACTACAAATACCAAGTAGTACCTGGTGGCGTTTTGCAGTGTGAAAGCCAGCAGGCTTTTACTCTTACACCTAATCCCCTGAGCATCGGATATAGTGAGAGGGTCAAAGTTCACGATGTTATGATGAAATAGTTTGACTCAACAGAAATACAACTTATAGTGATGGTGGTCGGCAAGTGTTACCTCTGTAAGTCCTTTGTTTCTGTAGGAACCAAAGTTTGGGATGTTGATGGCGCCTCTGGAGTCACCTCTGACCCGCGTGGAGGAGGACCTGAGAGGAGAAGCTGTGGAGCTCTTCATCATGGTAGACTCCATATTTACCCATGAATCTTCACTGCTGTCCTTCACAAATAGCTATAAAATACAGCTAGTTAGTGGTACTAAAAAGATTTAGTTGTAATTTCTGCCCTTGTTTTGCTTTCAGGTATTACGATTCATGGGGGACCCTCACCTCAACGGGGCGCAGGAAAACATGTTTGGGAATTACATCATCCAGAGGGGCCTGTCGTCTCCCGGGTTACAGGATGAGATCCTGGCTCAGGTGGTCAACCAGGTGTGGAGGAACGTAAACTACGACAACGCAGAGAGGGGCTGGCTGCTGCTGCTGGCGTGTGTCTGCAGCTTTGCGCCGTCGACCAAGTTGGAAAAATATCTACTGAAGTGAGACATCTCACACACAATATCAGGCATCCTGTTGCTGAAAATATACTGTTGGTAGGACTGTAACATGTGTTAATAACAAGAGTGCTAAGAAAAAAAAAAAGATAATTACAAAAAAAATTTAATAACTTACTTATTACTTCCGTAATTTTTAATGCGAGAGAGAATCCATCTAAAAAAGGAATGTTTCTGTTCGTTACTTTCATACCTAATTTTTTTCAAATTCAGTAATTAGTAAATTTGCGGTAGCAAATGTGGTTTGTGGAGCAACTTTTAACCTCAGCTGACCTTTCCCCGCAGGTTTGTCTCTGACCACGCCCCTGCTGGATGCCAGGCGTTACTGCAACACAGACTTATCCAAGCCAATCAGAAGACGCAGCTGGGATCAGGCTCCGCCCCCGAGACGGCGCGGACCTATCCGCTGTCGCTGCTGGAGTGGACGGCCAATAGGAAGAAGGCCAGCATGGTGTTACACGTGCACTGTTTTGATGGTGAGAAGCATCTCCTCTTTTTTTTAACATGATATCACACAATCTTCACTTCCTGGCGCTTTAATGCCGAAACACACCGCAAGCAACTGTACAAATATTCACAAAATATACCCGCTGGATACAGCTGTGCAACAATGAGGTCAGCAAAACTAAAATATTGTGTAAGCAGTCTTTGTTTCTCACGGTTCTAATGAGCACCAACTTCAAATTTAAGCTCTTTTATTGGGTGGGATCAATTACCACATTTGATTATTTATTATTAATTCCCACTCAGTATCCGATAATAAAACTACAGTGCTCTCGTCGTAGAATTCCACAATATGTTGCTCTTTTGGTAGGATTTTAATTTGTGTAATTTGTTGGGGTCAATCCACATGTCAAAGACCCCCGGATGCTTTAAAGCATCTCGCTGCTCCTGAATGCCGAGCATGGCTTAGATGCAGAGCTCATGTCTGTGACAGTGTGACATATTCTTATTATATTCATTTATAGGAGGATCGTTCTTGTGTCCCGTCCATTCGTGGACCAGCGGAGAGGATTTAGCAGGCGACGTGCTGCGCCACAGGTGACCACATCTCACATTTAGTATTAAACACAAGTTAAACAGATTTATTTTCTGCTAACAGCTATGCTCAGATACTTGTGTCGTACGCTCTAGCTTTTGTTTATGCATTAAATAAGGAGTGACCTCTTGAAATGTATTATTTGATCTAAAACTCCTAACTAACTAACTCCATGCTAATGGCCGCTTTAAATACGGTTACATTGTGCAGCATGTAATGGTTAGAATGCTGATGGTATTTGAAACGTCTGCTCCTCCAGAGGAGTGTCGGACTGGTGGAGGGGGAGTTCGGTCCTGATGAAGGAGCACGGCCAGTGGGTGGAGTTAGCGGCCCACGACTACGTGATGGACCTGATCGCGGACCTGGAGCTGCCGCCTAACTTCCCGAAGCAGAAAAGCTTTTTCGTCATCAGCACCGACGACCCCACCGGGGTCAGAGCCAAGGCCGGCCTGTCAGTACACGGAGCACAAATGTTTTAAATCAAGATACCAAAGAAAAGAAGTTACTTTTTTTCCTCACCTGTGTTTCTCTTCCTCTCCCCTCTCCTCATCTCCTGCCCTCTCAGTGCCATGTTTGGCAGCGGCTTTGAGTCGGATGAGGAGCTTCCTCCTGCCTTCCCGCTCCGCACCAGCGGACCGACCCACAGTCTGCCGGACTCTGACGGTTACTACAGCCACGGTACACAGACACACACAAAAATGTCCTCAACTTTACTACAAGCATCAGTAAGAATATTTATATTCAGGGTGTAAATCTGCAGACACAGTCACAAGAGAGGGCTGTTAAATAGAACGGCAGCTTGTTTCTGTTGAATGGTTTTGATCTGTGGTCATTAAAGCTGCTCCGCTGTGTCTCCGTGTCCGGCAGAGTCGGACGCGTTCAGCGACGGTCAGACTCAGAGAGGAATGGACCGCTACCTGGACAGTCTGTTCGACCCCGTGCTGTCGGACGGCAGCGTGGTAAGTTCTGACCTCATGAGCACACCGAAACCAACTACGGGAGCAGCTCTTAATGTGTATGGAAGAAATGTTTCCTCTATGTTACGCTCAGTCAAATAAAACCATTTAATGTATTTTCTTTTATAAGCTAATCAAGCCAATCAATCACAAAGGAAGTTCTTGTTACGCGCAGCTCTGAAATGCAAAAAAACAGTCACGTCATGGTGCCTCCACCTGATCTGCCCACCGAGTGTGAACGGAGCGCAGTGTTGATGGATGAGAGGAACATGTGATCCACTGCTTCTGTTTGTGTATGAATGGAGCGATCCGGTTACTGAGGGACTTACCGTATTTAACCGCAGCAGCAGGCAGCACTCGTGCACTCCGCGCTGATACCAGCTTCACATAATGTTCTGTAAAACTCATCGTAAGAAGCTCAGTGAGTACAGGTTTGTTTTATGTGGTGACCACGGTTCTCATGGACACTTTCAAACTAAAATATTATATTATAACAACCCCTGAGGTCCTTTGTCAGAAGATCTCTCCGTCAAAGAAACCAACGGATCTCTCTTGGACTTTCTGCTGAAGAAGTTTATGGTGATGCAAATACGCAGAAGATACAACTGCTGCTGCTTGAAATGTAAATCACCTGACTTTAATAATAACGTACGACAGTAGTGTTGGTTATGCTGCAGAAGAGTTTGCAGGAGACTTGAGACCACTTCTTTAGGAGCTTCTCCTCCAGTGGGTACGGTACTTCCTGCAGAGTATTTAGTTCCTACACCTCTACTGACGCACTCACAGAGGGTCCAAATCAACCACTACAATACACTCCACTCCCCCTCTCTTGTTCCATGAGTCTTCTTCTAACACACACACACACACACACACACACACACACACACACACACACACACACACACACACACACACACACACACACACACTTCTGCTGCTCTTCATGTCTCTCAAACTCCACTTTCTCAACATCCCCTACGGCCCTTTTCCACCTGCTGAATCTCCCGTTTCTCTCTGGCTTCCAGGACACTGAAAAAGCTGGAGGTTTGTCAGCGAGGATGAAGGGAGGCGGAGGTATCGGCATCACCGGAGGAGGCAGAGGAGACGACGAGAGTCAAACGCCTTCCAGCCGACCTTTTCCACCAGGAATACATCCCGGAGGTAAAACACGCGTGTTTTTGTGTGTTTTCTGTTAATTACCTCCAATGTTTTTTCTATTCTATTTTTTTGTGTCTTTTTATTAATTTTTAATTTCAACTGCATGGTTTTTATAAATTATATACTTTCTTTTGTCCTCTTTTTCTCTGTTCACCTTGTTCTCAGTTGGTTCTAAATCCTCATCATTAGTCTCATGTTGGCAAATAGTTATAGTGGATAAATAGAAAACTGGAAGCAGGGCCAAGTCTAGCACACAAGTACAAAACCAACAGACATAACAAATAAGCAGAAATAAAAAGGAAATTATTCAAGTATTAAATGAACTTTAACACTGTGATAAACTAATGGCAACCATTCAAAACCTATGAAATAATTCTTAAATATTTTCAGCTTTCAACAGAATGAAAATTGAGGAGAAATGTTTGGATGTTTCTACTAATTCATCTAATTTAACCTCCTACATTTTTAGCTCAATTGACGCAAAACTTTACAGCCCACAAACATAGTCTGATCTTTAAATGACCATAATTTTAGCCCTTAATAATTATTTGAATGTCCCAAATGCAGCCTGTTGATTTCCAGGTCACTCAGACACGTGGTTTCATGGGTTAAACGATGCTTCTTCCTCCTCAAAAGACCCGACCTGTGATGACTGTCATTGTTATTTCCATGTTGTTACAGGCTGAGGTGTCTCAGTGAGGTCTAAACCTTCAGGTGTGCGGTTTAACAACCTTAAACTGCAGCTCGGAGGCTCTAATGAGCAGACCTCATTGATAATACATGTGCAGCCATTTACTGTAACCACAGATGACTCCTCTACTCTCAATAGGCATCGCTCTCCTTCGCTCACTGACCATCCCCCCATCATTTAGTTTCCCTGCTCATTCGATCACTGACGTTCTTTCTGAAGGCGGTTTTGTGTAAACTACGTCGTCTCCACCGGTTGAACGAGGACCAGCAGAGAATTGATGAACTATGAGGACTGAGAAGGAAAAGGCGGTGAAGGAGATTACTAAAAATGGACCTAAATATGCAAACTGCATACAGGTTGATTAGATTGTTTTAACGTGTCTTTGTTGGATCTTAACTTGCGTTAAGTTGGCGTGTTCAAAGGAGGCGGAGCCCTGGAGGCAGCGCTGGCCCTAACTCTCCCCCTGTTCCCTGACCTGTTCGCTCCTCAAGCTGTGCCAGTGCTTCCGGTAGCAGGAGGAATGATGCCCCCCATCCCCGCCATGCCCATCCCCTCCCACCACCATCACCACCAGCAGCACCACCAGCATCAGCAGCACCGCCCGCAGCAACATCAGCACCAGCAGCAGCCTCAACAATTCCACCAATACAACCTCCCCCATCACCCCGACCGCCCACATAACCCTCCCACCGTCACCCCCTCCACCCGCGTAGCACCAAACCCGCCGGCCGCTCGTGCGCCTCCTGCCGGCGGGGATGCCGTAGCTTCCCTGCCGGCGCCGCCCTCGCTCCCGGTCACGCCTGCGATTCCGGGCTTTCCGGTGATGACGGGTTTTCCAGGTACAGAACATCGGGTGTGTGTTCCGGCGTGTTTTGGCCAGAAGCATGTTGGCGTGGAGGAGTCGCAATTCGTGTTGGATGAAAAGTCCCTAAAGCACTTCAGTGTGAGGTGGTGAAGCTCCTCTGTGTGGATTCTTTGAAGGGGCGGAGCCTCAAGAGTCTGTTGCCGTGAGCTGCGTGTGTCTCTTTACTAAATTATGTCAATGCGTTATATGCTTTTTTTTTTTACTGTGGTTTATACTTTTCTAGGATCGGAGCACACAGTACTAACCCAACAGCAACAGTCCATCATCAACCAGCAAGCCATCATCCTGGTTTGTCTTATTAAACATTTTTACGGACAACTCGCACACATGTTAACGGCCTGTCAACAGCCTGTCAACATCTATGTGTGTGTGCAGGCCCAGCAGATGACCATGCAGGCCATTGCGATCCAGCAGCAGATGTTGTCGTCCTTCCCCCCCGTTGCCCCTGCGCCCCAGTCGCCCCCCGTTGCCCCTGCGCCCATGTCACCCCCCTCCCACCACCACACACACCCGCCAGTAGAGTCGCCGCACAAGTCTGCTGCTGCTCACCGTAAAATGAGTAAGATTCACACTCTCAAAACCAGTTAAGTTAGTCCTTGTTTAGTTAGAATGCCATGATCACAACGGCAGGGCCTTTTATAGCTGGTTTTCATGAACGAAAAGTTACTGACTTTGCTGACACTGACACTGATTACTGACACTGATGGCATGAAGTTAAAGTTAAAACACTCAACGAAGCCCCATTATTAATGGACATGGCTGAAATCCGGTCATCATAGTCGACAAGCCGAAGTTGTATTGGGGAGCTCGCTCCTTTTGCTTGACGCACGCTCCCGATCTTGATCTAGAATCGATTGCTCTTCCTTGGGTTCCCGGATGTTGCGGTTCGAATTTTTTTGCATTGAATTTTTTTTGCATTGAATTTTTGCGGTTGAATTATTTGCGGTTGAATTTTTTTGCAGTTGAATATTTTAACGTTGAAAAACATTCAGATACATGATTTCAATGCATAAATATTCAGTGCTAGAAATTCAATCACCTTTTTCTTTCAAAATCCGATGACACAGATTTACTTCCATAGCAGGGCCTTTTATAGCTGGTTTTCATGAACGAAAAGTTACTGACTTTAGGGAGGGCCTTTGAGGCTCGGCCTCAAACCACAACATCCCCAGTGTAAGTCTCACCGAGGACGTCTGTTGCTTCTTTCTCTCTGGTTGGTTTCCTGTCGTCTCCCTTCGGTCTGATTACGCACTTCCACTCGAGAAAATGATTTCATTACGGGACTAAATCCAACAGCTGCTGAGTTTGACCGTTAAACTGTCTGTTAAACTATCCGCACCGGATCTAACGGAAAGTGACTTTCCAGGTCCCACGCGTGGCCCCCCTCCGGAAGAAGTGGTCCGATCCAGTGCGAGTAACTCAGAGCGCATCGATCCCAGCCACAACATTAAAGACATCATCAAACACCACCAGCCTGCTGACGTGACCACCTCTGCTGGACCTGCCGCTCCGAGGTGACATGCTGACGACTTCCTGCCATCACTAACTCAATACCGGTTATGGTGTTTTCTAATGTCTAATACGTCCTGCGTGTGTGTGTGTGTGTGTGTAGGAAAGGTGATGGAAATATGTTTGGCAAGAAGCCCGACCCACATGATGAAGCTATGGAGATCCTTAAAGATCAGATGTCAAACCCACCAAAACCGGTACCCCGACTCCACACCTACCACACACACACAAGCGCACACATACTGAAATAATATACATAGAATTTTTATCATGTTTTTTTGTCTCAGACTCAAAGGAAGCCTCAATCCTTCCTACGTAAAGAAGAGGGAGGAGTTAAGGTTTCCAAGACGACCACGTCTCGCCCCGCGGGGCCAAGTAGCTTGAGCATAAGCCCCGCCCCTCCTCCGGGTGAGCTTTCTACACACCAATGTGACATCAATGGCCAGTAATAAACACAATGTCTAGACTCTTTTTACTTGTGTATGTGAATTGAGTGTATTGGGAAGACATGGTCCAAAACCCTGAGTGTGTGTGTGTGTGTGTGTGTGTTTCTAGTCTCTAGGGAGTTGCCAGTAGAGGAGGAGATTATTCAGACTCAACTTCACAGCAAGACTAGTGATGAATATTATACGTACTCCAACGTCCCGTGGAAACTCTACATGAGGAAAGAGGTGCGTTTCATCAGCACACAAGCACAGCAAAATAAATAACAAAAATAATCAATTCAAATTGAACTACGTTGCAAGGCTTTGATATCAAGGTGTAGATTTAAAATCATATAATAATATTTCCATCAATGTTTCCATGTTCTTTTTCTGTATATTTCTAGGTTTTCTATCCTAAAGAGACTTTCAACAGTCCGCTGGTTCTGGACCTCATTTTCAGACAGGTAGATTTATGTTTTCTCACTTATTTATATTAACTTATTTATCCATTTTGAAGTCACTTTCTTCAATCAGTGTTTTTCATCATAGGAAAATCCAGTTCATGGTCATCATGCCAATAGTTAAGATCATAATGATTTATGGAATATAAAATGATAAAAGTATTGCTTTTATTATAGATAAATAGATGGGGAGAGTGGTTATTCTATAAGAGAGGAGCTTCCTGTTAAAATAACGTTACTCTATGAGGCTTTTATTTTGAAAGGAAAGAGGAAAGAGACAGAATTAGTCTGACGTCCAGACGAACGTTATTCCACGGGAGCTTCATGTTAAAAATACAGTTTATTGTTTGTATGTATTCAATCCTGGCTTTTGATTAGACGGTTAATGATACTTATTCACAGCAGGAATCTAAAGGGAATTCCACACCAGCGGATTTATATTCCTGATTGTGTCCTGCAGGTTGTACACGACACCTTTTCCGAGGCCTGCATCCGAATCACCGAGGAGGAGCGACAGAAGATGAAAACCTTATTTGGTAAGAGAAACCCATCCCTGAATAACTTGACCTTGGACTGCCCAACATCTACAAGACGTGAAAGCCTTTCCAACCCTCTGGATTCGATAACTAAAACGTCTCCGTGTCGTTCACAGCTGAGAACAAAGTGGAGCAGATGTCAGGAACGCACGACGAGAGCGCCAAGAAGAAAGTGGTGGTGATGGCCAGAGACGTGTGGGAGATTTACTTCTCCCGTCTCTTCCCAGCCTCTGTGAGTTCTTGTCTCTTTCCTGGCGTTCGTGAGCTTAACTAAAAATTGGGAAGTTCCCTCTATAAATCTGCTGAACCCTTCCAGGGTAGTGTGGGGACAGGGGTGCAGGTGCTGTCTGTGTCTCATAAAGGCATCAAGCTGCTGAGGATGGTGAGGAGTAGCTCTGCTGCTTCAGACTACTTCCGAGTGCTGAGGCCGTACAGGTGAGCCTCAATAAACATGAGCAGAGCTGAGCTCAGCCTGAAACTCTAAATAAAACAAACCCAAAGTCAGTCCCTCGAGAGACCTTTTTATTTTCCTGTCTTTGCAACTTCATGTGGACCCCCTGTGTTTTTTTTTTACCCTTCACTTCCTGCTCAGCTACTCGGACATCCTGTTTGTGTCGATTCCCTCTAAGAACATGCTGGAGTTCAACCTGACCAACGAGAAGCTGATCCTGTTCTCGGCGAAGGCCCCGCAGGTCAAGCACATGATCGACTACTTCCTCACGGAGCTGAAGAAGGTCAGAGGTCGTCCGTCTGTGTGTGTCTGTTGTTTGAAGGTCTTGCTTGAAGATGCTTTTGAACCCAACAGTCGTTTGGTTGTTGTCTTTGTTGACTTGTGTTAATGCTGGAAGGTGTCTTAAACATTTATTGGCATCTTGTCTTTTATCAACCTGTGGAATCTCCGTCAGGACTCGGAGTACATGGTGGCGGTGAGGAACTCGGTCACCGAGGACAGGACGCTGCTCAGCTTCCACAAAGGAGACATCATCAGACTGCAGCACATGGACGGGCTGGAGGCCGGTGAGACACACGCACACACACGCGCTGTGAGCCATGTAGAGTACGTCACGGCTTCTGCGTGTTTCACGTGTCCGTGTGCATCTGTGTGTGCGCGTGTGTTCAGGCAAACATTACGGCTGCATCGTGAGGAAGAAGGTCATGCTTCTGGAGGAGCTGAAGAGGGACACTCCGGAGTTCGGTGGGTGTTTGTGCTGTTGAGTTTGGCGTTTTAGTCAAGTGTTGTTTTGTGGGGTTTCCTTACATGTTCTGAGTGTGTGTGTCTGTGCGTGTGCACAGGCTGGCGGTTCGGGGCTGTCTACGGAAAATCCGGAGTGTTTCCCAGCGAGTACGTGCGCCCCGTGGCCGCCCCGGACTTCCTGGTCCTCCCTGCTGAGCGTGTGGAGCCTCGAGACCGACAGGGACGAGTCGCTGTGTCGGCGGCTATCGCCGTGGCGATGGGCTCGGCAGTGGCCGCCCACGAGCTTGACCTCTCCACAGAGGTGCGGACCAGGCAGTTGTTTAATCACGTCGCGGATGAGATGTCAGATGAACAGATGAAGAGAATAAAGAGAATCATCTCGTGTCATGTTTCAAGCTGCTGTTTCCGCCGGATGTGGGTGAACGTTTTGTCTTTGTGCGCCAGGCAGTAAATGAGATGTACGGCGACGGTCTGAGCGTCGGACTGGACGATCTGCCTCTCCACGGCGGTCAGTACCACATGACCGAGTTTGTCAAGAAGTACTTCAGAGAGGCGCAGAGGAACAGAAGGTCGGACACACGCATGTTATGTGACATCACGGACACAACACCTGCACACACGCACAGTTCATAACTGCTGCCCGTCGTTTTTCCGCCACAGTGATCATAAAGCCAAAAAGGCGAAGGAGGGCAGGGAGCCCGTGGACATGGTCAAGTTCTCCAAGGTAAAGCGGCGCAGTTTGCTTTAAGCTTTCATGTCTCTGCATCCTTTAACATGAATGTTGTGTCCTTCGTATCGCTCTACAAGTACAAAGTCCTTCTCCTTGTTATGTCTTAGTCTCCGATCCAGGAGTCTCTGATCGACTTCTCAGACAGCGGGATGAACAGGGTGGCTGCCGACATCTTCTTGGGTGAGGGGAGAGTAGGGAAAGGAGGGATGGATACAGAGAGGAGGTGGAGGAGGAAGGTTGATCATTTACTGTGCAGTTCCCCAAAAAGTGTGAGAGGGAGGAAAAGAAAAAGCGACGTCTGTTTCTTTTCTGTCTTGTATCATAGTTTGTTTTCACATTGATTGTTTCTCATGCAGCCATAATGAAGTTCATGGGAGACCTCCCGCTGAAAGGTCAGACGGAACAGGATCTGGTCACCACTATACTGAAGGTACACGGACTCTCACACATTTGATTCGGTTTTAAAATACTAACACTGTAAACAGATCATGTATTTATGTGAAAGTACAGAGATTAACGCATGTGCTTCTGAATCTAGCTGAGTGGCGAACATGGCCTGATCAAGGATGAAGCCTACTGCCAGTTGATGAAGCAAGTCACCAGCAACACCAGCTCCAAACCGTGAGACTCCTCGACCTTTGACCTCACACACTCAGGACATCCACGGCGGCCGGAGGCGGGCTTACCTTTTCTCCCGTCTGTGCGTGTATTTGTGCAGGGACAGCTGTCAGAGAGGATGGAGGCTGCTCTACATCCTGGCAGCTTTCCATCGCTGCTCCGATGTCATGAAGCCGTTCGTCTTGAAGTTCCTGCAGGACGCCTGCGACAGTCCCGGGATGCAGTACCAAGGTACCAGCCCTCACATCCGATTGAGAGAAGCCGCACATGTCACACTACAGATCCGTCTCCAGCAGTCTGACTGGTCTAAGTTATCGCCGATGTGCTGCTCTCCATTGACAGGCGTCGCTAAGGCTTGTGAGCAGAATCTGAGGAGGACTTTTCAATATGGCGGGCGTATTCAGTATCCCAACAGCATGGAACTCAAGGCTATGCTGGTTAGTCTCTTAGTTCACTGTTCTTTAAGGGGCTTTTATATGCTCAAATGTGCACCAAATCTGAGAGAAAAATTTAAAAAAGTGCTCTTTGCATCGTAACTTTGTTAAATGTAATATAGGTGTTCCTGTGAATGCATAAAAAACAGCCATAAAAGCTGATGTTAAGTAGTCAATGTATGCATCAATTGTATTGTAATGAGATGCCAGAATATTCAAGGAAGCATTTTAATCACAATTCAGTAGATTTGATTTAATCTTACTTGTCTCCATCGTTTGAGCTTCGTCATAAACAATGCTTGTTATATCATTAATTAGGCATAAATGTTTAGCGGTTTGTTAAGTCTTAGAAAGGCGTCCGTCCTGTTTCGAGTGAGTTTGTTTGACAGCTGCACACCTCACGCTGGTGTTAACGCGTCGTATGACGTCGCCCTTCTGATTGGCTGTTTGTCTGCAGGCTGGGCGGAGCTCCAAGAGACAGCTGTTCCTGCTGCCAGGTGGGATCGAACGTCACCTGAAGATCAAGACATGCTCGGTGAGTGACGCAACAAACACACACACACACTTGAAAAGCATTGTGACTCTGGTGGCCTCATGCCCTGAATGTAGACTCTTAACAGGACAGAAACAGCTGCCCGGTCATCAGGACGGCAGCATTGCTATATTGTTGATAAATGTCTTTATTCCAGGTTGCTTTGGACGTCATCGAGGAGCTTTGCTACGAGATGGAACTTCACAGGACGGAGGCTTTGGATGAATACGCTGTCTTCTTGGTCACACACAAAGGTTTAACAAAGATCTAGGATGTCGCAGTAAAGACACTCTTGATTTAGACAAATACGCCACAGATAATAACCCCAGTGTGTTTCCGTGAAGGTCAGAATGTGCGTCCTCTGAACAAGCGGGAATACATCCTGGACATCGCTACGGAGGCGGAGTCAGTGGACGCCAACTACAGCCTGTGGTTCAGGAGAGTCATATGGAGTCTGGCTCTCAAACTCGACAACGAGCTTTACGTCACCATGCACTACAACCAGGTAGATGGCGTGAAGTGACTCCAATGGAGCCCCTGTAGATATTTTCCTCTATCAGTTTGCAGAGTTACTGTCCAGTGTTCATAACTGGAGGAGCTGATCCACGCCGCAGCGTTGACAGCGTGACCATTTAAGCAGCAAACTCTCCCGTGTGTCTATTTGAAGGTGCTGCCGGACTACCTGAAGGCCTTGATGAGCGTGGTTCCTCACGGCAAGGCCAGCGACCCGCAGCTGCAGCAGATCGCCAGACTGTCCGCCCTGCAGCACCGTGCCAAGGACACCGTCTACCTGCCCACCCTGTAAATACCGTGTGCACAGTCATGCTTACTTTTGGTCTGAGCTGTGATCTTTCCATCCACGTGCATCCTCGCCGAAAGCTCAGCTGCTTTCCTCTGGTGTGTCACCGTTTTTTTTTTGCTCTTTGTGTGTGTGATTTTAGCCGCGAGGTGCAGGAGTGCGTCCCCCCGCAGTTCTACTGCAAACAGGGTTCACAGCTTTGGCTGAACATGACAACTCAACACATGCAGCAGGTGCAGCCCTTAAACCCACACCAGGCTCGTGCACAGTTCCTCGGTGAGACTCCTGACCTCATTTTTCACATGACGACTCTCTAGGAATCTACCTCTGACTGTTTGAGTGTTCTGCGTTCGTCCCAGGTCTGGTCAGTGCCTTCCCCAAGTTCGGCTCCTCCTTCTTCTACATCCAGAGCTGTAGCTCCGCCTCCATCCAGGCCCCGTGCATCCTCGCTGTGAATCTGAACGGACTGCACTTTCTGAACAAGGATACTCACGTGCGTCACTCGTTCACAATCACACATACGAGCTAAAAGCAGACTTGTATTATTACAAATATATAAGCTTTAGCTCCCCCTGTTGGTGGTTGTAGTCACTTTCATCTATTAAATACCATAATGTGCATACCTCTGCTTCATTGTGTGAGTGTCTCCACACATATATATATTTGTGTGTGTGCGTGAATAGGAGGCGATTGTGCGTTTCCCTCTGAAGGAGGTCCAGTCGACTCGAACTCAGAGGCCGACTTCGGGCTCCAGTTATCCGTATGTGGAGATCATGATCGGAGACCTGCTGAACCAGCGCATCACACAGCTACAGCTGGAGCAGGTGTGTGTGTGTGTGTGTGTGTGTGTGTGTGTGTGAGATACAGACAGAGAGAGTTGATGAAGGAGAGCTGCCGGTACAATATGTACATGTGGTTTTGCGTTTCCCTCACAAACACATGCTTCTGTCTGTTGCGTGTGGCTTTGTTTGTGCGTTTGCAGGGCCTGGAGCTGTGCCGAGTCATCGCCATGCACGTGGAGAACATGTTGTCAGTCAGAGAAAAGAGACTCACTTTGCCACCAAGTGAGATCACAATGCTATAAGAAAAAACCCTTCTCACACACATACACAGAAGTCGCTCTTTATGCCTCGTAAAAAAATCTACCTCTGTTTAGAAAGTAGAATATTTTGATACTTATATGGTACATGAAATACTCACTGAGCTGCAACCAAAGATTATCGTCTTCATTAATCATTCTATATAATCCATATAATATCAGATAAGTGCGAAATATTAAAAGCAAAAGTCCAAACCTCTATGTTTGTTTTACTATCACAAAACTAAGAAAAGCAGCATATTCTATTCAATATTCATATTTGGAACAATTCAATTTTGGGATGTTTCACTTTTAGAGTTACCCCTGAGTGAAATGCATGTCTGTGATGCGATGAGAAGAAAGTCGGAAATCCATAAGGGACCAAACCTATTTATGTTTATAGTTTGAATTTTTTCTAGCCAAAACTGATTAGGATCTTCTTTGCCATTGTTGCTTTATGAGGGTGGGGGGGTAAATAGAAGAGGCCTGATTAATTTACTTTACTTCCCCACTTCAGCAGAGTTGTGTCAGCATCAATCTGGAATGTGATCTTGCCCTGAAAACATCTGGTGTGGTTTGCGCTCTACAAGCTGAAATGTGAAACATAAGTGGAACCGTATCTTCCCAGAAACATTATTAGATGCTTGTGGTTTGACACGATACATAATTTTTTCATTAGTTATAAAAGCCGACCATACATTTTTTATGAACCGTTTTTTTCCAAATGAAACAAAAAACGAGAGAAAGTTGTGATGAGAAAATGTTTGGCGCGCAGATAAAAGCCACATCGCTGAACTCTTTGCACTAATTAGATTAATTAATTATACATGTTTTTGTAAATATCTGTTGTACATAACTAATGAATGTCATTAATGCTGTAAATTAAAGTTTGTAACATAAATTACTCTGGTGTATGAATTTGTTTCATTTAATTTATTAACATCATTTACATTAACGGGTAAAACAAGTAGAATTTCAAAGGCAAGAAAGAGACACCAAAACAGAAGAGGAAATAACGAACGTATAACAACTGATACAATATTTTAAAAGTAAATACTAAGTATAACAGCCGGTGTTTTCAGATAGGCAGAGATCGATGCTCAGTACCAACATGCATTCTTTTTGATAACACAGATTTCAGTTGAGATTTGAATTTAAAATCATTTAGATTCATGAACCCCTCATTTCCTTACGATACCACCATGTTTACAAAGGACATTGTTGGTTTGGTTTTATTTTTTTAACAAGTTCGCTTTGTCAGCATCGGCTGTCGAAGGCAATTCAGAGTCCACCGGCTTCATTTTACCACCGGACGAGCCGTTTCACTCTCTGCACCGACGGATGTGAGCGGGATGCGCGTCCGGCGCGTCCCGCGCTACGAACCGAGCGGTCGCCTCCCTCCGGGTCGCAGCGCTCTGCCCGTGTGGGCGTTTCTGAGTAATTGCTCGCAGATCTCTCCGCGCCCATTGGTTAACGACAACGGGGGGTCCGTGTGAACCGGAAGGAGGTGGAGAGCGGGGTGGGGGGAGCGAGACGGCGGTCAGACGCTAAAGAGCTCCAGGAGGGAGAGGAGGGAGCAGCAGCCGCCCCGCGTTCAGCCTGAATGGGCTAGTCGGTTAGCTTAGCTTAGCATCGTCCCACTGCGCCGCGCCGCCGACAAACTCCCGTGTTTTCCTCTCCGTACCCCTCCCCCCCACCACCACCCACCAACACCACCCTCTCCTCCACCTTCCAGTAGTCCTGCCTCCGCCGCTGCAAGATGATGAAGTTTAGGTTTCGTCGGCAGGGCACCGACCCGCAGAGAGAGAAGATCAAACAGGAGCTATTCGCCTTCAACAAGGTAAAGTAACGGGAGGTGGGGGAGATGGGGGAGGTGGGGGGGGAGTGTGTCCATCGCTATCTCTAAACCGGACCATGTTTTCAGTCGAGCTCTCTGCAGCAGTGTTGTTATGTTTTCGCTGCAGGCTGGACGCGCGTGGGGGCTTTGTTTATGTGCGCGCGCGTGTGTGTGTGTGTGTGTGTGTGTGTGTCTGTGCGCGCGCACGCACACAGCCCTTTGATTAACGTAACACGATCATTCTCACCCCCTCCTCAATAATCAATGCTGAACAAAATGTGGCTGCTCCACTTCCAACAATCCGCCCCGCTGTTTCCAAACGGGTCCGATCCTTCAGAACCAGATCGAAGTCCGTGGATCGTATCGATCGATTGATTGATTTCAGCAAATGGAATGTGAGTTGCAGGTGATCCTTTGGGCCTTGGACCCGTTTGGCCGCAGACAGTCGGCAGACTCTTAAAAAGTAGAGCTCTATCATGAAAGTGGATGACGTCACAGATTTAACCCAAAGCTGTACGGGGCATTATTTAAAATTCTCCAGTAAGAGTGTGGGTGAAATAAACTGTGTGATTCCACCCAAAACCACTTCAGTTATCAATTCACCTGACGAGTGTGATCATGAGTCGGAATCTACTACACGGTGGGAAATATCCATCAACGCTTTCCCAGAGTTCAAAGTGAAACATTTAATTTCTTATTTAGTTCCATGATCGGAATTTCCATTTGCCATCAAATGTGACAAAGAAAAACTGCACATCTGAGAAGCTGGAGTTTTGATTTGTGGCGTTTGTAACCCAAAACATGATTGTTTTTAGAAGGTTTATTGAGGTCAGCTGAAGAGTGCATCGCGTCTAAGGTCCATGAGCTGTTTGTCAGGCTGTGACAACACACACACACACACACACACACACACGCAAACTTTTTGGCACCAGCTGCCACAACCGTCACCGAGGTGGTCTCCCAACAGAGTGTCTCTTTGATGTGTCTCTGAGATATTTAAGGACACTAAGTGTTACTTATTACCAGGAGTCTCTGAGGGATTCTTCAGCAACGACGTGTAATGTGCAATTAAAACCAAAGAGAGCAAGCAAACAACCACAGAACTTTAAATACGTTCAGGAGGAGACCAGTTCGTAACCAGGGATTTCTAATCAACCTTTTCTTCGTTGCGTCGTGTTTTTTTTTTTTTAATGTGCGTTGTAAAATGTTCCAAACACTAAAAGCAGTTTCCTTGATTTAGCTTCAATTTAGTGACGAATGACTGCGAGCTGCCTGAGGGCGTCAATAAATACTTTTGTTTTAACGTACTTGCAACGTCCACATTTCTCGGACTACAAAGCGACGTCTGTCGCGAAGCAGCTCCGTGTCTTTGTTTTGTTTCAACGTTTTCCCAGCTGTCTCTTCTTCGCATGTGCAGAAGAAGAAGAAAAACCAGCTGTGATTTAAATTGAATCCCATTTAATAAAGTCTAATTTCTCCTCACTTTATGGAGGGCCTCCTCCCTTTCTGACGCCTCGCTGGCCGTCAGACTCCATCACACAATAAAACAACGAGTCTGAGGTTTTTCATGGTCGTCTTTCGTGTCACGTGTTAATCTGTCGCTCTCTCTCCTCCAGACTGTGGAGCACGGGTTCCCCCATCAGCCCAGTGCTCTGGCCTTTGACCCCAAGCTGGAACTTATGGCCATCGGAACAAAGTCGGGCGCCATCAAAGTGTATCCTCTTTTGTTCTCCCCGAGCTGGCGGCTCCGGCGCACAGGTGCAGTTCCCCCGGCGTCTGGATTCATGACATCACCGACTCTCTGCGAGCCGAGTCACAGCCGTCGGCAATGAAGGCGTGATGGACTCCAGCTGCAGAAAGTGTTTTCATGTCTCCCCAAGTGCTGCGATGTTTATTTGTCGATCAGCTCTGCGACGGCTCGAGTCGGCGCCTCGCAGCAGCTGTCGCGCTTTTTTTTTTACGAGGATTCAATTGTCTCCTGGCGGTTGCGGGACGAGCGTTGATTCCTGTCTCCTCTGCACAAACACAAACACCCTCGTTGAGGGCTTGCTGACCGGATGCCAGTTTAGAGCTGCACCGTCTGCACCGAGTGGAGACGACTCGGTTTCCTTCTACGCCGACGATGTTCGAGGCTTTAGTCATTTTTGTCCGTTTTTTAATAGTTGTGCATATTTGTGTTTTGTTAAGTCTCTCACAATGTTTATGGGAGGCGGCACAAGTGACCAGGCGGACCCTCGATAAGCAGAGAAAATAAAGTAATATAATTGTTTCCTGCTCCGGTAGTAGTAATCTGTGTGTGTGTGTGTGTGTGGAGGGAGTCTGGCTGTGGTTGTGTGTTGCAGTAGACCGGAGAATCAATTCTTTCAGAGGAGGAGACTGGTGGTACCAGGCGCCTCCGCCCCAGAGGGAGGCGGGTGGAGGGGAGGGGACGGAGACAGACGGAGGCCGTGAAGACG
Source organism: Gasterosteus aculeatus (assembly GCF_964276395.1). Classification (NCBI taxonomy): domain Eukaryota; kingdom Metazoa; phylum Chordata; class Actinopteri; order Perciformes; family Gasterosteidae; genus Gasterosteus; species Gasterosteus aculeatus. Next base: position 16,286,135 of record NC_135699.1, on the reverse strand, counting down.
AGGAGGGAGCGTCACAGAGGGAACGTAACTCTTCGCTCTTCGACTGACGCTCTCAACTCGGACTGTTCGGCCCGACCATCTTTGATAATTACTCGCCGGTGGCGATATGAGGCCAAACCAAGCAGAGCGATTTAGTTACACAGAAGCTCTGATTGCACGTCTGCTTTAACAGACTTTATCTCCGTCTGCTCCTGAACACCAGTTGATTTATTTTTTGGAGAAGTGTGTTTTTGTGTCAAACGTCACATTCCCTAATAATCTTACTGACTCGGTTTTGACCCGGACGGGAATGTCGGCATACCTGCAACCTGTAACACACACACAGTTCCAGCATCGCTGCCAGATGTGCAGTCTACCTCTGTGTGTGTGTGTGTGTGTCGAGAGGTAAAAAGAGATAAGAACCTTTTGGCTGTGTCACCAAATGAGTTTGATCTTGTGAGAGTTTTCTCCTTTTTCTCTCACTCGTTGTTTCCCGTCTCTCCGTCGTGTTTATAGAGGCAGAGTCGTGTTTCGCCCTGAGAGTTTCTGCCTCCACCGCAGACTGGGGCTCAGCCGAGGGAAGGGGGACAATACCATGTGGATGGGGGAGGGGGGGGGGGGGGGGGGTCTGTCTCCAGTCGAAGAATGTACGTTGCGCTGCCCTGGGTTAACCCTGTGCGTGTGTATGTGTGTGTGTGTGTGCGTGAGAGAGTTTTCAGATTGGGTGAGTGAGAGCTTTGTTGCTGAGTCTTAAGAAAGGAAGCTTTTGAATCCGTTTCCAAGACGACCAGCGCAGTCGCCGGGGACGAGGAGCGCTCGCAGGCCTCAGGGCGTTGAGAGGCTGCAGCAGCGTTCGTACGACGGCGTAGTACAGCGCACACACACACACACACGGATCGACTGAACGCTGCCTGTCATCGAGCAAACGCTGAGTCACGCTGAAACTTTGACCGTGAAGCTTCGGTATCGATCAAACGGTCAGCGGACGAGCAAATATTAAGACACCCACGCAGCCAACGCTCCGATCCGATATCATCGCTTGACGGGTTGCTTTTTCTTTTTTTTCCCCCTCCCGGCTTTTTGGACGATAATGATTTTAACGAATTCATTTGTTTTCCCGCTGCGTTGTGGGAAGACGAGGAAACACCTCGCAGGCTGCGTAACGGGCATTTCCGTTGCTGTTGTTGTTGTTGTTGTTTTGCCGTTAAGCGAATCAATAAGTTCAGCGGGGATTTGACTCCAGTTGAAGATGCAGCCTTTAACATTCCTCCCACCCTCCTCCCCCTTTCTCTCCTCACCCCCACACACACACACTCCCTTCTCTCTCACAACATTCTTACTGCTTTTTCTGTTCTGCCGTCTGACTAAATTGTCTAAATTGTTGATCTAACAAAGGTTGGATAATTTAACTAAATCGGAGTGTATCTGCAGCCTGGGACGGGTTCTAGACGCGATGATGGTGCTTAAAGTTATTAAATGCCATTTTGTGAAGACAATCCTCCAGTAATAAACTGCCGTTACTTGATGAAATTCTTCTATTAGTTTGACTATAGTGAAACCAGCAGCTCCACGTCAGCTGGCTCTTAAAAGTTGCTCAACACTCAGCCGGTGCCACGAGGCGCTTCACTTGGACCCGAACACCTCCCTCATTGGGACCCGGAACCCAGTTAACGGTGCTGATCAAAAGCATCACTTTACTGCTGAGGTTATTCAGGCTGCACAGCTGAGACTTTTTTCATTGTTTATCTCCCAAAGGTCAAACCACCAACGAGCAAAAACACCACTTTAACTTACCCCGGGCCGGTGGGGGTGCAACTGAGTGGGGGGGTTTGTGGGAGTATTGGGGGGGGGCTGACGAGGTTCTAGCCGAGGGGGAGGATGCGGATGAGACTGATGGTTTCTCTGCTGGGTGGAGTTGTTTGGCTCGTCCTGAGGCGGCTCCACGCCAGACGTCTGAGGAGGAAAAATGTGTCTGACGACGCCTCCAGTTCAGAGCGAGAGGAAGTCGGACTTCAGACGTCCGGAGTCCGACTTATAGAAGTTTTGTGAACTTTTCTGTTTAAAAAAAAAAAAAATGTATTTCTTAAATTTTTATTCTGTGTGGTCAACTTGTACGTTCATCCTCGGATCCAGTGATCCGTCCGTCCTTCCTGTCCGTCCCAATCTTCTGTGACTGTGTGTGTGTGTGTGTGTGTGTGTGTGTCTGACATAGAGGACAATGCCCTCTGTTTGTCTGTATTCAGACCGTGAAATCGCTTTATCCTCGCTAACGCTCTCGCTCTGCATCACCGGGCAATTTCTGTGTGTTTGCTTCAGTGGTGCTGAGTTACTGTAGGCCTCCGTTGTGTGCTGTCGGGGTTCTGCTGTGCGCTTCGTGGTCGCTGCGCTCCACCAGTGTCGACGGCTCGTCTCAAGGTTGAAGTCTCAGGTGATGATTTCTCGTCACTGAACTTTATTCGCGTTGCTTTCCGAGGGACATTTCATCACCTGAGACCATGAGCGTGTCCTCGCTGCTTTTCTCACTGAGAAGCAATCAGTCCATTGATCTTTATCAGAAGAAGAAGAAATGGCAATTAATTATTTAAAATGCTGAATGAATTTGAATCCACACCGGATGGATTATGATGAAACTTGGTGCAGACCTCCGCGTCGTGATGCGTGGATGAAACGAGCAGCGTTTCTTTACGTCGCTCTCGCTAAACACTTTTTTTTTTTGTTTGTTCTTGTGATGGAAAAACGATCTGATTTAGATGGCGATGAATGAGCTGAAGGCCCTTCTTTATAACGCTATCACTTCTGTTTCTCTTCAGCTGAAGCGGATTCAATCGGAATCTGTCCTTTTTTAGGATAAGCCCCTCCCCCAATGTTTGTCACTCAGGTTCAAATCTAAAGGCCATGATTTCAGTGTCGCTGTGTTGAATCCTTCTAAACCTCCTCACTGCGTGTACGAGTACTCACATGTTTAGTAAACGAGGGGAGTCGGGGTGCAAATGTGTACATTTAACTCGGGTCTAACAAGAGAAATGAATTGTGGGATTCGGAAGCCTTCGTTGGTTCCTTTTGCATCTCAGAGAGGTTGAGCATCGTAGAAGCAAAGATGAAGATAACTGTAAACTTCCTCCCGGGCTATTTGGATATATAGAGTATAATTAAAAGTTAAAATATCTCTTATTAAAATGGATAATATAAGAAAACCTGTGAAATCAGCTCTTCACACATTCCTGATATAATCACCAGAGAGAACTCCCCACGCTCTTATTTTCTTGCATTTTTAATCTACATTCCTACAGGCTTATGTAAGCAGTGCGCTCATGTTTGTGTGTGTGTGTGTGTGTGCTCTAATTTGCAGTTTAGCCCAATTTAGCGTAGTTTTGTACTCCTGCGTCAGACTTCTCGAGTGTAGCTTTTTATTTTATCGGCTCTGCTTCATTTACTGGACTAACCAAGGGAATCTGGAGTTTACTGCTGGTTACAAACACACACACACACACACACAGCGGTGGGTCTCCTGCTGTTCCACCTAACCAGTGAGTTTGGTTCACAGTTTGACTCGTTTTGATCACTCACAGATCCGCAGGACGTATCGATCTGTGAATATCGCTCCTAGTTGTGTGATTCTCTGCGTATTGGCGTTTTTTTCTTGTTCAGTATCGAAGCTTTGTTGTGAATCCCCCCTTGACGAGACCCTCACAGCTACGGGTCCCCCGGCGTGGAGTTCACGGGGCTACACGCGGACACCACTGCCGTCACTCAAATCCACTTCCTGCCTGGACAGGTGAGGCGCTTCGTCTCCTCCGCGGCTCCTTCTTTCGCTTTTGTGTGCTGAGAGTCGCGTTGACTGTGATCTGCGGGTTAGGGTCGCCTGCTCTCGCTGCTGGACGACAACACGCTCCACCTGTGGGAGCTGGTGGCCGGGGCCCCTCGGGACGCGGGCGGGGCCAAGAGAGAAGGCGTGGTCTGTCTGGAGGAAGTGGACTGCTACAGCCTCCCAGGGAGACCCGGCATTGAGAGCTGCAGGTGCGTCGAAGACCGGTGCATGTGTCCCCATCCTCTTCATCCTCCTCCTCCTCCTCATCCTCCCGCTCTTCTCCTCAGCGCCACTCGGGTGACCGTCCTCCTCCTGATGAGGTCCAGCGACCTGCTGTGCGTCGGGACAGAGGGAGGGGGCGTGTACTTCCTGGAGTTGCCCCGCCTGTCGCTGAAGGAGAGCCAGACGCTGCTCCAGGATCAGATCATACAGAGGCGAGTGTGACGTAAACCGCGGCCAATGGACTCCGTTGTTTTTGGTAGATCGTTGCATTAATAGTACTTTGTTTTTTTAATACTCTCCAGTTTCCTCTTCTCACAGCTGCAGCTCAGCAGGGCAGAGACACACACACACACACACACACACACACACACACACACACACACACACAGAAACAAATGCCCCCCAATGAGAACGGTCAGACCTCATGAAGGTTGTTTAAAGTAATTTGCACTCATATTAATTTAAGTTTCTGTGAGTGAGGAGCACCGACTCAGAGGAAGAACCGATGATCATTAAGAATCTGTTTTTGAACCAATGTTAACCGACTGATTTTTAAAGGCACCTTCAGCTTTTTACTTTCTGTAATGCGTAACTTAACATAACGTAACGAATGAGGATGTCTCTCAATCGATGACGTTATTTTCATCCGGTAAGCGATTCTTAATTTCTGATGATTCGTTGAGGTACTGAGCTTCTTCTTCACTTCGCTGCGTGACGGATCACACCCTTCATCAAACGGGCTCGCTTAGGGAAGCGTGCAGAGCTGAGGCCTAACGGGGGTTGTGTTGTTGTTGTGTGTGTGTGATGGAGGGGAGGTTTTAGACAGGGAGGCTTTGTACCGGCTGCCAAAACACGGTGTTCCGGTTGGGGAAGTGCTTCAGCTGAATCTCTAACACACACACACACACACACAGAGGCTCATCACCGGGACTCTTTAGCAGGATGCCGGATTCCCTAAAAATACTTGTGAGCAAAGAGACAGAGACAATGGGGGGCTTTGTCGTGCCGCCGTGCTTCCGGAGAGGATCTTCCTCAGTAAACGCTCCCTAAGCGGTCAAAAGTGTGTGTGTGTGTGTGTTACATGCATGCTCACTATCTATCTTTATACGATGGTTCCTCCTCAGCACTGAGAGCGGAACGCTGCTTTGCAGGGTTTTTTTCTCATTATCAGCTCTGGCTCCTTCTGTCCCTCGCTGGGCGAATCCTCTGACTCCTCCCGGGCGTCACGTTCCTCCGCTGCCTTTAGAGGAATGTGTGGTCCACTACCTCCAGCCTCATGTTGTTGTTGTTGTTGTGTTTGTATCAGAGGTTACACAGACGGGTTGAACTTGAAGCTGATCAATTTGAACACTTTTTTATTTTCGCCAAAGAAAAAGGAAAATGAACTGAGCTGGAGTAAGTTTAGCTACTAGTTTTATCCAGTTTTGACCCATTTATCAGGGAAATATGCTTATAAATATTTAACATAACAGATTTGCTTTTTGAACGGATTTCACCATCCGTAGATGGCTTTATTATTATTATTAGTTAAGCTTTTTTAAATCATCCTTAAATCATGAAACCCGTGGCTCACCTTCTCTGTTGGGTCTTTTTAGCCTTTATTATTCCTTCCTCTGCTATTTACTTCTCCCTCGTTTCACCTTTTTGTACATTTTGTAACAGCATGTGAGGTAATGCTAATTAAATAATAAAAATAATTATTTTTTTTCCCCAGCCTGCCAGATGATTACAGATGTGGGAAGTCCTTGGGGCCGGTGGAGTCCCTTCAGGAACATCCCCAGCGGCCGGGTAAGCTTCTGATCGGCTACAGCCGAGGCCTGGTGGTCCTGTGGGAATCGACCAGCCGACGTGTGGAGCAGCTCTTCCTGGGCAAGCAGGTACCTTCTGCACCAACGGTTCATATTTCACGGTATATAATGTAATAACACTGTTATGCAACCTGGTTCATGCTAATACCCCCCCCCCCTCCTGCAGCAGCTGGAGAGCCTGGTGTGGGAACGCTCTGGAAACCTTTTTGTCAGCTCCCATAACGATGGAGGCTACTCCGTGTGGGCCGTTACTACCGGCAACAACGTCATCCACCAGCCAGTGTCCTCCACCATCCCATATGGTGAGAAACGCACACCGAGGCGTCTTTACTGACACCTCATCCAGGTGGGGTCTCGTCCTCAAAGACCGTATGACGCCCAATAGTGGGTGAACTCTGTGTTCTGAGCCTCTGTGACTCGTAGGCGGGAAGAATTAGCGCCGCAACTCCTGAAGCTAAAAAAAAACCCCAAACAACCTTCCTCTCACAGAACATAAATGCATATAAAGTGTGCGTGAAAACATTTTTCTTTCACCTTTCTGAATTAAATCCTCGGCCTTCTCGTGAACTGAGCGGTTTGAAACCGTTTGATCGTCTGCTGCAGGTCCGTTTCCCTGCAAGGCGATCAACAAGATCCTGTGGAGAACCACACAGACGGGGTGAGTGTGACATTATGTCTCCAGGGGTTATCGATCACGGAGGCAGCAAACATTCACATTTATCTATGACACGATAAATACGTCTTCACCTCGGTTGTCGCTGTCTGCGCTCTCTCTCCAGGTCTCCGGTGGTGTTGTACAGCGGCGGAATGCCCAGAGCCAGCTACGGCGACCGCCACTGTCTGACCATCCAGCAGGACAAAGAACACGTCACTCTGGACTTCACGTCCCGCGTCATCGACTTCTTCACCGTCCACGGCGTCGAGCAGGACGAAGGTCGGCGCCAAAGTCTGCCGCGCGTTGCATGAAAAGTGGAGTCATCCGCTGCGCTTCATTCCGTTTCTCCCTCGTCAGAGTTCGATGAGCCGTCCGCGGTGGTGGTCCTGCTGGAAGAGGAGCTGGTGGTGATGGACCTGCGCACCCCCGGGTGGCCCTCGCTGCCCACTCCTTACCTGGCCCCGCTCCACTCCTCGGCCATCACCTGCTCCTTCCACGTCTCCGGCGTCCCGCCCAAGCTGTGGGAGAGGCTGGCGAACGCCGGCAGAGCCCAGCAGGGCCGCCAGCCAGCGCACGGGGTGAGAGGCGCGCGAGGACGGCTCGCACGCGCGCGTTCGGACCTCATTTTCTCTTCCGCGCGTTGGAATCGGAATCCCGCAGCCTCAACGCGTGTTTCGGCAGCAACATCGTCTGATCCGGCGTAACAAGCGGCCGGCTGGCAGCGCGCCACCAGCGACGGGATTATTGTGTAAATTGGTTCGCTCGCGGGGGAGGGGTGGGGGGCTAGTTATTCAATTACAGGAAATCCAAGATGCGGCGAGTAAGCGGCTTAACCTGAGAACGACCTCGAACAGAGAATGGCCAATAGCCAGGATGCTCATGCTGCGAATGAAGCCGGCTTACGTTCGCCGCATTCATGCCGCCGCCTCTGTCATCGCGGTTTAGAGTGAAGATATTAAATGGACGGTTTTATTCATTGGGTCCACGAGTACATGTGAGCTCTCAGGCCGTGAGGAAACCTACTGGCGGCTTACCAGTAAGAGCAGGTGTAGACAGTTAAAGGCTCTGCGAAGGCCTTCGTAGCTTAGATCAGCTGTTTGATCGGTGGCAGATTACATGCACACACACACACGCACACACACACAGCTGGTACGCTCATGAATCATCAGACTTGAACTATAACAACATGTTTTCCGTGAACACGTTCTCATATTTGCAGTACGCTATGAAATGGAACGGGTTAGGTAATGTGTGGTTGATCATTTTGACGTATTCAGTGTTTCTGACTTGTTTGTGCAGAGTTGGCCCATTTGTGGAGGGAAAAACCTCGCTCCTCCACCCAAGAACCAAGAGCTGCTGTTGACAGGGTGAACACACACACACACACACACACAAACACAGGTGGAGCCATTTTTTTTATTTTATTTTCTCACGAAAATCTGCCGCTTTCGTTTTTCTTCGCCCGTGCGAACCACACGGATACCTTGAATTAAATCGGGTCGACGCAGAAATGTGTCAGCATTGCCATGGCAACAAAGTCCTGAGGCAACTAGTAGCCAACTGCAGATGTGGAGGCACAACTACAGCGTGTAAATAAAGCCAAACGGCTGGATGTTTGGAATCGGGGAGACGCACCACAGACGGCGTGTTGCCAGAAAGACTTTCTGCCAAGAGATTTTTAAGAAGTCAACGCACTTTGAATGACAGACGATGGTGCACAGAATAAGAAAATGACACAACACACTCTGTCTACGTCTATTGAATCGATTTATAATGGCATTTTAGTTCTCGCACACACACACACACACACACACACACGCCCAGCTGCACTATCCTGATCCATCCATTCAACCATGTTTGTGCGTTCAAAGGCACGAGGACGGTACTGTGCGGTTCTGGGATGCTTCGGATGTCGCTCTGACTCCGCTGTACAAGCTGAGCACGGCCAACGTCTTCCACACCGACTGCGACCCTAGCGACGACCCCCAGGACCCCAGCGACGACCCCGACATGCAGCAGGAGGAGGAATGGCCTCCCTTCAGGAAGGTGAGAATAAGAATGAATGGAGTCAAAAGTCTGTCTGTCCTCTTAACATCGTCTGTGGCTGCATGTACGTCTCTCATCAGGTTGCTTTCACGAGTTTTCTCAGACGGGAACAACCCCATTGTTCCTTTTATTAAAACTTCACTCTGAAGGAACCGCAGATTGTGTTTTAACGGCCGTGTTTTTCTGTGCAGAATGATTTTAAATGAAGTGATTCCGCGTCGGGAGGAAGCGGTTTGCCCTTAAACGTATTCTTGATCTACAGTTGTGAAGGTTTCTGTGTCTCGACCAAGATATCTCATCTATAGATGGCACCAATTTAAAGTGAAGGGACAGTTCTTTTTCTGCCAGCTGTCACGTGAAACCGGCGTCATGTGAATTTAATCGCAGCAATGTGTCGAAACAAGGTGTACAAACACATTTAGACCGATGCATTAAACAATGGCAGATTTAATTAGTTTTAGGCCTCTTTTTCTTCTTATTCACTCCTTGGCTCCCCCCCACCTTTCCTCGTGTATCCTGTGGTAACAGAGCTGCATGTTCAGGAATGTGGCCCTCATATGGGACGAAGAGCCTTTCCCTTTTCTTTTTTCCTCCGGTGTAATGAAAACCAGACCCATCAGCCCACTCGTGTGTGTGTGTGTGTGTGTGTGTGTGAGTGTGAGCAACTACTCCTTTTGCTGAGATCCATGCGAGAGGGGATTCTATTGGAATTCCTACTGTGACAAGGGACAGATTAAGAGTGTGTGCGAGGGGAAGGGGGGATTGTCCTGGCATTTAGTGGAGGAAGGAGGAGAGCTTTACGGAGTTGCACTTTGACGTGTGTGTGTGTGTGTGTGTGTGTGTGTGTGTGCGCCTGGAGCTCAGAAAACTCGGAGAGTCTAAAAGAAAACACTGCTGTCCACTCGAATAAAACACTGATTTGTGTGTGTAGGTGGGCTGTTTTGACCCGTACAGCGATGACCCCCGACTGGCCATCCAGAAGATCAGCCTGTGCAAATACAGCAACAAGCTGGTGGTGGCCGGGACGGCTGGACAGGTAACCGAACGCAGCGCACATTTCAGATCACTTCCATGAGACGCTCCTTTCAAATGTTTTCATTTGTGGTTTTAAAGAACTCTCTCGGATTAATCTATTTTGGCAAAAACAATGTTGTTTCAGCCAGAAGCCATAATGGAACCATCATCCATTATGTGGTTTAAATGGATTTTTAGACAACTGAGAGAATATTTTGCTGATTTTACTGTTAAACTTAAAAAAAAAAAAAAAAGATTGTGTATTTTTTTTGGGGTACAATAATCCCCTCCGTCTCCCCAGGTGATCGTCCTGGGCCTGAGCGACGAGCGCTCGGCCCACCCGGTGGACGTGTCGGTGGTCGACCTGCTGCAGGACCGGGAGGGCTTCACCTGGAAGGGCCACGACCGGCTGGAGCCGCGCCTCAAGCCCGCCTCCTTCCCGCCGGGCTTCCAGCCGCTGGTGCTGGTGCAGTGCGTTCCCCCGGCCTCCGTCACGGCGGTGGCGCTGCACGCCGAGTGGAACCTGATCTCCTTCGGGACGAGTCACGGGTTCGGCCTGTTCGACTACCACAGACGCAACGCCGTGCTGGCCAGGTGAGCGGGACGCGCACTCTCGAGACGTGCCGCCACGTTTTTTTTTGATTCGCGCCAGCCGTGCGTCACCCTGCCGATGTCGCCCCAGGTGCACCCTGCACCCCAATGACTCGCTGGCGATGGAGGGCCCCCTGTCCCGAGTCAAGTCCTTGAAGAAGTCCTTGCGACAGAGCTTCAGGCGCATCCGCAAGAGCCGCGTGTCGGGCAAGAAGCGGCCCGTCGCCACGCCCACCAGCAAGGTGAGCGACCCGGGCGTCTGTGGAGGGGAGGGGGGGGGGAGTGTGGCCACGCGCCGCGGACAGGACTGACTCCAGCTGTGGTCGTCCGCAGGTCCAGGAGGCCAACGCCGCCCTGGCGGAGCAGGAGGACGTGGCGCCGATACAGCGACGGATCGAACCCCGGTCGGCGGACGACTCGCTGTCCGGCGTGGTCCGCTGCCTCTGCTTCGCCGACACGTTCCTGCGGGACGGTGCGTTCGCTTCACTCCTCCCGGATCGGGAGCCGAAGGCGGCGCTCTGACCATAACGGCCGCTTTGTTCCCGTACCTTCCAGGCACGCACCACGGCGCCACGCTGTGGGCGGGGACCAACTCGGGCAGCGTGTACGCCTACGCTCTGGAGGTGCCCGGCGTGGGCTCGGGGCGCGCCTGCGAGCGGGGGGCCAGCGAGGGCGGCGTGTGCGTGGAGGCCGTTCTGGGCAAAGAGATCCAGCTCATGCACAGAGCTCCCGTGGTGTCCATCTGCGTGTTGGACGGCCGGGGGAAACCGCTGCCGGACCCTTACGAAGCCTCCCAGGACCTCGCCATCGCGCCCGATATGGCCAACGCCCACTCGGTCCTCATCGCCTCGGAGGAGCAGCTGAAGGTGAGTCCACATTGGATGAGAGTTGCGAGCTCTGGACTGAAGTTTGACGTCATAGAATAAAGCGGCCTTAATAAATACTGAGAGACAGTAACTGTAGCCGCCCCCTCCTGCCCCCCCTCCAGGTGTTCTCTCTCCCTAAGGTGAGCGCAAAGACCAAGTTCAAGCTGACGGCGCACGAGGGCTGCCGGGTGAGGAGGGTGGCGCTGGTGGCGTTCGGCTCGGTGGCTCAGGAGGACTACTGCGAACACACGCTGGTCTGTCTGACCAACCTGGGCGACATGCACCTCTTCAGCATCCCCGGCCTCAGACCACAGGTGGGCCCTCGGGGGGGGGGGGACCAGTCTAAGAGCTGGGCAATAGGAAGAACTCAATGACCGTTTCGTCTCTCAGGTTCGCTACGACTGCATCCGTAAAGAAGACATCAGCGGCATCGCGTCCTGCGTCTTCACGAAGAACGGACAGGGTGAGTAAAGCGGCGAAAGATTGTTCCCAGCGAATCACAAGTTTGAAAGCCGCGACCGTGGAACTTTTATCATTGTTGTTCATGTTTGTCCACGCAGGGTTTTACTTGATCTCTCCCTCCGAGTACGAGAGGTTCTCGCTGTCCGCAAAGACGCTCACTGAGCCGCTGTGCTCCGTTCAGCTGGACCGACCGCTGCACGCCACGCCGGCCAGGTAACACACACACACACTGTGTGACCTCTACTGCACTTGTTGCCGTCTTCTGATGCTTTCTGGTGCTCTACCTGAATACGCTTGATGTATTTGTTGCCTGCTAGGGCTCCTCCATAGGATTTAATTTCACATGAACACTGGCAGATCCCTCAAAGGGTTTTTTCCTCTGTAAACTTTAATTAACACGCATGTCCCGTTGATGCACGGATAAGAACAGACCGGACTCCAGGAATCCCCGCTCGTTGATTTTTGCAGCGTTTTGCACTCCCTCTAGGCTCCGGGCGCTCAGCCGCATGAGAAACCAAAGAAGTGGTACTTTTCAAGCTGTTGCTGTTATTACATCATCTGCTGCCAGAGTAAATGGCGCGTGCTCTCGTGTTTCTTTTCAGCGATAGTACCGCGACGACAACGCCGCCGCAGGCCAACGGAACCCACAAGAACCACGTAGGTCAGGCTGAGGGTACGTACACACACACACACACACACACACACACTCCCCCCTGTCTCCCCTTCGTCACTCTTTTCTGCCCGAGCTTCTTAAACTGCGAGCAGGGGTTCGCTTCTCGTCTCCGTGGTAACGAGTCAGTATGCCCCAGTGGCCTCAGTGCCCCCTCCCCCCCCACGACGGTTGCTGTGGAGACCGGAGCGGGCTTCAGTTATGTCTCAGTCGATCTTACATTTTAGTCTAAATGTCTATTTTTTATATTTTTTCTCATGAAGCGGTTCGTACAGAGACGTTCTCGACCACATTCTTTAATTTGGAGACCCAACACTCCCTCGTGACTCCAAGTTGTTTTGTATTGATCGATTCCGATCGGCTTTGAGAGAGAACTGGTTTGACGCGGAAGAAAATGTGACTTCATTTAACTTGCACAATCCGACGTTACCATGGAAACGCACGTAGGTATCAGATTCCCCCGGATGAGGAACCAAGGTTAAGTCTGCTTGTGCTCCTCACAGGGCGAAGCGAGGAGTCCCCCAGCGCGCTGTCCTCCCCCATCCTGGACACCCCTCTGGACTCCCCCCTCAGCTGTGCCGACCTCACCCTCGACTCCACCGGAGAAATCACCGTGGAGGACGTCCGGGACTTTCTTACGTATGGACCCTAACCCCCCCCACACACACACACACACGCACGCCCAATTTAAAAACAACAATAAAGTAACTTTTGGTTTGTGTATTTTCAGCACTGTGGACGAGGCAGAGAATAACCTGAAGAACATCAAAGAGGAGGAGGGACGCTCTACTGGCATCCTCATCAACTAGACAGGTGAGAAGAACCAACCCGGGTGGAGGCGGACGCCTGCAGCCCCCACTGACACACACACGACGCTGGGTGCAGGAGGGGATTCTCACACACACACACACACACACACAGACACCTGTTTCTAATGGATGTGTCCTCACTTCAGTTTTACATTCCGACCGCTGCGTTCCAGCCACGAGTCCTCCGCTCTCGCTGCGCCTTGTGCACAGTTTGTGAATCGGAAAATGTGTCAACGTTTTACTGGGAGGCTCCAGCTGTTAACCAGCTGTTCCTGGCTCTAATGCACTCATTGGCTGAGAGTGGATTACTCCAATATTGTATACAAGACGTATTGGAGAAGATGGCAGCAACCGGGATTTGGCAAAAGGAGATTATCGAATGAAGTGAGGATCTGCTGTCACAGTTTCTTACTCTCCACTTACTGCATTACTTTCTGCACTCACAGGAGTTGTAAATCAGGAGGAAATGTTCTCCTCCCACGGTCTGTGACGGGGACTCTCCCTCGTTGTTAAGACTCTCTGCTTCCCTCTGGTGGCGTCACCTGAACGTAGTTAATACTCCATAACAAATTAAATGTATCATTTTCCCTTTGTATGAATACATAATACTTACTTTTTAAGTAGTTTACGTTTAATTAAGTATGCTAATATTTGTTGCTCATTCAGTTTTCTCTCTTTTACTGAAGTATTACAGGGAGGGGCTTGCGTGTCCTGGATGGACCAGATTTTATCTGCTGGACCACCAACGTCTCCCCCCGTCATCTCACGTGGAGCCTCCGACCAGCCGGTGCCCCACCAGGGAGGAAAGCCTTCACACGGGTGAAGAATAGACTTTTAGACTCGGCTTGTTTTGTTCCTCCCGCTGGAAAAACCACACCTCATTCTTCTAATGCAACCACTTTGGGAACATGACATTGCCCCCCCTGCAGAGCTTCTCACGACTCAGAGCTCATGATTCTGCTTTCATGCACCGAAAACTGAACTGAACTTTTTTTTTTTTTTTTGTGTCATCCACCTCGAAGCGCCTATTTGTCGCTTGTTCCCGCGGCGACGATTCTCCACGAGTCTCACCGGTGACGTTTCTGTCTTTACTTCTCGATCCACCGTGTTTTAGTTTTCGCCGTGCTGGGATCGGTCCGAGGCTTCTGTTGGACCTGTATTTGGCGCTGTAGTGGCCTTTTTTCTCGATGGGTGGCGCACACATTGTTTTGCCCGCTGCCTAACGCGACTGACCCGTCTTCATGAAGCGAGGGCGTACAGCGGGGACGGCAAGGAAATAAAGCATTTTAAATATTGTAATATCAAAGGAACATCACATGTATATTGTATTTCCCCTCTTAGGTGCCATTGAGTGCAATCAACTGTTTTCCAATCCGTGAGACAATGTCGTGACACACAAGCACCCACCAGGTGGCCGATGAAGGTGTTGTGGAATACAAAGATTGATGTTCTATGATGTTTTGTAGGGTTCTCGAAAAATGATATTTTAAAAACTAATCGGAAGGAGGAGACGAGAGATGAAGTAATTCACACAGAACTAGTTGTTGAAGCAGGAAACTAAGGCGGCACCACGAATGAAGTAGAGCATTGAAATAACTTTATTGATAAATGCACGGCCCAAAATGCAAATACATTTCTTTACTTGATTGAAGAAAATTAAAGGAGGCGAATGCGGAGCGCTGTTAAATCCCGCCCCCCTTCCCTTTCCTCGGTGACATCATCTCATTCAGAAACCCTTTTGACGGGACTCGGAAGTGTGACGAAGGAAGTTGGTCTGAATGCGAAGTGTAACGTACTGTGTACTGTGATGCACCCGGGAGTACTGTGGTGGGTTTCTGTGAATCGGTGCATTCTGGGTAATATCGGCTAGATGTGGCGCTTTGATCCCCCGTATTTTTTTAACCCTTTTACAAAGTTAGTTTTTCTGTGTAAAAAAAAAGAAGAAGAATATATACAGTATCTATAGCTAGGTCTACAGAAGGCAGGTTAATGGCGTGGAGTACAGGATAGGTCTTTGTAGAACTTGTCGTAGCCTAAAACCGCTCAGTATTCAAGCTTTTCGATGCCTCACGTAAATTAAAAAGTTTTTAAAAAAGGGACCTCACTACTAACTAATGTTACTCAACAGGTATGAATCACGTTAATGCTTTTTCACTTTTGCGTTGGCTTGTTTTGGTGCTCTGGTTGACACACAAATGATGCTTCAATCTACAGCTGGCAACATTTACTTTTTTTTTTTTTTTAATTACACACAAAAAATGTGTTTCTACTCTGTCATTCAGTTTTTGTATGTAGAATTTTAATCGGATCATTTAGCATTTGAGCTGATGAAGAAATTGTGAATGTTAATAAAATGATTTACTCTCTATGGGAATTGATTGTGATGTTGGACATAAAGTGGACACAAATATGGATTATACTATATGTTCTTTATTCTAAGGACTAGTTTTTGGACTGTCTTTATGGCATGCTATGATATTTTGAAAAAAATAATAATTCATTCAAAAGTTATAGAGCAGTATGTCGGAACAAGTCACAGTATCTTTAAATGAATCATGGAATGGTTAGTAATCTCAGATGACACGTCTGGGATTTAAGACTAAATTAGGTAAAAGCCTATTTGCGATAAAAAAAGGTTCTGAATCTTTAGAAACTCGTTTTACACGCCCAACACCACCTGGTTCTGAGACCAGCCAAAACGACAGAGCTGTCACTCTGCTCTTTATTCACGAAATCAATGTTTCCGTCTTTTTAAAAAACAGAACCAAAGTTATAGATGATGAATAAATCTTTTAAAACGAATTATCCTTGTGATTCTAATAAGCACACCGTGTATAAGAGCTGATGCTGAGATTCTGTAAAGGTTATCGGAACCCCTTTATTTATTCTGTTGTGACTCTCACTACATAAACGATCTTTTCTGTCACGCACTTTCGCGCGAAACTTTGTTTGGAGAGCTGAAGTGAAGGAGAGACGTAGAAATGAGTAAGAAGGATAACGGTAAGATTCTGATTTTACTTCGGGTTGTTAACTTTAACAAAGCAGCTGTTGTATCTGACGCTCGCGTCGATTTCACAGAGAACCCCGTTTTAGCTAACAAGCTATCTGCTGACGTTAGCTACTTAGCCTCCGTCATCATAAGCTAACGAGTTAGCTCCCAAATGTTGTGCCCGCTTTTGCACCATCATATATTTTATTTAGACCAAACTATGCTGGAGGTTTTATTAAGTAACACGAAATACACTTTCATTGTTCACCGGTGTCGTAAGCCCACCAAGAACCTAACGTTAACACACAAACGACGAGAATTTAAGACCTAAAAGTACGAAGGGCTACGTGGGGTTACCATGGGAACCGTCCAAAGCTACAGCTAGCAGTTTAGTCGCTGCTGGAAGGTGTTCGCGTCCTGATCGCACGCTGACGTCATCTCCAGGCGCCCCACTGATCCTCTCTTACCTGAATGAGAAGAACCGACCGTACAGCGCGCAGGATGTCTTCTGCAACCTACAGAAGCAGCATGGATTTGGCAAAACGGTGAGGACTCGTCTTTGCCTGTACGAGCTCGCGTGCGCTGGCAGCTTAAGGCTAATTATGGTGTGTTTTTGTGACTCGCCAGGCAGTGGTCAAAACCATGGAGCTGCTGTCTATGGAGGGGAAGATAACGGAGAAAATATATGGCAAACAAAAGATCTATTTCGCTAATCAGGTTGGTCTGTTGATCGAAAAAAATAATAATTATAAAATGAGTATCAGAAACTTCCAAATAGGCTAAGCTCCTGCTAACCTTTCCCTACAGTCTCAGTTCAAAAATGTGAGCGAGGAGGAGCTGAAGGCGATGAACTGTCAGATCTCACAGCTCACTGCAGAGGTGCAGGCGCTCACCAGCAGCTGCAGACAACTGGATGCAGGTGTGGTAATCCGGTTCTTCTGTCTCCAGGCAGAAGGCCGTTTTATGCCTCATCACGACATGTGCATTTTGCATGTTTCAGGTTCTTGCTAGCTACACAAGTACAGTAAATGGTTTAATACGACACTCCTAACAGAAGCAGCGTGTAGGAATTAGTGGCATCTAGAGGGGAGGTTGCAGATTGCGTCCAACTGAACACACCTGAGAGTTGCCTAGCAGAGAACTACGTGTTCATACAGATGAAAAGCTTCCTAAAGCTGCTCTGCGTTCTGGGCTGCTGTAGAAACTCAATTTCAGGTTAAACCCCACTGAAAAATTATTGTATTACACTTCCTGCCAATAGGTCTCGCTAAATCCTACATGTTCCTTTTGAGGTTTTTGTTCTTTGGGTTCTTGTTCGGCATTATGAACGGATGGTTTGTGCATTTACGTGAGCTTTTCACTGACAGAGCTGAAGGAGCTCAGCAGCTCCCTCACAACCCAGGAAATGATGTTGGAGGTCCGGGAGCTGAAGGCCGAGTGTTCAGGCTACGCAGCGCGTCTGGAGAAGATCAAGTCCGCCACGAATCACGTCACACCGGAGGAGAAAGAGAAGGTCGGGCGGAAACAAAGAGACGCTACTACAGAAGTAGTTTTCGGTTTGCTGTGCTAGTTTCATAATAAATTTCATTTACAGGTTTACAAAGACCGGGACGTTTACGTCAAAGAGTGGAAGAAGAGAAAGAGATTGGTAATGTATACAGAACTGCAGTGATTAGGCGATTAATACGTCAGTCAACTGATGTTTCTAAAACATTACTTGTTTCCAGTTTCTTAAAAGTGACAATGTTATCTTTTTTATATATATGACCGTAAAATAAATATCTTTTAGTTTGATCCTTTTTTCCATATACTCCCATATTAAAAGCAATTCATGGATAAACATGAAACGTATATTTTATGTTAAATACTTTAAACAAGGGCCATAAAACGTGTTTACAACTGTATGCTGTTGAATTAAATAAGTATCAACAATTTAAGAATTACAAGCCAGAGATAAAAGATGACAGGAGATTTGTAACCTTGGGATAAAGACTTTATTTGTAAGTCCTTTAAACCTGCGTGTGCTTCTCTCAGGCTTCAGACATGGTCAACGCGATCCTGGAAGGATACCCGAAGAGCAAGAAGCAGTTCCTGGTGAGGGAAAGCAGCTCACGAACTCTTCTCCGTGCCGCTGCTCGTTTTGGTTTGAGAGGTTTTCTGTTAACAAGGCGTTTCACTCACAGGAGGAGGTCGGGGTGGAGACGGACGAGGACTGTAAGGTGGTGGTTCCAACCACTTGAAAGGAAACGCCCGCTTACCCGCTTCATTATCGTACGCCCAGAACAGAGATGACACATCAGAGCGCTTCGAGCCACAGCACGTTCTTTATTTATGGCTTTTCTCTGGAACAAATGGTACATCGGTAATAAAAGTTGAATGCAAAACCAACTTCCTCTGTAATTGAAAGTAGATTTAAACAACTTTGGTTTAATTCAATTCCTTTTAAAGCCACTAAATAAATTCCCAACCTTTGAAATCAAATTGGTCTTTTTAGCTCTATAAGCTTCATTTGTGTTTAAATCCATATTCCTGCAATATTTATTTTTACTGTTCTTAAAAGAGCCAAAATGTATAAAACACAAAAGGTTGTCATGTTAATCATTTGTACTGGTTCTTCAGTGTTTAACGTTATTAAATATTCATTAATGCAACGCTGAAGTGAAAAGATGGGATTATTTTACTTTACACACATGATTCGTCCTTTTCTGCTAAACTCAAATTAAGCCTGACAGTCAGTTATATTCCTATAAATAGGTTGACAGTTCCCTTTGGATCATAAAGTAGATTGCTATTACACAACTAATAAGATGATACTTGAAGCTACAACATTTACATCTCCGCTCGATTAAGGCAAGAACAGCAAAGTGGCTCTTTGTCATTTAACCAATGAGCCGTGTGATTTTACTTATTTCAATAAGAGCTCTTGGTTGAACGTATTTTAAGTCATTACAGCGGCGTTAAATCTCTGCCTGGGAACCTGCTGGAGGCCACAGCGAAGCTTTCCGGGACATTCCGTCTGGGGGGGGGGACATTCGCGAGAGATTCAACGTTTCAGGGATCAACAAATATTGATCATAAGAGCCACTGACGAGCAAAGCGAAAAGAATCAGTCGTGGCGACGTTTAAGCCACTGAAATGTCAAGCGATGACATTTAGAGAAAGCTTATTCATCTCTAGTCCCAATAAAACGGTGGAATGGTTTGGTTCCCCCCCCCCCCCTGCTGAGTGTTTAGCGGTTCGGGAGTGTTACGACTGACTCAACGTGCACTGAAGCCGATGAGATCCCTGCGGGTCAGAATAAGGCTGCAAGGAAATGCTTGAAGTAACAGCGGGTTCCGTCACCTTCTTGAATTCCATCAGCTACGATCAATCGGAGAGGATTTATTTACACCTGCTTCAGCTTGTGACTACTACCAGTGGCACACGGCACCGTCTCCTTGGCTGACGTACATTTAACATTTACATTCACTTACAGACGAATGCGCTCGGCGGTCCGTTGGTCAGAGAGCGATCGCTCCAATAAGCCATCCGTGAAGTGGAGGTAATCCAGCCGCAGCCCGGGAGGCACTGATCGGTTTGAGTGAGCGGAAATACTGCGATGCGGCCTGAGGCTGATTGAAGTGTTCTTTTTCTTTGTCTACTTCACCCTGAGAGGCCGAAGAAAGCCCAAAGTCCGTATTATGGCAGTAAAGTCCAGGGGTTTCCCCTCCATCAATAGAGCTGACCGTTGAGCTGCCGCAGCACGCCGACCACGAACTCCCTCAGCGTCTAAGAGAAAGAGAGAAGCACACAAGCCGTTAGTATCTCCACGCCCAGGACCTGCCGTCCGCGGGTGGAGTCCACACTGCTGCTGACCTGCGGCTTGCAGTGCTCCTCGATCCAGCTGAAGACGCAGGCGGAGAGCTCCTGGAAGCTGCTCACGGAGACGGAGTTGCTGAACGACTGGAAGAGGGAGTCCATGATGCTCTGGAAGATGTTGAACTTGACCTGGTCGGACACCTGATCGTCTCCCTGCTGGGGGTTGTTCTGGTGGGCCTTCACTATGTGCTCGTAGTTCCTATCAAGAAGAGAACATGCGATTTCTTTGATGGCCACGACGGATTCATGAAGGAATGATTCACAAACGCAGCATTTTAAGCTTCCACGTTTTGCTGAGTTTTTAGCATCAGTTCTTTACTTCTCAGGGTTTGTTTGTTTATTTAAGACGGTGGGCGTGTCTTATTCTGCCACGTGTAGTTCAATATTAATATCTCACGTTTTCATGATTTTCAGCGCCATCACTTCTTTCCTTAGTAGAGAAACTTCCTCCTCCTGCTTCTTCTTTTCTTTGTGAAGGAAATGGATGTAGTCGATTGCTGCAAACAAATACAGAACTGCATCAGTCGGCGATTTCTTCACTCCACACAGATTTAAGTTTCTGTTTCCTAAGAGGGGATGTCCTCCACGAGCAATACAACACTTCTGCTTTTTCCTCCGCAATAAAAAGAAATATGAGCAAATGCAGGACTCTCTGTCGTGATATATATATATAAATAAAAAAAAATGTACTGATGAAACACATTACGTGCATCGATTACGCGTTAGAGCCGCAACTTCAGAAAACATCTGTGGCTGCAACTTGGCGACACTCAATTTCATTATAAAACAGAGAAGGTGCCAATCAATAAACCAGGAATGGAATAGAGGAGTGAAGTTTAGGTATGAAAAGATGGGTCCACTTCTATCCAGCCTTGTTATGCAAATAATAAGGCGGAGCGTGAGGTGCTCATCCGATGACATCACGTCTTACTTTTCTGCAGTACGGTGGCCTTGCTGATCTTCTGCGCTCCGACTGCAAACTCGGACTGCTGCTGGCAGGTGGGGACTATGGACTGGAGGTCATCGTAGCCTTTCTGAAGTAAAACAGAGCAAATGAAGGACTGTTGGTGGTGTGTCTGCCGTCGGTCACAGAGGCCGGTCTGCTGTCTGCCGGAGCCTCACCTTGATGGCATCCCGGCGCTTCTGCTCAGCTTGTGTGTGCGCTTGTCTCCGTCGGTCTTTGTACGAGTTCTTGTACGACGTCTCGTGTCGGTAGTCGCTGTCTTCATCATCTACTCCAGAAATGAATATCGCAGATTAGAAATCATGTGTTCCCAGCTGGCACACTTTTAAATACTCATTATGGGGACTGCGTGTGCACAAGTACCCGCTGTGCTTTGTGCTCGCTCTTCTCTCCGGCACCAAAATGACAAATACACACTGCGATTTTTTAAGACAAATTGTACAATTTATCCCCTCGAATGATGTCAGGGATTTCGCTCCAGCATCAAAAATGTTTTTAAAAAAATGAATCATTCCGGGGTAGTGACACAACAATGCTTTTCTGAAACATAGTTTTAGATTTTTAGAGACGGTGTGACATAATTATAGTTACTTAAAATGCATTTCCTGGAGCTTCAACACAGTTTCTTCCATCACCAAAATGTAGCAGAAATTGAGCGGAAATAAAGTTTTTATGTAAATAAGAGAGGCTGATCTACGCTTCGACCAGTTTCTATCTGTAATTGTAATTAAAATCGGCTGATGCTCGACGTTATTCAACAGAAGCAGCTCATAAAACCCTGCTGACAGAATGTGAAAGGTCATTCAAGGTCGCGTGTGGGATGCCCGGCGTCCCGACCATCATACCTGTATTTGGT
This sequence comes from Gasterosteus aculeatus, assembly GCF_964276395.1. Lineage (NCBI taxonomy): Eukaryota > Metazoa > Chordata > Actinopteri > Perciformes > Gasterosteidae > Gasterosteus > Gasterosteus aculeatus. The sequence continues at coordinate 16,264,538 of NC_135699.1, read as the reverse complement.
ACTGAAGAGGCGCTTGTTGAGCCGATGCTGTTGGCCCGAGACACAACTGAACCCTTTCTGGTAGTTTCAGCAAAGAAGCCTACAGAGCACCACAAAAAGACACCAAAGACGTTCTACACTAAATAACAATATTAATAATAGAGAGTAGGGACACAAAAGGTCACCATCATGTAGCCTGAACACTCACCGTGGTCGAAGCCGCTGTCGCTGAAGGCGCCGTCGGTCTGCTGAGCCATCGCCAGACAACAGAAGGAGGAAAAGGGTGGAAAAACAGATGCTGAGAGGCCGACAACAACCCAAACAGCCCAAACAGGCCACCTGCATGACAGGCGGCCAGAACCCCCACCGAGCAATGCCCTAGTTTGTCCAATTCAAGTGAGCAGCAGGCAATCACGACTCCACAGAGTTACAGTTTGATCCAATTTAGTGTCATAATAGTTAGTTATTAAGTGTTGCAAAAGATTGCTGTTATTTGTTTACACTGAATCCAGGAGGGCAAACCCTTTCTAACTAGAACAGAACAGAACAGAACCAGCAGAATACAACCTGCATCGCAGGTTAAAGCATTAATGGGCTCAGAACGGACAGATTTAGTTACTTTAGAGTCTCTCGTTTAAGGAGGAAACACACATGTGTTTTTTTTTACAGCTGCTGTCCATATAACAGCTGGATTATCAACAGAAAGGACGAGTAAAGCGCTGCATCGTCAATCAATACTCCGATCGAAGGGTCACCGGGTCTTGTTGATGCCTCACCAATAGCGTAACCGTTATTAGCATCGATTTTACCCCCTTAGACGGACTCGTCTAACTGACGTGGGCGTTTTGAAAATAATAAATAACCAACAGCGAAAACCAACGCGTCGCTCTACTGCCGCGCGGATCTATTTCAGGTGTAAAGGAGTAAGACGAGCCGTTAACCCAACGAGCTAACCGCCGCGGCGCTGTGACGTATCACCTAGCTAACGTTAGCCGCGCAGCTAACAGAGCCCCGCGTCCCCGTGACGTTAGCGAAACGCCAGCCCGCCGGACGTAACACCGTCCGGCGGGCTGGCGTCGAGGCCGCCCGTGACAGACGTGCGAACCGAGTGAGCTGAGTAAAAGCGAGCCGGCTAACCGGCGTCGGTTACTTACCTTCCAGTGGTCCTCCGGAGACGTTGTCGGGTCCGTCATCTTGAAACGTAAAACAACTAATAGTGGTGCTGCCTTCACGTGCTCCTCGTTAATTCGAGCCCTCTACTGCTTGAAAAGTCACAGAAAGCTGATCTCCCTCTTTCGTATGACTGAGTTAAAACAAATGATTATTTTTGCTGTGTCACCAAGTAAACATTTGGGGGATTTGTTCCTCCTATGATTGAAAACATTATTGTTAACGTCGTTATAATTTATTCAGCCCATCCTCAGCAAAACAGTGGTTAGTAATAATTTCCGAGGAGGCCCCGAATGCATCCACGGTACATGCAGTAGATGGCTTTAAACACAGAGCGACGCTGTTGGAGAAACGCGGCTCCTCTCACCTGTCCTCCGCATCCACCTGGCCTGAAGGAAACAACCACAACAAACCTTACATTATGCAAGTCAAGCTGGCTTCACGAGAATGACTGGCTCCAGTTAAGTGAAGGTGGATTTGTGGTGAAGTGAGAGAAAGTTTGCTTTGGCTCATTTTACACCTGCACCGTCGCATATATTTATTTAACATTTAACTGTTTTTTTTTGCTTAATGTCATTCATGTGCTACATTTATGTGCTACCTTATATCTCTCTCTTTCTCTCATCATCCTCCTACTTCTTTCACCCAACACTGATCAGCTACCATGTTTGTCCTCCAGCCCGGCTGCCGTTGCTATCATGCACAGGAAGTTGCTCTTCTGCTTTTGTGGTTTCTGTTTGTGTTACAGAGTGTGTCACACTCCCCTCTCCTTCCTTTCACACGCAGACCCGTCTACTCACTCACCAGAGGAGTTCTCGGTCAACAAGTGTCCCGCTAAGTGCCACTTAGGTGGGGCTTTTCTCAGAGCGCAGCAGACCCCAGCGAGGCTTGTGTCCTTATCGTCAAAGGTACTTGTAAACGCAGAGAGAGAGAATATGCTGATGTGAGGACAGAAATGAGGACGCGCAAGTTTGCTTCATCACCCACCCTGTCCTCAGGACAAAGGCGGTGTCAGTAGATCAAGTCTTGATGTTCCACTCCTTGAAGGCCCGAACACTTTGTTTGGTTTAAGCTCGCTTGCTGCTGCTGTCCTTCACAGAGACCTCTTTCTTTTTTGTCCCTCTGTTTTGGAATACACCGATTTCTTGGGAGAAAAGAGCTCGTGTAAAGCTTTCCTCCTGGATTACTTGTGGAGATTAGTGATGGGGAATGTGGCCGCGGGGGGCTTGGAGCAGGAGCCGTCTGAGGGCCGAGAGGCCAGAGACTCGGTCGGAGGAGCTCCGGGAACGAGTGACCCCACTCCGACCCTGCAGAAGAAGAAGCAGCCGGCTCCCCCCAAACTACCCATGCCTCCGGAGGACGAGCTGGAGGAGCGCTTCAACGTGGTGCTGGTGAGTGAATTACACATGCAAGCTGGGGCTTAGAATCTCATGCATTGATACATATGATTCAAAGGCACAAAGAAAAGGTATCACAGGTAGCAAGTGTTTGGTACCGCTGGACTTGTGATTCACAAGGCCGGAAAACAATTGACCCTGACTGTCTTTTTCCCTCGTTTTATCCCTCAATCTTTTGGAAAATCTAAATCCAGAGGGCCAAAAGTTGCCAAACATCTCCTTTAAATGTGATTCTGCAGATTGTATCGTGCACAAAGGTCATCCTTCAGTGGCAGATCCGGCCAACGTCACGGTTTCACCATAAATTCAACGTTATCAATGAGCTTCGTCCTTTCCGTGTGTGTTCTTTTCAGGATGTCGGCTTAGAAACTGGGTGGTTGTGCACGCTGAGGCGGCTGGCCTCAAGGGGAAGTTGAGCAACATATTTACATGCCAGAGACCATAAGACCGGAAAGCAAATGTTCCACCTCTTTCAACAGTCTTACATCACGGCACTTAAACTACGAAAACCTTACGCTCTTGAGAAACCATTAAGAGTGAAACATCAGACCCAATGTTTGGTGTAAGAGATGCAGACGCAGGTTATTTCTGATGTTGAAACAGAAAACAAGGGAATTTATTTTAAAAAGTTCAGATGTTTATCTTTGCCTGTATCGCATTAAAGACCATAAACACAGATCTAAAACTGATACACAGCAGCTGCTCCTTTAACATCGAGCAGAAGTTTGACTTTGACTCAGGTTTTACACCTTCACGGGATGTTTTACAGTATATCATAAATATATCAAGTCCACGGTGTGTCACATGACGGGTCGATGTTTTGTCTCTGGATGGACGGCATGACGTCTGCAGGGGCTGAAAGCAAACAGATGCTGGAAGGTCGATGGAGCTTCTGATTTTTACACAAAGCGGAAAAAAAGAGCATAATTCAATGTGCATTTATTACATTATTTTAGCATTCTGCTTCGGCTGCTCTTCTAATTCCCTCTGGTGTCATCGCTTAGCTTGACAGCCGGTCCCAATTTAAGACTCGCATCAGCAGTTATTTTTGTGTAGATGTTAATCTGTTATTGTTGCAAACTAAAATAGCGTAAGTGAAAACGTTGTGCACGAGTTGTGCATTTTAAAACCCATCACTTTCTAACATTTTTAACATGAATACTTTCTTCATGTTAAAATTCACACATTACTATTCCACTAAAGTTCACAAAACCTCGTCTTTGAAAGGAAACGTGCGCGCAGGAAAAAGACGTGCACGTCTCAACGCCCTCGCCGGCGTGACATGGGAGTATGTATGACCTCACTTCCTCTTTCAGCAAAATACAACGCTGCATCCCCCATCCTCCCCCCCGCCACCCCCACCCATCCTTTACCTCAAGCAGGAGGAAACGCCCCGGCAGCAACCGCTCGTTTTCTCATTTCGTATCTCTTCTTTTGAGGTGTGATTCTGGTATTTATTCAGCAGCGACACCCGGCAGCAGGAACGACTCGTCTCGTCTCCTCGTTATCACAGAGGTGGAGGTCTTGGTTTTGGGTGGAGGGCCAGTGGGTGGTGTACTTTGCAGCAGAGTTGTAAATGTGAAGGAGCATTGTATAAAATCAACACATTAATAAAAATGTAATTGTTGACAAACGGAACAGAAAGAAAGCAGCTGAACTTTGTAATTAAATGTTTTTATTTCAACGACAGAATTAATATTTCTTAATTGGAGGAAGGTGGCAACGCAGCGTGAGATTTCCCTCAGACAGTTGAGTCAACCTTCACCTGGGAGGTGTTGGTGTGGGGGGTGAGGGGGTTTTAGAAACTTAATGTGACGTACAGGGAAAGTCCATATCGTTGCAGTAATATACATCAAAATCATCACGGTTCAGTAAACAAGTCAAACTGTCTGTTTTCTACTTTGTTTGTTTGATCGTCTCTTTCTTTTTAAAGTGGTGTAAAATTCAACTTTCATCATCGCGTGGAAAAAAGATCAGCTGGATGATTTCTTTGCAATAAATAATAAGTATTTATTTCCGACTGACAACCGTAGCCACATTTAAACGCTTAGTCATCTGTGCTTCCAGCGAAAGACGATTGGTTGATTTGAATATTTGACGCATGAGCAGGAAAGATTTAATAACGATGTGCCTTCACCTTAATGTTCATATGTGTTCATTTGATTCAATTTGTTTCTCTCTCTCTCTCTTCCAGAGCTACATGAACCTTCCTCCAGACAAACTGAAGCTGTTGAGTCAGTACGACAACGAAAAGAAGTGGGAACTAGTGTGTGACCAGGTGAGGCCTCTTTGTACACAACAACAGTAACCATGGTAATAATAAAAAGCAGAGGTGACGGTACGTAAATACCAAGAGGGGACATGTGGTGAAGGGTGAGAACTCTGAAGCGCTCTCTCTGCGGTGGCCACCGAAGGCGTCGCCATGGAAACAGAGCGCGGTTTGTTGCTGCGGAGGCAATAATAGCGCGAGATGCTGCTAAGCGGCCTCGCAGCGCCTGCTGATCAAATCGATGCATCAACAGCCGGTTTCCCTGTGAATCCTTCTTCCCCAGGAGCGTTTCCAGGTGAAGAGCCCCCCCTCCATCTACCTGGCCAAGATCAAGAGCTGCTACCAGGATCAAGGAGGGGTGTCCCGCAGGGTCAGCGCGCAGCATTGTTTTATTCAACAACCTCTTCAGGCTTCTATCTGCCGCAGCATTGCCTTGACTCCCACTTCTTCTTCTTCTGCTCCTCCTTCAGCTGAAGAAAAGGATCCAAGAGGCCACTCAGGTCCTCCGGGATCTGGAGATATCGCTTCGCACAAACCACATCGGGTAACAAATGGAGTTGTGTGACACGTACTCGTTGCTCTACAGCGGCCAGGCAGGGTAGCGTTAACCCATAATAGCCTCCTGTATATTCTCATATTCAGTACTTCCCCAAACAAAGTAGGTCAAATGCAGCGAAGCAGAAATAAATACCTGTTGCATCCAGAATCCTCTGTGAAGCAGATTCATTTGCACGTGTGGAGGAAAGCAGATAGTTTACTATTATCGGAGTCACCGCTGTGACTGAACACCTTCTATCAACAAGCCACAACACCGGGAGGACAGATTTAAATGTAGCGCAACGGTAACAAAGAAAGCAGACTCGTAACAAGAAGTACGCTAACGTTAGCTACCACAAGCTACTGGTCTCTCACTCTCACACACACACACACAGACGTACACCGTATTGAGCAAGAGTGGGGTTTAGAAGCTTTTAAAACAGCAACATTGTGTTACTTCTTCTTTCTCGATTTTAAATCCAATCTGAGCACAGAATCTATGGTTACAAAATGTCTTTTTGAAGGTGGGCTCAAGAGTTTCTCAACGAGCAGAACAAAGGCCTGGACATCCTGCTGGAGTACCTGTCCCACGCTCAGAGCGACGTCTCGTGAGTACCGACTCTCCCGGGCACCCCGCGGCGCTCTTAGGCCGCCCGGCGCCACCCGTTGACGCGTGTGAACTCTGCAGGTTCGATGCGGACGGCGTTGAGAACGGCGGCTCCCTGCCGGAGAGAGGGAAACTGGCCGACCGGTCGATGGAGGACTTGACCAAAAGCTCCGCAGGCTCCCCGTCACACGGGATGAGCAGAGCCGCTCGAGCTCTGACCATAAGGTGAGAAGCTCCATTTCCGAGCGACGCTCAACGAGCCAGAGATGTCTGCAGACGATACGATGAGGTGTTGGTTCACAGTAGTGACACGAGTAGCATTTATGAGGAACTTTGAGCTGGTGAGAAAAGCGAGTCATGCGAGGCAGAAGTGGGGAGCAGCGGAGGGACAGAACCGCGTGCTTCTTTCTTTTTGCACGTCACCGGCGCATTTGCTCCGTTTCCTCTTTATAACACCTCGATGTCGCGATCCGAGCAGTAGTATCGTACCTTTACCTCCCACGCATCGGAGGCCCAAAAGAAAACAATCCCCATTGGCCGACTCTGGGCCTTGACCTGTTGTATGTTTGTTATCCCTCTGCAGAATAAGCTCCACTCTGACCAACAAGATGCACAAGAAGTCCCATTCGTACAACCAGAGGGACGACGTGCACGTGTGCATCATGTGCCTGCGAGCCATCATGAACTACCAGGTAAGAGTCGTGAAATCAGGCTTATTAATACGAATACGTTATACTTCCTCTCATGTCATCGGCTGAACATCATCCTGCTTCCTCTCAGTCCGGCTTCAACCTGGTGATGACCCACCCGCGCTGTGTGAACGAGATCACCCTCAGCCTCAACAGCAGGAATCCCAGGTGAGTGCACCTGTGTGTGTGTGTGTGAGACAAGGTGCGCGTGTCTGCCTGTAACGGCGTCTAACCGCTGCCGTGCCGCTACAGGACCAAAGCCCTCGTGCTGGAGCTGCTGGCCGCCGTGTGTCTGGTGAGAGGCGGACACGACATCATTCTGTCTGCGTTCGACAACTTCAAAGAGGTGAGAATAGTTTTTCGAGGTTTGAATCCTTCGCCGCCGCCGTCCCCGACCGTCGTTCCGGGAACTTCATATTCAGAAGGGCAACCTTTTCTTTCGCAGGTCAGCAGAGAGAGGAACCGCTTCGAGAAGTTGATGGAGTACTTCATCAACGACGACAGCAACATCGACTTCATGGTTCGTCCGCAGAGTGTTTCCCTTCACGCCGGCCGGCGAGTATCGGGACACTTTAACGGTCGATTGCCTCTGTGTCCAGGTGGCTTGCATGCAGTTCATAAACATCGTGGTGCATTCAGTGGAGAACATGAACTTCCGCGTTCATCTGCAGTTCGAGTTCACTAACCACGGGCTGGACAAGTACCTCGGGGTGAGTGTGCGTCAATATCGCAGCGGTCGCCGAGGACGGCGCGTGAAGCATTTAGCGGCTGAGAGGTCGGACGAAGGCGGCGTGGAACGCAACTCAAACGGCATCGTTGCTCTTTAAATGAAGCAACTTGTTTCCGCTACTTCATAAGTACATGAAATACATTTCCAATTCCATTCAGATTCTTTTCCCTCGTGTCGTCTGACGAGTTAGTTACATTTCAATTAAATGCTGATGGAATTTTCCGCTTGATTACTTACTTGCTTGTTGGATGCACATCAAACATGACAACAGGTCATGCTTATTAACAGCTGTAATATGTCGTTAATGTGTGTGTATTAGCGTCTGAAGCAAACGGAGAGCGAGAAGCTGCAGGTGCAGATCCAGGCCTACCTGGACAACGTGCTGGACGTGGGAGCCCTGCTGGAGGACGCTGAGAACAGAGGAGGGGTGATGGAGCACGTGGACGAGCTGCAGGAGCACAACGTGCAGGTCAGCCGAGGAACGGGGACACGGAGGGAGAGGCGGAGGCCCGTGGGCCGTCACTTCGACAGCGCCGTTTGGGGTTATTGAGTCCGTGTTGTCTGTGTTGCAGCTGAGCGCTCGGCTTCAGGAGATTGAGAGTCAGACTGCGGAGAGGATGTCCGAGCTCGAGACTCAGCTCATGCAGGCCACCAAGGAGACGGAGCTGCTCAAAGTAAGAGCTGCGTCCATGACATTTACACTGTGTAATAAGGATTAAGCATCAGCGCAAGGTGAAGCCTTCTCCCAGGGATCCGAGGTCAGAGCGGCAGTTCACTCTATTTTAATAATCTTAACATGAAAGTAAAATCTAATCATCCTCGATATGAAATAATAAAGATGAATGATCGAAATGACCTCCGGGGGAAGACAATGTTCATACTGAAATCTCCCAACCATCATTTGACCTGGTTGACATTTTTCCAGACATGAGAATGAATCTTAATGAAGTGACTTTTGCTGCAGCATCACCAGGATGTTGCCAGTGTTGTTTTAAAATGATCATCATGTCAAATTATGTTATTTGCATTACATTAATTCATCGTGCTGCCTCTCGTCATCCCTTCCTGGTGGGTCACGTGACATTAACACACCTTCCACCTTCTACCGTTTCCCCTGAGCGCTGAAGTGCTTCATCTGGCGCTTACTGCCCCTGGTGTCAGCAACGCTAAACACAAAAATAACATAACCATCTTTGTGTCCGACAGGAGAGCCTGCGGGACTCCTGCTCCCAGGTCGGCGCTTTGCAGCAGAGGGAGCGGGAGCGGGAGCTGGACCGGGAGCGGGAGAAGGACAGGGAGCGCCTGAGCACCTCCGCCCCTGCGACCTCCTCGGAGCTGGAGCAGAAGGTCAAGGAGCTGCAGGACAAGGGCCTGATCCGCCTGGGCCGCAGCCCCTCCGGAGGTCTGGACATCCAGGTGGTGCCCGTCACGGTGGTGGAGTACGTCCAGGCCACGGCCCCCGATGCGGCCCCCCCTGCTTCTGCCACTCCACCAGCTCTTGCCGGTGGTCCAGAGGGGGTGGCCTCTCCTCCTCCACCTCCACCACCGCCTCCTCCCCCAGGAGGTTGCGGCGGCGTGCCCCCACCTCCTCCTCCTCCTCCTCCTCCTCTGCCTCATCTTGGAGGTCCACCACCCGCGCCTCCCATGCCTGGCTCTGGACCACCACCAGCTCCGCCCCCGCCTGGTTCTGGACCCCCACCACCACCCCCTCCACCTGGTGGTGGTCCGCCTCCCCCGCCTGGAGCAGCAAACCCTCAATCAGGTGAAGCTGAGAGAAGAGAAGCGTTAAAACCGAGTTGAAGCAGTGAACATTTTACTGACTTTCTTTGTTTCCTCAGCGGTGAAGACCAAGAAGCCCATTCAGACCAAGTTCAGGATGCCGCTGTTGAACTGGCAGGCCTTGAAGCCCAACCAAGTGACAGGAACCGTTTTCAACGACCTCGATGACGAGAAGGTCTTAGATGTAAGAACGTGCAGCCTTTCTTTTTCTTTCCACTCGCCCCCAACACAGTTTATACGAAAACTGCAGTGTGGAAACCCCCCTTTTTTAACCCTGTCTCTCACCAGGAGTTGAACATGGACATGTTTGCGGAACACTTTAAGACCAGGGCCCAGGGAAACACAACAGACGTGTCTAACATCAAGAAGAAGGTGGTCCAGAAGGCCCCCAGCAAGTTGTCCTTGATCGAAGCCAACAAGGCGAAGAATCTGTCCATCAGTCTACGCAAGGGGGGAATGAACCCGTCCGCCATCTGCACCGCCATAGAGACGTAGGTGCTTCTCTGGGAACCTGTCGTGTTGTTCCTCCGCCCCTTCGCCCTCGTGCACTGACCGCTGTGACCCCCCCTCCCCTACACCCCTGCTATTTCGACTTCAGGTACGACCAGAAGTCTCTGTCCATCGACCTCCTGGAAATACTCGTGCCCTTCATTCCGTCAGACTATGAGATGAAGCTGCTGGTAAACTATGAGAAAGATGGCCGCCCGCTGGAGGAGCTGACCGACGAGGATCAGTTCGTCTTACGCTTTGGGAAGATCCCCCGTCTGAAGCAGCGGATAAACACTTTCACCTTCATGGGCAACTTCCCGGACACGGTGAAACGCCTGCAGCCGGTCGGTTCGCCGAAAAGCTCCCCGACTTCCCACGCGAGCTCTTCAACAGACGCACTGATTCTGTTTTTTTTTTTTTTTTTACTTCATCCGCAGCAACTGAACTCCATCATCGCGGCGTCCATGTCCATCAAGTCTTCAACCAAACTGAAAAAGATCCTAGAGGTGAGGAGAAGAAGAAGAGGAGACATTCTGAGTTCGCTTTTGAAATGTGTGGCTTTTTGCAAAGGTCCTCTCACGCGCTTCCTTTCAGATCGTCCTCGCCTTCGGGAACTACATGAACAGCAGCAAGAGGGGAGCAGCGTACGGCTTCCGGCTGCAGAGTCTCGACCTTGTAAGTGCCCCCTTTTTCTTTCTTCATTTACTCTTTCCACGTTACCCTTTGAAATTCTCCACAGCGTTGCTTGGTCTGGTGCGACCATTAGCGAAACGGTAGCTAACGTTAGCGCACGCAGATTCACCGAGGGCGAAGTCACTTGCAAGCCTTGTAATAACTAAATAAACCCCCTTTCCAGCTGTTGGAGACAAAGTCCACGGACCGCTCGCAGACGCTTCTTCACTTCATCACCAGCATCGTCCAGGAGAAATACCCCGACCTGGCCAACTTCCACACGGAGATCCACTTCGTTGACAAGGCCGCGCTCGGTACTTTCCCACCAGCAGCCCGGCAGCTACGCCGCCCGTGATTCAAACCGGCATCATTACTGAACTCGCTTGTTTCTTTGCCAGTGTCGCTGGACGGCATCCTGCAGGACATCCGCTCGTTAGAGCGGGGAATGGAAATGACCCAAAAGGAGTTTGCGGAGCAGGACGACAGCCCCGTGTTGAGGGATTTCATCAAGACCAACAGCGAGCAGCTGGAGACGTTGATCAAAGACAGCAAGACGGCCCAGGTCAGCCGGGGACTCAGCGTCTCGTTCCCGCTCTTGTCCCTCATTGCGTAGTTTTTAGACCTCTGACACCCCCCCCCCCCCTTCACAGGAGGCGTACGGCTCCGCGGTGGAGTATTTCGGCGAAAACCCCAAAACCACGCAGCCGTCCATGTTCTTCCCGCCGTTTGGCCGCTTGATAAAGGCCTATAAGGTGAGGCCTCGCTGTTGGTTTCTGGTAGTTATCCGTCACAATCTTTGACTTGGGTGTTAATTAGTTGATTCCCAAACTGCACACAGGCGGCGCAACAACAGATTGAGCAGAAAAAGAAGATGGAGAGTGTGAGCAGCGAGGAAAAGGGGCCACCGAGCTCTCCAAGCAAGGCCGTGGGCCAAAAGGTGAGAGAGAGATTTAACCCCCCCCATAAGAAAGGGTTGCACCTTTTAATGGTTTACGTTTTATTGTAAAGTTCAGACAAAATAAACCTGCGACGCGCCTTTCTTTCGGCCAGGGGCCCATGATGCCGAAGATGGACCTGATAGCGGAACTGAAGAAGAGGCAGGTGAAGCCTCAGGTGCGCGAGGGGAAGGACGGCGCTCTGGAGGACATCATCACAGGTACGGTAGCCCCTCCCCCCCCCCACACACACACACACACAATGCGGCGTGTTGGAGACAAAAAAGGCTGCAGCAGGTTTTGATGCTCTCCTCTCTGCCTTCAGATCTGAGGAACACGCCGTACCGGCGCACAGATGGTCGCAGGCCGCCGCCGCCGCGCCAGGACACTTGAGCCACTACTGTTCCAACTGTGTCCGTTAAAATGTATATATGCGCTGTGCCAAAAAGATGTACGGCGGTGTGTACGTTTCTGTACGAGTCTTTGCCGTGTAAATAGAACTTGAAGTTGGAACAATTTTATATTTTTTAAATGCTAAAACCATTCGGATTACGAGTCCTCCCCATGTGTCCCTGTGACGCCTTTTGGACGCTTTCAATCTGCAGAGTTGTATCATGTTGAGGGATTAAAACCAAAATCCCTTTCCATGTACCTGTGTGTGTTTGTACGAGAGTTTTGATCAACATTCATTTCGCCTCAAACGCTCATTCCCTGAACACACAAAGGGGTCGTGACGAATCAAGATCAGACGCCACCACTGTACAAGAGAGCTGCACTTTATTGGACACACAATCACAGCAAGTTATGTACAAAAGAAGGCAGGCTGAACTGCCGACTGTCTTCTCACGGGAAAAACACACATTTCTCACAGAATATCATCCACACTGATAAATTAGTATCTCCAGTATCAGTAGGCTTTTTAAATTTATATATCATTATGTTATAGATCTATTTTCTGTATTGTTTTTGTTCTTATGTCACACTACTCTACACACGGGAGAATCGCTCGGCTGGAGTCGTCTCTGCAGCACTAAAGGACCCTTCACGTCACACAACGCCGCAGTGGGACTGAACATGCGTGTGGATCCGCGCAGGACCACCCAAGTAACACCTCGTACTGAGCGGGACACACAGAACCGCTTCGCTCTTCGCTCATTTTTTTTTGTGGAGAAAACATGTAGACTTTTATTTTTTTTTCTTCTTCTTCTTCTTCTTCTCGACTGCACCGTGCGATTGCTTGAGACTATACATGCAATGTTGGTAAATACCTTTGAACCCATCGTCGTAGTGAATTAATAAAACATCTTTTTTTGGACATAACAATTGGTCGAACTCGCTAGGAATGACTCGGCCTATTTACAAGTCAATTTTGTTTTTCTACTTTTTGATGCCAAGAATTTTTGAACATCCACACATTCATGTAAAAATCTCATATACATACGATAGAATGCAGGTTGGTCCTTTAGAAATAAAATGGGGAACAAAAACAGGAAGAGATAAAACGTTGACTTCACACAACTACACGCGATTCCCTCGTTGACGACTCCCGCGGTTTAGCTTAGCGGCTACTTAAAGCCCCATAATGCATCTCTTCCGTCCACCTTTTGCCTCTGAATGGTTTTTCGTTCACGTCGCAGGAGGAGGGGAATTAAACTTCTGGTCAAAGCAGCGAGGCTCCATGCGAAGCCTTCTGGGCCCCTGAACTCGCCTTTCACAGCAGTTACCACAACATCTCCCAACTCACGGATACCAGCTGAATCACAAGCACAAATAAAATAAGAAAAAAAAACAACCCTTGAAATGAGAAGGATAGTAGCAAAATAAAGCGCAGGCGCTGGTCCGGCTCCTCACACCTGAGTAGTTCACTTAAGGAGGCAAAGGCGCAGACGAGCTGAACGAGCATTTCCCCAAAATCTAACCCTCAAATTTAAAAATGAACTTCAGCGTATATATATATTACAGAGGCTAACTGTTATCTATACAGATACTCTTAAACAAATATAAAAATGTTCCGCTTATGAATAAATAATCTCAGTGTGAAATGTAATATCTCTCTCAATGAATTAAAAAAGAAAAACATCTGTACAAAAGGGTCACTAATATATAAAACTGAAGAGATGATGACATTTTACAGTATATAATTTAATCTAAGACTATATATATTTCACACTTTTCTTCACAATTATAATATCATACACAAACATCTCACTTAGATATATTTATATATGTATATTTCTTCTACGTTTCACTTCAAGTTTGCATGAGTTTTTCTGATTGAGGGGGGGGGGCGACGTGGCCTCAGAGGCCTCCGGACACTCAATGAAAATAAAAAAATCATTCCAGAGAGCACGGTCACGCAATTATGGTTCCATCTCACGTTTTAACCCGGGGGGGGGGGCAGCAGAGCGTGACCACTTCCTCCAGACGCAAATGCAGCAGATTCAACTGGGAGAGTTTTATGGATTTGAGTGTGAAACAGCATGAGGAGGTGAATCTCTTTCATTTCACTTCACTCAATATGAAACCGGGGGGGAGAAGAGGGGGGGGGGGCGACCCGGACGGCGGCCGAAAAGTGTTCAGTCACTCGCACGCCGGCCGCCTTTCAAGTAGTCGTTTAAAAAAAAAAAAAAGGGGGGGCAAAGCCTCCTTCTTTGGGCAAAAGTGCTCCTGCTGAACACGCGGATGGACCTGGGGTAGAAGTCTTTGAGGCACTGGGGGGGGCATGGTTACAGGTGCTTGCAGACAAACAGGAGTTGCATGTGATAATTACACATGGCACCGTTCACACGGGGGCCTCTTAGACTCCAGAGCTAAGTGGGAGGATCAGAGGTCGGACCGGAGATTATTAAAGGAGCCTTCAAACTCATCCCCTCTCTCACATGTTTCCATCTCAATGCCACAAAGAATCCATTTCACGGGGAACAGCCATAAAAATAAATAAACCGCTCCGTCTGTGACGCGTTAAACCCCCTCACGTCCGCAGGGCCGGGAGCTGCAAAACGGTTCCTCGGGCCGGGTTTGCCCTCACAGGCCTTTCATGTGCTACAGATAGTGAAAGCTCACACAGCAAAGGCCTCACATTCATTAATGTTTCAACGTGCAGGTAATAAAACCAAACGGGGGGAATCTAACACTCAGTATTTTAAGTAGTTTAGTTTTCTTCCTCCTCAAAGGAACGTTTTTAGCTTTGTGCTCGTTATATTTAGGCAGATTACCAAGAGCAAGATTAGAGGAGAAGGGCCAATTGTTTGCTCAGAAACTGTGCTTTCTTTCTATGTATTTTAATCAGGTCCTTCAGGAGACAAAGTGTGTCTGAATAGATGCTGATTAACTTTGTTAATGTGTCAAACGACGCAGAAGGGTTGAGACGGCGCCAAAGATGTTCAAGTGCAGTCAGTTCACCGCAGTGAAAGACATATATTTCTTCCTGTTCAAAGCAGGTGTTACAATTTACAATGAGACCTGCAAATTGCTAAATACTTCGGAAGCAACTTCGCCATCAGAGCAACCTTGAGGATCAAACGAGACAAAGACCTCAAAGGAAACCACTCGATGTGCGAGTGCTCTACTTCCACAGACACAAAACCACCAAACAGAATACTAGTCGAGCCTTGGCTTCAGAATGCGTGACAGTTTGTGTGTGCTATTCATCACTGTGTGTGCGTGTGTGTGTGTGTGCTTGAGTCTTTGGGAAGGTTTGTGATGCCAGGTGCTCAAAGCGCCAGCGGAAACATCCTGATTGTCATAATTAACTAGTTAATACACATATAGAGGAGTTCAACACGCCTCTGCAGCTGCTGCCCCGCTCGCATTCGTCCTCCCGGTCCCGTTACAAATACAAATGTTACAAATACAAATGTGCTGCAATGACGCTGCTCCCTACGATGTGCTTTTGTGAGTCCGCTATCGCCTTAAAGTCGTGCACTTCCTGCGGTTGATCCTGGACTTTGTGTGAATATTCATGTGAATGTAGCGGTGACACAAAGCGCAGGTTTAACTCTTTCCTCGGTGTGTACAAACGGGGGGAGAAAATATAGCACCAGTTCAGTTTAAAACACCCGTGGTGCCAGAAAAGCCACAAATGCCCTTTTGACACAAACAGCGTGAAGCCACAATCATCACCTCGATCTGCTCCGGATGTGTTTGTTTGGGTTTTGTCGGTCGGGTGACGCAGGTGAGCGAGAGCAATAATTAACCTGAACACACACGACCACCGGACTCACTTGGCGATTATTGCAGCTCTGATAAAAGTCACAGTCCAGACGCGACGTCCACTCCTACGAGGACCCTGCTGGGCTACAGGAGGCTGCTACTAAATCCAGCCGGACCGCATCAGCCGGCAGGAGGGGGGGGGCCTTTGTGCACTCGCTATCTGGCAAACAGGCAGTATGGCGGCGTGGGGGGGGGGGGGGGGGACTGCAGAGGAGTCGGATCAGAGTAGGAAACTTGTGACTTTGTTTATAGTTTGTGAGTCCTTGCCGTGAAAATGTGAAAACTGGAGGCCGAAAGTAGAAAGAAAGAGGAGAAAACAAGAAGAAAAATAAGCTGAATGTCCCATAATGTAGATTTCTCATCATTTGCCTCCTTATGGTTCATGATGCGATGGTGCTTGAATCCTCCCGTGTCCTCCTCGTCCTCCTCCTCGTCATCAGCGAGAGCTCCCAGAGGCGAGGCCCGTCTTCACGCGCTCGCTGCCCCCCTCCTTGCTGCTGTTGAGGCTGGAGCTACAACCGCTGGGTTTGGGGGCTGCGGGGGAGAGGGAAGCCAAAGCGGTGGGAGAGGAGGGGGAGAGGGAAGGAGTCGGGGTGGTGGGTGAAGAGGAGGAGGTGGGGGACGAGGCGGTGGGGGTGCCGGGGGAGGACCGGCTGCTGGGCAGCGGCAGGGAGGATGCTCGCTGCTCACGTAGAAGGCGGCGATGGCGGAGGGTGGAGGAGAGGAGCAGCGCCTCGGCGCTCAGCCCGGAGGCGGACAGGCTCACCAGCAGGGCCTTGGCTTGGCTGGAGGAGGGCGACAGGGGGGGCTTTGCTCCCTCCTGGGGGTACTTCCTCAGGCCGGGGGCAAACGCTGCCGCAGGAGAGGCCACTCGGCCCGAGAAAAGTCCCGTTTTGATACTGGAGAGGATCGGATCAATACTGCCACCGGTGCTGTTGGTCCCCAAGGCCTTCAGGTGGAGCGGGGACACGGGAGAGAGGAGGGGAGGGGGGAGGAGGTGAGGGGGGGAGAGGAGTTGTGGGGGGAGAGGAGGTGAGGCGTGGAGGTTTGCAGGGATCAAAAGGGAAAATCATGAAAAATTAATGTTGTAAAATTGGCTGGCCACTGTCCCCCCCCAGCATCACCTTCCCTTCCCACTGCAGTCAAACACGCCCGCGCTCACACACACACACACACACACACACACACACGCACACACATACACGTGCACGCACACACACGCACACATACACAGGCCGGGGTTTGGTGGAGAATGTTGCAGATGTGAGTGAAGATGCTAAAAGTTTTTTTTTAAAGGGGGCAGATGGGAGTCGCTCCCTCCCTCGGGGACACGGACAGGTCGCTCACTGCTGCAGCGGCACAGCGGGAGGGCAGGATGTTGAGGCGGGGGTGAGGGGGGGGGTTGCAGGATGGCATGAGATCACAGGCGGGGTGGGCGAGGTCGACCGCAGGAACGAGTGCCGGAAGAAACGGGTAGTGGGTGTGGGGGGGTTTAGGGGGGGGGGGGGGGGGGGGTGAGAACAAGAGACAAAGGAGATTGTTATTCAGGTTGATATCAGCATGTGTGGGGGGGGGGGGGGGGGGGCGGCGAGGGGGGGCAGCGCCACTCATGTTGACCAAAGCACTGATAAACACACCTTCAGTGATGCGACGCCACAGGACAATGAGAAGCACACATTTATATTTTGACACATTTTAATGACTTTATGTCATTAAAAAAATGATGCAAAATATTCGGAGCGGCAGCCGGCGTCACGCGTCGGATCCCTGTAACGCTGCCGCCGGTCAGCAGGTGGCACCGTTCCAACAGTATGAGGGGGGGGGGGACACATTCAGAACAGCAGGTATTTGTCTCTTAGTTTGTGAGTTCTAAGTTTCTGAGTTTTTCTAAGTGGCTTTTTTTTTAAAAAAATGTAAGTTTTACATTTAGGGATTATGGGGTTTAGTTCTGTACGAGAGCGAGAAGATCTGCACCAAAGCAAACGGGGAGAAATTGTCTTCAGCAGGCTGATTTAAAGGAGCCTCACGTCTGGACTGATTGATTAATACATGTGACCCGGAGGGGCTCCGTTGATTTGAACACACGGATGACATCAGACCTCACAGAAGAGTTCAGCCTTAACCGGCTGCTTGAGATGCTTTCAGAGGTAAATATCCATAATCAGTCAACAATTTATATATTCAGATGGATTTATTTAGATGAAGAAACAAAGGGAAGAAAACACACCGATGGGAACGACGTTGGGGAAAAGTTTGGGGTCACGTCGGGGAAGCGCGTCCAGGAAAGGTTTAAGAGAAGAGACAGCGTTACCTTCATCTGTGGGCCGAGCAGCGCGGTCACCCAGGGGGGGCACGTCTGATTGTCAGAACAACAGCAATGAGGGGCGAGGGGAATAACCGAGGTGGCTTTTTTTTTTTTTTTTTTAGGTCACAGCTCAATAACAAACCAAGGCAGTTTGCAGACAGTGGACCCGAGGATGGATTCTACCGATGAGACGAGTTTGACCTCATCGGTTTGTGACGTCCCACCAGTAGAGAGAACTACTCTCCACTTACACCTCCGACTTCAAGTTACCGTCTACTGCTTGTTTTTTGTTTCTTTCAGTTATTATTATTACCAAACTAAGCGTCTCGGTTCCGACCTCCTGCACCGCCGCTTTGAGCTCTCGCAGGAAGAGGCCGACGGGGGAACAAACGGGCAGAGTAAAGAAAATGGAAGACGGAAAAGGACATAAAGAAGCGGGAGCATGAGAGACTTAATGGTGGGGAGAAGAGCGAGCTGTCCTCTTCATATTGAATAATCAGTGATTGCCACGCGCTCAAGGGGCGATTATCCCACGAGGCAGCGATTCCTCTCAATCTTCTCTCAGTCTGAGGCGACCAAAGCTTCATTCCAGTACCACGTCCACTTCCCTGCAATCTCCACGGCTGCATTTGAGTCGGAATCTCTCAAATTCAGCGGGCTATGAAGGTTTAAGTTCACTCCACTGCTCCTGTTATTTTTCAAATTACGCTGACATTAAGCTCCCCCCCCCCAGTGCACAGTGGTGCAGAAATCTTCTTTTAGCTTTACAGGACTGACGCGCTTCAACAGTTTCATTTGCTGGCCTCCGGAGGCCACCGAGCATCTCTGTGTCCAGTCATTTACCTTTTTAATGCCAACGAAATGCTGGCAGATTGAAACTAATGAAAACAATTGTTGAGCAATTAGGCAAATTTATAAAACAATGTATGTAATAAACATCAGTCCTTCGACATTTCTGATGCCGGTTATTAAATATTAAAGGCGTCGAACCACCGAACCTGCTTTTAGTTATTTGTGACCGGGATGATTTAAGATTTGATCCAACTTAAAAAGGTTGTATGGTGATGATACTCGATGCTCAGTAACGGTGTTTTAGAATTGTTTTTAATTGTTCCTAGATACTAGATGGTTTAATATTTCCACAGATGAAAACAGTTTTGTTAAGCCGCCAACTAAACTTGTGTTAAACGAGATGAATCATGAACCGTATCCAACATCTTGTGAGGCGTGTGAAGTTGTCATAATTACCATGTGAATTCCCAGAGTAAATGACCACTAGCAGTGTTTTTTATTTTGATGATGCTGTTTCCCACTTTGATTTTATGTGACTTTTATTTTTGACATCATACTATCTGCACACGTGATTAATCGCTCATGCTTACGCTCACATTTGTACAATAGAAAACACGAGAAGCCACGTTACAAGACAATGCAGGTTTGGACTAAACTAAAGTGTACTTTGAAGTGTTATATCATTCAGGGTTTTGATTAGCTTTGGCAGTAAAGTTTGAGAATGATTTATTAAGTTGCTAACTAGCTCTCTAATGTCTAAATTAAGCTAATGGCGGCGGCGTTCCCTGGATTACCACTTTATAGCACCCTTTGATATGCGGAGCGAGGTATGTGGTTCATTGTAATTGTATTTCATGTGAATTCATTTCATATAATGACTGTTGCTATGCTGTTATCCCTGTATGCTAAAGTGCATTTGTCAAAGGATTATTTTGTATCTGGCTAAATTGCCTTTGTTATTCCCCTTTTAGTTTTCACGCTGTTGGTGTTGGTGCTGTGCACACTCGTCTGAATTAAAGTACACCCGTCTGGAAACACTCCCAAGCCTGTTTATTCCAAGTTGAAGGGACGCTACACCAAGATTATGGCCTAAAAGTTTCAACGTTTGTGGCAAAATGGAAAACATTTGCTCGAGGTGTTCTCGAGAACGTGGACACGAGGTCTCAGTGACCTTTGACCTCATCTCTGAATTCCACACATGGAGAAATTCCCTGTCACCGTTTATGAGACTGACCCTTTTCTTTCCTGCTGCGGCGGCATACAGAGAGAATAAAGCGGATATTTTAAATATCACACATCACGTGACATGTGGGGGGGGGGCGGAGAGGAGCGAGTGGAGGTGAAGCGTGATGGTTAAGGACAATTTGTGCTCGATCTGAGGCCCAACAGACACAGATCATTGCATCACTTCGGCCCAGTTTCAGATTCAGCATCATCTTCCCCTTTCTGACGTTACGCCCGCTTCCACGCAAGCCTAATTTTAAATTCCCTGAGAAAACGGTTGGGGCCTGGACGGGGCTAAATATAAAGAAAATACCTGGTGCTGGGTCTTCAGGAAGTCCTCTCTTCTGCCACTCTTAGACTTGTCTGTGCTGTTCTGCTGCAGGTGCTTCAGTTTGGAGGCGGCCGAGGAGTGGAGGACCTTCCCGAGGCTCGAGCTGTTCCCTCCCTGAAAGGACGGCAGAGACATCTGGATTCAGACCTCGGACGCGCTTCTTTGCCCAGCTGAACAACGCGCTTCGCCGTGCATCAGTAGCGAATGAGAAAAGGGCAGATAAAGAAACGCGGCATCAAGAGTCACGGCGCCCTGCGGGATCCGCGAGGCCGCGCACTAAATGATCCCTCCCGCTGAGTTACTCTCTAATACGCACAAAAACAAACACACGCCCAGTGGATGTCTCCGTCCCACCGTTTCTCTTCTGTACACTGAGACACGAGCTGAAAGAAAATCTAATAAAAGATGAGACACGCCGACACAACATCTGCAGCATCCTCAGTGCTTTGTGCGGATAAAAAAAACGGCGTAGTGAGGCGTGAAAGCGGGTCGCTTGTCGGCGTGGATTTGGTGAGCGAGCGTCGGACAGGAGGGGGGAGAGGGGCCGCTGAAGTGTGAGGGGGCGGTGGAAGTCGGAGTGATGAAACATGGCGCAGGGACGCTGTAACGCTCGGGCCGCGCCTACGGGGACGCGCCCCTCCGTCTCCACATCTGAAGGGCTGGGAATCGGCGCGACACAGCGGCGCTCCAGTCGTGGCGTTGCCGCCCCCCCCCCCCCCCCCCGAGGCGGCGTGGGAATCCACCGCGCGGGCTGTCAAGACACGGGAACGCTAACGTCTTTTTATTATCGCTAATCTAGTGTCGCGCTCAACCGGAGGCGCTAAAGAAGGCCGCTGACAACGTGCGATAGTTGTCCGCGGATTTCATACAGGTTCCAGAGCAGCAAGATTCATGTTGAAGTTGCATGTTTTTATCTTATTTTTCCCCAAATTGTATTAACACGTCAACTGCAGATCTAAGTTGAGTTAAATAGTGAACAGCAGATCAACCTCGATGTATCATCAATATGCTTAAAACGATTTCTGAGACTTAATAACGAGACACAACAAAGATGAAAAGATCAAATGTAGAGAGGTGGGAAAAAAAGAGAGAGAAACTTAGATATTTGTGTCATCTGTGCATTTGTCGTATTGATAGTTTGCGGGAAACAGATGTCAGGACAGATCGGAGGAGAAGACAATGAGGCTCAGCAGGAGAGACGAGCTGAGAGGACGTCTGTCGTCTGTCCCCTGTTATGAAATTGGATAAAAAATAATTAAATTTGGTCAGGGAGCAGACATCAGAGGATCAGAAGACAGTGAAGTTTCCGACAGACACCCAGAGAGAAGCAGCGAGGACAGAAAGCAGAGCGTGCTGCTTCAGAGCAGGAGTCCCCCCGGGGGTCAGTGAACCTGGATGGACGGCGGCCTGAAGGAGGACGGCTTGGGGGGGACCGGCGGCTTGGCGTTCGCCGTCTCGGCGTAGAGCTGCTCGGCAGTCGGGTGGCCGCTGATCTCGATCAAGGTGTTCTCCAGCTCACGGATGGTTTCCTCCAAGCTGTCCATCCGCCTGTAGGCGTCTCTCGTCGTCCTCTGCCGGTCCGCAGAGGGGCCGGACTCACCGGGCTCCGTGTCCGCCGTTGTCTGCTGCGCCCCCGGAGTCTCGGCCCCATCGCCGCGGCGAAGCGCCAGCACGGGTTCCCCCGTCTCCATGCCCCTCCTCAGAGCCTCCAGCAGAGAGCTCTGCTGGCCCGGGTGGAGGGAGCGTCCCGCTCTGGGCTTGGCCGCCGGCTTGGACGACTCCAAAAGGGAATGCAGCATCCCGTAGGCGTCCCTGACGCCCCGCCCACTCCTGAGGAGCACAAGCAGTGGCCGAACCCTCAGCTGCACCGCGGGGACTTCGTGAGTGTGCGGGGAGATGATGAGGGTCAGCAGAGCGGGTCCTAAGGTTCTGCTGAACTCCTGGGCCTCCACCGGAGACACCACCCTCACCTCCAGCTGTGTCAGGAGCAACGCCACCCCCTGCCCGAGACAGCTGTGCTCTCGCCGAGGGGGGCTACTAGAGGAATCCCTTTCCTCTGGAGACAAGCGGCTTCCCTACAAATTGAGGAAAGCACTCGGGGTTTAAATGTGAACACAATGAACTGGACTTTGCTGCAGTACAAACTCGCTGCGTGGGATCACTGCAAACTCAGAACCCCAACAGAAGACGCAGCGGTTTTAGTTTTAGTTTTGGTATGACGCCGTCTGCAGCTTTATCTGATGAATGTTTTTTAATATTTTTATGTCCCATAAAAATGTGTGTGTGCAAACGATCACACTTTCAATTAACTACATCGGTGGTTGGTTTGTTAGTCAGTCTCTCGCCACCGTTAACCACATACTAAATGTGGCTGTTTACTTTGGCGTATTCCAAAAGCACCTTAAAGCCAACAGTCGTGTTTATTTTACTTTGCAGAGATAAGAGGATCGGATGCGGCTTTGGGCTGAGTCGCGGACGGCGGTTTCTTGGTGCGGTGAAGAGAAAATCAGGTTTATAGAAGGCAGCACTCCACGGCACTCAGGGTCCGCCAGAGGGGGGTCTACCTCAGCGCCCGGGGCCTCGGGGGGCCACGGGTCCGTGCCGCAGAGGGGTGCACTCATCCTGCTGCGAGGGCAGACAAGGGGAGGGGCTCTCTCAAACAGCTGTGGAGGGAAGAGGGAGGTTTGAAAGCCGCAATAAAACCGCGGAATACAAACACAGCAGCCAGCGAACAACCAAAATCTGCTGTTTGTTGACTCCGTGCTCCATCAAGTTTCAGGCAGCCCATCTGAAACCCGGTCCAAGCAGCCATCAGGGTCCATCTGTCTGCCGGTGATCTGTGGGCCCTGGGTGATGATGTGTGTGACGGAGCAGTGCATGATCTCCGGGCCCCTCGGCCGCCGGGGGGCACGGACGCCATATGGCACCTGCTGCTTGAACATGTGGTAAACGGCGTTGAGCGCGTCGGCTCGGGAGCACGAAAAACCCAGCGGCAGATTGTGGACGCAACATAAACGATTAAAAAAGCGCAGGTTTTCCAAGTCGTTGAGCAACAACGTGTCGAGGTTACAATCACCGTAATACACGATTCACTACCCGTGTTTTACCTCTAATTCGGCAGCGATTTTGTCCTCCTCTCTGTCCTCCTTGTCCCCGGAGGCCAGGGTGGGGGGTGTGGACGCAGGCCGGGGGTTTTCCGACACGGTCCGCCTCAGTTTTACGTGCAGCTTCTGGGCTTCGGCCTCCTCAGATTCGGACTTCTGCGGTCGCAAATGCAGAAAAAAAGTCCGAAGCCTCAAAACACTTAAAACAATAAGCTCGGCACAAACGACCTTCATGTTGAACTAATCGGTTGACATTTACATCCCCGGGAAACGGTTTCCGCAATCCCTCATCATGTAACGCACGTAGACCAAACCAATCGTCTCCGTTTTACCTTGATGCTTTTCCCAGGGATGAGGGGCTCTCCGCTGCGGCTGGTGAGGCCCGGAGAAGACGGGAAGCTGCGTCGAGGCGGCGGAGGAGGAGGAGATTTGGAGGGTTTCTCTGTGCGGTATCGCGGTACCGTCAGCTCATCTAAGGAAAGGTCGCATGCATTTTAGAACAAGCTACGAGGCGTTTGTAGGCGTTATAATATTTGCATTTCGGTTCGGGGGGGACGTGTTCACTCTGAGTGAAACGTGGTCTATTTTAAGTGGAAAAGCGCTGCGGACCGAACCGCCACTCACCAGAGCCCCGCCGGGATCCCCCCTCTTTGCCGGACAGCTTGTGCTGGGGCTTGCTGACGCGGTGGTCCGCGGTTCCTCCCCCACTTTGCGGGTTCTGGGCGGACGCCGCGTTGGAGGACGGCTTTATTTGCTTGGCAGCAAAGTCCAGGTCCGGAATGGCCTTCAACAACTCGGCCTGTGTCTCCTCCAGCAGCCGGTTGATGTCCTGGGCGCTGTACTGGGTCAGGCTGGCCCGCTTCTCCTCCCAGTCCCGCTCTGCCGCCTGCGGGGGGGGTCGAGAGACGGATTTGAGCGCTTTGCCAACGTGGTGTTGCGATGCGATTGGTGAGGCTGTGGTGAAAGACAGACGGAACAATTCCTACCAGTCGGACCTCCACGGATAAAGCTTTGTCGGCTAAAGCCCGGCGCTCCAGCTCCTCCAGGGCTTTGCCCTTGTGGGGGACCGGAGGATGATTGTCCTTGTGAGGGCCGGACAGGCTCCCGTGGCCTCGGCTGAGGCTGGCGTGGGGGCTCCAGTTGGACAGGCTGTTGCCAACCCCGAGGTCATTGATGGTCAGCAGCGGGCTGCCGGAGACGTCGAAGTCCGAGAACTTGCGCATGTCGTCGTTGTGCTTCGACGAAGGACCAGAGAAGTCCTCCTGCTTCTTCCACACGCCCTCGTTAGCTTGTCTGGTAGCACACGGAAGATGGACTCATCAAACGACTCTTTGAAACGCAACAAACGTGTTTAATCCGGGACTTGAAGTGAGAGAAGAAGGGAATTTGATAAGCTCTTTTGATCTGTGAGGTTAATTAAACCGGAACATGCTTTTTGGGACACGCGGCGGATTGGGAGATGGACGACAGAAACGCCCCGTTTCTGCTTTTTAAGCTTTTTAAATGGCGGTAGCAGTAAATGTTAAACAGCGGACATATCCCATCCGATTCAACAGTGATATCTAATCAATTTGCCCTCTGTCCGAGGCCGGCCTGTCCACCGTGTTCTAGGAAAATCCATAATGTTCTGCTGACTCACAAACATAATCTCCTTGGCAGAGGTACAAATAGAAAAGGCATCGTGGAATTGATTACGAATGGGTGCATATTTCACTGTAAGTGTCACCGTGCCAGAAAAGAACATGCATCAGTATTTGTAGGATTTCTTCTACTGTCTAAAGATGGAATCGTTTTTAAGACTTTGATCTACATTCAGCTTCTTTAAAACTGTCATGCTCATACCTGCGCATGGTGGCGAGGGTCTCGGTTATCGTCTTGCAGCGCTTCAAAAGGGCGTCGAGCCTGTGAGGCTCTTCTTTCAGGAATTTGACGGCTTCCACCTCCACCCTGAGCACCACCCGCATCTTGCTCTGCAGACCCGGGAACTGACCTGCGGGAGAAAGAAGAGAAGTGACAAGAGAAACCCAACACAAACAAATCCATTCCTCTTGTACTAATCGGAAAGGAACCTTTCAGCGGGTGCATGCAGACAATGATCCATCTTATTTCAACCCCACGGCCGGGACTCACTTTTCAGCTCCGCGAGTGTTTCTCCCAGCCTCCTCAGAAGAGCGGCCTTCTCCTCCAGCTCCGCCACCGGCACCAGCTTGTGGTTGACAGACGACTCCTTCTGGATCTCCTCCACGGACTTCTCCAGGTCGCTGAGATGGAACAGACAGACGGGCTGAACACCAGGGACTCCTCGGCTACACTTTGACTTTCGTTAAGGGTTCCAGTAAAACCTCGGCCAATAAGCTGTCTCTCAATCGACTGGCAGGGAGAGCGACGGTTCGTGGTTCTGTGTGTGTGGGGGCGGGCGCTCAAAAGTTTTAAGAGAATCTGTTGAAATGTGAGTCGGCTCGGGTATCGAGCGCTTGTCTGGTCCGCTCAGAAACCCTCCTTAAGTTATGTTATGAATCAAAGCTCCATGTATAATTAACCAGAAGTAAATGGTCTATTAGCCAGGCTGAGTAAGCCGCATTGATTAACAGAGATCATCTGACGGTTCAACCAATTAGTCTGCAATCAAAGCGCCGCACGGAGTCAGATCCAGGAACGGAGACCCAGGATTTGTTACCAGCAGACCGTTTCCACATTTGAGACGGATGCGAGCAATCGGATTATTAAATCTCAGGGTAGCTCTCAACTCTGGATTTGCCGTCACTTCAATTAGTCGCTGGACCGTCTCATACCTCAGATCTTAATAAGCATCTTGCTCTACGCCCGGCTTGGATTACAGTTACAATTTCCTCCCCTCCAAGTCGCGTAATTATAAAAACAGACTTTGTCACGTTTGGAGCAATTATGAAATATGTGATAACACTCGATTGAAACCAGATAAATGTCAGTGTATTGCATGTATTTCCTGTTTAACTCAAGTGCATATATGTTTCTTGGCTCATTTTTTAAATTAGTCTTGATTATAAAAACTAAGGACATTATGATCCCATCACTGACTGGAGCTGCTGGATGATGAGCTCCTCCTCGTTGAGGTACTTGAGTCTCTCCTCCTCCACCAGGAGGCGCTGTCTCTGTAGGGGATCCTCCTGCTTCCTCAGGGCGTCGGCCACGCGCACCTTCAGCTCCGCCTCCGTCCGCTTCAGCAGAGTTCGCACTGAATTTTGGTTCTCCATCTGCACGAGCACATCCACTCACAATGTTAAGAGATAAAGACACTTGAGTCAATATTACTTTGACTTTTAATAAAAATCTGCCGTGACAACGGGACGTGGAAGAGGAGAATCGCAGGTCGTGGCCTCTTGTTTTTACTGCCACAAGAACGTTTTGCTAACGTATCCCCCGGCAGCCATGGGTTCAAATAGCTTTGAGTCTTTCGCCTCGAAAGCACCGCTAGCAAGTGGTTTCCTCTGTGGTGTGTGTGTGTGTGTGTGTGTGTGTGTGTGTGCGTACAACGTTTCTTCTGCCCCGAGGAGAAAGAAGGCTGACGTGCACAGAAGCACTGAGCGTGAACTCGACTCCTTCTCACTGTTATGAATGGAATATTCTGCAGGACTATTCCATGTAATACAACTCCCTGGATTGAAAAACACCTGGTAAGCAAGAAAAAAATGAATAATTGATCAGCCTCATGTTCCACGATGTGAGACACGACACCATATCACAAACATTCCCCAGTATTCCCCAGTTAGACGACTAAAACTGCTGCTGTTGCATCACGGCAAACACAGGGAGTAGGATTAAATAATTAAAAAATATATTAATGTATACAGAAAAATTATTTCAATATTGTGTTGCCTGTCTCTTCTGCACACGGTCTTTGAATAAGTTATGAGCAGCATGTAACATTTAAGCTGCTTGCCATCGCCACGGGAAACTGTACTTGTCCAGGTGCACAGGTCACACTTGAGCGCACATACAGGTACACAGCAAGAGTGTCCTCTGTCCTCTGACAGCACCACTCCCATTGTCTCGCTCTTATCCCCCCCGGACCCCTCACTGGTTAACCGTTTGGAGAAGCTCGTGTGATTGCTGTCGGGGAAGAAATAAAATCCCCTCGTCTGTCGCTCTCATTAGTGCTTCCTTCCCTCCTCTGCCGGTGACAGTTTAACTCGCGCTCTCCTCCCGCTGTAACCATGGCACCGCAGATGGAGCAAATGAGCGCCGCGTCGCCGTTAACTTGCACGCGTCGTTTGTTGAATACAACACCGTACTTTTTATCTTCCACTCATTCGATTTTATTAGGAATCCTCTGAAGGTACGATGCCTTCGATGTGGACCTCATGCAGTAAAGCTCTGCGTGTGAACCTGCTGGTGTTATTTACTGTAGTTGTAGTATCGAAGAGAAGATCAAATAAACATCAAAGCCGGCGATGCTGCATAAACAAACACGTGTGTTGCAATATTTTATAGTATTTTTGATATTATGAAAATGTTACATTGTGGAATACATTTAGAAAAATAAAAGCATTCATATAAAGAAGACTAATTTGGTAGTTTTGGGCGGGACTTTGGCGTCTTACAGCTGTGCATTTACAAGGGAATCAAGAGTGAATCCGAGGAGAACATAAAATTACTTCAATATTTTAAATATTAAGCTGGACACATGCCACAAATAGTGAACCACATGGGTCGTAATATGGGAGAAGAAGAGATTTTCTCGATGGATACACCCTGTACCTGCGTTTTGCGCAGCTGGCCGAGCTGTTTGCGCAGGTCGGTGGCGTTCTGCTGCAGGCCGTGCAGGTGGAGCTGCATCTGCAGGCGCGAGGCGCCGTTCACCGGCGTTGTGTTGGAAGGGGGCGGCGGCATCAGAGCGAGCGGGGCCGACGGCGTGTGAGCTGCCAATCACAGAGCGGGACACAGAGCGTCACCGAGGGGGGTCGTCGGGGGGAAACAAATTGATCAGTTTGCTGGCGTGTGCTTTCGTGAGACTTTCTGTCACGCGGAACACACACACACACACACACACACACACACACACACACACAGAGCTCCAAATAAATGCACGTAAATAGAACATCTGGGCACATTCACACACTGCAACAAATACAGTGTGAATGCTAAAAAAGCACCATATTCACACGACCCTGAAAGCCCACTGGGAGAAATGAGAGCTCATGCTATTAGTAACCCATACAGAGGTGCAATTAGTCTGTTCAGTGGTGACACACGAGGGATAGTCATGCTCTTATCTTCACACAGGGCCCTGTGAGTATGACTATGGAATCTCTCTCACACACACATTAATGAAAGAGATCCAAGTCTGTGACAAAAACAACTTTCTGAAATGCCCAAAGGGAGAGCCGAGCATAAATTCAAAAAGTAGAGACAGCACGGGGTTGGTGGCAGAAGGGGGGGTTGGGGGGGGTGGTGGAGGGCCGAGGTTCTCTCTGGGAAACCAGCCAGGAGGAAAATGTGAGGATAGACTTTGCCAGCTACCCGGCAACACCACACACCCCGTACAGAGAGCGGAGAGCCAGGAGAGGCGGAGGAGAGGAGATCAGAAAGGGCGACAGAGGAGGAGATGGCGACTACCTTTCTGCTTCAGCCGTCCAGCTGGAATGTAAAGAGAGTGCGCCGGTTACCGGGTGGATTAATGGGAGGGTGATAGAGAGTCAAAGGAAAGTCTTTAAAGTTCATACTTACAAAACGCAGATTTTTTTTTTATAGACTACACCAGAGAAAATGTTTGGTGTTTTGGGAGGCGTCGTGCCGTGAGGGAGCTTCACGGGCCGCTGCAGACTCGCTACAACATTAAGGACGTGGCACAGAAGCAGGAATGCTGCAGCGTGTATATACGACGCTACCGTGGCTCACGCTTTGATGCATCTATGCATCCACGATCGTAAAAAAATGGACATAATGAAGCCTCGTAAAGCTCTCCGTTTTAATAGCTCTCTGAGGAGGTACCTTTAAACAGCTTTGAGCTGTTAGAAGCTACATATTTACGTGTATTTTATTCTCATGTTCCTCAGAGCCTCGCCGGTATTTTCCCTCAGTGAGCTAAAAACGACCCCGAGGTGGACAAATTCATTGAATACTCATCACCGTGTGTCCATCTATTGGAGTGAGTCTTTAAAGCCTCGATGGCCTCTAACTTTAACGGTTCTATAAAAAGTGGATTTGACCGGCCGCCTTCTTATGTAAATGGTAAGTGAGTCATTTCGAATTAAACTTGTCTGGAGAATGAAATAAAGTGAAAGAGAGAAACAGAAGGGAGGGATGAATGAGGTGGAAACCTGACCAGCGCCAATCCGTCAAAGACGTGGTTCTTTTGGGGAGGGGGGAGGATGTCAGTCGAACTCTGCTGCGGTAAACGAGGGGCTCTCTTGTGGTCAGAACGCAGTACATTTTGACTGTGTCTATGCGATTTGGGCATTAAGTCAAAAGAAATCGCCAGAATATGGTCGGTCCAATCAGATTTAGTCTGATTCATGTTTACAGCTCTCAGTCCATCAGTTCAGTGTGAATGCAAACTGGACCAGAGCTGCAAAGCAACTATGAAGAATTTTTTTCTCCTGATTTGGAACCTCATGAACCAAACTACGCCCTTAAAGGCGACACAGACAGTGTGACAGAGTGATTTAAGTCACACGGGTCAGCAGTGGCGGTAGCAAACAAGAAGGCCGGTAACGGATCGCTAACACCGGCCCCCCGAACGCGCCGCTGTACTCACTTCCGGTGGCGGAGCCGTCACTGTTGGTATCGGTCTTCTCGCTGGAAGAGAAAGGTAATGTCCGTGAGAACTCCGTCCCTTGGTCCGGAGGGCAGCCCGCCATCATGCAGAGACGCAGCAGGCCGCATCTGAGGATCAACGGCCACAGGGCAAGGCAATTACAGTGCTAACGCTAACAGCGCTACTGCTGGACACTAACAAGTTATCGTCTTGTTCATGAGGCGGAGAAGCCAACGATAACACTGTTCCAGTTGTAAACTCAAAATCTAGTGAAAAGCTATCTCACACATCTCTATGTTTTTCACGGCATGAATCAATAGCTCTGTGCCCTGCAGCTGATGTTTAGTGCTCGGTACTCACACAAAGTAATGCCTCTGCTAATTGCCTGCTTCATGCTCCCGTCAATAATGCTGCCCATGTGTCTGACCGTGAGTTTCAGAGGGTTAGTGGGGTGTAACGGGGGCTCTTACGTGCTGTCGCTGTCTGGTGCCCTGGTCAGCACACTCTGGACCAGGCCAGTAAGGCTGGCTATCTGCTTCTCCATCGCCTCCATACGCTCCAGACGATGATCCCTGCAAACGTAACGGCCACAGATCAATCGCCGAACCGCCGAAGATAACAGGAAGTTAGGTCATTTAAAGAAAAGAAAAAACGTTCCGATGCATCAGGTCCATTTCCCCCACACAGACTGGTACTGACCTGCTGCTGTCTGGGTCCTGTCCAGACATCGAGGAACCGAAGCCGGGCGTGGCCCTGCCGCCCTCCCCTGGCCCGGCTGTCAGACACAGAGGCTCCGAGCCGGAGCTGGGCCTCGACTTGGGGCTCTCCACGAACACAGAGGAGGAGGCCGAGTCCTTGCGGAAGGCCTGCCTGACGGGTGAGGCTCTGTTGGGGGAGCTGGAATAGTCCCTGTCTCTCATCTGCATGTCGGGGATCTTCTGCGGGGACGAGGGCGGCATGCGAAAGCCCATCCCCAGCGTGGCCGAGGAGTATGTGTCGGAGTAGAGCGAGCCGCCGGGCTTGTAGAGGGAGTCCTCCAGGTCCCCTTGGAGGGCGGCGGCGGAGTAGGTGCTGAGGGAGCGCACGGAGCCGCGGCGGTACAGGCCGCTGGTAACGGGGAAGCTGAAGGGGTCCCCGATGGCCGCCAGCGACTGGGTGGAGGCGATGCTGAGGCGGCCCTCGTGCATCAGGCTGTAGGGGTCCGCGTACAGCCCCTCGCTCTTCATCAGCGCCATGTTCTTGGCGGAGACCTCTTCGTCGGGCTTCACGTCGCGGCGCTCCAGGATGGCGCTGGGTGACGGGGACAGGCCCGAGTTGGCGGCGTGGCCGGCCGCGGGATGGTGGGGGTGCCGGGACTGCTCGTGCTGGGGGTGGGACCCGGCGAAGGACGGCGGGCGGCCGCCGCTGTAGGAGAGGCGCGAGCGCGACGGGGAGCCGGAGGAGGCCGGGGCCGTGGAGGAGGGGAGGCTGTTGAGGCGGCGGGTCGGGGAGGAGTCGCGAGAGGAGTACACCATCTCCCTCTGCAAAGGAACAAGCAGGGAGCATCGTTACCATGGAGACGTGCGGATGGGAGCGCGGCGGCGGCTCCCCGCGAGTCCGTTTCACGTGAAGACGGCTGAGACGGAGCGCGCTGACGATGCATTTCTCTCAAGACCAATTATAATCGTCACGCTTATTTCATTATTCTTTTTTTATTTATTAACGACAGAATGAAAGCAAAGAGAACCGTTGCTGAACAAAAGGAGAAGTTCTCAGTAGGTCACACATTCCCATGTCAACGAGAGCTTAACAGATTCATTGATTACATCAGTTCGTGGTTTAGGATTAAAATTAGTTTTCCTAGAAATGAGGTCATCACGGCGGGGAACTGAGCTTCTGTTGTTCATAGAAACGATTTCTCCTCAGGTGAAATATTGATTTTGATCTCATCCCTCATCCCCCCCCCCCTGTAGCCAACTAGCACGTGACACCATGCAGCACACAGTAAAATACTGGAGCTTGTAACTTCTGACACAGATGTTACATCCAGGTACAAATATATATCCTATAAATGAAATGAATGAAGATGTGTTCCTTATATTCATGCCTTTAAGAATTTTAAACCACCATATACACACACACCCGCACACACCATACACACATGGTTTTAAGCTGATTGTTTGCGTGGTTAATTGCAGTTGTATTCTCAGCATGGTGTGAATACAATGCAGATGGTAGGAACGGATTTGTAGGAAATTATGGAGAAAAAAAAGGATCTCCCTCCGGCTTCCTTGATCTTCACCGAAGCAGAAATATGCCCATTTCACAGAGGAACATTGTTCTCCGCTGCCTGCACGGCAACAGATGGCCTACTTGAAGGTAAGGAATGCATCTCCAGGAGGAATACCTGTTCAATAAGCCACATTCAGCCCGTCAAAGTTACCATTGGAACATGAAACACACCGTTAGCAAGCCAAAGAAACACACCGCTGCTCTCCATGTGCAGGCAGAGCGTGACAGCGGTTCTCCCTGGCAGCTCATTTGTCAAACATCCAACTAGCAGACAGCTTTCCCTCTCTAGAATAACCCCGGTTGCCCTCTGCCCCCCCCCGGCACCCCCCTCCTCACCCTCAGGTCTCCGTTAGCCAGGTGTGCGGCAGCAGGGTACGACGCGTAGATGGGCTCTTTGCGGTAAATCTTGATGATGCTGCGGTCCTGGATGTCCCGGATGTCCTCCAGCTCGTAGAAGACGTTGCGCGCCTCGTCCTTGATCAGGATGGCCGTGTTGGGCGACTTCAGCATACCTGCCGTCAACTTCTGGGGGAACATGTGCAGGATGAGGGCGTGCAGCGTGTCCAGGCTGCTCAGCTCGTGGGTGATGTGGACGCGGCGCGTCTCGTCCCCGTACTGCAGGAACAGCACGCCTGGAAGAGGGACACACACGGGGGGTTCAGCGGGCGGAGAAAGAAGAACGAGCAAAAGCAGTTCCGTCAGATCTTTGCTTTTGTCGTCCACTTTTAGAGACATCAGTGGTGCCGATACAAGCATAGAGATTCTTGTGTTTTGGTTTACGAGATCCAGATAACAATTCTCATTATCAAATGTCAGCGTGAACAGTCACAGACGGGAAGAGAAGGGCCGCGGAGCTGTGTGAGAATCCTAAAATTATAACTTTGACATCCCTTCAGTATTGAAATTGAAACGATGGTCATTAACTTATTAATGCTGCAACCCTTGATTTCAGAGGTAAAGATGCGCCGCCTGACTAACCTGAATATTCATCTTCATACACCAGAGGGACAAACAAAAAAGAACAAACAAAGCAAAGAAAGACCAGCGATTAAAAGTCAGGGTGGATTAGATATAACAGACGGGAGAAGTGGTTAGTAGACGTGGAGAGGAGAGTTCTACTTCTGTCTCAACTCAACCTCAATCAGTCACTGACACACAACAGCTCTCTTCGCCTGATGCAACAGCCTCAAGGCCCTTTTGTCTAACTGAACTCAAAAGTAACGGTGCGGTTTTCCTTCATGAACACAGTTGAGTTGACCTGAGGGATCTACGCTCTGTGTGGGCTCAGGACCAGCGTTTACCCTGACCGGCATGCCGGTTAAAATCTTGACCTGGAGATTGCAGCTTGTTCTGGCTGGCGGAGCGGGACAGCGGCAGGCTCTGGCGGAATCGGTTCATCCGGTTGAAGCCGACGGGGATGTCGGCCTCCGACATGGTCTCCAGGGATTCGGCGGAGGCGAAGGAGAGCTTGGCGGCCTGCTCGGCCAGCCCGGACTGGGTGGACTGGGAATGCCGTGGACTGCGGCTCTGCAGCGTGAGGGTGAGGGCGGGGGGAGGGGGGGAGGGACACACACACACACAATCGTTAACTGGGAAGTGAAGTCAAGGCGAGAGAGGAGAATGGGTTGATTGACGGATGTAGTAGGACCAAGACAGTGAGCGCACACTGAGACGCCACACAATCGACCACATAACGAGATTAACGAGGCCTTGACGACGAATTAGCGACCAGCCATTCACTAAGAATTAACGCCGTCACGGTATCAGACGTCACTCGGATGCCGCGGCAGAAAAGCTGAAAAAAAGGACACTGTAATTGTTCTCAAATGGCGTGGCGCTCCAGGGCATCCGCCTTTATGCATCACCTACGCTTGTTAAGGAGCAAAATTAAGCCTGTGCTCCAGCTGAGCATAAACTTATGTGATGTTTGCTCCACTTTGCACACCGCCCGCCTCCCCAACCCCCCCCCCCCCCCACCGCCCCTCTCCCCGCCTTAAATGAATCCTCGTGGGATGGGAGGAGAAGCTCGGGCGAATCCCGCGCTGTCACTGCTGGTTTATCCTGCGGCCCTTTGCTCGCCGAAGGACCCACTGAACTGGCTCCCTGATCCCCCCTCAGAGGCGTCCGTAATGAGCTCCCAGAATGCGCTCTGCCGGTTGTTCGGGGGTGACGGATGCAGAGCAGCGGCGCCGCTCTCGCGCGAGGGCGCATGATCTGCGGCTCTCGTTTGGCGCCGGGCGGCGGATGCACGGACGGCCGACCTCGCCTCTCAGCTGAACGACACAAACAGCCATTAAGTGCACCACTAAAACATCTCCTCGGCTTCTGGACGGGGTGCCTTCCTATTTTTGTTCAGACATTCATGGTTTGATTTGTCCAAAACAGAAGCTGCTTGACAAAAAAAATAATAACAATTTGTACAGCCTTAGTTCTACTTTGTGTTTGGATGAGCTGAACAAGTCAGCATTCTGCTGTTCGCATTCAGCTCCCAGCATCACGGAGCCTCACAGAGCGTGTAGCTTCCTAATGAATCGGTTCCAATTAATCATGTGACCCCTTAATCAGCGAGTTAAATGAGCGTTTGTTCATTCGACTTCAATCAATCACTCGGTTCAGTCTTTTCAGCCGCGACTAAACTCAACGAGCCGTAGAGAGATGTGACTGCGGCCACGTTAGATGAGCTGCTCTGCCGTCACACGTTTGTTTACGAGTAACACACACACACACACACACACACACACACACACACGCGGTGCTGGTGTCCGGTGATGGCGGCGGCACACGGTGTCGGAGCCCGCGATGCTGACAGATGACCCCCCACTGTGTGTCCTAATGGGCTCATTCATCTAAAGTGTGACCGACGCAGTGAGCAGCAGCACCTACCGCTGGGTGTCACATTCTGGCAGCGGGACTTTGGGGGGGGGACAGGTCTTCACTCAGTAAGATTGGGGCTCAGTCGCCGTTTATCTTTTTTTCGTACATAAATTAGATTCTCTTTGAGTTGCGTCTTTTAATTGCCCTTAATTGTACATCTTTAATATAATAAGTAAAACCTCACACTTTCATTCCCACACTGGGAATAAAAGCAGTCATGGCATTCAGTTCGCTTTAGAGCTGCTGGTCTCTAATAACTTTGGACAGAGTGGGGAGTTTATTTACTTCCTCCCGCTTTCCAAGCTAAGCTAACCAGCTGCTCACCTGCGGCTCATATTTAGTATACAGACATGAGAGGGATACAAATAGTCTCATCCAGCACCCAGTAAGCCAATTGTTTAACCACGTGGAAGTGGATCTGTGGCGGAACCAGCTGCCTAAGTGAGATGTATTTGGCATAAAAATGAAATGTCAGCTTTGAGTGTGAATGGGAACGAGACACGTCGGAGAAAGGAGATTTCCTTAGTGAGAATCGGCTGAATCTGCTCACGCTGCACGCACCGGCGTCATGTGACGGGAGTTCCCCTTCGAGGGAAACCGGTTCCACCTCCTACTTGGGTTGCTCCTCAATCCTCACTCTACGCCCCCCCCCCTCCCTCCGCCCAAACCTTTTACACCAGCACTCAATCACTGTCGAGAACTCCACGCTGTTTTAAGGGCACGTCAGAAGGGAGGAACGGGAGGATCTGAGACGGAAGGAAAGAGGAACACGGCAGCTGGACAACGGACCTCAGGCTACAAACTGCATTAAACTCATTGCAACCTCCCACTATGTTGTTACTACACACACACATCATGGTTTAAGGTCAAGTGATGGATGTATTTTCTATGATGGGGAACATACAACTCATCCCACTATGACACTTCAATCTTTATTCAGTCTGCAAACCTCTTACCCTTGCAAAAGGATTTTTTTTTCTTCATTTATTTAATATAAATGTCAACTTAAAAATGTATTTGCAGTTCGCTCAGTTGGCAGTTGGTGAAAGACGCAACGGAACAAGCGGAGCACTAGTGAAAAAATTGCATCCACTGTAATGAAACAGAGACGGACTCGATGCGTGTGAAGGGAGAACGGAGGTTTTTGACTGCTTGAGTGACAGGTGTTAAAGAATGAAGATCACAGTCCTCACACCTCAACCGCGTCTCCTCTTATCATCTGTACCTTGAGCTTTTTCTAATCTCATTTTACGTTATCGGCCTCCCTCTCTGTTTAGTGCCGGCGGGCAAAGCTGCGTCCCTGTGACCCGCCTCCATAAGATCGATCCGTCTCTGCCATCCAATTGTCTCCGCTTGCTTTTCCTGCCCTTTCATTATTTCACCCCGTCTTCTCCAGCTCTCGGGCAGATCTTCTGCCCGAACACACAATCCCCGACCCCTGCAGTACCGTCGATGCACGGAACAAATGGCTTTGCCAAATCGCTGTGGATTGTGCGTCGATGTGAAGCGCAGAAGGACAGCTGGAGACGCTGGAAGCGATTCTCTCTCCCTTCTCCTGCTTATGAACGTGGCATCGATCCTCTGAGGGTGGCAGGAGTCTAACATCAGGCGAGAGACGGTCAATCGCATAGAGACACTCGAACGTTCAAATTAAGAGTCGCCAATTAGCCTAATCCCCCCAGGACGCGTCTTTGGAACATCCACACAGCCTCCTCGCAGGAACCAACAGACAGTTCATTCTAATTTTACAGCATTACTTCATGTTGTGCAGCTCATATCGTATCGTCGTATGACGATAGAAATGAGCGTAGTAGCTCGGTTCAGGGTTTATTTTATTTCGTCTCAGGTTACAGGCACACGTTTTTTTTTCATTTATGTGATAGACTGGCCTCTAAATTCCAGATGTCTGACCTCTCGTTTGAAGTTTAAGTACTCGTGGGGAGAATTACTTGGCCTTCCCCAGGGGTCAGGACACATGCTTATTGATATTCGGTGACATTTCCAACCCGTCTGAACGATATTGTAGGCAGGGATTCCGCCTGTGTGCTTCCGCCACACACACAGATACGTTCCTTAACTTGCTGCGTTGAGGCACCTCCCTGTCTGTCTTTGTGCAGTGGAACGCCACAACAAAGGGAGTCACGTTACCCACCGGGCCAACGTTCAACACGTCCCGGCGCTGGCTCGGTGCGACCGGTGCGTAACAAAAGCCTCTGCAAGCCCGACTCGAGCCTCTGAGCCGACGGCTCTGCGTGGTTTCAGTAATGGCTCAGCGGCACGTCTGAAATCCCTCCTTAATGTCTCAGTCAGTGTGAGTAATACGTCGGTAAGGTCACATGGCTGCGGGCCGTTAATGCCAGCTGAGGAATCATAAATCCAGAGACGCGTCTTCTGCAGATTAAATGCAGCCGGAGGCGTTTAAACTGTCGTCACCTCCGACAACACACACGCACACGCGCGCTGCCAGACCAGACGAGAGATGCCAAGGGTGTTGCAGAGGCCAAAGGAGAGGAGCAAGAGACTGGTGATGCCCGAGGAGTCTGACGTAATCCCACAGAACACACACACACACACACACACACACACAATGGACAGGAGACTGACAAACGCACAGGGACACTTGGACACGCAGCACTGACCTTAAAGCTCCAGTAGTTGGGTTGTTGCTGTGACGTTCATGAAGGAGAATAGAGGGAAGACAGAAAGAGGGAAGTTAGATAATTCTCTGACGTAAAAGAAACCACTTTTAACTGGAACTTTAAAAAAAAGGAGCCGGGATGACTGTGTGGAAGAAAAACGGCTTCATCGGTCGTCTTTTTCTAAACCGTTTTCTTGTCACGTGTTCCTTCCCTCACAGGTAACATGTGAAATGGAACGTGGGATGTGAGCTTTACATTAAAACATCACGGTACCAGGGCCAACAACAAGAAATGAAAAAGGAAAATGATTAAAAATAAGGTTGGGCAGAGTTTGTGAATTTATTTAAATGTAGTTCTTATTCTTATGTGGAGGCCGTTTTCAGAGCCTTCAGCTTCTCTTCTGCACGAAGCACATTATTCTCCTGTGGCACGGATGGAAAAAAAAAAGTGACAGGCAGGATTTGATTTATGATAGCTGGTGGTTTTTCATCAGCAGCTTTCAATTTTTAACACTGTCCTTACAAAAGGCGACATTACTTCAGTAAACAGGAGCATCGGAGGGAATGTTTTCAACTGATTAATACTTTGTTGTAATCCATTTATTCATTTAATGTCCCCTCATTTGGCCATTCAGCTGATGAGAAAGAAGAGAATGCTCATTTTTTGAAGAGGATTCATATTTATACGTATTTTAGGAGCAGTAGGAGCCCCGGAGAGCAAGTTGAGCATCCGGGGATCAAACGGTCGAGCCTGCGATTGGAGGACCAGCCGTCTTCCCCCCGAGCTGCAGTCGCCTCAAAGTACACAATGAAATATGCACCGTTTAGGATGAAGCTGTTGACTAAACGTCAAATACAAAGTTTGCAGAATTGCAGCTGCGCACTTTTACTTTACTTCACGCGCCGTTTCAGAGGGGACGTTGTCCGTCTCTTCTGAGAAGCTGCTGCTCGACGTGTCTTTGAATGAACGAGAGCCTTCATTCACATTTTCTACTCATGTCCCCTTTTCCAAAAGGAGCGTTCTACCTGCTTAAATCCTCGGTACTAGAAGAGCAATGCGATGGATGCGGGACAGACGTTGGGAGTAGGATGCTCCTGTAACGTGGGTAAACACGAGCCCAGGGAAAGTTTCCACCTTCGTGCTGGGAGGTCGCAGCTAATAATAACGTGCACGATTCTGTCTAAAACGTATTCATCTAGACTCGGATGCACTCAGACAAGTGGGACACTCAAAACGATACGGAGCGTACTCTCCGCCCACGCTTCTGTTTCCCGCCCCATAGCTTACACATTTATACCAACACATGCCTGTTATTATGTAAGTAACATCTCTTTGATGTGACGCGGAGGAGACGGTCTCCCGGCTCCTCGTTGTGCACTTTCTTAGTTACATCAATGGTGCCGGAGCAAAGCGTTCAATTCTCCGTAATGATTCATTACATATAAATACAAACACCTTTAAAAAAAGAGAGACGATATTGTCACATAGTTTGAAGCAGGGCGGTTTGTCTCGCTTCATTAAAAGTGGGTGAAGTGGTTCCCTTTCAGGGGTCAGACAGGAAGTTGGCCCTCGACTACCTGATTGTGCGTCATTCATTGTGCGCAGCAGTCAGTAAAGCTTCGTCCTTGAGAAGCTGCCGAACGGACGGCGGCTCGGAAGCTCCATCGGTGAGTCATAAATAATTGCTGTTCACTTGCTCGAGACAACATGATTTCATTTTTACCCCACAAAGCTACAGGGCCGGCTGTCCTTCATGCTGCAGACGGGATTTGTGGTCGGGTGTTTCATCAGGTAAAGCAGAGGTCTTCAGCCAAGGACCCCCAAACTGATGGCGAGGTGGAGCAGGGACCCCCCTATTCCACGGAGTTTGGTCCGCCATCTTTTATTCTTGAGCTTCACGCTCTTTAGACGCGATCTGATTGGCTGGTGCCTGCGCTGTCGTATCAGCATGAAAGGAGCAGTGAGGGAACCGGTGCCCAAAGCTTGAGAGCTGCCGAGGGAAGCTGAACGTGTGTGTGTGTTGCGCACTGACAGATGACGTCTTCTCCATCGATTTATCCGTTCGCTTCAATATGTTGGATTCATGTGTATTTAAAGACCATAAATAAAATAAGATTCTGAAGGGATTTACATTTGTGGGGAAAAAAATAGTTGACAACAAAACAATTGTCTTATCAACCAAAAATTTCCCGACCCCCCCTGCAGTACCTTCGCGGACCCCCTTTTGAAGACCTCTGAGTTAAAGTAAAGCCGCTCGCTAATCGAACAATTCTCCAGTCGCCATTATTCTGCTTCCTACACTCATTATATGAATCATTTAAATAATATGCATTGTGCAATGTGTTGCTCATGGTATCTGCATCTGTCACCCTGGGAGAAGGGTTCCTCCTTAACATTTTTTGGGGGGTCTTCCTGACCCGAAGGGCACAGACGATTACGCACAGATATGCAAAGTCAATTAATCGAATCCATCTGGCCTGTGCAGACGTTACGAACGTCATCGCCGTCGCTTTACGGCGTCAATCGCTGTCACGCCATCTCCAGCGTGAGCCTGATGCACGCAGTGAGAGGTCGGCTTGAACTTTGGGTGGAGGAGCGGGAATGCAGGTAACATCTACACACTGAGCCCCCGACCGAAGGACGCAGCCCCACAGAGCGAAGCGCCGCGTTACCTGACCGGCATGTAAAGCAGGCTGCGCCCGCACCACCCCTCCTCCACCTCCCGTCTCCTTCCCATGTCGTCATCCTCTCTGCACCTCCGCCCCCTTTCCTCATCACAACCACTCTTACTATCTCCCCCCCCACCTCCGCACTCCCCCCGTTCTAGTTTGGCTCCTCAACGTTACCGCAGCCTCTCGCCCTTTCTCTCTCGCTCTCTCTCGCTCTCTCGGTTTAAGAAGACAACGGACATAAAGACACTCGGCCGGACGCGCGGAGACGGAGCGTCGTCCGCCGTCCAGCATTTGCACGCCGTTGCCACAACAACCACAATAGACACACGAGGCGCGCAACGTAATCCTACCTCGCACAGCCCCCCCCCACACACACACACACACACACACACACACACACACACACACGTGCATCCAGCTCCCAGTTTTAAGCTTCCACCCCGTCTCACCTGCAGTGCACCTGTCCACCTCGCCAGTCATCCCGGGCTGTCCGTCAGGGGCAGCGTATCCTCATCGTGTTTTTACCCGGTGCTTCTCTCACCCTCCCTCCCCTTGCCCTCGCTCAGTCTCCCTCCCTCCCTCCCTCCCTCTCTCCCTCTCTGTCTGTCTTTCTCTGCTCTCCAGTAGCACATGCGGCGGAAACTCTTTATTTAATTCATTACAACACCAGCCGATTAGCTCCTCTGCAGATGTGTGGCTGGCTCCTGCTGGCGCTGGCTAATTGAGCAGCAGGCTGCTTGAATGGCTGCAGAGCTCCTCTCGGGCTCCTCCCTCCCCCATGCCTCTCCCCCTCCTCCCTCGTTGTCCATGCTCTGCACATCCACGAGATGACAAGAAATCCTCTGCTACCCCCAGGTGCAGTGAAGGTACCCTGTCACTTTAAGATCTGCCCAGTCTCTCGACCACTGCTTAAAATATATATTATATATTATATTCTAAAACAGTCGGCCTCGTTATTTCTCTCTTCCTTCTGTCTTCCATCATTGTGCAATTCCTGCTGCTCTACACAGCCTGACCTTTGCAACGCGATATCTCTGCTTGCCATTTATGGGAGAGGTTGCCACGGAAACTATGGACTCCACCTGCCCGCCCTCGCCGCTGCCTTTCATTCTGTCGCGTCCCCCCGGTGTGCTTTTCTGTCACGCTTTTTTCTTTATTCGCAACACAAGTGTTCAGATAACCGCATTTGCATAAATGCATTAAATTGGATCATTATCTGCGGGTTCCTGTCTTCCTCCAC
Source organism: Gasterosteus aculeatus (assembly GCF_964276395.1). Taxonomy (NCBI): domain Eukaryota; kingdom Metazoa; phylum Chordata; class Actinopteri; order Perciformes; family Gasterosteidae; genus Gasterosteus; species Gasterosteus aculeatus. The sequence continues at coordinate 16,222,885 of NC_135699.1, read as the reverse complement.
ACCTCACCGGTGCGTATATGTAAAGTTCTGCAGGTCAGGGCGGCAGCGGAACAAAGCCGAGCTCGGCTGTGACAGTTTAATGACGGCCTCTGATAACACAGGTACAGAAACCTCCTGACAGCTTCACTTATTCTCGCCCCCTGTCCATTATTTCCACGGGCACAACGTGAAGCATCGTGTTGCTCTCGTCTTGAATGTTACCTGACAAGAGAGTCTCTGTTGCCCGGCGATCCAGGACCCCAAACGATTAACGATAAACGAAACGCGGGTCACGTCGCCGCGTGGCTCCAAATGGACAAAAAACAGACGGGTGAAATGTGATCACACACGTCACAAGACCGGGGTGGGGGGGGAGGCAACGTATACCTGTTCTCGTGCAGCCCGCTCCGACGCTCCCCTCATGCTGGCGTGGGAGGGCGAGGGGGACGGCGGGTTGTGGTGCGGGCTGTGGTGCGCGTGCTGCTGCAGCTGCTGCTGCTGCTGCTGGTGCTGCTGCTGCTGGTACTTGCTCTTCAGGTGGTCCATGAAGGCGTCCCTCTTGCGCTCCATGTCGACCTTGTGCAGGTTGGTCAGGGCCTCCAGGCTCTGGGCGGCGCTGACGGTGTGCCGGTGCTCCGACGTGTGCACCAGGCCCACGTTGGAGAAGCGCCGCGCGCTGTTGCCCAGCGTCCGGTACTCCCGCGGGTACTCCAGGTCATCGGTCGAGATCATGTGACCGCCTCCGCGCTCGGCATCTGGATGGATGAAGGGAAGGAATGGAAGGAGGGAAGGGAAGGAAGTGAGATAAATAGGGGTGAATCCCCACACAGGGAAAGAGTTCAGGGTCGAGAGGCGCGCGCGCACACGCACACACACACACACACACACACACACACACACATACACACACACACACACACACACACACACACACACACACACACAGGTGGAGACAAATAGAGCAGAGGGGATGGTAGTGGAAAAATAAGGAACAGAGGGGATAGGAGAGAGAGAGAGAGAGAGAGAAATGGGATGTTAGAATATTTGCCACCAGCACAAAGCGGTTCCCTTGAGAATTATTGATTTCAAGTTCTAAAGGGAAGAAAAATGAGAAAAGTGAAATGCTTCTGCAATTATAGATCAAAGGAAGAGGGTTTAAACTAAGTTGGTTTTGCCGGATATTCCACCGTGATATTCTTGTAGTTTTAAGTCTTGTTTCGTTGTGTTGGGGCGGCAACACTCCTCTCCTCTCCGTCCCTTAACACCCGCCGCCTCTTCCTCTGCATATTCCCACTGACTCTCGTCCGGACGCCACTGACTCCGCCGTCCATTGTTAAGGAGGCGCGTCGCCCTGGCGCTCTGGCCTTCTAGCGGCGCTGTGCACGCCGCTTCGAGAAAGGAAGGCAAACAAAAAGGGAAACAGAACGGGCGACGAAGACAAAACACAGAGACGTGACTGGAGAAATGAAGGAACTCAGAGAGGGATGCAAACGAGCAGGGAGCCATTCGCCCGGTGAGTTACCTTGCTTAGGGAAACAGGCCCCGGCGTGGGCTAGAAGAGAAACATGCCAAGGGTTAATTTGTGATGCAGGACAACGTCACATGACCATCAGAAAAGAGCTATCGTGAAACAAAAGCCCTTTCTCTGAATTACAATTAGATAATGCATTAATAATGCATTACGATGTTTCACACGGGTTAACATATGAGGAGATGGTTTGCTATGAATACTGATAGCGTCTTACAATAACCTGCAGAGGGTAAATTAATATTGTATATCACAGAAATCACAAGACGATCATTCACATTTTCATATAGCTTCTCCATCCCATATAAACTTTAAGCAGGTAGAATAACCAGTAACATCAGAGATGGATGATAGGAAATAAAAAACAAAAAGTATAAAAAGGCTAAATTGAGCTTGAGGGAAACATCTGAACATTAAGGGCTCATCAGCGAGCGCAGAGGAAGAGCCGGCCAGATGGAGGCAAACTTCAACACAAGGAGAAGCCTGTTTGGGCCGGAACCCACACCAGGCCCCTGACATGCAGCACATTATGAAGTACTGAGAAACTGAGCGCGACTGACCTCCTGGCTAACAGCATTAGCATTGAGCTCTCCGCTGCACATCAAGGCTCATCTGCCCCCCCCCATCTCTGGTTTACACTTCATCAGGTGGGAGCTTATTGTGCGTCGGTTAACAAGGGCCCGACTCAGGGGCCCCGTTACACTGGCCAGCTGACTAAGGCTTCATTATGGTGACGATGAAAAACACCAAAAGAGTTTCTGCTCATCGGCTGCAGAATGTCGACGTTCTACCTCTTCGTACCACGGTTTGGAACACAGCCTACTTTCAGTGGGGGGAGACGTCATGTGGGCGGAGGAGCAACCCGAAGAAAAGGGGAAGTTCATCATCTGTACTGTCGTCACCCGCAGCCAATATGTTTCCACGTTAAGCCTGCAGACAATAACCCCGACAGCCAAAACAATCTGAGCAACGCCAGCTTCATTTAAACCGACACAAAAAGAGCCCTGATGGGGGGGGGATGGGGGGGGGGGGGGGGTCTGCAGCAGGCAACTACAAAGACTAAGAATCTCCAGGAAAAGATGGTGCACGTTGGTCAAGGAAATAATTATAATACTAATAATAGAGGGCACTAACCTGCCAGATGGAGCAAGCCGACTCCACCCGCAGCCCCCTCCCTTCCCCCCACCCACATTCATCACGATCTCTGGCGCATTTCACCGAGCCACTTTGTGAACTTTTCCCTTCTCGCCAGTCAGCGCCGCCTTCAGAGGGTTATTTATACCGAGGATTTAGTGCGTTCGCCAACTCGCCCACAATTACGATCACCACACATCCACAATAACGTTATGCAGCATCACAGACACACCCCGGACCCCCGGGGAGAGAAAGGGGGGGGGGGGGTTATTTCCTCTACAGCCACCTGATGAATTGGACTTTGAACTGGGGGAGAGAAGCTGCGTCTAGTGTGGAGAATCAGGACGTGAGGAGCAAAGCGGATTGGTTCGCTGTGACGGGTTTGGAACAGGCAGGCGTGTGTAGCTTTATATTGTGGGCACGTTAAACAAGTGGGTCAGAGTGATTGCGTGTGTGTGTGTGTGTGTGTGTGTGTGTGTGTGTGTGTGTGTGTGTGGGGTGGGGGGGGGGCTTCAAGTCTCGCAGAACCTTAGGAAAGCTGGCGACCGCACGCACAGAAGCAAACATTTATTAATAGCTGAATCTAAATTCACGGGATCTTGCAGCTGCACCTCGAGGCGACATGAGTCCTAATTATTAATGCTGTATTTGAGAAAAATATGTATAAATTACCAGGGAGGATGCAAATATGCAAGACGATACAAAAATATATTTAGTAAAACATGCTGTATGAAAAAGGAACGCATGAAATGAAATGTATTCACTTTGTATTGATTTAATTAACATTTACTGGTTTCTCGGATTGTGACGGTGAAAAGTAACTAACAGTTTAAGATCCCTCTGAACGGTCGGTCTCAGGCACTAACTGAACATTACAAGGTCGTCTCTTGCTGAGATTCGTACCGTCAGACATCACAGGAGGGAAGTAAATAAACAAGAAGGTAATCAATGGACGAGGATGAATCTGGCCTCTCCCGGTGGTTCTGTTTTTGATTTTTTGAGTAAACATATTTTTGTACTTGCTCAGTTGTTTCATGCAGTGGCCTCCAGTGAGTCGCTGGTTATCCCAATTAAACCAAGAATTCAAACATCCTGGTTATTCTCATGAACGCCCCATCTAATAACTATTATTATTTCACGCTATTGGGTCGCCCTCCCCAGAAGGTCTGTCAGTATGCAGACGGTTTCGGGGAGGCCGGCTCTTCCCTTTCGATAAACAACCTAATTTACTGCAGCACGGCCGAGCAGCTTGTGGGATGCCGGCCGGTGGAATACCGAACAGGGAAGAAGGAGGGAAAGAGGTGAAATACAGGAGGAGTGCAGCAAACTGCTAATCCGCTACGTCTGTTAAAGGCTGCAGGCGGCGGGAAGTGAGCCAATGTGGGAGCAACTCTAGAACAGTCAAAACAAATAACTAGAAGCAGATTAAATGTCACCTTTAGAAGAAACACACCGCCAATCAGGCATCTGAGAGACCCTGCAGGTCACAGCTCAACAGCCCCCGACTGATCGGCCCGGGAAGCAACCCGAGGACCCTGAGAGAGGCGCTAACGTTAACGCGCTGAAACCAGCTCAAAGCTACGATGACTTCATCTCCACTCATCCTGCAAAGAGCCCATTGGATCTGTGTTTCCATCTCTCTTCTCTCTCCGGGTCGCGCCTGCTCTGCACTTGAAGCGGCGAGCCCGCGGGCGCAGAGACACGCGAAGCAGCGGGCGTGCGCACCTCGCTTCTTTTCCCTGCCCGTCTCCATTAAGGTAATCCGCCAGAGCTCGCAGGCCCCCGCCGCGCCGGGGGGCGGTGGGGGGGAAGAGTTAAAAGGGGTGAAACGGGGCGGCCGTCCCGGCGGGAGCGAGAAAACAGAGGAAGGTCAAAGGCAGCGCCACGGGCGGAGCGGCAGGCCGACTACGCCTGAAAGCTGACGGAGACGGCCACGACCTCTGCCGCAAGGAGGCGGGGAACGCCGTCTTGATCATTAAACTCCGGACGAAATGAAGTGCCCATGTTTCTACCTGCTGCGCCCCACCCCCCCATCCACAGACACCTGGTTGCCGTGGGAGACGCTAGGGAACGCTGCGTAGGCAGCCGAGTTCAAATTGTCAGCATTAATGTGGATGCAACAAAGCACCTGTTAATACACAAACGGCGATGAGCGGAGCGCTCGGCGGCGACATCCCTGGGGGCGCAAACAGAGAACGAGCGCATTCAAGTGGAGGAGCGAGTCGAGAGATGATGCACAAACGAAAGCGGCAGCTTTGTGTGACTCGTCGTCCCGGTAGAACGCCGGCTGTCTTAACAAGGGAGGGAGAGACTCTTAATTACAGCCTTTTGTGAACCAGGTCATTCAGCACATTATCGGTGCGAAGAGGACACTCGAGCCACACCTCATCACATCAGTGCTGCTCAGTTTAGCTCCACGGGGGGGGGGGGGCTGTCTTTAATGCAAGGGTGGAGGAAACAGAGTTAAAGGGATGGTGGAGCAAGTAGAGCCAGGAAAAGATGAGATCTAAACATGTCGTGTCATTTCTTCCACCAAAATAGAAGCAGGATTTTCTACAGGTATGTTTCTGAAACACGGCTACGAACGGAAACCATTGAAAACCAGTAAGACACTCAGAAGAAAAAAAAATAGAAGGTAAAAGTAATCTTGAGTGCACTAATCCATGCAAAATGTGAGGAAAATGGTTTAAAGCTGAGCCATTAAGTCATTAAGTAGCGCGCAAGAGATCAAATATGGATAAAGAATGAAACCGAATAACTTAACATTAAGGTTCTAGCTTTTTTAAAAAGAGTTTTGAACTAAATGTTTCCAATATTCTACAGCCATAAACTAAAGTTGGGGGCGGTTCACGCCTGAGTCATCGCAACATCCCGACCAGGCTGTTTCTGACAATGCGACCGCACACGCGGACCTTCAGCCGCGCGTCCCGGGACACGCACGCAGAGCTCGGCATCATCACGGCAGACGCTTACTTCTTAAAGCTCAAATCCAGGAGCTCCGGATCGAGCCAGCCGACTTTGAATAAGAGCCCCTTTTGTCCGCGGTGTCAGCGTGACACAAGTGACTTTCCGTGTGCGGATTTCAATGAAGCAAAGCTGAAGAAACAGCAACAGGAGGGAAACACGCCCCCCCCTTCAAATACTACGACATACGGCGCGATATCCAGACAAACACACAGACGTCTATCTGTGCGTGTTGAATTCATGTGCTGAGGAGCCGGAGGCCCCCAGAGTCACCATCCAACTGTGACACCCGTGTTTTATTAAAAAGAGGCCTCGCACAAATGGCACATTATTTCCTTTCCCCATTTCTAGAAGCATAAAGGAACCTCCAATTAGACCAAACCGGTAGATAACATTCAGAAGAGCCACAAAGTCCTTTTCTCAAGAGCAGCTCCTTTTATTTCTTCTATTAAATAATCACTGAAGACGAGCACACGGGCCAAGTTAATCCTTTGAGAGAGACACCGAGGAGTTAGCGCTCATCATGCAAACAGGCCGGGCGTCAGGGGCAGGTGGACGGAAACTCTCGTCCAATCAGATTCCGCCGGCGGTTCTTTTATCTCGCGCACACCGACCCTCAGAACGCACGCCAGCCACACGGAGAGCCGCACTTGAAACGGAGAGCGGCGGACACATCAAAGCTGCTTGTGAAGCCCTTTCGGCTGATGAATATGAGGATGAGTAGAAGGTGGAGGTCAATCACCGGTTCTAGGAGGACGTCCCACCTGTGGCGGCTGCTTCAACAGTCCGGTCTAATCGGTCGTCATCATCTGTCCCATAGGTGCGGGAGCATTAACACACACATATCTGCATACTCATGAGACGAGCCGGGGTGTTACGTGGGGGTTTGGGGGCGGGATCCACACCACAACGTCCACGTAACGTCATCTAAACGTTTTATACCAACAATGAATCAAATAGATGTGATTTGAAGATATTTTATTACCAGCTGATTTGCCGCTATGGTTCAGCCCCAACGTTAAATGAACACTAATATTTCTCCTCGTCTCTTTGATTACTCATTGGGCTTTAGAACTCTTTAACAGTGATGTCTCTCGTGCCCCCAAGAGGCCGCCAGAGAAACGTCCATCACTGCCGTGTTGTTCTGTCTCCTTGTCTCCCCGATGGCTTCATATTCTCACTCTACTCATCTGCTCTGCAGGCATTAAGGCAGCAGGAACCAGAAGAGGGCTGTAAATTCACTGCGATATGAACAGGTCATCGCTGTAAAAGACCAATTGCTGCTGAAGAAACCTTCTACGCGAAGGTAATTAAGAACAGGAGCCTCTCTGCGTACGGTAACGGAGGTTCGTTAAGCCGCCGTCGGACGCGTCGGAGCCGCTTGGCGAGTCTTTCCTCCAGAGAACCACACACTGACAGCATTCAGCCGGCGCGCCGCCAAGCCCGTCTGCAGGGTGTCAAAGCATCCAAAACTGTTTGTAGGAGAGTGAGCGCTGTGAGCGCTTTTCTAATAATACTGCAGCAACCAACCGCTCGAGTTCTGAATCTCTTGAAACGCTCCCTCCAGGCAAAACCAGTAGGTTCCTAATAATGAAGAGTTGAAATGAATAAAGTGTAAAATCAAATTAAATCAAGGCGTCATGTGTGGGCAAACAGACAAATCACCTCTTTGTCTCACTGTGGTGATCAGAGCAGGTGCAGAATAAAATAAATCAATTACCAGTCATCACAAATCAATGCAGCACAGACCAAATAACTGTTATAATAAGGTGTGTAGCAACATGTTAGACGCTCCGCTCCAATAACACACGTGGGAGCTCTTAAGATCCGTGGGAACAAGCTGTCCTGCTCACTGAAGAGTATTAAGTGAACCTCATTGATGCCACCAGGAAAGAGACACACGCACGGTTACAGCAAACAGCACGGCCGGCGCCTTCTGCTGTTGCTCTCGTGTCTAATTAAACACTTAAGCACCAAAACCAGATAACCATTATTCAAATATCATTTCAGCGGAGGGAAAGCCCAAACCCGCTTAATGCCGCAGACACCGGGAGCCTGCGGCGTCCTCACGCTCCTGTAATGACGTGTAATTTGCAGTAAATCCCGTCAGTCCTGCGCCCCCCCCCCCTTAACCCCCAGTATCCTTGTCTAGGAGAAAAGGGGGAAGTTAATGGATGCACTGGTCTTGGTCTTCTCGGTTTCCGATGGTCTCGACTGAGTTGGTTTCATCATTAAAGGGGCTTTCTGCCCTTTGGAAATAAGATTTGTTGATATCTGCTACCTGGAGAGGGAAGCGCTGATTATGAGAATAACCATCACAATTACCTCTTTGTTTAATTAGAGCTATTCTACCAGATCCTTTTTTTTTTTTACTGAAAACAAAATTAAATAAAATAACCTCCAAGAAACTGACAAAAAATAAAAATAAAACGGATCAATCGGATGATCCAGACATCTGGGAAGCTGAGCAGGGCAGCGGCTGCCTCTGCAGATAGGTCGCCTTGGCAACAGCTCAGCTGTTCCACAAAGCTGTTTGCAGGCCTACGCGCACACACACACACACACACACACACACACACACGCACACATTTGTCGGACAAGCGTGCAGTCGCGTAAGGTTGCGCTAACATGATGGTGAGAGACGCGGCGGGTGACAGATGTGGCGCGAGCAGGCCGGCGAGTCACCGTGGCACAGATCCGTGTTATGATGCTGATAGTCATGTGTCACAGTACAAACTGCTGTCTGTCAAACGGCGTCAGGGCGAGAGGACACATTGAGAATCACAGGAGGGAGGTGGTGGAGTTTCCTAGAGATCCCACAGCAGACGGATGTGAACAGAAATCGAAATGAAAACCCAGCATCTTTCATTTTTTGAGAATCGGTTTCTTTTTGGTAAAAAAGGCTGAGCCCTGATCTCAAGAGGACGGACGGATAGGACGGCGCGCGTGTTGAAAACAGGGTCGCTAATTCAACGATCAGTCAGATAATAGATAACAAGACTATAAGTCAAATAAAAACTGTGCCACGGATGAGAGACAAAATCCCGCGACGAGAGGAGAGGAGCGCAGCAGTTCCTAGTGGCCGCTTACTGCAACTGTTCCACCACTAACCTTCCACCTTCTGCCTCACGTCTCCCAGCAGCCGAGCCGAGAAAACACCCCCACCTGAAAGACAATTACTCCACTCTGCTCGGGAGTTCATTATCTTCAGTCTTTGGGGTTCACATGTGAGGCAAACGGATTTGAGAGCGAAAAAGATCAGTGAACCGTTGGTTTAGGCTTCCAAGCTCTTGAGAGAGAAGCGCTCAAACGAAGCGCGGTGAACGACAAACGCCGCAGAACTGGAGGGAATGACAAGAATTATATATATTAGATATTAGTTTCTGTCCCCGTGACCTCCCGAGCGCACCGACTTACTGCAGCAGCGCAGGGATTGGCGGATGTTGTTTACGGACACAAAAAAATACTTTTTTTCTTCAACTGCGGACGTCAAAATCGATCAATCCCCACAGCCCAAAAAAAAGGAACGCCACCCGGGCACTTTGGTGACGCTGCTTTGTTCTTCCCTTAAGTGAAGCGGTCAGGAGATCCACAAACATTTAGCAGAAGCGTTCCCTCTCTCTTGGTTGATTTAACCACAAAGCATTCAGGGCAGCTTTGATGAAAATGTTTGATTTACATTATTAATGTGTCACTTCTAAACCCTAAATGCGATGCATTTCTCCCACAGACGCTCCGAAGCTGGTTTATATTTAGTTACATACTCGGTCTGATGGGAACGACATCCGCGGGGCTCTGATGCAGAGACGCTAACACTTCCTGGTCAATGGCACCCGGGGCACCGAGTAACATCCGGCGTGGATCTGATTGGAGGTTCTCCCTCCATCTTCAGGCCTCATGCTGCCTCCACCAGAAATAGCCTGCACTCCTCTGGGGGGGGCTTTCGCTTTTAAACATAAAACACAGGTGCCAAGAAGCGTCTTCATTAGTGATTGTTCGTCCCCCCCCTTTTCTTTTCTTCTGGCCACCTGCTGGCTCAATGAAACTAAAATCCCCACAACCCGGGAGCCCCGGAGCATTTGGCAGAGCCGCCCACAGCTGATCCAGAAACCACCGGCACCGACTCCCAACTAGCCGAGAGACGGAGACAGACGGAGAGAGAGGACGGGGAGACGAAAAGGCAGAGTGGGACAGCGGGGGTTTGGCACAAAGAGGTCGGGGAAGAGGACACAGAAGTGTTTGAGAAACCAGGTGAAGACTGGAGGAGGAGCAGGAGGATGTGGGCCAGGAGGCGGTCCGACGCAAACTCGGGGCCAGATGCATGCTGGGACAGGAGAGCGCAGGAAGCCGGGGGTTTTGGAGGGTGTCCATTTGTCACCCGGAGACTCATTAGGGCTTATAAATAGGCTTTGGAGCGTGTGTTTGACAGGAGGGAGTCTCGGATTCAGCGGACAAGGGACATTAATCTCAGCAGAGAACTCCCAGAAGACGGACGGCGTGACAAACGAACGAGACCACATCGAGAGAAATACTTGATCAGTCCCTCCACTGTCAGATGTGGAAAATGACCTCGGTTTGTACTTCGACAAACATGCTCAACCTCCCTCCATTATGCCCCCCCCCCTCCCCCCCTCTCAGAGCTCAGAATGTGGAGCTCTTCATGCTTCGCTGGGCGCTTTTGAGATATTTTCGGTTCCTGCCTTAGAGCTCGTCGGGCACTCACGGCGTCTTCTCCTACTTCTTTTGTCTCTCTCGCTTTTCGCTCCGCTCTTATTTTGCACCCTTTTCCTCGCAGCCCCTTAAAAATGCACCGCTCTGCCTGCCTTTAAGTGTGTGTGGGGGGAGAAAGAAAGGAAAGCCAACCATCCTCCGGGTGACGTCTGGTTATTTTAGGGTTTCTGACCTGCTGCTCAGCCTCTGGCCAGTTGGGCGCTGATGTGCGCCGGCGATACGTTTTCTCCATCTGTCGCACGAACTCCGTGAATCTATCGTCCCGCTGAGACCCCTGCATGGCCCCCCAGCTGACCGCAGCGTGACCCCCCCCCCCCCCCCCCCGCTGTCATCGTGAGGGAGAGGCTGAGAGAGCTCATCCAGCACCTCATTACTAAGGATCGGTTCATTGATCGCGTCTCAGTCCTCACCGCCACTTCATTGATTTCCCCCCCAATGACGCAAGACATGAACATTTAGAATTTAAACACATATTGTGGAAATGTAATCTTACAGAAATAAACCTAAAGATAATTAACACCTGATTGCAAAGCGCTCCCTGGCTGATAAGTGCGTGTCATGACTGTCCGTACGTACAACTATATATATATGGACAATCATGACACGCACTTTATCTGGACGTTTTCTTGTATTCTCTTTAGTGGTCAGAGAGCTTCTTCATAAGCAAATAGAACTACAACTGATCCTCGTATCTCTTGAGTAATGGCAAACGGGACAAAAAGACACGGCCGAGTTTGTAAAATCAACAAACCAAGAACTGTAATTTGCTGTAATTCTGTGGATGAAAGACTTACTTGCTCTTATTTTTAATTACTGCGGCTATCATATAGGATTACTGTAGGACAAGATTTAGCTAAACGTTTATCTAAATTCTAATAACTTCCTCTCTGGCTATGAGGCGCTTATATTGAGATTAAGACGTTAATCTTTTTATGTGGCGTGAAAACAAACCCTTGTGTGGGTTCATGGACACAAAGTTTTGTCCCGGACAGAAGAGTGAAAGAGTTCTGATGTCTGTTTTTATAGCACACATTAACAATAACAGTGTGAGTGTGTGTGTGGGGGGTTTAAAGAAAAGAGGAAATATATTAAATAGGGAAACATCCCTTCAAGGGTACGATGGAGCTCTCAGAAATACTGCCACCGCTCCTCATCGTCTCCTCGCTCTTCACGACCCATTTCCCCCTCGCAGCGCGCTTCCCTCCTTCATGGAAGTGACAAACTGCTCATCCGGAGATTCAACTTCCACCGCGGAGAAGAGGAAAAGGAGGACGAGGAAAGAGGAAAATCCGAGTGTGAATACGGCTCGATTTACTGCACAACCTTTCGTGTTTAAGTTAGTTAGTTAATGTAGCCGATCGTCAGCGGATGAAGAACAAACTTATTTTTTAATTGATTCCTTTCATCTATGAAGGAACATTGCTGCTTATTCATTGTTTTACTTGATTGTCATATTCTCAAGAGCCGGTCAGATAAAATGGACCAGCAGCCAAATGATCTTAAACTACGGCGCTGAAGTCAATGTTTACTGTAGGATGACAGCAGGTACACACACACACACACACACACACACACACACACACACACACACACACACCCCCCTATCTGCAGGTCATCGACAATCCATCACACAGCGCACACATCTCCTCCAAACAAATCACCGCTCAAAGACAAGTGACAGCTGCTCACTTTTGATTTCCCGCTCCTTATTCTCCGACCGCCGTCAATCCTTCACACTCGTTTGGAGAAGACAACAGCGTGTAGGCGAGTTACGAGGAGGTGGATGAACACAAAGTTCGCTCTCCTTTACATCTCTGCAGAGGCTGCTGTGCTGAAAACGCAGCGTCCTCTTGAGCGCGCTGGTGTGTCGGGACTGTGTGAACCCTTCATCCCGCCTAAGCATCGATCCTAAACACACACACACACACACACATTAACTGGCTGTTCAGTGGCGTGATCGAACACGGCGTGATGAATAAATGAGGGTTTAAGCTCTGCAGAGGACCAATTAATGGGGGAGAGGGGGGGTCTTCTTGGGAAGAAACATTCGAAGAGAGTAAGAGGAGAAGGCCAAGCAGTAAGTCAAGGATCACTGCGCCTGCTTCAAACACACACACACACACACACACACACAGACTAATTTGCGATTCAGTGCTGTGAAGGGAGAGACAAAAGAGAAGAGGTGTTGGCTCCTATTGACCAAAAACCCTGTGGGCTAATGAGCCCTCCGACACTCAGGTGCTCGCTCACACACACACACACACACACACACGCGCGCGCATCACCCTCGTATCGCCCTGCCTGGAGTGCGAGGGCGGCGAGTCCTCCATCCGAGGTCATCATGAAAGAACGTCTAGCGAGGGAAATCCCAGTCGCAATACCAGTCGCAGTCCCACACACACACACACACACACACACACACACACACTGTCAACGGGGTAGTTGGAGTGCTAGAATTATGAAGAATAACCCCGACACTAGATACGAGCCGAGGCCGGAGCGCCGGGCCGATGGAAATGGTGCCGAGTGTAAAACGCCGACTGACTGAGGGCTTTTATTTTGACGGGCTGGCCCCTCCCTGAAAAGAACCGCCGCGCTCGGTACACAACTCATGGCAGGAGAAGCTCGGCGGTGAATCCCCCAAGAGCGCCAGAAGCGTCAAAAATATTTTTCGGGCGTGCACATTATGAACCAGCGTGGCAACAATAAGGAATCAAGTCAACTGAACGTGACGTTGCTACAAACGGCTTAAAACATCCCGGAGGGCGCTCGGGAAGCCACGACAGAGATCGTGAAGACGCCTGCCACGGATGAGGCGGCGGCGGCGGAGTCCTGGAGGAGCCACGAGCTCCACCGTCCTTTGAACATAGAGGAGGCAGAAGCAGCAGAGCTACGTGACTCTAATGACAACAAACTACACACACACACACACACACACACTCAAGAGAGTCCCTGAATGCAGCAGGTTACCCAGACTACATCAAAACATCCAGGCACACACCTAAAAGGGGCGCCTTATAAAACAAAGCGAGAGGGGGGGAAAAGGAGATTTATAAAAATGCAGTGAAATATAAAAAAAGGAAAAGGACCGGGACCAACAAACAAGGGAAGAGGGGACCACATCAAGAGCCCACCTGAGGGTATCCCAGCATCCTCCATCCGAGCTCCTCTCAGCACCTCAACTCTTCCATCCCTCCACCCAACTCCTCAACTCCAGCCGCCGCCAACTCGCTGGGACACTGGAACAGTGTGTGCCAATCAAAGAGAGGGGGGAGGGACAAGAGGAGGAGTGAAGGAGGCGAGTGAGAAAAAGAAAGCACGAGAGCGAGGCCGAGGGGGAGAGGGGGGGGGAGGGAGAAGCCGGCCTGCCAGTTCTGCACATCGTCTCCTTTCTGTAGTTCTGATTGTGTGTCCCTGGCTGTGTGTGTCTCTCTCTCCTCTCCCTCCTCCCTCATTGTGAGTGGTCGCTATGCTAAAACAAAACCTCCCACTGCCCACTGGCTGTGGACCCGTGTGCCCTGGTTGTGCGCAGGTTGTGCGACTGTCCTGTCAGGTTGCCGCCACCGCCGCAAGTCGCCACTTTGTCCCCATGCTCCTGTCACCACGGCAACGCCTCGGCTTCCTCCTCCTCCTCCCTTCCTTCTCTCGACGTTACCCGAGAAAGAGTCTTTAAATTTAATGTCATCCGTCCCTGAAATCTATACAGGCAGAGCTAGCTGCACGTAGCCCACAGGAATAGAATAGAGAAGATTGTCAATCTCTGCATCTCGAGCCGCTCTAATAAAACGAGCCCATCAAGCGGAGTGTATATACACGCTCTCCCCCAAGGGCGCTTCCCTGCTCAGATAAAGGCAGCCAATGGGAGGCTGGGGATGTGAGAGGAGCGGTGCGCTAATTAGCGCCAGTGGTTCTGGCCAGAGGTCCACGTCCACACTTTGAACTGAGAAACCCCACCGACCAACAACCTCCGCTCCCATCCGAGGGGAGTCGACGGGGACAAGTCTCTGTGGTCCGACGATGTTTTATTAATCAGTGTTTGATTTAGTGCGGAGCGGAGAGGCCTTCCTAATGTGGGGGGGGTTCCATCCCTCGGGTTGAAGACCCACCAGAGAGCAGTGTGATTGGACTTACACTTAATTAATGCTCAACTCATCAATATTGAAAGATTATGAGATTCTTGAATGGCTGTGATGCATTTTTCATACTGTGAATGTTTTCACATGGCAGATCTATGGGACATCGCATGAAATATTTAAATGGATGTTCAGTGCAATAAACTGCTTACGTGAACAAAACATTCAAGTTAATAATCAGCCCGTTTACATTGAAGAACATCAGGACGCGATCACAACGGAGCAATCGATCAATGGTGCTGTGCCTGATATTTCTACAAGCTAGAAGTCTCCTCAATTAACTGTGCATCATTTTACAAGGTCGAACGAGGCAGAAACCTGCAGTTAAGATAACCTGCTGAAAAGTGAAGTGTGTCTTAAACCTGCATTCTTCCAAAAGGCCACAAGAGGGCAACTCCTGATTGGCTAGAGGTCTATGAGAAAATTACTTGATTTTCACTGAATTTATTACCTCAGCACATGAGTTTATGGCCTGAAATTGTGTTGCATTTACGGTAAACTATACCATATACCTGAGTGTGCTTTTGGGCGGGGCTAACGTGCGATTGACAGGTCCGCTGTCCAAATGGATCTACTTCCGTTCGCTACGTAGAGCCAAGATCTAAGTGCTCACCGCGACTCCTCTGAACGATGCTTTCCTTTCTCCACCGTCATCAAAAACCGAAAGTGTCAGAGTGTGTGTGTGTGTGTGTGTGTGGTACAAAGCCCCCCCACGGTGCAGCAGACTGAGGAGCTGAGGATGTCACCCACAGGTATCTTAGCTGAGCTGCACCTGCTGAGCGGTGCAAGGTTAACAATGGCCACATAGGGCTCGACAACTGCTGAACATGCAGATTTGCTCCCCGCGGAGAGCGCGCATGCACACCCTCAACTGTGTGTGTGTGTGTGCGTGCCCCCACGAGCTACGTCTGTGGATGAGTGAGACGCAGGGCACATGCTGTTCGGCTAACGCAGAGAGCTAAAGCCTCGCAAGGACGAGTAAACAACAAACCAAACAGCGTGTCCCACTTCCTCTGGAAAACAACCCACCGAGCAATTTAGGGCCTCCAAATCCATGCAGATGAGATATTAATGGCTTACTGCGTCCTCTTTGACCTTTAAATTATTCCGATTTGTGTACAGAGCAAGCGTGCGGTAATTGCATTAGCATCTCCGCAGGTTTACTTAATGTTCCAGGAGGGGGGAGAATAGCATTCAGTGAGCTGAAAGGACAACATCTCTTCTTTTTGTGTGGACCAAGTGATCCACTGTGAGTGCGCGGGGCTGTTTGTGTGCGTTGCATTAAATCACGTGAGATTTATTAGCTCGGTTATCACTAGTCGAACCCTCTGACGTGCAATTATGCCCTATCAGCAAATAACTGATTTGGCCATTACAGGCCATAATTGGTTATGGAACAAAGGGTACAATGTATTGTCTGTCTGTCTGCAGCTGTTAAACACCCTGTCCGGCTCTTTGCTGCTTGTATTACCGGATCACTCTACTTGCCCCCTGGTTGCCCCCTTCTTCCTATTCCCCACTTCCTCCTCTGCTTCCTGTGAGCATTTCCCCGGAGAGCACCGCTGCCTCCTTCTTCCCCTTTATCTTCGGAGCGGGGCATCTGGAAAGCAGGCTCCGTCTCCGCCTCCCTCTATCACATTCAATCATCCCCATGTTTATTCAGCTCTCCGCCCTCCTCCGCCTCCCTTTCTCCATCCTCCTTGTCCCACCCTCCTTCCCCAAATAGGTCTCGGAATCGCGTATCACAGGCCCGCATCTTTCCAATTCCGATCCATCCCCCCCCCACGATTGTTTCCCCACCATCTTCCTTCTGCTTGACGCCTTCCTTCCTCTCACGTTTCCTCTCTCTGCCTCGAAGCGTCTCCTGGAGGACGCGGTGCCATTCGCATTGTCGGAGGATGCGCGGACAAAACACCCTGCATCCGCCCCCCTCTCAAGCTATACAGTGCCTCCATTATACATTACACGAGGGAGGAAAGCTGGGGGCTATTTACAGAATGTGCACAATAGGTGGTGACTTTTACAAGGAGTTCAAATGTCCTCCTGGTCGGCCGTGCGCCTGTCAGATGTCGATTTCAGTCATTAGATGTTTTCCTATGCTTCCTCCACCACATATCCGGTGTACTGCGAATCCTCCTGCAGACCATCACAGTCCGGTGGAGTCAAACCCTCGAAGGGTCAGCTTGTTATTCTCTGCTTCATCGCTCGTCTTTCTGACGGCGCGCAGGCAGGAGCGGACAAAGAGAATAGAATCCTCCGTCACGTGTGTCCTTTATAAGTGAGTTTGTTGCTGAACGGGATGAGGATTTATGCCACGGTTCCTGCAAAGTCCACTGACAATCTGAAGAAGACGAAAGAACTGACGGGGGAAATCCAGGGAGGCAAATAGCTGTGCATATAAATGGAGCTGTTCATCATTAATGCCAATATCCAACATCTAAGAGGAACTATGAGCGGAATGCCACCACGGCAGGAAAACCTACAAGACACTTTTACATATTGCAATATTTCCCAACCCCAAACACAGTGAATGGGGTAAGCCGGTCAAAGGGGGGGCAAAGATGGCGTGCGTGTGAAGGGTGATTGGCGTCTGGCTTTGGCCTAAGGAGGAGTAGATCAGCCCGCTGTGGAGAGCTCCTCCCACACTGCGCCTAATTAACGCTGCCGCGTTCCGCTTCAACTACCCCGGTGCTCCCGACTTCAACTGGGCCATCCTGGGCTGAGGGAGGGGAGGGAGAGAGGGGGGAGAGTGTGCGTGTGTGTGTGATGGGGGGGAGACAGACAGTAATCCACGCTGCTAAAAAAAAAAAAGCAAAGTGACCTTTTGGGCCAGATCTTATTCTGACACTTGGTGTGAGCGGCCGGTCCCACGCAGAGATACAGGGTGGCTGTGGGAGGGATAAAGTCAGTATCTCTGCGAGGAAGAAGCGCCTGTCTCATTATACCTCCCGCCTGACCACACAGGACATCTCCCTCCCCCGCGGGGCCGAGCTACGCAGATAAGAGCGAGCCCGGGGAGAACTTAGAGCCGGTAACAACTGGTCTTAGGAGGCGCAGCCGGCCGACAAAATGGAGGAACCCGAAGAAAGGCAGAGAAGAGAGAGAATGGGGGGACGGGGACGGGGACGGATTTGCTGAGTAAATGGCAGCGAGCTAATCCTGACGCTAACAGTGATGGATAGCCACATGGGCTCGTTTGAGGGCACTCGGGTCCCGTTTAGGGTAATCTCCCATCTCCCCGCCGATCGGCCCGCGCTGAAGACAAAAGGTCAACCGAGACAAGAAAAAACCTCCACCTCTGTGCTGTCGACGTGCTGGAGGAGGCGGCGATGGCGCCCTAAATCGGGGGGGGGGGGGGACTCAAGATGCGTTCCGTTGAGCCCCACCTGGAGGCCGGCCGCGCAACCAAACACCGGCGCTGGGATTTTCGTCTCACGCGGCAAACTACCCGCTCCGAGCCGAGGACTCTGAATGGCGTCTCAATGACTCGCTGGTTTTCCCTCCTCGGCCCTCGGTGCAGTAATCCAATGTTATTGGGGGAGGGGGCTATAACTGAGTAATATGTGATCAGGAGCCAGCGAGTGGAGGCCCCGGCCCTTTAAGCGCCCTGCATTTCTGCTGTTGAATGTCAGCCGGCGTTCTGCGCCGCGTGGGAGAGTTTCTCCATCGGCGCCGCAGAGCTGCATTAACATTAAATGTGATCACTCCGCCAGGGATCCAAAACAGACAGCGGAGCCGTGTTGGGACGTTAGCCTTTTAAAGCAGAACAGCGCGGGAACGCGAGCAGAACACAGCGCCGTCTGTTTATTCTCTCTCACTGTGGGACGCTTCCTGGCAGCTCCTCCTCGCGCTTGAGGAAGGAGGCTCCCGCAGCGGCGAGGACCAAAGCAAGAAGACGAGGCGCTCAGTCGAGGCCGCGAGTGACGAGGTTCCTGTTCGTTAGCGGGTTTCCCCGCGTGCCGCACTCGCGAGGGATAACACGCAACGTGCTGACGGCGTTCTGTAACTACCCGATGGCGTTATAGGACCCGGGTCGTTTTGAGTGTGTGGACGGAAGCAGAGAGAATAATCCTGCACCATCTGTATCCCACCGTAAAGCCACTTTCACCCCATTTCTGTTTAAAAGTCTCCACTTAGAGTCCCCCCCCTCCCCCACCAGCAGTTTACAATAGAGGACTTCCCTTTACAACGTTGAATATTCAGAAAATATTCCGCTAATTGAGTGTGAAACGGGGGGGGAATACAAATGAGCTGCAGATTATGCAACAGAGTAAGTGGAAAACAAACTATTAAAACCAAAGAGCGTTTGGGTATTTTTGAAATACAACTCTCACAGAGCTTTGTACGATTTCTTCACACAGCGTTTCTAAACGGTAAAATAAACACTACTAATTTGCTGTGTGTTCCCCTTTGAATCAAAATGAGCAATTCCTGTTCTGTGTGTGGAGTAAGTAACCTCGTACGTATCAAAGCCCACTTCTGTACAGGGCTGTACATTAATCACGCTGCTGTGCCACGTCAGCACTTGTGTGAAGCTTCCCTCCCGAGGCCCATCCGTCAATCCTTCGTCCCTGACGGCCGACCAGTTCTGTGACGAAGAGGAAAAAAACAACACTAACTGCTTTGACGTGTCGCCCAGACGGAGCCGGCGGTGGACCTTCTAACTATTTTTACAGCGTGGATGAAGAGCTTTTCCTCACAGTTTACACAAATCCTGCACACAAGTTTGGTAAGTACGCAGATTTGGTCGCATAGACTAAAAACACGTCCTCATCTAAATTAGCATCAACGAGGTTCAGAAGGAGGAGGGAAAAAAAAAAAACGCGCCGCGACGTCCTCGAGCAGCTGCCGAGAGAGGCGCCAATTAGTATTCAGCAGCGGCCTCCTTCAGACCCAGTGAGGTCTGAAGGAGGTCCTGCTATGACGACGGGAATTTTAACTACTCTGGAGGCGGGATGGGAGGGAAGATCTCCACCGACGCTCCAGCGCGTGAAGGCGCGTTTACCTTCACCCGTCCTTCGACGTTACCTCCGCCGCACGTTACGTCATTCTCAAGCACGTTCGCCGCCGCTTCACCCCGCGGTGGCTTCTCTTTTTTTTTTTAAGAGGCTTTGCAGCTCTTCGGATGCTCTACCCGACCTTATCAGCGTTAATCCAGACGCCCCTTGCGAGGAACTCAAGGTTCTGCTGACGGTGACGGCGGGTTCCACTCGCTGTCTTTGTCCGCGCAGCTGTTGGGATGATCGGTTCGGATGATCCGCGCGCAAAGGAAGACGAAGCCGCTAATTGTCTGTTTGATTGGCTGCAGTCGGGAGACTTCTGTATCAAACGGCGGTTTTAAATATCGGCGGTAATGAGCCGCCGTAAAGAGTCTCACGGCGGTGGAAGAGGTGAAAACACGCAGACGTATAAAACCCGAGCACCACTTGTGCGCTCGACAGGAAAACATCTCTCATCCTGCTGGCTCTCCGAGGGGCAGAGGCGGGAGGTTTCTGGCTGGTTTATGTTCTGCTCTCTCTGCTCAACAAGGCAGCACCGGGCCCACCGGGAGCCCTTGATGGAATTTAATTTGGGCTCTTCATTCATGACTCTGTGTCAACCATCAAAACACCCACAGCAGTGTACCTGCAAAATATGAGTCCGTGCCGGAAAATATGGTGTTGGAGAAACAGGCTTTAACAACAGGGCTGTTATTGTTAAATTATGTGGGATTTGTTTTTCAAATTAGATCCTGTTATCCTAATGAGCACAACATGATTGAATTAGCCATGAAACTCTTGATCACATTGTAGCATAACGGCTCCTCCAGGCGTTACACAGGTGCAGCTAAGTTATTTAAGTCACAGTCTCAGCACCTGAGGAAAGTGCCCTTGAGCAACAAACCTCGATCCCACCGACTCCAGAAGTGCTGCAGGCGGCAGACCAACACAAACAAAACATGCTGCTCAAACCTGATGAGTGAAACTAAAGCAGCCACAACGCATCACACGCTTCATCCATCTCTGCGTCATCACATCGTGATCATTTTTAACGGCCATTTGTAACAAATGATCAGGAAACGCTTCTTTGAGAAAACACCGACAAACTACTATGGTGTTACTTGGTTTGGAGAAGGTGTTGTCCGGTAAACATCCTTTAAATATCACAAAAGGGAATAAAGCATGCAGGAATTCAGATAATGGTCCTTTAGATTCAGCTACACGCTCAGATGGAGGGCACTGGAATGCCGTGTGTGTGTGTGTGTGTGTGTGTGTGTGTGTGTGGACTCGCAGGTCAGGTCTACTCCTGCAGAGAGACATCGGCGTGGGCGGAGTGACTGTCTGTCGAGCCGGTGGCGAGATGCGAGTGCCGCCATCTGGGAGAGAGATCTGCAGCACGGGGCAGCCTGCGGGCGGGAACTCACTGAAAGTTGAGTCTCAAAACGCCGCAGTTTCTCTCCGCGAGCAAAGCGGGACGAAATAAAGACGTGACGATCTTGCGGTCCGGGACGAAGATGCTTCGTGATTATTAGGATTAATACTGATGTCAAGATGCTTCTTTTTTCCAGCTACTGAAGTCCTGACAAAAGGTTCCTCATGGGGCAAGTAGTCCTCTTATGCAGAGGGGGGAAGGTCCCTTTCATTATATTCAAATTTCAGCCAATGGGTTTGAACCATTCCGGTGATCAATAAGAGCGCACAACCTCATTCACTGCCTCTCTTAAGAAACCTTCAGATGTGTCGTCTCCCGGAGGATTTCTCCGGCTCCCCATCTCCGCTACAATTAAGTTCAAGTGCATTGATCACACTTCTCCTCTCTAGGCGCCGTGTTAGCGAGCAGATACGCAGCGGACGCCTCTCATCCTGTTATTTCTAAACAAGCGGAGCGAACCGGAGCCGAGTGCCCCTGTTAACGGGTGGGTACAGGACGAGTAATCCTGCTGTGGATTTATTATCTTAAGCCTCAAAGATCTAAAGAGAAACTCCCGGCCTTTACCTGAAACCGTTCTTTCAGCCGCAGAATAGAGCTAATCATTTGCACTCCTTAAGCCT
Source organism: Gasterosteus aculeatus (assembly GCF_964276395.1). Classification (NCBI taxonomy): domain Eukaryota; kingdom Metazoa; phylum Chordata; class Actinopteri; order Perciformes; family Gasterosteidae; genus Gasterosteus; species Gasterosteus aculeatus. The sequence goes on along the minus strand of NC_135699.1, from coordinate 16,201,385 downwards.
AAACCGCCCGTAGTGAACCGCGGCAGTTTAGACGATAAAAAGTGCTTTTGAGTTCAGAGTTCTGTTTGAAAACCTTTAGGCCGAGACGCGAGCCGTCATTTAATGCAAATTCTCTGTCGCGCTGGATCCCCACAAAACGCAGAATAAGTTTGCAAAAGCGCCGTGTTTTCTCACGGCAATCATGACACTAACTTGGTAAAATCTCCAGAAGCCGCCAAGGTTCATCGTCCTTCGGCCATTAGTGAGTCACACTTAATGGACCGGATAATCCTCCTCTCTAGTGGCGAGATTCCTGATCCGTCTCCATGAAGCCCATTGATCTCCACGGGACTCAAACAGGTAAACAAGACTATCAGCTTTCAGCAAACAAGGAGATCTGCTCCCCTGGTGTCTGCAGATGAGCCATCGTCATGGAGCTGACGCCTTAGAGATTCATGCATGTGATCAGGACATCCTCAGGAATAGGAGTATCATCTGTGTGTGTGTGTCTACCAGACAGCGGCTGCTTTTACCTGGTACACTGAGGCGGGAATAATTAACGGCCATTTGCTCAGGTCACAGGAAGACGTTTGACATTTGCTTTGTTTGCCTCTTCCAGCTGACTGCACGTCGGTGTCGCCACAAAGTAGGAGGCATGCAGAGTGGGTCGGATGTTAACAACAACCGAGCTGAGAAGAGATGGGAGAAGCAATCAAAGGGGAAGATTTGTTAACGTGAAAGCGACAGATTTGAGGATTTCCCTAAAGGCTGAAGATGTGAAACCCGATTCCAAACAGTCAAGCAGAATCAAATCCCGGTACCTCCTGGCCCGGCTGCGTCTACCTCCACTGATGCGTGAGTGTGAGCGTGCCACAGGGAGGACGGGTGAGACGCCCATGGGAGGAGCGTCCAATCACGCCGTCCTCCAAGGAGGGAGAAAGCACTCTTGTCCACTTCCTCCCCGTCCGCCCTCCCGGCACTCTCCTTTTCCTGTGTCTGAGTGGTGATAATGGCGGGCTGTCCGTCACGCGAGGGTCTGACCCAGATCCACCGGGCGAGGAGGAGGAGGAGGAGGAGGAGGAGGACGGGGAGCGGGATGTCTCAGCCCTTTGACACGGGGGCCCCGTCCTCCCCGTCCATGACAGCTCCCGAAGCGAGCGGGAGCAGAGCCAAGGGCACTGTCTACCCGCCGTCTTCTGCAGACGTGGGGGGACGTGGGGGGAGATTGATGTGCAATGCAAAACAGCGGCAACCTTGCTCATGAAGCCGGTGTCCCGCGGCCAGGCGCTCATTATTCAGGGCCAGGGGAACAAACGCCACCGGGACGTTAACGGGCTTACTGGCGGGCTGAACTCCGGAGTCCGGCATCCAAAACGTGTGCAAACCCCTCTGCCAGCCAGCATCCACCTTGCTGCATGGATACGGTTACTAGGGGAGGGAAGAGGGAGAGCGCGGCGCTGGGAGGAGCCGGTGGAGGAAAAAGAAAAAGAACAAGACTGACATCTGCCAAGGAGGCAAAACAAATATCCCTCTGACTGCTGAGAATGATGCAGTATTCTTCCTTCAAATCAAGAAGCTAAACAGGACATTTCATTTGGCACCAGATGTTCACAGCTGGCTGACCACAGTTTCTGGAATTCTTCCTGTGGGGACAATCAATGTTTGCCCCAAATTTCACGGCAGTCCGTCCAATTCTTGTCCGGAGACATTCCGACCGAGACCAAAGAGCGGGACCTCGCCGTCCCCCCGGCCCGACCTCGCCGTCCCTCTGGCTACACTGCCGGCGTCAACGAACATAGCGCGGAGAAGAAGACGGAGGTGTGTGAACGGCGACCCCGTGCAGCCACTGCAGGATCCAATCGGCCCTGATGGCTTTCACGGTGATGAAACCCTTGGAACAACGGAGCACGTGGATCCCAGCTGCTACGGGAGGTTTCAGCTAAAATAAAGCTTTTTTTGGTCTTACGTAATATTCATATGATGCTCATAGTTTCAATTGCTTTATCCATCCCCTGTGGCGCGGCATACTAAATTGCATTCATGAGCCATTACCAACCACAGAGCCCATCGCTAGTACAGTAGACTGCTGGTACAAAACGCTTCTGTTCACTTCTTTAAAAAAAAGAAAGAAAAAAGGATGGTATTACTTTTCAATGTGTCCTTCAAACTGAATAATACTAGTGGTTTAAGATGGAGAATATACGCCACAGTGCTATAATTTGGTTTGAATGCTCCCTGCCTCCACCCCCCATCCTCCCCTTCCTCCCCTTCCTCCCCTTCGCCCTTCACATGTCCTCGCGTGACGGTGCGACTGCAGTGAGCTTCTCCATCTCTCTGGGGTCCCAGCGTGCGGGAGAGGACTGTCTTCCCGCCTCTCACCTGTCTGTCGCTTATCTCCATCATGCACACTGCTGCCGTTTCTCCCACTGTCTCCCAACCTTTCTCACTCTCTCTCTCCCCCATCAGCTGTCACCCGCCGTCTTCCATTTAGCTCTGCCCTACTTTGCTTGTTTTTTTTTTTTTTTGGGCCAAACAAAGGGACATTTCTGTGCGTCGCGCAGATGATGACTGGCAGGGAGTCGAGGCATTGACTGCTGGGCGGTGACGCTTGCGTGCGTCCCACGTACCCACGCCGCCTTGTCGGACGCTTTTCCGGTCACCGTGAAAAGTGCGGCCACGTAGGCCTGCGGCGGCGGCAGGTTGGCGAGTAGGAAGGAGATTGTTGAATCTGGACGTACATCCACCCTCTCACGCGTCTCACCTCTCAAATCAGCGCAGGGCGTGGATGTGAGCTGACTGCCGTTTCAATCCTCACCCTGAGAATCATGATTGATGATTGTCATAATCACCACCCAACAAAATAACCAGGACCCCCCTGCTCACACAGTTTCTCCATCACGGCCCAAAGCTGCGGCGCATTTCTCTGCTATAGTGGCAGAACTAATTAACAGCGTTTGATTGTCTTGCCGCAGAGGTGGAAGTCATTACCATCACATTTCCTCGTGGACGCAGAATACAGCGGTTAAACCTGGAGCAGATGTTCGCCGCGGGAATCCACTGTGGGTGAGCTTAATTCACCGCCATGTTACGATCACACTGGTATGCTGAAGGGACTGGACGCAGAGAGCAAAGTGACACGTGTTCCCGAACAACAGTTGCCTTACAATCGATTCCCGTTTTTTCCAGCAGACATCTGACTCCGTTCGCTCTTTTGAGCGTTTTGTATGGAATTGAGCGGACTAATTAGCCTCCCTGCCGATGTGAAATCCTGGCCTTTGTAGGGAGGCCGGGCAGACGGGGACTTCTGGGGGGAAAAAGGGAAACGGAAAGTTGTACCATTTCTCCGATGATCAATGACAGCTCAGATTTCTTAGAACCTCTCCTCGGTCCACACGTACCCAAAAGGCCCGTGGACATCAAATGAGCTCCATAGCGCACAGAGCGAAAAAAGAGCACAGAAACTTACACACACACACACACACACACGGTGATGATGAAGACAGAGCGGGGTATGAATGCACGAGCAGAAGAAAACCCAAAAGCCAAAACAGTTTCCTGCTTCTGTGTAAAATGTTCCCTCCGACTCCACTTGGCAGACAAAGTAGGTTTAAATGATTTATGAGAGGCAGCAACGCCTGCCAGTTGTTTGTTTTAGATAAATGCTACACAAAGCAAAAACTAACAACCCTGACGACGGCAAACAAAGAGAGATAAAAGTTTTCGGCACGAGCAGAAAGGAAGCAGCCGCTCCTGCCGAGCTCCACCTGTGACCTTTCTGGAAAAGAGGTGATTGACGTTGCGTTTCCAGTGCGACGGACACCCGGCTTACCTCCCTCGCCGTGTCCCAGCACCCACACCTGGCCGAGCTCCCGCCCATCGGACAGGAACACCTGGTAGTCCTCGCCAAACATCTGCCCACTTCCTGCAGACGCTCTGCAGCTCGGCGCGGCCAAGACCTGCAGCCACCGACTGCGTGATGCAACCGTCCTCTGCTGTGAGGACGCTGAAGTTACACGCTGCGCGCACGCACAAAAGAGAGCCTCTTCACACACACACACACACACACACACACGCGCCACTATACATTCTCTCAACATCTGCGGGCTCTTCATCAGCAGCGGGCTCATTCACAGCCGGCACCGGAGACGTGGCGCTCCGGGCTGCAGGAGCACTTCCCTTCTCCTTTTCCTGCGCACTTTGCCTCCCCCCCTCACCCGCCCTCCCTCCCTCCCTCCCTCCCCGGTCTCCCTCTTTCCATCCTTCCCCTTTCTCCGACTGAAAGGTTTCTGTGAAAGGCCCGAGATGAAAGGCCGCCCTCAATGGGAGCGTGATTGCGGAGACGGCCGCCGGCGGCCCGAGGTGCCCCGAGAAGCGCTCGCTCAGGAGGCGCTCCGCCCCGCGCACGCCACCATGGCGCCTCGGCTCTGGGAGATGCTGAGATGTATGTATGTATGGTACAGCAGCGTGCGGCCACCGTTTGTATCGTATCGTGACGCGCCGACGCACGCTGAGGGACCGCAGATGCGCCCGCTGCACAGTACCGGACGGCGGGATCGGCGTACACGAATACGCATACTGACATACACAAAACACCGCTGAGTGGTCTGCATTGTAACAAGTGATGAGAGACGGAAACCTCGTCCCTCCTCCCTGCTTTTTTTTTTCTGCCAGAGGTCACAATCAATCAAACGGGACGGAAACGAGTCGGGCCGGCGCGCCACCTTTGCAGCATGTGTGAGTTACGGCTTCCATGTTGGCAGGCGATGAGCGCGGGAGAATCATCGCCGGCTCCGCTCACGATGGACCACACGCGCACAAAATGGCTACGGCTGGAAAAAGGCAATTACACCCCCCACACCCCCCTCCCTTAATCCCAACGATAACATGCAAACGCACGCACGGGAACATAGACGTGACCTCTGAACCCCTGAGCTCATCCACGTAGTTGAGAGGTTTTTCAGCACAATTATACCAAAGGATTCTCTCCTTTACGCTCCAGTCCAATTAAAGTAATCAGGTGTGTGAAAGTGGGGCGTTGGATGCCGATCGGGATAATGACAGCGGGGGAAAAAGAGAGGCGGGGATCTGTAACCGTACGCGGCAAAGAGTCGGATTAAAGCCGAGAGACAGCGACACACGCTCAACGTCACGCCTCAACATCTCTACGGCTCTCGTCTGTTTCAGGTCGACCTGAAACGAAAGTTTCCCTCCATTTAATGACAATCGAGACTAAAGGATTAAAAGCAACTTGCATTTTTTGATTGACTTTAAAACGATTTGTCAATAATTTCCTCGATTAACTATTTTGTATAATAAACATCAGAAAATCAGTTCAGAATCTTGATGAATAGATTAGCAGTGCAGAATATCAATACGAATTAAAGTGTAAGAATGAGAAATTGGGACCGTAAGATCATTTTATAACTCATTTACTATATAAAAAACTGATTTTTATAACAGTTAAACTAGCCTTTATAGACTAGGGACTAATAAATGCGCCCAAACTAAAATATCGACCAACGTCACTCTGTGCCTCAGAATACTTCCTCCCATAGACAAGTATTGATTAGAAGTCCGGTACATCATCACGTTCGCCTCCATGGTTCTCGTACGTGACACGCAGCTCTTTATACGCGAGCGCTGCTCTGCAGATCTCCATCTCGCAGCGCTAAACAACCAGCCGTGTGACAGCACATGACGGGTACGGCTCCAGACGAGTCCATTGTCCAGCTGCTCCATATACAGTACATGGACTTGCGGGTTTCCTTCCTCACTGCTTAAAGAGCAGAGACCAATTGTCTTTTGTGATGGGTGGACTGGGCCGGGCCGGGCCGGGCCCGACCAGAGGACAACCACAAAGCCTTTGTGTGTCCCGCGGACTCACCCACCAACAGAGCGGAGGGAAATCGATACGCGGGCCCCGGGGCCGGAATCAGGTATGTTGGACCGTGAAGACGAAACAAGAAGAAGGGGAGGAGGGGAGCGACGAGGCACATTGTGAAGGCCAGCGCTATATAGGCCTATTGCTATTAGACCGCTGCCCGGCCTCACACACACACACACACACACACACACACACACACACACACACACACACACACACACACACACACACGTTCCCTCCGCCCCTGACCTTCTGCTGTTAGATCTTGTTGCACTCTCTTCCCAAACAACTAATCCATAGCAGGGCGCCTGCAGAGATCTATTTTAATCTGCTCTGCGTCCTGCTTTCAATCATGTCTGCGATGCGCAGGTGTGATGTGAATTACCATAAAAGCACTCAGGAGCTGGAACGGTTCAATTGAGTCTGGACCGAACAGGGGGAATTAAAGAAGTTGCGGCATCGGGGGGGGTTGGGGGGTGGAGGGGCATTTTCCACCAAGCTTCTGTTAGTCGGGAGTCAGAGGAGATGTGGAAGTGACCAACATCCCCGGGGGCCTGGAGACCCCCAAAGGGCACAGCTTGGCTTCTTGTCTTCTGCGAGACATCTGCAGCGCGTCTCATTAATATTCAGCTATGAATCATTCACAGCCGGCTGTCGTTATCAGCAGAAGAAGACACGCACAGACTCACACAAAACCACCACAATACCAGAAAAGGTTCAAATGAAATCTGCACAAATGTGGATGGTCGATGAGTGTGTGTGTGTGTGTGTCTGCGAGAATGAAAAGGGCCAGTTATTCTGTAGGAAATAAATTGTGTAATCCGTTTTCCGAGAAGAAATGCCAAAGAATTCCTTGTTCCAGCTCTTCCCAGACAAGACAAGTTTTCCCTCATTTTATATAATCGTAGATTAGAAGTCTTTGGCGTGTGGGCAGCAGGATCAGGATAAAATAGTCACAATGGGTTCTGGGAAATTAGGATTTAATATTTCCCCCATTTAATGACAGTTATGAGACTAAATTATTCATAAAAAAATAAAAAACTAGAAATCGATTTTTGGATTGATTTGTCAATAATTTCCTCCATCAACAATTTTAAACATCAGAAAACCTTCTTTAAATCTTCATTAAATCTTTTCGGAGCTTAATGTGACTTCTGCAGCAGCAACTGACCATTATTTTCTTTATTGAGGAATACATCATTTTCATGAAAGGATGTGAAGTGAAAAGGCAAAGGACCAATGTTCTAGGAAAATGATTTTGTGCGACCATCAGTCCAAAAAATCGAATGTGTTCTATTTCAAAATAAGAGATGGAGGAGAAACAGCACCGGAAGCAGAAGCCATCAAATGTCCGGCCGTTCTACGATGACTTCAATATGTCTGTAAATAACGGACTAATCGCTTCAGGTCCTCAGACGTCGTGCAACCAACAAATATCCATCTCTTCACTCTGCAAATACGTCGTCATTGACGACCGTAGACGGCACCAGAGACGCCTTCAGAGGCCTCTGTGCGCCGACACAAAGGGGGAGACGCCGCTCTCCTCCAGGAGGCACATCTGCATGCGGTTTGCGGCTAACGTGCCTCCTCAACAGACTGCTGATGCACGAAGGATCCACTCCTCCATTTTTCCCCCCGTCTCCCGCAGCACATCTACAAAGAGGCCTCGACGTTTCACCGCCGTACCTCACGCCCCGCCGCCTGTAGCTTTACGTTCTCTCGCCGCTGAGTCGGCGTTTATCGGAGCTGAAGTCCACCGAGGGCTCTGTTCGCTCTGTAACAGGACGTGTGTTTGCATGGCGATACCGATCATCGCTGTTGCATCGTAAACACACTTGTGTCAACGTGAAGACACATAATTTATCTTTTCTCCCAGCAACACTTCAAACTGCATCCCGAGGCGGTTTTCTCCACTACACACGCGGCTCTTGACACGTGAATAAAGACGGCGCGAGAGGAGGTTTCATTTCAAAGACGACAGCGGGGACGACGCGGAGCAATAAGGGCGAGTCCACAGCGGCTTGAGCCGGCCTTTGCTGTCTTAATAAAACCAGTAAAGAACCACCCTGAGATGCAATCATACCTCTGCGTGGATGTGAATATTACATGACCTTTGGTTGGTGTCAGTGAAACTCAACAATGAGCTGGTGCTGATGGGACGTTGCCTGCATAACCTGAGGACATCAGATATGTGAGAAGGGAAGTGATTCAGCACGGACGAGAGGTGCAGAGCCCATTTAAACAAAAAAGACAGAAGTACAGAAACATCAAAGACGTGCTTTGAATCTGCATTGATTAATGTTATGGGCCGTGTGTTTTTCTCTCAGACATCAATATTGGGATGAGCGTGACCGTGGAGAAGGTGGAGCTGATGGCGTCCTGTGGCGGCCTCTCTCACCCCGGTGTGACGAGATGAAGAGAAAGCACAAATCCCCGCAAAAAACAAAACCCACTAACTACCGCAGAGAGGGAAATAATATTCACAGAGAACTAGACAAAGGGCACGCAAGCACACATGCATTACGCAGATGAACATGCACGTGCACGTAGGCGTGCATCACCAGAGAAACACAGGCACAGATTTCTGGCCCTTTTCTAATCGACGGTCGAGTGCATGCATGCATTGATCTGCCATTGATTCCATCAGTGCGTGTGTGTGCGTGTGTGTGTGTGTGTGTACATGGGACTTGACATGCACTAATGTCGATGGTAATGTGGGTTTATGTGCCGTGTTGCCAGCTTGTTAGGTAGCTAATACAACAATGCATTCTACCTTCATCGAGGTTATACTGTTCAATTTATGTTCAACGGTTTTAAAGAGGCGTTGATTGAATTTTATGGTCATTTCGGCGGCCGTGGTTACAGTGGTGTTAAATTATGCAGCTTTGTAATGCAAAGTGCTGCTAATTTTGTTCACACATTTTACATCAACGAGGCTCGGCCTCTTGTTAGAAACACCATTCAGTGGGAGGCTAAACAGTTCAAGAGCAACAACAAACTCCAACCTTAATTAAATGTGTAATTTACTTTTTAATATATAATTAATTTATATTTGTTTATACGTTTATATATCAAATACATTTGCCAAAGATTCTCTGGATTTGTTGCAGGTCTCTTTTATAGAATTGATAATTGTGATAATCTTTTTTCAGACTGCTGGTTGGACAAAACAAGCAGAAGTCGGCCTCTGGGATGAAGAGGTGAATCAATTGATAATGTGAATCAGTAGCTGGTGGCAGCTCACAAAGCCCCCAAATAAACAGGAACCACACAGAGACGACGGAGCGGGACGTCACCATGACAACCTTCAAACACCCTTGCAATGACTCCTCAGCAGAGCCCATTGAACAAGGTCAAACATTACAAATCATAACCCCTGAGTGACTCACTACAGCGGCCAACGACAAAAAGAAACCCGCACAAAAACCACATAAACCCATCCGGTCACATCGGCCATCTTCCCCCCCTCCTTCCTCTTTCTCACCCGCTGCTCCCCACGTTCAGGGAGCCAATATTTCTTTGCTCATAATCCCATAAAATCTCAGCACCGTGTTCATATTTCTCCCGCCTGCCGGGTAGTTCAGCTGCACTTGCTTCAGAACCGCAGAAGGTCATAGTGCGGGGGGGGGGGGGGGGGGGGGCTCCTGGTTTACCGCGCTTTGGACCGGGGAGACGGACGCCACCCGGCTAACCGATCGGGGGAGACATTGAACAAAGGCAGCATCGGATGAACCAGTGGCATTCAGGTCCGTCTCAGGGGGCGGGAAAGAAAAACAAAGCCGACCTTTTCATGCTTCCCAGTTCTAACGGTTCGTGGCGTCGGGGTTCGGAGCCCGTGCTCGGATCTCACACGCAAAAAGGCTTGCGTTGCAAGAAAATTCATCTTTTCAGCTCAGCCGAGCGGCGGGATAATGCGATTCCGTATCCGCTTAGCAGCCGGTTACAAGCCATTACGAGTGTATTAGTGAGCGATGGGGTGGGAATTGGCTTCCTTGTCAGTGGTAGCTCCTAGTGGGGAAAAGGAGGAAGGAAAGGAAAAGTGATCCAGCGGGTAGAGCTTGCCCTTCTTTTCTTTTTACTGCACAGATGTGCTGAAAACCGATTGCATCTCTTCAATCGGTCACCGTGGTGACGGTGAATGAGATTGGCGGTTTAAATGTTGATGAGGGCAACGACGGGAATCCAAGCGGCGGCCCAAAGGCAGTGCCGACATGTTTGACGCTTCAGATCACAACGTGTTACGGGTTGATGAATCAACCTTTAGTCGGGAAGTGGAGTGTCCAGGAGAGCAAGTGGGGAGATGACTAAAGGAGTCTGTGGAGACCAGGATGAGATGAGGGGATATATGGATCCATCGGTAGCAGAAGGAGGCTAATCTGCCTGAAATCATCGCTGCCTGCTTTGTATTCCTGTGTGAGCAGCTTGGGAATGAAAGTCAGGAGCGACGGGAGGAGAACGTAGGAGGAAAGGGCCCGAGTGAGCTTCTACCGGCAGCATCTTTATTTAGCCTCCCGCTTCCTTCCTCGCTCACTTTCTTCTTGGGGAAGTTTTTGGGGGGGAAACGACTTTGCGCGTCGCTGTTAAGCCCTCTTTGTCAACGAGTCTTCAGCAGGATGAGAAAATCGGAAACGGGAGGTGAATCAGGCTCTCGAAAATAACAGTGAGGTCACGTTTGCAGGTGATTCACCTTCACTGCCTCCAAACCCTTTCTAAGCATTCGCCTTTAAATGTTTAATAATAACCACAAAACAAAACAGGTCCATGCAACTAAACACAAGCTTCCAGGCGGGGGAGAACAGAGCAACATGATCTGCATCCGCTATGTTTAGACGATGTCCCGTGAAGGGAGGACGCAGATGTACCACTGTGTGCCCCATTTCTGCAGAATACTAAAAGCAGAGCGTAGGCGCGCCAGGTGAGGCTTAAACCACTCGGAGGGAAAGTGCGTGCTGGTACACAAAGCTCGTCAGGGAACTCATTAGTCTCGGGGAAAAGAAACCAGGATGAAGAACTTGAAAATAGCTACACTGTTAGTATTGATCAGTGTGTCTGATGTTTTGTCTGCATTTCTAAACAGGGGAAACAGGGAAACACATTGCAATACAACGCAGTCCAGCATGATGTGCCTTTGATATCCTTCTGTAGCTGAAAGTCATTCATATATTAAAATAATCATTAACAACAATAAACAATAGCACAACATCGACCCTCGGAGAAGTCAGCTTGTTCCTCTTCCCTTCGAGGCTTCGAGGAGAAGATGGATAGAAACCTCATCTCTGCTGTAAATATGTAGCTGCAGCCATCGGTCTGCTAGCATAGCTTAGCATAAAGACTGCGTGACATAATGAGTTGCAGGGGTGACATCAGGGTGGCGTTGATGTCTTTCTTGCAACCCGAATGGCTAAAATGTTTTGTCTCCGGCGGTGAGAGCAGGACGGACTCCATCCAGTGAGTTTGACTCATCACTTCATTTAATTACAAGAATAAACAGCAAACAAAATCAACACGTTCAAACGTCATCATCAATGAGCTGCAAGTCTGTTTTACAGTTGCCACAAGCAGGTTTTTTTTTATTTATTTTTTACCACAAATGAGTAAGATGTTCTCAAAATACTGACAGTGGGATTACTGTGCATGCCGTCAATCCTCTGTGTGCAGTTTGCCACAGGCTGCAGGGGGGGGGGGAGGGGGGTTCCTACTATAACATTTACCACAAGGAATCTAATATTTAGTAATGAGAAAAGTTGGGCTGTGAAGTCAAATAACTACCTTTTGACACCAAAATATGAATATTTACCTCATTATCTCCAAGTAATCCAAGCGAATGAATGAATGTGCCATTGTTATACATACGTTATTCACGTTAAAATGGATCCAAAGCCGTGACATAAATAGTCTTCCAACATGTTTTCGTGCGGGACGTCTGTAATTTGGACCCGTGCCCCGAAGCGACAGATGTGACACTGACGCGTCGAAGCCCCCGAAGCCCCCCGAGCTGCTGTTGTAGTAACGGCTGCAGCAAAGCAGGATGTCAGGTGACGCAGTCAGTAGACGGGCCGAGGACAAAGCAGGCGGCGTTGTTATTTTTACCATCATCGTTACCCTCCCCATAACCAAATGGTGGTTATTGTAACCGTGGCGACCGACCGCCCGACGTCACCACTTGGCTACCAAGGCGCTCTGGGGAGTTTGTTTCATAACCAGAGGACTGAAATGCTCGAATTCTGAAATAACACATGAAGTGTTGATCTGTACATGAATAACAATGATTTTTTTGTGTTTGTGAGTAATACATCCAAGCGCTGCATGTTTGTCTTCATATTATTCCAGATGGATAGTGAGGATAATAACTTTAACATTTAACAGAGCGAACAGTGTGCTTTTAGAGAACAGAAGGTCGACAGCAACCGACTCGCTTTTCGTCCACGTCTTCTCTCGAACGTTTGGAACTGGAGGAGAAAAACATGGAATTCTTTCAGAAACTAACAACACTGTTCCCCCGAGGCTTCATGCATCCATCGCTTTAATAAAACAAGCATTTACATGGATGGCTCATATCATTCAGCCCATCAGTATGCACGGATATCAAACTCTGCCCCGCACACAACTGTGGCACGGAAAGAAGGACATTTGATAAATGGATGTAATATTTAAAACTCTTGCATCATTAACGACCTTGAGGGCCAACTAGTGTGATTACCGCTGCAGCATCGAGAAGCTCCTCATATGGGCCGCAAACCCCCCCGGAGGAGAAGCACAAACCGCTCGCGAAGACTTTGACTCGCAACGCTCGGTTCGCATTAGCAATTTCCTCCCGAGTGCACGACTGGAAAAGAGCGAAGAAGGAGGTTGTGACCACGGCGCCATCATCGCCTCCGTGGATTCCCAGGAAACGTCTGCGCCTCGCCTTGTGCACGACCACATTTACTGCCTGCTGTGACAAGGACAAGCACAGCGTGAAGCACAGCTGACAGAAGGACCGCCTCGCTGGCTCGGAAAGACAAGTCTGGCGTTTGTCCATCGTTGTGTACTTGCCCGCCCCCCCCTTCCTAATGTGTGCGTGCAGTGCGTTTATCAATGTTTCCAGGTCGATCGGCAGATTTACTTCCACATCAGAGCTCTGTCAACGCTTTTCCCAGCTGGGTCAATTTCTTCCGAGGTGCCCTCAAAACGAGCCGCTCCTCTGCCACCAAACATTGCATCATCGGCAGCCAATCACGAGGCGGCATGCGCGGGGCTTTGTGTGGTGCACGGGCGAAGCAGGTGTGTAAGTGCAAAAAAACAGGGACTTCACAAACATACAGAGCTGCACACGCATGAGAGATGCTCCGATCAGATGTGGAAAAAAAAAACTCATTACATGTAATCTGATCCTTATTCGTATGCACGTCGACCAACGGGAGATAAACATGGTTGATTCGGGCCCGTGCGTGCTGGATAAACAGACGCATGATGACACAACCGGAGAGAGTCCACCTGTCAGTTAACGGTGTTGTCCTCTCAACTGAAGAGAGGGTAAACAAATCTATTGTCCCACCAGAAAAGCATTTACCTGGGCATTTTACCTTCATGCTGGGTTTGAGTGGCTTCTAAGCAGTTCAGTATTAGGCACTAAAATGAATTTAGTGTCAAAAATATGGCAGTGACTCAACGGTTCATCCATCCACAGCGCGGCGTGTGTCATCGCTTAGTTAACATGTCTGAGGGCAATGCCGAGACTCCCGCCACCACATTTCCTGTGATTAAATTCAGGCGTCTCACAGCAAAAACACAGCAGGCTCGTCGAGGTCATCGCATTACCTCATTCAGCCTTTGTCCAAACGACACGTCTTATATTTAGTAAGTGTTCTCCCTTCACGCGGTGTAACGTCGCTTCAGCGTGCAGTGAAACAGACCCTCAGTCGCTGCAGGACGCTGCCAGGCTCGGCTCTGCCTCGCGGATCAGCGGATAGGCCGACACGCGTGTTGACACAAACCTTCCGCTGAACATACGAGGTGTAGCGTGGAGCCACAAAGCCACCAGGATCTGCCGTCCCTGCACAATGGTGACATTACGATGAGCACTGGCTCTGCAGCGGGCTAACGGCGGGCTTAATGCTTGGCTCCGCTTAATCTATTCTCTGTGGTTTAGTCTTTCAGTGTGAACCGGCACAACTGTAAAGGGCTTATGAAAAATGTTTTCTATTTGCCGTGATGGGCGGTGACCACCAGGCGAAGGTGCACCTCCTCACTGGCCAACTTGGCAGAGCTACGCCCGTGCTGAGCGGCTGGAGGCCTGAACGGACCACACATTACCAGGGTCTTTGGCTGCATTAAGTGGAATTATTACCCAGCAACAGCCATCCTGAATACCACAGGTCCAGAGAGCTGCGAGTCTTTTGCTCCAGCACAGTATTAAAAGCTGTTGGGCTTTGGTATGAAAAAACGTCAGTGCTTTAACATTCGGGCGACTCAATTCTGTTTTTAGTATTAAAATAAAGGACATAAATGGCCCAGTATTTAGCCAATCCCTTGAAAATAGAGCTCCAAGATACAGCTTTACAGGGGTGAAGCTGAACAATCTTTCCAATAGATACAAAGACCTCTGACTTAAAGTCTCATGACGTACGAGGCCTATAAAATAAGATACACAGGAAGGTAAAAAAACAGCAGCCAAAAAAATGACCAGAGAAGTTGAGGAGATCAATATTCTCAATATGTATGAGAAGAAGCTTAAAGGGCCGTTTACTTTTCCACTGGTGAGCCCTCGCAATCATCTGAGTAATGGCCTCATTCTCACACCCAACCGTTAAAACCAGACCTCAGCATCACAACTCACCTGTCCAACTACGCACCAACACCTTTCTGCTCTCTTTCCTTTCACTCTTTCTCTCATCCTCTATACTCGTCGCCTCAGCGCCCCCCCCCTCCACGCTGGCTACCAGACCGTCCCTGTGTGAGAGGCAAGCAAGGGATGAAGAGGAGGAGGAGGAGGAGGATGAACGCAGATGAGAATGAGGAGCTAGAAGGAGAAATGAACGCTGATGAATGAATTCACGGAGCTGTGCCCTTTTCTCTGAAAGTGGGCGTTCGTGTCTTTGCACCTTGACAAGATCATTTGCCTGCGCAGCCTTTCAGTCCTGGCAGTGTTTGAAAAGGTGTGTTTTCCATCACCTTTCTTACTTTAACCCCCCGCACCCGTCGCGCGCTTATTGTTTCTCTCCACGTTTACGCGCCTTCTTGAAAACACGAGTGTCACACGTACTCACGTACACACATACAACGCCGACGTACGCAACATGCATGTAGCAGATATGTCCGCCGCTCACCAGGAATCAGACACCTTCAGTCCGTTTACACGCAGAGCTTTTTCATTTCAGATTTCACAAGTTAAAGAGTGTGTGTGTGTGGTGATGGGGTGGGGGGGGGGCAGCCCAAGGGAATAGAGCGAGCATCGCATGAAGGAGTTGACCCACCCGATAATTCATTTACAATACCATCCCCCATTTACGCCACTCAAGGCTGCCTAGTTCCCCCGTTAAGGTCGTCATCACGACCACCAATTCTTTCATTTGTTTATTTCTTCTCTTATCGTCTTTCTCACACACACACACACACACACACACACACACACACACTTGAGCGATTTACTTCCAAGAGGTCCTCACACTGTTGACTGAGGCATTTTTGCAGCCACCATTCCAACAGACACCAACAGGGAAGCACTATCACACCTTGCCTGTTCAACAACACACACACACACAGAGATACACCCACAAGCACCACCTGCTTCACTGATGGTGCTCCTGCTGCACCCCAACCCCACCCCAATTTCTCGCTGCTTCAACAAATGGTGCCTCCACCCATCCTCCCTCCCCACCTACTCCCCGTTAACCGATGCTCCCTTACAGCGATGCCGCGCGCTCCACGAGCCCCCCCAACCCCCCCCGACCGCCCACCTCCATCGCTCGGCTCTCACAGAGCGTTACGGGGGGGAGGGGGGGGGGGGGGAGCCGGCTGGTCGGCGAGCGCGGCACGCAGAATCCAACATGATACCTGCAGCACAAGTATGCAAGGAGAAAGGGTCGACATGCCTTGGGATGGTGCATTGCCCATGCTGCGACACGGTCCGCTGCAGCTCAAAGTGATGCGATTCCTGTTCGCCCTCCTCTTTTTCTCTCTTCTCTCTCTCCTCCTCCCTCCTCCCGTCCCTCGCTTTCTCTTCTTCACAAAGCGCCGGGTCTCTTCTCCTTCCCTGTGCCGGTGCGAGCGCTCCTATTTCGCTCCTCCTTCCCTTTGTCTCGCTCTCGCCCGGGCTTTCTCTTGCCTCCGCTGGAAACCTCCTTCGCGAGATGGCTGTGGTCCAGCGGCAGCGCTGCTGACAGCACTGTGCGTGTGTGACGGCGAGCACGTGCGTGTGAGTGTGTGTGTGTGTGTGTGTGTGAGGGAGGGAGGGAGGGAGGTCGAGCAGGAGCGCCTGGGTGTGTGTGAGAGAGAGAGAGAGAGGCGTGCTCTTCAGTAGTGTGAGCCGGTGCAGGGATGCTCAGCACACAACCAAGAATAAAGCGCACATTTTTCCCCGTGATAAATTCACACTCCCTCACTCTCTCTCTCGCTCTCGCTCGCCCCGTGCCTTATATTTCCTCCCCGTTACTCATTATATTCTCCCTCTCTCTTAAAGACACAGGCGGCCCGCTGAACTGCTCCGCGCCTCGGGCGCATCTCATGATATGGTAATAAAGGGGAGTCCAGGGACGGGGTCCTGTGTGGGGCTCAGCAGCTGAGCTAGCAGGGGGCGGGTGGAGGAATGCTTGAAGCATCTACTGTACCAGGAATAGGGGGGGTGGGAGGGTGGTGGTGGTGGAGAGAGAGCGAGAGTAAACCCTTGAAATATCTCCTGGTGTCAACAGCGGCTAATGACGAGAGCGCGTTGGACCCCAGGCGAGGTTGTTATTGATTGGCATGGCGAGCGAGGTAAGGAAGGCAACATTAGCATTGGCCCGGTCTGCGCCCCCCTACACCCCCCCCCCCCCCCCACACTGTTGGTTTGTAGGCTTAAAATTGTAATTGTGAATCCGGGCGACTATCGCCTCCACTCACAAACGACGAGGAGGACGGCGCACGGCGTTACATCAGCTGTTCGAGAACGCCCTTGAAACACAATGAGGACGAATCCGTAGCGAGATCAACCGCGTGCAGCACTGTATCCGAGAGAAGACCAAAAAAGAAGACCAAAAAAGAGCGACAAGTGGCCGAGCGAAGCCAAGCGCATACGTGAAACCGTAGAGAATTAGTGAGAATCCTGGAAAGTGCGTTGAGTGTTTCTGTCAAACAGAGAGCGGCGGCTCTTTGCTGTAGTGGGCGCTGATGAATAAAGAGAGTGAGGGGAGGGAGGGGAAATAAAATGCCAGGAGATGCAGAGATAAAAGAGGATGGAGGTTCTCTCGGTGATGAGAGTGATGAATAATGTATTGGTGGGGCCGCACAGGACTTACGCAGCACATTGGCCCGTCCGTCGTGTCCAGCCGGCTCACAGGAAGTGGATGAATCCGCCTGTCAGCCGGCGCCTGACCACTTGAGCCAAAGGCGAGCCGACAAAACCTGCAAAGATGCACACGTTGCACGGTCTCAAGATCAGGTTAAGGGGGTTTAACATGCTCTTCCCCATGTCAGTGCCTACCAAACAAAGACGAGACAAACGCGCTTTGTTTGAGTGTGTGTCGGGCGGCCTCCTGGGGAATTAGTGCTGTGGCGTCATCGATTACATGGATCTGTAATGGCGTGCGTCTACGCGTTAAAAGAATCACTGCGCTGAACAGCACGCATTCCCCCCCCGAGAGCGAGCTGCAGCTAAAAAGCCTCGTCTGAAGTGTTTTAGTGGCGCTCGGTAAACAACCACAACCCGCCGCCGACTGTTTACTCGTTTTCCCCGCCGTGATTTAGAAGGATTATTAACAAGCGGAACATGTTTCTGCAAGCAGCACTCACTCACTTAAAAATTATTTTCTAAATGTTTCTTCGTCGCCGCTTTGGTAACGTGACATTTCATGATTGTTTTGTGCTTGTTTCCTTTAAAGACCATGTGCGCAATCAAAAATATGGCCTTAACCAGGCAACAATATTTTTTTGGGAAGCAAAGGTTGTTTCAAATTATATTGAAAAGTACCATAATCCATATTCAATAAATCTGTAATGCACTTTAATTTATAGCCAAAACAAACGTGAAAAAGAGCCGTATTTGCATAAATGCTACGCCTTGCAGCGTCACACAGCACATTACTGCCTGGTGCGTTGTTTAAGACAACTGTGCACGCTAGGGTGGGGGATCGATTTCTCTCGATTCTCTCTAGAACGATTCGTTCTCGATTCAGAAAAGTTAATAATCGGAATTAAAAAAAAAAAAAAGTCTGTCTCGCGCGAGCAAAAGTCAACGCAAACGCCCCCCTTCGGTAACCGTAGTGGACCGTAGATGACAACCAGCTACAACCATCATTTACCATCATTACCGGCACATTAAGAGCAATGCGTCCAGCTCGCAGACCGGTCCGTCAGTCTGAATCTGAATATCTAATAACTTTACCGAACATCTTACCTCATTATTTCCATTTTCCAAAAAGTGGATCCGTATTGAAAGTTGGCAAGATATTCACAGATTTGGACTTTTTTCCGGTATTTTACAAATACGGACCGGTCTGAGACTAAGAGCAGCTTTTTCTTCATTTAAAAGAAAAATTAATCTACTTCCATATTGTGTTGAAATGCAAGCTGCATTGGTTCTTGCATTGTCGATAGAAAATCATATTTGTGAGATTTTTTTTTCTCTTATAAAAAATTAGAGAAGGTAATTCATCTGTTGATTTTCTTTAATTATCAAGCAAAGTAGGAAGTGATTAGCAACCTCTGAGTAGCAAACTCAGATTTTAGAAAATTTTGAAAATCGAGATGCATCGATAATCGTTTTATCAGTTTAGAATCGATAATCGGTTTAGAATCGAATCGTTGACCTCGGAATCGAATCGTGGGGTGCCAAGAGGTTCCCACTCCTAGTGCACGCGGTGCAGTGCTGATGGCCCGCTTCACCAAGAACAAAGCCGCTCGCTGCAGAGGTACTGAGGCTGAATAGGAGACGCTTCTGTGGACTTGATGAGCATGCTCTGCCACCGCGTCCCCACAAAGAGACATCTGCTGTTTCAGTGTCAGCTTTGGAGCTGTCCACATAGCAGTCAGATGCATCAGGTCGCTCATCTAAACACCATTTTGTCCTTTTTCAAATATCACTTCTACAGGTTTCATATTCACGGTGTTTAAAGAGACGGTTTGGTTGTCCCTGAGGACGCGGAGGAACCCAGTTTGTCCTCCTCCTTTCTCTCCATCTCAGCTGTGTAGAGCGCATCGACCCAGAAACACTGTGGCACAATAGATCTGCCCTCGCTTCAGTGGAAACCGGCCATCTGAGGTTATTGGAGGGGGTGAGGGGAGTGGGGATGAATGTCAACGACAGCGCGACTCGGACGCAGTGAGACAACACAACCTGGCAGAGGTGTTCTTACCGTACAGTATGGGAGGGAAGGAAACTTTCGGAAGACATCAATCATCTATCAACCGTCCCCTCGTAGCGAGGCTGCATGTGCATGCACTGCTGCACACTGTTGCTTATGTCTTACTGTGACCTTCAGACCACTACCCAATGACATTAGAGCTATTAAAGCAGCATGCTGGATCGACTGGGTACAAAGAGGTAACGCGAAATGTCCACGATGATGGATGTCACTCCACTTCATGTCCACCACACAGTGAACCAAGACTGTGACCCAATTATTCGTCCAACATTCATCATTTAGCCATTTTAAACTTTACAGAAATCCGGCAGAATTACTGTTACTAAAGCACTTAACATTAGGTCTCTTTGTCCAGTGGGGAATGAGATATTTGTAGTGAGTAGAATATATGGAGACAGGCTGGTTCAGATTGACTGAGGTTACTGATATATTAGTAGCTACTAATTATAACTGATTGGATTATGAATTATGAAATGATTGGACATTACTCCACCCGGCAAACAACAGCATTTAAACGTTTAAAATTATGCCTTCAAGTTAATACATCAGAAAACATCATTGAATGATGTAGAATAATGTAGTTAATATATAGCAATGTAGGCATTATGAGCAACTTTTGATTACCACAATTTGCTAAAGAAAACCAAGTAAGGTTTTAAACGTGGGGTACTCTAACTTGTTATAATGTACTTTTACTTCATTAAAAACAAGCACAGTACGTCAAATTCATTAATTAAGATAACTTAACATAAACTAACTTAAAGTAGCTAGCTAGCTAACGTGTTAGCTGGGTGATGTTAGCCACATGGCACGCGCGCAGACCAAGGGCGGAACCACCATCCTTTAGGGGGGGGGGTCGTGTGTCCCCCAATTTTGAGAAAATGTCCCCCCCAATATACAGCAGAAAATATGCAAATATATATGTTTCCTTCCTTTTATGAACCGTTTGTTAAGCGAAACTCACCGGGACTCTCTGAGTGGCCGCTCGCTCCGCTCAGCGGGGCCGCAGCGTCCGGCGGACCCCCCCAATGTCCGAACCATGGTTCCATGGTTACACCCTTGGCAAAGACGACCTTTTAAGTAATGTTATGAATACTTAACTGGGGACACGAGTAACTTGTAGTGTGAGTTTGTTGCTCATTTTGAAGCCAACATGACGTATTACCGATGTGTGCTGAGTTGGGGAGGGAACAGACGTCGGCACGTGAGCTGAACAGCGCGAGGGGTTTCTATCTACCGGTAGACCGCGTCGCTAAAAAGGGTGCGTTGGATATCCGTTACGGAGTGCACCGAAGGTTCAGGTGAGTTGTTGTTTTTCATTTTTCCAAGACAATGGTGTAAAGGTCTCGAGCTAATTGTATAAAATATCAAAATTTTAAAAAAGAAGAAAGAAAGAAGAAGTATAAGTACCTAAATATTATATATATATAAGTAAAGTTCTTGCTAATGGTGATGCTGATGGCGGCATACCAGTGGGGTTGCTCAAAAACACGTTGGCGTGGGAACAAGAGGAGGCAGAGATTGGACCACCAAGCCTATTAATTAATGTGTGAATTCTGTCAAATCAATATTGTTCACACGTTAATACCTCAAAAAGACGATGGAGGGAATACAGTGAAATTCACATGTTGTATTACGTGGTAATACATTTGATAGTGTTCAAACAAAAACAATACAATGGATTTAGTTGGCAATGATTTATTAATGATCTAGGTTGTTTTTGCTGACAACGTTCTTTAACTGCAAGACTATAATTCATGAGAGTTTCTCGGGCTTCGCCCTCACCCCACTGCCAATCAACTGGACAAATCCTGTGTTTCCATGGCGATGTGGAAGGCCGGAAACGACCTGCCTTTGTGGAGAAGGTGAACTCTGTATTTCCTCTGCTGCGTGTGGGCGGTTGGACAGGATTTCTAAAAACACCCGGCCGATCACGGGCGCACCGCTGAGCGCCTTCTGTGACTTCTGCGGGCCAAGAAATACAACCGACCACTAATGTTACACGCGCGCATGCATCGAGCTCAAACAAAACGTGGTGCAGTGAAAAGAACACATCCGCCCACGTCGTCTGACCCAATCACTGCAGCGAACAGGACGACATGTTCACATTAACACTCGTGGAACGCACTCAACATTCACAAGTGAGAATTGTGATGCTGATCACGGCCGATGGACTACTTCTTTGTCTGCTCCCTCCCACCTGTTACAAGTCATTACCAATGTCCCTTTGATCGATCTCCCCGGGTGGATCATTGCAGCGGCTGATCAACGACAAGAAATGGTGCAGCGCCCCCGCTCCCCTGGGACGGGGGTCATTGATGGTGGAGGAAGCACACTTACTTAAAAGCGGCATTACAATTATTTAATAGTATTCCACTAAAAGTAAAGCTGGAGTCCTAAGACCACAACAATGGTTTATTTTCATGAGCTTCAACGGCTCTATCCTGAATTATTAACAACTTCTCCAACAAAATGAATATTAGCTTTCATGTAAATAACCGGGGATGTTTCACAGTGACATCAATTAGTTTTTACCTCATTGACCTTTGGTGTATCCCCTTAAACTGAAAAGCAGTTAACGGCTGTCAAATAAATGTAGCAGGGAGTAAATGTAAAGTAGTAATAGCGTAAAATGGAAATATTCAACCTCAAAACTGCACTAAAGTACAGGCATGATTAAATGTACTTCAGGACTTTCCCCCGAGGGACAATGTGGAGAAATAGTGACAACTTTAGTGCTGAAAAGTTGACATTATGCTGGGGTGAGCGAAGGGTCGATGTGCTGTGAAGTCACACATCAAGGTGAGATTTAGCGGAAAGCAGAGAGAGCCAAGCAGAGGTCAAGTGTAAGTGTGTGTGTGTGTGTGTGTGTGTGTGTGTGTGTGTGCGGGGAGGAGAGTGTGTTTCCACATATCCTATTAGAATTATTTCAGCTTCATTTGATAGTCAGAGGGCGTGAGAGACTTGGTAGATTAGAGCAGGAGGGATGTGACGGTGAATATGTGGAAGGTCCCCAGCTGAAAGCAGGACCTTTTAAATAAAAATATGACCAGATCAGGTCCCGGAGCATCTTGTAATTCCAATATAAAGGGCGGCGGGTGGCTGCAGCAGGGTGGGGGAGGATTTCTCTGCAGGGATGTGATACGAGATTACCTCTGTTCAATCCAAGAGACTTAACAAAATAAAAGTATGGCTGTGTCCCCACTGTGTGTGTGTCTGTGTGTGTGTGTGCCCCGAGCCAGACGAAGGACGAGCATCACCTGTACCTCAGCCTCGTCTCCCGCTCTCCCCTCTCCATGACTACTAGGTTGCTCCCTACGAATACGTGAGGTGCTGTTTCCAAGGTAACAACTCTATGGAGAATTGGCCACCTGAAATCCAGACGGAGAGGAAAAGGAGGGCGACCAGCAGTCTGCAGGCTCTTCACTGCGCCTCCGTCCGTCCGGCTCTTTCCTGCGCTGTGGCCCTCAGAGACTATCAGTCCTCATTAGCACAAGACGTCTTCCTACCAGCACTACCTTACACCCGTGGGAGGGGGAGGCAGGGAGAGAGAGAGAGAGACCTTTCTGGAAATGACGGCCATTAGCGTTCCTGGTGTGGAGATCAGTCTACTATTCAAAGATGTGCATACATGCGTAAAGGCAGATGTGGTGGTGCACTATTACAATAAATAAAATAGCACTACATGAATTGCTTTTCTTGTTTTGGTTGCTTTATTTTGAAAGTCTGCTACACCTCTCTTCATTTATCTTGAACCATCAGTGTTTGCAGCCCTCCAGTGGTTACACTCAGGAAATGCAAGTTAACATCAGATTTGTGCATTTAGTTAATGTATCTAATTGCTTTAGACATTTTTGATCTGCTATTCTTACGTCTTGGGGAGCCAAGTGGCTTGAGTGAAGAAGTTCAAGCTTTGTTTATTTGTAGTGCTCACAGGTGACGTCTGTAACTTAACATATGTGAGTGAGATGAATACGACTATACAGAGAAGCAACGTTCTCTCTGTTATCACAGAGAATGTTCAGATGGATTTAACTAGGATTGAGAGGATGAGGGATTGGAATACTAGACTTTTTAAGGTGTAGATGATAATATTCTCCCATCAAAAAAAACCTGCAATGTGAGTGGATTTATTGATTTATTAATCAATTGCAAGGAGATCAGAACTAAAGCAAAACAGAGGTCTTATTGGAAACACGTTTTTGTGAACCAGCATCACACGGGCCGATGAAATAGCCCCTGAGGTCGGATGTCGGTTCGCATCCTTTGTGATGTTTTAGCAGTTTCACTGAGCGGGAAAAGAGGGCATCTATCACATCTTTGATAATGTTGGAAACAAACAACAATAAGACATTTGAAACCACACCCACGAATGTTATACGGTTTAAAATATTACAAATATTTGATATTCCACTCCACGGTTATAATAATCGGCGCTATGGTATATCTGCACTGTGACCAAGTACCTAAATTCAAAATCTATTGACCCCCAAATTCATTGTCATCGTTTTTTTTATGTGTACTTTACTTTGGCGAGGTATAGAAGACTTTAAAGGATTATCTGTGAGGCATTCTGAATCTGTGAATGAATTATTCCCTATTCTAATGAAAAGACATGAAAGATGCTAAACAATGAGCTTAACAAGGGAAGATGGACGACATCTGCCCGTCGCGTTGTGCAAGTTGACGAGATTGTGCAAACAGCATGGGGGGGGTGAGGGGGGGGGCATAATATAAATAACTCTACAGCGAGCGAAACACATTGAAGCATTTACAGTGCTGATTCATACAGAACGCTCACCACAACGTGGGGAACAACAAGCGCGTAACATATAAAAACATATAAAAACACAAGGAAATCAGAACCAAAAAACTACATTTCCTAGAAAATCAGACAACCAGTAAATAAAAAACAAAGCTGAAACCCTCACAGCACCACGACGACACACCTCTGCACACCTCCCTTCATGTAAACATGCACATTCTATCGCCTGCTCCACACCAGGCTTAGTGGACCTTTGAGACAAAGCCACCTTGAGAAAAGTATCCGGTTTTTAGAAGAGGCAGAACTTGAACTTAATTAAAAAGCTGCAGAAATAATTGAATAAATGGGAAAAGGTATAAAAGTATAAAGTAGCCAGTGCAAGTGCCCAAACTTTAGTGCGACAAAAAGCCTCATTTTAGAGAATGTGAACTGATCTGGTCTCCAGCAGGTGTAAAAACTGAACTACACAGGACGTTCCTTTGTGGAGACCAGCGCCTTTGGATGAGCCCACATGGGAGGAATGAGGTGCATGAGAGTTAAAAAAACACTCCCCTACAGAGCACAGATGCTGGGGAGCACCGGCCAAGAGGTCCGAGGCTTCAGGGGAAAGAGAGCAAAGTAGAGAATGAGACCCGGGCCGGTACAGTCCGCCGTCACACTGCACACAGAGGTGGCAGGAACATCATTTTCCTTTTTTGAGCTTGGAGGAGAGCCAATCGAGGCCCTCGTACAGACCGTCTCCTCCGGTGGCGCACGTGGCCTGGATGTACCAGTCGCGCTTACGCAGGGTTTGTAGGCCCAGCTTGTCTGTGACCTCGGCTGCATCCATGGCGTTGGGCAGGTCCTGGAGGAGCAAGAAGACACAACGCTCAATTAACAACGACACCGCCACAGATCACATGATCAGCCTGGGATATCGGTGATATCTGACCAAATCCAACGAATCGAGGACGGTGCTGCTCCTGCCTGTCTGGGGATAGAAGCTTCCAGTCTACAAGCCCACTCCTTTAACCTATTCCACCACTGTGTCTGCAAGCTGTGCTCCTCTGAGCTCACCTATCAAAGGGCCGTGGGTCAATCCCCTGGTTACAGATCAATGGCTGATGGGTAGCGGATACGCGTCAGGTTCTCCCACTGATAATGCAGAGGATTGTATTTATGAAAGAGAAGAACATTGACTCAAATCCACCTGTTTGTTGGCCAACACGAGCAGCGCAGCCTGATTCAGCTCGTCCTCAGCCAGCATTCGCATCAGCTCCTCTTTGGCCTCTCCGACCCGCTCCCGGTCGTTACTGTCCACCACAAAGATAATGCCTGACGGAGGGGAAACAATAGAGGTTTATATGGGGGAAGTGGATTAAAATATCTCCAACAGTGGGCGTGTCAGACAGACGGACGTCTCTCACCTTCTGTGTTTTGAAAGTAATGCCTCCAGAGGGGCCTGATCTTGTCCTGACCACCAACATCCCACACCGTAAAACTGATGTTCTTGTAGGTTACCGTCTCCACGTTGAATCCTGCGGATGGAGGAGGAAAAACAAGAGATGTTGGATGGTCGGAACAAAGAGGAGAGCGTGCGGTGCAAGGACGAAGAAGAGGAGGGGAGGGCTCACCGATGGTCGGGATCGTGGTAACAATTTCTCCCAGTTTGAGCTTGTACAGGATGGTGGTCTTTCCAGCAGCATCAAGTCCGACCATCAGGATCCTCATTTCTTTCTTGCCAAACAGGCCCTTAAGAGCGCTGGACAAAGCACCCATCTTCACCTGCAGAAGGAAAAATCAATATTGCGGGGTCAGGGGAAAATATGGATAGCGCTCAGTGACGCAGGAAAGAGGGATCATTAATCCCTTAAGTGTTCACGCTCCACCTGTAGACACGGAGAGGATGAGGGACATTTTACAAAAGCTAAAAAAAAATATTAGGTCTAAAATATTTTGAGGAAGAAAGTCAAAATATGTTAGGTCAGAAACAGCCATGAAAAAAAACAGAAAAAAATATTAGGCCCAAAAATGTTTTTTAAAAAATTCCAAAAAATTATTTTTGTTTTTTTTAAGTAAAAATACGCTAGGTCCAAAAATGTCATGGAACAAAAAAAAGATATTATGTTCAAAAATGGTCGAAAAAGATTTGGTTGAAAAAGATGGGGAAAAAAGTCTAAATATGTAAAATTGAAAAAATGTTTTAAAAAAAGGTTCAAATAAATTATGTCGAACAATGTCAGGAGAAAAAATCATAATACATCAGGTTGAACACTGTCATGGAAAAAAAAGTCTGAAATTATTTGGTCGAAAGATTGTCATAGAAAGAAAAGTAAAAAAAAATATCAACAATTGTACATTACATCAGATACTGTCCAAAAACAGTATAAATTTCATCTTCAGGGCTTTTCCAAAGTTCAACAAGGCTAAGTTGAAGGACCCTGTTACCAAATACAAATCAGCAATACCTCTTACCTGTAGGCTATTTATGAATCTAGATGGTTCTGGTGCAAGTTGTGTAGTATTGCAGTTATCAGCCGTAGAGATGTCGGCCTTATCACCAATAAAATTGAACTAAATGGAAAAAAAGACATGTCATAAACTCATCAGTATTTCTTTACAAAAGAAATGATCAACCAAATGGGTAATAACTACATTCCAGAAGTTCATGGAAAGTGCTGTAAAATCCGGTTTCTATTCAGAGTCCTGAACCACCTGATTGTATATTGTGGCGGTTTCAGATTCCTCTTACTGATCTGGTGCTTATTTTCACTGCACTCTTCCGCTTCATAACACATATGTAATTGCAGTAAACAAAGTTCACATGTGAAGACACGGGCAATATACTGAAGGAGGTCAAGATTAGGACACATTTCCAGTCTTGGCGTGGTGTCCCTAAACGCATGTGCTTAGTCTAGATTCCTGAGCTCATCATGTCCAGAGTTGAGGATGAACAGTTGAAGTCTGCCACTTCAAGCTTTTGAGCCTAATATGAGTAATGAAATAGTAATAAATGAATAAGTCAACACACCAGATGCATGCTAAGTTCGGCCTCACAGCCTTCACCTTTTATTGAACCAGGAACTGACTAATGAAATTAATAAATTTGGACCGAAGTTTGACCAAACCTCTGTATAAGATGTAATTTAGCCACACGATGATGACATTGTTTGCTGTTCAAACCCTAACAAACGTCTTTATGTGATTCATCGAGGGGGAATTTAGCTCCTTAGACGGTTCTGTGTTTAATGGCTGCTCCTGTGAGCAAACAGGAATGTCAGGTTCGTGGTGTCGCATTGAGATACTTTACAGAGTGTCATCGCGGGTTCTAAACGTGACTTTTAGAGGGTCTTTTAACTGGTATCCGACAGTGACGTTGCGTCAGTCTGCTACGTCAGCTGGACACGTGACGTGGCTACCTGCCGTTAATGAGCGGTCACAGTTAAAAACGGTTAGCTAGCTTTCACGAAGGGAGGTTAAACTATAACTCAACGTCAACAACTCGGAGAGGAAACTCCGTCACGTCGCATCACAAAGTCGACACGGACCGATACATTAATACATTACTTCATAATTTTAACTGATATCAAACAGTAACGTTACGTTACGTTAGCATTAGCATTAGCTACCGGGCCGTTGGTGACCTGTCACTCACTCAAAAACTCAAAGCGGTGTTAACGTTAAAAACGTTGGAAACGGTTCTTTTTAAACTACGTTGAATTATAGACTAACGTTAACAACTCTTAACGTTATATCTAATTCCGCCACGTAGCCAACAAAGACGACACGGACCGATAAATTAATTTAGGGATGAAATGTCTAATAGGAAAAAAAAGAACTTCCTGGGCGAAACTTTAACGCCAAAGTATCGCGGCCTCAAACTTCCGCGATTTACAGGAAACTAGCGGACTAGTTTATCTCCACGTTTTATTTGAATTCACAAAGAGAATATCTACGACGCACTAATGTCTCACTAAGACAAATAAAAGTTGTACCTTCTCAGGAGCCTCAGTCCGCCTTACTTCCGGGTCCCGAGCGACTGTATTGCGGCTTTTTTCCGGTGTCATCGGCCTCTTGTTCCTGTCGGTGGAGGATCGGGATCACGAACGCGCACGTTGGGAAATGCATCAATACCCGTTTGCATCGGCAGTTACATAGTGAGAAATAAAGTAATCTCCGAACTTCTTGGCAAACTACCTTTGAATAATCGGTAAATCGAGGCAGGGGGCTTTCTGTAGACCTCTTTAATTAAACCAACAAATCGTTTAGGAATTAGCCTTTGATTACATTTAAAATGTGTTTATGGTGTGTTCCCAATGTTGTATCCATCATAAAAACAACCACCGGTGAGGAGGAGAGGGGATAAAAAAATATTTTTGCCTTCACCAAACGTCACAAACAGAAATACAAAAATATATTTTGACATTTTAACGCCCAAATGAATTCATAAATCAACAAAAAAACACCTGCTTAATTTCCTAATCTTAATTTTTTTATATATGTATAAAAATATCTACTAGAATCCACTAGATGGGGCTCCATCCACGGTTGGAAGTTTATGCAACGTACAGGACACATGTCCTTTAATAACATAGTTCCATATGCTCTTGTCCTCAACTCTCTCTTTAGCTTTGTGGATTATTTTACTTCTTCTCTTGGATGTGCTTCCATAAAACCGACGGTTTACACTGATTATAATGCATTAGCTCACATGTATACAATTGGGGAGGCAGTTTTTTTTTTTAATTTCTCCATGGTCAAAGACGCGTGCAGGTGTGCTGTCCTCGTGGGGGGAAACGTCACGTCAGGTGCGGCGATCTGAGGTTGCGCTTCCAGTGCGTAACTTGGTTTGGCATCAGATATACGAGCGCACGCCGTACTCCACTTCTCCTCATCCCAGCAGGTAAACGCAGTCACGTCGCAGCTTCTTCCACCTGGGTGGCGTTAGTTACAGTGGGCGGGATCATACAGTAACAATATTGAGGCAATCCAATGAGGGTGCAGCAATAACTCCCCCCCACCACCAAAAAAGGCCCTGCCTCCCGGGGCTCCGCTGGGCCCGATGCACCAGAGTCTGTGGGGTCGCTTAAACAGATGCGCCGAGCAGACGGCACTGACTTTCTCCGTTGAGGAATCAGCGAGATGAAGAGCAGCGCCAACCCGGCACCATGCGCTCCAGGCTCCCACGGACCGCCTGTCTACTGCGACTCGCCGCGCTCTGCATCCTGCTGTCGAACACTGCAGCTTATTTCGGGTCAGCAGATTTCACGTTTTATACTTTGCCCATCAATTGACTGTGTAGATTTAAATTAACCCGTTTTGAAGGGCATCAACGCGACCATCGTTTACAAACTTTCGCCAAATTACGCACGCGTATTATTGCGCAAAGCAGAGGTATGTTGCCTTTGCGTTGCTCGAATCCGCGAGAATTGTGCATAACGTGGTTCTAATCTGTTGTAATAAACAATAGTCATCATCGGTGTTGATATAAAATGCATGTCAAACAAATGCGTCGTTATCATGTGACTTTATGCGTGTTTGTTTTTCTGGGTTTGTTAAACTGCACTTTATCCTGTCCGCAAACGGGTATAACATCATCATCATCAGCCACCAAAACTACATTTAAACAATAACAAAATACACTGCTTTAATTTACTAAAATAATAGTTTGAAGGGACAGGACTGAGTAAACTGCGTAAATTAAAGTCACTTCTTTTCACGAAGTCAAATATGAATTAAATATATATAAATTAAGAAAAACAAATCAACGGATCATTTAAAATTCCTTATGCGTATTTCTTTTTTTCTTCCTTTTTTTTGCTGTTGCCTTTCCACTCCAAGACTGACAGGTCGGGAGCCCTTCGTGTTCCTCCCGGGCCCGTTTTCAAATGAAGCTCCGACGGGAAAGGCCCACCTGAAGCAGTGCGAGCAGATGACTCTGACCCGCCGGCAGAAGAGGCTGTGCCGCCGGGAGCCCGGTCTGGCGGAGACGCTGCGGGACTCGGTGCGCCTCAGCCTGCTGGAGTGCCGCTATCAGTTCAGGAACGAGCGCTGGAACTGCAGCCTGGACGGCCGGGGGAGCCTCCTGAAAAGAGGTGAGCCGGGGGGCCTCCGTCCGCCCGACGGTCCAGTCGCGGGTTTATGTCTTTTATCTTTATTTGGGTTTTATCCGCACGTGGCCTCATATAAGAGAAGTGCAGAGCTGCACTACTTTTTCTGTTAATCTCATCATCCGCTTTGATTTGACGTGCGGCGCGTCGGACGCGTCTCCGTCTGCAACATTTGGCTGCGTGTGTTTAGACGCTCGGGGCCACATTTATTTCATTATTATTATTATTATTATTATTTGCGACAACAAAGTAGAGAGAGAAAAAAAGGACCAGCCAACGTTTTCTCTCCAGTTTGGGGCCATGACTGGAGGCGCGTGTGAAGCATGACTGAGGTCCGTCTGTAATAACCTATTCCTACTTTTTCAGTATTAGCGCGATGCAAATAGGCCACATGTCCACACATGCCATCAAAGGAAAACAAACCATCAATCGCAAAAATGTTTTTGTTTGTTTTGTTGGTATCACATTGTCACACACTTTATCCACAAGTCGCATTACTTATTCTACAAATACAGTTTGAACAACTCAAACTGTATTTGGTCGTGCTGCATCTGGAGAGATTGCTTATAATCTTGTAGTTATTACTTATTTAAAGTCATTCTTGCATATAACTGCAGGGCCGAGGCATTTGTGGTGTTTGCTGACTAAATCCTCTGTTATTTATTCTGTTTTACTTGAGAAGGTCTGCACAGTCCCCTGACACAACGACACAAAAAGCATTTTCTTTCTAGAATATTGTGTACTTTCATACGGTATCAATGACCTCATACAAACATTGATTTAAAAAAAAAAAGATATAATAAATCACCATATTGGATAACGCTCAAGTCCTGTGCAGGTCTGCTGTGCACAGAAAATGCTTCATGCATATGGATATCAGTGTGGGGGAAAACATGAACAGGTCAGCATGGAGGTAATGAGGGAGTAGAACGCCAAGAGCTGTGGTGCGGTGGAGTGTGCTCAGGCCCTGTGGTTATTTTTATCTCGGGAAAGCGCCCATTCCCAGAGGAAAAGGGTGGCACGATTACACACTTTCATCTGGGAAAATCCTTCCTAGTCAAAATAACAATTAATTGGATCAAAATATACCCTTGTGACGACTCCGGGGGGAAGCAAATAACAGTGCCTAACCAAGAGAAAAAGGTCAGAAGAGGAATTGTGACACAAGAAAACCAGCGGAATAATACTGAGGTTGTAGTGATCCACGACGACGTAGTGAGCTCTGCGTAGACGTTTTGGCTTGAAGGGTTCCTCACTGGCACAAAAGACATCGGGATGATAAGCTACGAATTAATGTCTTAACCTCACAGTCCGCCATCAAATGCGTCTCAGGCTCTGTAAAAATGTCTATTTCAAATTTGTTTACACGCGTGTCTTTCACATCCGTCCCAGCGTTCAAGGAGACGGCCTTCCTGCTGGCGGTGTCCTCCGCGGCGTTGACCCATGCCCTCGCCAAAGCGTGCAGCTCGGGCCGAATGGAGAGGTGCACGTGCGACGACTCCCCCGGCATCCAGCATCGAGAGGCGTGGCAGTGGGGGGTCTGCGGCGACAACCTGAAATACAGCACCAAGTTCCTCAAGAAGTTCCTCGGCCAAAAGAAGGTCAGCAAGGACCTGAGGGCACGAGTCGACGCCCACAACATCAACGTCGGAATTCGGGTGAGTGCGAACAAAGGAAGGCCCGAAAGGTGCGGAGCAGAAACATCTCATCAAATGTTGCTCGAGCCACACAAGCGCCCCTCGACCCTTCGACTGCACGCGAGCGACACGGCGTCTTCACGCAATAATTACACGCCCATCCGGGGCTACACACTCGCCTGGTTTTCCCAGTGACAGCCAGACAAACGCCCCCTTATTCGCTGCCGCCGTTGTCCTTGGTGGATAACGAAGAGGCGGCGTGCGAGGCGGCGTGCGAGGCGGCGTGCGAGGCGGCGTGCGAGGCGGCGTGCGAGGCGGCGTAGCGGGGAGACGAGGCGGTGTGGGATTGCTGGAGCCAGGTGTTCCCAGACATGATAAAGCTTGCTGTGCGGGCCTTCGCTAAATTAAAGGCCTCACGTCGGAGAGAACGATTATAACCGCGGCCCCTTTTTTAATATGTATTTTTTATTTTTTTTCCACTCGCTGCTCATAAATCCCCCTCATGTTCATAAGCACCTTTGTGCAGCTCTGAAATGGGCCCCCGGGGTCCGACTGCTGCAGCTCACACCTTCGGTAGAGACAAAAAGAAGCAAACAGGAAGAAGCCAGGGAAGCAATCTAATCTCATCTTGACCGAGTTGAATGTTTCCCTCGCTTAATGTGGCCGAGAGGGGAGCGCAAGCCGCGTTAACAAAACCCTCAAGTGGTCGCCGGCCCCCCTCGTCCCTCAGTAATGGGGGCTCTGCAGCGCCTGAGGGGTCCATACCTGCAAAGGGAGGAACCGAGCTCCTCGACTCGGGAGTAGCCTCTGGCTCCCTGCGTGTGACCTGTCTCTGGCCCCCGCCGGGACAGCGGCTCTCAGGCTGAGTGATGGCGCCCTCGTCGCTGACCATCAGGCTCAGTGAACTATTAACCCTAAAATCAGGTGCTGCCGTTGCAAAATCGCCGCCGCGTTTAGTTTTTTTGGCACTCGGTGCACAGGAATTCTTATCCATGTTTTCCGTGAGCAGGCATGTACAAAGAACAGGGTGGAGAGATTCCACTGTCTGCACCGTTTGTCACCTCCGCCTCGGGCCTGAGGAAGGAGAGGCAGGGGAGAAGCAGACAGAGCCAGTTCCAACACATTGAGAAGAGGGGGGGGGGAAACGAAATTTGCCAGAGCTGTCTAAGTGAGAAATGTCTGGTAAATGAAATACGACATTCTGAACCGTCCCACCTCAATCCATTATGTCAAAATTGTTGACTGAGGTGGGCTAAGGGCCCACCACCCGCGGACCACCACCCCTAACCTCAGGAAACTGTCTCAGTCGGTCCAGATAGATCTCCCAGATAAGAGGCCGGGTAATGAATCAAACTGAGAGAACTGACACCTCTTGTCCACCCCCCCCCTCCCTCCCTCCTCCCCCCTCCCCCACCTCCCCCCCCCCCCATCTCAGGCGGTGAAGAGCGGCCTGAAGACAACCTGCAAGTGCCACGGCGTCTCCGGCTCCTGCGCCGTGCGGACCTGCTGGAAGCAGCTGTCTCCCTTCCACGACACCGGGCGGCTGCTGAAGTACCGCCACGACGCCGCCGTGCGCGCGCTGAGCGTCACCAACGCGGCCACCGGCGAGACGGAGCTCGCCGGCGGGCGGCGCCACGGCCAGGGCCCCCGCACCACCGACCTGGTCCACCTGGAGGACTCCCCCAGCTTCTGCAGGCCGTCGCGCTACTCCCCGGGCACGGGCGGCCGATCGTGCGCCAAAGACACCAGCTGCCAGAGCCTGTGCTGCGGGCGCGGCTACAACACGGCCATGCGCCTCACCAGCCTGTCCTGCCACTGCCAGGTGCGCTGGTGCTGCCACGTGGAGTGCCAGACGTGCGTGAGGGAGGAGGAGGTGTACACCTGCAAGAACGCATAGCGGGACGACGGGAGAGAAGGAGACTCTTGTCGGGTGAACGCCCTCTCCGCAGAGCGCCACCCTCGCCTGCACGCCGATGGTGGAGGAGCGACATGTCAAATCATAACACTGCTGGTTATCTGCTCGATCGTCATCCCGCCGCGATGCTCACTGTAGGTGAGGATGTTTTTTTTCAAGCTGCCCTGCTTGAATCCTGCTGGATGCACTGGAACGCCGCTCCTGTGGGCCGGGGAGAAATGAGCTCTTAAAAGAGGTTACCGGACCGGACTGGACCCCCCACCTGCAGGGGAGCTCTGTTGCTCTGGGCCCCCCCTCCACGTGACTATTTATTGTATAGGTCATTGTGTCTGTTGTACTGCTGCTTTATACTTTAACCTTCTTGTTATTGCCACTGAGGCTAAAATGGCCTTAAAAGGAATCCACCTGTCTGTCCTTCTGTCTGCTGTGGAGACATTTCGGGATTCTTCTCTGATTTAAGAAAAGCACTTATTGTAAGTTGCTCTTGCTACATGCAAAGTTTATAATTAATCATATAGAAAAAGAGAATGCGGAGTTCTAAATAAATGTGTCAACAGAAGAGAGCTTGGAGCCGCTGAGCTGCAGAGGATACATTAACAGGGCTGTTGTGCAAAGACACGAGCCGGGTTTCGGTTGCTCTTATGGAAATGTGTATGAAAATCTCCACATGGAGCCTAATGCGCGCTCAACAGAACAAAGGGAAATGCCCGCGGTGATAGTGAGGGGGGGGGGGGGGGGGGGGGGGGGGGGGGGAGAACGATAAACACTTAATTTCTGAACACACACCCCTGCTCTTTTATTTCTTCTACCCGAGCACGCACAGTACTTTCAAGTTTTTAAATGTCTGGCTGAACTATTTGGTCTTTTAAGTGTAATTCAGCCACATCTTTGTTGTAAATGCCTTTGAAGTGGACTAATCGTGCTCCTCGCTTTCCACAAATTGCTAATCAAAGAAAACTGCCCTTGTTTACTCACTTATCCTTACGTCCAGAACCACTCACGTGCGTCCACGTGCGCGGGTCGAAAGTGCACGTCTCCCCCCGAAGGCCTTGTTCCATCGGGCCGGTGTGTGTGTGTGTGTGTTTCGTGTGATCGATTGTGAACTGTAAATGTGGTATAAATATAACACGCCGGGGCTGCAGGCGTGAGACAGTGTGGGATCGTGATGTTCTACCTCACTTCATCCTTTGGCCAAATATCAGATTTATGAGCTGTGCTGAGTTATGTCCTTTGTTTCAAGAGATTCTGGGTGTTTGAATGTGGTGATGCATATCACCACAAAAAGAAAACCTGGCTGCATCACACTTTTATTTAAAATAAACAAGACTGATAAATGGACATGAATTGTGCCTCTCGATCGGTTGACGCAGGCAGTCGGCCACAACCACACAACCACACACACGCAGACACACACACACACGCAGCAGCAAAAACACCTGCAGCCTGAACACCGCAGCCTCCGTCCCCTCCGTCCCCTCCGTCCCCCACCCGATCCACCGGTAGAACGTAACGACGACGCCGCCGCCAATAACCGTGAATCATAACTTTCCACTCAGCGCACAGAGGGCCATTGTGCGAGGTATTCAGGGCCGTTTGATGTTGCTCTCTAATTACTGTGATTACACATTATTATTCCTTATTAGAACATCAACCGAATACCACGAGTCAATTACAGGACAATTTCAAAATGACTATGCTTTTTGTGTCCCCCCCCCAGGTTTAATGAGTTTAAGAATGTCTATAATGGATGTACAGTTTATTATATTGTTGCAGCAGATGAGTACGCTGAATGCTTTTGGGGGAAAAAGCAGCTAATTTTGTGAAAGGAAAAAACGGACAAAACTATGAGATGAGCCAAATGTCCATTTGAGCCACGCGAGAGTTCATAAGAAGGACTTCGGCTTCTCTTCTCTCTTGAGAACAAACATGATGTAGCTAAAATAGTTTGACAGCTACTTTTTAGTATTTTTGTATTTACATTAGAAGAGTACTTAATTATTGACATGGACTAAAATATTAAATGAAAATGTGTTAATTGCTAAAAATAAAGCTAAACAGAAAGTATTTCCTTCCGCTATAAAATTATCATCTGTCCAGGGGGATGAAAATTACATTTAAAACTGTGTTATTTTGAATACATCTCTGGATTGGCTGAAAAAAACATTGTTGCAAAAAACAAGGCTATTTTTCTATTATTCGAACAAGTTGACGTTTTGGAGATTTTCAGTGTGCGGCTACACGTTTTTGTCTATTTAATAACCGATTTACCAATATAAACGTCTTCTTGTATCCTTCACCTCAATATCAATTTCCCCTCTTGGGCAATAAACTTGGAAACCTCGGTCCGGTGATACATAACTGGCCGGGAGGTCAAACAAGTTCATTGGCCGAGACTACTGACTCACTATATTAACTCCTTATGTCATATTAGCACTGATCAATATTTAACTTTACTCAACGTGAATGCAGTATTAAAAAACAAAAAAGAAGAAAGCCGGAGTTGAGATGAGGGACGCAAAGGAAAACGATGAGGATGGGCGGATGAGAGGGGATCGCTCGCGGCCCCCCCAGGGAGGCCGCCCCCCCCCCCCCCGCTGCTGTTGTTTTATAATGAACTCCTAAAGCCTTCATTTCCCTCGCTGCCCTGAGCGGAGGGGGCGCAGCGACGGGGGCCGCTGAGTCCACAGACGGATTCGCACGCACAAGCCCCGAGGGGCGGGGAGGGGGGGGGCAGTATGTTAGAAACAGTCCTGACAGGAGACAGGTGGGGGCAGAGAGACATTTTGCATAATGTGTGCGCATACCTGCCCGTGTGCACACCTGTGGTCACCGAGTGCCCGTGTTTGTTGTCAGGCCTTCCCGTGCGGGCGCTCAGAGGATGCAGGGCGCCGCTGGTCGGGACGCCGCCTGACGCGCCGGCCCGGTTCAGTAGGTAAAGGTCGCCCCCCGCCCCCCCCCCCGGTGTGCTCTGGAGGAAGAAGATGGCCGCGGCCGTTTCTCTGGAGAAGTGCGCCTGCTTTGCTTGGCATGAAAACAAACTGAAAAAAAATGATTCAAAGCAACATCCATAACTGTGCGGTTTATACATCACTGATTTGTGTATGAACAGTAGCCGTTAACTGAAGCGTGGGAGGCTCGGTCGATACTCTGCTCAAGGGCACAAAGCGCAGTGCCGTCCTGTAATCGGAACCTCTGAGCCTCGGGTCAAACATCTAAACCCTACAAGACTTCCGCCTCTCGAGAGAAGCTGCTCAGATAGCATCAGCGCCAAGCCTAATCCCCCCCCCCCCCAAAAAAAACAACACCCTGACATGGCAGGGAGACGAAATGAAGAAACGATGCGGAGGAGGGACGAGGGGCGACGTGGATTCGGGGGGGAAAGAGGGAGAGAGCGTTGTGGATCCGGCGTGGGGCAGGAATTTGGAATGTGAAATGAGTAATGCAATTGCTCAACCCACAACAAGAACACACACCGCCTAGAGCCACGACAGGCCTGAGTGCATCCTGCATGGGGGGGCTAACGCGGCGGCCGACGGGACGCCCCGGTGCGGGGAAGGGGGAAGGTGTAAACACATGTCCTTAGAGAGAAAAGACCTTCTCAGTGCTCGACCTGGAGAGACGGAGGCCTGCAGTTAAACGGGCACCATGTCAGAATTACTCTCACACCATCCGGGTGGGGGGCGGGGAGGGGGGGGGGGGGGGTATAATGCACACTTCATTTTGTCTTTGACACATCGTCTACTGGACACCAAACCTGAAAATACCTGAAACATGCTGCTGGAGGGGAGCAGCTGAAGACAAGCACGAGGGCTTCGCCCAGCAAAGAGGCCCCTGCAAATGTGTGTGCTGGTATTCCCTTTACCACTCCATTGTGGACCCCCCCCCCCCCCCCCCCCCCCCCCCCCACACACACAAACACACACACACACACACACTGGGAAACTCCTGGGGGAGGCTGTTCCCATGGCGCTCCACAGAAACACCTGCGGCCCCACCAGCAGGGTTTACATTGCAGCCGCTGTGATAGGACGCGGACACGATAAGACCTCGTGCACCATCACAACTGACTCCCTGTGCTCAATGTATGGTACTCCTCTGCCTTCTCACAGCTGCACGCGCACACACACACACACACACACACACACACACTGACCTCCATTACAACCGAAACAAAACTTTCCCAAATCAACAATATGCGACGGAGGGAAAACAGCGATAAAGGGAAGAGCTGCGTGTCCTCTCAACCAACAACATCCCCAGGAAGAATGTCGTGTGTGATTATTTATTCATCTGCAGCCGCACGGTCATTTCCCTCCGAGTGGCGGAGCGATCCGACTCATTAAATCCCCGGCGTCATCAGAAAGGGGTTCACGCGCAACACGCGGTATCGGGGGCCGCGTGGGCGGGAGGCTGCGCGCCACCGGGGGCCCGTCATCCAACCGCAGGGCCGCATGGCACCTCTCACCCCAACAGGTCCGGGAGCCTCAGGTGGTACGGCCACAGGGCTGCGTGTGTGTGTGTGTGTGTGTGTGTCTGACAGCTGTACGATCGCTCTGAGCACTTTGAGGTCAGACTAAATAAAGCTGGGAGGAAGAGCGAGCGAGGGAGGGGAACGACGAGGCCTTCTCTCGATGGGAGAGGCCCTCTCACTGAAAAGCAACAATATGTTCCTAATATGTTAGAATATTCTAACATGAAAGAACAGCAGTGAATAACTACTATAAACCACGGACGGACAGTGAGACAACCGAAGGCCCCTGGACGCCGACATGGAAGAGGCCCCGCCCCTGAAATGTGTGTAGGATCAAGCCAACACAACTTCAGTCGTCGTTTTGTGTCTCTATGAAGTTGTTTTGCATCATTCTGTAGTTATTTTGCATCTCTTCTCGGTTGCTTTGTTTCCCTTTTTGGTTTCTTTGCATCTCTGGGTCTTTGTAGTTGTGCATCGCTTCGGGTTGTCTTGAATCTCCCGTGGCTGTTTTGTGTCGCTTTGATTGTCTTTACAGCTACTATGCATCTTCTTGTAGTCACTATGCGAGTCTTGACTTCTCTTGAGGGTTGTTTCGTGTGTCTTTGTAGTTGTCCTGCATCAACTTTTGTGGTTGATTTGCATCCCTTTTGGAGTCATTTTGCACTTATTTTACATCTCTAAGCTGTTTTGTGTTTCTTTGTAGTCTCCTCGTCGTCATACCGCTTTCCCTTTTTCCAATTTGGCATCTTTGGGGTTATTTTTATATTCTTATGCTTCTTTTGGGGATTGTTTTGCACCCCTTTGCAGAAAGTGTTTGTCTCTTTGTGGTTGTTTGACCCCTCCCCTTACTTACTTACTCTGGGGGGGGGATGGAGGGAAGGGGTTGAGGGGGGCTGTACCACCGGTCTGGACCCGCCTCCGGACCCCTTTCCCACCAGAACCCCCTGAGACACTGGGACCTCACCAGTTCCTCCTGTCATCTCTGACAGGCCCTCATTTGCTTTCATTCAGCGTCTCATCACGGCTTCAAAGACGAGTGGATCATCTCCCTCGGGGGGGGGGGAGTGAGAAGATCTGTGTGCCTTCAAAAAATGACTGGCATCCAAAGATTGTTGACCCAAGGCGGTTTGTGCTCCTCATAATTGGCTTCTTCACTCCGCCTGTCTTGGGCAATCATTGGAGAGTTATGATGTATTATATTGCCTGGAAAACACCATTAAGTGATTCAATAACGTGTCATTTTCTCCTGATGAACTAAACGGTGTAATTGAAGGGGAAAACCCACGGAGACAACAACTCTGCTGGCGCGTTGTCTCGCCCCGGACGGGCCGAGCGCTCGGGTCGGTTCCAGCTGAAGCCCCGAAGGGAGCCGTGCACCAGGAAACGGCATTCCTCCACGATCCAGAGAGGCAGCCAGCAGAGCTGTAAAATCCTCCCAATACCTGAACATTCTGCATCTGGACCCCACGTTCAAATGCATCTAAAGGTAGAACATAAGGACGAGACACTTTGTGTGTCAGATATTAGCACAGATGGTGGGATGTCGGCCATGTAAAGCACTTAAGTACCATTTTATGGACATTTACTCCAATTCCACTACATTTATATGATGGGGCCATTTTGCCTTTTTTTGTCTCCTTATACCTAACCTACATCACCACCGTAGATTTCTTATTCAAGACAAACTCCCCAAACAAATCTGGCAATACTGGATCTGTAACAAAAGAAAATTTAAAAGTCCATAAAGAAAATAAAATGTCTAATCTTGAGACACTGATAACTAAGGAGCGGCCAACAGCTGGACAGACGTGTGTCTCCTAAGGTTTGACCGGCGGTAGTGACACACTGTGTGTAACCACGCGGGGTCCGTGGGCCCCCGTCGGGGTGGCGTGATCCCGCCGCGCACCTGGAGAGCGGATTCCGGTTTGTGCCCGTGGTGATCAGGTGTGGAGGAGCGCCAGTAAGCTCATCTCATCCCCTCCTCGGGGCTGAAAGATAAAGGACAGACAGGGAGAACCCTGCGACCTTGAGAGGGAGGCGAATGTGCCCCGCGTGCCGTTTGGAAGGGGGGGGGGCAGGGGGGCCTCGTCTCTTGCCTTCTTCCCTCCGCTCCACGTCTCTACTCTCAGCGGCGCACATCCAGCCACTGCCCCCCGGGGACGTGTTATGACAACCGAAGAACGGTGAACTGCGAGAGCAAGAAGTGGCACGAACAGGCCTCAAGGTTTCTGACATGTGGGGGGGAAGAGGGGGGGTGAAGAGGACCTCTGTTGAGAAGTGCGTCTAGCCTGAAGACACAACCATCACACGTCAGGGAGCCGCGGAGGAACCGTCTGCTGGGCCCGACATCACCGCCCCCCCCCCCCCCCCCCCCCCGGGAGCTCGCCACACTGAGGGGGGTCAAAGGGGGCTCGGACCGGCGTCGCCCGCTCTCCGGGATTACCACGGCGAGCTGGTGGAGGATCTGGAGGAAGGGGTGATTGAGATGTGGTTTTTGTGACGACGCCAAGGCGGAGCCCCCTCCCCCTCCCCCCCAAGGGATGCTTTTCTTCCCACTTAATCACCGGGAAACTATTGTGAAATTCTCACAGCTCGTTCTGGGAAATCCAATCACGGCACTTTTTCGCAAACACACCTCAGACATCATTTGTTTTGGTGTCTCCGACCGCGGGCAAGAAGGAAGCCGCCAGGCGGACGAGCGTGAATATTCTGATACCCATCTGTGGAAAAAAGAGGATAGCGTCATTAGACTGAATCAGGCTGAGCTGACAAGAGCCCGAGGACATGTCTCACTGAGTCTTTCCTGTCACTTGTCTACATGTCAACAGATTATGCTCTGTGCTCTTAGCGTTTGTCCCGGGTTGGGGGGTTGATCTCCACTATCACACCTGTCAGCAACGCATTAAACAATATCGAATGTAAGATACAGCCTGCAGCGTGGATTTAAATTTGGGAAGTTTCCCATCAATTGAACAAGGACAAGAAATGTTGACTTGTGCACGATGGAGTGAGCCTGGAGTCAGTGTCACTGCTTCACCTTCCTGGAACATCACAGCGCTTCATTAAACAAAGAAGGTACTTTCATAAAGTGCTAAAAAACAAAAAGATTAGAAAGCATTTTTCAACCAGTAGACGGTTGTTTATTTAAAAAACAACACGTGTCCGCGCCTGCAGTCAAAAAAGGGGAACTAACTCCGGTACGAAAGACGGGTTACAACACCTTTGCCTCCTCTCTTACTCTTTAGTAAGAGATAAATTACGGCCTCGAGCGATTTTACACTTTCAGTGTCTGACAATCGCGGCGGAGTGAGCGCTCTTCCTCTGCACGCGCTCTCTGCATCTCTCTCGGTGACGTAGCATCACTTCCGCTTCCCCATTTCCGTACACAAGCGCTCTACCGATGACGTGTACAGTCCACTACCGTTAGCTGGCTAGCCAGCTAGCTTAGCCACCCGTGAGAGTGACGGCGTAAGAAATAACGGGCCAGCGCGAAAGGGGTCCAGCGCGGCGGGGGCGCGATTCAACTCATCACGGAAGATGGAGACGCTTTACCACCAGACGAACAAGTGAGTGTGCGTCCATCGCGGATGAAACGGCCGCAGATGACCAGCTAGCTAGCGAGCTAATTAGCGCTGAATCAACTTCGCATTGGAAGTCAACTGTGGGCGAGCTACACTGATTGA
Organism: Gasterosteus aculeatus; assembly: GCF_964276395.1. NCBI lineage: Eukaryota > Metazoa > Chordata > Actinopteri > Perciformes > Gasterosteidae > Gasterosteus > Gasterosteus aculeatus. The sequence goes on along the minus strand of NC_135699.1, from coordinate 16,159,424 downwards.
TTAATTGATCATCAAACTCACCACACGTCAGATTGTTTACATTCTTACATTTTTATCAGGTTGTGTTTTGGCAACATCTGTTGTATCTCAATCCACTAATTGTATATATATTTTTATCCTGGATTAGGCAAATCCAGGAGGTTCAGTCGTACATGGGAGCTCTGGAGAAGACGGACCGGCAGTCAGTACACTGTGAGTGGGGCCCTGGTCTCTGGGTGGATGTCCAGCACGGACTCGTTGTCATGGCTGCGTCCCTGAGGTAGTGACAGGAGAGGAGGTGGTGTCGCCCTCCTCAATCAGTCCAGAGTGCCGGCACAGGAAGGAGCAGGGCAGGGTGCAGTGACACAAACTGGGAGGGTTTCTTCTAGATAACGGTGGGAGCCGGGCTGTAGGCGACCCTGATCCCCCCCCTTGCTACTTGATGACATCAACAGTGGTTTTAACTAATAAGAAGGAGGCATTGGAATCAAACAAATATATGACATTCCTGTAATCGTCCCAAACTAATTCTCCCCTGTTTTCGTTCTTCTCTCACTCTTCAAGTGTTGGAGAACGAGCTGCAGGCGAGAACCGACCAGATCTTCAACCAGTTAGAGCGCCTCGAGATCCTGGCCAGCAAGGAGCCACCAAACCGCCGCCAGAACGCCAAATTGTGAGTTTGGGGCATTCAGTCGACCAGATAGCTATCTGGTGAACACAGAGGGTGGGGTTGAGCAGACGAGACCCGTCTCCGTGGCGACGCGAAGACATTTACGTCAGCATCCCCGTCATTGGCAGCATTCCTGCCCCACTGGACAAACTGTGACAGACTCTTCATTCCAACCGCATGAGGTCTGACGGGGAAGAAATTGTTAGGATTACGCGCGTGACGTGGTTCAATGATGCGTTTTCATAAAATACGTGGAGGATTCTTCACGTCGCGTTAAAGGTTTCTCTGGCTTCCCTCAGGCGAGTGGACCAGCTTAAGTATGACGTCCAACACCTTCGGACCGCTCTGCAGAACTTCCAGCATCGGCGCTACGCCAGAGAGGCGCAGGACCGAGAGAGGGAGGAACTCATGAGCCGGACGTTCACGACCAACGTGAGTCCACCTTTTGGTTTTTAAACGGGGTGTGAGGTGAAGCGCCTGGTGTTGCTACACTCAGAGGTCCAAGTCTTCTGATAAAAAGAGGGTAGGTGCGGACGCGATGGTGCTCTGTGAACTTTGATTGGCTGACATCAGGATAACGTGCTGATGACTCAAGCGGAACGTGAAATAAAGCCAAAAATGTTTGTTGCGGCCCGATAGGACGCAGACACCTCCATCCCCATAGACGAGACCCTACAGTTTAACTCCAAGCTGGAGAACGCACACCGAGGCATGGACGACCTTCTGGGCAGCGGCAGTGGAATCCTCAATGGTCTCAGGGATCAGAGATCGACCCTGAAGGTGTGTGCGCACGATTTAACACATCAAAAACCCCAAGGTTACTGTTTATAGACCACTATAAAAGGTAAGGCCGTCAAGAATATCACATTTCCCCCACTTACTGTGATCTATATTTAAACTATGAAGACAGCAGTCGAATTCATCTACAACTTACAAGTGCCACAATTGTACAGAAGCATGATTCCAGAGATTATAAGTGTCTCATTCAGATGACATCTCTAATAGAAAGGTACTTTCCCCGGGCGGCTCCGGGTCGAGCTCTTCCTCCCTTGACCCGATTCTTCGGGTGTTGACATCGATCACAATAGTCCCATTGTTGGGTGAGTCCTCGTTTCCAGGGAGGAGATAGTCTTCCTGCTTTTCGCTCCCCTTATCAGGGCGCGTCCGCGCGGAGCGGCCCGTCTAGCCGTGAGAACCGCCTGGCGGCGGGCGTCTCGACTAACGAGCAGAGACCACTGCGGCGCGCTCACGTAATGCTTTTCCAGAGCAGTCATTGTGCTGCCCCCCCCCCCCCGTGAGTCTGACTCTTGGCTCTGGTTCCGTGCACAGGGGACCCATAAGAAGATGCTGGACGTGGCCAACATGCTGGGGCTGTCCAACACGGTGATGCGACTGATAGAAAAGCGGGCCACCCAGGACAAGCTGATCATGATCGGGGGCATGCTGCTCACCTGCGTCTGCTTGTTCCTGGTCATCAGATACCTCGGCTGACCATCAGCGGCGCGTGAAAAGTGGCACAATGAGATTTTTTTTTTTTTTTTTAAACAAATCGGTTTTCCACCATTTAAATTATTTTGGGCACCTTTTTGTAAAATGCTAAAGGTTGAGGAAGACCTTAATAAGTCAGTATTTAATTTTATTCCACTTGAAGCTCCAGTAGAGCTGTTGTACTTTGATGTCTGCTGCTTTCCTCACGTCACAGAATCTGTCAACTGAACTTACTCCTCCAGTTACGAGCCGTCTGGATCTTCTTCATTCTGCCTTGTTGGTTCAAAAAGACTCAAAATGCTTCGTGTTTCTTGTCAACAGAGAATTGTCCTCAAATAGTCTGTTTTTCTGCTTCACGTTCAAGGACCTGATCAGAAAGTGAATGAAGCAGCAGTCGATTGTAATAGTTAAATCATTTCTCCTGGTTTGTGAATGACGTGATTCTCTAAATAGAATAAAACATGTTTCCTTCCCTCTGTGTAACTTCATCAAATGAACAATGTTTGTGCTAACTAGAGCGCCATCTACAGGTTAATCTAGTCCCTGACCGCTCCGTTGTTATATGATCATCTTACCCGACATAGAAGAACACATGTGAACTCAAGATTTTATTTTCTGAAACAGTAAGTTCTTAAAAAATACAGAGTTGCTACTGTTCGACAGATCACCATCCTTTGCCATCGCAGGCCGATGTATAAACAAACGTGATAAAATACTCACACTCAACCTTCTTCCATCGCGTTTTACCAAAACCTCTAGAATGTTAATAGGTTCATCTACAGCAGTTTTATTTACAAAATTACACAAAAGCAAAAAACACTGCTCTTCTTTTGAAGAGCATTTGGGAAAATAATTTAAAAACAGAAAAATACAATTATTGCAGTATACTACAATCTTATTGTTACATGATGCAAACGCACCACCTTGATGTACAGATTTTCAGTGCAATTTATTCAGGTGCAGCTTCACCACGTCACACCGGTCAGGACGCCGCAGCTGTCCTTTCAAATGCTCATCATTGGTGGGATTCTTCACATTACACACTGATATATGTACAAGTTACTGCATTACAAATTATTAGAGACCAAGGAGCCAGTAGAGAGCAAGTAGTCATTTGAAAACAAACAATATCAGTAAGTATAAGTGGGTCACAGAGTCGGAGCTGTTCGCCTTCACGTCCTCCGCCTCTCAACATGATTCGGCTTCAGCCACAAGTCTCTTCGGCTGCCAAACTCAAACTCCAGTGGTTTCTCATTGAAACACAAACGGGTGTTTATACACCTTCAGCTGGAATAGAAACTAACGTCTTTTTAGATCTACCCCTCCGTTTAGAAATTTGGGGCAAAACCCTGAAAAAGAAAAAATTCTCACGAGCCAAAAGAAAAAGTCCAACGCAGCCGGCACCGCTTTGTGGCTCCACCCTCTGCTCGGCGCGCGGCGGTGAACGGGTAGTTCATCGACAGCTTCCCGCCTCGAGACTTCTCCTCAAAGTCCTGAACCCAGACGGTCCAGCTCCAGCCCGTCTCCCGGCGGTTGGGTGCTGTGACTCGACTCCTTCACTCGTGTCGTTTTCTCAAGAGCCGTGGTTGGGTGGGTGCTGCAGGTCCTGCCCTGAGAAGATTGGGTGCAGCAGTGGGTGGAGCTGGAGGGCCGCCGCCGCCGCAGCCTGCGAGGGCCGCTGCGCGAACAGCGTCGGGTAGAGGTGGTGTGGTAAGTGGTGGAGCGCCAGGGGGGTGTGGTGGAGCGCAGACGCCGGGATGATGTGTATGGGCTGACCGGAGAGGAAGGCCGTGTGGTGGGCGGGAATCAGCCCCGCGTGTCCCAGCGAGTGTCCCAACGAGTGTCCGAGCGAGTGTCCCAGGGAGTGACTCAGGGAGTGGCCCAGGGGGGACAGAGAGATGGGGGTGAGGTGGTGCTGAGGAATGTGGTGTACCTGGGCCAACTGGTGCGCAGGGTGCGGGTGGTGGGCGTGCGCCGGGTGGAGCCCCATGGCCGCGGCGGTGGCGGCGTGGTGCTGCAGGATGGCGTGCTGCACCGTGGTGATCGACGTGCCGGAGGCCATGGACACGGTGGGCTGCTGGATGTGGATCTGCTGCATGGCCTGGGGAGGCTGAGCCGGCGCCATGTTGGCCGCCATGTTGGCTGCCGCCGCCGCCGCCGCGGCTGCAGCGGCCGAGGGGAACGTCTTGACCTGCTTGGCCATCAGCTGCTGCTGGATGTGCTGCTGCGCGGCCTGTTGCAGCTTGCCGTACTTCTCCATCTCCTCCGGCGTGAAGGTGATGGGCTGACTCTCCAGAGGAGCCAGGCCGTCCTCCTCCGCCTCCATGCATTCCTCCTCCAGGGTGGGCGGCGGGTAGGCCGGGTACACGTGCATTTGCTGCTGATGCTGCTGCTGCTGCATTTCCGTCATGAGGGGGTCCATCATGGGATTTTGACAGGGGTCCTGTACCGATTCTCCTTGGTACTGGGCCATCGCCATGGACGGGTCCTGTTCATACATCGGCCCCGGTTCTTGGTGCAGCTGGGCTTCGGCGGCGGGATGCGGCGCCTCCTCTTGCACCGCTATGATCTGTGGGGCCTCCTCGACCTTCTGGACCGGTGGAGCCGGAGGCGGCGGCGGAGGGGGGAACTCTCGGATCGGCTCTACCAGGATGACCTCCGGCTCCGAGCACTTGCCGGCTCCGGACTTCTCTCCCTCGTCCGGTCGGGTCAGAGGGATCATGAGCTTCTTGCCGGCCTGCAGCTTACCAAACAGCGGCAGCATGGCTTTGCTGCCGAGGGCCGGCGGCAGTTTGGGACCAAAGTATCCCTGTGGTGGGTCCTTGATCTTAAGCCCAGATTTGGTGCCCGTGGTGGAATCATCAGAGCTTTTCTTGGACTGGACCTTCTCCAGCAGCTGGCGTGCCGTGAGGCTGTTCTTCTGGTCGCCTGCGTCCCGCGACACCCCGGACCTCACCGACTGCGAGCCGGAGGAATGGGCGTTGCGGTTGGGGCCTCGCGATGAAGACGAACGTGGAGACTGGGAGCGGTAGATGCACGAGCGGTTGAAGTCTCTGCGCTGCGCGTCGGTCTCCACCCGAGCCCGAGGGGCCCGCCGGCGGGAGGAGCCTTTGGTGGAGCTGGAGGAGCGGCTGGCGGAGCTGTGGCTGCGGCTGTAGCTCCGCCTCCAGGATCTGGCGCTGGTGCTGCGGCTCCAGCTGCTGGAGCTTCTCGAGCTGCTCCGGTGGTGCCGGCGGTGCCTCTTCCTGCGGCTGTAGCTGCGCGAACGTGAGCGGGACTCCTCCGAGGAAGACGAGGAGGACTGATGTCTCCGGGACCGCCTCCGGCCCCGGCTCCCCCGCCGCTCGTACTCTGAGTCCGAGGAGCGCTTGGAGCGCCTCCGCCGGCGGCCCTCTTTGCTGTAGTCGCTGTAGCTGTCCGAGTAGCTGCGGCTGCGGCGGCTGTAGGCGCTGCTGCCCGCCGAGGAGCGCTCCGAGCTGCTGGAGTACGAGTGGCTGCGGGACGTCTGGCCGCGATGGCGCCGGCGACTGCTGCCCCGCCTCTCGCCCCGCCTCGAGGACCGGCTGCAGGACCGCCGGGACTCCTCGCTGTGGTGGCGCCGTTGTTGCTGCTGCTGCTGCTGCTGCTGTTGTTGTTGTTCCCGAGGACTTGACCGGTGATGGCGTGAGCGGTGGGCGTTGGAGCCGCCTTCTTCTTCGCTCTCGCTGCTGGGGGGCCGAGCGGGACCGGGGCTCTTTTGGGCCGAGGTGGAGCAGGAGGCACTTTGAGGCGCGCTGGAGTCGGTCTTCTGTCGCTTGGCGCCGCCGTGCTCCTCTGAGACGTTCGCCTTGTCGCCGCCTTTTCCGCCGCCTTTTCCGCCGCCGCCTTCCTCTGCTCCAGACTTGCAAGGCACTTCCTTCGTAGCACGTTTCCTCTTCCCCGACTCTACGCCCGCGTTCCCCGTAGCCCCGCCCCCTGTCACGGTAACCGAGGAGGCGACGGCCTTTTCCTCTGACTTTGGTTTCTCCTTTTCGTCCCCTGCTGCTTCGTCCTGATCCGCAGCCTTGTTTTTGCTCTTCTTCCGTTTGTGTTTTTTCTTCTTCTTGGGTTTCTCTTGAGTCGCCTCCGTCTCGCCCTCCACGTCTTCGTCTGCTGCCTTGTCTTTTCCTTTGCGCTTGGAGCGCTTTGCGGACTTCTTATGCTTCTTCTTCTTCTTCTTTTTCTTCTTGGCGCTGCTGCCGGTCGCAGGCTTTTGCTCCTCCCCCTCCGCTCGGCCGGCCTCTCCCGCCATCACCGCCTTGTCTTTGTCGGTGCTGGTCCCGGGTTTATTAGTCTTATCTTCTTCGGCCAGCGCTTTGCCTTTGTCATTAGGCTCTTCACCAGGCTGTGAGGACTTTGCCGCTTTCCCACCACGACCTCCTTTGTTGCGGGACAGCTTGAAGTCAAAGTAGAGGGGATTACAGCTGTAGGACAGGGACGGCTGGGCTTTTGTGAATTCGAGGAGCTCAGAGGGCCACTGCAGGGTTGTGCTCTCATCTTTACTCAGAACTGGGAAGAAGGGACCTGTGGGGATTTTGGGACCCGAGTTGGAATCCAGAGTGGAATCCGGTGTGCTCTCTGCTTTTCGAGGAGGGGACGTGGGAGCCACGGGGGCCGTTTCTGCGTCCAGCGAAGGGTCGTCCTCCGTCTCTGCTTCGGCCGAGGGAGGAGGTGGCTCCTGCTCCGGCTGTGAAGTGATGTTATCTGGTTCTTTCTCAGTTCTGCACTCTGTGCCGCCGGGCTCCGTTGTTCCGGGACTGTCTTTAGCCTTCTTCTCCTCGTCCTCCTCCTCCTCCTCCTCCTCCTCCTCATCGTCCTCCTCCTTGTCCTCCTCCTGCCCGTCCTCCTCGTCTTCCTCTTCCTTGCTCGGACACTGATCGGTGGCTCTCATGAAGAGCAGAAACTGGAAGTGAGGCTTCACCCGGCAGTGGGCCGGAGGTATGTAGTGATAGTACTCGGGCTCCTGTCCAGCGTAGCCCTCCTCTTTTTTCATCATCATCTTCAGCTTATTGAGGGTGGAGGCTAAAGAAGCTCCGTCATCAGGCTGCTCCGCCTCTTCCGCCTCCGCCACAACAACGGCGCTCTCTCCTCCGTCGCCTCCCCCCGATCCGTCCTTCGGGCTGTTTGTGCTGCTGCCGGATGTCTCCTCTTGCCCCGCAGCCCTTTCCCCCTCCTGGCCCTCCTCTTCCTCCACGGCTTCCTCTCCGTGATCGGCAAACACCGCAGCGACCGTGTCCAGCTTCACCGGAGCCTTCTTGGCAAACGAGAAGGACACGCTGACTTTGGATGCCCCACACGGTGTTGGGGAGGTGGAGGCGTTCTTCCCCAGGGAGAAGCTGATGGTGGGAGCTGGCTTCGGGGAGTTTTCTTCACTTTTATCTACAAAAGGTCCTTCCAGGACACAGTCTGGTAAAGCAGCGTTCTCGGGCGTCAGGTCCCCGTCTTCTGACTTCTCTCCATCGACAGCAACGGTGGTCGGTTTGAACATGGGCCCACTTCCTGGAGTGCTGAAACACAAGAACCAGGGTAACCATGAGATGTTGCTTAAGCTCTGCTACTAAAACAGTAGAATATAAAAACAAAAAAGTCACTCCAGACCGGAGCAAGAGAGAAAAATCTTCAATACGTGTCTGAAGGTGCTTCCAAGATGTCAAACTGATTGAGTTAAACCAGTTAAAAAGATGTAAACTCTGGCTGCAGATTGCAGAGTAAAAGTAAACCATCACATCTCAGGCAAGTCGAGGAACACTATTCCTGAAAAGTCGGGTAAATCTTTACTCTCCGCTGTGTATACGGTTAGTGGAAGAGTATCAGGATTCAGTTTTATAAACTGAAAATAGTGGGATTGACGTCCTCTCGTATAGATTCTATATAATCTATTTCTGTTTTAATATGTGGCCTTGGACAGTGACCCTCAGCTGCAGAAACATGCATCGTGAGGTCCAGCCAGCAGGGGGCAGCGCAGGAACAAGCGCTCACCGGTCCTGTTGTTTCCTCTGCTCGGCCAGCTCGTGGAGTCGCCGCAGCATCTTTTCGTGCTTCTTCCCACCTTTGCGGGTACGGGATGAAACGTTGCGAGCAAACTCTCTCTGCTTGAGCTCTTTGAGCCGCTGCGTTCGGAGACAAAACAAAGCACATCAGGATCCCTTCTGTCACAGAAAACAAACATCTCCATTTAGCGTGCCGGAGCTGATGATCAAGTACCTGCTTGTGAGCGTGGTCGTACGAGTTGATGTGGTTGTCAAACTCCTGGTGTTTGGTGTACTGTTTGTCACACAGCTCACAGTAGAAATTGGCTCTCAGGTCTTCCAGAGCCTTTGCAATGGCTTTCTCCTTCTCCACCTGGTCCTGTTGATTAAAAACCCGGGAAGGAAACGGGTGAATGTGTGAGGAAGAAAAGCCTCAAGACGTCGCACGGCGGCGCATGCGGTGAAACCGGCACACGGACTCTCGGAATGACGCCCGGTCGGAGGGCCTCACCTTGTATTTCTGCCGCAGTTCTTCCGTGTCCTCCTTCTCCACCTCGAGCACTCTTCTCTTCTCTGTGGCGTCCTCCGCGTAGTCCAGCTAATAAAAGAAAGAAAAGGACGGACACAGCAGTTACAGCACCAGACGACAAACACACCCCTGAAGCAAAGGCAGCAGTGCAACTTCATCTTATGTTGCATTCATGTGTCAGTAAACCGCGTGGACAAGCTGCCACGCCGTTGGCCCGCTCGGGCTACGGAGGGCTGCGATTGGTGGGTTTTCAGATCGACCACAACTGAAATCCTATTTAGTCCGTCGGCTGGAACAAAACATGTCCGTCTAAGTGAATTAACGCAGGAAAAGGAGAACAGGCCACGAGTGATTTACGCGGCAGACAAAAGACTATTCTGCTGGACCTCGATGACGGGGTGGATTGTGGAGGAAACCACGAAGATTCACCGCGGGAACGTTTGCGTTCTGCAGAGGACGGATTTGAAGCCTCCCGGTGTTTATCGAGTGTTACTTTAGCGATAGACGGGCGGTCCTTCTCTGCGCTGCTCGCTGGCCTCGAGGTCACGGCGCCGCCTGCAGCAGCGAGGCTCTTTAACGGACTTCCCGACAAGCCGCCGCCGCGCTTTGTGCCCGTTGCAGCATTGAGACGTCCCCTCCCTCGGCGAGGCTAAGGGGCGTGACCCCGCGCAGCGGGTAGTCAGCACTCGGGTCAACGAGCAGCGGTTGTTCTTTATTCCAAATACTTCTCAGCAACCATTGCAGCGAGTAACGGTCAGAGATTACGTGAAAAAGGCGAGAGCATAACCAGGAAGGTCAGGGTGGACAAGTGAGAGAAAAGGGTGCAGAATACGGCTCATCTTGAGATGATTATACACATTAATGTCATATTCCATCTCCCAGCATGGTGCAAAGGGGCTCAACCCTAAACAGCATCTTACCTCCATCTCCATGCGTCCCATCCCCATGACATCGTATTTGAGGGTGATGGGCACAGGGTCGGTGCGTCCTGAGGGGAAAGAGACAGAGAGAGGACGAGGTGAGCTTCAGAGACGGGGACGGGAAGGGGGGAGGGGGGGCAGCTCGGAGACAGCCTGCTTTTAGAGCATAGGGTGCTGGGGTTAGAGATTTTTGCCTTGAAGTGCAAAGAGACCAGAAAGCTACAGTGAACCAAAGACCAGCCATTCTCACAGCTTACTGCAGCCACTAAGGGACCGATTCGTCTCTTAACGTCCCCCCAAAATCCGACCCGGCTCACGAGTTGCATTTTTGAATTAGCTGCAATAATTGTAGTTAAAAAAAAAAAAAAGTGAAGGGCATCAGAGACGGATGAAGTTCCCTAGAAACAGGCAGTCAGCTCGAAGCCAATCTGCTTACATGTCTCTTCGGTGTAGTCGTACAACGCACCACCCCTCCTCCACCCGCTCGCTGCTGCAGTCCTGTTGTACCAGAACGCCAAATTTATCAAGGACGCTGCAGCTGGAGGGGCTGCGTTACCGCGTGTGCGCGGAGTTGCGACGGGCCGAGCAGACGCTGCTCACTGAGCGCCACCCTCCACGAGGGGGACAAAGCCGTCCCAATATTATCTAAGGACCATTGCGTCATCGCTTTCTCAACGGTCCGCTGGCTGGTGACCCTGGATGCCTCTTCACCGGTTCCAAAATGTCCCCTCCCTCCCTCCCTCCAATATGACTAGAAGCTGCAAGGTTATTTTATTTTTTTCTCCATTACGTAAGCTGTGAAAAGAGCTGGATCGGAAGGAAATGGACTGTAGGAAAATAAACAAACCAAAGACAACCAAAAAAACAGAATGAAACATTAGAGATATAAAATATATATATAAATCAAAACTACTTTGGAGATTGACACAGAGTTGCTTAATCCACTCATAAATCAGCCAAACAAAGCAGAGAGAAAGACAGTAAAAATTAAAAAAGGACACAAGCACTGAACTACAGCAGAGTGACGTCACGGGCCAGGTATCGCCATGGTGACAGTGCAAGGGATGGGGGATACTTACCTGGTGAAACATGGGGATGGGAAGGGGGGGACAGACAGACAGATAGACAGGAGGGGGATTTGGGGGGAGGGGGATTTAAAACAAGGCATCAAAATAATTTGGACTAGTTCTGCTGCTCCTGTCGCCAGCCAGATACAATAATCAGACTTACTGATAGGGATTATCAATTAAGTTTGGTTTCAGTTTTTTTTCCCCTCCCACATAAAGTTTGTCATTTTTATGAATCATTTTTTTACTCATACCATTGGGCATATGGAATAACAACAAGCATTGGGCTTGAAAATACACAATCAAAAAGGTGAATTGTGTGATGCCGGAGCCAAGTTGATGTTCCTGTACTACCCATTTACCGCCGGCCAAGCAAAGGGACACTTTGAGCCAGAGAAGAAATAAACCTACTAAATAGGACTTTAAATCAAGCCGCATCTTAACACATCGGTACCTTCCTGAACGGAGGAAGGTCATAATATTATTCAACGCCAATCTGTGTCAATCCTGTGCTTTCTGAGAGTAATTTGGTCATCACAGCCCAATGACATATTCATTCTGAAATCATAGATGCACTGTAACATATACTGGCCGAGCTGGACTCTCAGTCCCACTGCAGTGTCTTCAGATTTAGGTGATTGTTGTGGCTTTGCTCCAGTGAGGAGCGAGCCGTCCGTGTGATGCGCAGACCACAGGAACATCTACCGGTGGACGTGTGCGTTCACGCGCATTCGCCCGACAGAGTAGTCAAGCCAAAGGAAAGGACGTTGGGTCTGTTGGTCAGCCACTGCAGTGGTCTGTCCGAGCGGAGTCGCGAGCCAGGCCCGGAATTAAGGATTAATGCACGATTACACTCATCCCAAACTATCACCAATCTTTGAACAGTGACAATACTTCCACACTACCCATTCCAGTGGAAAAGAAAGGGACCAGACGAAAACAATGTGCATCTAAATCACAGGGTGTGAGTCACGAGGTATTAAAAAAAAAAACTGAAAACAAACAAAATGACAACGTTCTAAGAGTAATACGTGTGCATGATAATATACAAGCAGCAGAATGAAGACTAATACAGAGAGAATTGAAAGCCTATGTAGCATTGGTGCTCTGATGAGAGGAACACACAACAAAAAGAATACGGGAGAAATTAAAATAAAATGAAAAAAACAATTCAATTGGGGGATAAAATAACATTTACCACTAAGTTTACCATCAGCACAACATGGGCAGGATCAAATCGCTGTAAAAAAGAAACACCAATTGGTTAAGCAGGAAGATTGAGGCACATAGAGAAGGGAGGGGTGGGGTTGGGAGTGTGGGTAGGGGGGGGGGTTTGATACCAAAGGGGCTCCAGTGTGTCACCCCCGCCCGCCCCCCCCCCCCCAGCTACTGAACCAGCTCCCCTTACAAAGTGCTGGTCCCCTTCCCCTCTACCAGTAACAACCAACGATACGTCTGAATGCGCGTTAACTAACAAAAAAAGAAGCGCATCCTTCACAAAAATAAACCTTTTCAGATTCTGTTACAAGGAAAATATTCTTTAAAGTGTCCAAAATCACTCGCTGCTCACTAGACGGTGGGTTTGACAAGTGAGTCGGCCATTTTGCTTGCTGCCCGATTGTGTGGTGACAAATATTACTGCACCCTTTATTGGGACTCGAGGTATCCCACAATGCCCTCGTGAGAAGTAGCGAACCACCGACGGCCACGAAGCGAGCAGCAAGTACCATCATGCATTGCACGGCAGACGGACAGGAGAGAGAGCGTCGCAAAACAAACACCCACAAGCGTAACGCCGTGTCGATACGCCCCCGCGTTGACGGCGGCAGCGTAGTTTCTGTACGGCTTTTATTGGACAACTCTAACAAGCGGAAGTTTAACAACCTGCGATCAACCGCAACACGTCCGCGTGGATCGTGCTCGGGCCTGCAGCCGGCGCCCATCAGACGCCGCTTGATGGCGCGACAGCTCTGACGTGGTGACCGACGTGGATAAAATGGCCGAGCAGTGTGCGCCGATGTCGCGCGTGAGGTACCCACGCAGTCCGACCAGACGCCGGGCAGGAAGTAGTGAGTGAGTGAATGATTTCGGACACAGCTGAGCTCTAACACCTCGTCTGAGACGACGGGACGCCTCCAGGGACGGACGCCATTTTCCCCCCTTTGAGAGGTTCTCGCTTTTTCCTCTAAATTCATTTGCCTCGCAGACGCTTGTCAGCCCAACTTGCAAATCTCGCCGAGATTGGTGAACACATGACACACACACAGAATGTACCTGAGGAAGAAGAGCCAGCGAAGGCTTTGAGCAGTGCTTAGAGTCGGGTCTGCGTTGCAGCTCCTCTTTATTTTTACCAAATGTTGTGAATAAACGTGCAGAGCTGCGTTTCTCTCCACGGTGTAAAAGCTGGAGTCGAGCGTGTTACTACCTCCAACACTGCTTAAAGCCCCCGGTGAGTGTGGCGGTTTGAGGCAGGCTGGGGTGCTCGTCTGGGGACAAACATGCTGTGCAGGAGGGGGCAAAGAAACAGGGGCGGTGGTGGGGGGGGAAGCATGTAGAAGGGTGGTGAGATTTTCCCTGTAGGTTTACTCTATGACCCGGTCATTAACAGACACACACACACACATCTCAGTCCCACGTAACGACCACACACATACGCACAAGTGACACACGGTTTGGAGGTAGAAACAGGCAAACAAGCAGAGGGGGGAAAGTCGTCTACTCTGCAAGCCATTCAAAGTCTGAGCCGTGGTTCCAGCCAATCAGACACCCGACAGCAGCAACGGAAACTCAAAAAGGAGGAGAAATTTAAAAAAAACAGTACGTGTAGACGATGATTCTAAGGGATGTGATGGAATCATGGCTTCCTAAATCTACTTTGATTTAAAATGGATTTTGGTTCTTTGCTTAAATCGAAGCGCTTCATATTCTTTGTGCAGATTAAAATAAAAGGTTTAGTGATTATGAAGCAGAGAGGAGGAAGCTGACAGAGGCCATTAGCCTACGGTACACTGTAAAAGGGGTGTTACATTGAGGTCAACCGCAGAGTGGGAGAAAGAAAACACACCCACGCACGCACCCACACACTGACATACAGAGGGGATCCAACAAACCTTACCTAAAAAGGGGCAAAGGGACAAAAGAAGAATAAGAACAAAGTCAATACAGTGAAAAACTTAAAAAAGGGGACACAATGCTTTCACTTCAAAAATATATTTAAAAAAACGTTTCTTCTTGCAAGGAGAGGAAAGGAGAGAAATATTATAATGATTGTAATGATTATCCTGCAAACTTCAAAGTGTGCGACTGCGCTGTGAGCCCACTAGGTGCTCAAGTGCACCGAGCAAATTAGAGCAGAGCGAGTGGGCCGTTGATTCCTGCCAACAACTGGACCCACTGTGCCGCAGTCTCATCTGCCCACAGAGCAGGAAGCTTACGTAACCACGCGCCGGAGAACAAGAGCCCGGCCGGCCCCTGCACCTCGCTCGCTCGCTCCTGCGCGCACAGACGGCTCGAGGCCAGATGGAGATGCACAATGAAACGGCGAGCCGGGAAACGGCTGCCGCGGCGGCGGCACTCTCCCGCGATGAAGCGGCGACCCGGCGCGCTCTGGGCCGAGGCCATCGTCAGGCAGAGAATACCTAAGAGACGACGACGACGGGGGCCGAGGCCATATATGCACATGAACGGGAGGTGCAGCTCGCCAACGGAACGCAGTATATCAGCGCTCCTCGGTAAGGCCATGTGGAGAGCAGGCATAAACAAAGATACGGGACCGTAAAAGAGTCAGGATGTTTTCCCCACTGGGGTAAATAAATCTGATACCACCGAGGCACTAAAACAGGAAAGGGGATGAAGTATGTCCCCCCCTCCCCCCTTCCTCCTCCTCTTACAACGAGATGAAGCACCACAGCAATCATCCGGGAAAGTGAGGACACGTCTCAGCACAGTAGACCACGCTTTTGTTAAAAACCTGCTCCGAGTGAGCACGTACAAAACACTACATGTTTTAATAAAGACAAGCAGGCGAGTCGGGAGCCCCCGCAGGCAACTGAAGAATGTCATTACCTGCACCACAAACACGAGGTCTTGGCAGGAACCTCCCTATGCGGCCTTGAATTGAATTGACAAGCACAACACAGATAACTTGTGTCTTCACATTTACCTTGTGACTTTAAGCAGCTCACTCCCTTTAGATGCTCATGAGTAATACTGCAACTCGCCTCGAGTTTGGGCGTGCTCTCGAAACGTTCTGTTTCTCATTAAAATGTCTTGATATTGAGCGTTGCTCCCGCCGGGTTTACGGGGAAAACAATAAAGTTGAGCAACAAAAGAAATGAAGTGGAGGAAAATGACAGCATATATAGCAAGAGATGGAAAAAGGATAGAAAAAAGAATTGTGGAGGAGGAAAGACGAACCCGAATGCCAGAAATGATGTGCAAAAACAAGCCGCAATCTGAGCAAACTGCAAGCACACATCGGCCTGCCAGCGATGGCATCACTCACGGACAATGCTATTCATCCCCCTCTGTGGAGAAAGGGCCGGGAGGGGTGAGGCTACGCAGAGGGAGTCACAGAAGAGGGGAACAACGATGCAGAGAGGGCGAGGAGACCGGAAGAGGCTCCGTGGAAACACGCCCGGCTCTGCACCACCAAGCCGTGAGCGCGGCAGGGTCGAGCTCATGAGCCTCCGACTACAGCCAAGACCGGCCCGCGCACTCCGCTCTGCAAGTCAATGTCCACCGGGGCTCCGACGGCAGATGTCCTCAGACGGTAAACGTCTTTATGGTCCAACGCTTTCCACGTCTCATGGACTTAGCTGAATGCGACGGGCTCACGGAGCATTTTCCCGCTAACGCTTTCGCTGCATTCCAAAGAGACGCCGAGGTTTGAGCTTAACAAAAAAAAAAAAGAAAAAAAGTGTAGTGTACAGATGATATTAATAGATTAGAGTAAATGTTATACAGACTACAGAGATTTGGACAGAGATTATAAATGTGGTAAAACATGCAAAGCAAACAAACTCAAATCCAGGCAGCTTTGTGCATCTCGGTTCTGGATGGGATCCAATCTTGTTGCCTCGAGGGCTCGTTCTCTAATTGCAAATACAACCGGCCCGGACAAGACCAGAGAAAGGTCTCGTACTTCGCTGGCTAACCCCTCTGCTGGTTTGTGTCTCCAGAGTAGACCGTGTGCTCCTCTTCATCGCCGACCCGATGCAGAATAAACGACCCGCGAGTCAAAAGAGGAACAACGTTTAGCTCCTGTAAAGCGGTCAGAGGACGTTTGTTTGTAACCTGGAGTTCTAAGTGAGATCCGGAGAAGGTACGGGACCACCCAAGTACATAACGGCTAAAACAACTCCAAGTTAACATAACGGTGTCCAATTAAATTGTGTTGTTGAACTGTAATCTGAATTGCTTGTCTCCAGTAATAATCCTTTACAAGGCTTTGGGATCATTCTCCTCCCTCTTCCACGTTTGAGGGAACAGCAGCACGAGAGCGACGTTCGTTTAAAAATCAAATTTACAGACACAAAAAGGTAAATATCAGAGAGAGAGAGAGAGAGAGAAGAGAAGTTGCTGATACAAATTAAAATAAACTAAAAAACAACCTGGAGATGTGAGGGAGAAAGACAATGACCGCTTTGTGGCGCAGTGCCACCAGCACTCATTGAGCGTAGGTGTGAAGAAGAGGGATTTCTTACCCTGCATGCTTTTGCCGAGACCTTGCCCCAACTTCCAGCCATGTTTCTGAAGCAGCCGGTGTCCGATGTTATCCTAGCAGAGAGAGCAGAGGAGAAAAAAACCAAAAATATTCCAATAATAAGAGGAGCATTTCCCCGTTTGGGTACTGATGAAAAAAACAACAAACAAAATAAAAACACTCAAAATCACACTATCATCAGCACAACCACCACCATCATCATTGATCATCATCATCCACATCACCTACAGCGTGTAACATCAGTGTCTTCCAGCACAGGGGGTGGTAAGGGCAGGTGGGGTGGGGGGAGGGGGGGCAGGAGGGGGTAAAGGGTGGGAGGCCTTCCACTAGGATGCATACATGAGGCTATGTGTAGCCTGTAGTCTACAGGACAACCCCCTACACCAGGTCACATTTAGCTTTTAGGGCAAAGAAATTGGGCATTTCTATTAATTTAAAATAACACATCAAGTCACATCCACTAAGTTGAGAAGTTAAGAGTGGTAGGAAGGAGGGGACAATATATGCATCTCACACGCATACATATATGAACCACTACAGAGCAAGGTCGTAGAAAACAGCACACGTAGAAAAGTGACACAGAAACAAGGTATGGAAATCTTGCATCAACAAAACGAGGATCAGAAACTCCAAGCTTGCTGTGATTCCGTAATCATGACAAAAAGAGGGGGGGGGGGCACCATGAGACATATGCAGTTATCAGAGATAATATAGCCAGAGGAAGAGACAGAAGTGGAGCTAGTGGGCCTTGGATTACCATTACAAGGCCCAGGGTGAGAGAATATGCACGCGTGAGAGGACATGTGGGTGTGCAGGTGAACAGAGGGAGACGTCGTGTGCATGCAGCCCCATTCCGTGTGACACAGACAGCTGCTGTGCAAGTTTTTGGACACCTGAAGCCTCTCTGGTGGGTTATTAATGGCCTGGTCCCGCCCACGTGTAATCATTTGATTCAACATCATTAACTCTTTCGACACTCCCATAAATATAATTAGTCTCATGAATTATAAATCCTACTTTACAGACCCCTGGAAAACTACTAAGCTAAAATAACGGCGAGCCATCGACTGCAGTATTCATTTTCATTAACGCTGCACATGTGGACGAGATCAGGCAACCAACGATACATGAGAGGCGGCGTGCGAGAACATGCACAACAGGACGCGTCTGGGGCTGAATGCACACGTCTGTGACCGTTATATCACCAGTGTGGGTCAGCAAGAAAAGGAAAACATTATGTGAAATGCAAGACCGTCCCACCACTACACACTACATCCTCAAGCACAAATAAACAGGAAACAATGAGATTTTCCTAATAAGCAGTGGGCTGGAGGGGGGGGGGGGGGGGGGGGGTTCTGTTGTGATTATAACTATTCCAAGCTTGTCTAACATTCACCAGAGTGCTGCATTCTACCAAAATAAACAACCAAAGCATACAAACCAAAAAACAAAAAAAAAGAAAGGATATTTATAATCACAAAGAGATTGACATCAAGTTTCACGAACAGGTGGTGAAGGGGTCCGAACAAAACAGCATGCGGCTTTTTGTTAAAGACTTTTAACAAAAAGGGTCGTCGGTGTTAGTGGCGCGCTGTGAATGGCACACATACAGAAGGGTGGGGCGGGGGAGGAACTCCAACTTGTGTTAGTTTTAAGTGGATCAGGCACAGAGGAAAGTGACGGCTCAACGGGGCTCGATTAGTTCTGGACAGGTGTGGGAGGGGGGGGGGGGGGGACTCTCTGGGGCGGTGGAGGTGAGCTGGGCTCGTATGGGTTAGTGCATGTGAAGGGGAGTGGTGGTCGCGCACACAGCGCACACTGCATCTCCGCCCACGACGCCTCATTCAGGGCACATTTGTTGTTGTTTTGTGGCTCTGACAAACTGATGCCTTCCTTTGCCCCATTTAACATGAAAAACCCACTGATCACTATCTCGATTGAATCATCCAAAACATCTGGCATTTGGCTTGCTTCCCGAGAACAGCTTCACTTCCTGTTTCTGCCCCCCCCCCTCCTCCCCTCCCCACCTTGCATTTCATGGATGTGTGAGCTTCTCTTACCCTGATTTACGGTCACATCCCTTCCGCTGTGGGAAGAGATAAAGGAATCTGCGGATCTCTCTCTATTAACTCTCTGTTGGGACATTAGAGGCAACTCTGACATGCCATCGCTGCCTAAGAGACGTGCTATGCTACACGCTACACGGCCGCCTGGGGGTGTTTCCTCCTGAAAGACACCGCCGGATTTGCTGCAGTGAAGCAGCATTTATATTGATTGGAGGGATTAGCTGATCTAGGATTCTTGGAGAGAGGAGGAAAATAAAATAAGCCCTAGCTTTAACTAAGGTAGGTCCATTATTATTTTTTCATCCCGGGGAAGATTAAAAGAATATAAAAGGAAAAACAAGCATGGCCGGTTGGATGAGGCATCATGTCGCCAACTGCTGACACTAATAAAGAGATTAGTTGAGAACGGTGGAGGTTGAAGGGCGGAGATGAGGCGCAGACTGCCTGTCGACCCACAGATGAGTGCACCGAAAGAAGAGACAGACAGACGGACGGATGAAAGCAACGACGGCGAGTCCAACAGCAGTGCAAGTGGAGTGAAGGCATTTCCATACGAACCTGGCTTTAAAATACTGGGCTGTCAAAAAAACAGTCACACGTGACACAACGTAAGAAACCGGCCAAAACGCTTTCAGCTGCAATTCTGCTTAGCTTCTCTAAGTTCTTAAAAAATGCAAAATCTCTCTCTGCGTTCAAACAGACATGATACTGTATACAAACAGAAAAAAAGGTAGGCATATCAATAAATCCACCAACTGACTGTTAATACAAGAGAAAGAAAAATAGAAAATGTTATCCAAACAAACGAGATTTACGAGAAGGGTTTTTTGTTTTTGAAGCTTGCATTGTGCTGCAATCAGCACAGTGCATGACAAAAAGGAGGATGGGTGAAGGGAAGTGATATGCAGGGGACCCCACCTAGAGCCCTCAGAGCATTTGGTGTGTGCGTGACCAGTACGGGTGGTTTGATGTGTCCTGGTTAAACAGGCGTATTAATCTAAGGAAGGGGACTTGACTGCAGATCTGAGCTGTTAAAAAGGTTTTGTTCAAATTTTTCCATGGTCCCTTTTGCTAAAACCCCAAAAGTATCCTGCTGCGGTCACTCATCCTCGCCTCTGGTGCGCTGCCCTCGTTTAACCCCTGCAGCTCCCGTGTGTTCGCTGCTCTGCACGTTCCTCTAGTCGGCCTCTTCTCATGCAGCGTGACTAAACGGAAACAACCGTCTCAGGGCATCGAGGACCACGACTAAAACAGACGGATGCTACTTCCCGGCACATGGAGATAAAGTGTGGATGTGTCAGATTGCACGTGAGGGGATTAAATAGTCATCAACTAGGCGATGGGAGGAAATGACAGAAGTCTAATTAATAAAATGGAAATACTTACCTCAATTCTGAACGCCAGGAATCAACAAATCGGACAATTATCAAAAGTCAATTAAAAGTTTGAAGGGGTCACCCACGTGTATAAACTCGGACCGTCAACACTCACATTCCCACTCACTTTGAAGCGAGGTGGTCATGCAAGTGGTTAATTATATATATTTTTCCCCTGTCTTACTGTAGTGCGGACTTTAAAAAGAACATTTAGCAATGACCATAACGCCTCCCCCCCCTCCCCTCTCTCCCCTGCTGTGCACTGGTTTGACACTTGGGTGAGGATTTAATTGCTGGATAGAATGCAAAAAGCTGCACACCTTATTAAAAGATCTGAGGCCTGTGTGATGTGATGCGATGTGCATGTGTGGTTTCTGTGGCTCTGAGGCCGCCCGCTGCATATCGCTCTTTGACAGGGTCGGGGGGAGGAGGGGAGGAAGGACGGGGGTTAGAGGGACTGGAAAAGGGGAGCAGAGGACGTGGGAGGGATGAGTCCGGGAAGGAAAATTGTCGTCGTGATTAGGACAGACTGAAATATAAAAAGTACTGAATGCTACCAAGTTAACACATGCAATGCAGAAACAATGTTAGAGAGAAAGAGGCAAAGGCCAAAAAGGGAAGAGACAGAGAAAGATGATCCCAATAAAGTACCACAGACCTCTAGCTGCCTAAAGATCACACACACACACAATGAGTGGCAGGGGAGGGGCTCCGAGAAGCCGGGCTGAACAGATCACGGGCGCGACGCGTGTTGACAGCTGACAAGGCGTTTGCACGACGGAGGTCTGGAGGTCTCTAACGTGGCCACACGGCGTGTGTTCTAACACTTCCTGGAACAGCCAGTCGCAGCGCGAGTGTAATTCAATCGCCTTCCGAAGAGGAGCCGCGTCATTTGTGACCAAACGCTCCAAAAATCATCTTCAGGGTCAACAGTGGTAGTCGGTGGCAAACTTTCGTGGTTACTTGCCTGTGGAGGAAAAAGTCTGCCACCTCCTTCTTTGGCCTTGTCCTCTCCAAAGAGACTGGTGTGTGTTTTTATTGGATTTTTTTTTTTAGCGACAAAGCGGCGCGTTTTGTTTCGTTTCATCTGTTTCACGGATTTGTAAAGAGCAGCGTGATGCTGCAGCGCGGCCCTCAGCGCTCCTCCACAGATAATAGCGCAGGAGCAAAAGGGCCACTGAAGCCAGGTGAGGAGGCCATCTCTCTCCATCCCTCTCCACCCACACACAGTGGGATGCTTGTGCGCCCGTGACAAAAGGATGTGATTCGGCAAACTCATCCAGGATTTGTAATTGTTTCTCACTTTGGAATGCACATGTTCAGGCTACAGTGTGAAACATACTGTCTTGTAACATTCATCTATTGGATACAGCTATTTACAATTTTATATATATATATATATATATATATATATAAATAAATTATGGCAAGTTGTTTGTTTAATCTATAAAAATGTTATTTTACAATAAATTATACAATTTTATCTAAGATACCAATTGTTTCAATAGAGCTCTGCTTCATATTTTAATCATCATTACCGAGTGATTAAGGAAACTAATTGCAGTGTAATTACAGTTTGTTAAATAATGTTCAACGTGTTTCTGTTTGAGATTACACAGATACACCGTCATTGTGATCCATACTAACACATAATACATAACGTTGAGGAGAGGTGACCCGAGAGGTTCCTGGGCGGGTAAGAGGAGTTTGGGCCTGCTCACAGTGCTTCAGAGACAGAAGGGAGGGAGGGGAGGGAGGGGAGGGGGGCAAAAACGGGAAAGACAGAAAGAAGTGAGCTTCCTGCGCTATTATCTTTGTGCCTCTTCAGCGAAAAATGCAGTCCCAGTTGCACAAGCACCATGCCAGCACAGAATGACAGAGGGTACTGTACACCGAATCACTGTGTAGTAGGGAGCGAGCGAGCGAGCGAGAGAGAGAGACAGTGAAGAGAGAGAGAGAGAGAGAGAGAGAGAGAGAGAGAGTGTTGGAGAAGCGTTACAAGGACCCTAAAGATAGGAGTAAGAAAGCAGAGCGTGCAAATACAAACCGGGTCATTGCTGCTTAGCTAATAGGGGCCAATTCGCTGCAGGAGAGAAATGTCGAACACCCCAAGTTGTGTACAATAAGATAACTGTCCTATAGACACAAACACTAACACATGAATTCCAAAAGCTACATTGACATTCGTTCAAACACAAATGAAGCCATTCACACCATCTTATGTGCGCTCTGTTGTTTGCTAAATGGAGTGGAATAAGCACGACCCACTTTAGGTTAACAGGGGAAATGTGTAAATATGAACTATCATCAGGCTTCTTTTAAATCCAAATGTGCCCGGGGACACAAGTTCATTCTCGTTTAAGAGGGTATATTTACAATAACACCCCACACATTTTTAATTGATACATCAGCAAGACAAATAGACCAAAACTGCAGGAATCTTTTGTTATAACCTCACGTGTATTTCTTCCAAATGAAAACTGCCGTTAAGGACGGTGCTTTGTCCACTCCACGCTTTCAGAGTCCTCTCATCTCGTACTGCTAGGATGACTAACAATGACTAATGGAAGGCTGATCAAATGTTTATTTATTATCTGTACATAATAACAGGAGGAGCTAGCATATACATAATCATTTTAACTGTCACACGGGAAATGGAGGAGGCAGAGGACACGGGAAGTGTGGGGCAGAGGACGGGGACTTACGGGGCATTAACGGATATGAGACAAGTGATTCTACAAGTTAGGTGGCAAGTGTGTTCAAGAAAACACTGGATGCATCTAGAAAGAATGAATGGAGTATAAAAGGTGTGGTTCTTATTCCTCCCTGGACCAATCATCCACTCTCACAGCTGGTCCAATGGTGCGGGATGATGGATGTGGCCTTACCGATTCGATGGGCTTGTCCAAGGACGCCTGCTCCAGCTCCAACTGGCCCTCTTCATAGTGGTCAAAGTGATTCCCACCCTGAGGGACACACATTGAGAAGAACATTTCAGACACATATTGGCGTTCTGAAGAGGGAAAAGAAAGAGCAGACGGCTGCACAACATATAGATGCCGTCTTGGATTATGGATCCCGTAATACGGCATAATCTTGTTTTTTCCTGGTTGATATACTACATACAGATATATTTCTATATTTCAATAGTTGGTTGTGACCTCAACAGACAGTCTTTTACTGTCCCATTATATGTGTCCACATTACTGAGAGTTATCGATCACACGTCATTGTGTAGATCTATGTCGAGGTACCAGGTCAGAGATATTTTGATGTTTTACCAGCAGATTTTGACGGACAGAAAGACACAATATTCGATGATAATTACTGAGCATATTTTTTTTTAAAGAGAAATCCGAAATAATGTCTTTTCTAAGCCGTGATCAAAAAGTATAGAGAATATCTTTGAACAAACATAAATGTCTGGAAAATCGTTTTTCCTTAATAGTATTTTACTCTAGAACGAAATTAACAAATTACATCAATGACATACTGTTTACTCTCAGCCTAAATCTATCAGTATTATTTAGATTTACTGTGTAAACCTACATTACCAGAAATCACAATAACGCATAACAAATAACCATGCACTGGTGGAAAGAAGTAAACACAGAAGGAATAAACTACAACAGGAACTATGCGACTACGTTCCCCATCGTCCAGTGAATATTATATAAAACATCCTTTGAGCATTAGTTTATTGCATTTGATTGAAAATGTTCTTGACAGAGTTAGCACTGCTGCCTCTTCTTTGCTGGCAAACGTATTCCAGGAGCGACAGCAGTGAAGGACGAGTTCCTCCTCGGGCTATTTGTTGTCTCAATTTGAAGCATAGCTTCACTCATACACATTTATTTTTAAGTCCATGCCCTGGGTGGGATAGAAACGGAGTAACCGGCCTGAAACACCAACCAAAAGCCGTGCGTTTGTCCAGCAGTTTCTGCTCCGCGGTCACAGGCCTCGTCTCTTCAGCAGCAGAGGAGAGACGAAGGTCATGTTTGTGAGTAGGTTTTTTCTGCAGACTAACGCTAGCATAAAACTGAAAGATTCCATCTTTCCAAAAATAGTCTGCGCTGTATTATTTACTAGATGCTTGCAGCTACCAGCCAAGAGGACATGTCTATCCTAGAGACAGAACAGGCAAAGCAGGACATTTGCTTGCATCGCTGTGGACTACGTACATCTGCAGCACGCGTTACTGTACAAAGACAACGCTAATATGGGCCGGGCCACACAGGACGAGTACGCCCCACGCTCTCTAGGGGAATCGGGTTTTGCGGAGATAAGCAAATACTCACATCGTCCCACAACGAGGTGATCAGATGCCACACTGGCAGTAGTTAATTCAGACGAGACAGGAAGTCACTTCAGCCTAAGTGAAGCCGGGGATTATTACGAGGGGAAAAGCAGAGGCTTTATTTATGAACAAATCAATGTCTCCCTGCTCTTCCCCCGCCATCTCTCCTCCTGCTGACTCTCTGCTCAGACCGCTTAATGTGGTATCAGCACAGCCCCACCTCCCCCTCCCCATCTAACACAATGTCTTCTTATTTTCAATGTACCAGAGTCAAATGAGGAGGCAGCAAACAACTCAGCGATGCTGCATAGGGAGGATAGAGCTGTCCTCTGACACTACAAGAGCAAATGTGCAGTGAGCCCACACACTGAAATGGATGCCCCATACAACCTCAAATTAGGAAGAGAGTGAGCCACAACGGCTCATATATAACCTGTTGTTCCAACGCAGCGACGTATATCAACAGAGCCGACGAAGCCGTCGGACTGGTCGGGCCGTGGGTACTGGGTGTATCGCCTGTGGGTGTTTCCTCCGCCGCGTTGCTTGGCAGCAGGGATTTAGTCCACAGAGCGAGAGAGAAACTTTCTGAATACTGAGCATATGAATGCCTTCACAGCAGATCTCTCACACACAGAGCTCCACTGTGCTGAGCCGGAGCTGCCTTCAACACACTCATTCAGACCGCACAGCGATTCACCTCTGTGACCGAAAACAGCAGAACACTGAGCTCCCGTTGGGCAGCAACACAGCGCGTTTGGAGGAAAAAAGCACCGACAATGTCACAAGCAATTGCACATACTTTCACTTGTAATGGGTGTCATTGCGTATCTGGTAATTCACTAATAAATAAATAACTGCCTCCTAAAAAAAATAGCAAAAACACCTCAAAAAAGCATTCTAGGCAAAGCTCCCCTTGCTCCTTCTTCAAAAACGCCAGCCAATTTTATGTTGTTATTTATACAACAACAACTTTTTCCAATTCGACAATGTGTTGTGGGAAAAAATGTTTTGAAACGGAGGTAAACCGACGGAGGTTTGAGGTGATGTTATTTTATTTTAATGGCCGCATAGCGAGGAACGGACTGTGACACATCCATCTTCCTACGGAGACAGCATGAGCAGCAAAACGACACCTGCACTCACAGAGATGTTCCATTTCGGCTGCCAGCTGGTGGATTAAACTCAAATAAATAAATAAAAAACATGTTTGGCGGCTTTACAAAAAGTAATTCCGGGCACAAAGTATGACGATGCTGGGTTAAGCAGGGAGAGTACAATGACATCTGGGGGATTTGGAGGAAAATACCTGAAGAGTAACAGAATGTGCATGGAGAAATGAACCAAGGCCGCAAACAACAAACGTGCATCTCATGATTGTGTAATGAGTGATGTTGTGTTTGTGTTTGTCGGGGTGCGGTCAGAGATAACAGGCAGTGGAAGACAAGCAGCTCCACATTTGGGTTTGTGACGTTCAACGTCTGAGCTCCGGCACCACGGTTGTAAAAACACTAACCTGAAATAACGTCTTAACAACAAATAGCGGTGCAGCAGGGACGGATTTATTTACCCACATAAAAGGTCAACTTAGGAAAATAAAAGATCCCCTGGTTACAACCTGCGTTGTCTCCAGTGAAGAGTTCAATGACTCGCATTAGAGAAACAAACAAAAAAGTGAGAGAAAAACAGTCTGGCAACGTTAGCAACCGTTGACATTGTGTTGTTATTGACAGACCTTTTGTTTTGAAAAATTCAACAAATTAATGGCGACGGACGTGTTAAGTTAACCGACATTCATAGCTTTGTCTCCCACTTAATATATAATAAGTGTAGTTGCGTCATTTAAATACTAGACAAACATAAAGCTGGCTGTAACTAGAATAATTAAACCGAGCTAACAAGGTGCAGTCGTTGTGTTCTAGCTAGTTGTCAAAATGATACAGCCATTTCTTGCTAGTGCTATTAATGTGCGTACCTGTAAGCTACGTGCTAACGTTAGCTAGCTAGCTAGCCATGGTTAGCATATGTCGATAAATAACCAGACTACCCAAGGTCACAAACAAGCTAGTTGGACCTGTATATCTATTTTTTCCTGCTGCTTGGTATACGTAACGTTGCGGCTCGTAAGCCACGACAGGAACCAAATATAGCGCACAGCCAAACACTGAGACGTACGGGAAGTTAAATGCAAAAGAGCCGCAGTGCACTGGCGTTAGCTTAGCTAGCTTGCAGCGCTAGCAAGTGTCATCTAACGCCGAGACGCACGGTGCAGTTTGAAGTAACGCGAAGCCGCCCGAGACGGGGTTTTTCCGCGTTAATAAGAGCGCTAAAACACCGACAACAACATACGCAAAGTCGTCTTACGTGCGTTACCTTGAAATCACGCTCTTCGTTAAACCTAGAAAATCTGTCGGCCATTTTCTGAACAGAGCAGCAGCTTCTCTATCGCTCCGTCTGTGTCCGACTGAGGAGCGCTGAGCCGATGATGATGATGATGATGATGAGGAGGAGGAGGAGGATGAGGATGTGCACCTCACAGAACCGATGCGGTCACTGTGAAGTCCGAAGGGTCAACAATTCTAGGTTTTTACATCTTTGTTATTCCACTGAAGATTTTTCTCACATGTTGTACAAGTTTAATCTTGTTTAATCTTTAATCTTATCGCAACATATGCTTTCACATACTCACATGTTGTACTTTTCAAAACAAAGATATCCTCGTAATACATTCATATCTACGTAATAGCCTAAATAGTGATAGTTTCAAGCAGACCAAAAAGGAAATGTCTTTTGCATTTCACTTTTCTACACCATAACATGTTGGTCATATCCTTCGTCAAATCAAAGGATATTAACATCAGAGCGAAGGTCACAATAATCGGATTTCATTACAGTACACTTACAATTAGGCCACATATCATGACTGCTACATGTCAATATAGACCATAATAAGGCATGGCCTTGTGTTAGGAGGGCATGGCTCCATCTTATGGTGAATTGGTGCCAGTACAGATAGTCACATTTGTATGTGCCCAATTTTATTTACAGCAGTGGCTCTTTAGGGTCGTCAAGCAACATTAGAATAAACAACGAAGGCACATTGCACTGGACACTGGACACACATTTATAAAGTACTAAAACGTTAATTAAAATGATACATTTAGGACGGGATTAAAATGGGTAGTTTGTTTAATGTATCACAGGAGTGGAGGTTTAAAAACTTTTAAAAGTCACTTCAGTTTTTACACCTCTTATTGGGAGGCGTTTACAGGAAGTTAGGAAAATTGAGCTTCAAACTAAAAGCATAGCAGTAATTTCCAAAATATCCAAGAAGTAAGCACCAAAAAAACACGAATGTGAACAATTCATAATAAAGATGAAAACAATAGTGACAAATGTATTCTCAATTACAGCATTATAATATATCTATTGTCAAATTGAAGGAATATTAGAAATACTTTGAAATTCAAACCGGAAACCGATATTTAAGCTAAACGGTGATCTGATCGCTATCGGCCGACGCCTACTAATTGGAGGATCGGTAAGTGCAACATCTACTACACATATCGTTAAATCAAACCGTTTCGCCGATGAAATACCCGTTCTTATGTCTTTCTAGACGAAAACACGTCGTTTGTTTAGTCGCGGCCTTTTCTCCAATGACAAAGGTGATCTAACTTTTATGTGAAATGGCGGAAGTCTTTTTTTTTGGTAAACTGAGAACGAGAGAAACTCGTGCAGAACAACACAGTTAACTGAAGATATTTCGATCTCTTTTTACTATAATATTTAATGTGTGACGACAGTTAACAGCACAAAGCTCGGTACAGTAAACAGTAACTTCGGCTCTAATGTCCGGTCACGTTACAAGATGTCTACGATTAAAACAACGGCCGTTACGCGGCTTCACCGGGGCTTATACAGGATTTATACCGGGCTTCACCAGGGCTTCACCGGGGCTTCACCAGGCCTTCACCGGGGCTTATCGAGGGCTTATTCAGGGTTTATCCAGGCCTTCACCAGCCCCTAACCGGGGCTTCACCAGGGTTTATAACGGGCTTCACCAGGCCTTCACCATGGCTTCACCAGGTCTTATCCAGGGCTTCACCAGTGTTTACCCAGGGCTTCAATATGGCTTCAATAGGGCTTCAATAGGGCTTCACCAGGGCTTCACCATGGCTTCACCAGGTCTTATCCAGGGCTTCACCAGGGTTTATAACGGGCTTCACCAGGCCTTCACCATGGCTTCACCAGGTCTTATCCAGGGCTTCACCAGTGTTTACCCAGGGCTTCAATAGGGCTTCAATAGGGCTTCACCAGGGCTTCACCAGGCCTTCATCAGGGCTCTTTCCAGTGATACCGACTGTTGTTGGATGTTATAAGCATGTTATAACTAGTGCATGCACAGCTGTACATGAGGACTACCCGAGTAAACAGAAGAAAGGTGTTATTACGAACTGTACCTAGAAGTTCACATAAGAGTAGCTATTCACCTCATTTAATGTATCATATAATATTCATAATATAGAGGAGATTACTGCATAACTACGTACATAACATACACTATAATGAATGCCAGATTTAAAGTTCTTCCTCTATCGCCCCTCTCATAATTGTAGCGTCCACAATAGTAGAAATATTAGAGGGGATGTTGACAATTAGGGATTATTTTCACTATTGATTCATCTGCCGAGATGAATTAGATAAATCGTTTATTAATAATCCGTCAGAAAAGAGTGAGAAATGTGCGTCATCGTTTGCTCGAAGAGAAAGAATCCCCCGTTCGCACTGATATAAAACGCACAAAAGGTGCACAAAGCCGACCCCACCGCGGCTTACGTCTTCTCATCTAATAACATGATAAACGTGATGAGCAGAGGTCTCAGATTACTCTAACGGCAACCACCTCTTCACAGTTACAGATGAAGGAAGGAAGAAATGAGGAAGTAAGAAGAGAGCCAGGTGTGACTGATTACTTCATGTTTTCTTAAATGCTGTGGGAACGCGTCGTCCAGGTCGGGGACGTCTCCGCGGGAAGAAGCCTGCGTTTCCCTTAAGGAATGCTCGGCTGTGTGTTTTCAGGTTGAGACCCTTTTCCCCGTCCTTACTAAAGGCTTTGGAATTTCATTAATCTGTGTGGGTGTGCAGCCGAAGTCGCCCGGGTAGAGCCACCGGCTGTGCGCGGATTCAATCTGATTGTACCGCAGTAATGTTAAGGTTTATGGTTGTGTACTTACTTGTGAGCTACATGTGTATAACTCTTGTTTGCGTGCGGTTTTGATGCACTTCCTGTTGGACTAACATTTGCTGGTACTAGTTTTTCAAATGCCACGTTTGTTCTTTTATCTTTTTGTTGTTGTTTTGTTTAATATTTTTGAGACTAGACAAGAAATCATGAAGGTCATAAAAAACATACAGACAAACGGTGGAAAAAAAGACTGTCAATCGACTGAAAGCATCTGGACCTTCTCCTCTTCGTCGCCTCGGTTTCATCGGCCGTATCTCTTTATGACACTTGGCAGCCGAGACGCTTTTGTCGCCCTCGTTCGCCGCTTCTTAAAAAAAGTCTGCAACGTGACTCCTTTTTCCAGAGAAGTGTGGAATCGGTCGTTGAAACCGTCCTAGGAGGCCGTTGCCATGGCAGCGGTTTCCTTCACACCACGGCAGCAGGGCTTTGTGGTCTTGGTCCCGTAGCCTCTCGACTCGTATTCTTGATTCTAGTGCTTGTGAGTAAGAGGGAAAAAGAAAGTGAGATTATATCGCATGCGCGATGAAAGATCAGCTCACACGCGCGCTCTCGCTCCTAAATCACAAACTTTTTCCCACGAGATGCTCCGACTCTCAGAAATCAGAAGTTTGTCGCGTATCAGAGGACGTGTCGTGTCTCGGTGTGTGCAGGCACTCTTCTGAAAACCTTATTTCTCCCTATCCTGCTTTTTATTTAACCTTTAATGCCCCGTTGGATCACACCCCGTCTTTATTTTCTCGCTTTTTTTTAACCGTCCATCAAAAGCGCAACCACATGTTATCCTCTAATCTAGCCGGAGGGAAGGGCAAGCCCTGTTGAAGGGAGCGAGGGAGGAGAGGGTAGGGGAGGGACAAGGGGAAGTGCAGATGCATTTCCCATAAGTCCTCGTCAGTAAGCTCCGCCCCCCTCCCGCCCCCCCTCTCTCTAGCTGGCTGAGAGCCGGCATTGAGCAGAGCAGAAGTGACTGAGAATCAGGACGCGGAGGACGATCACAGCACCGAGTTTACTGATGTAGAGGACGGGTTTATTTAGAGAGAGAAGAGTTCAGACATCTGTTGGTACGTCTGCACGCCCCTGTGCCTCTCACACACACACACACATACACACACACTTATTTCCTTTCCACGTAAAGTCCTCGGGGTGTGGTGTTACGCCGGGCTTTCTGAGCACCGGCAGCGCCCGAAACGGAAGCAACAGTCGAATTGCTTTTATCTAGAGAGGCTTGCAGTGCGTGAAGTTGACACACACGCACACACACACACACACACACACACACACACACCAGGTAATGGCTCCTCAACAGCTCCCACTGAGATCTGACCGCATCTCGTTTTTTATCTGTCTTGCTGTTTGTGTTGTTGAGAGCAAAAATGCGCAGAACTTACAGGGGGGAATGTTTCCGATTTGTGTCAGTTTGAGGTATCAAGAGGGCAGCTTTTGTGTGCCGAACGAGTGGAAAGCAGAAGCTGCAGTGAGTCGAGGAGGATCCTCTGATGCAACCGTTTCCCCAGCTTGAGCCTCTCAAACTGCACTTGAAGCAGCAGCACGACACCGGCACCGAGGTGAAAGGGCGCGTCCGCCGATCTCCCCCCCCCCTTCACGTTTCAACGACTGTGACTCGCGGCCCACCTGAAGGCAACCGTGCAGATCCTCGCTGTAAATTTAGCTGCGCCCGATGCGCTGCAGGCGACTTCCTCTGAGTGTAACGGAGCACTTCAGTTAACGACAGTTGCAACTGTCAAAACAAGGCCGGGCCCGAGCTTCCTGTCGCATCTGAGCCACCGCAAAGGTTTCGGTTCAAAGTGATCGGCGCCGCGTCCCCGTCGCAGTGGAACCGGTCCGACTTCCAAGCCGCCTACCAAGAAGCTGGTTACAATCTACTTAACCGCGATATAAAGGCTGCTGCCGCTCCTTTGTGTGTTCGCCTGATGACGAGTGGGAAACATCTTATCATGCGGGGTCATTTGAGTTGAGCAAACTAAATATTCTGAGCTCAGTTGGGACAGTTTTGCCGGTCGCAGCGTCCCAAATGTGGACATTTATTTTGATTGTTTACTTTGTGATAGTCAACTGTATCTTTTGTGTTTTGTGTTTTTTACACTCGACTTATCGGTTCCTGCCGTGTTCTCTGTCTCTCTTCTCTACAGATCCAGCAGCTGAAATGGCGGTGAGGCAAAGGATTTTCAACTCCACGGCGCCCTTCTCCGGGTCATCCCAGGCTGAGCTGAAGGGGTCTTACCCATCCTGCTCGGCGGCGGACCAGGGGGCGGCGGAGGAGGAGGAGGAGGAGGAGGGTGGTGGTGGTGGTGGTGGGAAGGACAGCAAAGTGGGCTTCATGGCCGGCCTCAGCCCGCTGATAAACAAACTCCTGACACATGGCACGGCCGAGCAAGTGGGAGAAAGGCCGCTGAAGACCTCGACCTTCATCGCCCAGGCTGAATGTAAACATGTGCTCCTCACTTCCATTTCTCACAGTAAATGAAACACGTGTGTGTGTGTGTGTAACACGCTGTGCTCTCTTCAGGTGAAACCCAGGACTCCCAAGAGTTCAGTCCTTCCTGCTTTGAGCGCTCCTTCGTTCCCTCCCCGAACTGCTTCAGCAGCAGGTTTGACATCGTTCCGTCTGCATTTCCCCCCCCCACTCGTGTGCTCCCACCACCGGTCGTACCACATTCTTTTAACGCCAAGCGTTGACGTCGTTGCCACGCTTCAGTCTTTCCTCAGAGCACAACAACGTGGCGTGCCCGATCACAGCCCGCGCCCGGGAGCCGGGCGGCCCGCCGGCCCAGCTCGCCCCGAGGAGGAAGACCCGGAGGAGGCAGAAGGGCGCCGGCAAGAAAAAAGTGGAGAAGAAGAAGAAGAAGGAGAGGCAGCGGCACCGGCACCGGCTGCGCTCCGGAGTCCCCGAGCAGGAAAGCGGCAGCTCCCTTGTCCGGACCCTGGTGAGAACTCCGGTGATTCTTCCTCGTTATTTGGCGGTTCGGAGGCTCGCTCCCCCCCCTCAGCGCTGTGAACGTTGTGCCTTTTGCTTGTGTCCCGCAGGATGAGTCGCCACTCGCAGGCGGAGGCGACCTCGCCGCGTCTTGCTGCGGCGGCATTAAAAGCTCCGAGGAGCAGGAGCGAGGGCCGGCTCCCTTCGGCCGACAGATCTACCACACCGGCTCCAGCTGCTCCCCTCTCGGGTGGGGGGAGCCGGCGTGCGGGGCCCTCGGCGCACTCGACGCCTACGGGCGGGACAGCGACTCGGACTCCCTCGGCGGGCCGCTGGGAGACTGCTCGCTGGCCCTCGCCGGCCTCCGGGGCAGCGTCAGCCAGGGGGACCCCTGCTACGCCGGGCCCTTCTTCAAGGATGTGGAGAGGGAGGCCAGAGAAGAGAGAGGGGGCCGCCCAGCGGGGGACTCCGACAGCACCGAGGGAATCATCTTCTACAACCAAGTACGTCCCGCCGCGCGTCCGTCCGCTCCGGTTGAAATGCGCCTCAGACAAACTAACTTGTTTCCTCCCGTCACCCCCTGTCAGAACATCCAGCCCGTGGACTCTGAATACAAGGAAGGGAGGGAGTATGTCCTCACGCAGTTCATCAAGGGGGGGTCCTACGGGGAAGTGCACAGCGCTCAAGACGTCAACACGGGCTTCAAATTTGCCGTCAAAAAGGTACCGCGGAGCCTCCCGGCTCTGATTTTGGGTCTTTTGGGCGACGCCGTCTTAAGCCAATGCTCACGCTCTCACTCCGTGTCCCCCCCCCCTCATCACAGATCGCCCTGAAGAGGTTCAGCAGTGAGGAGGTGGGTGCGTGGAGCGCCCTCAGATCTCCTCGCGTGGTGGAACTCTTCGGAGTGGTCCGCGAGGGGCCGAACGTTCTCCTCATCATGGACCACAAATATGGTGAGCAAGCCCCTCCCCCTTTTTTTTTTTTTGCACACGTCTTATTCTGCTGCTGTTCCACATGTGACGGATGGAGTGCGAAGACATGAGAAGTGTGTGTGCGAGTGGGCGGTTCTGGGAGGCCAGAAATGACTGTTGAGAGATGCCCGCTTGATAAACACAGTGACACACTTTTGTTGGTCAGCGGACTGCGGCCGGTGACAGAAGCAGAAACGATGCGAGGAAGTTGATATTAACAGGATGTCCCGGTTTGACCTTTTCTGTTATTCTAGGCTCGCTGGGCCGGCTGATAGCGCAGCGGGGCCGGCTGCCCGAGGACCTGAGTCTCCACTACCACTCGCAAACCCTGACGGCCCTGGAGTACCTACGGAAGAAGAAAGTGGTGCATCTCGACGTCAAAGGTATGACAGCGTGATGAATAATGGGGATAATATGATGAAATCTTTACAAATGGTTATACTATAGAAATGACTGTACAATCCTTGTAGTTGTTTAAAGACATAAAGAAAGGGGGGGTTTTGCATTCACACCTTATCAACAACCCTTCATCTGAACGTGGGTAGCGTGTAAAACACTGTTGAAAAAGTTCAAACTGAGTGACCTTTTGGAGAGAAGCCACCCGGTGCGGTGACATGAGAAGCCGCCCGACCAATCACGAGAGGAGGGCTTGGTGTCATTGTCAGATCCAATAGAGGTCATTTCATGTCTCAATAACAACACACACACACATATATATATATATCACATTATAGACTGTTTTCTGATATATTAATAATAAGTAGCACAAATGTTTTAAGAAAAATGAGTTAGGATGCATTTCATTTAAAGTAATTGTTTATGACCGTAGTGCGAGAATTGATTCTCCTCTGAGGTTCTGGTGTCTCCGTGCAGCTGTTGTGTGGAACACAAGCGTCATGGACGCAGTAGACTTGATCCTCGCCACCTGTGTTGTGAAACCAGACTGCCACAGTGGGAATTTCCCACAGTGTGACTCACCGCTGATCTTCACAGGCGGCGCATGCGCACAGAAGCACGAGAGCAGGGGAGGAGGGGGAGAGGAGGGGGGGGGGGCGAAAGAGAATGAAAACAGACGCGGGAAGAAGAAGTTGGGAGTGGTGCTGCAGCTCAGGCGCCCCCTGGTGTCTGCCGGTTGAACCGCACCGTCATTCCTCAGCAGAGGCTTTCCAGCAGCAGCTGTCCCTCGATGACGTCATACCTCCCGCCTAATCCTGCTCTCTTAGCTGTAGAACGCGTCTGCAGCTGCCCTGTTTCTAATTATGACTCCCATAAACCACACAGCGCAATGAGCTGTATTGGCAATGTATGTACGTATGCGTGGACAATGAAGACGATTGTGATTCCACTTCTCCACGTGCATACAAAAGGGTTTTACAAATGGAAGAGAAAAAAATAGATGTGACATTGAACAACTACACAATACAAGCATATATACAAAGTATATACAAACACAACCTAAACAACGCATACAAGCGGATTGTTGACTCTGCTCGTCTCCCATAGCGGACAACGTGTTGCTGTCGGAGGACGGGAGGGACTCTTTCCTCTGCGACTTTGGACACGCGGAGAGACTCGACAATCAGGGACGCAGCCTCAGCGGGTCCAAAGGTGAATGCCGTGTGACTCCACCGCGCCCCCCACCTCCCGTTGGGACGGTGAACTGCCTCCGCGTTGTGGGTCTTAATCGCACTCTTTTGAATTGTACGCAGACCTGAAGGGCACAGAGACCCACATGGCCCCCGAGGTGGTGAAAGGGGAACACCGCGGAGCCAAGGCAGATGTGTGGAGCAGCTGCTGTATGCTACTGCACATGCTCAACGCGTGCCAGCCGTGGACCAGGTACTACACCTGCAGACTCTACCTGAAGGTACGCCCCGCAGAGACACACAGACATCACACCCGCCTCGCCTCGTCGCCCCCTCCCCCCCGCTTTGACCGGGTCCGTCTTTGCCATGGTCACAGATTGCCAACGATCCGCCGCCGCTGCGGGAGATCCCGCCGGACTGCAGCCCCCTCACAGCGGAGGTTATCAGGGCGGGACTTCAGAAGGATCCGGCCAAGAGAGCATCGGCCTCCCACCTCAAGGAACAGACCGCCAGAGCGCTGAAAGAAGGTAACCGTACACACATGACGCACAACTAACTGTGTCTTTGGTTATTGTGCAAAGAGATCAAAATCATGCCGTATATTGTAGCATCATTTTCCTTTGTAGGTAATATGAATGTAATGTAAAGTGAAAGCTTATTTGTGCAGTGGGAGGACTCACCAGTGCGGTGAGGGGACCCTACACGGAGCCCCTATTCGTTTCCAACAAACCTCCGGACTCCCTGCAAGTTCTCGACAGCAGCGGGAGGGACGAGGTGGAGCACCAGGAAGCCGCTGAGGACGCGGTCAGCGCGGTCAACAGGACGGAGGAGGCGGGGGAGGAGCCCAAGCGAGACTCGCTCTCCTGTCCACAGACGTTGATCTCTGAGCCGAGCTACAAGAGGGGTCACAAGGTCACCACCGTGCCCGAACTCGAGCTGCGCAAACTGGAGAGAGGTAAGATCCCCCCCCCCCCCCCCCCTCCACTCCGTCCCTCCTCAGGGCGGTGCCGTCTTCCCTGTGTTAAATCTCGGATCCCCACTCATATCTCCGTCCCCGCTCGTTTTTCAGATTTCTACCTGAGCAGTCTGTCCCAGCTCCACCCGGCTGAGATGCAGGAGCAGCTGCTGTCGTGTCTCAGCAGCGACCCGTACTCCACCTGGGAGCCCTGGGACAAGAAGGTGACCCTGCGTCCGGTTATCAGACGACGTCTGTGATCCACCTCTGACTGTGGGAGGGGGGGTGACAATCCGAGTTAGCAGTCATGCGTCCCAGTTTTAAAGCTTTTGAGACGGTTACAGTTTATATCGAGGACGCCGCTGTCATCCCAGAATAGTCTCATGACTTAATTTGACTCAAATTTGTGTCCATTTACAGAAGGAGCTTCTTTGTTGTTTATCCACGTTAGCTGATGTATTAACACACCCACTGTTCGCCCCCCCCCCTCACATTTTTCTAGGACTCTGGCCGCTGGTCTCTGAGTCCAGGAGACGACCTGAGCTCCGGTGTCTTCTCCTTCAGCAGTCAGCCGGAGGCGCAGGCCTTCAGCGTGGACCTGCTGAGTCACTCGCAGCAACCGCCGGCCTGCTGTTTTGAAGGTGAGATCGAACATGAACGTCAGTCTCTCTTATTTAAAAACCTGATTCAGCGGCGCAGCGAGTCGTAACGCGGGCACCTCCTCCGCTCTGTGATTGGCTCAGGGGTGGACGTCTGCATCCGAGACTTCAACAGGAGGAGCATCCGCATCAGGGAGACGCGGCGGGTGAAGGTGGGCCACATCGCCACCGGCATCAGCGATCAGGTGAGGAGCGAACACCCGACTCACGCACTCACGCCTGCTTCTGACGGGTTTACGGGGGGGAAAAAAGAAGCCAGATCAAGGCTCACGTGTGCTCCCTTTTTTTTTTTTTTTTTAAGATCACCGAGAGGGTTTTCACCCTGGAAACCCCGCGGGGCAAGCGAGTGGCTCACGACGAGGAGGTGCAGGAGTCCGGTCTGGAGCTCAGCTGTGTTCCGGCTCCAGACTTCAGCTCCACCTGGAGGTGGAGGATCCGAGACGGGGTGCTGGAGACCAGATAAGAGGCCCGCGGCTCCCTCCGTCCTACACGCCGCCCTCTGTAGAAGGGTTCCAAACAGCCGCCTTGACCTCGTCTCACGCGGCCTGTGCTTCCAAACGGGCCAAAAATAAAATCATGCACGTCTCGTTATGATGCCCTTTTTTATTATGTGTTCAATAAAGAGCATTAAAAACTACCAACTGTGTGACACATAATTGATACAATGCAGTATTCATTGGTTAACTCTGTGACTATGAACACTTCTGCAGTCTTCATTTGGGGTTCACTTTGTCTTCCATGAATCGTGTATGACGCAGTTTTTCGGTTATAAATACAATCTGAGCAGGTAAGATGACAACTATTGGTCAGTTTGTCATTACATTTTGTACACTATATTCGACATATATGATGACCTTCTGACCTTTGCTTTACTGTAAGAACAGAAATCCCCTGAACCACAATTTAACGGTGGAGGCGGCCTGGGTTTACGTGACATTTGAGGGGACATTCTTGACCCCTTGAGGTTGAATCTCCCTCTGACCTTTGCTTAGGCCACATTTCTCTCTCATGAACAAGCAATATCAAAATATAAACATTACATTTACTAAGCATATTAATACTCATTATGAATCCTGTCATCTTTAGATGCTTACAAAAAACATCCATCAGGCTATTTTATTAACTTCACTTGCTTTGCTGATCACCAAATGTACATATTTTATCAAATCATTCAATACCTCCAGAGCAGTTTATTAAGCTCAATGCTAACATTAGCCTGCTGACATGTTGATATGCAGTTTGTGTAATGAACATGTATTTATTCAGTGATGCCAAGGCAATAACCTCATCCCTCCACCAATTACACATCACTACACCGGCATTAAAAGATTTATTTTTCATATTACAACAGACGAGGTCACAGCAAAAAGACTTTCCGGGGGACTGGAAAACAATTCCAGCTTTACAAATGTGATAGAAAACGGGTGAAAATCTGAGAATATCAAAGTGATTTCATAGTTAAAAAAAAAGGAAGAACAAAAAACACCAAGGCACTGACGAACAAGAAGAATGTATAAAAAGGTGTGTCGATTGCAGTTTGAGTATCGCCAGTAAACCTACAGTACTTTGGATCTGGTGACGTGAGGTAAGCATCGGTGCCGCCTGTGTCTGCTCTACTTCTCCTCAGACAACAGGAAACGTGACGAGATGCGGCAGCGCTCCAACCACAAGCAACAACAGGCAGGTTGCTCTTTTTAACGTAGGAGCTGCATTAATGTCACAATGCTGGTCGAAGTGCCCGGAAGGAGCATATGATTAAATGATGCACAGGATGTTGCTGAGCTTGACTGTGACTGTGATGATTCTGCTTGGATGTAAACATAACTTATTACAGAAATCCCTGTTGTGGCACTTAAGTTATCCACTGAACATAAGGTTGAGCTGTGCAATCAGGGGGAGAATTGATTTGGGCTCAAATATTACATTGATGACATCAGTCTCTGTCGACACAGTCGTCCTGCTTTGTCCAAAAGGATTTCTTCTTAACTCAACGAGATGTGACCGCCCTCCGACATTGGCAGCAGATCGTTACAGATTACACCGGTTAACACTCAAAAATACCTATGAAAATGGATTCTTTAGCACCCGGATGGAGGTGGATGGAGCATGTGGGGAGATCGGAAAGAAATTGGAGTGGAACAAAGATGGAATAATGCAATAAAGGAAAATGTTCAGGCCATACAGGGCAGATAACAGAACGCTTTGACTTTTTCTTTTGTCCAAACCGGGTAAAAAATAAATAAATAAAAATACGTTCCATGTTAAAGGCATTCAAACTCTCCCCCCCCCCCCCCCCCACACCCTCCTTGTGCCCATAATGATGCTCCGCCAACATCCTCGTGGTGTAGGGATTACGGGTGCGACAATGCGTTCAGTCTCACGCCCAGTGCTTGCAAATAAGAGGGAGGCAAGAAAGAAAGTGTTGCTCTTCGTGTCCAAATACAAGCGCTTTCTGTAAGACTC
This sequence comes from Gasterosteus aculeatus, assembly GCF_964276395.1. NCBI lineage: Eukaryota > Metazoa > Chordata > Actinopteri > Perciformes > Gasterosteidae > Gasterosteus > Gasterosteus aculeatus. The sequence continues at coordinate 16,120,509 of NC_135699.1, read as the reverse complement.
GCTCACTCTGCCATTACTTCTTCCTGCTCCCGTTCGGATGTACTTGATCATGTCCCCATAAACTTCAGGTCGTACCTCTTCCCAATCATTCACATGTCTGCTCATCCCAAATTCCTCACATCTTGCGAATGACTAAAACGGTAGTGAGGACCCCGGCCAAGAAAACTCCCACCGTCTGCCATGTGGGTGTGCCGAGGTGGGAGCGAATGCCCTCCTAAAAAGGATCAACAACAGACACTGATATTAGCATGTGCAAAGGGAGCAATCGGGGAGGTTATGTACTTATAGGTTTGATAGTTGCTTCTTACCCAGCCACCTTGCTCCCTGATCCAGTTGATCACATGTTCGCGGAGGTAGTCCATGGTCCAGCTGATTATCGTTCGGATTATGTCAGGAACTTTGGTCACAAGAGCCTGAGAAGGCGTGAAAAGGAGATGCTTCAGACGTTGGTCAGGTCTTTGTGATACAATCAGAATTCCTTAACACGGGCATGTCGAAGCTTTGCTTTGATTATGAGGCGAGCATGCAGCGGAGCGGGCGAACTCACTTTGATGACGAGTCGACAGGCAAAGTAGAACAGTGCGACCACCCGGCCCCAGTTGAATTTTCCATCCGAAAAGATCTCGAAGGCAACTTTCAAAAACACATCTTTTGTGGGACTGAGCGAAGAGTCGTTCATCATTCTGAGGAAAACCACATTTTAGTGATCAAGGACAGGCTGCTAATACTAGTAAAACACATGAAATCGGACGGAGCGGCTCACCTTTGAAGCTCTACGTTTCCGTCCAACTCGTCTCCGATCTGCTGTAGGCACATGGCCAGCTTCTTGTGGTTCGGGTCGCTCAGCTCCACTCCACCCAGCTGCGTCCTGGTCACAGTCTCGTTGCTGTCTCCATGCCGCTTAACCCGCTCGAAGATGAAACTGCACCGGGAGACACAAACAGATGGTAATAAAGTGAAGTTATGAGCCGCCTTCTTTCAGTGAGCAGAAGCCCAGCAGCCAGTTTACTCTACTCACTCCTTCAGCAAAACAGTTCCTAGTTCCAGGATCTGGTCTTTGTTATTGCCTGAGAGACAAAAAAGTCGGTGTTAAATCATCCAAATACCGACACCGTTATACGATCGCCTAACGTTAAGTTAACTTATTTCAAATCTGGAATGAATGATAGAACAATTGGGGAATAATAATGGAGGAATGCGTGCCGCTGTAACGGACTCATGCGTTGTTTACCGTCACTTCAATCTGAATAAGATGGCACACTTTACAGGGCGGTCACCTACGTTTCCCACACTTTAAAGACGGATACAAACAACTTTATAATTTGTTGAATACGTGTCGATAACCATGTGAACCCTCTGCTTTTCTCTTTATATCTGCTGTAACCGTGTGAGAGACATTTACAAAACGTCCACAGCCGGGTAACGTTAGTTATTAGCGGAGTTAACTCGGATAACTTTAAGTCAATTTTGTCGATGTTAATTCAATGTTGTAGCTTCAAGATATTTGACGTCTATAAGGCGAGGGACTTTGACGGAGTGAAACGACATTACGGTGGTCTGGTGGTATGTTTGGTATTTTTGGTAGTTTCGTTTTGTTCACACGTATTTGCCAACTCATTCTTGTACAGCTATCGGCTAACCAAGCTAACCGCCTGACGTTCAAGCTAATCGAGCGCCCACCAACGGCTAACGTTTAGTTAGGTTAGCTTTCTTGCTAGCCTCAGTTCAGCTAATGTTGCTGCAAGCAAGCGGAGGAGCCACAGGCGCATAAACAAGAGGCACTTGTTCGAGCGCGAGAGTATCGATGTTTACCGCACCACCGGCGACGCTGTCAAAGTCGATTTAATTACAAGAATATAGCTGGTACCTTGATCGCCTCCTCCGGGGTGCGATGCCATCTTGGCTGTTTAGATCGCTCGATGTGCGCTTCCGCGTAATCATGTGACGAAAATTCTACTTTCGGTAACAATTTTTTTCCGATGGGCCGATGTGAAACGATGACGTCATAGAGGTGAGGCGCTTCATAAATGTATTCTATTCGGATTTCGAACTCATATTATTAATGAAGAATTTAAAAACGTCTTTCAAACAATGTATCTGTTATTCGTCCGTAAAATGAGTTAATCATAACAAAAAAAAGGTGTATGCATTTCTGAGCCTCGCCCACCTTATAAACGTCATTTCCTGTGACTTTCGGTCTTCCGCCCGCCGCGCGCACCCACAGGCCTCTTTACGACTCGGCAGCAAAGATGGCGGATGCACAAGTACGTTCGGGAAAACGGCGTGGTGAATTTCATTCGATATTTTTTACATTTAAATTGGGGCTTTTAGAGGAAGTTATTAAGTATGTGCGTTTACGCTGTCTTCATACACAGTCACGAGCCGATTCCAACCCCAGAGATGGTTTCGTAGCTCGTATTTGCTGTTGCGGTACTGCATACCCTCGTGTGACGTTAAACTAGCCGGGATGCTAACCTCTCTAGCCTAGCTTGCTCATGCTTAACGTAAACTCTGAAAAGAACATTGCCTTGTTCTGCATACGTTAACAATGCACTTTAAAACGTATTATTCTCATCTCCCTCTTATTAATCAGTGGCGTTTCAGCTACTGGTGATTCTAGTCCTTAATTACAGGAAGTCAATGTTTGCGAGGCCGGGCGGAGTTCAGTGGATGTGCCCTGCCAGTGCATGGACGCGTACATTGTAAAGTTACGGTGTTTCCTGCATTCAGTGGTTTTTACCTTTTTTTTTTTTTTTTTTTTTATTTGTTTTATTTTTTCACAGACCGAAAGGGCTTATCAGAAACAGCCCACCATCTTCCAGAACAAGAAGCGTGTTCTGGTCGGAGATGGTGCCAAGGAGGCCAAGGAAAAGCTCCCCCGCTACCACAAAAGTGTGGGGCTGGGCTTCAAAACCCCAAGAGAGGTACATGATTACATTCTTAACCGGTAATGTTTTGTTAGCTGCAAATGATTTCTTTCTCACGATGGTCTTCCAAGCCTTCAGGGTTCTGACGATAGTGCCTTTTGGCAATGCTGATGCAGTCATAAGCCTTAAGGGACAAATTGGAGTGAGGTAGAAATGCCTGTGACTAACTTTATTATTTCTGTGTGCTCTTACCAGGCTATTGAAGGCACTTACATAGACAAGAAATGCCCCTTCACTGGAAATGTCTCAATTCGTGGCCGTATCCTCTCTGGTGAGTTGAACTCTTCTCAGTAGGCTTTAACATTCGCCCACTGACGCTGGCTTGGGATGCTGCATATTATAACACCACACAAAGCTCCTTACTCTCTAAGAACTGCAAAAGGAACACACAATTCAGATAACCGACAATACATTGTCTACTTAAGATGTTGGCTTTGCACAAGACTTAAATGAAAATGGGTTGCATTTGTTATATTGTCCACCATGATACTGTGTGTTTACGTCTCAATTTTAACTGTTGAGCGCACGGCTAGCCATTTTTCTGACTACGAATGAAAATATCCCTGTGCAGGTGAAGCAACCCAAGCCAGAACCAGTCTTTACATGGTAACTTACTACATTGAATTTCCTTCTTGTCACTGTCCTACAAATGATGTTTTTCTCACGATGGTCTTCCAAGCCCTCTGGGTGCTGACGACAATGCCTAACGGCAACACTGATGTATTGGCGTGACTATTCTATTCAACCCAAAGTGTTCACCGCAATCGAGGGGAAGCGCTTTGACAGTTGTATTTAAATTCTGCATGTGATCTACAGGTGTGGTGACCAAAATGAAGATGCAGAGGACCATCGTTATCAGACGCGACTACCTGCATTACATCCGCAAGTACAACCGCTTTGAGAAGAGGCACAAGAACATCTCTGTCCACCTGTCCCCTTGCTTCAGGTACAACACTGCTCACATGCTTTTAATAACTAACGTCCCATAGAACGGTTCAATGGTAGTTTTGTTTTCCAGATGTCTCAAGCCCTTAAAAAAAATAGGTTGAATTACTTGCTGCAAATGATGTTTTTCTCACGATGGTCTTCCTAGCTTAGGCTCTGACGATAGTGCCTTTGGCAAATACTGATGCGGCTTCGGTTTACAACATAAAACTGCTGACGATTTATTGGATTCACTTGAATATACACAACCACCTGATGTATCTATTGTTTTCCTGCAGAGACGTCTCTGTTGGAGACAACGTCACTGTTGGGGAGTGCCGACCACTCAGCAAGACGGTGAGGTTCAACGTCCTCAAAGTGACAAAGGCGGCTGGAGCCAAGAAGCAGTTCCAGAAGTTTTAGGTGTGACTGATCAGGAAGGCTGCTGTTGGCCGACTTGTCCCACTGTCGAATAAAATAAAAAAATCTTGTTTAAATGTATTTTTTTTTTTTCTTAAGCACCAAATAACACGTGCACACATATCAGGGCCTATTGCACAAGTCCAGGATAACTGAAAAGGTGTTGCTTTTTTGGTTAATCCTTTCCACGTGTTGTGAACCAGGCGGAGTTGGAGCTGTGTCAATCCAGGTGTACGTAACTGGGAGAAGTGCGCCTTCATGCATTTCTTTACTAGACTACCGTAGTTATCAGATTTACTGATTGAGAAATTTTCCTCAAAGACTAGGCCTACTTTCCAACCCTTATTCACAATAAGCCGTCTAAATATCTACAATTAATCTTCATGCAGCACAAACATTGCTGGGGCGAAGATAAAATCCTAAAACGGTTTGCAGACTGGTAAGTTTGCCAATGGTATGTAACGATTTTGGATAGTTGACAGTGTCCATTTTTACCTGAACGTTGATGCTGACGGTATCTTTCCACAGTAAGGATTTTCTTTTGACATTATCTCACTCATGGGACCTCTGAGGTTTTTTTTAATTCAGATGTGACAAATCTGCCGATGTCTGGTTATCTGGTCACAGTTCTAATGTAATGCTATTTTGTGATCTATAATTCATGTTCCCTGCAATCTGGCTTTAATTCATCCTGCTGTCCAGCAACAAAGTCAACGCTAAATTCATCCAGGACAACTAATATCCCGGCTTAATCCCGTATACTGGTTTCGTGGCCTGTGGGGTCTTCTCGCACCTGAGGCTCTTTGCTATCATCCAAAAACACACCATGCATTTACAGAAGGCCGTGACTCATCCCGACCAGTGATGGTCACCATGGAGTGCTTACACGTAGCACTTTCGTTAAATCCCATTGGGAGAGTTTGGGGAGGTGGAGAGAAAGAAACCTGCGGGGTAGGGGTGCATTTTTTTAGGTGGGGAGTTTCTATAAGATGTCTTGGGGTGGATAGAAGATCTTTGGGGGAGGAAGAAAAGGTAATTTTCTTCAACTGGAGGCAGACGTCCTCCACGATTTGCTGATCCTCCAGTCGGTCACTTTTCATCTGTTCTGCACAGGTTTTCTCCAGAATCTTGCTTTCTTCCTTCAGAATCTCGTTCTCTCCCCTCAGGGTCGTATTGTCTCTCTTACAGTTCTGGTTCTGGGTGAGTTCAGTTGTGTTTGTGAGGAGACTTCTGCTCTCCAAGAGGCACTTCTCGAGGTCGACGATGGCGGACTCCAGTAAACGTGACTTCCTACTAAATATAAGCTTTTCTTCAGAGAGCTTCTGAATATCTGCCGCTTGATATCTATTCACCTTATGGAGGTCTTGGATTCTCTCCTTCAGATTGGAGATTTCCTGCCCTTGTGTCTTGATGGTCTGATGAGCCTGGGTCATTTCTGCTTCATGGTCTTCGACCTTCTTCTGGAGATCTGGGAGACACTGCTGCAGACTGGAGTTTTCTAGCTCTTGTGTCTTGATGGTCTGATGAGCCACGGCCATTCCTACCACATGATCTCTGGCCGTCTGCTGGAGATCTCGAAGACTCTCCTTCACACTACAAAAGTTTTGCCTTTGTGTCTCCGTGGTCTGCTGAGCGCTGTTCATCTCCTTGTCTTGAAGGCTTACGGGAGGCAGACAGGAAGAGGACATATAGGGGGAAGCAGCAGCTAAAGACCCTTCCTCCCGTACCTCTTGGTCCTCAAGGAGTTTTCTTTCTTCCTGCCGTGCTTCCTTCTCCTTGCAGAGCTGGGTGATCTGGTTCTTTTGGTCAGCTTCAACTTCCTGCAGATGAACGATTATTTCCACACCTTCTCTGATCGCGTCCTTTAAAGTCGATATTTGGAGGTTGGATTTTTTCTCTAAGTCCTCTAGTTCGTTCACCTCTGTCAGCACAACAATCTTCTCCGCGGCCATAGTGAGCGCTTCCATTAGACCTTTTTGGAAACCATCAACGTCGTCCTTGGGAACGTTTTTATGGTCGCTACTCGCCATAAGTGTGCGTGTGTGTCCGTCCTGTAGAACTTGTATACTGATGAAAGATGCGAATGGCCGTGGCCTAATAGAATGTTTGGAAACAAAACCCAAATTGAGAATGTGAATCCATCCATCCATCCATTGTCAAACCGCTTATCCTGCACACAGGGTCTGTGAATGTGAATCCAATCCTTTCCAATCCATTCAGTCATGTAAACGTGTAAGTTGTAGAATAACTGCAATTTAGCATGATCAACACTTGCGGAGGTGTTGTTTATGGTCGAATTAATCATGTTGAATTCAGTGATCAAATCCCTAAGGGGTACTACATTTTATATCTTCACAAATGAACTGCCAACTACATTTCCTCTGATGATGGTGGCTCCTCAGCGCCTCCTAGTTTTACAAAATCACTTTTTTTTCTCCCATGAATAAAAATCGTCCAGCAGATGGCGACTGATAACTGAGTTGAATCCAACATTTTCCTGATCTGATCAGCGGAGAAGCCACTGATTATGTTTGAATCCATATGCAGTGGAAGCTGGTGATCCTTCAGCTACAATGATGCATCAGTATTTCTGATGTCTATATTACTACACATAGTCCCATGTAAATTCATGGGAAAATGCTCTAATTATCTGACTATTTACTTATTGTCCGCGCTGACTTTGTTATACATGAAACAAATTAAATCCTGTTTTTGATCCAGTTTTCCCAAATATCCGGTTCTAAAGAGGAGCAATATGCAGGATTTATTCATTTCCACTATAAATATGCTTATGCAGTTATTAATCAGCTTATTATTGTGAACATACTGTTGGATTTGGTATTTGAAGGCATTTAAATGTCCTCCGTCGTGGACACAAAAAACAGAGGGATTATCACGAGAGATCCCTGTGGAGTGGCTGTGTGACGCGGTCGCCATCAGGAGACATGACCCCCTTCCTTTGTACCCTTCCAGCCGTGATGATGCTCAAATCCAAATAAACACATGCAAATGGTCCGTCTACATCTGCTGAGCCATTTGCATGCGTCCTTATTCCAGCTGACTGCTCACAATGACCCCCCCCCCCTCCCTCACCACCACATCCATCCCCTTGTCTGCTGAGGACATTTCCATAATGCGGCTGTGCATGTTGCTCTGGTGAATGTGGAGCATATGGTGATGCCGTGAGGAGAAAGTGGTGATGTGAGTGGTCTCATCGTTTAATGATTGGCAGGCTGAGCAGTGTGAGTTGCTCTCCAACAACCAAAACATTCCCCTTAATTACAGTATTCCCTTTTGTTGTTCTTCGCTGTGCTAACAAGCACTCCGGCTACAGCATTTAAAGAAACAGCAGTGTCTCAGCTTCTTGCCCCAAACTTGTCCTCTCCTGTTAGGGGGCTTTCCCAGCTCCGTCCCCCCTCGGGGCGGGTGGGAGGGCCTTCGGGGGGGGACAGGCCCTCTCACGGGGCAGACACACCCCAGGGAGCGAGGCGGCCCAGCAGGCCACATCAGTGCACGCATGCTCCCACCGGGGTGTTTGTGTGAGGGCAGAGGCCTGATGCCTCAGAACGTCAGAGTGACCATAATAAAGTGTGGCTCTGTGATGAATACGTGCTGTAGTTGGTCATCAGCTCCTCTCTGGGTGTGTGTGCATTTTTCTTATTTTTCTACTTATTTAAGACCTTTGGAGACAATTCGCGGAAAAACTAAATTCCACTGTTCACAATTTATTTTGTACCGCAAGCAGATCATTGTGGCACAACAGTAATGTAAGCGTTGGATTTTCTTTCTTTCAAAAAAAAGAAATACATAAAATAAATACTTGGGTCTAGTAAGTTGTATCATTAGACAGACTATCCTTCCTCCTCAAAACTATATAATTTAAACGTTTTATTAAAGCTGTTTATTGATTCTTGATTTTTGTTTTCCTAAACTAAGCAAGCTTATGATGGCTGCCTAATGTGTTGCTAAAGCGACATTGTAAAGTAATATAATTATTTGTACTATTGTTGGTCCGACTGTTGTCTATGTTTCTCTCTTCTCACCTTTAGCTTGTGGACTTAATGTGGCGTAGATTAATTCATGTGTTGCTCTACTGTGTGAACTTGGAGCATGAATTACATAATTTATATTGGGTATTTTATTTATTTATTGTTCATAAAACTTTTTTTTTTTCATTCACCGCCAAATGTACGTTACAGCATGTTAGCAGTCTTAGATTAGCATTTAGCTCAAAGCACAGATTGGACCTTTAGCCGAGTTCTGGAATCCAAAGATTAATTACTAGCTAATCAATAAATCCCATTGACCAAGTGATCGTCTCTGTGAAACAGTTTTTAAACAGTATCTTGTTTGTTTTAATGATTCTATTTGTAACCCTTTGACTTTTTCCCACCTCCAATAAAAATGACCCAGCTGGACAGATTTTACGGTCTAATTGCACGTTATCGTAGACTATAATCCAGATGATTCCAGCAGCACACTTCCTCCCTCACAAGCCCGTCCTAACTGTCCAGGTGGGGATGTGAGTTCCACCGATGGAGAAGCCAGTCGTCTCCGGCTCTGCTTCAGATCTCTCCATTGTCCATTTGGAGGCATCGCCAAAAGGTGAGCAGCGTGGAATGAGATTTAGAGCTCTGACGACCCGCTGACAGACGGCTCTGTGAATTCAAAAGGGACCTAAGACGGAGTCCAAAAAACGCCCGAAGCAACGCTTTGTTTTCAGCGCTCATGGTGTCATGAATCAAGAGTCTGTCCCCAGAAGATTCCTCCCGTTTGCCGACATGTTTACCCAGTGTTGGACAGTCGTGCTTACTTGTGTATCTAATGGAGGGGATGTTAGCTCGGAGGGTCAGCCCGGGGAGGGTAATGGCCACTGTCAAAACAGAGGCCTTCTGGTGGCCCGGCAGGGGGGGGGGGGCTCGTAAAGTCCCGTGCCGGACCCTTGTTCTGTGTTGTGTGGATGCTGTCGGCAGCTTTCAAAGAGGAAGCGGGAGACCTGATGGGCCGGACAGATGGAGGCCATGTCATGTGTGACAGATAGAGCACCTCATCCTCCGCACTCAACGACAGGCCTCCTTTTAGCTACAAGATACAAGTACAGGCTTAAGTAAAAGGGTTACACTCATTTAGAGATGAAGTATTAGCATCAACATGAAGATGAAATCTGTAAACATCAATTAGATGTTGCGGCTGTTAAAGGTGGGACTTATTTTAATGACTGATTGTATTGTTTTTTAATACCCAGATCCTTCAAAGGGAGACTAAAGCCTGCACATACAGAACAATTACTGGCGCAGTCCATTCCGATTGAAAAGAGCTCCAAGTCTCACGCCACCATCAAACCCGTCCCTATGAGCGCCTTCAACGGCTCGGCTGCACAACAGAGACGGCGCGGCCTCCGTTCAGGGTCAGCGCGAGGTCGCTCCCCACATCTGGACACGTCGTCAAGCCAACAGATGTGCGTGGAGGGCGCCAACGTTCCTGCGCCAGAGACGGACCGGTGTCTCGAACCGTCACGTCAAGGAGGAACACTCACGAACAAGCGCGCCCCGCGTGCGCTTCAAACCGCACCGGGGGCATTATCAACGGGGGCCTGGCTATGGCCTACTGTCGGGGGGAGGGGGGGGGGTCGGTGTCTTGATCTGGTGAAAGTAGATACGGAGAATAATGAGCATGTCAAGATCTATTACCCTCAGGTCAGAGGTGGCGGTCACAGTTATCAGTGTCTGATGTCTGCGCTTCTTAACTGATTTCAAGTGGTTTCACAGATGTTTCAGCGCCCGCCCGTCTCAGGCCATATTGAATCTGGCGTGCGTGAGCGCGGTGGGGCATCTCGTGTTGACGGATCCAAAAGGCAGGGCCGGGGCGCCGGCGGGTGGGGGTGCTTTTCAGTTCACACACAAAACGTTTACGTTTCGAAGCTTTTTTCAAATAAAAAAAGGGTAACGGGAGAAACGGGAAGCAACAGTCTGCGGCAATATCGAGCAGTTTCGCCTCCAGCGGGAGGAATTCACCCTGGCAGATGGTCGGGGGCCGAGGCTCCCGGAGGCCCCCTCCCCGAGGCAACGCTACACCCTGGGACCCGGACACCTAATCGCGCCCCGTCGAAGCCTCTCACCTGCTGCTTCGCCGCTCACAATGTTATCTCATCTGCCCCGGCCTATTGTGGCTTCCCCCGTCGGCGATAATGACGGTCGAGAGACCCACGCGGCGCCGCGGCGGAGGCGGGCTCTCCCTGGAGAGAGGAGGGAGGGGGGTGGGATCATGGGAAACCTGGGAGTAATCGATCCCTCCATCTCGCCTCCTCTGGCGGGTCTCGTTTCCGGGCTGCAGACAGAAACTGTGTTGTTTGAAGGCGCAGGTCGCTTTGATTGGGGGGCTATTAATAGACTTAAAGGTCTGGCCACCTCGTCAGGTACATTACATCACATCTGTTTTATAGGCGCAGTGAGTGAGAGTGTTTACTTTTACATTCACATTCGAATATAAAAAAACCTGTGTTATGTATTTTGCAGCAATTAGATAGCAAATTATTCCAATAATTTTCACAGAAAATCCCCAAAGTTATTAATAAGATTTGGATTTTAAATGCACACCAAAACCCTCTCTGCTTCTCTCAGTTTATTCATCGCGGTGTTATTAATCAGCTGGTCTGTTGATCCAACGCTACTCGACAACGTCGCCAAACTCGTTTTGGTAACGCACCTCTGTAAAGTCGGGGAACTCACAAGAGGCAGATTAAAAAAGGATAATCGTATTGAAGCATTGGATAATGCCCATTCTTTCCCATAATGGGATTTAGTAGCTGCTTTATGAGTGATAAAACATGCTAATTGAACCCTGTCAATGTAATTAATTAAGATGTGTATAAAACCCAGACATATAGAAGCAAAGGGAGTTTCACAAGTTCCAAAAGAGACCGAATGGAGGGAGCGCACAACTTAAACTGTATTCGACATCAGAACTAACCTTCTAACTTCTCCACCACCTTTTTGTCATTTATCCCAGTTATTGATGGATATCAGGTGCGAACCCTGTTGTATTGGTGGAGGCGGTGGTCCGCGAAGGAGGATTTGAAGTGCCAGACCTCCCTCAGAAGAACGCCATCTAAATGGTGCCTTTGTGTAAAAATGGAAGTGGGGAGAAAGTTATGACCCTGACATGCCAACACGCCTTTTTGGTCGGGAAGAGCAATTTAGTAGCGGGACCCCCCCCTCTGTGCGGAACACGGCGGAGCTAGCTGATAACCCCGCCGCCGTGTGCCGGCCTGCCGGGACGTCTCCGCCGTCTCGCTGCAGCGTGTAAAACACGGGGGAGATAACAGCGAATCACAAACATTGTACAAAAGAAAAGAAACAAACGATAACAACCCCCCCCCCCCCTCCCGCTTTAACGCAAACAGAACCTTATCTAAAGATACTTCTGTGAAGACCACCACAATTCAAAGACAGGGAAAGCAGACTGTTTGTGATATCAGGCCTCTGGGGATGAAATGGCATTTTGTGAGCTTTGTAAAAATACACTTTGGTTAAATAGATGTTGACGAGACTGATACGTGTTCACAGACTCAATACAAACTAAAAGCATCGCGGACCAGCTGTGAGGCCTATTAACTGCATTACACGGGCCGATTAAAGCTGAGTGGTCTGCTTCAGCTAGCGTTAGCACGCTAATCACGGTAAAGTTAGCTCACTTCCCACGTGCCAGATTGGAGCCGTCTACGTCATTTTGTCTAACCGGAACAAGTCCACCCGTCTCCAACGCTGAAAGCCGTTGAGGCAAGAGACGTCCTTCCAATCTCATGTTGGACACCTTTCCGTCCTTTCTGGGGTCTTTCAGCTGACTTTCTGTCCAATAAAAGATTGACTTTAAAATGCTGCTTTTGGTTGATTGAGCTCTGAAGGCCAAAATACAAAATACAGGTCTGACCTGCTGCCACCTAACCAACCATCCCGACCCCACCAAGGGGAGGACACACAGGAGGACAGACAGGAGGACACACAGGAGGACAGACAGACTGGTCTGCTCAGACCTTTATGTTTGCTGCTGCTGCTTTTGATTGAACCATATTCTTGTTAAAATGTGTCATACAAATAAAGTTGCCTTTAAGAACCGAGTATTGCTCTTATCTCTTTTATTGAGGCTCCCATATTTCTGCACGCGGAGAATCGCAAAACTCTGTGCAGAGGTTTTGTTTTTTCCTTTTCATTTACGCCATTTTATTAAAGTTGCGCTTCGTTGTGACGTAAACGTCTCGCTTTGTTTAGCAGGCTGGACCTGCCGGAGGTGCAGAGTGACTCTTGTTACAATCAGCAGAACCAAATGCTGGAATGACAGCAAACAACCTCAGCGCTGAAGCCCCAGAGGAGGGTTCCCTTCCGTCAAACCCGATCTCCGCGGTTCATCCTGCGCTCCATCAAGGAATAACAGGATCAATTTGTTTGCTTTGCTCTCATCACGTGGACGGGAGAAAAAAAGGGGTTATTTTTAAGTTAATGACACGCACATGGAAAAATAAATAAAAGGGAAGCTGCTCTCCATCGTAGCGAGTTGACCCCGACATCAACAGAGATCTGCGGCTCGGGAATAAACTTCCTCTGCTTGCACTGGTGCGCACACTTCCTGAGGGCGGGGGCGGGACCCGTTCTCCATGAAGGCTGCAAAATTCAAGCCACATGCTGATCCACGTCCTCCTGTTACCGCACGGACGCAACGATATGAACCTCCTTTCTACGGCTCGAGGGAGACGGAAATACCTCAACCGCTATGTGATGGATCCTCGGCCCCTTGAGGATACAAACTATGATCGTCTGATGATGCTTAAGGAACGACCGACATTCATGGTCCCCAGAGGATGTTTGTAATACCTTGCAACCTCCAGAACATTCGTCTCAGGCCTTTATTGTTTCAGCGTTTTAATTGTCCAATACTGTCTTCTGCTAGTGCCTTTGAATCTGTTGCTGTTTGCATTGAAGCAGCCAATGAAACACGGCCATTCCTCCCCCAATGTTTCCCACAAGGAGGATTTTCCTCTCTCGCACATGATCGCAGCACTCGGATGTTTGCTGAGGAATATATCCGTTACTGTTATGGCAAAAGAAGATTAACTAGCTGTTTCTACTAATTCAGTGCTTATTTTTGATTTCCTGCTCCATCACTGCAGATTATTATCGCCGGTGGCAGCAGCCCAACCGCAACAAGCCCCCCGACGACGAGGGTCCCGAACCGCCCGCCCGCCCTGAGAAACACTATATCCAGCCCGAGAAGCCGCGGCACCGGATAATTGTAGACATGATTGGGGAACAGTAGATATGTGTGAGTCTCGGTGGCCTGAGGGCGAGTCCCACCCAGGGAGAGAGCAGAGGAAGCTTTGCAGATGGAGGTCAGAGTTGGGCTGCTCACATCCTACCAGAACACTCACTATTTGTCCTGCTGTTCCAGTCTCCGTCCAGGGCATTATCGCAAAAAAAAAAGTTTTGTGTGATCGGTTGTGCGAGGACACAAGCGATTTGTGAGGGTAAAAGCATGGAGATACCTGTAGAATAATGCGGGATTTTGAGAAGAGCCGTGAACTTGCGGTTGCAAAAGTCAACTGAAGCTGTAAAATTAGAAGTAGTTGATTGTCGTGTACAAAGGACTCTGTTTGCAACATTACAGCGATTCATTGTTCATGTGACTTCTTCGCAGGACTTATATTGTCGTTTCAAGGCTGATGCTAAAATCGGCCTGCAGAAGACAATGGTGGCCAAAGTCTGTTCTCATGTAGAAAGAAATAATGCTACTAGTCCACACAAAACCACAAAATCAGCATAATTCTCTCAGTAGAGACGTGCGTCTCGCTCCATTGACTAACTGTTGTTTACGTGCATTCTAACGTGTCATTTTATCACTGAAGACCACAAAATAAAAAGAGGGGAATCTAGCACGATATTTTAAGACACGCAGCTACGAAGAGGAACCCGCAGTCTCTTCCTGGTGGCGTGACCGCGTTCACGCTGCGTCAGCCGAGGTCACCGGGAGACGGGGTCGCGCCACCGCGGCAATGACCCGGGAAACCGCCGTCTTTTCCGTCAACACGGCGGAGACAAAGAGATGTCAGCGGACGATGACCCTGCTAATCAGAGAGAGGAAAAGACTCCTCCCTCCACCTCGGCTCGGACGGAGAGCAGGCTTCCATGTTTGTGTTGGCGCGCGTATTTGACGCTACCTGTATCCTTCCTGCCAGAGGACAGGGACGCGGGGACGTGTCCCATTGGCGTCCTGCGAGGTCTTGTTTACTATCCCCCATTAGTGAATTTCCCTCTTGTCTGGTGCGTTGGATATAAGTTAGTCCTCCCGCAAGCGTCTTAAACATACTCAGCAAAGCTCCGAATCCAGGTCACACCTCTGTTCTTGGGACTGAAAGAGCTCAGCGACTACGGGAGACGTTGAAGAGGCCTTGATGGAACCCTGTGAAGACCACGCGTCTCAACATCTACAGGATGGTTGGCTGGGGAATCTGATACAGAAATGTATGTCCCCTTCAGACTTTGGTGATTCCTTCATCCCATAATTTGTGATTTAACGCAACTTGTGACATTCACATCTGCCTCAGTGGCCTTTTATGTGTGGTGCTCTTGTTTAGTGACTCTAAAGATGAAAAACCCAAACCAGACAAAGAGCTTGAGAACATTCTCATACTCCATTGTTGGCCTTGATGGACGGACTGATATGCTATGAAACCCTTTGTGTTCTCTTTTAGCTTCTTCAACAAAAGCTCTAAAGAGAAACAATCAGAGACTCTGAAGAGTCCTTTTCAGAGTATCACGTCCCGCCCTCGGCCGGAGATGCATATCTAAGGATGATTTGACCGCTCTTTCTTCACGCTGAAGTTCAAGACTTTCTTTCTCTCACTCGGGCCGTGACCCCGGTAATGTTATACAAACGTCACGCGGGCCAGACCTGACGGCGCGGCCTTTGGCCCGCGGCCGCTATCGCAGAGAGGGACCTCTGTAGGAACACAGAGACCCCGACAAAGTGAACAATGGCGTCCTCGGGAAAAGGGTCAGGGAGGCGAGAAAACACACCGCCATCTTGCAGTTCTCTGATGCTAGCCGCGGGTACACGTCCAGTTAGCAGCTAAGAGTTCCTCGTGTTGGGTAGGGATGAGCGCAGCGCTGCAGAGTCAGCGGGCCATTGCTCAGCCGCCCGTTTGGCGCAGAACTGAAATGACTTGTGATCAAAGACTTCAGCAGAAAGTCACATTCCTGCGCAGACGTCACCTCAGAGGAAATGACTCGCAGTCCGGCCGCAGCAAACAGTGAGGGCCACAAGCCGTGCTCTTCATCCCGTCTGATTCCTGCCGCAGCCCGAAGCTTTGAAGCTCCGCGGCTGAAACGTCCCCAGACATTAATGTTTTCTTATTATAGTCGCTGTTGATTGGTCAGGATTTAGAATCGTGTTTGTGCGGTTTGCAGAAGAGTGAACCAGAAACAAAACTGGGAGAAAGGAATGATGGGAATGATGCCCGAATGTCAACATAAGTGACCTTGAGTGCTGCACTCGAGTGACATTTTTCCATGAATCTGTAAAGGGGAACGCATGTCGTGTGACTTCACCACCATAGGACCTTCTTTTCTGTACAGCCAGAGATAAATATTATATTATTACAAATATAGTTATTTTATCCCGTTGTTATTGTGCCATGAACTATACATATGATGCTTGTAAATTTTAATATAATTTTACGTTTCAAGAAAGAAGAATTTTAATGCGTTTTATAATGACTCACAATGGTTTGGAACCCCTAGTTTAACCTTTAACAACGTGTTGTTTCTCATGTAAAACATGTTAGCAGAGCTATATAGTACCATGAAATGGAATTATTCTAGGAAGGCGCCTCAACACGTACTGTACTTGTATCTACTAGTATTCCCAGTAAATGTTCTTGAGTTATATATTATTAGGTGAAAGTGATCCACTGCTTGTTAGTTTGTTTGCATTGGAAACTAAACCTGAGTCCTGCAGTCGGTGATATTTCACAAGCGGAGGAAAGACTCGTGTCACTGATGCCGGAGCCTAATGTCCGATTTGATGAAACAGACGGCTTAGTGATACAGCAAGTTGCCATGGAAACCGCTGTGTTGTTTGTGTCAGAGATCTGCCCCTTTTGCCCTGACCCCGTCCCTCGGTGGCGACACACTTTACCCCCGGGGGACTTCACATACAACATCTGCCCTGCCCCCCCCCCCCCCCCCCTCAAACACAACAAAAGCCAGCGATCTTCTGGATTGGCTCTTTCACCATAAAGGCCATCCTTACATACCTGCTGAGAGGGTCAGAGGTCATGATCCGGGCACCCCCCCGTGACCTGGCATGACATTCTTACTCAACACAGCAAAGGAAGAAAACTCTCTTCCACTTATTGAGAAAGAAGCAACTGAAAATGACCCAATAGTCTGGAGAGAACACGGGCCGGCCCGGCGTTCGTCCAGAACATGACGTCAGCTTCTCGAAAACACTTTCCCTCATCATTTCTCCCAGCGTCCGGCGGCTCGGCCATGTGACCGCTGAGCGTGGCGACAGAAGGAGAGGGAGGTCCCGGTGGCGGCGTCTATACTCGGGGCTCTGTGCGCCGCCCTGAAGGAATCGGCCCTCATCAATCTGCCTCCGCATTCCACAATAGCGGACAAAGGGACTGCACTCTCTCCGCGGCAGATGGCTTCGCCTCGGGCCGTCCACGCCAAGCCCCCCATTGTCCTCGGCGCCGGGTTGTGTGACGCGGGGACCTGTGCTCCTCCTCCTCCTCCGGATGTCACTGGAGGATAACTGGGGTGCAGGAGTTGAGTCAAACCTCCATGGAGGGAATGAAGAGAACATCTGCTTTTGTTGCAGATATGTTTTGGTGTAGCTGCACGTTGCTACACCATCACGAACTTAGTGTAAAAAAAAAAAAATCCATTTGGGTAAATGAATGAGGCATCTGTGCCCCCGACGGAAAGCTGTCGGCCTGGATTATCCTGATTCCCACAGGAACACAGAGCCCCAGCAGGCTCCCACAGTTTGCTGGTTTATTGTTCAAAATACAGACATTTAGATTGTAGAATCAAGCCTGTGTCAATCATAAACGCATAATCAAGCAAAACATTTGTGACACAAACTCCTTTCATGCTCAGATAAAGTTACTCTGTTCTTAAGAAGCGGCACAAATGGTTTTACTGCCTTTTCTTTGCGGCTTCTCTCTTCCTGGAAGTGGAGGACGGAAAGTCTTGACCGACTCCATTCAGCAATTAACACAGAGCTGCCTAACCATCAGAGAGCACGAAGCCCCGGTCTCTTTCTTGTTGTTGTGAGGGAGCTGGCCGTGTTTAACACATCTGTTGTCTCCCATGTCTGAGCAACCCACAGGTCTGTTCACAGTAATCCTTTTATTCTACTCTGAAAAGGCCTTCAGGGGCTCCTGATGGATGGCCTTCATTCCAATGAAAATGGCCAGCTGGATAATGGGAAGAATGGGGAACCAGCAGTCCAGCACACCCCCGGCTTCAAGCCCCTAAACCTCCTTTAAGGGTCTTAAACAGTCCGATGCTGAGTCTAATCACGTTGAAAGGAGAGACCGTGTTCAGCAGGTTTTATTTCTCGCTTCGAGAGCCGGTGCTTTTTCCTTTCACGTCTCAGCAAATTCACAGATGACGCCGTTTTAATGACACGTTCGCATGCAAAACGAGGAAAACTGGTCAGACTTAACTTCCCGGATCGGTAAAATGAAATTTTAAAAAAGGGCCGGTGTGAAGCTTTTTGGTAAAATAATAAAGTCTTGAATTGGGGGGACAAGCTGATCGGTTCAATCGCCCACACAGCGTCCCGTTAACCCACGTTTCTATATTCCACAAGCATTAGATAACAAAGCACATCGGCAGAAACATTCATTTAGTCTGTTTCCATCATTGTTCAGAGGAGCTTCCCTGATGCAACCAGAAAGGAAAGAAAACGCGGTGGATGGAAAAAATACTTGTAGAAAGTTTGCAGTCTGCCTATGAAGGGACAGGGGTTGATAGTGAGATCAGGTCCCGTCAGCAGAACCCAAAGTTCAACTCTAGCACCAATGTCTTGTGTTTTAGCATCTTTCTGGCGCATTCCTAAAACACGGGCCTGGGTAGTGTAGCAGAGGATTAAGAGCACGAGGTCAGAGTCTATAGGAGTGGAGGCTTCGCCGGGTCAGAGGATGTTTACCGCAGCGCTTCAGCATCAGTGATCCGCGCCGCTCTGGGAAGGAAAGACAATAGACAAAACAATGTCCTATTTAAAGATGGGTCACTGTTATTTATAAACCAGCTAAGAGGCCCGAGGAGGTGGAGAGGAACTCAAAAGAAGGCGTTTTACGCTTTCTGTTTTCAGCATTTGTGCGGTTCATCGATGTGCGTTTGTTGCTATGCACGGCCCCTGAATATATCTGATTAAAGATATCACATATTGTGTTTTCCTGTGATTTTATGACGCTTATCTCTCCCTCACTAACGACCGCTCTAATGCTCTTATCAGAGCAAATCCAAGGATCCGGAGCTCTCATCCATTTATCACACTAAGCCCTTATTTTGACATGTCCGAGGGGCCCAATGGAGCTTGTTACACCAGTTAGAAACAGAGATAAATTCCACCTGTCAAAACAGCTACCAGAATATCTTTGCTTCTTTGGTGTGAGCAGCAGAGCGGCGGCTCTTATCTCGCCGGTGACCCTGACACGCGGGGGCCCGAGAGCGTCTCCCGTGTGTTCTTCCTGCAGACACAGATATTCTCGTCGTTGTCTATCTGCTTGTGAGACCCCCGTTTAAATCAAAATAGACACTTGTGGTCCAGACACAATGGGTCGCATTGTTTCTCCCTGAAAGGAGAGCATGTGCTCGGCTAAATGCCGCACTTGCAGCGGGCAACCTCTGGGACGACTTGGGCATTCAGCCTTTGATTAAGCAGCAGCGTTACGCACGGATGACTTCCTCCAAGGTGCCTGGAGGTTGTGGGAAAGGGCCAGTGAGTAAGTGTGGCCTCAAATCGGGGGGGTAAATAGGGGGGGGGGGGGGGGGGGTGCTAGCTGTATTGTCCACGCAGGCTTTAATGACACTGGGCCGCGTCCAGCTGGGCCGGAGGGGGGAGAGGAGGCTCTCGTTCTAAGATGGAACTCTGCTTGTGTGTCTTTAAATAGACATGTGACCAAACTGCCGAGCCCACCCGAAAAACACATTCACGTGCGCGCACACACACACACACACACACAGTCCGGCCTGCATGCTGGGCCCCTTGTTGAGACAAATTGGAACTCACAAAGACAAATCGATATCACGTTGGAGACAAAAAGCTTCTCTACGATGTGAACTAGGGTTGTGTCCTAGAAGTGTCCACATTTTGAAAACAACAACACTACTATACTACATTATTCAGCAGAGGATTCAGGACCTTTTTCTCTCTTGTTTGCATTGAATTAAAGGCAATACGTTAAGCAATCAGCTTAACTGATTAAGTGAAGAAGAATCTCAGCTTGGCTTCCTGCCGACAGTCAACGGAGCACAAACTCCCGATCGCAGCGGTCTGCAAACACACCCACGCGGGGCGGCCGTGCAGCCGAGTCGATTGCTGGCCGAGGTACGACAACGATGTTCTACCTGAGAACAAAACCTCACACCCTTCGGCCGGCGACCCGATCCCCTCCACCCCCGCGATGCAGCGCAGCATCCCGACCTAAGCTGCTGCTGCTGCCGCGGACGTTTCCCGTGGGAAATCAAAGAGGCCTGTGAGCAGCACTAATGCTACAGTTTCCCACGGATACTGCGAGAGATAAGACCTTGATTTCTGATTGGTTTCTGACGCCAATGTGCGGTAAAAACGCTACACGGGCGGCAGCGTTTGTCCTCGACCAGCACATGATGCACATTTACTGTTGAAAATGCTGGCAGACGAGGAGAACGCCGACATGCTAAATCCCTGTTCTTTTCACAGGCTCCTGACAGTAGAACCAGGACTCTCGCTAATCCATTTAATATGAGAGGATCAGCCCAGTAGGTCCCGCCGCAAGAGATAAACCGCCGCTCGGTGGGACGGAGGCCGCTCTCGGCTCCGGGCCTGGTGCCGGGAATTAATCCGGGGTCCCATGAAAAAGGCGGGATTCCCTGGACGGACCAGGTTGGACGGTCTGGGAGGAAGGTGCGCTTTTGAAGAGTCTGCAATGATGCCGGATTCCCTGACAGGTGTTATGTGTTGGGAGCCCCCGCTTGGCCCATTTAGCCGTTATCCTTTAATACCGAGTCCTGCTGTTGCCATTTAACAGCCCGTATTAATAGCAATTTACGGATCATCAAAATAAATAACAGCTGGCAAAGCTGGAAAAAAGGACGAACGATCGCAGCTGAACGACAGGAAAGACGAGGTGGTTGAAAAAGGGAACAAAACATCTGCTTTAACTCGAGCATTGGGAGCGAAATGCTGAGTCAGCATGGGCCGCGTTGTGTTTCCACATCTGCTTTTCATTGTCGTGTCTAAAAACAACAGAGGGGGGAAAAGGTCGAGCTCTCGTCCTCTCACTGGTTCTAATGGAGAGCAAACGCGCATCAAAGTCCTAAACAGATGCAGATGGAGGGGGTATATTGCGTGAGGATGACTGACGGGGGTGTCACGGTATCATGAGGAGTATATTGTGATAAAAGCTCAGGGGGGGTCAGCGATGGGTAACGTGCGGCCTGCTGGGAGCGAGCGTAAAGGCCCGAGGAGGTCGCGCAGGGTCGGTCGTCTCCAAACAGATGAGGTAACGGGACGCTCGACGATGAGGGACACCCCGGGGTGGCGCCCCCCCAATCCGATTCTTCTTCTTTCGACCTGTGGAAGAAATGATGCCTTTTTAAGAATTCATTGTGTTAGAGACTTTTGTCACAGTTTAAATATTGATCCCGTTTTAGGACATTCAGCAGCATTATTAGTTCACACCAATGATTCACTGCTGTAAATATGTGACCCTCGTAGGAAGCTAGGAGGCGAATGCTCCACCGCCCCCGATGGCCTCCGTAGAATACTGACAAGTACTGTTGAAGTACAGAAGGAGGGATGTCTGTGCATATTCAGGATCAGTTTCCGGGGGGGGGGGAAGAGAGAAAAATGACACAATGTGTGTAACGCCCATATCACACACAAAGCCCACAATAGACAACAAACAGGAGACCACGCCAGTCTGGTTATTTAGGCCCATTTCCCACAAGAAGCTTCGCGGTTCGGGACTGAACGTGTCGACCTCCACACGTCCACAGAACAATAAGAAAGGGAGAGCGCATTAGGCTGACGGAGTGGAAGTAGGGCAGGAGCAGGGGCCGACCAGCAGGTCCGAGCGCTTATGCAAATGGATGTGTGAGGGGAGGGGGGGGGGGGGGTATCAACCACCGGTCGTGAGTTTCCTGTTTTCTTTGGATCTGCAGAATTGTGTCTTTCTCCTTGTTTGTCGAGCCGAGAGTAAACTTCACCGCTGCTGATACTTCTTCCAAAAGTCACGTAACTCGCGACGTGGTACAACTACATCATGTGACTTCAGAGAACAACAAGTCAGGCCGTGCACGCCGCCGAGACAAACAATCAAAAGCCCCTCGAAGGCCGTTGTCTTCACAACGGGACTGCTTCAACACAAGGAACACACACATGCCGTTTCAAATGCGCAAATGCACGATACGGAAGTCGGTCAGAGTTGTCGGCCCCCTTTCAGAGGTCCCTTGAGTTCATGGAGCCGTGGAATATGAACCTGACGGGGTCTCCAGTGAATATCCAGTTTCCAACGATACGTGGTTGTGCACGGCGTGGAGTACTTTGATCTGATTGGTTTTATTGAGCTGAGGGAAATAAAGATGATTTACATGTCTATATATTATTGAATAGTAGAAGAAGAAGTGTTGGACGTGTAAGCGGACGCCCCGTCAGCTCCCGTTTGATCATTTATAGTTCAACACGATCAAGCTGCTTTAACACAGCACGCGCATGTGTATTCATGGGACTTTGTTTAGCTTTACTAAGTACGGTTTGGCCCAAAACTTTCTCCGCAATGACCATGAATGCTGCTAACACGCAGACGTATGAGGAAATAATAACCATCTATCTCATTTGGAATATCAGATTCATGCTTAATTAGGTAACACTTTTAATGCAGGATTTCTAATTGAAATTGAGTGTTGTCCTGGTTGCAGTTTTGCATTTTGTGTTAAAGCATCTGAATACTTACTGCAGCATTACAGCGTACATCATTGAGCCGGTACTGAGAGAAGCCTAACGCATCATCCTTATCTCGTGAGTTACGTAGTTTTATCTGCGTCGGGTCGGGTCAATAGAAACGAGCGGTATTTATTTGTCTGCCGGGCAGCCGAAGCGTTCTCAGCCTTTGGTCCTCTGAGAGTTTCTTCTAATGTTGCATGAGGAGGGAAAGTGAAACCGAGATCTAAGGAGGACGCTCGGTCCCATGGCTCTCGCTTCTGGTGTGAGCAGTAATCCAATCAGAGCTGGTGTGTGCATGCTGGGAAAATAAACAGAACCGCAGACTGATCCCAGCTCAAGCTGCAGTCTCATGCGATTTGTTCTTTAACTTAGCTCTTGCTCACACTGTCAGCGCGCTTTGATGTTTCATGGAGCCGCTGCAACAACTCAGACGCTGTTGTGATCGAATATGAAGGAAGGAGACAAATTGAGGAAACGATCCAATAGTCTGGTATACAGGAGCTCTTAGACTCAGAACATTGTATATTAAGATGCGAAAAGGTGAAATTGAGTAGATTTGATCTGAGCGACCTGCATGAGAAAATAAAGAATGGAAACACTGGGAGCTGAAAAGAAAGATGTGGCTTCGAGTTGATGTCTTCCGTGTAGATCCACAGAATACTAAAATGTAACATTTCCTGCTTTTGTGGCGTGTATCAGGAAATCCAGAAAGAGATACTCGGTGCTGAGATGAGGCCTTTTTGCGGGATGTTGTGACACCGAAGGCCACAGTGCATGCTGGGATTGTTTACCTGCTGTGGGCCACGGGCCTTCAGATGCAATCGTCTTAGAAGAAGCAGGAGCTACAAATAGCTTCACAGAGCGCTCAGATCCCCCAGCGCGCTGGTACGACCTGCAGGGAAAATCAAGTGTTTATTCGTGGGTCTGTGGGCACTTTGGGGAGGAAGTGGGCTTGTGTGAAGACGCTGGATTTAACCCAGAAGTAATGTCAGACGGAGGGCCGACAGAGACCACGGGGGGGGCTTCAAAGAGGGACAAGAAAGCATTTTTCCGTTGGTCTCCGTGGAAGAAGCAAAAGGCTGAAATAAACTGAACACAAAGCTGAAACAACCGGTTGTTTTAAATACCGACATTGTCCCCCCAAAAGTCCAAGAGGACCAAGAAGAGTGTCTGAAGCGTGATGAAAGCTCTGCGAGAAAGAGGCGGTTGACGGAAGAAGAATGGCGGCCTCGGAGAGGCTTTCTTCTACTTGCCTTTAGCCGCCTTTCTGTGCACAACGTTAAAAGGGGAACAAAAGAGCTTGTCAGCAGCATCTATGAGCTCAGAGGGAACTTATGTCCTGGATGTGCTGAATTGAAACCAGTGAAATACACTCGTTGCAGTGGCCAGAGATTTGCTGAAGACTTCTGGTGTCGCTGAGGACAGAAGTTCAGCATGATGAGTTGAAATGGAGCGTTGGATTTTTGAGAAGTTTATCCCAATGTCGGCATCTGTTTTAAGCAGCTCTTTTTTGATCTTGTGCCAAACTTAAAGGCCGCTGTTTAACCGGACATTTGCTTGATACTAAACGGTCTAAATCGGGCGGTTGCCCGGCGTCGGTGAGGCTATTGAGGCTCCACCAGCTGCACGCTGCTCTAAATGGACTTTCGTGTGCTTTGGTCGGCCTCCCAGTGCCAGACGGCGCCCGGTTGCGAGAGCCAGAATTTGAATAACAAGTGTTTTGTTGGAATGGCCAACTGTTTAGAGTCCTCACAAGGTCGGGCGGGAACAAAAGAGCCCCGGTTGCTATGGTGAACACCAGGGCTGAATTCAAATAGCTTCACCTTGGAAAATAAAAAAAATTGATTTAGAAAATTAGATCTGCAGGATGAACTTTTTTTTTGGTTAAACACCGCCTTAATAAACACGCCTTTCCCTGTGAGCGCCTGCGGCTCCGTGTCAGTCTATTACTGATAATATCTCTATAACAGCCAAACTCAGCTCTGCCCCCCCACCAGCACACCGACCGTAACCACACCCCATTGCGACGTCACTGGCCGGCACGCTGCATCCAGGCACCTCCCAGGGGGCGTGGCCAGCAGGGAAGCTTATATATCCCCCTGGCAACGCGCTACCTACACGCGAGTCAGCTATGCGCGCCGACAGGTCCGTCGTTCACCCCGTTGCGTGTTATTAACGATTTAAAGAAGCAGAAAAAACACTTTATGGACTTTGCATCGTTTTTTTGTAGCCTTTTTTCTTTTTTTGTCTTCTAAGAGTTGAACTATGTTGATGAGCAGCTACAAGAAGACCGCCGTCTCTGTGGCCAGCGCGGCGTGCGTCTGCCTGCTGCTGCTGCTGCTCGTCGCCGTGCAGCATCACCGCGCGCAGGTGGGGGACGCGCCGGCCGCAGGAGGGGACGCGGGTGCGCGCTCTTTGCTCCAGGACGCCGCGCGGGGGGGCGAGCGGACCAAGAAGGGGTTCTCCGCGTACTTCACCAAACTGACGCGGGGACGCAGGGAGGTGGAGAGGCCCGCGGGCTCCCCGGCGACCGGCACCGACCCGCCGCCGGCCGAGGACATCAGCGCCGAAGACATCTTCATCGCCGTGAAGACCACCAAGAAGTTCCATCAGTCCAGGCTGAGTCTGCTCCTGGACACGTGGATCTCCAGGAACATGCAACAGGTAAAAGGTGCAGAGATGCACTGTTTAGTTCATGAGGGATGCGCGTGCGCGTGCTTTTTTTGCGGGTGACGCAGGTGACGCAGGTGATTCCCGTTCGATGGCTGCATTGTTCCGCTTAGCCGCAGAACTCTGCTCGGCTCTGTCACTTTTGATTCTCCTCTGAGTCCCTGAGAACGGAGGGAGCCGTTTCAGGGATCCCACTCTCTCAGCCCCCCTCGCCCCCTCCCTCTCGCTCTATTATCCCTCCTCTCTTTGGGTGTCCCTGTGAATGCCCCCCCCCAGTGCAATGGATGCTTCACAGCACCGACTCCAGCGCTGTCCCTCTTCCAGCACTAACAAAGCGTCTTTCTGAAGGGGGAAGAAAGGCCTTCCCCCGGCCCCTTGTCTCCCCTCTCTCCATGGGAACGTGGGAGCCGAGTCTGGGTCAAGCTCTCTGGAGGGATGGGAAAATGGGGGGCTTCGTTTGAGGGGATGCCTGGGGACAAAGGGGGGGGGGGCATCCATAGGCGAGTTTATGTGAAAATGTGGCCTTGGGAGGCGAGCTGCTCCAGAGGGTGCACAAAGACCCCCACGGCCATAATGTGGAGCAAACACTCCTATGTCTTTTTAAATTTGCCACGGCTGCTGTCACGCACAAGGTGGTCCTCACTCGTAGAGGTCGGGGAGAAGTTTCTTCTCTTATGTGTGACGTCAGTGAATTGAAAGGACGGCCGGCCGTCACGACGATCGGCACGGCTCACGTTGATGCACCGCAGACGCACATCCGATGCAGACGCACATCTGCTCAGACGTGAGTCGACCGTGCTGATTGGTTGCAATCGACGGAGTCGGCAGCGGGGCCCTGGCGGGGCGGGCAGCTGGCGGGTGGCTGAGTGGACAGAGACTGAGCGGGCCCCACAATGCAAGAGGGAGTTCCTGGAGGAAAGGGGGCCAGGTGGTCAGGAGAGACGGAACAAAGGACCTAATGCCAGGCATATGATGCCGCGAGTTCCCACCGTGTGCATATGGCCGTCCTCCGTGCTCAGGGTGGATTCTCACGCTCAGCTGACGGACATCTGTGGAGTTTGGATCGCTTCTGCGGCGGCACACACAAGGGACAAAAGTTTTTCATATTTACGCAAAACGGCAATTTAGAAAAGATCTTTTTGTTCCCGTTGCTCTTCTGCTCTCAGATGGAGCTGCTGTTTACACCAGAACAGAGGGAAGATTATCTCCGCCGTAGCCGTGTTGACACAATAGAGCCGGTGGCCGACTTAATCTCTGAGCCCACTCAGAGCATAAATAGCATTTTATGTAAAAGGTTACACCCTTTGAGGCAAGTTAGGCCCGATTTGTCTGTGAATTGGTGCCTCTGACATCAAAAGTCCTTATACAACTTTCTCTTGCAACACCCTCTCCCCGTTTTATATTAATCACCCGTAAGTAATTTACCTTTGTGCTGATAGCAGGGTCATAAAACACTAAAAATAACTAAATAAATGGTCCCCAATATTTCCTTCCCCAGAATGCAGGCCGGCGGCCAATTTATTTGTACAACTGGCACCTACAGCCGCTGCTTCAGATGAACTCAGCAGCTGGTGTGCCATGAATTCCTCCCTCAGGAGTGTGATAATGAGCCAGCAGTCTTCACAATGGACGCTTTTTAAAATGTCCTCGCTGGGACGCACAAGTGGTCAGAAAGTGTCTGATAAAGTGGTCTACAAAGGCTTTTGGGGGGGTTGCCGGAGGGAGGGGGGGGGGGGGGGGCCCGGTGCCCTTCCTTCCTGTGGAGCCGGAGACAGCCAGCCAGGCACCACGTTCTGCTCAGACAGCACCGTGCCGGCCTTCCTGTGGTCAGGAGTGCAGCTCTCATCTCCTCTCCTCAGCCGCCCACGAACCCCCCCGTCCCCCCCGCCTCTTATCTCTTCACACGCAGCCATCTGGTTTTTATGGTATGAATTAGTATTCCGAGAAAGTAACTGTTCTTTTTAGGTGACAGTTCAGAAACAAAGACAGGGGGGAGGTGGGGAGGGGAGGAGGGGGGGGGGGGGGGGGGGGGTCTCAGGGAGGTTTTTCTCTAGTTAACTCCTGCAGCTGTATGCAAATGCTGGCAAACATATTGAGAATTTACCCAGTGGAGACTTTACCCAGCATGAAAACCCACAGCATTGTTCTATTCAAGAGGCGCAGGCCGTGTATGTGGCCCCGCAGACAGAGTGGGAGGGGGGGGGGGGGGGTGAATGGCCTCACACGGTTTTCAATTTACTAATCAGCAGTGAGATTCCTCCCCCCCTCCCTCCCTCCCTCGGTGCCCTGGCAGCTGCCTCTGTGATTAGGCCGTCTATTCAGCGGGCTTTTAAAGCAAACAGCGCCCCTGATCCGTTCTCCCCTGGAACCGCCGCCGGCCTTAAACAGACCCCACCTTTCCCCAGCATCTGCCTCCAGCATCTGCTCTCCGCGGATGAGAGGGTCCTTTTCACCCGAGGCCCCCGACTCCGGATGCAGCTGAGTCACAGCTGACGCGGCTCTGTTTCCGACCCCTCCCGCCACAGCCCGGCGTGTAGCGGCACGTGGCACAGATAAGGTAGTGTGATGTCGGGCAGGTGCTGCCTCACCTGAGGTGAAGAGTAAACAGGCCGCTGGCAGTTACGCAGACCCCCCCCCCCCCCACCCTTTTCATGCAGCGCCATTCACCGGCTCGCACCTGCTCTGAGTCTAATCCTCGGCCGCTCCTTTTATGAGTAACTGCTACATTTAACAAGCGGCCGCAGCCTCGTGGCTCCGTCGGGTCACGCGGCAGCGAGCGCGTACACGCGGTGGCGGCGGCGGCAGATTGTCCGCTGTTTGCTTCTGCTTTAGCTGCATTCAACACGCTGAGGACCTGCGGCGGGTTCGGATGGGGGTCTGGTCCAGGGGGATAGGGGGGGGGATACATGAATGGGGTGTGTGTGTCGGGGCGGACCGTCTGCCCCTGCCCCCCCCCCCTTTGTTCCGTGTCTGGGATGCTCCGGGGCGGCAGCACGGTTGCCATGGAGAGAGAGAGCCGCGGGACAAAAGGCCTTTATGGGAGCAGGGGGCTGTTTAACTCGACGCGTTTTCCGCTGCATAAAAGGCATGTTGATTGATGCTAATCACGCCGGACGGGACGGGTGTGAGGGAGAAGGACTCCGGAACGCGCTGGTGGACGTGATGCGTGCGATGATGACGCAACGCGGTTTGGATTTTGTGGATTTAAGGAGCACTTGTCTGAATTCTCCCTTTGTTTTGTTTACAGACGTACATCTTCACAGACGGAGAGGACGTGGAGCTGAAAAAGAAAATTGGTAAGTATCATCCCGGGAACTGAGAAGCTCTTTGTTTAATTAGAAAGGACATCAAAATGCAGTTTTTCTTCCCTGACTGTATTAAAATACATAAAGCCTCCATTGATGAGGAACTAACCCTCCTATTGCCTGCCTTGTTGCCACAGGGAGTCACGCCATCAACACAAACTGCTCCGCAGCTCATAGCCGACAAGCTCTCTCTTGCAAGATGGCGGTGGAATATGATAAGTTCATAGAGTCGGGGAAAAAGTAAGTACTTGATCCTTATTTTGATGGTTTTATTGGCGGGAGAATGTCCAGGTCTGACGATTCTTCCGTTGTTTAGGTGGTTCTGTCACGTAGACGACGACAACTACGTAAATGTCCGGACTCTGGTGAAGCACCTGTCCCAGTACCCCCACACCCAGGACATGTACATCGGTAAACCCAGTCTGGACCGGCCCATCGAGGCCACGGAGAGGCTGGGGGACAATAAGATGGTACGCAGAACTGTCCTACATTTGATGCCTCGGTTTTCCGACACCACGAGGGGATATTTTTGATATCCGCGTGCTGACCGAGCTCCCTCTTCCTTCACAGAAACCAGTCAACTTCTGGTTCGCCACCGGGGGAGCGGGCTTCTGCGTGAGCCGAGGTCTGGCGCTGAAGATGAGCCCGTGGGCCAGGTAAGATGCAGATCGCACGGCACACCTTCTGCGTGCACCTACTCCCTCTGGCCCGCGCCACCTCAGCGCTGACCGAGTGTGCGCTTTCCGTCCCTCCAGCGGCGGCCACTTCATGAACACGGCGGAGAAGATCCGCCTGCCGGACGACTGCACCGTGGGCTACATCATCGAGTCGGTTCTGGGGGTCCCTCTGACCCGCAGCAACCTGTTCCACTCCCACCTGGAGAACCTGCAACAAGTGTCCAGATCGGAGATCCACAAGCAGGTGCGAGTCTTTTCAACATCCACCTACGTTTAATTTGTTTTTGTTTTTTTCCCCAATGTTGCTCATGTTTCTCCTGTCATCTTTTCGTTCCAGATCACCCTCAGTTACGGGATGTTCGAAAACAAGAGTAACATCATAAATTTCAAAGGGGCTTTTCCTGTGGAGGAGGATCCATCGAGGTGAGGGACCGTTCCGTATTCAATGAAGCAGACTGAATCCGGTTTCAACTCCTTCCAGCAACTCTTGACCTGTCGTTGTTGTTGTCTTCCAGGTTCAGGTCTGTGCACTGTCTCCTGCACCCAGACACCCCGTGGTGCCCCCCTCAGGTTGCCTTCTAGGGCGACCGCTCCTTTCCCATCCTCGTCCCCGCCGTGCCTCGGTATCTGAAAGGCTCGCGGGGACCAGTGTTTGTATTTAGACCGCGCCGCTGCCGCGTTGTCGCTGCAGTTGTGTGCGGTCTTTGCTAGTTTTACTGGGCTGCTGTGCGGCCCGCCTCCGGACTCTTCCTTCCTGTCGGGGGGCCCGGGGCCTCGCCCCCATCGCGCGCCGGTCGGTGGAGCCCCGGCTCTCGGCAGGAAGTGGCTTTCAGCGTTAAGCTTTGCAGGCAATCAGTTGAGCTTTGTGATTTATATGTTGCTTGTAAATGTATCTGCAATTCTCATAGAATGTATTGACATATATTCAAGCCTTTTTGCCAGCTTCACATTAACCTTTTTTTTTTTTGCTTTTTAAAAAATGCAAAGCCATACAGTTCGTTTGTTTGTAGGCTTTCCTTTCATCACATATAATTGGTATTTTTGTTTTAGATCGTTTTACTCCAATGACTCCGGACAAATGCTCTAATATGAAGATATTGTTGTGCTTTTGAGTGTTATATCTCCCATTAACTGAGCTGGCAGCAGGACGGATTCCCTTTGGTGAGCTACTCTGAGGTATATCAGGACAAAGCACTTTTCCCTTTGTGATACATTTTGGTCAACTGACCTGATTTACGTCCTTTTTAATGACATGCCTCAGATTTGTTTCCAAAATATAACAAAGAAAAAAGAATAACCCATCAAAATCTCTTATTTATTCTTGTTTTTAATAACACTCCTCGTATTTGTTACGATGGAGGAAAAGTAACGAGTGGAAGAGATTCTGATTCAGGGTTACAATCAGCTTTTGAATTGCTTTGAAATGTAATTTTCTTTGTTTTTTTAATTGTTGAAATATTGCACAGCTGAGTTTCAAATGATCTGATGTTTGCTACTGAAAAGACTCTCACCTCCAAAGGCTCAAAAGCAAAGAATTGGAGACAAATCCCATAGAAACATCTGAATAACAAGCAGGCGTAACGTGAGCGGCGGTCTACAATAGTTTGCACAACAGACTGCTCAGCTTCTCCGTTGTTATCCGTATGAATAACCTCGAGTTACACGTGACACCGGCTGCTTACCGCCGAGGCCTTTGAGGGGAGAACTTTACGAGAGCAACATGAGTATTTCCACATGGGGGGGATTCGCTCCCCTCCGTGTCGTCTCTCACCCATATTGGGTTGCACTGTACATTTTTGATTGCAGTATTGTGTACTGTGCCCGTTGTTTTGAATTAGTAGTACAATGTTTAGAATGGAATCGGCCCTGCGTGGTTCACATATGCTTGTAATGACCCGGACGTGGTGATTTGTGCCGCTTTGAACTGTGTTAAGTGACTGTGCTGTTTATTCTCCAGTATCTGGAGAGTTCGAGCGGTTCATTCCCAATACTGGCTTCTCAGGGATTATGAGCTGATCCTGGTATTAACTACCATGGGACCCACGGTGGGACCTAAAAATTAAATAAAAGCGCATAACCACTGAGAAACATCACATATTTGGTCATGTTTTTATTGGACTTTATCCTCCGAGTTCAAGATGAGACTTTTAATGTCTTTAATATTGGATCTTCTTTTAGTTTGACTGATTTATTAAAGCTGCAAAGCAGCAGTGTCCTGCTTTAGACAATGTTCCTAAGTATTTGTACTTGTGTATTTCCATTTCATGCCAGTTTATATTAATCTACTTTCATATAAATGTGTTTAGATAACACAAAAAAAGAAAATGTTATATATATTTAAATAAATTAAACAGAGCTGAGGATCCATCAGCAAAGCCTCGCATGGGAGACAAATTATTCAGAGGAAATCAAAAACAAAACCCGAACAACGACCCCACAACCACAACTTTGCCTTCCAGAGACGTGAAGCGGGAAGAACTGCAGATGTGTCTACAATCAGACATCTGCACTCCTCTCTGTCAACTTGTAAAATGTCCCCAATAAATCTGTGCACAAGCTCCCAAACATAGATTGTGTGCGCTGGAACAATCAAAGCCCTTCGAGCCATAACAACCATTTAGTCAGTGGCAAACGCTTCACAGAAAAGGAAGCGGGAGAGATTACTCCTCCGCCACTGCAGCCATGGGAAAGAAGGGCGTGTGGCTTAAGAGCAAAACTCTCGTATTATCAAACTGCCGAGCTGTGGATATGCAAACAGTAATCAGATCTGCAGCACATTGATCTTTTCCTTCAAGAGATAAAAGGTTTTTACATCCATAACAAATCATGAGAGTGTTGGTCCAATACGTCTCCGATCTCTCAGAACTCTCAGAACTGTCTCCTGGATGAAGTGTTTTGTTCACTGGTAAATAACTAAAAGGGAAGCGTGTTCGTGCGCAAAGAGAAGAAAGTAACGTTAGCTTGTCTGACATTTAAATTAGCCAAAAACACGTGTAATCAGTCACATCTACGAGGGAATCAGTTATTAGATTTCTTTTGCAATTTATCCTGTTCCCAATAATAGATATAGTTGGACTAAGCTTTGAATTGTACACTGTTCTCATTTAGATTTCAGACCCTTTGCAGTAAACGTTTCCTAACATTTAACATTAGAAGAGAGAATCGGTGTGTTGGTACACGTCAACTTGCTGCACATTACCCAACAACAAAAAGCAAATTGTTTTTTTCTACATTTCTACGCACATTTACCAAGCAAGACACATTGTGTCAATTATATATATATATTAATGACTTTTAATGTTGCTAACAGTTTGCTAGCAGTTTTCTTACCTTTGGGCCGAGCTAGGCTAACGTTGGCTAACGTTAACTGTGTCCCCCTTTAATGATGGTAAGTTAAGCTAACTAGCTGTAACGTTAGCTCAACATTTAGCTAACTGACAAATGTTAAAGTATTCCTATCCAGCAACCATGTTAAACTAACGTTATATTTGTATATTTAACGTTATATTATAAAGTAAGGGTAAGTATGTAAGTTTCAGTAGAATTCTGCGAAGTCCGACGAATTTTGGCAGCGACGTCAAGCCCAACTGTCACTCAAAGTAGCCACGCCCACATCTATGCAAATCATAACGTCTGCTAAGATCTGTCATTTACTGGAATGTTTTCCAAGCCGTTTTGCATAGGAGACAGGCGAGAGATTAAAAGAACACAAACATCCAACTGCCAGCGTGCACGGTGAAATACGACTGCAGGCCGTGGCTGCTTATCCTGCAGTGATAAAAGGGCCCAGGATCCAGAACGTCGACCAGGTTCTGTTTACAAAACACAAAACCTCCCGCATGACTTGTGTCTGTCTCAGTTTGAGTCACGCTTGTTGAGCTACAGTTTCCCCCCCCGGCGAAGAACCACATCTCTCTCCCATCTTACCCGTTTCAACTTTTAATTATAAGGCCCAAAAACAGGGTGTATTAATGTGCTGACGTTACAACTAGATGTAAAAGTAGTGCGAAAGCAGCGGCATGGGACTGAATGACGAGTCACGCTGGAGGCAGCTGATGTCAGTTGGCTCGTTAATATCACGGATGGATTAGTTTACGAGACACCGGCCCTCGGCCTCTGGACCCGAGTCTCTATGTGAGCCGACTGGCGATCAAACAACCAGCGAGTCATGAAAAGCAAGAGGCAAAAGTAGTAAGAACTAATGCAAAATGACCAAAAAAGAATGCAAAGTCATTAAAGAAATGAACGAAAAGACCCACGTCGCCCACAAAGAGGCAAAAAGCAACAACAAATAAACATTGAAGGATTAGAAATCAATAAAAGCTGACCAAAGAACCGTGAAACCACCACAAATAACAAAAAGGCTAAAAGAGACACAAAGAGACGCCAATGCGTCTAATCCCGTGACGAGCTGTTAAGAAAGGCCCGTTCGGGTTCATTTTGGGGGCCCGGGTTTGTGGAGGCCTCACAGGTCTCGACAATGACGTCGTTCCGGTCCGGACAGGAAACACTTTTACGCCTGTTAACAGTTCGTCGCCCGCTGATTGAGACGCAAACACCCGAGTGAGCTTTCTCGCACCTCCCATCAGCAACACGTGACATTTCACAACTCTGTGTTTGTTTTTGACTCAACCAAATAAAAACGAACGCCGGGTGTGTGGGGCGAGGAGCCGCGGTGGACGCGGTGAAGTGTGGACGGCTGCCGCGGAGGGACATTCCTCAGAGTCCGGGGGATTAGAGGGACATTGTCTTGCTGTATCAGTCGCTCTCCAATTAACAGCCGCTATTGTCCGCAGGATTAGGAGGCGAGATCTCACAGCAACTGGCGCAGGCCTTAATCCTGCTCCACGCGGCGGGCTCTGGGGGCGGGACTCGCCACAATCCAGGTGTCACATTTCGCTGCCGGAGGAGGACTTGAACTCCGTCACGGGCGGCACTCCAGTGAAGGACTTGAAGATTTTTCTTTTTCCTGAGTGTGGGGGGGGGGAACGCAGCAAAAAACAGCAAGACAATTCATTCTGGATAAAAGTCTGCACAAAACGCATTTCACTTTTAAACAAAAGAACTTTTAATGGTCAGAAAGAATGTGAAATAGCCTCATTACTTGTCACTGGTCAACTGTTACAAGACATGTGATTCATGAATGATGTCTCGAAATGAGAAGATTTAAAAGGAAATTCGCATGAAAGTTAGAATTACGGACACGGTGTTTTGCAGAAATGCAAATCATTTTCGCAAATGTGGCTGTAAGAGACACATTAAGCTGTCTGCACCTTTTTGGTGTTTTATTTGCATTGCAAACGTAAACGGTGTTACGACCTTTAAAATGTTCAGTACACAATAGAATTAAGGCGGTCGGTGTTGCAACAGTTTTTCCTGAGGCCACATTTTAGACCCTAAGGTTTTTCCTTGTGCCCTTTCGGAGGGGGCCCGGCCCCTCGGTTAGGAACCACTGAATTAAAACTCAACAGGATATACAGAGGTGGAAACTGGATGCAGCAGTGAGGAGGATTTGGGAAAACACACCCTGCTGTGTAACCAGAGGATAACGGCATCAATAGAAGCTACCGAAGTCGGAAAGGTGGGAAATTCATTTATATATTTATGAAAAAAGGATCATTTCTATTAACATGAGTGCACTTATACATCATTTCTTTGTGGGGGATTCAGGCGGCTTTTGCGGGTCCCTTTTTGAAATGGAAGTCTGGTGCAGTTTTAAGTCTCCTGGCCCCGATGCAGCTGCTTGGCATCGAGGAGGAGGAGGAGGAGGAGGAGGCCGACCAGCTGGCAGAAAGCCCGGCCAGACTCAGGAAGTGTCTGAGTGTGGGGGGGGGGGGGGGGGGGCAGTCTCCATTCAGCGCCTCACCTCAAAGCATTAGTGATGCATTCCTCCGGTCCAGCAACAAGCCGGGTAATTTAATTTCCTAGACAGCGAGACCGTGTGAATGGTCATTTGCATCTTTGGTCCATCAACGCTTTGTTTGTTCACGGCTTTGTTCGGCCCCCGCGGTAAACAGCAGGGACCGCAGGAGATGATGTCATCTGGACATTCACCTCATCAGACGGGAAGTACCTGGACGTGCTGTATGATTACTACCCAAAAACCCGTTTGATGGGTCTTTACCAAAAAGTTACGTTTTGAATGAACAATTAAAGGAATAGTTAAGGCGGCTCCAAATTTGTTCGAATCAAGTCAGTTTAAGAGGCCGACAGCAGCTGGCAGACGGGCGGTTCTGGCGCTGACCTCTGCCTGCTGTCGGCCCGGAGAGGTCAGGCAGCACAGAGCGGCCTTTCTGCTGCCTGTCGCTGCACGACCGGATACACACACACACACACGATGTCTGGGACATGTAGCACATCGGATTCTGCTGCTGTTTGCACACTGCGGTCACCGCTTCACCTCATACAGGTACTTGGTTGGTGGTTCCTGTGATTCAGTAGTTGGATCCGGGTTAATATTCTGGATTACAATGATCGGTTCAGAGAGCACACTAAATTAAACAGCTTTGTCTCACTGACCCCAGATGACCTGCAGTGTTTTAAGGGTCTGTGGCAGTTTGGTCAGGCCTCTCCTGTTAGATTCAAACGTAGGATAACATTTAAAACACCCAACAAAGCATTGACTGCATCATTGTAGCTGCTGTGCTGTGCTGCCCCCTGGTGTCGGTTCCTGGTCATCAGCTTTTAAATCCAATAATCCAACAGGCAGGTCAGTACAGTTAAGTTTTGTTTAATTTTAAAACACAGCATTCAAGCCCAATATAACCACAGGATTTACATGAACACATTTCAGAGATTGCGAAAATGATGCATGAAATAAAAAACAAAGTAACATCTAGTGATTTTAATTTCCAGGAAAAAAAAACTTTACCATATTCACATTAATGAAGCAACACATTGTGCTTGCTAGAAATTCTAAAATGAAATAATAAAAAACTAAAAAAAAAGGAGTTGAATAAGCTTCTTAAGAAATAGAAAATGAAATTTCAATTTCCGCCACTGTTTTTCTTCTTCATTTGTGAACGTTTAAAATCTGTACAGGCGTCTTGCGTTACAAACAACAAAGAGAATATGACAACTAGCCAGAAACACAACGATTGCATGAGTGTAATAATGTTTTAAAGAGCATAATTGATTTGAAAAAAAGTCAGGCTCATCCTCCCATCACACGGGCAACCGCGAGCTGCCAACTCTACAAAGTGGCCTCAAGTTAAGACATTTAAAAACAGCTTCAGAGAGCAGAAGAGTTGTGCTTCACTTGTTGGCACGTTCCCAAAAAACCACTTGTACTGGTCACAACGCACATCTACGAGAAGCAAGCAGGAGTAGGAACATCTCCTTCGAAGCATCGTCAGATTATAGAGAGCCGAGTTATCACAATCCCTCACAGCACCCGCTCACCCTCGTCCACTCGATTAGAAATGCTAAAACACATTTGTGAGACTCGGCGTTTCTCTCCATATGCAGACACCTGCAGTCGGATTCTGTAAGACGTGTTTGTGACTCTTAAGCTGCTGTGTGTGTGTCTGTGTGTGTGTGTGTGGACAATGCCCGGTTCTGTTCAGGGAGATGAGGCTTTTCAACTCAACGGGAACACGCAGAGAATAACAAGTAGTCTGGCGAAGAGGCAAAGAATCATCGAAAAAGTCTGCAGGAATGTTGCAGAAGACGTCGACTCCGCCGTCCACCGTCGTCTTCAAAACAGTTCGAAACAGTTCTTCCAGTGGTATAAAAACTTCTCGTCTTTTCCTGGGATGAACGTCGTCATCCTGCGGAGACTCTTCTCCCCAAACAGCTGCATGTCCGTCGTGCAGCTGTTTTCTGTCCTCAGAGAGCTTGCGCCACCATAAAGTTCACAGCTTCAGTCTCCTGCTGTGGAATAGTGGCTCGACAATGTGTAGAAAATAAAAATAAAAATGTGTACCAAGAAAAAGGGTTTTTATACCTGCGAGACGTGCAATACTGCAGGAAAAGTGGTCCCAGACGTCACATGTGTGTGTGTGTGTGTGTGTGAGAGATATACAGTATTATACAGTATATAGACAATAACTGGCGAAACCTGCATTTTGAATTCCACAAGCAGACTGTGAAACGAGTGTAACCCACGCTGAGCGCGTCGTGTGAGAAACGGCGTCCGCGCTTCAGGTGGGAGAACGCTTGGCTCCTCCCACGTTGGCGTGCAAGCCGTTTCTCACAGTACAGTACAAAAGAAAACCTACAACCCGGGGGCCACGTGTCACGGTGCGTTCGAGCGCAAAGAAACGACCAGCTGAGTGTAAACGGTCGGTTCGGGCTCCGGAATAGAGGAATAGTAAAACCCAGCCGAGGATTGTGGGGGGGAACAGAGAGGGAGGAGCACTGCGGAGCGTGAGATTCATCACGTTCTGCTTCGGGCAACCAGCAGAGAAAACAAAAACACACACATTTGTTTTTGGGGGGGGATTTTAAGTGAGGGGGGAGGGGTCCGCGGGGCCGGGCTGGGCTGCAGGGGGGCGGTTGGGATCCGGCCGGCTGTTGGCCAGGTACTTCACTCGCATGCTGGAGGTGTACTGTGTTTAAAAAGAAGAAGAAAGAAAGAAAATGACACACGGAGCAAAACACGACTAAAGCTTTCACAGTCTGTGGTTGAAACAATTACAAAAAAAAAACGTCCTCGTGAGACATTAAACCCTGAAATAAAACAATAAACCCTTCGGGTCGATGAAGCATCAGAGAGCAGCAGTGGAGCAACACGGATTGGACACATCGAAGCGCTACGGAACACGACTCATCGCACAGACCAGAGACACACGTTACCTCTCAAACTAGCGGCTCCGCGCCGCTGGAAGCTAAAGGGAGGTCAGGTGATCCGTACACACACAGAGAGAGAGAACATCACGGCTACGGAGGACAGGGGAGCTGCGCAGGTACGCGGCGGCGGCTGAAATCATTCCGCTCGCTGCCTTTGACCTTTCGTGCACATTCGTGAACATTTAGGATGCACCCATGCGACACAAGCACAGAAAGGCTGCATTGCAAACTCAGGCACTCGGTGGCTTTGCAGTGGTGTAATATATTCTGCTTATGTTGTCATACATTTACACACAGACTCCCTTCAGCCGTCAAAGGGTGGCGACTTCTGAGTGACTGATCTAAATATCCGCCAGTGTTCAACCGGCATCCAGACGTGTCTTTGAAGCAGGAAAGACTCCGGCTAAAACGTTTCCACGGCCCTCATTGTTACATATTACTCATATTACGCTACGATGACCATCAAATACTGCTGTGAAAATATTTGATTCATCAGGGAAGAGTCACAGCATCACTTGTTCCTCCCAGTGGTCTGTGGTGCAGGGAAGAGGCCAGGGGGGGGGCACATACAGGAAACAAAATGTCGGGTGGGACATTTAGCAAGAGTCAGGACATGGAGGTGGGTGGGGGGGGGGGTCCAGCAGCCCTGGTGGGACCTGATAGAGGGTGAGCGGAGCTGGGAGGTTGGGGGGAGGAGGGGGGGCACAGAGGAGGCACAGGCGAGCGGGTGGAGGAGGCGGGCTGGTTTTGTACCTGTTAGCATAGCAGACGAGGTTACCAAAAGGATCTTGAGCTCTCCGAAGGCTTTAACTGCCAGCTGTGACCGCTGTTACTGTCGGCGGCAGTCAAATACAACTGGATGGATTCGCAGGAACAAAAAGTAATAATAATAAAAAAAACGACAAGAAGAGAGTATAGAGAAGATACACAAAGCAGCGTGGAGGTCCAGGAAGACAGGTGAACACTGTTGGGGCCAGGGGGCTTCAGGTCAGAGGGGGAGGGGGCGAGGATCCTCGTACATGGTTAACCGTGGGAACTTTCATCAAGTCACAATTTGAAAAGACAAAAAAAAGCTTCTTTCACAGCATAAAGTCTTGTAGAGGATCACAAACCGTGGACGTGGAGGGAAACAAAGAATCCAGGGCACTGTCCCCCCCCCCCCCCCCGCTTCACTGATGAGCCTCCAGACCGTCGGTCAGATCAGACAGAGCGGTTCGATGTAAGAATGAACTCTTCATGTGTGGAGCCGTTTGTCTGTATAGGCGATTCTTTATTTGCTCTCCAAATATTCAAACCACCATCTACTGAAAACACAATCTCAGGTTTGACTTCACCCACTGAAGCATGAAGGGGAATTCTTCCTCGTCCAGCCGTATCCATGAGTAGTACGGAGCTGGATGTCTCTCAGTGTGTAGATAATCAAAGAGACGAGAGTGATGGCTGTGAGTCCTAATATTCAGTCAGCTGTGTGTGTGTGTGTGTGTGTGTGTGTGTGTGCGGTTTTGTTCCCGGTTTCACTTCCCCACTTAAGTCGTTCCCTAACAAATGACCCAGAAGTGTTTCAGAGTTCGACGGCGGTTGTGTTTTTTTCTTAACAGGAAATGGGACACTCACCGAGGGCGGAGGAGACTCTCGTCCAATCAGAGGCGTGTTCTCACAGCGAGAGTTCTGAAAGTTGGCGTTCTGAGCCCTGATGAAGGAAACACACATCGAGATCAGGCACGACAAGTCGAGGAGGATAAAGAGTAATGAAACAATACAGCGCACACAGGCACTCTCCACGTCGGCTTTCGGCACACAGAAAACAGGGGATCCTCTCCCCTAGTTTCCTCAACATCAGGCTCCACAGCTGGAGAGCAACAGCTGTATGGCTCTCCATAGCTCAGCTCTTCTCTGGGGATGCACAACAAGTACACAACCTCCGACCGGGCCTCCCCCCTCTTCGGATTGACATTCGGCGGCGACTCACAAGTACTCGGTGACGGGTGCGTTGCTGACGGTGTGGGCGGCGGCGGGGATGGAGGTCTCGCTGCCGTAGCTGCTGCCGCAGCTGTACAGGCTCGGCATGTGGACCCGGTAGAGGTTGTCGTGGTTTTGTCTCCCCCCGTGGCTCAGAGACTCGTCCTCGCTGTCCTCCTCGTTCCTGCAAACATCAGGCGGCGCTGCAGTGAAACCACCGCCAGGGGAGCCCCCCTCCGCCCCCCGCCCTGTCCCACCGATGACAAAGGAGCGGGAAAGAGTCTCCCCCTGGTGTTCATCCCGCAGCCTGCAGAGCGGATCCACCGGCTCGCTCTCATCCAACGGGACAAGTCCAAAAACACCTTGATTTAAACCAGAGACTTACTGACTATTTCGTAGTGATGAAAAGAACCTCGCAGTGGGCAGCAGGCGTAATATTACAGTTCCAGAAAGGGTTAAAGTGAATTAGACACCAGTGACTAACCAGCTCAGCAGAGAGCACTGAGCAAACAGACTGGTGGCGTGTGAGCCTTTGTTTTGTAACAGGAAGCACCAGCTGAGATCCAACCGACGAACGTGGCCCCCCCCGATTGTGAGCAGGGATCAGTTAATTATGTGGTGCAGCTGAGCGCTTCCCTCGCAGCCGTCCCCGCGAACCTTATCTGCCCCCGATGGGACAAAGATACCAGAATGATTTTAACTCATCTGCTGCGCAAAAACACAGCCGCCCAGGCGGTGGTTACGATAGAGTTAAGCCAACTCGGCACAATTATGGGCTCGCAAACAGGAAGCAATCTCTCTGAGGAAGCAGCTGGAGCCTTGTGCACGCAGAAAAAAAAAACAGCCTCGGCTACACTGAATGACTTTGTTTGTCCATCTCATGCTGGAATAGGAGAAATGCCATAAAAACATCATTTATTAATAGGCTCGTGACCTTAAATTATTTCTCACTCTATATGCAGCCCTGCACACAAACTCTCCCTAAAAGCCTTTTTTCCACTGCTTCGTGTGTGGTTGTGCGTTGAAGGGTGAGTTGGACGTGTCACCTCTTCCTCTGCCAGGTGTGAGGCACGGCGCAAACAATGGAGCTGAACATGAGGGCAGTGATGAAGGAGAAGAGCACGAGGTAGATGAGGCCCTCCAGTCCGTCGTAACACAGCCCCGTCACGGCCTGGACGAAGTCCTGCAACAAAAAAAGAAAGAAAGAAAGAAAAGACGGCGCTTTCACTTTGGCACGTGGACCAGATCAGGGTCTGCATCAAAAACATCTGGACAACAGGAAACAAAAGCACAAGCCGTAGAAGCATTTTGTTCCAGCGCGTGGATTCTCATTTAAAGTAGGTCAGACGCAGTGTTCTATCATTTCATCGCGTGGCGAGAAGCGAAAAGACCCGTGTGCACGTGGACTTTTGGACGCCGCTCGGGGAGCAGAGTACTTGTCATTCGGCCCCGCCACCTGGCGAAGTACGAGGCCAGCATCGAGCGGACAGGAGGGCAAGTGTTAGCGATGGTGACAGGTGTAGTCGGCCGCACGCGCGCACAAAGAAAAGGTCCGTGCGACCGTCGCAACTCATCCATCTACGCGAGCAGCGGCCCGCGCGCCGCGTCCTGCCCGGCTCACCATGTGCAGGCTGCGACAGTCCACCAGCGCGGTGAGCTGATGAAGGCTGATCTCTGTGGTGTTCAGTATCCCCTGGATCTCTTCTAAACTTCCCTGCAGAGAAAAACAAAAACTGAATTTAAGTCCAACTTTGTTATCTGGGGCGTGCTTGGAATAAAAGCCCGTTGGAACCAAGTGAGTGTAATTGTTATTATGGCAGTTTGTCAATGGTAATAAAAGTGAAGAATAGAAGATTTGCAAAGAGAAGGAAATGGGTGACAAGTGAATCAAAATCTTTATCGGTGTCTTTGTCTTTACCCGCTGAAAAGGCCGATTTGATGCATGATACATTTAAATAGACGGTTCCTCCTCCAGCGGGGAACCCGTCTGAGCCCGATACAAACGTTTCCACAGCCTCAGCACATTTCCATGTGTGCTCATGTGAGGTGAAATATGCTCCTCTCTATTCCCAATGTCAGCTCAGCAGAGTGAAAGCCCCCCCCCCCGGATAGTCTGTCGTCACACAGCACCGG
Organism: Gasterosteus aculeatus; assembly: GCF_964276395.1. Lineage (NCBI taxonomy): Eukaryota > Metazoa > Chordata > Actinopteri > Perciformes > Gasterosteidae > Gasterosteus > Gasterosteus aculeatus. The sequence goes on along the minus strand of NC_135699.1, from coordinate 16,078,491 downwards.
ATACATACACACCTGAGTTTGTTTGTACTCTCTGGTGGCGGAGCGCAGGAGCTCCGACACGTCGTCCTGCATCTCCACCAGCGCTTTGTGGCTCCCGGAGAGTTTCTGCAAAAAGGGGCCTCCGTTATTTCGATCACTGGGCTTCGAGATGCCGGCTGAAAGGAATTACGTTATGTATCCATCGCTCCCTTTGCTTTACAGCACTCAGGAGCTGTGATTTATTCATGTGGTTTGCTGAAGCTGGACCATTAAAAGCAAACTGCACCGTCTTCCTCTCTGGCTTCCAACACACACTTTTCTTATGCAAGGACACACACACACACACACACACACACACACACACACACACACACACACACACACACACACACACACACACACACACACACTTTGCATTGACTACTTCAGCCCGTTCCGGACACGACTTTTCAAACACGTGATTTTAGCGTCGGCCTGATTTGTTTTTCATGAGCTCATGAACTTTGTCGCCGACCCACATTATGGTGCGACGTGTTTGTCCCGCTGAATGCCGACCCACTTAACAAGCACACTGTGTGATGTGGGTATTCATCTGAAGGGAAACGCCTGTGCTCAGACATGCAGAAACATGTAAAGAACTAACCTGCTGGAAGGGGTTTGTTCGATCCAAACTGCAGCTGAGGTAGTGCTGCAGGATCTCTGTGAGCAGCGGGGACAGAAAAAGTTAGTGGAGGTAGAACTGGGCTCGTCAGCTTATCACAGATATCTCAGTGTGCATCTATATGTTGGCCGATAAATAACAAGAATTCACTAAATCCTGAGCTTCAAAAAGAATGAAGTTCACACGTGTGTTTCCCCCTAAACGCCGCAACAAGCACACAAAAGTAAAAGCCTTCTCACGCAGACTCCGACAACAGCACCAACGTGTATTCTGTGCACAGAGACTTTGGGTGCGACTTGGATGAGAAAGATCCTTGCCGGGTGACTCAAAAGCAACAACGACGTCCACGTATACGAGAGCGCCGGCGCCGCCGAGGGCGGGTGAGTGACGTCCAGGAGCTCCAAATTCCCACGCGGCCCGGCGGACTCACGGTGCAGAGAGCTCTGTTCACACGGGCACCCACACACACACTTATATATAGACATACGAGGAGGAGAGGATGTCCTGAGTCGCCACTGGTGAGAGATTCTTGCAGCCAATATTATGACTCAAGTTTAAGGATGCAGTATAACATGGTTCTCTTTTCCCCACGAAGCGTTAAATGAACAATTTGTTGCCCATTACTCGGTTTACAATGGGGTTTATTATCGGCCTGTTTATTGGACACTTTTGGCCGCACTTCCCACCAGGTTAAACGTTTTGGCTTGGAGAGGGAGTCAAAAAGGGATTTCTTATTATCAAGAAAACACTTAAGAGAAAAACCTCAAAACAAGATCAACAAAATCCTGCATCACGGTGGTAAGTTGGAACCCTCGGACCAACGGGCCACTCCACGACGTATCGCACGGATTAACGCTCGCTCTCTCCGTCTGGATTGAGACACTATTGTGCAACGAGGAGAAAGAGGAACGAAGAGCAACAGCGAGGGTGGCTGGAATGATGCGCGTTCAAGAAAATACAGCAGTTATCCAGGGGAGGGAAGCAATAAATCTGCTGTAATAAAAACACACTGTCTGCTGTTTTAAGGAGCCCTGAGCTGTGACGGGAAAATACAAAACCACTGGGAAAGATGTTCTCCATATAAAGGAAAATAATATCTCGAGGTTTGCAATCGAATGCTATGTTTTCTTTGTGAGGAATATTTCCATAATAGAATCAAGCTTAATACAACAGCTGAACAGTTAACATGTGCTGCAGGGTAAAAATAGAAGAAAAAAATAAAACATTCTGCACGAATCAGCCCCGGAGCAAATCACAGCTTCATATCTGCACAATAACCCGGTTTAGTTTGAAGAGTGAGTTGGTGCTCAACGCGACGTCAGCAGCTGATGCTCTGGTTTTCTGTCCCGATTAAACCAAGCGCTCAATTCGTGCATTAAGTAATCGCCGGGTTTTAGAGAGGAGAGCAGGAAAAGGACAAATTCTGAAGCAGGAAGTCTGAGCACCATCTTAACATGCAAAGGCCGAGGGGGGGGATGTAGGAAACATGCAGTGTTTGATCCTCTCCTCCACAGCTCTTATCTCCCCCTCACACGCCTCCCATCATGGGGCAGATTGGGTAATTACTAAGCGGTGGCGTGTTAGAGGCTTCTGTGCTGCTTATAAAGGGAGGCTCGTTGCCCTCTTGACCCTGCCGCAGATGTGGCAGCCATTTTTAGAGACTCTTCATGGACCACGGACGAGACCGAGCCCCTCTCATCAGAACAATGCCGCCTCACTGCTGCACGATAATCAAGAGCACTGGCGCCCGGAAGGGGGAGGGGACTAAACGACTCCGGCTGGAGTGTCCTCTTCGGTGTCAGATGACTCATGTTCACCATTTCAAAAGAGGCGTCGCAGCGAACAACACAAGAGCCGTCTCTTTGCAGCGGCCCAGCACCCTATGAGGGAAACCCGAGCGCTGTTCTCACCTTGATCAATGACGGCGTACCGATCGGCCATCTCGGTGACATACGTGTCAGGAGAAACACAGAAGTCACTGGCGGTCTGGAAAAAGAAGATACTGTCATGTCGGGTGGAACATCGGTTTTAGCCTCCCGGCTGAGGGCCGAGAGTCAATTAAGTCGCTCTTCTCCTCCATTCAGTCGCCTAATGAGCTGCAATAGTTTGCCCACAATGCGAATCCTAAACACTCGGTTTCTTAACGCTTCTTGGGGGTCGTTAATTTAAGTTTATCCAGGCTACTACATGGCATTACGTCATACAGACGTTTCTGGTCTCTTCCGCTCCGTGGCACATTTTTAGCAATGTCAATGTTCAATGTTCTTGCGAGGCCAAATTCTGCAGCCCTTAGCTAAATAGTTTTACCCAATTACACGTAATGAGCTGTGCGGCTACACCCCAAAAGAAACAGGCTAACGCTCTGTCTGTGTGACACTTACCGCTGACGCGGCGAACTCCAGCCCCAGGGAGACCCAGCTGATCACCAGAGCGACCACGCCAAACACGCACACCCTGGGGAGAGAGTTCAAGTACCTTTAGCCTGCGGCGTCACAGCAGTACTGTTCATCTGCACACTGCAGCAGGGGGGGGGGATTCAAGCCAAACACGTAGTTCCTTAAGTATGCGTCGAGCCCCCCCGTGCCTTTCTATTGCCAGTGAAAGTAATGTTGCTAATGGGAATTTTTAGGTTGGACCAAGCAAGAACAAAATGAGAAAGTAGAGGTCCTTAAAAAGGAGCTTCATAAGGTCATAAGACGTGAAACTTACTCTAAAATACAAGGCATATTTATGACGTATTTAATGTACTATGTGCAGTTTATTTGTTTCATTACCTTTTTGTTTTGTTGCTCTGATCTACCATTAAAAAGGGAAAACTGAGCATTCTTTACTGCGTTTACATCAGCATTTTTAGTGCCTACAAAATGGAAGTAGCCTTGTGTAGCTGATCTGTTACATACAAACACACACATTAGTAATGAAAGGGCAACTCTGCATAGTTAAGCGAGTCATTAAGTGTCATTAGTGATCACCCAAATACTGCTGATATGTTTTAGGGCATAAATTCATCCCGACTGGATGGTAATGACAAGGTGGCCTTGATCGGTTGAAGGCTCCGCGTACATTTACTAGCCCTCATTCAGCAGACAGCAGTAAGCTCCCGGGGCAGAATGATTCTCCCCGGTGCCGGGACTCACCCTACGAGTGTTGCCTTGGAGTTGCGTATGAGGCCGAACAGCACCAGGAGGCAGATGAGGACGTCGAAGAGGAGCAGGCCTACGTAGCCCAGCCACCTGTGGGGACGCACGCCGTTAGCAACCTGCGGCGTAGCATCGAAAGACAGGAACCGGCGGAGGGAGCTCCATCTTTAGATCAAGCTCAGTAGTTTAATCTCTCAGTTTATAGAAGGAAATGATTATATAATAAACAATCAACATTCAAAACATTTATTTTAAGCTCTCACGGCAGGATTTCAAGAAACATTTCCATCTTTATCCCACCAGGAAAAAGACGGGCTAACGTGTAACTGTGAACTCAGAGGCACTAAAATGAATCGGAGTGTGTTGTTGTCTGCGTGGCTCGGTGCTGCTGCCACGCCTCACTCTGCAGCATCCGCCAGGAGCTGAATGTGTAATGTGTTGCATTGTGGCAGCCTTTGTTTGAATGAGCTCTGTGCTCCATCGCAGCCTCACCTGTACCAGTCGTACAGCTCGATGGTGCCGGCCAGCTCCTCCAGGGAGATGTCGGCTCTTTCCCAGAAGGGGACCTCCACCATCTGTCTGACCAGCTCGTCCAGCTGGGCCTGCAGCTTTTGGATGATGGACAGGTAGTCCGCGTGCTGCGCATACTGGCCCTCCAGCTGCTGCAGATTGGTTTCCACCGTCTGGTTCAACGAGGATGTGCTGTCGTACACCTAGAGCCGGCACAGGGACAAACAAGGTCACGGTGGAGTTGAGGGAAAAGGGGGATGCACAACACAGCTCTGCCCGGGGGATGGGGGGGGGGGGGGGTCCATGTTCATGGCAGACGGGCAATGAATATTTAAACAAGTTGGGATAATTTGCGCCCTCCAGTCTTACCAGCTTCTCCACTCCAGTGATTGTGCGGTTGGCATGGCGCAAGGAGTACGTCAGCCGGTTCACTCCGTCACAAGTCTCGCCGTTGCCATAGAAACCGACAGCAATGCCAGCGCTGGGGGGGGGGGACAAAAGGAAGGGGTGGGGGAGACAGGGGTTGGTGAGGAGGAGGGATTAGCTAGAAGAGACACAGAGAGCGGGCCGGCGAGGGGGCCGTGTGAACTCCACATTAACCCTGCTGGTCCAGAGCCCAGTCAACGGGCTCCTTTCAGCTGCAGCAGAAAGACCCCATACAGAACCATGGAAACACAGAGGAATGGACCAGCTATGCGCCCCCGAAGCCCACACTGCGGCTGACAAAGGCTGCCCTGAGGCAGGAGGACGGCCCTCAGGTGGTAGAATGAGCAGGAAGCAGTTTGTAAAAAAACACATAAAAAGAAATAAAACATTCTGACGATTCATCCGTATGCACTGTTCCATCCTCTGTCTTGGTAAACAGAGGAGAAGCTTTTCACAGTGATATTGGTTTATGTATAACAGTGTCAAAAAATAAACTCCCTGTCTGATCCCCGAGAAGCATTTTGATCGCTAGAACCGATATCTGGTTGTGTGTGGCAGCTGATGGGTCTTTTTGCTAAACCCCCATCCTGTGACGGGGTGGAAGCTTTTTCAAAGTAGCGCGATAATGATGATGATGATGATGATGGTGACGAACCACTCCGAGCTAAATGAGCCCGGTCAAAGCCAGCGGCACTCAGGGCATCGATGGGTTTTTCCTGCTTCCTGGTGGGCTTCTAATCTCTTCCTCTCACACTCAGTGTGGAAAAAAAGAAGAGGAAAAAAAAAGAAAAACCGACCTCACGGCTTGGATGGTTTGAATGTAGTTGGTATTGGTTCAGTGCCGTGTGCAGTGCATGGCCGCCATCAAAGAACAGAAACTAAACAATGAAACGAAGGACCTTCTTCCTGTTTTCACTGAAACCTGTGGCTTTGCTGCGTTGGCAGCAGCGTGTAAACAGATGCGGTGATTGCGATGCAGTTCTTGTACTCGCTGGGTCGCCGGGCTCTTTGTGCGGCTCTGAATCAGCCCGCGTTCGCTCTCCGCTCAACAGCAAGAGGAAAACTGGAAGCTAATGCAGTGTTCAGTGGTAGAAGGTTCTCACGCGATAAAAGAAATATGAAGCCAGTGGATGTTTGTAGCATTTTGTGCTTTGTTTTTTTTCTTCGTGACAACAATCCCAAACTAATATGTATTCAGCGGCTGTCATTAAAAATACCAAATAAGTTCAGCACTTAATTGTTTTTCAATGTGAATTTGTGGCTGTCAGTCGGGGTGGAAGTGTCACCTTAGATTCTAAACGTGGGGACATTGTGTCCTTTGGGCTTCAGCTTCTTATTTGATAGGAATCTGAAGGTTCTGAAGTCCATTTTATTTTGAAATTCTGAGCAACTGAGCCTCAGCTGTTAGTTGGTAAGTTCTCGTATCTCTGTGTATCTGTACACTTTCCAGCGTTCAGCACTGACCACATCCTTCACGCAGGATTCTCATATCTAGCTGAGATTGGTTTGCCGCTGACTGGTGACTCCCCGCTTCCTGTATCTTTGTCTCAGGGTGTGTGAACGCGAAGCAGCGAAGGGTGAATGCATCTTAGAGACGATTCACTCCTGAGGTGTTGATGCCTACTTCTCCTTGTTGATTCTCGGGGGGGGGGGGGGGGCACCTGGGCCGAATGCTCACCTGCAGACGAGTGTTGCGATGATGACGCACCACGCTGTGCAGCAGCAGTCGGCGTTGGGCCGATCCTCGCTTTTGCTCCGCCGGCAGCAAAGACAAATGGAGTAGAAGAGCAGGAACACGAGGTCCAGGGCCAGGCAGACCAGCGCCAGTCCGCCCAGCAGAAGGATGGACTGGTGGACAGAGGGACGGGGTTATGGACACTTCATAGCTGGGACGTTTCCCACATCAATAACCGCAGGGATAATGGGCTTCTAGAGCAGCTAATGCATGGCCCTCCTAGAGAGGGAACGTATTATACTTTCAGCTTTAATTAGTATATCAGAATCATATGTCCCATTTGTCCTAAATCGAATCGAGGGCAAGCATTGTGGATTTTCATCCCCAAATAAAGGTCTAAGAGGGTAAAACTGTATTATCTCCTCCTATATAGGTCAGACGGAGGGCCTCGTTGTTCAATGGATCCTCTCTCACACCGGGGGCACATTTCCACCCTTTTTCCCCCTCTTTTGTTCTGTAAAAAAGTCGACGCTTGCTGGGTTGGCAGTGACGGACGCGTCCCGGGGCAGCGGCTGCAGACCCAGTTCACGGTCGAGCTAAAATCTTGGAATAATTGGAGGCTTATTGATATCGTGATAGGAGACCACATATTTAAGATATCGTAACATGGCATCAGTGTGCTCTTTGCCTGGTTTTACAGGCTGCGTTATAGTCCAGTAATAGTGTCCAGTCCGATCCACGAGTTAAAACTACAATCATACTTCAGCATGTTACTTTTGGTAGATTGCTTCCACAGCATCAACACAAAAGGCACCCAAGGTTATATATTGATGGGGGTAGTCCTATAATGAGCACTGCTGCGAGCTGACCAGCCGAGACCGGAGCTGAATCCTGGGTGAGAGCGCTGCAGGGGCGGCCATTAGCGGCCTGTCATCACCGTGTGGTTAAGTGAGCCGGTCTAATCATGACCTCTTATGTTTTGTTCTGGTTGAGGTAATGCACATATTGTGCTCCAACAGCTGCACCACCTGCATTTTATTAACATATGCATTATGTTTCCACTGAATGTCCTCATCCTTTAAATAGGGACGCTGTTTGCCAAACAGCTGCAGCCGTTATCCAGCCAATGAGTCCTTCCTGTGTCTTACCAGGGAAAAGCCTCCCGACATCATGTCATAAAAACCCACTGTTTTTGGTAAACGCACTCCAGTGACACCTCAGGTAAATACTCATTGTGTCTGAACTAGATCATCTCTTCCACCAACTCGCCAATCTCTGACGCCGACACCGGTCGGTCTAAGTCCAACATGGATGTTTAGTTTTACACCTTGGATTACCTTCATTCGGCGAACACGAACGCCTGCACAATCTTCAACACATGACTGCCACCGAGGATGATGCATGTCTGGAGCTCGTCTTTCCGTTTCTCAGGAGCGATGAGTCACTTCTGCATTTTGTGAATCACAGCGGCACTGTAGAATGGACGCACCGTTCTCACAAGTCTGCAGACCATGTCTGGCGATTTCTCACTTGAGTTGAAAATAACCCTCTTTTCACTGATTCCCTCAGCGGACTCTGAAACTATAACTCTACTGGCTCAATAACCGGTCTCGGAGAGCCTTATAAAAAAAACACAGCACCACATGGGCTTCGGGAAGGAAGAAGCTGCATAAACAAAGTCCAGTAATCAATGAACCAAAGACAAATTGGAATGAAGTTATGGTCCAACGATGTCAGTACATTTTACTCTTCATCACGGCCGTGAAAAATTGAGCAACCATCCATCCGATGTGACTGCACATCATTTATTCGAACAGCTGAATCAACAGTTTTCACAGAATTTCTTAGGTGGATCTGAGGGATTTGTAGGAGTTCTTTGAGTGTTCAGCTGAGACACAGTCAGTGATTGCATTTTCAATAAGGATATACAGTATATGCAGAGTCGTTTCACTGGATGCGGTGGGTCAAAGCTAAAGGTGTCTCCAGAATAGTGTTGTAACCTGCAACTCGAACAACAAGGCGTAACAGAAACGCCTGCTAAAGCTACATCTGCAATAAACAAAATAAAGGATCACCTGACCTAAATTTGGAGTCTCTTTAATATCAAACTTGTGAACAAATGCCCTGCTGTGCATTCCCCTCCCCCCCTCTCAGCCGCTCATCAGGCTACTTATGGACCTCTGCTACCACGAACCTCTTTAATCCACACATCTTGAGCAGCCACGGCTTTGTGCAAAGGTACTTTAGAGCCAACAAGCCCCTTATGTGACATAACGAACACTGGTTCTGATTACATATTGACTAAATACAAACTATATGGCCCTTAAGGTCGATTTAAGGGGCATGCATTGTCCCACACGGTGACGGCTGGTTGAATCATGTCAAAAAGGTCAAGACATGGACAGACACACAGATGGTGACGGGGATCAAAAGGTGAGGAAGGGGAACAGGTGCAAACAGGTCACCATGAATTCTCCGTATTGTCCTCCAGAATGAGGAGGACGCATTCGTCTTGGGTCAGTGAGGTGGTTCGGCTTTTACCTGTTGATAGGTCCAGTCCTCGGGTCGGAAATCACTGCTCGTTTGCTCCAACTTGAAGTTGAAATGGGGAAGTCTGTGCAGAGCGTTGACCCACCACGGCGGAGAGTAGCTCAGCACCGCTGCCATGGCGAGAACGTGACGGGGATCCGCTCAGCGGCAGCAGGCGGGCGAGGACGCTCGAGTCTGTAAGCACAGAGAAGCCGCTTCACCGAGTCCGCACAACTCCGAGTTAGTAAGCTAGCGCCGCGGCTGAGTAACGTGAACGCAAAGTGTTGGCCTGACTGTGTCAAGTTCGTTCAACTAAAGGGACCCGTGCGTTAGAAACTCGCCATGTTATTGTATACGGTTATAAATGAGTAATAACCACAAGTACGACCAGAACAACAACAACAGCAGCTCGCTAACTGTAACGCTGGTAGCTTAGCTTGCTAACGTTAACCGGTAGCTAAAGCTAGCTAACGTTACAGCGTTTATTCCGTGCGACGCGAGGGTGTTTTAGCTCGTTAACTGGTCCACTTCAGTCCGTGTCGTATCGCCGACTGGGACTCTGTTGTGATAGTTGATGTAAACTCAAACCGGCCCGTGATACATTAAACATTAACGTTTTCTTTATAAAAATAATAGAGCTAACGTTACCGTTGGTTATACCGGGGATGCAGCTAACGTTAGCCGGTTGAGCTGCTGGTTAGTTCAGTCCGCGGATGCGAATTACAGCAAGAAGTCTCTTTTGTTGCACTACTTGTTCCACTTGTCATTCTGCTCCGCCGTTGATTGCGTCCGGTTTTGTTTCGTTTGTGTTTCCTCGGTTCCTCTCTTCTCTTTTTATTCCACTTCCACCGATCAGACGAGCGCATCCGAGTGAAACCTCCATCCAGTTATTGGGCGCAGAGATATTCGGGAGGTGTGTGTGTGTGTGTGTGTGGGGGGGGGGGGAAAGACACTCCTCACGACGTTCACCCAGCTGGCAGTCCACCCCGACCCGCAACGCACCGCACCTCAACCGGCACAAAAAGTAACCCGATAGCGCCACCCAGAGGCGCCATGTTGTCGCGCTAATGAGAGATTCGGGTGGTGTCGGAATTGCGAGAACTACTTTGCAGATGTGAATTCAACCGAGACGGCGGTGATTCATGACAACGCGCATTGCTCTCCAAAAAATGATGTGAAATTTTACTACTTAGCCTATTTAATACTCGTATAGCCGCCACTTAGTGTCTGAACATACCGTGATCGTGACATTTCATTGTCACGGGGAATATAGAAAGTGAAAAAAAACGAGGAGCATTTGAAAGCAACACTAGTTAGTTGCCTCAGTTTAATGAATGGCAAATATAAAATCATGTTTAGAATGCGTAAAAGTTAAACCAGGCAGGGGAAAACGCTCACGATAATCATATATATAAATATTCATCGGATTATTTATTGAAATGACGGCATGAACAGATCACCGGACTGCTTCGACACCAGCGGATTCAGCAGCGGTTCTACTTCTTTAAAAAAAAAAAAACGTAAAGCGTTTGGAATACCCCACAAATCACCCCGCTCATCTGCTGCGAGCGCGTCTGTTTATAGAGCTCCACTCCGCGCTCGGACTTTAACCAGCGCCTGCTACAACTTTAAGAAATACGTGACTTGCTTTTCCTTCCTTGCAGGAAATCACATGGAGGTCTCGCGCTCACATGACAGCGTGAGCGATCAATGAAGGTACGGTGCGAGAACCTCTCACTCTCCTCCTAACGCAATGTTGTCATTTCATTTCTCTGACCGCGTTGTTGTTGTTGTTGTTGGTGGTATTTTGCCGTCGCGGGGTAAAAGCCCGTTTTTTAAAGGCGTCTGGTGGTTCAGTTCGGCGGAGGCGCGACGCGAGCGATCCGATGAGAACTTTTGGGTACATTGAGATCCCGACGTGATGTTGCCCGCATCTTAAACCCCCTCCGCGCGCAGCGGACGTTCACTCGATGCCCCGAGTTATGCTCTCTTGATGCGCGACGATCCACAGCAGCAACACGACCGTTACAGATGATTCCAGGGGGGGAAATGGGTTTAGGTGCGTCTCCCCCCCCCCCCCCCCTGCCACGTGAAAAGCCTCCTTCAAGCAGAACACCAGCTTTCATATATTTCATATATTGATCTGATCTGCTTTCCTCTGTAAAACTACGAGGAGGTCGTCTGTTTTGTGCACCTTTTTAAACTGTCGCCTAAACGGTACCATCGGGTTTCGTGACAATGCAAAGTCATGTGATGGGAAATAAAAGGTGATAAGAAAGCCCCGCTGTCGGTTTTGAGCAGCGCTCATTTAGTTTAAAGTTGGAGCCTATCGGCTGGGGTGGATGAGACAGTGCAGGTTATTCAGAGGACCCGAGTCTCTAAGGTGGGGGGGCTCACACTTAAATACAGAGGCTGCGTACAACGGTAATGATAAAACAGGCATGAAATCATTAAACATCCCCTTCTGATTGTTGTATTTTACCTGCGTGTTAACTTCTACAGCTGGTGTGCGCATCCTTCCGTCCACACACTCTTTAGATCGAGACCGATGTTTTATTTTTATTTGTGTCAAATTGCATCACAGAGGAGCAACGTCTCATCAACAGCCGGTCTGCAGGAACTCGCTGTGGGCTTGCAGACGCGTGGGCGCTTGAATTATTCATGTCAGATTCAGTCCCCCCTGCGAGACGTAAGCTAATGTCACAACACAGCGGAGTGTGTTTCTGTCATGGCTCAGTAGGATTTCCCGTTTTGTAGATCATCTCCTTTTGTGTCTATCTGGCCCTTTTTGTTGTTGTTGTTGTTGTTGCGCAGAAGAACACGAACCACGGTGTGAACCTGGGACTGAGGAGCGGCGGCCTTCACTTGACGTCGTCTTTGTCGTCCTCAGGTTGCCGAGCGCGTTGACCCCCCTCAGACGGATCCTTGAGCAAGTCGTCGCTCTGTAATAAAGCGCTCGCTCAGCAAAGAAAAGCCACCGACCTCCCGGAGGAGCCGCACACAAGGTCGGTGACAGCGACGGCTTAATGAGTAGCTCGACGATTCCTGTTTCATTCTGAGGCCGACTCCCCCCCCCCCCCCCCCCGCTGTTAACAAGTGTCTCCACTCTTTTACTGGCTCGCCCAGTCTCAAAGTTTCATTACCAGATGTTTTGCTTTAAACGGCATGCAATCACAATGATCACAAAGTAACACTAGGGAGTATTTCTACACGACTTTCTATCCGTACTTTGTTCCTTTTCTTACTTAAATTCAGCTGTTTCGTTGTACTTTTGGCGGGGAGGCCTCAGCTGTGTTGAAGTGTTGCATTCCTTCCCCCGGTGCCACGACAGTGGGCGAGTCCCGGGCTTTTTCACAGAGGTAGCCATTATGCCGGCTCGACATTCATTCCCAAACCTTCTGTCATTATTTAAGGCTCTCTGTGTTATTTCAGGCGGGGGGGGGGGCAGAGTGGCGGCCAGCTGCATGCAACTCCCTTAAGCGTGCGCGAGAACAAGCTTTCCGCATTTGTCGCGGCGCACGGCCTCCGATTCGCAACCTCTCCTCGGAATGCGCAGAAAGCGACAGCACGCGCAACGCCGGTGGTATCTGGGGGCAAATAGAGCGAGACACGTAGCCGTCTGTCGATAGGAGGAAAGTGCTCTCAGCGCCGGCATTCCTCACCGTGAGGCAATCCATTTCTTCCCCAGAGTCAAACATAAGAAGTCGGCGCCGCTCGTCTGCTCGCAGAGTCGTCCGAAGCCCGCAGGCGTTGAGGATGCAGCCGGCGCGGGACGACGCGCTGACGCTGTCCCAGACGCTGGACAAGCTGCTGGTCGGAGACGCGGTGCAGGTGGAGCTCATACCGGAGAAGAAGGGCTTGTTCCTCAAACACGTGGAGTACCAGGTCACCAGCCAGGCAAGGCGTCCCGGGAGGACAACGCTGTCTTACTTTGAATTATTTCTTTCCTTCCCATCACTCTATTAACCTCCCGTTCCATATGACCCCCCCATTGTACGTTTGAAATGATTGTTTGGATTCTCAGGTTATTTTCTGGTTTTCAGCGTTTTAAGATCTCGGTTTACCGGCGCTACAATGACTTCGACGTCTTCCACGAGGTTCTGCTGCAGAGGTTCGCCTACCGAGTGGTGCCGGCGCTGCCGCCTAAGAGGATGTTGAAGGGAGGTGCGTTACTCCTTCTTCTACACATTCAGCAGAGCGTTCCTTTGTTTCTGCGTTTCCTGCACCTTCCCTTCTGACCTCATTAATGCTTTCGCTGCTTTGTTTGGAACATTTGGATTCTTTTTTTTTGTTGCTCGATTAAGATCGTGAATACAAACTCCTCCAGCGGCATCAGTTGTTGTTGAAAAGAAGAAGTTCTGCATGAGCCACTTTCAGTTCACAGGGACTTTTTCTGCCGTTTGTATATCAGAATGCCGTCTCTTCAACGCCCTAAATTTGACTTGTTGCCCACATTACCCACAATGCAACAGTAAGGCCGAGATCCTCCTTGTGGCAGTGGCAAGTGGGTGGCAACTTTGTGGCAGGCAGCGGCAATCGCCAGTAAATCAGTCGGCGTCACAACGGCACGCTGGGTGGAAGGAGCCAATTTTTCCCAGAAACAACTGTTATTTGTACGACAGGTCAGCTGCTGTAAATATTTTATTTTATTTAATTTTATTTGAGACACGTGAGCCCCCGTCTTCTTATTACAGAGGCTAATTTTAGGTTTGGACCGGCGGGTTCTGTGTAGGGGGTGGGGCTCTCAAGTTTGATGCCACCCACTTGCCACTGCCACAAAGAGGATCTCGCTGTCACTCCAATGCAACACGACCACGGCCAGTTGGGTCGGGGATTCGGGTGTTTTGTGCGAGGAGCAGCTCGGCCCTTTTGTTCTGACCGACGCAGGGAATGAATCTGGCTTCAAGCGCCGTGAATAATATATTCAAAGCGTATGTTCACACATGCAGTAGTGTTTCTATTCCTGTCTCATTATTTACTTTCCTTGTCATTAATCCACCACTGATTCGAGACGAGTCGATGCGGTCTGATCCTGTTTTCTATCGCGTTCTCCTCTCCCGTCCGCAGTGCTGACCTCCGTCTCCGAGCGCGACTTCATCGAGGGGAGGAGGCGCGCTCTCGCCAGATTCATCAACCTGGTGGCTCGGCATCCCTTCTTCTCGGAGGACGAGCTGGTCAAGACCTTCCTGGCCTTCAGCGGCTCGGTACGTAGCGCCTCTGTGACCCGCCCGCCCGCCCGCCCGCCCGGCGCTCGGCTGTGTCGCAATAAGCGCCGTCGCTCACTGTTCTTTTCTCTCACTCGCCCGGCGTCCCCCGACACAGGATGTCCAGTCCAAGCTGCGCGACGCCTACAAGAAAACGGGCGACGAGTTCATGACCAACAGAATCGCGACCCTGGCGAAGGTTCGTCCCGTGTGCGCGAGGAGGAAAGTCCTCACAAACACCCCCACCCTCCACCCCCGGACGACCCCGCTGCGTGTAAAAAGGACGGCGTTTGTTTTGCAGGAATATCTCCCGGCCGACATCCAGGCTCAGTTCTCCACGAGCAGAGAGCTGATAAGGAACATCCACAACAGCTTCCAGAAGCTGCGGGACCGGGCCGAGAAGATGGCGGAGCGCTCCAAGGAGAACGCGACTGATCTGCTCATGTTCGGCAGAGAGCTCAGGTTCTTCTTTTATTAGTGGTCTTCCTCTAGAAAACGAATGTTGATGAGACTCCGAACCCTCGTGTTTGTCTTCACGGTTGTTTTGTTCGTAGCGTCTCTGCCGTATTTCATGTCCCACCGTGGAGCCTTTAAACAATCTTCTAGTAACATCTCCCCCCCATCAGTACTCTGGGCTCAGACGCTTCTCCTCTTCCCTCCTTGGCCTCCTCACAAAGCACGTGGGGCGCGCTGCGGCGCTCTCTGAGGAGCCTGTCGGTGGAGTTCGCCGCGCTGTCGGACAAAGCCGCTCAGCAGGTACGCCTCCCCCCCCCCGCGCCCCGCTCCGCCCCCAGAACGCCACCGGGCGCTAAATGCTGTTCCGCTTGTGTCCTCAGGGCCGACGGGAAGAGGACGATGTCGTGGAAAAACTCAATCTTTTCCTGGACCTGCTGCAGTCGTACAGAGTGAGTCGGCTGCACTTTGTGCCGCAAAGTTTTCTTTTATCCATCAAGGAAACAGAAATATCAACCTCCTGTTTTCTGATGGCGACACAATGAAAAGGTTGTATAGTTGCAGTGAATCCCGGATCAGTTTATAACTAAATTCAGGTAATTACGCAATGAGTCACTTAGCAACAGCGCACCCTATTTGCAGTTCTTAGAAGAAGGGCGGTTTGCAAGGATCAAACCGGTGGGCAGACAAAGTGGTATTTACCACGGCCTCCATTAACGGCAACGCATGTCCCGATCTGCACCAACGCGCAGGATCTCTGCGAGCGGCACGAGAAAGGCGTCCTCCACGAGCACCAGAGAGCGCTGCACAAGTACGGCGTGATGAAGAGGCAGATGATGAGCGCCACCGTGCAGCCCAAAGAGCAGGCGTCTGTGGAGCAGCTGGAGTCCCGCATTGTTCAGGTGCTCCATGCGTTTCCTCTCTTCCTCGCCGCCGCCAGACGAGGCCGCGCGTGCGTTAGCGACAGGCGAGCGGACTCGAGCGCTGTCAAAGCAAGAAGCTTTGTGGTAATTGGCGGTTTCCTCCAGTCTGTGCCCAGAGGACTCGCCCGTCGACGAGTTTCGATCATTACATCATTATCACAGACGAGGGCGGAATCTGCCGCCGAGATGAGCGGCCTTTAGGTTTTTTTAAGGGAAATTGATCAAATAAAAGTCTTGAATTAGCCCTCGATAGTCGTTTTTGTTTTTTAAATGACTCGTCGTTCAATAAGTGGTGATAACGTGAGTTTCTTTTCTGTCGTTGCGTTAACAGCAAGAGAACGCCATTCAGACCATGGAGCTGCGTAACTACTTCTCCCTGTTCTGCCTCCACCAAGAGACACAGCTCATCTTCGTCTACCTCCCGATCACGTCCCACATTCTGGGGCTTTTGTTAACTCCCAGGTCCAAGGACACCGAGAGGTGAGGCCGCCGGTCTGGAAATCATTTCTCCACAGACCCTTCGGGGGGGTCAAGTTGGGTTTAAATTGGCTTTTAAAGTCCAACAAAAGAAGCAATGCAGGTGGTGGCTCTCGTGAAAAGAAACCCTCTCATTTTGTAGCTTTTTATTATTTCACATGAACACGTGAATCTCTCTGATGTCTTTGGCAGGATGCTTTTATCTGCACCTCGATCTTTAATATTCAAATTGCGAGACAGCAACAGTTCGAGAGGGTTTCCGGGGTTACTCCGAGGTAGTTTAGTGTTTCCTGATGAGAATAACTCTGGGTTTTTTAGCGCTGATATTGAAATATGTGGGTCGGGAGAAGTGACCTTCCGCTTTCCTTGCAGATGGGAGCCGTGTGGAATGAACTCGAGCCAAAGCTCGGGTGTCTCTTCGGTGGAAATAACGGATTGAAACCTTCCACCTGAGACCCGAGCGCAGAGGAAATCACCCTGCAGCCACGGAGACGTCTTCTTATACACACGAGTGCGTTCCACGAGGGTGTCCGAACGGGTTCTCGTCTTCGCTTCAGTGTTCGGGCCCCGGCCGTGTTAACAGCTGCGCACATTTAACGCCTCGTTCGACGGTGAAGTATAAAGGCTGTTTCACAAGGCAGACGGGATATTAAAGCGCTCCATCTCGTTCCCTGAAGCACCTTCCAACCTGTTAGAAGGTTCATACACTAAAGACAGTTTGAAGAGCGTGACATCATGTTTTGGTTTATTACAGGATGGGATTCTTTTAAATCTCCAGCCCTGAAGGTTTTGCCTTGCAGAATAACTCTAGACCGATGTGCTTTTGATACAGATGTGAGTTCATATGGACGTGTAGCAGCACACTTTATACGTTTTATCAACAACTGCGCTACTTCTACAATGTTTACTTCTATGTAGAGCAACACACTTGCTTCCTCTGCTTGAATTTACTCCCATGTTGTATTTCCTAACTATTTTGAAAGGCCTATGCGCCAAGTGAACTACTATAAAGGGCAGATTTGAGATTTATTGATTAAAAATGACATTTAGCACCAGCAGTGTAATGTTAATAACACTAAGCCATTGATTTACTACCAACGTGTAATCATATAAATCCAGGGCTGCTGCACAGTTTGAACTCGAACGTTTAATGATCACCTGAAGATGTTTTGAAGGTGTCACTTTTTGAGATGGAGGCTTGTTTTCACAGCTGGATAAATGCTAATTTAAATAAGTTTTGTAACGCAGCATCCTTTTCTGCTATTAGACTTTCTACTGAGACACTTGGCCTGAAAACAACCATGCACATGCATCTCTGCACACATATAACCTGCTTCAGAACATGATGTATTTTTCTAAATAACAAAATCAAAAGGGACAAGTTGCCGTGGATGCGCTCACGTTACTTCAGACTAACATCATCTCAAACACACAAACTGAGGCTGAAATCGAGAAATTCAACTTTTATTCTATGAAGAAACTGTGCAAACTATTGTTTCTGGAATCGTACAGCTCACCTGCACAGAACAAGAAATCCACTGATTATCACTGTAGATATTGTAAATGTTGAATTTGTGCTGAATCAATTATCCTGAAAATAAAATCACAGGGTGTATTTTCTGTCAGTGTAATTCTGAGTGAATTTATTGCTACGTATTCAAGTTGGAAGGCCGATGCTCAGGAACGTCCTCTGAAACGCAGGTCTTCTCACAGTTCCTCCACCTCTTCCAGTCTTTGGCTGAGGATCACATCGTGACCCTGAAACTTAAAGTATCCAACGAATTTCTTCTTCTGGAGCAGCAGCGGGAACCACAAGACGTCGTCGGCCCACATCTGGCTGAAAGGAATCTGGTCCTGTTTGAACCACTGAGGCCGCATTTCTACAGAACAATAGAGGGAATAGTCGATCTTACACCTCCTAAGAATTAAGCACATTTGATCATCTACCACAACCCGTTAGACAACTTTTTTTGTGCCACTTTCATTTTTCTCCATCGAAAAGTTACTTTCTAGTCCAGGGGTTTCATCAAGAACCCTTTTCTATTTAAAGTCTTTAATCTAGAAGCCTCCAAAAGGGGACCAACCTCTTGAACTCTTTTATATTCTGAGTAGTTTCCTCAAGAGACCTTCAGAGTGCTGGTGGAGCCCAGCTGAGCCCATTGTCACAATCACAGTTGTTGGGCTGTTGTAAGCCGGATTGTTCCATTTTAAACACCCGCGCTTTCAACGATCTCTGAAGAACCATTTTCCCCCAAAAAGGTTTTATTCCTGCTGAACCTTTCCTGCAGTTTCACAGTTTCATCTGTCGTTTCCTCTCTTGTTGTGTTAAACTTCCACATTATGTATTTCCCACTGACTTCAGCACATTTTCACGCTTCCTTCCATTTATGTCTTCAACCCTCGGCAGAGTGACCTCTGTTGACCTCCAGACTCTTTGCTGCGTGTCTCTAATTTTCACTCGGTCAACCTTGACTAAACTCTCAGGAAACACAGCATTCCTTTTGTTGAGGGCCTCTTCATTCCTTTGTGTACATGCAGTCTTTTTAACGTCTCCTCTCTTCTATTACATGTCATTTAGCTGACGCTTTTATCCAAAGCGACATTCAATAAGTGCATTTCAACCATAAGGATACAGACCCCTCAACTAATGTTCTCCCCCTGCGTCACGTCTGTGAAGATGTTTGAGTCAGTCTGCTTCAAAGAATCACTGTCGTCAAAGTGGTTTTAAAAATGGAACCGAAAGTTGTTCCTCAGAAGTTCTCAAGGAAGTCATGATTAAGGGGAACCAAAAGCAAAAAAAGATTATTTTTCTTTAGAATCACATGTTTTTGTTATCCAAGAACTACGTGCTTCTGCAATTGTCCTCCTTATCAAAAGAACGTCTATTTTCCTGGTGCATTGTGGGTCAGTAGAAATCACACAACCTTCTGACTCCGTTGGTTCTCCGTTGTAATGGTCGGCTCTGAAAACGTGGACGTCGAGCAGCTGCGCTTCACCAACAAACTCAAATGTGATGTTTCCGACCTTCTCCAGAGCGTCCACCGTGAGGCCGCTTTCCTCCAGCAGTTCTCTGAAGATGAAAACATCAAATAAACATGTGATGAGGGGAAAAAAAGGGGTTCTTGGGGTTTGTAAGATAAGTTGTTCTTTTTTTATAAATGTAAAAACCCCATAACTTAATGGAAAGATAAGCAATGCATTGCTTTTCTCACTTATTAATGCAAAATGCATAAAGAATGTTCTGTTTTCATTCAACCTGTGAGCTGCATCTCAGCACCAACACCTGGCGAGAAGAGTCTCACCTCCTCGCACCATCCTCAATAGTTTCTCCTGGCTGAACTTTGCCTCCGAAGCCGTTCCACTTCCCGGCCCCGAACCCTCTCTTCTTCATGCCGAGCAGCACCCTGCCCGGCTGGACCACCAGCACCAGGGTCAGCAGCTTGCTGGAGCTCAGCATCGTCCCTGGGGAGTCACGTGAGCACAAGGTTAAAACAAAGACAAACTGTCCGATGCGCGTGGCCCGCACGAGCTCAGTCATTCTCACCTGTCCGAATTCCGCCCCGTGCTACGAGAAGAAGACAGCAGAAAAAGTTCCAAAACAAGACCACGTTGAATGGCTCCCGCGTGCTGACGTATGAGGAGCACGTCTCGGTCGGGATCAACGTCAGGCAGGCGTCAACGTGATCGTCTATGACACTCGACAGACAAATATTTTATGACAGCGGTTTAGGTGGGATGAGTTGAAAGTATGGAAGTGAATAATTAGAATAAAAGAAAGAGGTCATATTAAAAAAAGAAGCGTAAAACGTGATTTCCCCAGATAGGAACTATTGCTCTTAATGTTTTTGCAGTAAGGGGACATATATGAATGATGCACAGAACGGACCAATGGTGAGTTGTATTCCCACGCGCGCTCTGTTCGGCTTAGCAAAGTAAGCACAGCGATGTGGTGCGCCTCCCTCCCGAGGAGACTCCTCCACTGCTCCCCGAGCTTAATGAAGAAGCAGAAAGGGAAAACTGCCGCCGAGCAGCGCTGGCTGCAGCGGCAGCGCAAGGACCCGTATGTCAAAGCGTCCCACGCGCAGCACTTCCGCTGCAGAAGCGCCTTCAAGTTGCTGGAGATAGACGACAAGTTCCGGCTCCTGCAGCCGGGGCGCAGCGTGGTGGACTGCGGAGCCGCACCCGGAGCCTGGAGCCAGGTGGCCGTCCAGAGGGTCAACTCAGCCGGGACAGGTGAGGGACATTTAAATGATCCTCCTGACCGCAGTCATTTGTGGAAATGCCTCAATACAGTTTGATAATTTGTTATTATTAGTGATACTGGAGGATGGGGTCATGTTTTGCACCAGATTAATATTTCAAAAACATTTGTTATTATGTTAAACTACGCCTCTTTTAAAGAATGACATTTTGATAAAAAGACTGTCAAAATCTTTTGATTTTGTTATGTTGACAAATATATATCATAGAAAAAAAATATATTAGGTCGAAAAAAGTTTTGAACTAAATGTCAAAATATGTCTAGTCAAAAAATAAGTTTAGAAAAAAAGTCGTTAAATATATTTGTTAAAAGATTTTTTTAAAGAAAAATTCTTAAAGAAAATATTAGGTAGAACCTTTTTTGAAAAAAATAGTGTTTTTAAAATAATTTGCTCAAAAAAATATTTAGGAAAAAAAAAGTGAAAATAGGTTCAGTTGACAAATGTCATGCAAATCAAGTAAAAAAAAAAAAGTGAGAAAATGTTTTGAAAAAAAAGAGTAAAATAATTTAGTCAAACGTTTTTGAAAAAAAAGTGAAAATAGGTTATATTGACAAAAGTTATGGAAGAAAAGTAGAAAATTGTTTTGTTAAAGTCAAAATATGTAATAATGACAAATGTCATGGAAAAAAAGTATTGGGTCTAAAAATGTTTTTGGTGAAAAAAAAATCACTTTTTTGGTCAATTATATATAACATATAATTGTCTCTCACTTGCAGCGCATCACTTGTTGTTTTACGTAACCACATTACTTTTTTCCCCCGATGGCGGAAACCCGCCAACACTCGCGTACACACGGAATCTCCTCCTGTTAAAAGCCAGTTGACGGGTTCTCTTGCGTCGTAGATCCAGCGCTGCCACGCGGTTCGGTCGTCGGCGTCGACCTGCTCAACATACCGCCTCTAGACGGCGCCCGCTTCCTGTCCAGCCACGACGTCACCGACCCCGCCACGCAGGCCAAGCTGCTGGAGCTGCTCCCCGGCGGCCGCGCTCACGTCATCCTGAGCGACATGGCGCCCAACGCCAGCGGTTTCCGGGAGATGGACCACGAGAGACTCGTCGCAATGTGCTTGTCTCTGACGGACTTGGCCGAGGGGATTTTACTGCCGGGCGGCTCCCTGGTTTGTAAATACTGGGACGGGATCCTCGCTCGCAGGCTCCAGGAGGAGCTCTCCGGTGTGTTCGGCAGCGTTCTGACTTTGAAGCCAAACGCCAGCCGGAGGGAATCAGCTGAGCGGTATCTCCTCGCACGGATGTACAGGAGGACGTCACCGTGATCCCCAGGATTCTTCCAGGTGAACACGAGGTTCCTGGCGACTCGGAAGCCGAGCTTTTGATGTGGCAACGTGGAGAAGAGGCTTGCTTCATCACGTTGATCAAAAGGGGGCACTGTTGAGGCACCGCTGAGGCTCGCAGCCGCCCAGAAGCTGATCCCCGTCCCTGCGAACGATCACAGCGAATCCGTCATATCTAAAACTCATGCGAGCGTCTTCAGTCTGATGCTCCACGAGAGCCCCGTTTTCTCTGAAGTTGGTCTTGTTCTGCACAGTCAGTTTGGTATTTGCCTTTTGCTGCAGAAAGTGATTCAGCAGTCCTGCTTGTGCTGGAAAATCGGCACTGGCCGCCGTGTAGAAACATGCAGTGATCGTCTCGTTGAGAGCTGATGGAGGGCCGAGTTAATGCCGAGGCACGTACGGTGTGACCGACGGGAGGCGTGCGAATATCTTCAGCCCAGTGGGTCGAGGGTCTCCTCCAAGTCACTGTGTCGCGCGTCTATTCGCGCTGTTTTCCCGGTCTGTTGTCAGTGATTTGATTCCGGTGATGCCGCCACGCAGAACCACTGGCGATGGCATGAAAGGACGTTTCCTATCAAAGCTGCGTTGAGGACGACACTCCTCATGGATGTGATGCGTCACGCGGGTCTGTGGAGGGATTCACAGCGTGGGATAATATGACATCGTCCATTATGTGTGCTGTTCCTTTTTTATTAGCGACGTCATATTTTAGCCCCTTGCTTTCTCTTCTTCATTCAACCTGTTCATAGCATTTTTTTTTGGGCAATTTATGCCTCTATTGTTGCCAAAGTGAATAACAGCCTGTCCTAAAAACATCATTTTGCTTACTAGATTAATTCTCTGACAAGTAGGAAAAAAAAAAACCTTTTATGGTCAACACTGTATTTCAAAATAGAAGACAAGTAGACGCTTTACAGGGGTCCTTTTTTACAGCGTTCACTTTTGATGTTTGATTCACACTTATATTCAGCCAATGGCTTCTTGATGACTCTTTAGGAGCAACTTTATGAGTCCGTCTTAAATCACGCAGTCAGGCGTTGGGAGGGAACGAAAACGCTGCTTTTATTTCATCAGTCAAGCTATGACTGATGAAATACTTTTCACCATTAATAGTTGACACGCATTGTTGTGTGGTGGACTGGGACCCAAATTGCACAAGATGTGTCGCTATGATGTTGGAGGTTGAAGCCTGTCAGTGGATGCAGATCTCACCGTACTGAATAGATAAAACTCTTTATGAACCCTGAGTACATGAATATGTCAGTATGTTTCTTATACTATGACAGTTTTCCTCAAATTGAAGAAATACTAATACGTCTCTTGCATTATGATAATATATTGAAATGTCTGTCATGTCTCCAGCCACACGGCAGAATTGGACTCTAAAGCTGACGAGTTTATTCACTCGTGTGTCTTTTGAAAGGATTTTCTTCACAGCGGTTGTCCCTCAACTTGTTATTATGATTGTCTTGGTTTTCTCTTTAGACATAATTACCTGAGCGTCTTTGGATCCCTGGTAAAAGCATCCAATTACTGTGTTTTAACCTTGTTTGATGGTGGATTAAACCATGTGCTGCTCTTAGAGGGGGGGGGGGAGCCCACAGGGCAGCAACGTTTCTTTTTATATGCAAAGAATAATCCATAAAAATAGTTCATTCATCCGGCGATATATTCAATAAAAGTGTCTCACATTGTGAAATAAGAAGCAGATATAAAGCAATGTTTTTGACGTCTCTCCCAGTTTGGGCCCTTTTGGTTCGTCCCACCTTTCCCATCACTGAGGCCCCTGTTCATTCACAGATTAATGACCCACCGGGGGATGTTAAGAGTCGTGGATGCTGCATAATGCTGGAGATAACCTTTGCAGAAGAGGTCGTTATGCATCTGTGTCGTACTTGTTTTTAAGATTTAAGTGAATTTAGATAATACGAATGAAACATTGCACTTTCTGTAATTCAATTGCCCTTTCAGTCTGAATTCACGTGTCTATTAACGTAACCGTAAATTACACTTAAACAAACTCCTTCAAATTACCGCCAACGTATCCTCGTCATAGAAATCATATTACTCGTAACTGCATTTTTTTTGTTTGTTTTTGGAGTCTGATTGATCCACAAAATGAACTAGAAGCTTAATCAAATTAGCATTTATGGCAGCGAAAGGAAGCGACGGCTCACATGAATGAATTAACAAGGCTGCGATTTGGCCTTTGTGTCTCAGGGGTGATGAGTAATACTGTAAGAAATTAAACATTCACGCCTCCTGGTTAAATAAGCCACAGAGACTGACCTCTGAACAGGATTGTTGGCTACGAATGGGAGCAGCCAAAGCTGATTGTGAAAGATGATCAATTTTACCTCTCATCACTTGTTGATTATTCACTTTTTTGCTATTTAGATTCAAATTATTTCCAAATGACTCTGGGATTTATGTTAATTGCTCTGAGCGGAGCAGCCAGGCTGGGGATGAATGTTGATTCATTCACAGGTTAATTCATTCTTCTCCAGCTGCAGGTTCACATCCAAATATTAGTATTTCAAAAGAGAAAAACACAGACCAAGATTTTGAATTGAGATTTCTCGCCGTAATCGACTCAATTTTCATTTTAAAAACAAATCTGCGGCACAAAAAAAACCCCCTCTTTAAACTAAAGTTATTATGAATAACTGATGAATAGATTCCTCCATTTGCTGTCAGAAGAGACGAGGTCGGAAAAGCTCACGATTGATTCGCTCAATTGACGTCACGAGGATCCGCCCCTCACGCCGCCGCCGCCGTCGTCTCCGGCGCCCTCAAACAGGAGGACGCGTGAACGTCCTCAGAAGAGCACAAAGGAAGATCACTTGGCCGACTTTGTCTTCGGAGACACCGATGGGTTTGTTCTGCAGCGCGGGAGGCCTCCGGGAAGCCGCCGCGTTGGGGTGGAGGGCGGGTGGTGCCGGTAAACCTTTAGGCTCCCGTGTGGAGCTTTCAGCCCAAAATGCCTTTTCTAATCTGTTCTACGTCCAGCTCTGCAAACACAGAGGCAAAGAGAACAAAGAGGTTTTTGCAGAAAATAAATATTTTAGGTTTTCATCATGAAGAAATAAATTCAATTCTGAACCAAAAGGAGTCACAAAGATTGAATTCATGCACATCGCTTCAACGGATTTCCTTTAATGATGTGTCTCTGTGGAGCGTGTATTCAGTGGTACACTTTAAACCCATAAGAACCTAAATTAAATACCAGATGTTGGCTCACAGATGTGTTTTTGGTTTTTGGTGACTGAGATGAGGGGTGTCATGCAACTTGGGTCTCAGGGCAGATTTGAGATGGTGAAGTTGTGATTACGTGATCAGTGTTGCCCCCCTCAGGCCCCCGTGATGTTGGTCCGTTCAGACACGCGTGATTTTGGGGCAGTACGAATATTCTCGCCCTGATTTGACGTGGCTGCGGCGTCGTTGCGTCTAACTGGTTCTGAGGGGACGAAGCAAGAAGCCTTTTCATCACGGAATGAATCATCGCTTCTCCAGAAGAGGCTGAACAGCTGAGCTGCAGCATTTCTCCCTTTTTTAAGTGCTCTGTTCAAAGAGCACGAAACGTGGAAGTTTGAGTCCGGTTCTTGTGTTGCTTTCCATTTAATTAAGCTGTCGCGGGGCGAGCCGTCTTCTGGGCGTCGCGGGGACGGTTCCGCTCGCAGGAAACGCCACTGGGAGCGGTGACTGGGCAGGAGACAGATGGTGCAAAGGCTAATTGTGTGACATCTCACTTCATGTAGCTGTTCACATATTTACACGTGAGCCTTTCAAATCGAAACGCACAATCGCTTCCCTCTAATGGAAGTCAGCTGGGCCGTAATTATATAAACGAAGAAATGTTGACGGAATCCGAGACTTTTGAAGTGAAGTTCCACCCACTGCACGTCCCAGGTAATGACTGGAACCCCCCCTGGATTTCTCTAGAAAGCGAGGAGGAAGAAGAAGAAGGAGGAGGAGGAGTCCTTCTTTTTGGAGCTCGCTCGCTCGCTCATTAATCTCCGCGCTGCTGAAGGCGAGACGCGACGCGCTGGTGCAGCGGGGGCCTCGGAGCCGCGCAGCCACCGGGGGCCACGTGGGGAGCGAGGAGGAGGAGGAGGTGGGGGGGGGGCGAGGTGGGTCGGCCTGCTCCCACGCAGCGCCGCTGGTTGTTGTGGTCGACTTGTTTGGTTTCCTGGAAGGTGCAAAGCCTCCACCAGCAGGAGGGGGACGCGGCGCGCCTGGCAAAGCATCTGAGATTGTGTCGGAGTGGAGCGCAGCGGGAGGCTGATGAATGTAGCGGGAAAAACACGTCCCCATTGTTACGGAATCATTTTTTTTTTTTGCCTTTTCAGAGTTTTATGTGGATTCAAGCTGTGATTTTAAATATTCATATCATTTGCCGAGATCCTGCGTTTACCGCCGAGGACGTCTCGGTTTCCAGAGGGTGTGGATTGTGAGTGTCGGCGTTGTCGAACAACAATCATCAAAACAAACAACGTGGCACTCGTCCCTCTAACAATCCCGCTTGTGTCTTCCTCTGCAGTGCAACGGGACAATAAACCCGCCGCCTCCGGGGGAAACGAGTCCGCTTGTATTAATACTTTCTGTGCGGGTTGCTGTGGGACGGTTGCCGTTTCGCCGCATCGCCGCAGGAACCCGTTAAAAACCCACCAAAGGGAACAACATAAGAATGTATTTAGGATGAGGCAGCCAGCAGCACCGGAGTCCCGTTAGGTCTCTGTGTCCGTCCCCGTCCCTCGGCTCAGTCACGACTCGCCTCGTCTTCCTCCGCCTGGGTGTTCATCTACGAAGCATAAGCATTTTATCGCCGTCCTTTGCGTTTCCTTCCGGGGGAGGGGGGAGGGCGGCCTCGCCAGGAGTCTCCTTTGTGCCTCGCCTCCCCTCGCAGGGCGAGCGGTCCCTTTTGTTTCCACCGTCATTGTTTCAGAATCGCCCTGTCGGCCATTTTTTCCCTCGAGGCCGACCGTTGGATAAAAGGACATCATCTCCCGCCGTGGTCTTCTGCTCACGTGTGACAGCAAAGAACGAGCAAAAAGAGAAACAATACTTGGGGAAAATAAGAACTCTGGTATTGTTCTTTACCTCGTTTCCCAGGGGCACCGTTATATATTTTGCTGGGCCCGTTCAAGGTTGCTGAGATGATTAAAAAGGGTGGAGAAGAAACACCGGCCGCTACATGTTTGCCGTCACATAATTAACTCACTTTTCAATGTACCGGACCGAGGTTTATGAAATGAAAAGTCACCAGCGTCAGCTTTTAGTAACGAGGGATCAAACTTCATTCATGCTTGTTTGCAGAGAGTCTCAGTGCTGCAGCAGAACCCGGATAGTCGATGTGTTCCACTTAATTGTTTGTAAAACTTACTGTTGTAAGCAGTAAGCAGCGGAGACGATGCACAGAACAAGTTTCGGTGCTCAACTTCCTCTAAAACTCTGAACAAAGTCAGTTAACGGAATAGACCATATATGATAA
Source organism: Gasterosteus aculeatus (assembly GCF_964276395.1). Taxonomy (NCBI): domain Eukaryota; kingdom Metazoa; phylum Chordata; class Actinopteri; order Perciformes; family Gasterosteidae; genus Gasterosteus; species Gasterosteus aculeatus. The sequence continues at coordinate 16,051,469 of NC_135699.1, read as the reverse complement.
CATCGCTACCGGTCTGCTCACGCGATCATGTGCTTCAATGTCCACCTGCAGATAGTGGAGAGTACATTCCTGCATGCATGTATGCACGCATGCATATGCATCCGATGCTAATATTTGTGGTGCAGATTTTATATGGGAAAGAGCAGGAAAGTGAACCCTTCGCTCCCTGACTTGATGAAGACACAGTAGAGAATAGATTAGATGGTCACCTGACCACCTGTATGCTTGTTTTTGTAACGCTTAGTCCATTCAGCCGATTTCCCCTCACATATGTCTTTAATGGATCCTAAAAATGTGAAAACGCGCGACGCCCGCTGTGAGCACTGTTGTTCAACCACCTCAGGATAGCAAACGATGCCAGATCATCTCCTTTTATAGAGTGTTAAACTAAAGCTAATCGACCATTGTAGTGAAAAATCCCCTTTGTCAAGGCCGTCCAAACGAAAGGACGTCTCCTCAGCACGGCCTCCCTGCAGGTCGCTGCGTCCTTGTCTTCTCACACATGCACAGCAGAGACACATCCTGTATACATCCAGTGCCTCATCTATACTTGCTTTGCATAATATTTGAATATGTTTCTGGGTGCTGTGGGATTTTATGCATGAATTTTAAATTCAGTGGTTTTGAATGCAAACGGTTCAATGTGTCGTCTCCCAGGCAACACTTTGTTTGATTCATTTTGCTTCATATTTTGTCCTGGAAGCTATTCAATTAATCTATTATTTATTTAATTGGTATTTTCCGTGTAAAAAAAATAAAATAAAATGTTGTTCAACATAAAACATTTTTAGGTGAATTCAGGTCATATTATAAACGAGGAAGAGGTCTGTTTGTGTGCAGACTCCTTTATCATCAATGCATCTCACATTCAATGTGACCATGGATAATTATTTTCACGTCCAGCGCAGAAGTTGACTGATTGAAGTGTCTCATCTCCTGGTAAAGAGGATCTCAGCTGGACTGGAGACACGACGAGGACACACTCGTTATGTCCCCAGTCCACCTGTGGGAGCATCTCCTGCTCTTTTTGTGTGTGTGTGTGTGCGTGTGTGCACGCTCAGGCCTTGCTGTCCATACACCTTATTTAATATTCACATGCATGTTCTGCTGTGCCACTGCGATGCATCAGAATACGTGTATTCTAAGCTATTCGTATTTCTCAGGCCAACGAATGTGAACACTTAAATCCGCGTGTATGAGCAGCAGTTTGTGGCTCATGTCCACCTCCGGATGAACTTCTCACAGCACCTCCGTGAGCTCAAATCCATATTTAGCTGGTCCTCCACGGACCTGAAATAAACAGTAAATGTCGTAGCTTTTACCGCTCTGTTAGCATTTAGCTAAATTGAACAGAGACGTTTTTGATTTTTTTTTTTTTTTTTGTCTCTCTGCGAATTCAGATTTACCTTTTTTATTTTTAACAATATATTTGTTTCACTTTTGTTGTAAGATCAAACATAATAAGCATCAGCAGTCATAAACCGTTGGATTTCCTTTTTTAATCATCCCCGTGTTAAATGGACTGTAAAAAAGCATCGACCGCATCCTGCTGGTGTCCATGTGAAACCACGTGATTCTCAATGGGAGATGCGAGTCCAGTGTGCGCTGAGGACAAAGAGGAGGCTGTCCGTCTGAGTTATGACGGTCGGTTTGTCCGGCGGACTCGACGTCCTGCTGCTGGAGACCAGCGCGTTCATGTCCGGTCACGCTGAACGTTTAGTTCAACTCCCCCGCTGCCACGTCAGTCCTTTAGTGTCACGAATTCATCTGCATACTTACGCTTCCAAGGGCCGCGGCGCCATTTCCCCCACGTAAAACCGTAGATCTTTGGTAAAATCCACGGCGCTTTATTGCTGTAAATCACCGTCTTAACCGTAATCCAGCCGGTCCGCGTCGATCCGTCACATTAACTGTAGCTGACAATCGCCGCGGCTTAACGGGTCCTCAGGAGATTTGTGGCTTTGTGGCCGTCGGCTATCAGAGAGGAGCCGGATCCACGTTGTCACGGGAGGAGCTGGATCATTACTGAGCGAGGTCCGCATGAAAGCCACGGCAATAAAACACGTCTCATCTCCCACTGATCTTCTTCTTTAATGAAGAGAGCCTGTCAGCGTAATTGTCCTGCTTGGTTTCCCCGCTGTTACGGAGTCACGATCAGCGGACCAGAAGCTCAAGAGTCGTGCGCTTGGAAACGACGGTGACGCTTTTGATGGAGGCGATGGTGCAACGCGAGTGAACTGTGAAGACGTAAGGCGTAAAGAATTCACCACATGATCTGGAATCAGCACGGTCGGTGCCGTAAACGATGGTGCTAAAAATGCCCCCCCCCCCCCCCGCGCATCATGTGACTGTTTAATAAACAGAAAGGGTCATCGATCGCAGTCGGACTGAAACGCGCCCGGGAGAGTAGATCCGAATAAAGCGAGTTAATCAAAGGAGCAAGTTGCAGATGGAACATCCATATTATTGATGTGCCATAAATAAGAGGCACATGTCCGACTCTCTGAGAGGCCGCTTCAGATCACAACATTATTACAGCTGGCAAAGGCCTTGACGCTTGCTGCACACAAAATAATGCCATTTCTGGTTAAAATGTGACATCTGTTACCAAGACTTTTACATGACTTTGGGTCGGTCGTGGTAATCTTTTTGTCATGTATCTTTGCGTAAACCTTTTTGGTACTTTTGTTGGTGAAACACTGCGGGTTTGGGCCACTGAGCGCAGACGCAACACGACTGAAGTTTTATCACCAAAGACTGTTTTTACGGCTCGCCGTCGTGGCGATAACCCAACCGCGCTGAAATTGGACTTTTCAGTCAATAACGCTACATGCGCTCCACATTTAAATCAGAAAAAACGGTCGATGGAAGAAAACGCTCCAAAAAAAACCAAACACCCCACGCAATCTTGTGCAAGAAAAAAGGTCCCTAATTGGACCGACAGCACGCACAGACACGCACACACACGCGCACACACACGCACGCCTCAGTCGTTCCACGTTGTGGCCTCCTCCCCGGGTTACCGGTTACGTTTGCACAACGCGACACAAACGACGCACTACTTCTTTCGCACATGCGCTCGCGGCCGATGGAGAAAGGCACATGTCACGTTATCGATCTCCTGAAGCGCCGCTTCTTCATCCGCGGGACGGCGGCACGTCGTCCGAGCCGCTCCGCTTTATTCACGGACGAATCGGCAGAACACACACATTGATTTTTTTTTTTTCTTTTTCTGTTTTTTGGTGAAGCGGGAAATCTGTAGACGCGCCGGCGGTTCAATGGAGTCCCGCGTTTATCCAAACACGTGAACCGTGTATACACACACACACACACACACACACACACACACACACAGCACTGCTATCTTTGTGCGCGGGTCTTTGTTGTTTACACGTTGACGTTGTTGCACAGAAAGCAATTGCGAGTTATGAAAAATGAAATGTCACTATTAATCAATGTAATTGTGGACTCCGGTAGAAGGGGAGGAAGATGAGACAGAGGGTCGTCTCACCGTGGGATTATGTCTATTTCATTTTAAATGCCCTGCCTGGGGTGATTGTGGTGGATTCTTTGAGTGTTTAGTTGAGATTCGGCAGCAGAAAACCGGGTGACGGACTGAAAATGAGCATCACACCCTCTTGAGTCCAAAAAACGATCCACTGTGGTCGGGCGGGTTTGACCATCACCTTGATTTATATTTCTACGCTTTGTACTGAAGTCTGCACTGATTTCCGTTATTAGCATTTTAGCTGTGAGAATCATTCGTGTCGGGTCCGTGCCCTCATTTCCTGTCTCCCCTTTCAGTGTGATAAAGCACAAATGTCCCAAAATGCCCTTTTAAAAACGTTTTTTAAGGCAATTTTCTGATTATTCTTTGACAGCTGAGACAGAAAAGAGACATCATGTGTGTCAAGACGCATTGATTCTGGAAGGAAATGAAGCATTTCACCCCCTCAGTCTCGGCCTGCTGGACGGCGTTCATCCGCTCTGCATTTCAGAGGCTCGCGTCTCCACCGTCTCCCCCCTGAAGTGGGCGCAGAACGCCGTCACCGCTCAAATGACTCGGGTCAGCAGGCCGGGGGTCACCGGGTAACCGCCGGCGCTTTCATTGTGCTATTTTTTTAGATCCTTTGTGTTTGTGCTTCTGTTTGCCTTTTACGTAGCGTGACCCTTTAGGGTGATTTAGGGTTTCAATAACCAACAGCTGGTTCTGTCTGCATGTGACTAATAACAATCTGCAACCCGCTGGAATCTTGCATTTTCAGCGCAGGAAATTATCCTCTCGTGCACGTTAAACGCCTCATGCAGTGTAACAAAATAACACGATTTTATATCGTTATTTGTGTTTTATAACCCAATAAACTGCTCGACATACAAGTTCAGATGAATTGGAAACAAACATATTTGTATTCATTACTGATAATGAAGAATACATTTATACATGATAAAAGCGATAAATATGTTTTAACATTGTTTGATGTCTGGCCTGCAGAGTTCCCTTGCAGCGTATTGGTGGGTTTGAAACAAAGAGGTTTGATATTGCGTTCATGCTTTTGGCTCCATTACCTTCTGAATTGGGAGGAAAGGAAAGTTCCCGAGCAACAACTGCAACTGGTCCCCGAAGCAGAAACTCATCAGCCGAGCAACGGTTCCGCTGCACCAAAGTTCAAATAGTTTTTCTCTTCCTCCTGGTGTGATTTCTGCGGAGGTTCATGAAAGGAGGACGAGGCTGGTGCCTCGATTACAGAGATGCGTTTGAATGAACGCCGAGTTCACCGTGGAGGAGCAGATCATTCGGCTGTGGGCAAATTATGACTTTTATGTTTTACACAAAATCGAATGATTCCTGTGATTTATTTTTACAATAAGAACAAAAACGCTCTTTCAGGAAGCATCTGTGCTAAACATTTAGTTATTGGCCAATTTTGTCTATAATTATGCACTCGTGTATGTGAGTGGGTCACAAGTTTGTGAAAGGAAGACTTTCGTTCTCATAAGTAACATTTTAATATGCATCATACTGGGATTAATATCAGCGCAGACGAACAGAGGGGAAAAAAGCAGAATCACAATCATCTTAAGTCTGATTTAAATGGAACAAATCCCCATTTAAATACAAAATAATGAATATTTACTGCGCATTGAAGCAGATGTTAAAGCAATTGTGTCCACAAGTTTTCTGCCACAATGCATTATCTTTTTTTGAATACTATATCAACATTCATTGTTCATTAAAAATAAAACCACAGAATGGTTGTTAAATTATTAAAACAATCTTGTGTAAAAAGAGCAATTCCTCAACTCGTACCGCTAATGGAGTCTCTTTTTTTTTTTTTGAGTGCTCTAAATCTTGGTTTAAATCTTCAATTGAAAGGTCTGTGACAATAGTGGCCCTGAAAAACCGCCACCAGGAGTAAACGACCGTGAACCCGTCAGGTTATCGGTGCAAAGTGGAGATTTGCCGGGCCGCCTTCTCTCCACGTTAAAGTTAACCAACTTCAGCGGAGTAATTCGTCAGGCTGACGTCTCCCGCGCTCCCCGTACAAGACAGCAAGTTGACTAAAATAAGGACTTCTTGTTCCCGACGCTCGGCCTCCGTCTCCAAAGTCGAGAAGGAACTCGTGGCTGCCGGTTTTAATCCCACATGTGTGGATGTTGTTTAGCCTCGCGTTAGCATCAGCTAGCCGCTAATCGCCGCTGTGTTGGTGCTAATTGCACAATGCTTTGCTGGCTGTTCCCGTTTGTGGTGTTCTGTTATTAATGTTGCATTTTTAGTATTTCCTGTTTGTTGTTTTTGTGCTTTACTGTGTAGTTTTTGTAAACATTGTGGTTGTCCTGAACCCCAACACGACCCATCGACTTAATTATTCCCTTCGACCAAAACCTTTTTATTCTCGGGACGTTTCCCCTGAGGCTTGGAGCATCTTTTACATTTTCTAAAACTGGACCGGAGAGACTCTCTCCAATGGATCAACAGATATAGAACATTGTTCCGTACAGCTGCGGCAAACACGGCAGCCTGAAGGATTCGTTTCCGTAATTGCCCCCCAATTAACCAGCGACTAAAACGGTGTGTGTCCTGCAGCAGTTTCCTCTGCTCTGTCCTCAAACTCCATCCACGTTGTGCTGTGCCCGAATTCAAAGGACACTTTCCCTTTGGAAGACAAGCGCTCCCTTTATTAGCTCGCGCTGCCCTTTAATTGCTGCTTGTTGCACTGGGAAACAATCCCCGATGTATTTATCAGTGGCATTAAACTGCCAACATTTCTAATTTCGAAGTTGTCTTTTTTTTAATAACACATTTCATGTGCAGTGGAACAAGAAACGCAGATGATTCGTCCTAAACTCTGAATAGAAAATCTGCATGAGAACTCTTCCAACAACAAACGCGGCCCTGCGATTGTCCCTTTTGACAATCGAGCTTCTGCTCAGTGAACGTGAGGAGTCGCCGCGACGTGATGTGTGGCTGATAACGTGACAGTTTCGTTAAATGACGTCTTTGGGTAGTTTCCAAATGAGTACCGATCAATAAAATCCTACCAGAGGAACTTGTCGTCTCCCGTTAAACAACAACACGTGAAACAACTTTAAGCTTTTCTGTGGAACTTTCCTCTTCTAATCCCAGGCGTCTGGTTCAAATCCTTCAGAATCTCTGCTCTCGTGTGGAAATCACTGACACAAACTTCATTATCGACGTGTTCTATGGAAATTTTGCCTTGATTATCTGAAAAAAATGTTTTCTCAAAATAAAGTATTTGAGAACACGTTGACTCCATAAAGGAAATATTAAGCATCTGAGAGCAGGGTCCCATTATTCAGCAGAAAGCCAAATGGCCTGCAGGGTTTGTTTCCATAATTGTGAATGTTGTATTATTTATATTAAAAAGCTTTCATTTCTGTTTTGTAATTCACAGCGTTACCACAACGTGTGCTCCGCTGAAGATGCATCTTATTTCATCTTCTTTACACCTTTTCCGCCCGACCAAAACGGAAAAAGCTCCCGCTCTGCAGCGCCGGCTTTTATTTTCCAAACAATTCCTAATAATCCTGCAGCCTCGTCCACCCCCGTGAACCTCCGGAGACGAGACGCCGCCGTGATACTTTCCATCTGCTCGCATCTCATCTCCCCGTCGAGTGCGGTGAAGGAGTCCGCCGAGCAGACTGACGCCCGAGACGAATCAGTCACGCGTGCTGACGGCGTCCCGCGGTGAAATGTCCAGGTTGTCCACGAGAAAACGAGCCGAGGCCCGTTTCGCTTGGCTCGGGGGGGGAAACACACACACACACACACACACGGGCATCGAACGACGTTGGAGACACTTGACTTCATGAAGTGTTTACTTCTCAAGACGCCCCCACAGGAAGCTGCACATGTTCCTGATTTTAAAAAGAGAAGATGAGCCCACGTTCTAGGATTCACAAATATTCTGTTTTAATGATGGATGGAAGAACGGGAAGCACCCGCTGCGTGACCTTTCACCTTGGAGTTGCATTGGTTAAGTTGCTCTTCATGCGGTTTCCGGTTTGCGTCGACCTCCCAAACAAGGCGTCTGAGACGTTAAGCATTTGTCTGCGTCTCTACTCCTCGAGGTTTTAGCAGTTTAAAAAAGCCCTTAACAAAAGGGGATCAGATTAGAACACTTTGGGTTGAAAGAGCCCTGAGATGTAAATGACTTTGCCTAATTGCCGCGTTTAGCCTCCGACGGTGTGGTTGGAAATAGGGGAGCGATTAGAAGAAGGAAGACGTGCTGCAGGTGCAGCGGAGGAAGGACGAAGTAAGAATTTTCACAATAAGACGAATAAGTGTTCGTCACTGTTCCACTTACTGCCCCTCGGATGGAGGACAAAGTCCTCTCTGCACCATCTGGGGGCCGCGTCTTGCTGAACGGTGCACGGATCTCGGGGAGATATCCATTTTCGCGGCGCGCCGACGTGCTAATACGCGGCTCTTTGCCCGCGAGCGTCAACACAACGAGAGGCGGAGTGGAGCCTTCCTTCGCTTTCTTCCCCCCCAAACATCATCTCTGGGTTTGTTTTGCGGCGCTTTCAGCTCAGGAAATAACAAGTAGGTTGAGCCGTTTTAACCGTTTTTAGATAAACGGTCGGCTCGCTCGACCCCGCAGCTCCATTTACGCAAATCTATTCGTCTAAATGGAAAGCATCGATTTTTGAAAGGACGTTAATGTGAGGATGTCCTTCGGAAAGAAACGACTCTCACTCGCACAACACTTGGACCCGAAGGTTTTAATTCCCCACAGCGCTCTTAACTTGGCGAAGGAAATGAGCGGCTTTGTAATTGGACGCAAAGCACCTTGCTCAATAAACGGCGCTGTGAATTCACATTCGACTTAATAATGAGAAAATGTTTGTTTGTCGTGGAAGCAGGTTGTGTTTAAAGTGGCACACGTGCTGCATAATCTTCTCTTTGTTGGTGAGATTCTCCGACTTTAAAGGGAAAAGCTCTTTGTTGGACCGCGCAAATCCGCCGCGTCTCCCTCCCGTAGCCGCAGCCTCATTCTAGAAGAAAGCAACAAAGAGGCTGGTTTTATTGCGACAAATAGCACCGAAATCATCAGATTATTCAAAAAAATGTAAGACGAAAGGGGATACACGTTCAAATAAAAGCTTTTCAAGGCTGTTTTGTGGCCTTTAATCTGCATGAAGCCTGCGCTCGTCAGCTTCATCGGCTTTGTTCTCCACATCTGATGCTTACGTGGATGGAAATCGGTTCATTAAAGCCATCAGCAGCCACTCGATGACTAAGTTGAAGTTAAAAACAGAACTTCAAGGAGTCTTGAGTCGTATAACTTTGAGGGAGGAATGGCGTCGGAGGAAATCGAGGCGGAAAGTCAAAAGGCTTAAAACTTGAGGATGTAAAGAATTGAGCAACAACTTGAGATCAGGTCTTAAGAAATCTCATTTCCTACTCTAAACCATTTTAAAACAACAAGCCAGAGCTAAAGTTGTCCTGTCACTGCTCAACGCGTCTCACAGCACATCGACAGGTGCCGATACGTTCCGGCAGGTATGAAGCGCATTACTTTTACCATTGAAGGTGAAAAGCACATGTGGTGCACAGCTTTCCCAGACAGTTTTATGAAAAATGACGTCGAGCCCAAGAGCTGCACAACCTGCAGCCACGTAGCTTCTCGCTGCACGGAGGTGAGTTTGTGCTTCAAGGAAAAACAAACCACTCCTTGAGATGAACCCATTCCCCACAGATTTCTGATGCGCTTTATTGTACATATTTTCCAGAACAGCAAAATATAGATTAAATATGTACATAATGCTTTAATCCCGCGCAATGCAGTGTGGCACAATGGGCGCTTTAGCTGTAAGGGAAAATCACAATCCCCGTTCATCAGAACTGAAAAGCAACAAATTGAGTTCGGCAAACGGCGTCCTCGGAGCACGCATCTCTCTCCGCGTCTGTAAACCTTTCAACCACGGAATCACAAGTGTATCATTAACTGGCAGCTTCCTCCAACATATTATCACACTGGTGGAGCGCTGTGAATAGATTATCCATAGAGCCTGATGACTGTGTGGGATGTGAGCGTAGGAGTGTGCACGGGAGCGCCAGCGACAACCGGCAGCTGATGTCTTCGGCACATTCACAGCGGCTCCTCGTCTGAGGAATCGTACATTCCAGCAGCGACTTCGCGGCACCGATTTAACAGGAGAGAAGTGGGATGAGGATGAGGATGATGGAACGCTGCTGTCTTCAGGGCGAGGAGAGCAAACCGAACGAACGCGCACAAGTCGGTGATTTGAGAACACCTGCCGTGGGGGAGGCGGGCGAGGTCGCCTTGGAGCTTCCGCTGCTTTTTTTTCAGAGGCAACAGTGCGTTGAGACCAACTCATGTTTACGAGGTTTGCAAACAGACTGCCGGCCTTGAGGATGAATACAAGTCGGCGTGGATTCTGGTCAGGTGGTCCATGTTGGCCGCCTGGGGGGCCACAGGGGCCCTCTGAGCTAATGACCATTCAGGAAACATTGATGACATGACGAGACACATCGAACATGTGTTCTCTCTGTCATTGTCTGAATTGAACAGACTGCTGCCTGTAGCTGTGTTATTTCCCTCGTCATTAGGTCCACATTTCACATGATTATTGACTACAAAAACCCCACTAACCATTAAAAGACTTCGATATTTTGATGTCTGGTGTTTGAACATACGGTGACATTGGCTCTTCTCCACGTCAACCAGCCGTACGGCCGATTTGGGATTCTGGAAGCATTCGGAAGGGCCGAAGTCTTGCGTTGGTGATGTAATCGCGTATGAAAACGAACACAACATATTTAAATGCAGCACTCCCGGCAGGTCAAAGGGAGACGCTCCCCCGGAGACGAGGCAGGTGGAGACACCAGGAACCCGGCGTCGGTGCACTAAGCTGCATATCAGGAATGCTAATGCTCGACGGGCGCCTGAAATACTAATTGTGTTCCTGTTAATCAACGAGACTGACAACGGGCCGGGCGAGCTCCGGAGGACCGGGAGGAAATCAATTAACATACAATGTGTTGTTGTGCTTGTTTAAAATAATGGAAAAGCTTCGGGACGCGACGGCCGCCGAAGGTGCATTGTTCTCGTCGCTTTGGTTAATTGCGAAAATCCGGAGCCTTTTGAAGCCGCGTGGAAGTTTGTGCGGTTTGTCGAGACTTGAACCCCACCCGCCTGATGGATTGTGTCTCGGGGTAATCCTAATTGAACGTGTATTGGCCATGCAGCTTACATTGTTTTGGCACTTATTAAAAACCAGGTCGAAGGAGAATTCTAATGTGGTTCCTGCGATTGAAATAGAAGATAAACAAGAGTCCGGATCGCTTTTGCTTGAGGAGACCAGTAACGCTTGACTTGTCACTACATCTCCTCTAATTGGGCTTTAGGGACCTCCTTGTTCTGTGTTTTAGATTCATTCTCATAAAGCAATCGTTGTTCGGAGTTGAATGTCTTTGTTGTCTGTACTATGGATTACAGTCTTCCCTGGCAATTAGTTTAATCATTTTAACAGGATATCGGCAATAAAATAAATAGCCATTGCATTCATTTACCTTAAAAGAGAAATAAGCATTTCTAGTTCTTTAAGACCGTATCAACAATGTCGAGAGCATTGCTATCAAAATGTAATTATATGTTCATGTTTTTTAAATGAGGTTGATTCGGTGAACACTGCAGTCATTTACCGCAGTAATACCACAAATTGATCTTTTGGCAAAATGGTCCGAATTAGTCCAAATAATCTATTTCTTGTTTTAAAATTGCAGGCAAATATATAGAAAAACAAACGGTAACAACTTTTTTGCCAGTTCAGTGTGCAGCACGCAGCCACGTTACAGCCTGGAGTCCGTGCAGTAAACTGTGCCTGACGTGGGTGCTCACTGCTCCTGACAGAGCGCTCACGGGTCCCCAGGGTGCTGCGTGGAGAGGCTTCACCGCCTCATCCGCTCAGTGCACGCCGACTGTGGGGGAGTGGGGGGGGGCTCAGTCCTGTCGACTCACTGGCAAAGGCACAGACGCGTACTGTCAGATGTGCCTTTCCACCGGGTAGCCCAACTTCTGTGGTCGCGTGAAGCTACGTGACCTCTTTACCTCGTCCATGTCGGTTTTTGGAGAGTTTTTTTTTTTTTTTTTACATTTCCGTACCCTCGGGTTCAAGCGGCGGACTGGGAAAGTGTGAAACTGTCCAAAAGGTTGATTTGAGGCTGTGATAAGAGCTGTTCATCTGCACAGAAAACGCCCTTTGTGGGTTTTGGAGCCCAGAATAGCAATAAAAACATACATTTAGAAACCCATCAGGTGGCTTGGTGGGGGCGTTCGAGTGAGAAGAGGAAAAACATGTGTCTAATATGTGTCTATATATCATAGGAATAGAGAAACAGAAGATAATAATACAATAAGAAAGGATTTTAACACCGTATATAATTAGAAGCCTCTGTAATCTGTAATTTGATTAGGAGGATACAACTGGACAACACATTAAAATTATGGATTAAATTATGGAGAAATGTTTGGTCAGATGCTGCCTCTGCTGTGCTTTGAGTTTTGTGCCACTACCTCTAACAGTTCAAGCCAAACACACCGACTACGCCGTCATCAGAGATTGGTAAGAATAGCACTTGGCGCCTGATAGGAGGGTCTAGTAAGGCGAAGGCCTGACGGGGCTTCACGAGTTGGCGCCTCCATTCAGACCTGGTTCAGCAACGTGGGCCCTGATGGCCATGACCGGTATTCCGTCCAGCCACCTTCTCACCGACTCTGGGCGCTGCAGTGTTAAATTAAAACTAATAATCCCCAGACGTAACATCAGTGTCAGCAGCAGTAGGCTGATGGGTAATGGACTAATTGCTCTCCTGCTTAAAAAGAATCCAGTCAGCCAAATTAAGTTTCCAGTTTAAAATGGTTCCTCCTACAGTGATGATCTGCAATTACGGTTGCAAAACTGCATCTCCAGCAAGTTGCATATCATGAAGAAGCAACATGTAACAATGTAGAGCGATTACAAAAGAGCGTTGGGTACCTTTTCAATACCTTTTAATGCCTGTAATGCTGTAGCATAGAGACTAAATCACGTCAGTGCTGTCCACATACAATACATCTCAACAAAGCCCTCTCGCTGCCACATGAACACTTGTGTGCATTGTCGTAGTCGGACACTTTGAGGGATGTCATTTCTTCTCATTAGTTCTCGTCGGCTCCAAAATGTGGAGATTTCTTACTTGCATTTCTGGACCCTGAGAAATGCTGGTAAAGCTGCAGAGGTTCCGTGAAGTTGATGCACAAACACTGGTCCCACTGGAACTGCACCCAGGTGAGTGGCCGGGTCATAACCAATGCGGAGCAATGTCCCTGCGCAAAGTGCAGCTTCAGCATTTCCAGCCTATCCGAATTTTTGTTTTCTTGATGTCAGTTAGTATCTCAGATACTTAATCGTGCCGAAACCAATTAGGCTGCAGCATATCTGTCTAGAATTCCCTCACCAAAATGGAAGCACTCTTCCGAGACTTGTGCCGGGACTGCGGCGCTAATTAATCCCCGCAATCCGAGGTTTGATGAAATAGGAGCTGAACGTTGCTCCTCCCAGGGCAACTGTTAACAAAGCTCTTCCGCTCTTATTAGCTCTGCAAACTGCTTATCGGACAGCTCCCAATCTAAAGCCCAACGCAACAAGTGTTCTCTCTCAGGAATTCAACCGAAAGTATGATTGCGGCCTACAGTTTTCCCCCTCGGGGCCGCTGGATTGCGGCGCCGTGGGAGCTTTCGCCGATGTCGGAACGTACGCCGCCTGAGTGGCAGCAGTGCTGGCGGTTATTACGAGGACCTGTGGCCCGAAGCGCAGGCTGGCGCCTCCTTTCAAATTCAGTGGAAGTGTTAACTTTTTACTCCCACTGTGTGCTCATTATTTTATTGTTGCAATGATGTCGGAAGCTTTGGAATCAGTGCATTTGAACTTCATCATTATGGAATCACAAGAAGATGCTCTGCCTGTCAATGTGTGGTAGCGCTGATACGCAAGTCGCACGTGTCAGAATGGATGAAGTCAGCGTCGTATTCCGTCTCTGTAAAGTGCATTTTTACATGGCGTGTGTTGTACATTGTTTGAAGGCGAAACAAATCTTTGCAGAGAAGACAGTGTTCCCAAGTGCAGCTCAGCTAGAAAGACGACTTTCAAAAGCTTTTTTCTCGCGTTTCCTTTGGTTTTGTGGAAATTCAGGCTTCAATCGCAGTGTTCTGTTTGTTATAGATAGTACACAGTGACAGTGTATTAAATAAAATGGGGAAAAAGAGAAGGGTTTTGCTTCAACGAGACAGTTCAAACAGAGATTGGATATGCTGAAAAGCTCGAACAAATACTTTTAGACAGCGTAATCTTTTTTTACAGTGTTGTCGGGGTGATGAATCACTTTTACATAAGTTTTTAAATACAATCTAAAGGCAATGTTAATTGATTGGAACTGCAGGCAATTTATTTGTGGCTTGTAAACTTGATAACATCAGGGAGCGCTTATTCCAAAATGTAAAGTGTCATATGAGTAAATTCCCAGGTGCAAACCATATACAGTGAATGAGGTTGCTGTATCTCACTAGCGACTCCATTAAAATATAAGAGCAACAGACTTTTATTTCAGTGTAGCCTCAAAAGTGTTTAGTATAGAAAAGTGTCTGGGAAAGTCAACGTGCAGCCGCTCTTCTTCAAAGGATTTAAACGTTTTATGTCACAATTCTCGAAACTAATTTGACTCAATAGTTAAATCATTTATTTTACATTGCGCTGAGAACAACTTTTTAAAATAAAATGTACTAGCCCAAAAACATGTTTGTGCTTTGCAACGTTGGAACATCTCGTGTTTTAACTGAACAGACCTCACAACGTGAATCAGTGGCACCGGCTGTTAACGTTAGCTACCTGCAGGCCGGCGCTGTTTACTGGCTGCTAACGGCTAACGTTAACTCACTCGTCTTTCTATAGTGTCACGTAACCCCTCAATGACGCATCGTTTTCTAAATTTCTATTTAGTTAGAAATAAACAGTAAAGAAAACATTACAACTTTTAAAAGCAAAGCTTTAAACTCAATAATAAATGTTATATTTGAATGTTTGCTATTTAAAGCACTGTCTAAAGCACTGTAAATAAATACCTCATAATGCAGAGGATTCGTGTGTGCGGCTCAAAAGCATCTCAACGGTGCTTATCGGTTCTGCACACACATTTTCCCATCAAGGATTTGTTCTCCAATGCTTAAAGGAGATATTAAAAAAGCCTATCTCCTTGAACAGCAATGCGAATCTTAGTTGTAAATGATAGGACCCCAGAAGATCATAACGAAAGCTCCTGAAGCCCGTGTTCAGCATCGGGTCCCAGAGGGCCAATGCGTTTCACGTGCCTGCGAGCTGCTATTCTCGGCGTATCTGGAATAAAGGTAGATTGTGATATCAATATTCCGCATATATGTTTAGAGCCAACAATGAGGCTCAATGATCAACGTGACAGTGATAATTGCTTCTTTTATCACTCTGCCGCTGTAACGCATTTTGATATATTAAACCGAATTAAACCTTCTGTTATTGTGGTAGTGGGAGGATGAGACGAACACGATGAAATGACAGCGGTGTTTTCTTCACACGATGTTCCAATCAAACGTTCCCAGTGTTTAATGCAGGAATGGCTTTGGAAAGTAAAAGCACAACATTTCAAAGAGCCTGTTGTTTGTGCCCAGGTCCCCTCTGGCTCTCTCTCCAACCACCTTCCATCGCTCATGAAGCAAAGCCCCCGGGGCTGAAGGCCGGCTCTGGTGTCCTGAATACTGTTCGACGGGGGACCGATTTCTGGGCTGCAACACTGAAGACCAGCCTGAGGTGAAATATATTAAATCTGGAGTGAAATGGCACACCAAAACGTAACGAGCACCATACTGCACCATGCCACTATTTGCATTGGCGGGTACATCAACAATTACTACACAAAGAGAACCCTCCTTCAAATATGTGGCAATGAAAGGAAGCTCAGTGAGGAATTTTGAGATCATTAATCCTCATCACAATGTTTTTGATATGCAATAATCAATACAGTTATTGATCAAATCAAGTGTTTAGGACAAAATGATAGCATTCAATTAGTTTTAGTGTCTCAGTTTCATGTTATCACCAATCCTGAGATGAGACAGTCACGATGTCTTTGTGAAGAGGTGCGCTTGTTTATCGTTTTAACCATCATTAATATGCTAACATTCCCTAATTAGCACAATACACAACACACATGGCGAATAGTCAATAACTTGGCCGACTTACTTTAAAGTATTGACCAAATAGAAAATGAAGGCCTGATATGAAAAGTCTGATATCAACAAAGGTATTAGAACTCATCCCCCTGGGAACACGAATGTGTGTGATGTGATTTCACAGCAATCCACAACACTAGTTGCTGAAGCTATTTCATTTAAAACCCATAAAGCTCAACATCTTAGTGGTGCTTAAATAAAAGTCAGGGGATTTCCAAAGACATGAAGGCGCCTCCTCTGGGGACCAGGAACGCACAAAACGTCATGCTCATGTATATTTAAGCTATTTCACAGGCTTCAGCCGACCTACACGCTGTCATTGACATTCCTTGCTTATCTAGATTAATCTTGATTTCAGATTAATTTGATCACCGTGATGCAGTTGCCAGAATAACACCCTCTGTTCCAGTGTTTATCTGCAGGATCCGACACTAAACAAATGTTCTTTCCACCACACCGGGGTGTTAGCGAGTTGTTTGTTTTCTCGTCCTTTGCTCGGCCAGAGATCCATTTATTTTGTGGTTAATTTAAACACTGACTCAGCTGCTCAGTCACTTTGACAGGAACCTGTCGCTCAGGAGGCGGTTGGACCCTCATTCATCCAAGTGTAGTTAGTGTATTAAATGATATTGAACCTGCAAGAGCTCATTTGTCATCTCTGTTTAGTTTTGACGCGGCACGGCAACCGTGACAAAACACAGTTTGCTCTGCAGATTAGCCGCCAGTGCTTGAGGAGTGGCAGCAGTTTGAAGGAAGGAGTTCCACAAACACTAATCAAGCAGCCGTTTGTCCAGAATCAGGTCAGGATTGAAATGCTGCAAAATGAGACAAAACAAAATTAATATTAAATAGTTTCCCCTGACGACGACGTTGGTTTTCAAAAGCATTTGAAGGTTGATTTTGATATTTCATTTCACTCCGCATAGCCCTTTTCTTTGATTTCTCGTTATGGCATGAATTAAGCGAGGAGAGATGTAAAGCTCTGCCACCTTGCTGCTCATCCGTTCTTGTCATTTTCTCATCGCTGGCAGCATGAAGCCCCAGCAGGGGGGGGGGGGGAATCCGATCCACCAGTTCTACCTACGCATCAAAAAGGATGAAAATCAGACTCTAAAGGCTCCTTCAAATGCTCATTCTGTTCATTCAATAATCATCCACTTAAACCACAGGTATTCTTGGTTTAACTCAAGCTTGCTGTATAATATCGTAAAGTCCTTCCATGTTTTTATTGAGTGTGTTCATGCATCGATATAAACCAATATACGGTGCCTATAGGAGCATAATGCTATTTCCTGGTCTGTTTGCACGGCATTTCCCTTTGCAGGCGTCTGTGGTTTGGAGGAAGGTTAACCTTGTGCAACACAATAAAAGGGGGTGTAATAACAAAGTTATAAAGCTGCAATAAAAGAAATAACAGAATTATTGGAACTAGAGAGGCACAGTCACGTCACATTGTCCCAGAGTGATGGTTCTTTAAAGTCACATACGATCTTTGACTGAGAACAGACAGCAGCTTGCAGGAGCACACAGACCCGCCAACAGCCAAGTTGTATTTTGGCCGGTTGTCAAGTCACTCACTGAATTAATGTTAATTAATGATGCCGATACGTTCTAACTTCTTAGAGTGATGGTCGGTCCGGTACGCTCTCGATACGGTTTAAAAATGCAGGGTGCACAACCATGCTGCTGAAAATATATATTAAACTAATTCAATTATGATTCCTTTATTCATTTCTCTGTTTACTTTTCTGTGTTCAGAATATTCCGAGCTGAGAGAATTGTGTTTGCACAGCCTTCAAATTACGCCACGTAGTTTCCCTTGTGATCTGTTTATTCTGTCTAAATTAAAAGGCGTAGAAGTCACAGGTCAAGACGTTCATTGACTCTGAAAGCCTTGTGAGTCACGGTTTCTGTTCTGCCATGATTACCAGCAGCGCTGATTGAGGAGGATGACCTTCACGAACGCTCATGCAGGGCTGCTGCTCAGGGCAACCTAATATTGGCATTGGATTATTTCTACATTCCTAATTAGGCTTTGGATCACGCAACCTGCGTCAAGTAACATCCATGCAATTATATTTATCACAGATAAACCTAAATTGGCCAGTAGACAAAAGGATCGTCTGTAGAGGAAGAAGCTGGAAATGGTATTGATCTCCCTGATGAAAATCTTCCCTGCAGTGCTGCCCGCATGGACACATATTTCAGGTTTGGGCCCCGTGTCCACTTGCTTATTTTAACACCATAGAGTCCGGAATTCTGTGCTTTATTTAAGGGCGAGAGTCTAAGGCTCCCGGTGGTCTCCTCGAGGACCTGCACCCTGGAAAGCAGAAGACAAGTCGCTCTGTAGTTGAGTGACTGCCGGAATGGCTCTGCGTGATGAGTTTCCCCGGACTTCCTTTATGGAATTAAACCATAAATCAAGGAAGCGCGTGGGGAGAGCCATCAGCGGCGAGTTAAGATATCCATAAAGGTGTTCGGCATGATCCCTTGAAGGATTAGAATAAAAGTAGTGCTGCTGCCGCATGCACAGGCGGTTTACATTTCCACGTTTCAGCGAGTTGGGGGGCTAAATGTTACAGGATAAGAGGTCTAATGAGGTAGGCCCGGCTCATACAGCGGATGGAGGAGAACCGCAAATACTTGACCTTGTGGGGCCAAGCTAATGAGGGAAACCTTGAAGAAGTCCAGTATTTCATTCCACTTAATGATTTCCCTTTAATTCTTCAGGTTGAGCAATAGCGGGGTCAATCGATAGCATATTTCACTTTTAAACCCATTCAGCGAGACTGGAAAAAGACAAATACAAAGCGTAAAGGGGACGAACTTGATGATGAATGACTGAAAGTGTCTCTGCCAAGTCGCATTGATGTATTCAGATGATTAAGCTCTTTGCCAATGACTTTATTTAAGCATATTTTAAAATATTTCGTCCTGCAGATTTGGTTGCCTTCCGTTTTTTGACGTACTGCTCTGAGCATCCTTCTTTTAAACGTAATCTTAAGACTGTCTTGTTCTACCGGCGGGCTGCACATAAACGCGCGAGAGTGGCACGTCAGAAGTTGGTTTATTTCTTTTCCTCACTCGGTTGGACTTCTGATTGATAAGCGTTTGCAGCCTAACGGAAGAAGTGCTGCATTGAGTCCGTGCTACTATCTCAGAGCCCGTGCACCTTCGATCAATGTTTGTCGGATTGACTCGGTTGACAGAAGCCCGGAGTGCGCACCTGAGACCTGGCTGCAGAGATTATTCTCTGTCGCTGTTCATTAAGCCAGAACGGGTTTAAAGCAGCAGGACTCGTTCTGTGTGACTCTGCCTGCTCAGCACGCGGCTCCCCGCTCGCCGTGTCGTCGATCACACGACACGCGCAAAAAGGACACATTTGAATTACAGCGCTGACTCTAATAAATTCAGATGCGAGGCGCAAAGTAGGGATTTTATAGGAAATGTCGCCCGTTGAATGTTCTCCCCGTTGAATGTGGGTTTCCTGTGGGGGCTCAGGTCTCCTCCCCCGTCTCCCTCCTTTGGTCTTAAGTGATTTTCCCGCCGTGGCCCTTTTCTCTGAATGCAGCTGCTCATTGAACTACATCTACTGCAGGAAAAGTTTCACCTTCTCACCCAAACTGCTTATTTCCATTTACCAGAACTGAATCCATTGTGCAGCATCTGCATTTTATAAAAGACCGTTGGATGAAACAGGCCCTTATGCCCACATACCCATTGAAATCATGGTATGCTTTGGGAAGGCGTTGAATAATTTCACATTCACTATTGACTCAAGTGATGAATATAAAAATGTAATGAACAGAGTGGCACAATGGAGCTGAACGCACCGCCGGGCGTCTCTGTGACTCGCTTCACTACTGTGATGCATCGACGCTCCTCACGTTTGGGTACTTTCAGTTCCCAAGTATCAGCACTTAATAACACCAATGATCTGTATTTCCTTTCTCTGCTTTCTGACTGAGACATGCTGTCCCCTTTTCTTCATTCAGCTCTGTGGAATTAACGATGTGAAAGGAGCAAAGTTGTCAGTGAGGGTTTTAATAATGAACCATTAGCCAACAATGACAATTTGACTGATAAACGCTGTTATCTAACAGTGGGAAAGCTTAAGAAACAAACTCTTGTCCCTAAAAGGAGAACAGCTGGTCCTTCTTACAGCTCGGCCCTCCTCGCGTTCGCCTTGGAGGTTTTGTCGCTACCTTGCAGGCTGAACACGGGAACTTGGCCTCCTTCTTGAGGAGATGTAGTATTAAATCCCTTAAGAATATATAATATTATTGCTAACGTTGTAATGGCAGCTGACAACCTCTCAGCTGAACTAATTGATACTGGGGAGACCTACTGGGAAAGTGTCAGATACTCAACGCTGCTATTGGGGTCGGCTCATCCCGGCGACATGGAACCCGTGTTTGTCCATCTGCTCCACCAGACTCATTTATCTTTGGCAACTTGTGTTCCCTTTTGATTTGTACAACTCCAACAAACTGTCAGACACATCTCTGTGTTATCTTTTTCCATTTCACACAGCTCCCTCCTGTTGTGCACGTTGCAGTAAACATCTCTGAGCTGTTATATTGAGCCTCGGTTCTTGCAGCGTGCACCCACGAAGCAACTCCGAGTGGTTAAAACACTAGTTTCTGCTGTTCTGATGTTAACTAAGAAAATACACAAGCGACAAATGCAACGTCAACAAGAGCAATGGTGTTATTAAGTTCCTATAAATATATAAAGAGCCTTTTCATTTATTCATTCAATGAATCGTCCTGAGCAGATTCATTAAACTTTAGATTACGCGAGAGGACATAAAGGCCCGGGCTCAGGTGCGTGCCGGCCTGCCGCTGGTCTCCCAGGTGGTCTCGGGTTTGAAGGCACCGCTGAGGTTTTGGATGAATGTTGGTTCGGTTGTCGGTATCGGCCATATATTGTGTGACCATAAACCTGTCGTATCGGAAGAGATGTAGGGTAAGCTGCTCAGCATATGTTGTTTGCCCCGGACAACGGCGTCCGCGGGGCTCGTTTCCCAGAGATTCATTCGGCGGACAGCCGTAGCGCCCGCGGCTGTGTCTGCTTTTGGATCGGGCTCATGTGAAATTGATGCTCGGTGGACGCTGATCCATGTTGAAATGGGACAACCCCCGAAACAAATGTCAAAAACATTCTCCTCCGCGCCGTCTTTTTAAGTGTCACAGCTTCTCTCGCCCGCATCCAAGGCGGCCGCGGGAGGTCAGGCATTCAAATGGGGCGCGTGGGGAGTAAGAGGCCCGGATGCTGCGTGGATCACGGCACGTGGATGAAGTTAGGGGTTAGCTTCCTCCCTGCGGGGACATCCGCCACGGGTGGGAATGTGCAGCAGCTATAACATTCCTCCCAAAGGACGCTCCCAGCTCCTGCATCAATATCCCAGTACAGCCGAACAATAACGTGACATGTTGTGTGTCTTCGTCTCGCAGGTTGTCTCTCCTCGGTTCTGCTTGCACAACAACACCGCGTGCTAGCTCGTTAGCATGCTATCACCCGACCGGTGGGGGACGAGGCGTCCGCCGGCTTATCGGCAAGGTTGCTTTGTCAACATCTAATGTTGTTGTACCTAAATATTCAAGCTTTTATTTGGTGACCATTAATACCGTTACCATGTTTTTAATGTACCATCGTGCTATAAATAAGCCAAAAAGCATTCCATCCCCTCTTCACGTCAGTTCCCTTGTGCTTTATTGTGGACCTTTTCTTTCCCCCCCCCCCCTTGTACCGCTGTTGACGCTCGCTGACCCGCGGAGGCCATCTCATCCCCGCATTCAAACTGACTCTCTGCCACCTGACCGCTATTGTTTAACCCAAGTCTCAATTTCATCAGTGCAAGTAAGTGATACGCAGCCTGCGAGCACCGACTCGGTCACAACACACGGCTGAAGAAATAACTGGAGAAAATGTGTTTTGTTCTGCCCACAAAGGGTCAGAGGCCGAGCGTGTCAGTGGAATAATCGCGGCCCTGACAGGCATTCAGTGCTTCTGGCAGTCTGCTCCATGGACACACTTGTTATATGCAGCGTCGCACCAGGAAGTCTTTTTCAAATGGTTTCTTTGCCATTGAAAAAAGCATCACTTGTCAGTATATTGGCTCTTCAACCCAATGCATGTATTATTTATTATAAGCTAATAATGATGTCATTTCAAAAACGTTCTTTCCCAAAACGAGGCCCGCCGTGTGGGCGCCGTTTGCTTTCATGATGGCCGCCGCGTCAGCGGGCAGCAGATGACGGTCCCGCAGAGTCGCCGCCGAAAGAGGATAATCGACGCGCTCGCGGCCGTCGCCCCTCGCAACGCCTCGCGAGAGGAGAGACGTGGAGCTTCTTTAATTATTAACACTTTGGCAAGCAGCGTTTTCCGCGTGGGCAGCGTTAACCTGCTGCTCGGCCGTACGCGGGAAGAAAAAGGCGCCATGGGCGGCTGCCGGGCCCCGGTGTGCCGCGCGAAGAGGCCCCGCTCGGACTATTCTCTTCATCATCGTCAGACGCTTGTAAACCTCCATCTGTCCTAGTTGCTTGCAACACAGAGGGAAACTCTTTTTCTGATTCCCCGTTTTCTTTGTTGCGTTTTGTTTGGCAAGTACACGTATTTACATAATAATCGTTGTATTTACATGTGGTGAGATACGCAGTGTGGGGATTTCCAGTGTAAAGGACTCTGTTTAACCCCAAAACAGGGCTACAGGAGCAACAGCACACAATTCACAGTTATTTGAAAATAACAAATTGGATAAAGAAATAAACTATATAAAAAAAACGGCAAAACTGAGCTAGAGGATCGGTTAGTAAAAAACGAACTCACAAAAGGTCAGAACAGATGAAAAGACACACACGATGCACGCCCACTCAAACATGCAACGAAACGAGAGCACCGTCGCATGGGAAGGACCCGGTCTGACTGCAAATAGTGGCACAAAAGTAGGTTTTTGCAGGAGATGTCGGAGGAAAGCTGGAGGCGATCAGTGGATATAAAACAGCCCGAGGCCAAACAGCTAAAGGAAGGAAAGAACAGAGGTTACGTACCAGGAGGGTGTAAGCCACCTAGATACCGGCTGAGCAATAAATAACCATTTATGCTACTCCTGTTTCCAGTGTTAAGGCTAAGCTACATTAAATATTTAGACATGAGAGCTTTAGCAACTTTCTATTCCAACTCAGAAAGACCGAAAAGTTTTTATCACTGAACACTTGTGTTATAAAAATGAATGTTTTACAGTAGAAGATGTCAAATTGAATTGAGGTGTGGCATTAAAGTCTGGCATGTGATATTTCAAGTCGCTGTGTCTCTTAACGGAGACATATCACCATTTATTTCTCCCTTCGAATTGAGCAAAACCTCATGGAAAATGTGTACCGAAAAGAATTGACCACATTTTACTCAACGATCGGACCGCCTCGATATCGAGAGAGGAGCAGGAGGAGAGCCGGCGTGATGTCGGGATGGAGCAGCTGCCACAGCGGCCGACCCTGCCGGGTAGCAGGCGGCTCGGCCCCTGAGGTTAATTAGCCAGGACAGGCTCGTGGTCTGTCGGGCCCCCGTGCGGGAGTCAGCGTCTCTCCGTCTCCCTGACAGCAGTCCTGGCAGAATATTGACACAAATACACATCAGGATGTCCTTTGTTGTAAATGGCGTTAAAGTAAAATACAATACAATTACTGCAGTCCGGAGCGAGCTCCGGGAGAAACATGAAAACCCCGGTGACAGCTCAATTATCCACACATCAATCAGCAGGGGATGTGATTGCTTCTGTAAATGGAGCCGGAGCGATGTGGTGCGGTGGATCGATGGCCCCGCGGTCCACTCTGGAGACAAGTCCCCTGCCCCCCCCAGCCCTCCTCCACCCACAGAGCTGCTTGCATCCTGTTCCTTAACATGCTGATGACTTAAAAATAATGCAGATGGTGCAGAGTGACTCTTTGATCGCTTCGGGTCCAAAGTAGAGATGTGGTGCACGCGGAATTTGGTCCGGAATGTGTTATTCTTTGAGTCTGCCTTTGGCCTCCACCGGCCCCCCCGGGGAAATATGGGTCCGCTCAAGGCCGCACTATGTTGAGCAGCTAGCGGGGACGTCCTCGACTAGGAATTCATGCGGTGGGACGTTATTGCTCCTCTCCATTGTGCACAGATTGTCACGCCATGGTTTTTCTAAAGCTTATTTCTATTTTTTAAAAACCAAACGACAGAAGGACGTTGCTACAGATGTCCTGTTGTTTTGTATTTCTTGGACAGCCCAGTGTGCGTTTGTGTGCACGTATCTGTGGGTGCGGCGCTGTCCAGAGTGCTGAAACGGAGATCAACGGACACGGAGACACAGTTTCTATAGCTGCTTGTCTTTCCTGTTGGTCCTGGTAGTATTTACCTTTTTATTATTAAACAGTAGCCTCATGTCAAAGCTACTGTTGGTGTACAGCAACGACTCCCCATCACCCGGATGCTAATTGCAGCCCACGTCGCGTCAACGTGGGAACCATCGGGTGTTGAAAAGGCCGCGTGGAATTTTGTTTCCACGTGATCGGCACAACACGACGTACTCGGATTTCATAATTGGCAAAAACTTACTCGTCTGCTTCGGCGTCACAAAAAGCCCTGAACTCTCCCGGATGTGAAGCTTTCTCGTGTTTGCGCTTCCGTTAATAATGTCGGGGGGGGGGGGGGGGGGGGGGGTCTGAAGTGGGTCGTTCACCACATCTCACGGTCACCTGAGAGCTGCTGCAGGAACCTTTCTTGCTTCGTGCGCATTCACAGCTTGGTGGAGAGGTGTTTAAGTATCGGCAGAAGGGCGTTCTGGACGGCGGCCGTGAGTGCGACGTAATGGAATCGGTAAGAGGCAATGCTATACATACTGGTGACGGGAGGTTGCTTGAAAGGCCATTATCCACCGCGGCAGAGAATGGAGAGCTCTCCCGTTCATTTCTACCATTATCACCCGTCCTCCGAGTCCTCCGCACCTCTCTGATGTCGCCTCCCCCCCCCGAACATCACAGAGAAGACAATGGGGGCTTTTAAGGAGTGATTTGCGGCTCACAGCTTCTTCTTCTTCGCCCCCTCCTGTTATTTCATCCTGACCCCGTGGCCGCTGCTGCTGTCCCCGAAATCGTCTTTCTCTTCATGATCATCTCAGAAAATAGGGGGCCGCTGCTGCTATTTTTTTTTTTTTTTTTTAAATCTCTCACTCGCTGCACTAGTTATCCTGCTCTTGCTTTGAATGCTACTCCTCCCAATTAATCAACCTTGTTCACGCATGACGCTCCATCACTCAGCTGCCGCAGCCAGATAGGATGAGTAGAAAATGGCCTCATTAAATTTCACAATGGTCTCCATCACCGAAACCCCCCCCCCCCCCCCCACCACGACCAATTTGAAAACGTTGTCGAGAAAAACACAGCAAAGCGTTTGGACAAACGCGTCTCTGCTTCGTTGCGCGTACCCTGCGAAAAAGTTTTCGGATGGAGACTTTGATTTTGAGGTTCAGGACGGCGTTTCCGCCGCTCTGCGGGAGATAATCAAATGCAGCAGGTGGCGAGGAAATGTTCATCTCGGCAATCATCTCCATTGACGTGCGTTAATAGCTCATCAGACTAAATTGTACTAATAACTGCTTTCAGGGATCATGATTGCACATACTCCGAGGTCTCGGTGTCTAATAAGGCTGTGTTTAATTCCCGAGTCGTGCCTCTGTGAAATGTTTTGGGGACTTATGCTGATGTGTGATGGATAATTAAAATGTAATCGTGTACAGTGAAAAGGGAACTATTACAACCACTATTATACGTCATGTAGCGGTATTCTTTAGCTTTCCTGTTCGTTTCAACACTCGGAATAGACCGTTGGAGACGGACTGTCTACTTTCAAGTAGATAAAAAGGTTTATGGTTTAGTAAAGGCTTTATTTCACAGTATCACAGCGAGCCACGATGCCATAGTGAGAAAAGAGTGGTACTGCAGATCCACCAAGAATTAAAAGGATCTATTGGCAGAAACACAATATAATGTTATTGTTTCCTTCGGTGTGAAGTCACCTAAAAAAAAGACACAAAAATAAGGATTCTTGTCGCACAGAACGGGTTCATTTGAGCACAAAGCAGCATCTTTTCTCTCAGCGTGACAAAGTGGGTAATCAGGAGGCTTGTGGCTGGAAGGAAAGCCGAGAAACCACGTCGTCTCCTCCTGATCCTGAAGCCCCGACGCGCTCCTGTTCCCCATCGCACCACAGCGACATTCTATTTGCCGCCGGAGCTTTGCACGATTCCTCTGAGAATGCCGGCTTCCCACTTCCTCCACGCGGCCCACAAAGCGCCCGGCGACTCGCCCGGTCCGACTTTTATTAAGACGAAGTGGTGCCCCCCCCCCCCCCGCAGTAATTGACATCTTGGTGAGCGATGGCTTACAGTGCAGAGTCCCACCGACAGGCCAACAGAAGGGAATATCAAGAAGTAATCAATAGCGACAGCAAATAGCCCAAATTAGGTGTGTGTGTTTGGGGGGGGGGTCTTGTTTAATAGTCAGCGGGCGAGTTTTAATAACACAGAATCAATGCACGCTGCCGCGGTGAGGTTATTAATTGGATAACGAACAATACGAAACTGTCACCCGTGCAGAGCTGTGGGCCCCCAGCAGTTGAGCCGGCGGGCCGGTCGGGTGTTTTCACGCTTGAGACTCTCCGCTCGGCCTCTCGTCGACCCCCGACGAGAATCCCATGCCGCGCGGCAGCCATCCGGCAGCGTCCTGTCAGGGCTTTGCTCCGCGGTTACGAAGCACGGGCCCCTCGCGGCCCCTCAGCGCAGCCGCATACTCGCCAAACAAAGCCGCGTGACTTACCTCCGAGTCTATTATCAAAATGCGTAGGCAGAAACCAGGACTCATAACTCAAGCCACCCTTCGCGGCGTGGGGGCCCCCCCGGGAGCCGAGGGGCGGCGGCAGCGCACACACACACACACACACACACACACAGGCGCTGAAATATGGCCCCTGACACAGTCGCTAATAGAGCCGACAAACGTTGAAGTGAGGAGCGGACGAGCTCCTGGTGGACGAGCACTTGGAGGCGCAGATGATATTTAGAGCTGCGCGCAACGGCTCGCACTGCAGACGAGGGAGAGCTCGCGGCCCGAGGCGTCCTATCGCGTTCTTTATGGTCGAGTAATGTGAAATCCATCTCTGGACCACGGCGGTTCTTCTCGTTGCAGCCGACGCATTGGGTTGGAAGTTTTGCGGTTTAGTGCTTCCAGGAGGGACGGAGGGAGTCTTTGTTTGAGATGAACTCGAGTTTGAGTCAATATCTGACAAGGTGGCAAATGACGAAGAATGTGATAAACAAACTGAAACACTGAACAAACATATTAGCTTTTCATCCCTTTAAGAACAATACTCATTTATTGCAGTGATGCTGTCTCCTACCATTGAGAAAAGTGACATTCCTTATAACCCTCATTGTCATTTTCTCGTTGCTCATATTGCACAACTAACTTTCCAGAACCTATATCATTATAAGCATTATTATATCATTATAAGCATTATTATATCATTATAATCATCTGGAAAGGTTGCCATTTTCTTTGATCGATCAACCTGCAGCTCCAATAAACTTTATGTCAAAGGTCTTAAAGTTTCCGTTTCAGCTGAGATGTTCTACTGGGCCTCTTGTGATGTTCTGGTCTTGTTCTGTCGCTTTGCTGCTGAGTGATTAGAGGAAGGCGGCGCTTGTAGCGTCTCGGTGTCGAGTACATCTGAGCACCTGACAGCTGATCTGATGCCGGAGGTGCAGCAGAGGTGAGAGGCCACGGAGCTCCAGCAGGACTTGACGCACGAGGGGACGGAATATAGATGTTTTTTTCACGAGGGCGTGAAAGGTCACCGGCAAAACAAAACCGCGGGCCATCCGTGTGATGTCGCGGTGATTTCCTGAGAGACATTTTCCTTAAATGCAATGTGCACGTTTGGGTAGTGAACACGACTGCGTGGGCGGGTTTTAAATGGTTCCTGTGTAACCTGCGAGGCTTAAAGGTCCGGGGGAAATGACAAACGTCTCTTCTGTGGTGTTACCGCGGCCCTCCAGGTGTATTGTCGAGCTGTCCGTCATTTTACACTGAAAACATGTCAAGACGTGTTGGTTTTTTTAACATCAAGCTTTTCTTTCTTCCAACGGCTCATTTCTGAAACCCTGTGAGCAGTTCGAGGGGATCCTAGATCTTTGGGGTGGATAACGGATCAACCTGCAGGAGAACTTCCATCGTGGAGCCCTGAGCAGGAGAAGCAGTAATTTGAGTTGGAGCGACTTTTAGAAATACCTCATTATCTAATTCTAGTTCAAAAAGTTTTAAGTGGACTTTTTTTTCAAATTAAATAGTGACGCTCTCTTTGTGTTCAGAATAAACCTGCTTACAGGACGTTGTCCCTATTTACAGCCTATTTACACACAGCTTGCAGTTCATTTATCTGACTTATCTGTTGCTTTCTTATTCAACAGTTGAAGAGATGAAGCTTTGTGTTTGAAGCTCATAATTCTCATCGTTTCATTTGTGAAATGTGTCAACTTTATGCGAATTAGCAGCTCCGCTGGAGCCGTTGTGGATGTTAATACTTTGCTCGAGGGAAAAGGAGAGCGTGTCTCTCCCGGTTTCACTCGGCCGTGTGGGGAGTCGAATTTGTAACCTTCTCCGGCCGTTAGCTTCCTGCTGCTTCGCTATTTGTTGTAGAATGTTTGAGGAAAATGTCAAAAATGAGTGTTCAAAAGGGTATTTAACATGATGCTTTGAGCCACTGTAAAATAACCACATTATATTTGAGCCGCAGAGAAAACATTATGCAGGATAATGTCTTTATTTTAGTTTGACAGAGACATTTCTAGGATCTCACATCTAGTGTTTCTGTAGCCATGATTGTAATCATGAAACAAAGAACCTGATTTGGTTGATTGTTGAATCTTAAAACATCTTCCACATTCTTTTGTTGGTGTTTGATGCTGAATTAGAGTCCCTCAGTTTTAATCCACATGATGGCTAATTACTGTATGTAAAAACACTCAATGCTTATTGCAAAGAACTCAAACCATCAACATCGTGAAATTCGCCTGTTTGGTTTCATGAAAATCTGAAGAATTATTTTGGTGAATTTTGTTGTCATGGAAAAGAAACCAATCAGTCTCCTTACGAGAAAGAAAAGAAACTCCTCCAGCTCTTAAATTGCATGTTTAAGATCCTCCCTCACTGCTTTTGATGTTAGGATGTTTTTTCCACCTTTGCCCCTGAAGGGAAAAGTAGTAGAGAAACAATCAATACTCTTGTTTCCCTGGAGCACGAGAGGTCGCTCGTTGGCGAGATAATCGTAGTTTAGAGCACAAAACTCAGTCAGCTAACTCTCTATTACTGAGTCCATGGTTTTCGTACACTTTTTAGGATCTGTAGTGGTCACCTGACGTCATTCGCTCAAACACAACAATGAAAAACCCCTGATGCTCTTATTCCCCAGTCACATTTGGGCTTCTCTTATCCAGTGAAACAAGTCCAGCATTTCACCACTGCTCTAAAACTCAAACAAAGCGCTGTTAAAGCAGTTTGATTGAGTAATTACTGCTTATCATAAATCCGCTCTGCCATTTGTCTCAAAGCAGCTCCTGCTCACGGGCCGATCCACCGGGGCTCCCATGCGTCCTTTTACAGCGGCTGTTGGATTGTGGAGTCGTGGGAAGAGTCCGGAACAAATGAAGAGCCTTCAGGAGGACGAGTGAGAACTGGTTCACGTCAGACCGTCGGATAACAAGCGTTGGTCTTTAAAACGGCCGGTGTGGGTTTTTCGTGGGGAGAGAAGAGTCCAATTCCTCTGCTTCGACCTGTAACCGCTTTAGCCAAATGTGTGTAGTCTGTGAGCAAACATCCGCGCGAGACATTGACTCCCATTTAAAGGTTACCCGGCGTTTACACTCAACGAGCGGCCCCTCGGGGACAAGGAGGACACGCCGCTGCAGCGTCCTGTTCGGCCCCACGCTGTCTGCATGCAAACCCCCTGCAGAGCTGCACCCGCCTTTAATTGCGTTGTCATTTGCAATAAAAAGATTTTCATATTTATTGGGATTCACACACTCAACTTTTAGGACGTTGCAATAAAAGCAAAAACAAGTTGTTCCCACGTTTAAATAACGAGTCTCTTTACAACCTTCAATTGCACAGATATTAATGTGTTTTCTGATTGTGGGTCTTTTGACATCAGCTGCGTAATCATTTTATTGTGTTCTTCTGATTGGAATTGTGCTTAATTTGCTTCTCTATGAAGATTACGGGAACATTTATGCCAAATAAGCCATCAAAGACCACCAAAGATTATTTTGCATCCATTCTTTTGCTGAGGCAAAGTTTGTTGAGAGGAATCATCAAAGAAGCTGAGAAGAAGCTACAAGAATGTGTCTGTTGGTGCCCAGCGGGGCTTGAAATTAGCGCCTGCCCACCCTCCAATATGTTTAAAAATTAATTGAAGCCAGTGGTTTCATCGGGTCAGCGGCCTGAATACAAAGCTGATACTTGTGTGGAGGCGCGGCGACCAAAACAAAGTGCGCTCTGCACAAAGGAGGCGGAGTGAAACAGAAACGGGATCAAATGTTTTCAACTTTTGATCCCGTGGACTTTGTTAATGGAAAATTGTTGCTAACGATTTCCCAAACGTACGACATGTAAAGCGACAATATCCGAAAAAACAAGGGTAGAAAAATATCTCATTCTCGATTCCATATTAACAACTTGAATGACTTTTTTTTGTCCAAAGTTCACAATGAAAAGTGGAAATGTTTCAATTAAACGAGTCTTATAGCCGCTTCATCGACCGACTCCCCTTGAATGGGACATTATTGCTGCCAAAGATAAGCAGCGGGAGTCACACTAAAGGTAATGCAACTTGAACACGTCTGACTGTAAGAAACATAATTATTTTTCTGCACGTCCGCCTGATGACACGGCGGCGCGCTGCTGTCACGGCGGCGCGCTGCTGTCACGGCGGCGCGCTAATATCAAACAGCGACACGACCGCTCCATCAAAGCCGCGCGCCGCTATCTGAAATTAATCAACACCCCTCCAGTCATTCACATCAGTGTTCATGGCGGCACCGGCTACGAAAGAGTCATTTA
This sequence comes from Gasterosteus aculeatus, assembly GCF_964276395.1. Classification (NCBI taxonomy): domain Eukaryota; kingdom Metazoa; phylum Chordata; class Actinopteri; order Perciformes; family Gasterosteidae; genus Gasterosteus; species Gasterosteus aculeatus. The sequence goes on along the minus strand of NC_135699.1, from coordinate 16,020,541 downwards.
TTAGATCTGAAATGGGGGGAGACGCTGTAAGAATAGCAGCAGAGTTATCGAGCTCTTCGCACATCTCAGAGGACAGAAATGTCCTTTTATCCTCCACAGACGTCCCTGCTTCTATTCGCTGCTGCGCCACACGCTTTGATCTCGCACGTCTTCTCCTGACGTCTCTGCGGCGGATGTGAACGTGGGGTCGGGTTTCACTGTTGGAGACGCGGTTCACCTTCCACGGAGGAACGAATACGGAGGCGGAAATTTCGACGTCAGTCCGCCTACGCTTTTATTAAGGGGGACTCGTGAAACGGCTCTGCTCGGAGAGTCCGGACGGGACGGAAGGAAAGCGTCTTCTCGTTAACGTGGAACGCTTCGGCCGATAACTGCACGTCGTCGTCTCGGCGTCTTTGCTTTTAATTAGCGTGACGTCGCCGCGTGGTTTCGTCCGTCTCGTTACCGGAAAACGGCCCTCGGCTGTTTATAAATGTCCCTGTTAAAGTGAACTTCTGCAGGTTCTGAGTCCGTTTCCTCTCGGTCCACTTGTGAGTCACGTGGTTTTCCCTGCTGACGTTTTTCTTTTGCGTTTGCGTTTCTGTATTTTTGTGTATCTCAAGGCCACATTTGTAGATTTGTGCTGCTTTTAAAACGGGAAACACACCGGCTATCTAACTTCAACCCCCCCCCTTGTCTGCAGGACGTCGCACAGAAGTATTCTGCATTCTGTGTCGTTATTTTACTTGATGTTTCCAGAATGAGCCGCTGATAAAGGACGAAATAAGACGCATCAAGGAGCTTATCTCCTGACAAAGTCAAAGTTAAGAGAGTACAGATTGCCTGACATGTTCAATAAGTATCACTCCTGCTTGATTTGGAAGGTACAAGTGGGAGAAGAAGTGTCTTTCATGCTGTTCCATATTTCAGCAGGTCCTCTCTGGGGGAAACAGAGTGGCTTTGACTCTAATGGGTCCTGACAATATATCTGCTGCTCTTGGTTTGCTTTACTAAGCAGCATATGTCGGCGGTTTGTGAATCTCGTAAGTGGCGGGAAAGCAAAGGCAAAGATCTTTTGAGCCTAATCAATGAATATCACTCTTGAAGAAACAACACCACGATGTTACTGCTCTTTTTAAATCTCTTCACTGCGTCAAACTTGACCTCACACGGCTAATTATCTTCTCAGTTGGGACTTTGCTTTCCTTCTTCTCTCTTTTCAATTATTAAGTCAAACACGCCGCGAGGTGGAAGAGACGCGAGGATCTTCAGGAACTACCACGAATTTGAATCTCAGCTGAGAAATGTATAACAATGCCACGGGAAAATCCACAACCGCATGCGTCTTCCGGGTGGATGAATTATTTATCTCCCCGCTTGTCAAGTGAAAAAGAGGACGCGCAATAATACGTTTAATATCAAATCCATGCAGCGCTTTTCAAATTTTAAAAAAAGTGATTAGTGGCCTCGTGGCCACCGGTTCGGTCCTCGAGAGACTCGAGACTCGAGGTCTGGCTGGGGGGGTTGAGGGTCTTGTTCATGAAGGCAGAGAGGACTTAGAGAGGACTTAGAGAGGACTTAGAGAGGACGGCCTCCGTACAGTACGTTGCTCTGCTACAAAGCCAGTTAAGATAACATGAAAGAAATTCAAAGAGGGTTGAGGACATTCAATTGCGATTATTTAAAATGAGGGATTATGATCACCTAGGCAACTGCTTAAGATTTTTAATAGCTCTATGGAAATAATAAAGGCCGCAGGTAAAGCAAACCCGCAGAGGACGGGAATGTGGTAATTGAGCAGCTTTGAACACGCGGGAAGTGATTCCCGGCCGAGCGTCGGATCTGCTGGATTACGCACATTACACTGAATATATTTAAACAGACACATTTTTTCTTTTTTTAAACGTCCCGCCAGCAAAGTCAACAGACCTGGCGGGAACAAGGCGGATTAACCAGCGGGAAATTGCGCGTGAAAGAGCCTCGAGTGGGAGCGGCTGATGGAGAAACGTGCGTGCGCGTGAGACGGATGATCTGCCGCCCTGCGAGTGACTGTGTGGGAGTTTTAATAAATACTGTAAACAAGCCACCTCTGCGGTTTGCTCGGGGGCCGGCGGAGGACGGGGGCTTGAAGGGCCGGTGCTGTAAGAAGAACCTTTTCAGATCGCTGCATTGAATGTTGCTGTAATGTGGGATCTGTGGGATCTGTGGAATCTGTGGGATCACTGCAGCAAAATCAATGTCCGCCTGAACTGCTTCTAACAGGTCTAATAAAAACAAGGGTGAAAAATACACCTTGATGCTCCAGAATTGGCCCGTAGGCGCGGGAAGGTTACCGCCGGCAACAGCGACTGGTAGCAGGTTTCGCCCAAACGAAAATATGTTCATGTAATGAGATTAAACAGAAAATATGAAAACGCCCACATTTATGCTTGATATTGTGCAAAATATGTAAATGTAAGTAATAATATTCAGGACGGCTGCATTCCGTTCAGGTGTCTCTACGGCCACGATACCAGGAAACTGGACCTGAACGGAACCGAGTCATAATAAACGTCATTAGTTACTGGAAGGAACACATTGTACGGTGGACCTTACAAATATATAACATATATAACATTACAGAAAACTATAATATCTAATAAAATCCTTGGGTGTCTTAGTCACCTGAATAAAGTGTTTACTGTGAAACCCCAAAAATGGGTTTCTGTCAACTGACCACAGCGCAAAAGGTTCATATGTTAACTGAATTATTGAATGAATGAAGTCGCCCTTGTGATTAAAACATTGGACCTTTTGCTTCGTTTTAAAGTAGTATTTCTACTACACTTCAGCTTCTCGTAGGATATTTAAACCCATTCTTGAACCAGCAGCACCGTTCTCACCCTGTCAGAGAATCGCCTGGTCGGAGGTTTCTGTTCGGCAAGATAATCTTCACGTTCACACTCGTGTAAATGTAATCTTCAGTAAACTAAAAAGCTCACAGCATTCCGTAAACACGATGAGCTCCGTGTCTCCACCACCGAGCTAAAGCGCTCCGTCTTCTCATTTAGACACTTGATAGCGGCCGCCTGTTTAAAAGAAAGCTTTAAATCCCTTCAGCGGTTCATTCGCTGTCGTGTCTCATGATGCTGAACAAACGTCACAGCTGATTAAGCTTGAATAGCAACTTCTTTACGTTTTAGGAACCTTCGATACGCATCGACTGTATCTGTAACAGCATCTGCAGATGTTTCCGGTAGCTCGCACCCTCCAGCCGTCCACACCGACTCCTTTCAGTCGGGGTCGCGGGGGGCCGGAGTCTCTCCCAGCATGCATTGGTGTGAGGGGAAGGATACGCTGCTGGAGACGCGGCCAGTCCATCGCGCGGCTAATGCACGGAGACAGACAAGAAGTCACGTTCACGCCCCGGAGGCGATTCTGCGAGGCTGGGGACCGTGAGGGGGGGGGGGGGGGGGGGGGCGAGAGCGAGAAGGCCCGCTGGGGATGTGCCCCCCCCCCGCCGAGACGGACACAAACACTTGGGCTTTTGGGCAAGTTGGACATCTTTTCACAATCACAATTCTCCTGCTTTGATTCCATTGAAAACAGCCGTCTTTTTTTAATGATACAGATCATGAACACAAGGTCGCGGTCTGTTAATGCTTTCACAGGAAATAAGGAATTCATGCACGGCCACCTAGCAGCGGCTACTCCAATGGAATTCCAATTCCTCTGTTTGCCGATGGTGTTAAATGAAGAACGAATGAAGAACAAAGCTTAATTTCAGTCACAATGAATACTAACGCGCCGTTCCCCGGTCGGATGCGTCTCATTCTCTATTCAGCAGGAGTGCTGCTGTTAAATAGAATGCAGAGGAGGTTCAGGCCACATTATCACTTGTTTTTTTTTTTTTCCAACACTGTCGTCGTTTCTGTTGCAGTCACAAAGCACATTCTTCAGTCTTAAGATGCAAATATAGAAACGGCAGCGTCTTCACTACAGGGTGGTTTGAGTATCTTCTCATTTTGTAGGTTATTTGACCTCAGTATGCATGAAGCATGCGTGTTCTCCCATCTAAGATGAAAAGGGAGGCCGGTGCAGCAATGTCTTAAACCTGCATGGGGTGTCTCCAAGTCATGTGAGAAGCTGACCCGACTTCTCTCTTAGTTTATTACCTCAGAAAACAAGTTTACGATCTCAATCTCCAAGTCTGTCGACCTTTAACCCCCGTGGAGTGAGCATGGACAAACATAGGACAGCTATGTCTTATTTCTTTGTACGAGTAAGTCTGTTATGTTTGCTCTGTGCAGATGTTCCATTCATGTTCATCAGCGTCTTCACTTCCTAATGTCTCCGTTCACTCACCAGAGACATTCAGTGTGCCGAATACGTAGCAGAGTGCGAGATAGAGAGAGAGAGAGCTCCCGCTAATATGAATTATAGCGCTTCCTTCCCTTTCTGCGTTATTAAACAGTCAATAGAAATGGGATAATAGAGAATTGTCTTTCACTGTTGAGAGGAAAGTCGTGCAACCAAAGCGTCAAGCATTCAGAGGATTCTTGACACGCTTTCAGCACGTGACGCCGCTTCTAAATGGATTGCAATCTGAGCCATTTACAATCGTGAAGCCTCCGACTAATTGCATTCTCCTCTGCGCCGCAAAGTCATTTCACATGTCGAAGGCTGCACATTTTAGAGTTGATCGTTCGAAGAAAAAACCCCCCAAAAAGACCATTCATGACGGAATGAAGGGATTCTAGCAACAGAAACATTCTTGCGTTGACAATTACAGAAAATCAGCTGTGATTGTGAACACTGTTCTATTTCTTATAATTATTATTTATTTCCGTACAAATACACCAGGCGCCGTTAGACGTGGGTTCATAAGGGCTTTAAGTGCCTTCCATTGACATGAGGGACATGAGTGTCAATCAGCGGAAGCTTCCACAGACTTTATGATTGCCGGACAGATTCTATGACCGCAGTTTGCATCAGAGCCTCATCCAGCAAATGACAAGTGCCTCAGCAATCAGCCGCTCGCCCCCTGGGAACCAAACAAAAGGAAAGAAGACGACGTGATTGCGCCGTTTTTGAAACACGGAGGACACATCGCCGTGGTGGACTCCCAGCTGGGACGGAAAGCACCAACATGGCGGCACAGACGGGAAATCTCCTGGGGTGACGTCACCGCTCGGTCTCTCGTAGTGACGCGCCGTCGTCGCCTCTCGGGAAGACACGCCCCCCTCCCGCGAAATGATCCCGTCCCTCGGGTCAGTGGAATCTGAGATGTCTCTTTTTTTTTTTTGGGTGGCATCACAACTTCCTCCCAAACACCTTTTATTACCTGCGGTTTATGTTCATTCCACTAAACATCACCCTGCAGCCTTCTGGTGGTTTTCAGAGCAGATATTCTCATAGCAGCAAAAGAAAAAGGTGCTACTGATTAGTTTAAAGATGTCTCCGCTCTATTCATGTGTCCCAGCAGGCAATGACTTCACTCCCTTTCTCTCTTTCACATGTCAAAATGTCTTATGTGAAAAAGACCAAATGCTTTATTCCCTCAAATTTGACACACAACACCTAAAAGCTGCTTATTGTCACTACGTGTGAGTGTTTTCTTCAATATTCTCAGTGCAGAGTCGCTTACCAGCAAAACAAAGGAAAAATAATCCCTATTCATCAATACAGGGGAATGATCGACGTGCACTATTAATGAGGGAATCGACCCGACTCCGCCAGTTTTACCCTGAATCGCGTTGTAAGCAAATTTATAAAGTTACAAGGAGGAAATACTTAGAGCCCCAAAATAATTTTATCTTTCACAGGAATGAAACAATTGATTTCCTCTCTTCTTTTCTCTCGCATTTGAACTCCGCTGTGATCAGAGGAGTCTTTGTTAGGCAGGAAAAGAAAGACCAGGACCCAAGATGAGGAGCAGAGACGGGCGGCCTCATTATCGCCCCGAGCAAAAGTTACGGCAATAAAAGTCACGTGACCCGTTTGGGCTCACACGGCGCCTATTTCCCAGTGTGTGGAGACTCTTTGATTCCGCTCACTTTCACGCCGTAATGAGCCGCCGGGTGTCTGCGCTCGGCGGCTCCTCCTCCCCGGCGTGCTGTTGACTGCCGGTCCCCGTGACCTCATTGGGAGGATCCTTCGCCGGGTTCTGCCCGGCGAATCGCCGGAGCTCTCGTGATCCGCCGCGCCGGCGTGCTAATGAGGTCTCTCTGGCTCGTTGGAAATGAACCATTAGCGTTAATCCGGCCCCTAAGAAGAGTGAAGAGCTTCAGCCCATCGGCGTGAAGGTGCTCATCGATCACAGGCCGAGACGAGATGAAAGATTCGTTCATCGCACGGCTCCTTCGGAACACGACTCGTATCTTTTCACCAGTAATTTGCAGGGCATGGCGATGGATGTGTTATTAGCTCATTTGATCGCACACTCGAAGCAGCTTTTTTCATTCTGTTCCATCTGTTAATTACATCACCTGCCAGCCCACCGTATGGGACCCCTGTTCTTCACAGCCGATCACCTTCACCTAATAAGACAAGAGCGACTTTGGATGTTTCCTCTCAGCAAATACTTTAGTGCTGCCGTGCTGACGGTCTAATTAATGCACGAGGAACCATGAACCGTGTCCGGGCGGGGGGGTGGAGGGCCTCCATCGCTGAACTGAAGCCAGAGAAGACGATGGACGGGTGTGTTTATCTGCGAAAATATTGCTTTCTTATCTTTTGTCTAAGCTCCAAGAAACAAAAGCAATGTGACTAAGTCTCTTGGCCATGTCACTCCTCCAGGAGAGTTGTTGGAGGATTAGTTTGGTCTTTTTTTTTCATTATCGTCTCGCTGTTTCCCCTAAAAAAAATACTCGTTATTTCAGGATCAACATGAAGTCCCAGTTCAACTGTGACACGTTGGAGCGCCGCGTCTGAATCATTGCTCCCTCCACAATAAGCACCCCGCTTGTTTGATTGAGCGCGTTTGGGACGTTTACGAGTCTTCTTGAGCCGTTTTTCCCGGTTCTTCCATCAGCGTTGGTGGTGGTCACAGACGTTTCAACGTCCTCTTTAAAATGTCATGATTTAGTCTGTGTGCTGACGGAATTATGGTCTTCAAACGGAGACGGCGGAGCCGCGCAACCAGACGACCGGCTTCAGGACTACAAGTCTGTTTGCTCTTTTTCAAGAGATTATGGATTTGTATTTTTCGATTCAAGTTCAAAGCCGACTTTGTGCTGTACTTACTGCTAATTAGGAAACGTTACCATGTTCCCACGCTAAACTAGCGCTTATCCTAGCGTTAGCTCCAGGCACCGTTGTGCTACACTGTTAAGTAAAAGCAGTGAATCAAGATTTTGGACACTCGTCTATTATCACAGTGTCTAAAAAAGTGGGTTAATACAATTGCACAATCTTGCATTGTGGGATCGTTATGATGAAGTAGTTTGCATCCCATCGTCAGTACTTTCTTTCTTTCTTTCTTCCATTGCAGATTTGTTTATTTGAATTCTGCACCTTTTATTAATAAATTAAATCGAATTATCACCCGGAACAATCAATTCCGAATACTCTAATCTGTGTGCAGCTGCACGGCTTTCAACTCGGAGAGGTCGATCCATCTCGTCCGTTACCACACTGAGTGAGGAGTTACAAGCTGACTCGTGCCTTAATGCTAACCACCGCTGCCCAGCGATGTGAATACCAACGACAAATCAGTCCGAGCCTTCCACCGTCTCTCCCCCTTCATTTCCCTTGAGGGAGGCCAAACAAGCAGACTGCAATAGAAAGGAAAAGCAGCCGCGTAAACAAGCCGTCGATGGCCGAGGTGAGTCGAGCAAAGTAAAGCAACGTGGTGACTGCTTTGTTGTTGAATTCCAATGCATTCTCAGAAAGGGAAAGACTCCTTTTAGCTTCCGGCCCCTGAACTGTTTATTGGGAGAATTAGGACTGGCTGTGGTTGAATGAGGACAGAAGTGAACTAGTGACAGAAGTGAACTCATTAAAAAACAGTGTTGACCTGGAGCAGTAATTTTGAAGGCGGTCCGGACAAGAACCTGGACGCGTTGACTTGCTTCCACTATTCAAAAATCCCTGCGTATGTTTACGACGCATGGTATGCGTCAAGAAAGCTCAAACAGGGCCTTGAAGCACATCGAATCCTTAATATTGGGATTAGACTTTTTCTTTTAGTCAAATATGGGACTGAGGATATTGAAAATTACATTTGAAAAGAAGACTTTTACCTGGTGCAATAGTTTTAATTGCAAATTCTTGACAATTTCAGAGCTCCTGCGATATGCAGCTACAATTTGAAATGGTCTATTGAGACTTTGAGAGGAGAAATAATATATCTTTGCTCCCTTTCTCATGTATGAGGAAGGCAAAACGGCACCCTGATATTGACCACCTTACATTTATTTTTTTCAGTACCTGAAAACCCCCCAGAAATAAGGATGAATATATTAATAACAAACGTGTCATGGAAAATAGTTGAAATATATTAGTTCAAAAAAATTTAAAAAGTTCAAATATTATAGAAGAAAAAAGTCAATAGAAAAGTCATGGAAAAAAGTCACAGTTGAAAAAATATTTGATACAAAATTCAAAATCTTTTAGATCAAAAAATGCCCAAAATGTCCAAAATTGTGGAAGAAAAAGTCAATGAAATGTTGAAGTCAAAAATGTTTTGAAAGAAAAGTCCAAATATGCTAGGTCGAAACATTTTATAGAAGAAAAAGTTGAACAATATTAATTGGGTTGAATTTTATTTATTTTTTTTAAGTCAAAATATGTTAGATTGAAAAATGTCATTAATAACATTTTATCGCCGGTCTGATCGTTTTCTGATTGGCTGGTTATCTAGTGAAATAAGAATATGCAACTAAAACCATGGGCTCAGACGTAATAATGATTGAGCAATCTCGATGCATTGACGACTACTTACTTACTTCCGTTTGTCTCCGCTGGGAGCCAACACCATGTGCCACGTGACTCGAGCCAAATGCTTTCGCCCAATGAAGAACCAAACCAGAAAACCAGGTCGGACCCTGCTTCAGAACAAAATGATGTGGCTCCACCTTTGTCATCTGTAATTTTCTTCGTCATTGCTCATACGGCAATACAGCTGATCACACGGCACAGCTGCTGCCATAAGATGTTTGTTAATCGTGTATGATGCCGCTCCAGCAGAGCAGCTTAGTAATGGTTATTGCTCAACATTGTGTTCATTTATCAATTACATATCTGTTCATTACCTGACGACAGAAGCAGAAAATCGAAAAACGTAAACATTACATTTGTGTTTTCTTCCATTTCTCTTTCATGCATTTTTATTTTCTCCCTCTACCTTTACCATACAAAGACGAAACATTTGTTTTGTTGTATGTGTTTAAGAGGAAGTCGGTAACGAATGCAACGCATTATTAAATATAAAGTAAACATGTTATGCATTTGTGCATTCGTGTACTTTCTAGAGGTCAGCAGGAGGTAACGAAATGGTTCGAGTTCCGCCGGAAACACTATTTTGTCGCGGTGACAAGTTGATATTTTATACTTGTAGAAAGTCTTGCTCAGTATGCATCTTACTCAGGTTAAAACAAATTAATCCCAGGGACCAGTGCCAGGATTGTGAAAAAAAACGACTCAAAACAGGCTAAAAATATCCCCGGCTCATGAATAGCAGAGTGGAGGCCGGAGCGCCGATGATGTCGCCGAGCAGGTGGTCACTTCAGTACCGATTAGCGCCGCAGATGTTCTCCAGCCGACCCGGATCCAGGTGAACTGATTCTGGCCCGAGGTCGTAATAAAGATGCCGGCGTGTATTGTATGTGCACCCTTAACTTTATTTCACAGTACTTTGTCTGAAAGCAGATAACATAGTATTAAGAAATAAAATGAAAAAAACACATTTTTTGTGCTCTTGTTTGTTTCGATGCACATGAACAACAACTGCTGATCTTTCTAAAGATTTCGTCAACACTCTTATTAGACACAGAAGTGCTACAATATGCAGTATAAAAAACATGTGGCTAAATAGCTAAATGAACTAGAAACCTGACAGCTCTCAGAGGAAACTGAAATGCTTTTATAAAAATAACAACAAATGGAGACTCGTCAACAATATCAACATTGAATTAAACAAAAGGAAATTTACACTTGTACACGTATCCCAAAATCTTAAGGCGGTTGAAATATTAAGTCAGACAACCAAGTTAACACTTTAGAAGGTCCTTACATAACACATTCACATCAGGCTCATGAATGCTTCATTTCACATGAATGAGTAAAAGCAGCTTCATGACACACTTCAATGAAATAGACGCAGCTTTGTGACAGAAAATGAACAAAAGGGGGAACTCGTGCCTGCAGTTATACTGACATAATGAATAAAGGGGGAATAAAGAGTAAAATGAAAAAAAAAAACACATCAGCGGATAAATGAATTCCCGCAGGTCATCGAGTTTGTCTGTGCTGCTGATTTTGAGGTGTTTAATATTCACACAAAGCACTGATGTTCCTGTCACGGTTTAACCTCAAAAAGCTGTTCTTTTCTTTATCATACATTGAGAGTTGCTTTATTACAATTCCTCAGGTGAGTCGGAGAGCACAAATATACGGATTTATTGTTCACCCATGAATACGTAGTGAGTCATCATGAGCCTGTCTGCAAAAAGTTACATAAACACCTCACAAAGAATAAGCATTAATATTCACTAAAAAAGATGTCATGATACACAAATTCACAGCCGGTAAGTCAGAGGATTCGGTTTCACATTCTCAAATTTGAATCTAGCACGTTGATAATTCGTCTGGTACGTAGCTTCCACAATATACAAAAAGATTGAACAGCCTAGCAGTTAAAGAATAAAACAAAACCTGTCAGCAAGCAGCAAGGCCCATCCAGAGAACAAACTACTTTCCTGCATTAATCGGATAAGACGTTTTGCAATTTAATACACTGGAAGAAATATTGAAGCGAAGGAAAAAAAAACACATTTGTCAATAGCATGAAATAAATGTTTATATATATATATATATATATATTTTTTTTTTACACAAAAGCTGCCATCGACAGATCAGAAATATGTATCTGTTACATTCATCATTCATCGGGCTCTCGGCGGCCTCTGAACAAGTGACGAGGAGCAGCCGCCTGCCCTTTAACATGTTAGCGATTATTAGCAGGCTTTCAACACCCAATGTTTTCAACAACCGACACAATAGAAAAAGAAGCACGGATCTACGGATGTGTGGTTTTACGATTCCCCCGACCGCGCAGAAAGTATTGTAAACATTTCCGATGTTTCTGCTTTGGTACTAAAAATACAAATGACGGCTGAAGAAACGGACGATGGAGACTTTCCTCACGGGACTCCATCCGGTCTGCGTGAAGCCGGATTCCATCCAGTGAAGACTGCGCTGTGTGATTAAGGGGGACATTGAAACTGAAATCAATCTGGATTTTTTTTTTTAAACGCATGTAAAAGGTTTTAAAAAAGAGATTGTTACAAAAACAGGCGGTGATGGTTGAAATGGCAGAAGGTTCTTCAGCAACAAGATATTCCCGATGAACAGCGGATCGTTTGATAAACCCGAATCAACCACTTATACTTATCCATCTACACAGCAACATTGCAAATATAGATGCCCATATCTGTACATAGTTTTTGTTGAATTAAATATATGCAGGAAGGGAAGAAAATAAAAGTTCTTTTTGAGTGAAACAACTCCTCAAAAAGTTTCAGTAGACATTTCTTCATATATTAGTTTCAGATTACACAACAGCAAATCCACTGTCACAGGACTTGGCCATGCGATACCCCAAAACCCATAATCCATTGTGACACATATACATATATATATAAATATATATATGTATATATATATATGTATTATTCATTTGCAAGATATTTTCTCTTCAATCAATACAGGTTTCCCCGATTAATGCTCTACATAATATGACAAATTTAAAGACTCTGTAACCCATTTTCCTCACACGCAAAAGAGAACGTGATCATCTTGAGCAAGTAGTTGATAATAATAAGGAAGTATCCATTGATTGGAATGTTGAGATGATGCTCTCGTGTCATCTCTGCACTGCGTGGTCCATTTTTATAAAACAGCCAAAGAGGTTATGATTTCTGTTGGGATGAAACGCCTTTCCAGTAGTCTAAAATATCATGCAGGTCCTCATCCTTCGCAAACTGGACTTTCTTACGCAGGGCATGGCCCGCAGCCATGTACTCATCATCTTTGTGCCGTTTGCGGTGCAGTTTGAACTTCTCCCAGATGCTGTGGGAGGGTTTGCAGTAGTATTCCGGACTGGAGGAGTAGCTCAGATTGTGATAGTGGGACGATAGCTGGGAGTACGCTAAGTCTCTGGAGCGGGAGTGAGTGAGAGGCTCCAACATGGAGGATTTGTGGCCGTCGGGTCCCTCCAGCTCCTCTATCTGAGCGTCGGGGTAGGAGTGCCGGTGGTCGCCGTACTGACGCATTTTCTCCGCCTCGGCCCTCAGGATGGCGGCGGCCGGGTTTGCAGAGAGGAGGCTCTCTCCCTTCGGGGAGGTCTTCTCTATGTACTTGGACTCGGAGCGGTAAGGCCTCGGGCTTCGCATGGGCCCCCCCGTGGCGGTGCTGGGCCTCTTTGGCGAGACGTCGGAGGACCGGTGCCTCTGCAGGGAGTGGTGATAGCTGTCCGTGTACCCCGGGGAAAGGAGGCCCGATTTACTCTGCGGGTGTTCGGATATCAGGACGAGCTGGGGCTCGGCGGTGGACACCGCGCCGGATTTCCCTTGAAAAGAGGTGGATTCCGACTTCAGAGCATCTATGCAGTTGTTGATTATCTGATTGACTTTGTCCACCTCTTTTGCGATGGTGGAGATCTCCGCCACCGACCCCTGGCTGTTCCCGGCCATCCCCATGTCGCACTCCCTGCGTTCGTGGTGGTCCACGCCGCGCACGTCCATGTAATTTCCTTTCATCATCTTAGGAGTGTCACTCATCTCCTGGAATTTGTACTGCTCCATTTCAGCCGCAGATGGCAAGTAGGGCATTCGTGCCATGCTCTCGCCGGCCAGCAGCTGCTTCTGCGACATTCGAGAAACGGTCGCGCCCTCGAGCTCTTGTCCGTATTTGAGCTCGATTATGTTCTTCTTCAGGCTGCCGGCTCTTTTGTGCTTTTCGTCTTGCTGGCGCTTTCGACGCAAGCAGTAGTAGACCACGCCCAGGAAGATGACCATGCTGAAGAGGCAGCCCAAAATCGTCATGATGTAGTGAGTGGCGGTCGCGTTGTTCACGTCTCTGGCCTTCCCCTTCAGAGTGCCGGTGGTGATGGTCAGGCAGGTGTGGTTGTGTCTCAGCGAGTTGCGTATGGAACACACACAGTACGTGTAGTTGGTGTGGGGTTTGAGGTTTTTCAGTTCCACGTCCTCTTTCGAAGCTTTCAGGGTTTGAATGTCGCTGAAAAAGCTGTTGTTGTACAGAGACAGGATGTACATCTTCTTGAAGGGGTGAGGGATCTGAACCGTGACGGTGGCGCCTGTGTTCGATACCTGCTTCAGCTTCATCAGAGGGTTCACCTCCACCACGTTGTAGGTGCTGATGGTGATGTCTTCCGGCTCTGTGCCCGAGGGACAGTCTTCCAGCCCGCACAGCGTCAGGTCCGGCGGGGGTGTCGAGGACTCGGTGGGCACGGGGATGAACGGCGTCACGTAGTCGTCCGTGCACACGGTGGTGAGCATGTGCAGCGCGTTGCGAAACGTCGGATTGTTGGGATTCGGGCTCAGTAAGCTGTAGCCGGAGACGCCGGGTGGGGAGTCGCAGACCATCCGCTCGTTCGTCCGGTTTGGGAAAACCGAGAGCCATTTGACAAAACCCAGCAGTTCGCACGAGCAGTTGAAGGGGTTGGTGTACAGCTCGCAGGTGGTCAGTTTGGTCAGACTGGTAAACGTGGACCCGTCCAGCTGCTGGATTCGGTTCATGGAGAGGTCAATGTTCTCTATGTTGGGGCATTCCCAAAAGGCATTGGGTGTCACGGTCTCAATCAGGTTTGCCTGGAGGTAGAGGTACTGCAGCTTTCCTAAACCCCTGAGGACCCCCTCCGTCAGGTTGCGCAACTTGTTGAAGCCCATTTGGAGGACTTGTAAGTTGAACTGAGCAGAAAAGGCCCCATCCTCTATGTAGGAGATTTCATTCTTCGTCAGGTTCAGGTAGGTCAAGTTGGCAAAGCGACTGAGGGCAGAATAATGGATGCTTTTGATTTTGTTTTCATTCAGACGGAGGTCCACAATGGTGCTGTTGATATGCTGTGGGATGGCCTCATAAGGTGGTTGGTTTTGGCTACAAATCGCAAGCCACACAAAGCCCTTTTCACCCTCAATTAACCAGCAGTCTCCGCTGACTCTGCCGATGTTAGTCAAATACACAATGGCTACGGACCAAAACAAGGCACTCATCACCACGCCTGAGCTGCAGGCCATGGGGGCTTCTCTGAGAGTCATGTGCAGGACCCGAAAAAATGAGAGGAGGGGGACGCCGGTGTGGTTTCAGTGCAGCCGCGATCTGGTTGGATTGTCAGCCGGATGTTTAACTGTTCTCTGTAATCCTTTTGTGTGTCTCCTCCTCATTGATGGATGGTATCGTCGCCATGTAGCAATCAGAGCGGTTTGGGGAATTGGCCCGAGTTTCTTTCATTGAGGTTTGCCTGCAGTGAAAACCGCTTCAGGTTGGCTTGTGCTTTTTTCCTCAGAGGTCACCATCATTTAATGGTCTCATCTTACTGTTTCTGCCACCGTCCACCTCTCCGTGTCTCTCGCGCGCGCATGGAGGAATAACCTGCAAATGACAAGAAGACATCGTTGACATTAATTACATTTGATCAGGATAAGAAATACACTCATATTGCATTTGCCGCTTTAGAAACGTCGCATTGGAAGCCTGGTATTCTTGTGCACCGCCTGCCCTCCATGTTCTCGCCCCACCAATTACTGCGTCCACAATTCGAGACGCGTTTGCAGCCCCTGTGGCAGACTCCAATTTAAGGGAACTGTTGGCCAATTACCAGTTGACAGGTTGGGGAAAGCAGGGTCCCTGTTTTCACAGCATTACACACCATTCTGTCAGACACAACGGAGGCTGGCAAATGTTAAGAAGTTGCATTAAATCAATTACACAACAACACATGAGAAGACCCTTTGGATCAATGTATTTAGGATTTTCCGCCCGCTGAAATCCTTGAACACTGATGCTAGAGTGAAATTGAGCACAGGGTGTTCTTGGATGACAGTAAAATGAAATGTAGATCTTTTGTAAAAGGGTTGGCGAGCCAAGGTTATAAAGATTGGAGCAACAAAAATAGCAAAGAGGACGAAAAGAAAAATCTTTCAAAATTCTTTCATCCCCATTTGGCACTTTGTGTTAATCTTGCTGCTCAAATACAAAATGCAGCACACATTTGAACAACCCTAAAAAAACAAACACCACCAAATCAGTCATTATTATACAGCCTTCATCTTGTTATTGTGACAAAGTAATAAACAAAACCTGCTGTTCAGGTTTGTGGTGCACATTATCAATAATAAGGTATTTTTTAGCAAGAGGATGTTCATCCTCCGCCCCGGGTGAAAATGCACGAAGCAGATCAAGGAGAACACTATTTGACGGCGTTAATTAAGTCAGTCACAAGGAGGATATTTAAGATTAGTGTTAACGAATGTATTAATCACTAATTTGTAATTAAGGAGAGTTCAAAATCTACTGGAACTGAATTAAGTAGTATTAATCTAATAAATTTACCAAGTCTGCCTCTGACCAAGGCCAACTTTTGTTGGTGTGGGGGGGGGGGGGTTTCTGTGTTGAAGAACACGGCTCCTCACAACAGCGATAATAGAATGAAATAAATGTGACACTTTATGGCGGAGAGAATACATTTCAACCCCCGCGGTTTGCCATCGAGGACCTGAAGGCCGTTTTATCATGTGGTGGTTTTCCTCACCGCACATCGAGTCGGGGATAAAACACCTGACATCGTTGGGTGATCGGGGGGTCTTACAGGAAGCGTCATGGGACGTTGTTGCACTGAACCATTAATGCTAACTAGCTGTTTTGCGACCCGTATGCTCGACGCCGAGCCGAGCTCCGTGTGTGTTTCTCCTGTTTGCATTATTGCAGTTTGATCCACGGCGCTTCTGGCAGTGAAGCGTCCGTCAGAACCGCTGAGCCAGCTGGACCGCGCCGTGACAAATACCTGTGCTTTCCACGTATCACGTGCACGAACAAACCCCAAAAGTATATTTACTGCCGGTTTGCACATATATACAGACTACGCCAGAATAATAATAATGACACTGAATCTGCTGTTGGGGAAAGTGGGCTTTCCAGCTGGGAATCGTCTCCAACAGTAAACAGTGTGCTGCTCGCTGATAAACTGATAACCGGAGCGCTCAACGTGTTATCTGACGCGTCGTACGTTTGACATAGACTCACTGTAAGCTGGCCTCCGGGCTGAGTTCATTTATTAATCTTTAGCTCAAATTTGCTGTGAATGTGGAAACACGGTTCACTGCTTTTGCTTTACAATTCCCAAACGTGGTAAATGAATGCACGATGCGTGCAGATATGCACAGGTTGCTTTGCTATGTGCAGAATAAATGCTGAAAATCTCTTTTCACGTTAGCGTCAACATGCATGTTTCCGTCTGGACGGCGTTTTAGAACAGAAACCCCTTTTTTTCTGCTCGGCTCACACAATGCTGACAGCTTCAAGGGTGATCCAGTAAAAGCTCCGGTCCGCCATTCAAGCGAGGTAAAGCGAATTAACGAACGCTGTGGTTGGAGGCCACGGCCAACAGAATGCCAAAGGCCGCCGCTACAGAACCACCTTCGCGGCGACAAAAGAGCAGCGGCGGAGGAGCGCTGAGGAGGAGAGACCCCTCGAAAGCCCCCGGGACGGAAACAGGCTGCGAATCAAATGTTCCATGAAATGAATGTGAGAGAAATGCAGCTCTGCAAGGCCACGCGGATCTCGTTGTCGTTCCCGGGGCCCCCGTGACCTTTACCGGCAGAGGCGGACTTCACCTAAAACCCCCCACCCAAATCTCCAGCCGCCCACAGCGCGCCGCCGGTTCAAGACCCGGCGGTGACTAAACGGACGTTTGGGTTTTAACCGGAGAAGTCTCCTCTCGGGTCACGGTGCATTGGCTGGGTTGTGTTTGTCCACAGTGACTCACTGTAGCGAGCCCGCCGCTGACTCACCGCCTCGCCGCTGAAAGCCGTGCATAAATTACAGCCGGGGCTCGAGCCCTGTGCGCGCACACACACACACACACACACACACACACACACACACACACACACAAAGCATGCTCACAACAGTAGTTGACACTGCGCGGGAGCTTCTGCCTGCAGATCTAAAAAATCACAACGCTGCGTCTTAACTCCTGCACTCGTGTCCTAGAGAATCCACAGCGTACGCCAACAAAAAAACAGAACAACCCGCCTGAGGTGTTGAGTCATGCGACAAAGAAAGCAACAAACTACATTAAAATACATCTTTTGGTGCTTTGGTTTCATGCAAATGCGATGATATTGTTTATGTAGATCTCGAAAGGAGCCCGAGGCGTCCAGCCGGGTGTGCTGCCTTTTGAGAGCGTAGGTCTGTTTGTCACCGCAGACCCACTTTCCATAATGGCAGCAATCTGTATGGTCCAGTGCGAGCCCTGAGTGCAGCGGGCCAGAACGCCCGAGGCATCAAAGCTGAGTATATTCCCCTATCAGACACAGGCAGCCATTCCACAGCCTCTTTTCCATTTAGGCTTTATGCGGCGGGTAATGAAGGCTTTTCTCTTTCTGTGGATAACCTATTGAGACCCTGCTCCTTGAACAACGATTCAAACGCCGTCTTGAAAATGTTCCCGCTCCGGTCGCTCAGGGCCTGTTGCTTTTATCGCTTCTGCTAAAGAAATTGTTGCTCGTGAAAGGCGAAACCTTTCAAGGTGGCTGTTAATGTACATAAACAGGGCTCTTTTTTTACACATCCGTAAAGCAACCCGAGTTGAGCAAAGTGTTCGTCCGGCGGTGGCGACAAGCTGCGTCGTACCCCAGGAGGGACGCGAGGCGGACGAGTCGCCCTCGCTTTCAAGAGGAACAATCTCCGGAGCGCTTTCATCTCCGTCCGCGCGCACGTGCTGTACGCAAGCCGACCGCCGCCGCCGCCCCTTCGCCGCCCTCCGTCTCTATCTTATCGATTTTTTTTTTCTGTTCCATCTTCTTTTTGTTCCAAGTGTCAACAAAAAGCGGGACGTGAAAGGATGTGTTTTTGCGGTTTGAGGGCGTGCTGCTCCATTGTTCCTCCCCGCGCTTCCTATCTTGTTCTCGGTGATGGCGCCTCAGTCGGCGCGCGGCTCCGCTCATCCATACCAACGACTGCCCTTTTTTTGATGTCATTGACGATGCTCTTTTTCCCGGGTTGAATGAAAAGTAAGTAGAGATTGGAAGCCAGAAGTGGGGAATCAATTGAGTTTAAATGGAAATACTTCTCCTGGGGAAGGAAAAACATTGTGCTCATTGAGCTGCTGAATTGCTTTGGAGGGAAGAAGGAGGACGGGGGCACGTGTGCTTGTGTTATGTCAGAGGATATTAAACTCATACATTAATTACTCGGGGAATATTGCGTGTAGAATAATTGATCATGGTGATGTTTTTATTGACTAATGTTTGCTAAAGGTTGAGCTAGGAATATTTAAATAATCAATTCATTGTATTTCAAACATTTGTTATTGTAATGTGATTTTATTCTTTGTTTTTAATTAAATTTTCTCCTACATATTTTGCAGCATCACACCCAAACAAATTGCTCTTTATACAGCGGAATGTGACTCCGATCGTGTATTCAGAAGCTATATTTCGGTCATACCAGCTGTCTAAGGAACACTTGATCTAAAGGAAACTAAAAATCTAATCTACATCTAAAAAATGTCACATTAAAAAGAGGTTGTTACTTTTCCTAATAACCAGACTTTTCAGATTCATTGTTTCTGAGTCTAAACGACAGCAGCAACTGCTGCCAATTAGTACATCTAACTAACTTCTACCTGCTAATTGGCTGCAACTAAGCACACGGATGACTCATTCTGTGTGGGCTGGTCTTAATTAATACTAGTGATACATTGGTGCTAAATGTCAAATAACAGAAGCTTTTTGGATAATTAGGGCCAACGGGTGCAAAGGTTGGGCTGACACAGATGAGCGTCGGCATCCTGAATTCGAAACTGGCCTATTGTGAAGTTACATTCAGCCCACTTACCGCTTGTTATTCTACACACGTGTCACACTCCGTAAAACTTTAAATGACTCACTGCCCTGCCGACTCTTGCAAATTCCCAATATCTCACTCTATTGTTCTTCAGTGTATCAAGAGTCCTTCAGCTGGCTCACGACCCAGTATGAGCCGAGCTTGGACCAGAGTACAAAATCTCATTACAAAATAGAAACTTTGGGTGACTCCTCTCAAGGAGACGATGAGCCGCGAGCCGAGTAGCTTCGAGAAAACGCATCGCAGTGTTTGAGACAGACGCTCCTGTGAAACCCTGCAGGAGAATCAAAGCGGAATTAATCAGAAAACAAGGCAGAGGAAAGGTGCGTCCCGCTCGGCATGCACGCCGCCGCCTTCTCAAGCGGTTATTTGGGCCTCGGAGCCGAAGCCTCGTCTGGCGCTTGCCTCTCGCTGCTGGGGTGGTTACGGAAAACTCCCGACTCAGGTGGATTCAACAGGCCGGCTCTTTACGTGTTTATTAAAATCTTATGTTTAAAGAATATGCTGACAAAATCTGCGATAAGACTCACTCCCCTTATCTTTGTCAATTACCTCGCCATGCTGAGTCGAGGTTTCCCCGCCAATTAACCTTCAGAAAATGACTGCGGCTAAATTTTTTTTTGGGGGGGGGGGCGCAGAGCGACGACGTGCTTCTGACTGGCGGGTCAGCCGGCCTCAGTGCGCTGATTGACAGGCTGTGAGCAGGCAAACCATTGATCGGGACATCATCGCATTGAGATCACCCCCCCCCCTCCGCGAAGCCGATCTGAGCCGGTTTGAGCCCAGACTGTCGCTGTGCTCAAAAGCCCCCTGGCAGAGATACAAATGGAGCATTTAATGAGGTAACCTACCTTCACGGGCAGTAATCAGTAATTCAGCCACGGGTAGTGAGTTTGAGAATTTGATGGTGGCGGCACCATGATCCGAGTTTTGTTAATGTGTGTGTGGGAGTATGGATGGCGCTGAGGGAGATGCGCTCATCATCATCGGATTTGGGAGGGAAACGGGGAGAGATAATGACTGTGTTTGAACTTCTGAGCGGCTTTTTTTACAGAACCCGAAAGGAGACAACCAGTAAAACCGCCTCTGTCTCGAAGGGGGAAGTCGTTGTTTCCGACAAGGCAAATTCTCCCGGGCTCCATAAAGGGCGGCGGACGCTACGGCGAGCTGGTGCCTCACAATCACAGGAGTGAAGCGCTTCTTCCGGGCCGCAGAAGGAGGTCTCGACGCAAGACGACGGGTACATCGCTGGGAAGGTTTTTCATCCCAGTCAGGGAGCAGGATGCAACAAATAAAGGCCGGCACATTAGTGGGGATGAACACACATAAAACGCTCCGATAACATTGTGTCAGGATTTGCATTTTTATTGCTGTTGTCCATTTTAATTTACCTCCACGGACGCACCAAAGGGGAAGAGGGAGGGTTTGCTTTGCTGATTTTTGAGAAAGAAAACAACATTTTTTTTATTCAGAGGAGAATGATGGTAGTTTGTAGGAAAAAAAGACTCCCATTGTGCCTCAGTGGCTCGCGCATGTTACGGTGTTGTCACGGCTGTAACAATGCATTCACCTCCCCTTCGCACATGCCTCCTCGCTGGCAGGGATTCCATTAGAATACATCATTAACTATTTAAAAGAGCAGAAGCTTTAATGAGGTTTCCAACATTGATTACACAAGCCGTTAATATAACACAAACCAACCAACTGTCCGTGTTTCCCACGATGCTCCTCAGCCACGCTGCGTTTTTGCCCACTTCTTGTAAAATACCTGTACGAGGGTGTCCAGTCAATAAATGTCACCTGTGCTCTAACGTACCAAAGAGACGAGGAGGAGTCAATTATCATCCTACATCAAAGTAGAAAGGTCAGATGACAAGATATATCGCACAGCAGAGCAACCTGCTTTAACCGCATTATTTAATATGTCCAGTTGTCGACCCGTCTGACCCAATATGTGTTTTCTATTAAAGAATCTTGATTTCCATATCAGTACAATATACAGATTTGCTCCCGTGTCACCGCTTCGCCTGTTGATTTAATTGCTTCATCCCTTCCTGAATAACAAGCAAAACGCAGCGGCTGCGCCGCAAACCCGGATCGCGGATTGATGGGAGACAAATGGCGTCCGAGACGCGGATCGATGACACGTAGCAGATTTATTACACCTTGATATGTATTTTCCCGGAGCCACCTGGGTGAGGGATTGTTGGTCCTGACACCTCGCCGCCCAAGTAGGACAGTTAGACGCCGATACTGATCTGTCATCCATTTGAGGCGCGGTTTCCAGATGTAGCGCTGTCTTCTGAAAAGGACGCGAGGTCACTGCCGGTTGAACAGAAGTAACACAGCAGGGTGTGATGTCAATTTATAGAATTTAAAAAGTTAAATAACAAATAATCAAGTGAGTCGGAGAGATTAAAAAGTAATAAAAGGCAAATGGTTTATCAAATGATACCCGGACAAAATGAATCTCGTTTGAGTCTCTCATCTCGTCATCATCGTTATCTTTCAGACCAAAGGAAGCTTCTAAAGAAAATCACTAAACAAGATTCAAAGCGCCAAAAAAAGATTCTGTACCTGAGTTTTAGCTGCTCATTATAAACACAAGTCACGTCATTACGCTCACCTGATGTAAACCTGGTTCACCAGCATACTTTATTACTTTTCATATTTCATATTTCAGGACGTTGGATAACGTTAGATGTGTAAAGACACACAAAAGAAATGGAGGGGAGGCTTCGAGGAAAGGAAACGGCAGCAGATGGCCAGAGATCCTCCTTTAAAGGAGCGTCGCCTCAGGTTTGTAATCCTTCTCTGTGGGCGATAAAGCCTCAATCATCTCCTCCTGTCTCACTCAGGAACGCGCCTGAAACATGTGCGCCGACCGCGCAGTTATTAAAAACCGCGGAGACCTCCAGTCCCCCCCCCCCCCGAGGTCTGACTGAGTGAGTGGCATGTAATAAGAGGGGAGAGCCGAGGTGTCACGGATGGAGGAAAAGCCCCGTCACGCCGGTGAAAAGGTGACGCGGCGCCGCGGAGAACCGGTCTGTCGGCTCGTAATGAATGGCCGACAGGTGTCCGTCAGAGCCGCGAGGCCCCGTCGTAACTCCCGTTTCGCTCTCTCCATTATTGCCTTTCTCATTGCTGTGCGCGGCGTTTATTACCACCGCGTAGGAGTTCCTCGCGTTGATGTGCTGTGTGCGTTATGTGGGTTCCAGAAAACATGTATTTTAGAGACTGTTGTTTAATTGTAATGCTATTTTAAACACAAAACTTCACACATTTGATCATCTTGGAGACAGAATTCCAGCTTACTTAGCAGCTAGCAGCTAGTTTAGCATAGCGGTGCTGTAAGTGGTCCGTTTGCCAGTAACTCCTCTGCGCAGTTCTCGCCGTGTGTCGCGTCTCTGTTTGTTTTACTTCCAATGCAAACACCTCCATCCATCTTCAGCTACCGTCTCGCTTTCTCCGATCTAACGGACTGCAGCTAGCGGGCGTTTCGTTCCCGCGTAAACCGGAAGAAAACAAAGGTACGTAAACTATGTTAAATATATTTAGTCGCATTAATCGCGGCCACATTAATCGCATAGATTAACGATTTTGGACCCCTCATCTTTTACAGGGCGAAGTCTTTAATCAGGGCGGCCGTGTTTCTTGTCGACGATTCCCTCGTCACTTAATTAATGGACTGTGAAGTACATGAAGGCGGAGGACCGGCGGGGCGGGGCGGGAAGTTGGGCTCCTCGGCGGACGAAGGGTTAAATCCCTTCGATGAGGAGGGAGCCCAATTATTGTCGACCACACAGATGTTTTATTAACACTTGATGTGACCAGTTTAAGGCTCCCCCGGGATCCGTGTCTCTCACCGGCTAATCCATGATGCTCTTTACGGTAATCCGTTCAAATAACTCTTCTCTAGTACCATCAATTAGGAATCAGGCCCGACGGAGGAGCTGACGCTGGGCAGCTTGATGGGGATGGTGCTGCTGCTGCTGCGACCCGGACCCAGATAATGACGAAGCACCAGAGACCTTCAGCAGCGTCTGTTTCCTCCACGATTTTTAGGTTCAATAATCGTATTATGTTGCAGAAAAAGGTTTGCTTAGTTTCATGCTGTCTATCGCCACGACTGACACTGTTTCTTTTTTATGGCTTTTCGCAAATGAAACCAGCGCAGTAAAACAGCCTTATTTTGCTGATGTTTTTGATGAATTAAGTCCATTGATTAATGTTATGATAAAATCGGTGAATTGGACAAAAGGAAAATGTTCCTGACTGAGTGCCGGTGTTTCTTACTGTGGGCTTTTCTTCCTGTATACTTCACATATATCTACACTATGAATTATGAGTCCTCCTTAAAGAATACTGGTCTGGACACTTTTTCTTATCAAATAAAATAATTAAACTGGGAGTTTTTTGGTCCCTCTCCGGCTCACAGACTCGCTAACTTCCATGAGCAGCAGCACTACATCTTCAGTTCTAATGACAGCGGCGAGAGACCCGCCGGAGCTCTTTCATGGGTTGCCAAACTTGTTTTAGAATGGCAATAAGTTGTTTGGCTGGTTGTGTTGCACTGTGCATGGAGAGTTTTTCATATTTATGTTGGTAGAGTTGGTGTGGCAGAAATGTTTCTGGACAGTTGGACAGAAGAAGAATCCCTTTGGCCCCACTTGAAAGGCACGGAGGATTAAATCAAAGTCACTCAATTGATCCGGCCCTCAAACACACGTCTGATGTGTCCAATTGGGTTTTTTTTTTTACACTTGAAATGGGTCCAGATGCCTGTTCTCATGTGATTATCAAGACTAAGGGAAAGGCTCATTGTCTCTCAACTTCTAGTTCAAATTAAAATGACACACAGAAATGAGAAATGCATCAAAAGTACAATCACGAGGACTTCTTTTGTTCCTGATGACTCCAGAACCCCAAATTGAATATCAACTTAAGTGCTTTTTGGCAGAAGTCACACACTCGATGTCTCGACGCGAGCTGATTTAGAAGATGATGCACAAAGCACTGAATGAATCATCTTCAGTCTTCATTGTCTCTGTAGAGCTTTGCTACCACTGAATGGCTGCTATTATCTCGCCTATACTTTTTGAGATTTGACTGCTGGAGTTTCATTTTGGCTTAATGGCCACATCAGCGCAGACCGAGTCAGGTTATTGTTTTCCGAGTTGGAATTACTGCTATTTTTTAAATGAAAGAGCAGATGTTTATAACTACTCCGACTGCCCCGTGAGGTGGCATCTCTCACTTCACAGCGACATGAACCGTGGATGTTTACCTCCGAAGAGTTTGATCTCACTTTGATCACATGAGAAGTTAAACACCAAGAATAAAGTGTTGCCTTTAAACCGACGTCTACTGCTGCTGGCGTGCGCCTGGTTGAAGCCAAAGGCCCTTTTTTACCGTATAGGTCGTGCACCACCAGCTGGTTGGACTTGGGTCATATTACAGCAGAACAAGGACTCAAGCATTCATTGACATTTGCAGACGTATGATTCTACATTTCAGCAGCACGGCCTATTAAAAGACCAGATGACGTGTCCTTTGAGTGACTCGCCTTTGCCGCTGTTCTCGTCATGTGTATTGAACAGTGGATTAGCAAAGGATTCTCCCTGATCCTCTTACGGGGTGTTTACTCATGCAGAGCTGCAGTTGACTCCACAAGAGGAAGAAATACCTGCACTCACCTCGGGTATCTGGGTTGGAATCGGCGGTGTGAGAAAGCATCCCTGGTGACCTCCTGCAGCGCCGACGTTTCACCGATCGCTCCTTTTGAAATTGACGACAGAGAAAGATATCGATAAGTTTCATTTCAAGATGTTTTCTCGAGCCACTGCTTTTGACCGGACACAATGCATTCAGTGGAGGCGACCTTCCTTCGCCGCTTCCGTCTCGGAGTTGAATTCAGCAGCATGAATGTTCCCTTTTTCTCTTTTCAAAAGTCTGAACCACTTCATTAACCTTATCTGGCAAGCAAAGCTGATGAAAGTCTGTGTTTCAGTGTCCGGTCTCGCCAAAGTTAGTTTTACTAATTAATCAAATACGCCCTACGTCCTCCCCCTCCCCCCCACCCTGAAGGGAATGTGCTGCACAAATTGCACGCGGGAGTTTACATGGCCACGACTCTATGCATTTTCATTGGTAAGTTAAAAGCTGGACGAAGCGAAGCTTCCTGCTCGGGAGGGATGGATGTTTTGTATTCACTACAATAAATGAAACAGAAATGAAAGACGATTCATCTCTTCTCCATCTTGCGTCCCCGCTCTCTTAGGATTCTATTCTCCACAAGCGCTCAACGATGCAAAGCCGCAAATTTCCCACGCTACATACAGCACATATTAAATATCCGCGCAAGACGAGCTCCAGATTACTGCGCAATCAGTATTCACGTTACTGCTCCGGCGAAACAATTCTGTGCTCTCCACCCCCTCGTGATTCAGAGTGCGCGGCATGAAACGCAGCGGCGAAATTCAATCTCCAGCAATCGCTGGTGGAGATCTGCAAAATGGTTCGATTTTCCCTTAAATGAGAGCACAATAGATAATGCGATTCAATTAGCTGCTAAAGCTGCTATTTGCATCTCGGTGAAAGGGGTGATGGTTTAAGTGGCCCGAGGCAGCTGCCTTTGGGCAAATGCCCGAGACAACACAAAAAGCAGCGGAACCGAGAGAAAAGGCGAACTCGGCAGTCTTCAGCGGTATTCTTTTAATTACTCGTCATAATGACTCCATTTAGCCGTTCAATGACCCATTTTAGGGCATTGAACGGGCATGGGAAGCTCTCTGTCCTTGGCAGGGACCGTCCTGCAGCTGCCCCGGGCCTGCCATGCTTTAATCCAGAGGGCACCCTCCCCCCCCCCCCCCTCCTCGGGGCTTTAAAGGGTTTGCGTGTTTTGAAGAACGATCGTATGAGGTTCTTATCTATAGTCCGTTTTTTAACGGTGGATTGCGGTAAAACACACGTGGAGGCAGAATGATATTCTGCTGTAGACGGGGGGCAGCAGGAGAACCGTTTTGTAGCCGACGAAATCAAAAGTGTGCTGCAAATGTTCAGAATATTTGTTCAACAGAGAACGGAATAGAAAGTTAAATTCATCTGTGTGATTTTGGTGCATAGATACATATTATTTTCTCTTCTGTTCCCCGTCGGTAATCGGCTGTCTGGCGGCAAGATGAAGGCGAGAATATTGCAGCTACATTAGAGTGTAATATTGATTCCTTTAGGGGGCTGAAATTGAATAGCGGACATTGTTCTGCTCCAGTGCTGATTCTCCTCTCTGTTGCTCCAAATGGGATAAAGTCAGAAGGTACATACATGTACAGTGACGTGTTAATAACGAAAAGCCGGTGGATGCTGCATTAATATCTTAATTGCTCCTCATAAGACGTGTCGGCTCGGAGGAGGAGGGACGGATCCCATATGGTTTTGAGGAGCTGACGTTTCTGGCACGTCTGCAGGACGCTGACCCAGAGCATTGAAAGGTTGAGCACCGGCACCGCGTGACCGACTCGGCCCAGCTGCTGAGGCGGCGAGGAGGAGCGCACGTGGACGTTAGGACCGAAATAGCTCGCCGGAATCAATCAGAATTGAAATCGTGGCCAATTTGTTTTGTCGCTAATCAACTTTCTATGAGACGACTTCCGTCACACAGTAGTAATATTCAGTTATCGTGCTTAAAGGATGTTTAGGTTAATTTCCGATAATCTGGGCAAAAAAAATCCAATTTGGAACACGTGAGCAGAGGGATCGGCCGTGTGTATTTATATTTGCATGAATAAAGAAGTCAAAGTATGCAGAAAAGAAGTGACCTGGAGTCAATGCATGTGTGCCCCCTCGTCCTCTGGTGCACCATCTTGTGCCTCTTCATTAACTGAGGAGATTAGTGAGCTTAAGTGCTCCACAGAGTGAAGGCCTCACATTCAGAACAACAACAGCAGAGAGTGAAATCGGCCATGTGGTTCCAGCATCTCGTCCCCGAGCAGACGTTACTTATACATGAGACAATGCTGAGCTCATTAAAAGCAGGAGGTGTTCCAAAAGTAGGATTGTCAAGAAGATCTCTTCCACATTTAAATACACCGCTGGCATTTTGGTCATCATGATGACCAAATCATCATGAATGCTTTTGATTTAACGTCATCAGGTTTAGTTTCAGATTCAGTTTCAGACGAAAGCGCAGCTCGCTCGGTTGTTTGTATGTTAACAATTCCAACTGTTTCCAACTGTGAACCTCCTCCAGCAGAAGTACGTTCCCCTGGAAAGTGTAAACGATGGCGCAGTTTGTAATTATTGGCGCAGTTAGATGATTTATTGATCTAATTGGAAACCGGTATAAGTGCCTATTGCAAGTCCTTTGTTTTGTCTGCTGATCAGTCCGCAGCATGTTTGATTTCCAATAATGTAAGTCAAAGAAAGATTCCCGCGCTCGATGAGCCGGCACCATAAAACATTTGTCCTTTTGGCTTGAACGCTTAAAAAGATCTGCACATCAGAAGTATCTCCTGGAAAGGGAAGCAGAGCCACACATGCATTTCTTCACAAGGACGGGGAGGAAAGTCAAATTCAGCATTTTGAGTCGAGCTCTGAGGAAACTATTTTGAAAATGAAAGAGGTTTAAATGTAGCAGATGCAACTGTAAAGTGGATGCAAACTGTTTACAAGAAGATACGACTGCGGCTCTCAGAGTTTGACTCCTCGGTGGATCCGGTGAGCAGCAGATGGAACCAACAACCAGCAGCAGAGAAAGTTTCCTCAGAAATGTGCTGACCTCGGCACACAAATTCTGTTTGGTACATGTGAGGGGGGAAAAAAACATAGACCGGTGAACTTCTTCATATTGTATTGTAATATAATGTTTTAACCTGCGTTGTTGTAGCAAGAGAGGATAAATCTCAGTGGTTAAGCGGTAGGAAGGGACACATGGTTGGCTCCTCGCGTGGCGCACTTCAGTCAGAGTAACCCGCATCGGATCATCTTGACACAATGACAAGGTTTAGGTGGCGAATACATCTGCTTTACGCTCCACGGACCCCGAGCTGCCAATCAAGGGGCTCTTGCGAGATGCTGAAGAGGGTAGAAAAGTACATCTGCACAACCTGGAGCACGAGGCTGAGCAGCGCCGTGGTGTAGAACCATAATCACACCAAACAGATCCGGCGGAATGGCGGTGTTACATCGGGATGTAATATAAACGCTGGTGGATCCAATTGATCGTGACAAAACCGAACCGGAGGCGGAGTTATTCAGTTCACATGGTATTTTCTAATCTAATGTGAGGTTTGCATCTGAGTGACTCCGAGAGCCTCAGTAAAGCCTGAAGGTGTCGGAATGGAGAAGCAACGCGGCTACTTTCCCCTTTGGAAACACACAAACAACAAGCCTCGGGCAAAGCTACACACACACACACACACACGCACACACACACAGAAGGCTTCCATTCAAACACTTGGCCATGCGCATGCGTTTGCACACAGTAAAGTTTGAAATTGCCTTCCTAAAAATAGACATGCGGTAATACTTACTGTAGCCTCAACCATAGCAAATGCTATCTACAGTAAAAAACACATTTGGAGACAGAATGGGTTTCCTGATAGCTTAATGAAAGCAAGATACTGGTGTGCTATTCCTTCACTCATTCAATATTTAACTAGCATGGCATGCTTTCTAGAGCACACATAATTATGTTGTAATGGCTCTGCAGGAAAATAGAACATGGCTGCTCGTGGACTTAACGGCGAAATGACTGTGTGGAGGCTTTCTGCCGCACGGAAAGAGAAAGGAACCGTATGAGACGCAGGGTTTTCTTTGCTATGAATGTGCACATCTCAAGTTGAATTGTGCACGCTGCCTTAAATAGATGCAAATATTCAGTCGTATAGTGGCTCGACAATTTAGGTGATTTAAATTGTTAATGATTCTGCCAATAAGCCACCTTCTAGTCATATACTCTACACACTGAATACTTTATTTTCTGTATAATATTTCTACTATTATTGGATGTCTTCACAGATAGTGAAGGGACTGCATGAGAATCACTGGGTCGGCATGAGGTGATCATGAATAATTTTGATTAAAAAGTAAGGCTCTCCCCATTGTTCCCTTTATTCTGTTTGGTCCCCTCCACATTTAGAGAACAGCCATAACATAGAAAACGTATTTGCTGGACTTGTGTTTTTATAGACAGGGTCAGAAAACCCAAACTTAATTAAAAGTGCTTCAACGGTAATGAGGTGAAAAGCAGCGTCATGCTCGGTCTGCTGGGGCCTGATACGGAGGCCCCCCCCC
The DNA here is from genome assembly GCF_964276395.1 of Gasterosteus aculeatus. NCBI lineage: Eukaryota > Metazoa > Chordata > Actinopteri > Perciformes > Gasterosteidae > Gasterosteus > Gasterosteus aculeatus. Next base: position 15,990,982 of record NC_135699.1, on the reverse strand, counting down.
CGGGGGCCCTTTACGGTCCTCGTGAGACGCAACGTTCCGTCGACTAACGCCTAACCAACCCATCTCCACCGTCGTCAAGACGGCCAGAGCCGGTGTTGCCGTGACGACGCGTCCCGAGACCTATGGGCCGAGGTGGGCTGCGAGCGACGGACAGCCTTCAAGTTTTCTGCCTCGTTTCCCGTCTCCTCTGCGTTACGGCACAAACGCACACGCAAAACATCTATTTTTCATTTGATCCTACGACAGATATCACGGATATGAAATGAAATCAATGTACGGACAAAAATAAAAGACTGCAGCATTTCAGATTCCCGAGGTGAGAAGTAAACATGCTTTTTGCAGATCGAGACCCTGAACTGAGAAAGTATAAATGGAAACCACTTCATTCTGTCTGCCGGTATTACCATGACAACTCATTCCTGCTAGAATCTAGGATCCTTTTGATGGTGTGTTTGAATTCATGTTGCGAAGGTGTAGCCATCATTGCTATTATTTGATGATATAATATTCTCCTGACCATCTTTAATGTTGTCCCCGTGTGGAAACCTCGTTCCAGCGGTGCGTTCACAATCTATACCTAACCCTAATCCTAACCCGTTCTGGGGACAGACCGGACCTACGCAGGCCGGACACCTAATAAGTAGCCGTAAGCTGCGGGGTGTTTAGTTTCGCCCGGGGAATCGTTCGTTACGCGCTGGATCTTTCTGCCTCGTACAGTAGTCTCCTCTTTGCTCTGAATAGTGAAGAACAGAAACAGGAGTGTGTGAGCGAGAGCGGCCCGTGCACACTTGCATGTGGATCAGCGAGCGATGTTCTGTTCACCATTGTCCATCAGGAACGTCTTGTGAAGCACCGTAATGACTTTTATTCCGGGTCAAAGTCAGAGCTCTTGAGTGACACGGCTGGGAATTAGTTATTATCTGGAATAAGTGGGCCGGAATGATGAGGACGACAAGAGCAACAGTGGATCTGCACGGTTTTACTCCACTGCCTTTGATGCTTTCAGCAGATTTTCTTTGGGGGGGGGAGAGGGCCTTGTGTGCTGGTACTCTGGGATGGACGGAGACCCTGGAGAACACGTGCACGCCGAAAACAGACTAATGCACGGAGGCTCTTTCAGCAAAAGAAAGGCCACATGCTACACGGTGCACTTTCATCTATGCAGATGCGTGAAGTCATGTAGAGCACATGCCGTTCCTGTTCAGCAGGGATGACGTTCACTATCTCTGAATATTTAAAAGGAACTATGGACACTTTGTTTGTCTTTCTTTGCGTCTAGACGCCGCCGAGGACGGAAAGCCTTTTCTCTGATACTTCCACTGCAACACAAATGGTGCATTAAAGCGCTGATGTCGCAGTGCAACTTCTGCCCCGCGGCTTCCTCTTAATTCCAAATAAAGATCATATCAAGAAGCAGCGGCAGAACATCTCCAGCAATGCTACCACGATTAAATTAAGACCTGCGGCGGAGCAAAATATCAACAGCATTCATTTGAAATGGGTCCTGTCATCAGTGCCGTTGAGACACAAGTTCAAACTGTGATTGTGAGTTCACCCTCACACAGAGAGTCACCCTGGGGGGACTCTCTGTGTGTCCAGATGAGTGTGAGGTCCACGTAGCTGCAGTGTCTATACGATAACATGGAAGCCCGCCGTGTGCAGAGCGCCGCCACGGCGAGCAGTTTGCAGGCTCGCTCAGCTGCAAGTGCTGCAGAACGTCCAGTGTGTTCATTATTTAGCCGGTGTGGTCGGCGTTCCAACCTCCTGCTCACTTGCTCTTGTTCATTTGCACATTAAACAATGGGGAACGCTGAGAATATATTTGAGTCGCTGACTCATGAATACGGGATTATTCAGACCTCGTTTTTATAGTGGCGCGAGCCGCAAAGCCCAAGGAAAATCCCTCCCGACCCCTTCCAGCCTCCTTTTCCAGGTGAGGGCACTTAAATCTCCCTGCATCCCGGCCCGCAATGAGCCCATTCAATAAATCACAGCAGAACGCTCCTCCTTGGACGCTGCAGACGCTAAGGCAGCACAACCAGTGGCGGAGAGGAAGGGCTGTGATGACTCAGCAAACTCTCTGGCGAAGGAGGCCTGCTCGCGCTCTCTCTCTTTGCAGACGTAAGTGATGCACGTGAGAGTTGAGATCGGTGCAGAAAATCACCCCCGATTCCTGCAATATGAGTGACGATTAGAGTAATTGGCTCCTTTGACGGAATTGAATAATTAAAAAGGGAAAATGAACAGACATCATCTATAATACAAAGAGTAGAAAGTAACTGGAGATACGAGCGGGACAGGGCATTGTTGTCCGCGAGAGAGCCGGTCAAGAAAAACTGACCGGTGGGGGTAAAATTTCACGGTTCAACTTACAAAGTACAGCGGAGAGTCTGGAAAACGAGCCTCTAAATCAGCGGCGCTCGGCGCTTGCTTAAGACCACGTAGCACGTGGAGCTAATTCTATAAACGGTAGATGAGAACAACCTGTGCACTGCGGCTACTTCCCCTTTTCCTCAAGCAGCACTCATGGGATGGGTTGGGTAAGAAGCGGAGCGCCTGCGCGGAGGCCATTATTCAGTGGCTTCATATTGATGGGTCTTGCCAGGGTTGATTCATTAGAGGGTTTGAGTGCGGCTGCTAATGTACTTTGGATGTGGTGAAGCAGTCGGTCCCCTGCAGGCGTTCTGCTCTGCAAAGGGAAGGGAACGTTTAGACGTACCAGGACGTTACCCTGCGTGTTATTAGAAACAGCTTGTAAACGTGCGTTGTGTTTTCACTGAACACATTATGGGAGGAATGTGCGTAATGAGTTATAAAATAAAAAAATAAAAAAATCACCTCCATTATCTGAGTCATCCAAGATTCAAAGTTGTTATTAAATTCTGAGTAGCAGCCAACTCACTACCCGGAATTATTCACTCAGTTGTTCAAGCAGAATTAATTCCACCACCCAAACTTTTTGTAAGTGCTTATTAAAGCACATTAACCTTGTGCACTTAGGCCTTACTTTTTCATCGATGTGCTCGCAAAAGTGCTGTTTTTTTTCAAAAAGATTTGTCATTAAGAGCTTGTTATTAATTCTGTTTCAATTCTTTTTCCACTTCGACCAACATCATTTCAAGTCTTACTGGAATTACTGGTTTGCTGCTAAGTGCGTTTGGCGAGGTGGTTGTTGCATAACAATAAAGGGGGTGCAATAGTTTAAAACATCATTCCAAAATATGAGAACGTACAATAGTACGAACAGAACAAATGAAGAGTGTGTCAAGTGTGGTGTAGAGGGAAGAGTTGAGCAGGAATGTGCAAATACAATGTGTGATTACAGTGACAGACTTATCTGAAACACAATTAGCTGATGAAAGTGTATTTATATGTGTGACATAGACCAGAAAAGGCTACGACGATGACACTATTTCATTTATGGTCCATTGAGCAAACTTTATGTCAGTGAAACTTGTGCTGACGCCTGATTAAATTAACCTCTTAACTCTGGGAAATAGGTCACTAAATTCGCCAACCACACTGTTTTCAGGGTAATTAAATGATGTCAGTTGCACAGGGAATTTATCTTAAATGACGATGGTTCATCTTTCGAATCGGATATTAAGCAGCTCGTCTAAAAGGCCGCAGTGCGGTTTCTCTAAAACAGCTTTTCATAATTCAAGTTAACGAGTGAAATTTCTGCTAATACGTCAACTTCATTAGCATGCAACAGCTCTGCTATGAAAAAACATGGAAGACGGCCTGCTGTCTGCTGTGATGGATTACCAATCACAAGTAACACGAACCCCCACAAAGACAAATTCACCTGAGGCAGAGATGATTGAAAGGACTTCATCTAAACAGGCTGACGGGTTTGGATTCAAGCCGACCGTTAAATAAAGATTCTAATGAACTGAGGCAAAACCAACACAGGTTATTTCGTCATTTGGGGAGTATTTTGTCAAACAAACACATCAGATCAATGACTCAAGGAAAAGTGTATCTGTCTCTATATTTATAAGTAGAATATTGGTCATTAATGCCCAAACAACCTCTGATCTCTGAATTCTCGCCAGGATGTGGAGGGAAAACTTGGATGTTGGGAAGAAATGAAGACTTGCAACATCTGTAAATGTCCGATCGGCATCAGGCGGCACGTTGAGACTAATGTCTCATCGCTGATGCCGAGGCACAGACGCAGTTTGGTCAACTCTGTTGGAATTCATGTTGGTGCTGAGCTCATGCTGAGGATTGTAGCAGGCTGACGACATTTGCATCTGTCACAGCAATTGATTTAATGTTCTTCTTTGGGGTTTATCAATATGTTGAAATATGCAAATGAGCTTTTTGTCAAATACATTTTCTTGAAATCAAAAATCTGTGTCACAGCAGTTGAATGTATTCTATCTACAGCAGACAAACTGCCGTGTCCGTGTCTGTAGATCTCCCCCAGAGATCACTGTAGATCTCCGTAATCCTGCATCTATGGTTTGGGTCGCTCATCAGGAAGCTCAATTCCCTCTTTCAGATGTTCGATTGAGTCCACCGAGTGCTCCACAAAGCCGGCTTCTCTATCTCTTCCTGCTCTTTGTGGGAGCCTCTTTCTTACTGTCGGGAACATCAGTTATTTTCGCTGCTGGAGAAAAGATGTCCGAGACGAAAAAAGGAAGAAAAAAACACTCTGAAGGTCTAATTTGTTCCGACAGGTCAACCGTCCTCTTCATCTTCTCTGCTGATGTAACGTTTCCATGGTTTGTTTTTTTCCGTGTTCTTTTTCTCCTCCTGGCAGTTTGTCTAAGAGACGTTTCTTCCCCTCTGCATCCGAGTTTCTCCTCCTGTCGACTACAACACAACGCACAACTCCCTTTTCTTTACCCTGCTCTCTTCTCCTTAGTTTTGCATTATTGAATGCGCTCTCCACTCTATAAGGATCATTTCCTGACTCACTCATGGATTAAAAGTCTTGCCTTCGGTGCTCAATGATAACTGTATTTTTTTAAATTTATTTTCCCACTTATTTTGTGTCTACCTAACTAATAGAGACAACAATTTCTAAAATTGGACAAGTATTGATCGAGAGCGCTGGGGACAACCGCTGCTAATTGGCTGCTATATAATCTTGTCAGGACACTACGGAACCTTCATTCAATAATAATGCGTTTTTTTTGTCCCCCATTAGTCATTTGGACACAGAGACATTGGAAAATAGGGTCTAGGTTGAAAAATATCAAAGTTATCCTTTAATGCCTCGTAGAGAAACGCTTGCACAGCAGAACAAGCTTGACAAAATAATAAAGTCATACGCAATGAGTGACTGAGCTAAATATAAGAGAGAGCCAGCAGCCACGAGGTCGTACATCACAGCGCTAAACACTGCAGGTAGGATGCTCAGTCAGTACGAGGGAGACTGGTACCCGCGATGTGGAAGCGGCTTTCATCGCAACGCTTCAACATGGAAAGTACGTAGAGAAAACCAAATGTTGAATATGGGTTCGTATCACCAGCACGTCGATCGATCGAACAGAAATCGTGCCGTCGTGTTCTTTCCTGCCACAACGCACGAGACGAACGTCACTGTTTTCTGAATCAGCGTTTTACGATGAGTCGTGTGGAGGATTTCCCCCAAACGGATCTGGTCATCCCACACGGGAGATGTGCTTTTCTTGCAAAAGAAACAGTATCCGCTCAGTCACATGACTGACTGACGTGTCACGTGACTAGCGGGTTACAAGCGACTTGGGAGCCCGACAAAAATCCACTCATATTTTCATTGGCCGTCCAACACCAACAGGATTTCAGGACGGTTTCAATTCTTTTTTTAATTTTTTATTCTATTGTTGAATAAAGTGACAGATAATCGGAATCGGCAGCATTTTTGGAATCACAGCTTCGCGTCTTTTGGGCTGAGTAGAGTAGAACAAACCCGCGGAGAAACAGTGCTTGCTTGTGGGAGCGATCGGGGGACGGGGGGACGGCGTCTCCGGCGTGTGGACCTGGCGTTGCTGCTCTAAAGCTGCACTTCCCGCCTTCCTCTTGTGCAGTTAAGGTTTTTTTGGAGCGGCCCCTACAAAGTGAAGCTCCCCTGAATGGCGCATTACTGAGGTATGATAACAAATGAAACAGCCCATTAGCAAAGCTTATCTTTTCACAGCCGGCTATCGCACAAAGGCCCACATGCTTCTGTCCGAGGCAGAGAGCCTTCCTCCTTATTTTCCCTTTGTCTGTCTCTTTCCTCATTTGTCCCCCTCGTTTTCACTTTTGCTCTCATTTGTTCATTGACTTTCTTTCTCTAATGCTGCGCCACAAGTGTTGCAGTACCCGACTCAAATAAGTCAATACATCTAATCCAGACTGATTTCAGTTAGGATACGTACAGCGGCCTTTAGTAGAAATGAAAACTGTTTGTTCGCCTACGTTCAACTTTTGGATTCCCGTCTTTTCATAACGTTCCGCGTCTTTTCTTTGGTACTCGTATCACTACTATTTTGACCTGGTGGGATTCATTGGTGGCATCTATGCTCACGTTGGCTTTTCTCTTGATACTGTACTAAACTGATCTCTCACGGAGGAAGGAATTGCCTTAATTGGCATAAAAGGCGAACAAATTCACATTAATTCTCAGTATTCTCCTTATGACGCAGTAGTAGATGCAACGGTCCAACAACGCGTGCCCGATTATCAAGACATCGAAATGCTCAATGAAGAGAGTCAATGAGGGAGACAGAGAAGCAGATTTTGTGTCTTACGTTCGAACCTTATTTTTTATTTACTGGTTATTTGTAGTATTTTACAGGTTGAGGTTGAACATGCCATTTTCAGACTACTCTAACCACAAATGTTTGGACCCTTGAATACTCCACTACGGTGCAGTGACGAAGACGACCAGCTTCAGTGGACAAGAATATCATGCTTTTAGTCTTTTTTCAGACAAGTGCACTTAAAGCGCAGTTCTAAAGGTATTTGTCTCTGCTCCTGGAGAATCCAGATGTTTTCCTTTGCACGTGCTGCATAATTCATGAAACCTGAGAGTCAAGGTAGAGATTGTGTTCACCTAAGTGTGATTTTCTCATCCCTCCTTGCTTTGTCTCACTCTTCCTGGCTGCTCACCAGCCACCTAAAAGCACCTGTGTGCTGACATCATCGCTCTACCAGGGCACCTTAATAGGAGGCCTAGGGGGGGGGGGGGGGGGGGGGGGTGTAAAAAGCATTAAACCGAATACCCTCAATTTGAGCAATCTGCAAAACGGACATTAACACCAGAACAAAACCCTCTGGTGTGAAATATTGCGTTTGTTTACCATGAGAGGGTTCTGCCTTCTACTGTGAGCGCACACACGTTCAAATACCAACCAGAGAGCAAAGTTCCCCTAAGAATTTTGTTTTCATGTAATTTTCTTCCTGCTTAAATCAGCAGTTTTTTTGCCCATGTACGTATTCATGGGATACACAAGCTAATGCCATTACAGGAACAGTACATCCTGCTACAATAAGGGCCGCCCATCAGCTTCCCAACGAAGCCGCGACGTGTCGGATTGTTCCTATTGGACTCGTTTGGCAGTTTCACATTGTCTACGGTCTATTGTCTCCCCCCCCCCCCCCACCCCCTCCCTCCCTCAGCCTTTCAGGGTAGATAGGCATCGAGATTAAGGGTTAAAATATGAGGGCCGAATTGGGCGACCTCGAAGATAATTACACTTGCTGTGTCGGCGTCAGGGCACAGGACGAAGTAATCGCACTTCATCACACACGCTGGCAGTGAGAGAAGTGGTGCTGCTCCCGTAGGACCCAGTGGGATCCTTCTGGATGGCCCAACATACGCTAATATCCCCGAGAAGGCTTCATGCATATGTGCTAAAGGGCCCTATAAAGGCGGACCGGGATGGTAGAGGGAACTTACTGTCCTTCGGGCCCCGTAGCAGCTCGCGATCAGTCAGGTCGATCTATAGTGTCGCCTGATGGGTTTTTTAGAGCAGTAATCGGTGAATGAATCCAAAGTATCCCAACTATCCCAACGATTACAACTAATTGTCTCCTTGAACGTTGAGTGCTATCGGTGTTTGCTCTTGATCGTGACTGATGTGTAGCATCTTAATCACACACACAACCACTGTTACCGACCACCAGAGCGGTCGCATGCTGCTTTGAATGAATAATGAATAATTGACTATATGACTGTACAGTTGAGTTACAATGTAAAGGTTCTTGTTAATGTGGTCGCCTTCTTTTTTTAGTAGGGTCTTTGAACATTAACATCAACTTGCAGCCAGCCTGTTAGAAGCTTTTTCAATGCTTGTTTTGCCTGACAAAGGCCCCCAGTTACCTCCATCATATCCCCACCGACCAGACGGGCAACGTCCTCAGAGGAATGCTGTACGACAAACGGAGGTTAAGAAAACGAACCGTTTTTCCCACCTGGAACCGACTGTCAGTTCATTGAGCATCACAGCTGATCCGTAGGAAGAGGTACCGAGCAACACTTCAGTCTATCTTCCCTCTAACACGGAAAGGCAGAACACCATCGGCCGCTTGACTTTCCTTCAGCACCCGACACGCGTGTCCGTCAGCGTGATGTTCCCGATTGACTCGTGCCTCAGTGCTGCGGGAAAAGTATGACGCTGTCTGTCTGTCTGTCTGTCTGTCAGGGGCTTCTTTTGTGTGTCCGTTTGCCCCCCCTGGTTCGCAGGCGGGTCGTCTCAGTAGCTTCACCTGCAGAAGTTCCCCGCCGCAGGGAGCGCCTATAAGGGCCCCTCTTCACAAAAATCAGTGGATTGACATTTTTTCTTGTTGCTGTCCACCTTCATTTTCTCTCCAGAATACGCCGATGAAACATAGAGAGAGAACAAGTCTCCTGCCTGAGAGGCCCAGACTGCGTGCATGTTGAGCGCTCTCCTCTCGCCGCCGCCCCGCGAGGTGGGAATCTGCGGAGGCAGGCGTGAAGAAGCGGTGCAGAGCGAGCGTCTGCGGGGGCTTTCGGCAGAGAGGAGGCCGAGGGGCCCCGGACCGCCTCTCAGACGGCACCCGGCGAGCACCTTCAGCCTCCGCGCCCCGCAGGAGCCGCACCGGGTCTCCGCGGGGGGCGCGCGGGGGGGGGGGGGGGGGGGGCCTCAGCCACCGGCGGCCTCTGCACAGGTGCTTTATTTAAATGCTCCGCTTCGCCTCCAACGTTGGGTGAAAGTTCTGCACGTAGAGAGAGATCGCAAGCTGTTCGAGATCAGGAAAACCACAATGGGGAGATGGAGCTGTGCTTTGCTGTGGATTCCCTCTGTAATCCTCCACGCAAGGCTGTGAGACAGTGAACGGGATTAAACAGAGAGCGTCAGCGTGTGTCATTCAGTCGCATTATTCTGAGACGCAACAGTTTATCTTCCATTGTTGTAACTGTGTGTTCCTACAGTGATGCAGAAAAGACGTTTGTTGAAGCTCAACATTTGGACAAGTTTGTTAATTTGTAGTCTGGCAATAAGATTGATAAAAAGATTGATACCATTCTAATATCTGTGCAGTAAATGTGAAAATAGAGCCAGCAAAGGCTTTGCGTTTAGCTTAGTTCGGCAGCGGGACTGGAAACCGCTTCATAAGTTTCTGCCGGTCTTAAACAAATTAGAAAACGCATTTTGATTGATATGTTCTGGAGGTGCCCGTAGGAGGTAATCTAACGCTAAAACCCAAAAAGCAAACAAGCAATTTTCTTTAAATCAGTTATCGGTTAGTCCAATCACAATACCAATTCAAATGTATTTGTATTATATCGCATATCATTGTTTATATAATACAAATATTGCAAAAATCGAACGGTCAAGAATCTAATAGTCACTTATTTGCAAATAATTGTCGTATTGAGAGATTAATAATCCTTTAAACTGGTTTCGGAGAACCTCCGATGTGCAGATGTCTGTGCCGGTGTGAGGAACAACAGTCTGTGTGTTTTCAGCGACTCTGCGGTACCGTGAATCCACCTGACCGACCAGCAGACAGTCAGGTTTCCGCCTCTCCGGGTTTCCTGTTGCCGTGTACGACCGAAGACGCGACGTCCCCTCCGGACTCACGCGCTGACCTTCAGACGTATTAGATCAGCACGGAGGGGAACGATGGGGTGGGATGTGACCCCCCCCCGAGGCCGCTCGATACCTTTTCCCGACCGCGGCTCAAATACAACCGTGCGTGTTCTCAGCGCGACGAATGACGGACGGATCGAGGGGGATTGGAGGCGAGCGAACGTGAAATAAAAAATAAAAAAAATCACGTTTTTTCTGAACCCCCCCCCCCCCCCCCCGCCCCCCCCCGCGGACCTGAACGTGCCGAGAAGGAGAGGAAAAGGTGCGCCTCTCTGACGCGCTTCTGCTGCGTTTTCAAGTGCGCGCGTTCGCCGCGTGGCAGAAATCAATTTACGGGAGATAATTGTTAATTTCCGAGGGGAGAGGAGGAGGCGATGAAAGGCAATAAAAGATTGAGTCTGCATCACAGTACACAAATGGCACTAATGGGGACAGTGATCATCTCCAAATGAATCCAATTACGGGGCCGTTATTGCCGCACCTCTCACGTCTTCACACGGCCACAGTTATTCTGCCAATAAGAAGTTGTTGAGCGTGATAAGAAAACTCCGTCCCAACAGTTTGACAAGAGTAGCCGCAGTGAAATGGATCGGATTACCTCGGGGATTAGTACATGTAAATACAATAACAAAGTGCTCTGATAAGGACCCAAATGAACCCACCTCGTGTCAGATAAGGTGATGAAGGTCTCGCTAGACTTGCTACTGTGCAGTTTTTCTCTGGTACTGTTGGATTATTTACCAGAATTAAGAAACGTTTTCAAACTTAAAATCTGTAATTCAATTTAATCTTTGAAGGTGCATTTGCAAATCTGCGTGTTTTCCCGGATGAAATGAAATGAAGAGTTTAGAAGGAAGACACAAAGCCACACATTATTTCCTCCTGGTATAAGACCCCCATCGGTATTTGGAAAATTGAAATCCCCCAGAATAAAAAAAAAAACATGAAGATGCATTTTCCCCATTTTCTATTTAACTCAACATATTGAAAAGTCTGCACGCCATTTAGGGCCCAATCAGCCCTCTGCTGAAATGATATTAGATTCCAGACTCGCTTCCGCGAGACTCTCATCAACTTAACGTTCAGCTTGAGGCTGTGCAAATTACGGGAAGCGTTCGTTTAAGGGCCCGGCGTCTCCCGGCTGATGAAAGCTTTCGAGGTGGTTCAGGGAAAACCGCAAAGTCACATATCATTTTCTCGGGGCATTAGAAAGTCCAATCGGAATCTATAAAGTGAAAAACTCCCTCTCTAAGCGCAGAGGACCAAGGCTTAACTGCGGTGTCGTGTTGATGCACGGCCTTGGAGCTCTTCCATTGATTATGAGCCGGAAACCAGACGGGCCGACTCGTAAATACTTTGTCTGAACTCCAGCTCAAGGAGCTTCACATTCTTCTGTAAGAAAGGAGAAAATGAACCGGGCGTTAACACTAGAATATTCTCGCCCCCGACACGCCTCCATATGTTAGTGAGACGTATGAGCACCAGAGGTCAGGGAGATCTGGAAGGCATTAATAGTAGAACATATAAGCCTTCTAGCAGGACTCATTTTTGGAGCTGCACTCTGATCTTTGTCCGTCTCCGGCTGAGATTTCTGTTTGAATATCTAAGCTCACGTTTTATTCTCTTCGGAGAAGCCATGAGTTCCGCTGTGGTGCCGATGCAGAGGTGAGGGAGTTATTTCATTTCAAATTTCATTTGATTATTTCCTTTGTGAGGAGTCAATATTCTCCCAATAATCTTCCTCGACTCGTAATGCAATCTTGGGGGTCGACTATCACTATTCTATCATCTCATTCGGCCACATGTCCTCACGCAACGGTCCTCATGATATCCAAAAGTAATTCTATATATTTGTGAATTTTCATTCAAAGTCCAATGGTTTATCATATTTATTGCTATTGGTATTATTTATATATTTCAAATTTTCAAAAAACTAAAAAAGCAGAATGTTTCTGCTTATTTCTGATTGGATAACAGCGGAAATCTGCAGTTCTAGACATTTGCTGTTAACGAGTTGTGTGCAAAAGAGCTGAAGTAGCTCGGCAGGGGGGATTACAGCAGAGAGGAGAAGAACGAGGACTGAAAACAAATGAGAGCGGCGACGAGGAAGAAACGGCCAGAGGACAGCGAGCGACCGCCACCTCGCCAAAAGTCTGCGTGCGTGTGTGAGTGTGTGTGTGAGAGATAATACGGCCACAGCGGAAGTGCACACATCTCACATCGCGCTCGACAGGTGGGTCAACGGGGGGCATCTCAAACCGGCAGGCAGGAGCTTATCTTAATTCTGAGGGAGAGAAAATCCCAGATCCTTTCCACAGTGACTCCCGGTAATCGATGGCGACAGGTCATCCAGGGCCGCGCACGGGACAGCTTACAGCGCCCAGGTGAACGCGCGTTTAAGTCAAAGGAATTGCGTCGCGGTTTGCCGTGTTTGCCCATGAGAACAGGGGGAGCAGTCAGTGCGTTGCTTTAATACCGAAGAGCAGTTACAAATCCCCAAATATCAACTCTGCAACGTGGATGAATTGTCCCCCGTCCCCCCCCCCCGCCGCCTCGACACAGCAGGCCGATACAAAAATCCATTGTCACACTGTCATCTATCGTAAGCCTCCAGCGCTCTGTGCTCCCCGACTGACTGAGTCAATAACAACACAACAAGAAGGTGAGTGCCCCCCCCCACACACACTCGCCCGTTTAAAACCAACGCTGGTGTTTGGAGTTTAAAGACAGACACTTCGTGGATTCGGAGGCCGAACCCGGAGGACCGGGAAAAAGAAGAAAAAAAATGGAAAGCGACGCGAGTGCACGTAGGCTGCCGGGGGAAGTGTGATGGCTCATGGCTGTGTATCCAGAGCACATTAAAAAGAGAAGAGAAGCCCGGTGCAGCTGGTCCCTCAAAGCTGCCACTGGCTTTTCTCCAGTTTTGTGCGAGGACTCGTTATGTAATTCGAGAGCCTGTTTCTCATACCGAGCTACTGCTAAGCCAACACACACACACACACACACACACACACACACACACACACACACACACACCGGCCTGTGCGCTGAATGACACGACTGAAGAAACAACGGGAAAGGAAACGTCGTGGCGATGAACTTGAACTCCTGAAACTAGGCCCATTCCACATTTGTGAGCCACGCATAACGTATTCTGCAAGTACAGTATTCCAGCGTGAGCTTACTGTATTTTCCAACACTCACGATGGAATAAACGCCGGAGCAAAGTGCAACGTGTCCCTGTTCAGCGGCATTAAAGGACGGTGGTGCGCGGCTTGCACGCTAGATGTAAATGTAAATGAGTCACAGGCTCCATCGGACCGGACAGCATGCAGACAAGTACACGCAGGACAGAGAACCCGCTTAATGGCCTCCGACATTGATGTGATGAAACACACGCTAAATTGAAATGAGTGGATATTTCAGTTTTTCATATCGCATGTTGTGATTGTAAAGATAATAAACAGAGAGAGGATGATAAAAGCATATTGTAAAGGTTAGCACGCGTTTAAGCGCATTAATGCTTTTGTGCGAATAATTAGATGATGAGAAAGTAAAAGGTTGTAATGAGCTGTAGATAGTTGACCAGAAAGCTTAATCTTATTACTATTCCTTTCACGTGGATTACTGCATCTTTTAATTACTCCACTTTACATCTATGAAAGAGGAAAACATCACCTTGGCCTCCTGCTGCTAATTATTACACGATCATAAAAAGCAAACGGCGGGAGGAGCTGAATCTCTAATCTTTTCTCCTCCGTCAAACAGGCCCATTAGAGCCACTAAGTCCACTTGCAGGGGTCAGCCTATAATAAGTATCTAAAGACGCTAAAAGGCCACCTGACCTCTTTAGTCCTCTTTAGAAATTCTTGGCAGAGGACTAAAAATGAATGCTCCGTGGTGGTAAGTGTGAGTTTACTCTGGGTGGTTGGAGATATTCATTAAGCTCATACTTGGCTTGAACGGAAGCGGCTATTAGTCACTCGCTGGACAAAAATGAGAAAAATTGAGAATTCTTTGTGGTGGAAAATAAAAAAACTTCTATAACTTCCCTTCTGGTCAATCAAGGGAATTCAACTTGTTCGTCCGTTGCCACCAGAGATCAAATGTCTCTCTCCCCCAGAGGGAGATCCCTTTAAACTTTGAGCCGGACCGAAGCCCGGCTGCAGTCGACGGTCCTTCAAGCACACGACGTATTCGGAAAAGGAAAGGCTGCCATGTGCATGAATTCCACGCTTTTAGCCGCAGCGTCGGCCGTGAACGCTGTCCACGTGAAAGATTTATGCCTCACGACACGTTAATTAATATGGAAAAGATGGAAGAGACCTGCTGTGAACTATCTGTGTTATCTAACATGGTCCCATAAGTGAGTGCACTTTAGCCGCGTAGCGGTTCTTCCTGCAGAAGCAACGTCGGAAATGTGTTGCACACGAGATGAAGGGTTGAACTGCGAATCAATCTCCCCAGTGTTGATGTAGTATTAAGAGAAGATCTTGTAGCTGCACGCAGCGATCGGTGTCTCCTCCGTCATTCACGCTCTGTGTCTTTGTAGTGACGGCAGGAATAATGGAAACGTGAAGGACCTAACATGTTTAATAGTAAGTGCAGTGTCAGTGACACGCGGCACTGGGAACATGCTTTTAGCCGTGCAAATCACATTAGACAGAAAAGGATGCATTTGGTCAAGCTTGAGCCTCTAATAGCCCGACTTTCACCACAGTGTGCACTCTTCCTCGTGGACGTATCCACTCCCTCTGATGTACATTTATACGCTGGTCAAAACGGATTACGCTTTTTAATCACGCTCATATCTTAGAGGACTATCAAGGAAAATGAATTACAATTTCAAGCTCTTTTATACGGCTATTAAAACAATTATGATCCACCAAATATTTGCGTTAAATTGCTGAATTGAACGGTTTACACATTATTGTGTTTATCCACACTGGAGGGACGACTGATACTAAAAATCCATAATTAATGTCGGAAAATGCAATTTATTGATGAAAAACAATTATAGCTCCCTTGATAACAAGGCTGGGCGCTCACCTCAAAGTCACACACTTATTACAATTACAAAGTAAGAAAAAAAACAAGTTCACTGTGACATAAAAGATGTGCCTGTTTGAGGAGGAACAAACCGAGGGACTGTGATCGAAAGCAGAGCGGGCAGATAAGCACTCAGGCCTCCAAATGCAACATGAATCACACACAGGAGTAATAATCACTGCTCGGCCTCGTTCCTGCGGTTCCTCCACCGGCCCTCTGAGGACAGGGGAGGTCCTGAGTGGTGTTCTCCTACGTTCAGACCGTAAAAGATTACTGTAAAGCTATTAGCCGAGGCCCAGTTGGCCCGCGGAGCTCACGTCTCCCGTTTCCCTGAACCTCTCCTCGTCGTCCCTTGGGGCCGCGCCAATCTGTGACGCTGCACTGAGGCGCGCGTGTCCTCCTCAAGGAAACGTCCCCGTCTCCTCCAGACCGTCCGTCCCGCGCAGTCCGCGCCTGGCGGCGGGGGAGGGGGGGGACATGGCGCCGCGGTGACATTCGTTACTCGCAGGTCATGAGGTGCCCTGCTTTTCTGCATCAAATCAAGAGGTTGTGGTTCCAAGGGGGAAGGGAGGGGGGGACCGGAACGCTCAACACTTGCGCTTATCTTCTGCCTGCGGCCTGCAGGGATGCTGTATTTTATGAGCTGCATTTCCTTGATGAAAATCTAGTGCAGCAAGTGAGCCGAGATCCGGCTGCATTATAAATAAAACGAGGCGAGCACTTTGCTCCTCCCGTCGTTTGAAGGGTATTTTCTGCGCTTACAGCTCGAGGCTTTTGGCGTCGAGCAGCTTTCTGAAGCGCACTTTGACCCTGCAGAAAGCCGCCGGAGAGACGCGGCGTTCTGGGTCTTCGTGTGGTAGCTGTGTCAAAACGTTAAGGGGAACAAAACACCGTAAAGGTCCATGAATATAAAGATGAAGCCGCTCTATCCTTATTTTAGGCACTTCGCCGCAGGCTTATCAGTCTTCTCACTCGCTTATGTGGTCGATGTGAAATGATTTTCCATTTGGCACATCAGTGACAATCAGTCAACCATTTGATTAGCAATGTTCCAATTATTCACTCGGAATGAAAATAAAAAAGCAGAGTGATGATCGCTTGTTTTCCCGCTGTGACGTCCTGGTAGACGGACTCGCTCGCGTGGCGGCTTCTCTTAACTCACCTGTGGAGTCATTTCCTCCTTCCATTGACACACACACACACACACACACACACACACACACACACACACACACATTCATTAGCCTCAGCCGCGGCCGCCCACGCACACAGACGCACGCGTCCTGGTCACAAAATATTTTATCGATCCTTCCAAGACAAACGTATTGGCCGTGTTTATCTTTCCTTTTCCGTTGAGGGACGAGTAGAACTTGGAAGCAGGTTCTTTATGTGAGTATCCTGGAGTCTGTACCTTGTGTTGTTGTCATGCAGAGGCCTTAATTGAACGGGCTACTTATTCTATCCTGAATGAGTTCGACGTTTGGCTCAGATTTCTTTGCGCTCTGCGATATCAAATGAAAAATAAGTCAATCAATTTTCTGTGGTGCCGCTCGAGCGCCTCTACTTTCTGTTTGCTCACGTTGTTGTGTGAAAACTTGTTTTGCTGCGGCAGAGTCAACTCACAATGGGGCGGAAATCCATTTGCTGAAATTGCCACCGTGGGTTTAGTTACTGTGAATAATCGCTGAGCAAAAGATGGTTGATGGTTGTGATTTGGCTTTAAGGGTCCCTGCTTCATTTCTCGGATCAATACTGAGTTTGACAGGCTCGAGCCGCCTTTCTGGACTATGTAGGAAGACGCGGACACGGAGTGGACTGTCTTCTGCTGGGACATGTTCTTGCGTGTGTCCCAGACTCCTTCAAAAGGGTCTTTCCAGATCTTCGTTTTGCAGACGGTCTCTCCTTGATTCACTGTGGTGAATTCCTTCTCCCTCCACCCTCGTCCTCGTGGCCGTCGTGCACAGGACATTTTCTGTTTCACAGCTTCACACTGACTCCGGGGCTCACTTGGAAAAAATCAAAAATCTCCACATTTTTGAGGAAATAACACCTCACAGACGAATGAAGATCCGGCTCCCCGGATGGGTTTCCTCTCCGCGCCTCTGGTGTCACAGCGGGCGATCAGCGGGGGTTTAATGAGCAGCGGAGGGGTTTGAGACAAGAGGCAACAGGTGGAGCGTCAGATTGATGCCAGCTGTCCACCTGGATGACAATCAGGTTTTTTTTTTTGTACCTGTGATTTCCTGTGATTTCGTCGGCTTTTGGGAGAAATAAGGGGAGATGTTGTCCGTCTGGCTGTTGTTCAGAGACACCAGCGTTCAGCGTGGCAGCGATCCAGGTATATATTGATTTGTTTCTGATTCTCTGCCGTAAGCAGCTGGTGAGCTGCCAAGAAAGGTCTGGCGCCCGGACTCATGATCTGTAGCATTTGGTAGCGGCGCTCTCGGCTCTTGGCACAGTCCACCACTTTCTTCATTGCTCTGGGCTCAACCAGATTTAGTGATTTCTTTCCAGTTGATGTGGCTCAGTCCAGTTATTGTTTTGAAACACCAGCGCTCTGCCTCGCTTTGTTGCTCTGCAATCAATCTCCTCCCGTAATGGACGCTTTCTTTTTCCAAACGGCTGCGTTGTTTCATCAGCCGCAAAACCAAGAAACGCAGAGTGACTCGGCGACGCAAACTGTGAGACTTCATCAATTTATCATGCTGCTTTTTTAATCCAAGGTCCCTTGTGCGAAGCTCTTGCACTTTGCCCTCCACAAGACTTCATTTAGATGACTCTGTAGGAATGCGTCTCTTTGAATACTTTGCATCACATTGGGAGTCTCGGATAGTGTCAATGAACACTATGTGAAGTATCCAGCGACGCTCTCCAATATGAGTGTTATGGTACACTGTGGCCCGCCGATGGTGTGAATACTGGCACATTTTTATAAGTAGATGCTAGTATGCTTGCTCCAAGTTTGGAGGCAGTTGCCATGGTAACGCCGTGCTATCTTCACCCGCTCACTGACAATCTGTTTATTCAACTGATTTACTGATTAAAAAATGAAGTAGCTCCATTTAAGGCGGTGGGCATGAATTGCATTGACAGTCGTGAGGGCAGCAGACGCGTGCGCTGCTTAGGCAAGCAAAGTTGCTCACAAATTTAAAAGCTATCCGCCCGCGTGACGGAGGCGCTGTGAAGGCTTTTAGGGTGAGCTGTATGCATTACGTCGCGCACTGCGAGTCAATGGCTATCAAATTTTTATTATTTCCTCACACAAACTGACCCCTGAACTCTGCAGCACAACAAACAAGGTCGTCTGCAGGTTGCAAAGCTGGACACACTTTGTGATGAGTCAGATACCCCATTGTTCACCCCCCCCCCCCTCCCCGCACCTCTCGGCTGGTCTTTGAAGCAGCCGTCTTATCATTGGATGAAGTTAGACTCTGTGATATTGTGCGCTGTTGGTCCCTTTGAGAAGCTCAGTCGGTGCCTCTTTTTTTTTTTTGCTCGGACCTTTTCACTCGCGTTGGGATTGTGTTCCAACAACTGAGCCATTTAAAGACCAGGAAATGTAAAAGTGCTGAATTTAATTTTGTTTTTCTTCCAGCTTTCCAGATCACAACAACTTGAATTGTAAAACAGGGCCTTTTGTCTAGTGGAAACGAACACTCATGAGCAAATAAGTGGTAGATATTGTTCTTTATTATGAATGAGAATTAAATCTACAGTAAGTACAATTACTTAATTTTACAATACCAATGAAATGTACTGGCCTTGTAAGTAACAATAACAGAAGCATTTATTGTGCTTTTGGCGGCGACATGAGGTGCAGACCTTCCCACCACATCAAGGAATCTTCAGACGATCATCTGATTGCTCCTTGTCTCTCCAGATGATTCTACGCTTAAATGTTTGTTCAGGCAGCGAGGGGCAATCGGCTGCACGGGGAAAAAGCAGCAATCAACCCCCCCCCTCGAGTTAAAACGCAGAGCCATTAACCCCCAGCAGACAGGGGAGGGCGGCTCTGGGTGCCGGAGGTTCACTGGTGGCTTTTTTAAAGGACTACACACTGTTTTCACTAGTATGTATGCGTGCAAACGAAGCTGATTGAACAACTAGTTGGAGACAGAGACGGATGAATGGGACACACACGGGGAAGCGGTGAGACCTTTGAGCAGCAATAATCAACCCATCCGGTCTCCTCTTTGCTCGCATGTTGCGTGTGAATGACTTTGACGCGATGGAACAGTGTGAGCTGTGTACTCAAGAGAGGCGGGTTACCTTCACTAACCGAGTGGCTTTATTAGCATTAGGAGGCGAAAAAAGGACTCTGAGAAGGTCGGGATAATAGAAAACTGTGGGGCGTGCAGAGAAAAAAGAAAAAAGGATAAGTTGTCCAAAGAAAGAACTCCACTTTTAGCGCGGATGCGTACGCAAGGCTGTTGGTCTTAATCAAAGCGTGCAGGAATAAACACACGTGATTCCTACAGGCAGGAGATGTTTGACGAAGTCAGTGAACGGGCTAATTTCCTCAGTGCGCCATTAGTGCATCAGCTGTTTACAAGCACAGACTGGGATTACTTAACATTCAGCGGGAGGAGGGCCATGTTTTGATCACCACGTTTGGGACTTTTGGCAGCTATTGACCTCAAAGAATTTTCTCACCGAGCGATGAAAAGCATTTTGCCTTCAGTGTGGCACGCGGGAGCGACTTTATTCACGTAGCATCTGTCATCTCTAAAGGCTGTGGGTTTTAAATTTCATAATTGGTAGGAAACGGCAAACTGCGTAATCACGCCGCATTCCCGACCAGGGATCTAATCAGCCACTTTTTCTGACACTATTTGTAACTGTGCCGAAATCTAATATGATTATCCAACCAAAAGATGCTCAGCTCGCCGCCGAGCACGAGGTACGAACTACGCTGTGCGAAATGACTTTAATTTGATGGACATTTGACGACAGCTCACAGTCTAAAATACATTTTTCCTGTTTGGTGGACTTTGCGGAGCCGCTTCTTGGCTTTTATATTTCCCCAAGGAACCAATTAGTTTGATTGGTGAACCTTTCAGAGAGAGAGAGACAGACAGACAGAGGCCTTTTGTGTGTCTCCTCGGAGATAGTTCGCCATTATAATGATGGATAGTAAGTCGATCATAACATAAATACATACATGTGCACGGTCCTTAAGATGGTACTAAACTTTAATCAATATTATCCTGTAACAACATTGTTCCACGACGGCTAAATCAGTTCAGCCTTGTTCTTCTAAAGTCATGATAACTTCATACTACATAAGATTTAATTTGTGAAACCCCCATATTTCATCCTTTGGTTCGATTACGCAGGTTACGTATTACGCAGGTTACGTATTAACTCCCCTGTCGGGCCCGGGAGAGAAAAACAACAACGTGGCGTTTTCTTTTTAAATAATTAAGATTATTGAAACCTGTTTGATGGATGAATTAATTTCATGAAAGGCTACACATGAGAAGTGAAGGCTGTGTTTCGTGTCTCCGCCAACTTTAACGTGAAAGGTCCCTTCGCCCGGGCCGCCTCGCTCCGTAGCGAAAGGGTGACAAACGCATTCTGCTACGCTCGTCATCTCGCGCGTGATCTAAAGTTAAGAAAGCCATGAATTTGACTTGAAATGACAGATCCGTTATGTATCGCCAGCTTTAATGGGCCCTCGTGTGCAGGATATCCGTCAAGCGGAGCAGGTGCCTGCAGACACACCGCCGCGGTGTTTTGCATCCCGGCATCTAATTATTTATTCCAGAGAAGACGGCGAGGGAGAGACGCAGCGGCGTTCAATACGCCTCGCTCTGCCATTTTGAGATGCTTGTTTATACCAGAGGGCTCCATCTATCATAAGGCAGCCAGCAGGTGGCTGGGGAAACTACATAGGAACGTTTCTGGCACTCACGGGTGGATTAATTTTTGTGCACTCCAAAATAAATGATGACTGATTCACAGCCTCAAGTGATTCCGTACATCTCCTGGTTGATTCCCGCAATCTGTCAATGGCACAACGGCTCATTCCGACGCGACTGTCTCCGGCTTCCTTTCCGAGTACGGATGGAACACGTGAAAATACCAACATGTTGCACCGGACTCTTTGCTCCCAAACCGTAATATCAGCCACTTTCAATAACCTCTCCTAATTTAACTGATATGTGTCCTCTGCTGCTCTGTGAACACAATGACTCGCGAGTCGCTGCGTCACGGTGAAGTTTGGTCATGTTTTTCTCCTAAGTTATTCTCAGCAGCATTCTTTTTTTCTGCCTGTTGTCCTGAGGCGCAGCTCCCAAGGTCTCATCGACGGTCCTGTCCTTTGCCTCAAAGAGCTGCTCCGGCTGCTGCAAACAATCCACTTGAAATGCAGACGAAGATTGAAAGTCAATGTGTGCAGTTCTAATGCATTCGTTGCCACAGGTTTTCAAACCAGCGGCGATACGTGACTCATAGGTCAGGGGAGCTGCCACATCATCGAATAAAACCAATAAAGGTCAACAGATTGCGTTCCAGGAGACGAAAGGATGTCTTATTAAAGCCCAACGGTTCATGCATCCTCTGACAGGCTTATCATCTAACACTTTTATTTAAGGTTAGACAACCTGGATATGAGAAAATACATGCAGCTAATAACTTTATCTGCTGCATCCAATCCAGACGTTTAGCACTGGGATTGATTTTTTTAAAATTTCAGTTCACTCTGTGTCTGATGTCATGATTTTTCAATACCGATAACAGCTCCATCTTCCCTTCAGGAAACAGCTGAGTGTCACTCGGGACTCCTGGAGCTGAGGTGGTGCGACAGCTCTCGTAAAATGGCACTCACTCCGCTCACGGCCAAGAAGGTTGATTTTAAAATGTACGGTTGCGGAGGTCCGTGGAGCTCCGTCTGAAGTCTGACATGCTGTCATACCACATGTTCCACAGCTCTGTCCACAATCCCCGACTGGTCCCCTAAGAGTACACATTGTCAACCGTATGAGCATCGCCGCCAGTCGGGCCTCTGGGACTTTTTAACAGCACGACATCTGTGTGAAAACCTAAACAAATTTGCATGTGTAATGTTTCTCTCCTTTTTTTCCTTTTTACTACCAAAGTGTCGAGTGAAGTGCAGCCTTTATCATCACAATCACCACTTATCGCCTTCATCTTGACTCGTGATCAGCATCACAGCAGAGATAAAAACACTTTTACGTATAAATCTGTCGGCGCTCAAAAGCAACGTGAACGTGATGAGCTCCGAGGGGAAAGAAGGCTGCTGGACTCGAAACCGGGGATCAAGTGTTTTTCGATTTGGAGTCTTTATTCTCCAAAGCAATCCACAACTTTGGTACACGCCCAGCTCTGAGTACCTCTCAAATCCATTCACAGAAACGCAACGACGATTTTCACAGAGCTTCAATTTAAGTCGTAAAGAGACAAACGAGACGCCGCCGTTTCCATTTGGAACGGTTAGTCACCTTTTGGGAAACTGCTTGTCTCCCCAGGACATCTGTCTCTCTCAAACGGCAACGTATCGAGGAGGTCTCTCTCCTCCCTTCGACTCCTCAACGTCATGAGAAGCTGTAGTTCTATCTCAGTATCCTTGGCACGATCTCTCTCTCTCCCCCTCTCTCTCTCTCTCTCCCACAAAGAACCAAGCTCAGGCAACTTGCATACAAAATAGCTGACTCAATCATCCAGCTGCATAATCAAGATAAGGGAAGACGGGGACAGGAAAAAGGGGGAGATGCGAAGGCTAACGCGAGACACGGCTTTAGAGGAAGCAGCGAAAACGAATCCGTTTTGAAACCGTCCTAACCCGGAGACGATAAAAGTTGGAGTAAGTGAGACCGTGATTCACGCTGATGGTAGAAGCTCAGCTCGGGCTGATCTTCCGTGTGAAATGAGTGGAACAAGGGCCCCCCGATGCAGTGAATCCAGTGGCACGAAACAGATGGAGCTTCACATTCGTGGTGCAGCTGGGGGTAAAGTCACAGATAATGGGCTTGTCATTCCTCTGGTTTGTCGTGTGGCTGCTTTCCTGAGAAACTGCCAAACGTTTCGGCATTTTTTTTGTTCTCTCCCCATCGCTACGGACAACAGACCCGTCCCGATACGAACAAACACGAGCCTTCACTATATATAATTCTTTTTTTTTTTCAGACAGATGGCTCAGACACAGCAACACCCTCGGCTAATCTCAGTGGGGCTGCAGGGGCCACAGTACTGGAAGTAGGAGAATGTGTACTGACAGCATATTGGGTTCAGGCCATAAAACGCCCCGGTCATGTTTTACTTGTTGTACATTGTTAGAGCCGTACCGTCTGTTATACATTAATAAACATATTATATATAATACAAATGCAAATATAAGAACACGGGTTGTCATCGTGGTCCTCGGTTTATTTGTGTAAATCCCTGAAACTAAGTTGAGCCCGAGCCGGAGCTGTCCCTGGTGCTGAAGCGACATCTCGCGCGGGCGGTGTTTACCGGCGGAAGCTACCGGGTCTTATTAAAAAGTGTCAACGTTGCTGCAAAATGAACATCACTCACTTAATGGAGAATGGACGTTGTAACGGAATAACCGAAGTTAAAGCTACACGTTTCCGTCCAGGTCGCGGGCTCAGTTATGCGGAGAACTCGGCGAAAGAAACGAGCGTAAAACGCACCGATTTCCAAGTTCCGCACGAGCTCCTTGCGATTAGAAGAGTTACTCTTTCGGTTCTGCACAAAAAAACATTCCAGCACACCGTTGCAAACAACTCAAAGTGCGGTGTTTTATCCGCGGTGTTCCGGTGAAGCAAACGGCTTACCTTGCGTGACGGTCGCGGCGCGCGAGCCTCCCGCTTCCCGAACGCGAAGCCGGCGGCTTCACTGCGAGTCGCCACGAGCTTCTGTCTCTGCTCACAGCAAATAAAAAGTCAAATAACCAAAAAGAAGAAGAAGCAGAAGAAGAAGAGGAAGAAGAAGAAAAGAATCCCAGGTCTCCGCAGGTCTCCGGGCTGCGTCAGCGCGAGATCCTCGCGGATCCGTTTAGCGGTGAGCGATTAGATTCGGGGCCGAGCTCCTCTCAGCGCTCACCTGTACTTATGCTGAGCGACCCGGAGCCCCGCGCGCCTCTTTCCACCGCTCCGAGAGAGAGACGCGTTCAGGCGCAGTCACCGGGGGGGAGGAGGGTGGAGGAGGGTGGAGGAGGGGGTGCGCGCTTCGGCTGTCAGCTGGCGGATTGCGGCGGAGAAGCGCGCGTTGATCCTCCGGCTCTGGTCGAGGGCGAAGTTTAAATCTCCCTAATAAGATTGTTTGTCGCCGCGCGGCTGTAAATGGCGGCGGGGTTCGTCGCGGACGCTCCTCCGGATGAAGGGACACGCGCGCGATGAGCCGCCGGGTCGTTAAAAAAAAACACACACACACACACACACACACACACACACACAACGAAAAACACGCAGAGGTTTCAAGTTGGAGAGTGTCGGCTGCGTCACGCGGGCTTTCAGGGGTCGATCAACCAATCTGTGTGCAAACTTTGCCCCCCCCCCCCTCCCCCGCCTCCCCCGTCCTCCCCCTTCCTCGCTCCTCTTCCTCCGTCCGGGTTGCGCCATCGCACTGGAAATGTGTTTAAATGAGTGTGTTTCAGTCTGGATGGGGGGGCATGATTCATTTGGGGAGGCATGAAAACAGATGCGGTTCCCCCACACAAATGTCCAATAGTCCCACCAGCAGAGGGCCCCTCAATAACCCAAACAAGTGCTTCATTCAACACTATTTGGACTATTTCATAACACAATGTGTGATTCACATGGACCTACATGTTATATTCCGTTATATGTTTCTGGGTGCCAGTATCACTCTGAATGAAAACCATTTAGGGTAAAAACTGCAACCCAGTGAGAGTAGAGTGTGTAAATTTCAGGATTAAATGGAGGAGGAGGGGGGGGGGGGCAGCGGTTGACGTAGACCATACTTCACTGGAGGGGTCAAGCCTCGGTCCCTCAGAAAGAAAATCAATACACATCAATGTTGAATTATTGAAAAAAGAGAAACCTGCAGAATACAAATACCCAAACACGTGGTGCCCGCACACTGTGGGGGGGTTTCGATAAATGGGAGACGTTTGGCAGGCGTTTGGGTGTTTCTTTAACCTCCTTTTTAAATACAATTTAAAGAAGTTTATGGCAAGGTGACCCTTCTTGAATAGAAAATAAAAAACCCAAGAAAAAGTTCATTCCTTTGACCATTTCCCTTGTTGGTAAAACGACGTCCCACGTTGTCTGTCCCTGCGTGGACGCAGTCCCAGGTGTAATTCGTGGAGAGTGCAGCCTGATGTCCTCTGTGATGACGTCGCTCGGAGGGAGGTGGGGTGAGGGGGGGGGGGGGGGGGGGGGGGCTCCAGATATACTCCCCTCTGAGGGGGCCCGAGTGGCTTTGCGAGGACCTGGCACGGAGACGGCGCAGCGCCTTGTCTCGTTGCAGCAGTGGCGTTGCAGGAAGTCACGGCCCTCAGAATGAGGGACACACTGTGTCACGCTGCTCAGTGTCCCCGCGGCGAGCCGCATGAACCCGCGCGCACACACCGCTGCCGCAACGCACATTTAAAGCAAGAAAAGGGTCACAGCCAAACGTCTCATTGGTCTTTTGAGCAGCTACATGATTTATTTTTTTGATTTATTATAATTTGATTTGAAATCCTTGCATGCAACATGCAAGGATTTTGAGAAAATGCATTAGTATGCTCTTCTGTTTTTCATTGCTTCTTTATTTTCTCTTCAGATACAACACGAGGAAGCACAACAGATTGATGGACTTTCATAATGAACCTCCCCGGCTGAATGTACCTTGTGGGTATGATTGCTTTAATGCATTTTGATTCCTATTGCATATTGCTTTCTCTGTTTCTAATAAACTGATCATTTATTACGCACAGTGGGAGGTACTTTTATATTGGGGAATATATTTGTTTTTATGTCTGCAATCGTGCAATGCCGTGGCATAACGCGATGGGTTGGTAGATATTGATATTATATACACCCAGCAATAGATATTTTACTTTTATTCAAGATTTCTCACACTGTTTTAGTAATGGAGGTCAAATAGATAGACATATTAGGTAGCATCACATTTTAGCACTACGCCTACCAAAGTTTGAAGAGTATTTGCAATTCTAATAATAACTCACTCAGCCCACACGAGTCTGTTTGACTGAGTAGTTCAAGTTCAACTAAATTATTCTACGAATACTGTATGTGGTTTTGTTCCTGAATTGTCACAGAAACTCTAAAACTCTAAATTTAAATTTTGGATTTCCCTGAAAATCAATTGACAGACTGATAACAAAGTAATCTTGACTCCCGCGGTCACTTTTGTATCACTTTGCTATTGCTAAATAGGAGCAAAAGAGACCACCAGCCCAACTCTTCCTAGAGGTTTTAATCCAGTTAAGAGCATGCACACGTTACTAAAATATAGATTCCCACAGCTGTAATACAGAATGAAGAAAGATTAAGATGGCAGCCATTCTGCTTTGGATATCGGGCCATATGACTTGTTTTGCATTGGAGAGGGTGGTAATGCTTCATGTAAATCTTGAGGAACCGCTACAAATGAGGAGATTATAATGTCACTAAATGAAGTCCAGGGAGAAGAAAGGGAGTCAGATAGGTGGAATGTATTATTCAAATCCTTCATTTACTGGCTAAGCCAATTTGATGCTGAGGCGAGTAGCAGGGCCGGCAATGATTCAGGGGAGGAGACGGTGGCTGCTGGTTGATATAATGGAATATCGGCTGTCGGTAAAGTGCAGGACATCCATCTTACTGACCAAGCAGTGGGACCGACATCTTCTGCTGCTTCACCAATGATAATGTTGGGAAGGAGGAGCGGGAAGAGGCACTTGAAGGGGGTGGTTGAGGTTTAAAAGCCCTACTAATGAACCGTGTTGTCGTCCTCAGCACAACACTAAAACACAGCAGGCAATGGAGCGTTGGGCGTTAGAAAGACACGCAGCGACAGCAGATGATTATTATGTCTCTCTGCTGTTGTTCAGTGCATCGTTCCCGCACACAGCCATCAGACGAGTTAATACAATTGAGATGTGCAATAGCAATGATGTGTCTGCAACAATGAATACACAAATCGATTAGTAGATCTATGTTAAGGTTTCGGAAGCTCTCGAGGGAGGACTCAATCCTCTGTTCTCGTCCCGGCCGGAAACGAGGACACGAATGAGTCAATTCGTTTAAATTCAAAAATCAAAAGTTATTTAATAACTGAACAACGTAATAGGGATTACAATTACAAAGTGAAATACTAAGCGAACAGTGGAATATTTCGCGAAATAGAGAATCCTCTGAGCAAGTCTGAAGTGACTTATCAACGCGGCTGCAGGAGAAGTTCTAACAGTCTTTTCCCCGCCATGGTCCTTTGAAACCTCTTGAGGTGTGTCTTCTTTGGTGCATTTGAATGTCATTGGCCTCTTCTCCAAAGGGTCACCTCCTCCATTGTCCCCTTCACGTCGAGGTGTGAAGCTGCAGCTGTAACCTGAAACCTCTCTGTCCTAGCTGTCCCTCACATTCCAATGCACTCAATGTAGATACAGTTGGCTTTATGCCTCAATGAGTGAATTTAACAAAGCATACATCGTTTAAGTCTTCATCTTATAACTAGTACACTTTAATTACAACAACCCATCATTAATGATCACCGTTCATCACACTTCATCATAAGATCTAAGACAGTTCATGTGGTTCAATTCTCAAGACATTTGCCTCAGTCGGCTGCCTCGCAATAAGTTGTTCATTTTATTACCTGACAGGAGAAAAAACTCCCAAAAAACCCTCTTTGGGGATAAAATTGGGAGAAATCCATAAAGAACGGCAATTGGCATCCGTCCCCAGGTTTTAACATCACATTGTGACAGAATGTTAATGTGTACAGTGTTTATATGATTTAAATGACTATGAATTGTGTTTGATTGAAATTGCATTCACTTAATCTAACATGTTAATGTAATAACTAATATCTAACATCACACAAACTATAATTCTAACACTAAACATTATTACACGTACTATAATTTCCTGACTAGGGGTGCACTTCTGGCTTAAATCCCTAACAATTCCCTCCTTGCTCACAGTTCACTGTGAGCATCTCCCAAAGACAGGAAAATTTTCATACAGTCACATTCGTCAACAGTGATTGTCCCTCATCATCTACTCGCTACCGATTTCCCTGTATACTAGTCTCACTAAACACAATATCGATCAATCCCTGCAGGAATCCAAGGATGCAGGAGATGCAGCTTCATCCGTAGTGGACTAGATCATGACTGTAACACAAGAAGGGTTAACGCAGACAGGAATGCACTTTTCCGTTGTGCTATAATACTGACAAACCCGTTGGTGAGAGGATTGTCGTCGCCTTAGTTGTCTGCCAGCTGCTGGTTCGAGCTGTCAGTCCAGCCAGTGCTTTGGACTCCGATCCGTCAGGCGCTGTATTATTGGGAATGAAAGTACAACAGGCAGATCCAAACATTCTACAGACTCCTCCCTTCTCTGCCAAGATCATGTCCAGTGCCATTCTATTTTGCCATGCCATCAAACTAGTCTTATCCAACTGCTCGTGGAGCCCTGTTATGGCATCCCGGGTGAAATTTATGAATCGCTGCTGGTTGTAGTATATGTAATTAATCCAGTCTACATTTTTATTGATTGTCACCCACCAGAAGAAAAAGGATTCTATGCCGCTCGCAATTTGATTCCTGGCTTTAAACTCATCAGGCACCCCTCTGGGCACCCCAATGGCATCTAAGTACACATGACTATCAAATGAGCCCGCAGGACTAGTGGATCTCTTCGCTCTCCTGGCGACGTGAGGATGTGGTGAAATCAAGTCTTGAAATGTGGTCTCCTTTACTGGAAAGACATAGAATGGCATGATAAGCTGCACTAATGCACAAGTACCCGTCCAATTAGCTGGCAGCGTTGGATAAATAACCTTAGTTCCACACCATCACCAGAGGTCGGCTCTGGAAATCGTCTGATTCAACACACTTGAATATCGAGTGACATTAGCAAACTGAACTGTGGTACGGATTACTCCTACAATGTCACCTACTTTTATCCCTCCCGTTATCTCTGATACTATGCAATCAAATGTACCATCTGGAACCATAAATTGAGGTGGCGTGCTCAAGGTAGCTGGCGGATAATCCCATTGGAACTCTAGACAAGTATGGTGGACAGGCTGAGTCTGCAGGACAAAGAGCTCCAGTATACATTTGATATAGGACTTATTGGTCTGAATCTGGAACGTATAGGAGTGGGCATAGGCCTAGGTTGAGAACACACTATACAATCTGTACTGTGCATGTTTGTGGCAGTATACTGTACCCACTGGAGCCATAGATTAGACTCCGAGAATCCAGTTTCCCGTCTTACCACACCCTCCCAAGAAGTGTCAGCTTCAGCTCCAACCTGATCAGCAGTGGATTCCTGTTTGTTAGCAGAGGGTTTAGCAACAATCTTAAACAACCCTTGTGGGCTTTCAATATCGTATGTCCCTCCTTTCAACACGTATAGTCCACTGTCCCCCAATTCTGGATTTTTCAATGTGATTATTAGTGGATTGCACAACCCTCCCCCACATTTAGCCAAATCTGGATATCGGTTTTTCCGCATCGTTAAACGGGTTTGCAGCCCAGGTTTAGGACCAGTTTTAGATGACTTCCATCTACCAGTGAGTGCGAACTTCCATTCTGCCTCCTCGCAGTCACAGCCGTACTGCTCCACTGGCTTACCGAACCTGACTCCTGGTCCACATCGGTTGGTGGTGGAACACAAGTATTGGTCCGACCTCCAAAACCTGAGGTCTCGGACTCCGCAGGCTGCAATATCACAATAATCAAATTGAACAGATGCAGTTATATTTTCCTTGAATGTCAACGTGAGAGCAATTGCTGCTTGGATGTTAGGTGGTAAGGAAACATCTTGTCGACTGGGATGGGATAGATCACTTACAGACGTCATGTCATCGTCACCTGTGTGAACAGCTGCACTTCCCCGAGCTGAACTTGAACCCCCTACTACCAACTGATACTTACGCTGTGGGCGAGACATTTTCTGCTGCTTTGTTCCCTCCTGTGTCTTTTGGCTCTGAATTAACTTGCCTGGTATTTAATCGGGTCTCCGCAAGGGTCTGGCTTGGTGCCTTAGCAGGTGCACAATGTGTGAGATGATGCCAAGTGGCTCCCGCTTTACCTTTCACCTTTACCGAGTGTGACGTTGCCAATACTACCTCCCAAGGACCGGTCCACCTTGGATCACTCCACTTGCGCTTATGGGCCCTAATCCACACCCAGCTGTGATCTGATTCTGGAATTCAACATCATCTGGCACCCTCCTTGGCACCTTCTTAGCATCCTTTTCGCTTATTTATGTGACCTTCAGACTAATGTAGATCTGTCTTTCTTCTTAAGGCTTTCTCTGGTGGTGTTTATTCCTGGTGATGTGATCTTAACTACCAGTAACTGTGTCTACTGTTAACCACATCAGTGTCATTGGTAAACCGTGAGTTTCCCCTGAGGAATCAGTGTAGTTCGTAACACATAATTCCTTATTCAATCTTTCTCCCACATGGCTGCTGTTGGACAACCTCCTGCAGATGTCCCCCTGGATCTCTTAGTGAATCTGGTCTCCGTCGCTTAAAGTTCAACACGTATATTATATAGGGACAAGGTATCTGAAACTAAAGGAAAAAACACTATAGGACATATATTCACCCCCCCCCAGGGGCAGCTCTGGATGTGTCTTTCAAGTGATGCTCCCATCCCTGTTTGTTTCTGGAGGGATAACATCATCAAACAGAATAGCCGCTCTATATGTGGCGGTGCCACAGTGATGCTTCAAGTTGAAAACACATGTTGAGGAGGAGAACATAACCAGTGGGTCTATTGTTGAGACCCTGCCCTTCATAGTTTACTCTCCCTCCATAAATGGACACCATCTCTCCACTTGTTGTCGTGTGGATCCACTTGCATTGAATAATGATCTCAGCTTTCTCCTCCTTGATGTTCCTCTGCTGGAACATCTGTTGTTGTCAGCGGTTTGGTCAGATGACACGTAGCTGTCATCCTAGACGTGTGATTAAGCTTCACGCTCCCTCCTTGGACCTCGGATCACCTCAGTTCCTGTGAGCAGACTGCTCTGCTAACCGGAGGTCCCATTAGGACAAGATTCCCCAATCGGCTGTTGAATAGAGAAGCACAAGTGGTGCAGCTATGTGTGCGTGTGTGTAGGTGTGTCTAGATGTGCGTGTGAGTGTATGTGTGTGTGTGTGTGTGTGTTCTCCCAATTCATGTTGCTCTTTCTTCTGGTTTACCAAACTCTTCAAGCAAACAAGTTCTACCATCTAGTGTGTGCATATTTAAACATAACTGGAACTCAACCTTTTACCCACTTATTTCCTAGTCTTAGCGTTTTCTTTTAATGTGGAGTAATTGTATCATCTGTGTGTCACATCAGTCCTTGTGTCAGTGTATGAGAAGAGCAATGTCATTACACATTCGTTCCAGGAAGAAAAGTCATGTTGAATCTTCCTGCGTTGGCCATCGTCTGCTGTTATCCCAAAAATGCCACTTGAGTAGCTAAACTCTAACATCTAGTGTTTTCCTATAACCATTCTAATCAATTTGTGAGTTGTTTCATTGATAGAACGACTGTATGTTCTTCTTAACACCTTAAATCTATGTCATCTACACATCTCTGTTGTTTAGAATCTTATGATTGTGTTTTTCACTGCATGCAATAATGTTCCCAAATCGGCAGATACTCTAGTTGTATTCTGTTCTCCCCCAGTCCCTCATGTTGAGGTAGGTGTAAAAGCATCCCTTCACATAGCCTTTGGTGATGTTAATCAACCCCAGGCCACCTCCTGGCTTATCCAACAACGTCGTAAAACCCCCACAACGCCGTTTCTACTGGGTGTCGTTGCCGATCTGGACCGTCTCGCATTGGAGTCGCCTGTTCCTACTGAAAAGCAAAACAGAGTTATCAATTGCCATGCACATGTATTCGAGGAAAAATGTGTCAGTAAATTTGTCATAGTGAAATAATTCCCCCCATACCAACCGTGTGTGATTCTTAAACCTGTTGGGTGACTCTGAGATGAAATACAACCTGTGGATGGATTTTATGGCTCCGACACTTCCCCAGGATTCCTCCTCTTATCAGTCGTTGGTTTAGGGAGGTCTGCTCACTCCCTCCTCGACCATGAGTCGCCATCCCCTTTCAACCTCTGCATCCACTTTGAAATCTATCCTCGTCCCTAATTCACTCCCATCTCAGCATCTGCCTATTGTTTCTCCTACTGGGAGCTAAACTCCCAACAAAGTCATCATTTGTCCTGACTCCTGATGTTCACCTGATGGTGGAAGGAATTCCCTAATGAACATAATAAACACACATACCTACCTACTACTACAACTGAAGAATTAGCACCTGGATGACACTCACAGATGTTGCTTTCTTAGAAGGAGAAATCTCTTCTTTGTTCTTGCTGTTCTGGTTCTGTTCCCTCTTGTTCAAATTCACTTTCTGCAAGTCGCTTTGGATTAGAGCCTCAGCTGAATGAAAAATGTGATGCGTTGACGTAAAGAATGCCTCTGCATATCTTTATTTGCTCCTAGAGTATTTACACACTGTTTTGAAAAATTGCCTTTCTCAAACGGCCTTGTTTCCAACCGATTTGAGGAGCCATTCATTTATAGAAATTTGGAATCTTTGACATAACTGATTATTGACCCCCATAGTCAACTCATGAAAAATTAACACCAATATTGCCTTCGCGTCCCCGTTCAATGATCTCTTTGAGTTTTTGCTTATAGGTCTCACCCACACAGTGCATGACTGTTCCATGTCTTCATCAACTAATTGACCAACCAAGTTCTCTTTGTTCAGTCTAACCTCAAAGCAATCTGCTCATTCCAAGTTTACACAAAAATGTTACCCCACATTCTCACCCTCACAGTCAATTTCTTCTCCTTTTATCTTCAGCCTGTGTGCTCTGTCATGATGTGTCATCACTTTTGAAAACCTATGCATTACTGCATAACTCTTCAACCTGCTTTTCCCATTTTTGCTTACTTCCCCATTAAAATAAACCATTCGATGGCCTCACTGAAGGCCTCCATCATTACAGTCAATTTGCTGACCTTTGTGACCACTTTCACAAGTGGTCGAGCATTTGCAGTATCAGTCTCTAAAACTTCAATCAATGTATCAGAATGTGAACCTCAAACCCCGGTGATATCAACAAAAGGTTCTCCAAACCCTTCAGGGTCATAAAACAACAATGAAGAGTGTGAGTCCCTTGATCCCAAAAAGTACCAGGAGATAATAAATCAACTTAGCATCAGACCCATCTGTTCCAGACCCCCCCCTCCAGTGTTAATCTCCACTTTTATTGCTCTTCAGCCCAAAAGCAAAGCAGAGGGTGGGAGACGTGTCTGTTACCTGCAAACACAAACTCAGCTCATGCTCAGCTTGATCCAATCTATTCATTCATTACTGATAGATCACCAACCTCTCATGGTTAGCGTATCCAAATGAAAGGGTGTACTATTTCTTGAACATTACAGGAACATTACAGGATGACCGTCTGTAACAAATTTCCATATTTCGTGTACTGGTGCTATAAATGTTCCTTTGATCAGACATTTGCTTCCATCATCAAGATACTGTATCAAGTGTATCGTGCACTATACACTCAATAGCAGCACTCAACAATTTACCGCCCATCTCTGAATTCAGGAGAAAACTCGAAAAACTACAAACATTATTCCAAAAAATCGACAATATATACAACAACTCTCCTAATTCCTTATCACCTTCATTCCTCCTTTAAATCTTACACAACCTTATCTCTTAATTTTCAATGACTGATTTCCTTTTTTAATCAATCTTCCCTACGGGTTTAAGTCTAGTTTCAGCTGACACTCTCAGCAGTGTATAATCTCTAGTCTCCTCTACCTGGAATGTGAGTCGTAAACCGTGGAGGCCGAGGGTGCTTATCTGAGCTGTTGGAAAGCAGCGGGGGTCGGTGTGTCACCAGTTAGTTGTTTAGGGCTCGTCTGCTTTGTCTCCATCAAAGCAAGTGGCATCTGTTGCTGTGGTCACCACATATGGGGAGGTGGAGGCTGGGGTGTGCCCAACCTCTGGTTCTGCCTGGGCTGCATTTGACGGGAAGACCGTGGAGGAGCTGCACTGAACTGCATGTTCGTTGGACATATTCTTGACCAATGACCCGTCTGTCCGCATAAGTAGCATTCATCTCCTCTTCCCCTATTATTTCCACGTCCTCTGCCTCTGCGCTGAGGTGGTGGTTGCTGGTCAACCATTGAACGGTCTCTGACTGCTGGGGCTGGATATTGGGCCTCTGGAGGAACGGGGTATTGAGGTTGTTCATCTCTCACCGACAGTTGTTTCCTGACTCTCTGTTTTTTCGTTGCTTCTGCATCTGCTGCTGCCAGTTGGATCTTCAGGAGTCGATGCGTCATCGTCCCCAGTTCTTCTTGCCTCCTTGTCTCCGCAGCTCTCTGTATTTTGTAGAAGTGGGTTAGATGGTCTCTCCATGTCGTCCAGTCCCACTACTCCCTCCAACGCTGTTTGAACAGCCTGGGGCAAGCCTTGCTGCACAGTGTGTCGCCAGGTTACTGCAGTAGATTTGTTATTGTCGTGTCTTTCTCCTGTGGCCACATGCCATTCTGTTTCTGCTCTCCTCAGATATTGAGACATGTCTTCACCTTGTTTCATACTCAGACCCATCAGGATGGACATACTTGGCTTTGTAGGCCAGATGTTTCGCATTGTGGCCCAAAATACTCCTCTGACCTTATCAAATTGAGCCTCATCCTCTTGGTTGGTGGTTCCCGCTCTTGCTTCTTAGGCTCTTAGGTTGACTGTTCCCTCTAGACGGGCTATTAAGGCCCTCATATCTCCAAGTGCCAACTTATCACCTATTGTGTATTTTTCAAAGAGCAGGATCCATGGGTTAGCTCCTTCTCCCAATGGCGGCAGTCCCTTCTCCAGAGCTTCCAGGTCCCGATGGCTCCAGGGCACAAACTCGCTCTGACCGTTGGCTTTTCTCAGCAGTGGGCACTGTGGGACAGGGGAGGCTGCAGGTGGCTCATTTCTTACCGGGAGAATGTAGTCTGCATAGCGGTTTGGAGCCTTCTTCACCAGGATACAATGTCTATTGTGATGACATCCTCCATCAGCAACCTCTTCTTCTTTGTCGTTGTTTGGATGGGTCCTCTGCACGTGTATTTTGATAGACAGGAGTCCTGAAGTAATATACAGCTCCTCTGCGGCCTCCTGGTATTCACTTGGTGTTTTACGGCCATGTTCACAGCTACCTGCTTCCTCCTCTCTGGCCCTGACAAGCAGTTCCTGAGTCGTAAGCGCAGCCATCATGCAACCTGGAATACTCTAAACAACCGCTAAGCTGTCCCTTCTGTCCTAGGTGTTACTCTGTCACTAACAGCAGGAAAAACCAAACCAAGTCACCTCCAACAGCTGTCCGAGGAAATGTCAAATCGAACCATCGACTAGAATCGACACAGTAAAACAAATAACCAAATCTAAAAAGTAAGGAGGGCAATTTACAACATCAAATCAGTCCAATAACTGCCGTGTAATTTACTAAAGTATCTTGTTAGACCACTAGGTTAAATCAACTTATCAGTACCTCTAACCTCAAAATCGAATCAATCACGGAACTGTAAAAATTAGTATAATCAATGATCCACGCCAAAGACTATGATTACAATTAAATAGAGGAAAAAGAGAAAGAATTAACTATATCTCAAATCAAAACTCAATCATCATTCAAAATTCAAAAGTCTAAAAATTAAACTTCAATAAAGTTAATCTTGATGTCTAAAAATGAATTACTCCAAATTATTAATCAAGGTTACAAAATTATTCAAAGTTATGATGATACAGTCAAACTGCCGGCAATATTAATCAGGAAGTATAGCAGAAGCACTCCCCCACAAATGTCGCCAGAGATTATACCATAATATAAACAATGATCCACCCCCAACCCAGAGACAATGCAATGACAGTCAATCTGGTTTCAGCTAAACATTGGAGATCGAAATCAAACAATTCATAACAGGTCCACAAAAGCGCCACATCAAAATTAGCTCAATCTCCAATTTCAATCCAAAACAAATGCAGGACTATTACAAACCATATTCAACGTATCATTACAGCACTTTAATGTTTCAAATAAACGTCAACACCAATCCAGATATCCGTCAAGTTATCTTATCAATCTTTGCCCTGTCCTAGTTAGTAAAGGCAAATGTGCATCAAAGTCAACGTCCGAACACGGAGCAAGTGAGGAAATTGAACTCCCCCTCTTGTAATTCCCTCTACATCCACCAGATGGCACACTCAGGGGCTTCCCCTCACGATGTGCACTTATTCCAACCACATGAAGCGCTGTTCAGCCGATAGCTGAAGATCGAACACAGAACTACCAAAGAGGAAGTGCCTCACACCTCAGCACATGGATCGTAAAACGCCGTGTGCCGGCGTAGCGAAGAACAATGGGCTCAAGCTAACTGCTAACCCACAACGTGGTCAAGCTATCAGCACCCCGCTAGCCCCGCTATTTCCCCAGTGGAATCACCAATGAGACCCCGTTAGCCGCTAGCTAGGCAGCCCACGTGGTCCGGGTTGGACTACTCACCAACACCTTAATATGCTACGGTTTTACAACCCGACGCCGGAGATGATCAGTCTCCAGTTCGGATTCTAAACATATATATACACTGTTAAACAATCACATACGCGTATTAAAAACATAATTTGGAACATCCATACATCAATCAAGCACATGCACCCCGCAACTCCAACACTCACGCACCACGTACTAACACTCACTCACACTCACACCACATGCAGATGTATATACACTATCATTTACACTAAAGCGCATATCCGCCACCCACCCCCTTCTAGACAACCTATATACCTAATTCATAGGATTTCTAGAGGGTGGAAAATGATAAGCAGATCTTACCAGTCGATGCTGGATTTCTCCTTTACTATAACCTCCACCAGTCGCCGCTGGATTATAACTTTAAGCAGGACTCCTGGCCTCTAAATTCAAGGCAGGACTCCGGGCCTTCAACCCTTTCTTATCATCAGGACTCCAGGCCTCTAAAGCTTCAAGCTTCCTTAATCTTATCCGTAAGCCAATTCCGTAGAGCAAGCTCCCCCCCCCCAATCTATTAAATCCTGCAATACCTAATTGTGAAGGACTTTATGCACAGAGAGGGGAAATGAAGAGAAGAGTCTTCTCTAAAGACGCCGTAATTATTGTGGGAAACCTAGTGGACAACATGCGCATCGTCACACCTCATGCGAACCCCCTAACCAATCCCATACGGGTCTACTTGTATGATTTTATCCTGCTGGTCTTTATGTCCCAGCAGACCAGTTCGCCGCCTGGATTTTTCTAACGCTCTAAGTGTGTACCTGAACGCACCAAACGCGCGTGTTTGGAATTTCTAAAAGCCGGCTCCCATTCGCATTCACTTTGCAAAAGCATGTCCCCACTGTTATTCAATATCAGCTTATTATATTCACCCAAGTCATTAATGTACTAGCCTTTAGTCTTTAGCATCTAAGGCCTTGCCTCATGGCCGACTGCCAGCACCACTCTAAATCTTCCTAAACCTACCTATCACAGAATTCATGAAAAAGTTTGTTTTACCTTGTTTGTACCCGTGGTACTTGCAGTCAAACCTCTCAGCAACTCCTTCCCCCAACGAGAGCCCCACGTTGGGCGCCAACTGTTAAGGTTTCGGAAGCTCTCGAGGGAGGACTCAATCCTCTGTTCTCGTCCCGGCCGGAAACGAGGACACGAATGAGTCAATTCGTTTAAATTCAAAAATCAAAAGTTATTTAATAACTGAACAACGTAATAGGGATTACAATTACAAAGTGAAATACTAAGCGAACAGTGGAATATTTCGCGAAATAGAGAATCCTCTGAGCAAGTCTGAAGTGACTTATCAACGCGGCTGCAGGAGAAGTTCTAACAGTCTTTTCCCCGCCATGGTCCTTTGAAACCTCTTGAGGTGTGTCTTCTTTGGTGCATTTGAATGTCATTGGCCTCTTCTCCAAAGGGTCACCTCCTCCATTGTCCCCTTCACGTCGAGGTGTGAAGCTGCAGCTGTAACCTGAAACCTCTCTGTCCTAGCTGTCCCTCACATTCCAATGCACTCAATGTAGATACAGTTGGCTTTATGCCTCAATGAGTGAATTTAACAAAGCATACATCGTTTAAGTCTTCATCTTATAACTAGTACACTTTAATTACAACAACCCATCATTAATGATCACCGTTCATCACACTTCATCATAAGATCTAAGACAGTTCATGTGGTTCAATTCTCAAGACATTTGCCTCAGTCGGCTGCCTCGCAATAAGTTGTTCATTTTATTACCTGACAGGAGAAAAAACTCCCAAAAAACCCTCTTTGGGGATAAAATTGGGAGAAATCCATAAAGAACGGCAATTGGCATCCGTCCCCAGGTTTTAACATCACATTGTGACAGAATGTTAATGTGTACAGTGTTTATATGATTTAAATGACTATGAATTGTGTTTGATTGAAATTGCATTCACTTAATCTAACATGTTAATGTAATAACTAATATCTAACATCACACAAACTATAATTCTAACACTAAACATTATTACACGTACTATAATTTCCTGACTAGGGGTGCACTTCTGGCTTAAATCCCTAACATCTACT
Organism: Gasterosteus aculeatus; assembly: GCF_964276395.1. Taxonomy (NCBI): domain Eukaryota; kingdom Metazoa; phylum Chordata; class Actinopteri; order Perciformes; family Gasterosteidae; genus Gasterosteus; species Gasterosteus aculeatus. The sequence goes on along the minus strand of NC_135699.1, from coordinate 15,952,084 downwards.
AAGAAACTAATCCGCAACTATTATGCTGATCATTTAATCATAGACATAAAATGCTGTTTTTGGCGCAAGACGTAAAAAGGCATCACCTTGTACGGACCATTTTGATTACAAATGAACTTGCTGGATATTTTTTAGGCAACCCACTTATTTATCCTTTTTAATTACTATATATATCCTACATCATACTATAGAGGCATACGACCGGTCCCTCACACGTGCACTTAACTGTGCAGTATTTGACTTGATGTTCTCAGTTAAATTTCCCCATTAAATAGTAACTCGGCAAATGCACAATTCCAAAGCATTTGGATTTAATGGCTTCGTCTAACTTTTTATTGAGTGGACAATAACAAGCGGTGACACGGGGACCGAACAGAGCTATAAAAAGAAGGAGAAATATGTTTACAGGAACCTCTGTAACCTGCATCCAATAACCGAAGAATTGTAATGAGCAAACCAGCTTTGAAGAATGATTTACATAAACACTAGGTAGTGCTGAGTGGGACTAGGACACAGATCCCGTGGCCACGACCCTTTGTGGGAGTACCATTTGCATTCATTTAAATATTTAGTCAGCGCAGATAAACTCCTCGAGATGATAATTGATCTAAAATGTCCTGCTGTGGGTTCACAAAAGGTTTTAGAGACGTCACCTAGAGGGGGACGCGCTTTTCGTTCCGCCGAGCTACGCAGGTTAGCATTGAGCTGTAGAAACTTCTTATTGTTCTCCTGCCGGAATATCAATCACCCGTCTTCTAAGACAAGGGGACCAATGTCGAGATTCCATCCCCTTATCAGGGGCTCTGCAGTGAAATGTCGCTTTACCCTGGCCGAGGTTTTATTGTCTGGCTGCTTTGCCTGCGCTCATTATGGACCAGTCACGCCGTTGGACTCGCCTCATAATTCCCCCGTCGGCCTGCGATAAAGAATTTGCCCGAGGGGAGGGAGGGAGGGCGGGAGGCTCATGTCTGCTCTGTGATTTAGCGAAAATGATGTCCCCTCTCTGTATGTTTCCCCCGTGAAGATGCTGCACAGAGAGACGGAGAGAGACCGGGCACGGCGGAGAGCGTAGCGTGGGCAAACTCAGCAAACACTCCACCGAGGAGGGCCGAGGCCCCCGTGGTGGCTGCCTCAGCATGACCGGTGGGATAAACACACCACCTACACTAAGAGCTTTACAAAAGAGACGCGGCTATTCCAAACAGCTGTGACACGCCGCCCGTACCCGCTGACTCCGGAATGAGCGCGGTTTATTTATGGTGCGGATGGAGAGAGAGAGAGAGAGAGAGAGGGGCTGAATATATCTGATGTTGGTTCTCTCATGAGATGCCGCGGTTCGGGTTCAGGGTCTGACGCCCTCCCTTCAACCGAGGGAGCGCAGCTCTATGTCTGTAAATAGTGTCCAGCTCGTGTTGATACACTTACAGCGAATGCACAGTGGGATTATTTTGCCCGGGGATGCAAGACATATATAATTAAAAATGGCTAAGTGCCTGTGTGCCTGCTTTGGTGATTTTTTTTTTTTAACCTTTTTCCTTTTCCATTAGCGTGGAGGAAGGAGGGGAAATATTCTACGCAAGGGTTACAGAGGGAAAATGGCACTGCATGCATGATTCAGAGGCTTGTTCATCCCTGTGGGATCAGCTTATCCACAACAAGTACAAGTACAACGACATGAGTCGGAATTGGAAGTTCTGTGGCAGATTTATTTGAATATTGCGTCAATTAGACATTGCAGTCAAAGCAAAGTGCTTTCTTTGCGTCTTCTTTTCTATGGAGCTGATGGCGACGACGTTGTCTGAGCTCCTGACTGCTTCATTAAGAGCCCTTCAATGGGGAACGTGATTTTTTACGCACAGGTTCAGTGACTCCGGATGAAGCATGAATGTTACAATGCTGCTGTATTTGAATTATTCAAATGCGAGTGCTCTGGAAGCAGAGCAATCCCCATGCTGGGGCCTTTTTATTAACAAGCTTGGCTGCGCGCCTGTGAAACGATGAGATTGTCTGACTCGATGCCATCGTTTATACAGTCAACAATCCTCTCACCTGTCTGCACACACACTGGCAGCCGCTTCATACCCCAAAGGGGCAAAATAACTAGTTCATTATTCATCTCGTGGAACTGATGCCATCTCTCATCATCCGGAATGTCTTGAGAAGCATCTCAAGCAGGCGATGGAGATTAAGAAAGGCAGCAGAGGGGAAATCCTCCTCGGAGAAGGAGGTGCGGGCGGTTCGGGTCCTGCGTTTAGAGCTCGGCATGTGGTCGTCTTGCAGATTTCTTGCAGGGAACCACTGGGACAAACAACCGTGTTTCCTTCCTGATCGTTACACCTTCCGTGACATACCCAGAAAAGAAAAGGCCGTGAAAGAAATACAAGAGGCAATGGGGCGCCCAACTGAGAAGTCCCCCAAACCGATATACAGATTCACCAGGATGTTTCAACTTCATTACTATTGTAACTCAATGTGCCCCAAAGTAACTTCAAATAAGCTGCACATGACTTTCTGTGTAACATGTAGTACTACACCAACAAAGTAATGTCACTGGTTGCATTTCAGATTAAATTCTGACTCACCAAATGTAACCATTAAAACACGACTGAGTATTATTTAGCATCATATTGGAATTAAAACTCCACCTTAAGTACATTGTGTTTGATTAATGCTTATTTTTATAGCCTTGAAATTTGAATGCGGAACATTTAATATTTACACTATTAATAGTTTATAGTTGAGTTGCCTTTCTTTGAATAAGCCACATCCACAAGTCTCTTGTGGTGGCGGCACAGTGGTACGTCTGAACTTTACTTTGATTGTGACTGTAACAAGCGGAGATAATCGCACGACGCTTTCTGAGCTTCAGAGGAAAACACTTTGAATCAAGTGAAATAAAGTAGTTCTTTCTTTTCCACAACACATCTTACTACAGTTCAATAACTTAACAACCTCATTATGACGCCACAGTTACAGGTTATTATTTCTTCACTTTAAAAAACATTATTTTCACACAACACTGTAACATTTAAAGTGAAATGTATATATATATGCATAAATGCAGATTATATCCTACTCAGTCTTGTTTTCGTTGTTTTTCATTCACGATATCTGACTCAGGATGTAAACAGACTGACGGGGGGGTCAGAGGTCAGGGAAGTCGACTGTGCTGTACTTTCACATCACAGTCATTTCAAAGCGAGCGCCGGCACGCCGCCGCCGCTTGTGTGTCCGTCTGCAGGCGGTTAGCAACGAGGCGCCCACCAGTCTGCATCTGTCTGCCTGCATCCGGGGAGGGGGGGGGCGGAGGGGGGGGGCCCGGCCCTTCCAGTGCCCCATCCACGAGAGAGCTGAGCCCGGCGGGCGGCCCACACAGATGCCGCACGTACCGGCAAAAGGACGTCCGCCTACGCCGCCTTGTCGGAATGATTCCCCAGCTCACGTAACGGTGAAAAAAAAAAACCCTGCAGATTTCCAAGTGTGGTGATCAGTGGGGGTTGGAAACTGTTCAGTGTTTGTTACCTGCAAAACTTTCCATCGCTCTACCGCGGGGGTTTCTTGAATAGAGAGAGGAGGGTCAAAGGTTACGAGGCGGCCTTTCATTTCTGGCAGACTGCACACTTAAAGGGATTGTTTTGCTGCACTCTAAAAGCGCTTTGTTTCTGTCTGTGAAGGTGAGAAGAGAGAAGATGAAATGCTCTTGGAATGTTATTGCAGGTAGAATCGAAGCCACGACACAACACGCAGCATGACACTCACACACACACACACACAGACAAAATGCATTAGCGCACACGTGTTTCTGTCAAGTGGGCGTTCTCATGCCACTGGCATTTTCATCCAGGTTTCGATGCTCCACAAAATTCCTCATTAGCTCGTTAGTGTGACATTCCAATTATTGCTCACTAACACAGGAATGTATTCAGGAACTCTTACTAGATTATTACTAGAATAATATGTGTTATTCTATTGCAGAATCCATCCATCAAGAACGACGCTTGATTGAAACCTGCATGGTTTCTCTCGCGGAAAACCATCATCCTCCCAAACAGCGTTTTTGATTTAAATGCAAAAGGATGTTTGAAACGCAGCAGGAAGGTTCATTCATCTGCATTCAGCCTTCTGCCATGCGGATGCGTACTTTTTCATATTGGCTGAGTCAGCCAACATGTTGGTAACAAACATTTGCTCTGCCTACAAACTGGATTGCCAAGTTTAACACAGGAGGATTTTCAGTCATCTGTGTGTGGCCCTTTTAAAAAGCTCTTTGGTTCATTTGAAGGGATCAGATGGCTTCAGGCCGGCGGGTTTGCTTTATTTAACTTTTATAAATCAATGTCATGTTGTGTGAGATAATAGTTGCAGTGAATGTTAACTTTTTTAATTATTCTCCTTGCCCTTTAGGCAAATATTATTCTGTTTGCAATCAAGTACAGTCATGGAATTATTGAAGTCATGCATGAGCCTTTGTGTGCTAATTGCCACCACAATGGTGCACAAGTATTGAGTTGGCCCAGAAAGCTCTGCAGGTGTTTTTCTTTTCCTGATTTCCTGTTTCAGCCACAAAGAATAGCAAACGTATGCAAAAGAGGTTTGAGCTGCTGTCATATAATAAAAACAAAAGGTTGAATCTATAAATATCGGCTGCTCTGTAAACCTTCCAATTCAAATCTGTTGTGTTGTAGATCAGTATCATAAATTATTGATCAGCCCTCAGCTCCACCTTGTTTAACTGAATTATTTTAAGTTTAATATTCAGTTGTCAGGCAGTTATTTGCTGCCTGACAACCACAGTCGTTAAGACTGAAAGCCTTCATGGAGACACTGAATTGTGTTAAAACACAGCGGTAGTTTGACTGAAAGTTCAAATCCCGCGTAGGCCTTACGCACACGGCATAACATCTTAAATACCTCTTCGCCTCTTGCACATCACGGCCTTTGTTTGTGGCAGAATGGGAGTAACACCTGAACCTCGCCATCAGAAACATCTGCGTGTCCCCCACAGTGCCGGAACGCAGCTTAAGATAATCAGAGACTTTGTGAAAGCGCTGCACTCAGAGGGAAACACTTTGAATGGAGTGACTACATCGCCCGGGGGGGGGGGCGGGGGGCCGGGGTCCCTTAAAGGGAACTGTAAAGAAGCCAAAGAAAAACACCCGAAAGTCTCTTCATCGTGGAAGGCTTAATGTCGAGGAGTCAAAAGCACATCTTTAATAATTACTGTACACTTTTGAAAATTGCCGTAACTCCGCGGTACGATCGAGCGTGCCAGGAAGAGCCATGAATACTTCCACATGGAGCATTTACAAAAGGTGTCGAATACGCAAATCAGCGGCTATAAGGGCAGCATCCGGTACCGCTGCCGTGATCCAAACCCAGTTGCTTGTTACACCACAGTGAAACTGGATAATGACGACGGGTTCGTTCACGGTTGAAGGCTTTGTTTAACAAATGTGGGGCTTCATGTGAAACCGAGGAAGGGTTTTTTTTAACGCTGAATGAGTTTGGTCTCGCACATGCAAACCAGAGAGAGACGGAGAAGCAGCGCGCGGGGACGGCCCGCCGAGGACAGCTCCAGCCTTCACGCCGGCCTCCAGCTCTCATGCGTGAGGCGCGCGGCATATGGGGGCGTTCAGCCATAAGAGCCAATCGGCTCCTGCAGCAAGTACAACACAAAGCACTCTTTTTCTCAGCACGTATGGAACCGTACCTGATATTACGTGAACCTGAATAATAAATAAAACTATGTGTGCATCAGAAATCCATTTAGGAGGAAGCTAACGAGTTAGCCACCTCACCCCTCTCTCGTTGCTGTTAACACACAGATATAAAAGGGAGCTGAGATGTTAAAAAAGAAAACCTCAATCAATTGAATGAATGAATTGATTTGACATAGGTTTGAACGCAATGGTATCAGATATGTAAATACAACATTCATGAACAGATTGTATCTCATTTATTTAATCTGTACGAGAAGCAAAACATGAAAAACATCCCTTTGTGGTTTTCAGAAGGGGGGGGGGCTGTAAATGTCTTCCTTCAAATCTACATAAGCTTGAGTGTAAAAACACGCGGTCAGACAAGACGTTCTGCCCGTTTCCCGGCCTTGTGCTAAGCTAAGCTACCCGACATAAGAAAAGTCTTTAGATTCTGTTTTGATATCCTGAAAAACTCTGGCATGAATGTTTTAGATCTTATTTCCCCTTCATCTTTGACCAAAACGTAACTAAAGTGAGAACCCCTCAACCTGTATTATCAGGGGAGACCAAAAAAAAAGTCCTTTTCTCTCGGCGGACTCCTGCTTTGTTCCGCAGGTCCGTCAGAATCGACGGTGGCTTCTTCACTCACGGTGTCGTGTGACCCCGTGACGTCGCCACGGCGACAGACGTCGCTGGAGCGGGACGGATGCAATCACGGTAATCCTTCGTCGTGCCACGAATCCATTAAAATGATCCGAGGAGGGTCAGAGCAGCACAAAGGCCGCCCCGATGACTTTGACCCGCCGGGGAAGAAGACGTCTGCTTGTTGCCCACCTAAAGCTGACTCGTGCATGAGTTCCACCACCAAAGAGTGTGTATGTGTGTGTGTGTGTATCTTCTGAATATTTCATTCAGGTCAAGGGCGAAAAACGCTTGTTCGCCTCGGTTTGAGAACAGATGAAGGCCGACATATGGTTTTAGTTTTCTTAGTTACTTTCTCGGTTTATTGCCTCCGCTGCTCTGATATCACTTCAGTTGTCTCGATAGCAGAGAAATCTAACCGCGTGCGCTTCCCTTCCATGTAAGTGGCGGCTGGTGGGTAATGTTTGCCGTTTGTGCTCTTCCCCTTTAATGACTGTCACTCCCACGTATTTCACCGACGCATCACTCGATGACACTCGGGGGGGAACAGATGTGTTCAAATGAATTTACAGAGAACTCTGGTGTGGGAGAGATGGTCTCTCATTAATTCGCTGTCATTCTGCTCAGAGCAAAGTCATCAGCTGTTCAGCGAGAGGTTGAACGCGCAGGAACAATCCGTTTCAAAGTGCAGTTAAACAGCGTGCGCAGGACGACACGCCGGCGTCCATTGTTATGGAAATGAGCGCGGCCTCTTTAGGGGCTCCGTGGTTCCGTTTTCAATTATACGATTTTCTCTGTCCCCTTGCAAAATGTATTCCTTTTTCATTTGATTTATTTACTTATTTCTCTCACATCAAATCCAAACCAGCCCCGGGGCATTAAGCTAGAGTCCAGATAGAAGTTTCACAGAATGCCTGAGAGTATTTTGTTACACCGAATGAAAAGAAATCTCGCTAAATGGATTTATGAAACCTGAGAGCACACTGCTGGTTGCCTTCTCGGTCCCTCTGATTTATATTTGCAGTCTGAAAATGTTCTTTAACTCGCGGAAGTGGAAGAAGACCTCAGACTTTACACCGAGCTGATTCCTCCGATATAACTCAACACACACTTAAAGAGTCACTCCATGACATTATCTGTGCACAAGCAAACCACTATTAAGTTAGCTGACTGTACAAAACGTGCCAAGATAATTATTCAAAACAGAATGTTGGCTGCGTCTCCTGGCGAATGTGTACGCAGCTTGCATTAATATTTATCGCGTTGCTGTTTGTCGAAACACTGAGGCATGTGGGACGGCCTAATTTTAACCATAGCAAACGAAAAATAAAGTGCGCTTGTTGTAAAAACTTGCATTAAAAGTAACAGATGCAAATGTGTAACTGTTTCTGTTGTTGTGTGGACCAATAGTCAAACAACCGGAGCTCATTTTTAAGTCAATGGCACAATAATACATTGCAGCAGCATGGCTCAGTAGAACAAGGGACACTATGCAGGTCTACTCAGTGTTGTCCACATATTCAACACGGGTTACGAGGATGCGCATGCAACCCACCTCGGTACATTGGAGCGAGCGAGCCGCCCTCACGTTCATCATCGCCCTCTTGTCTGCAATCCTGATTAAGACGAATTATGCGGTTGAGGAAGTTGAGTTATTCCTCGTCGTCTTCGAGGTTAAAAGGGGCAGTTCAGAAGTAAGAACTGTATTATATGGACAGCATGCTCATTTAATGTAATGGGCCGATCTCTTCAGTCTGGAGCATTTGTGAAATCATCCATCGCCATGAGATGCGGCGACGAGGAAGGCGGGAAACGGTGCCGCCGCAGTGGAAAAGGGTTACTAGAAGGAGTGAATCTGACGTTTCTGTTTCCGTGAGTCAATTCAATTGTATTTAATGCCGTAAGGCTGCTGTGGAGAAGAGTGCCGTGCCACATTTTTATGAGAACTGATTGTCAGTCATATTTGTGTTGAACAGTGAAAAATAAGCCATGAAAGCTCTAAATTCATTCCTATTTGAATTATCCGCAGTCCATTTCAATACTTCAACGGTAAACATCTAATGGTCTAAGCGTTGAGTTGACGATATCAGGATAATCTTCTGGCTTTGAGTGCCCATATGCATCGCAATAACTTGACACTCGTTCCTTTGCGATGAAACCAGCGAGGTGTCTGAGTGCATTCGAACAGCCGCCGAGGACTTTAAGTCGCGCGTCTCGTGTCTCAGAAGGCCGAGTTGTTGACACGTTCCTGTCATGTTCTCAACATCAACCAATGAGCAGCAAGCTGCTATCAATCCGTGACACACACACAAAAAAAGATTCTCATTAAAATAAAACAACGACTTAATTAGAACCTGGATGTTTTTACCTTCTCATTAAATCAGCCACGAGCGATTCATTAACGCCGCGGAACAGCTATCATTCCATCTCAACAGCACGACGCCCCAAGCCGCTTCTATTCAACACCCGGCGAGAAGGGCCAGCTGACCGCGCCTGCCTGCCTTCTTCGGGACTGGAAAAAAATAAAATTCATTTGACCCTTTTCACACCGCTGAGTGCACGTGCAAGAGTTGAATTCCCAGAAATCATTAATAAGTCCCACTCGAGTGGCCGATCTAAGACCCTTCGGTTATGCGTGTGCACAAAAAGGGACTTCAGCCGGGTCCCCTCATCTGCATGCAATCAGAAAGTGGCGGCGAGCCGTCGCGGCGGCGGACAGAGGAGGGGTGGGAGTCGTCCGTGTCGTTTGGACCGACAAAGGCAGCGAGTCGGAAGCCTCCCCGCGTCCTCGCTCTCCACATTAGGCAGGTCCGCACTGGATCTCCTCAGGCTGTAACCGCTTCGACGGAAGGCCCCGAAATACTGCGGAGCCGGGCTAGAAGAGATAGATAATATTCTCATAGAAAGGAAAAACAGACTCATTAATGTGCTGAGAAACAGCTGGTGTGCTGCCAATTAGTCGCTGAATTCACATTATTAGTGAAATTTGCTGCTGGCAGTGATTTCTTTGTTTTTTTTTTGAGCGCGAGCTCAGACAGAAATCTGGCTCTCGACAGAGAGGCTTCCGTGTCCACTCTGCACGCAGACAGATATTACCTTGGCAAAAGCTTGGGAAACAACATATATGCAGAAAAAACAAGTCGGCGTGCAAAAGCTGGCCCGCCGTCGTATCGGCAGATGGAGCGAGAAACATGGGATGTGATGGAGCTCTTCAAAGGCTCAGGTCTTTTATCCGTTTTTTAAATAAAAATCAATAAATCATGAAAGTTGTGTCGCACAGATGGCATTTTCATTCCATTCAAATTAGATCGTACGTTTCAGTGGAAACTTTAACTGACACCCGAGTATCTGAAGGTCATCGAATCCTTGCAGAGACTCCTGCATGAACTCTTATTAAACCTTGAAAGTTAGTTTGCTGCTAATAACGTGCGCGTCAGTCACAGTCTCAAAGGCTAAATGAGAAATGGAGCCTTGTGACCTTTCCACAATAAGGATCTTCAGGATTGCTGATTTAAAATTCAGAGGACATTTTCCCTCTTTGGGGGGAGGTCGCGAAGGTGACAGAGGTGCCGAACAGGGAGGCATTTGAAATCATCATTTTATCTACCAAAAAATATGGTTGTCGTTTGAATTGATTGCGGTGATAAACCTCGCTAAATTAACATTCACCCTGTGTTGCAGAGAGATAAGCATGCGTTGGGTGTGCGTCAAAATGTGCTTTTCGTCGCCCGGATTTCCAATCAGGTGTTGGGGGGGTAAAATGGCACAAACAAACAGCCTGAACAGCAGTGGAATGCTCAGCGGGATGTCTGTGACCTTTGAGAAGCAGAGCGAGTAAACACTCAGGGAAGAGGACGCTGTATCAACATCAACTTTTACCAACAAACAGGATAGATTGTTAACTTTGGCTTTATTACATTTTGCTGGTTCAAGATGTTATTAAAAGTGTCTAAATCCGAACAGACCTACAAAGTTGGATGTGAAAGGAAATGCGTTCATTCACGTTTTTACAAAGCGCGAGGAAAGGAGATGACACCACTTGCTCATGTGCTCCAGCCGGATGCTAGTTAGCTTAGCACAAATGCTGGAGATGGCGAGAAAGCTTTCTTCGACAGTTAAAAACTAAAGCTTAAGAATAATTTCACAGGACTATATGACGTCTTCTTGTGAGGTAAAAAGGAAGAGGTGACGTATGAACACAAACCAGAACCCTTTTAGCTTTTGACGCTGATTTATTTCTGGTAACAACACATCTTTATGTCAAATCCTTTCCCCTACATTCCGCCCAGCACACCGTTGATGGGTGGGTCCCTCTGCAATGGGAAACAATGATTTCAATACGTGTGCTTCTCCGGTTGTTAATCACATTCCGTGTGTCCCCGGCTGCTGCTCTTGTTGAAACTTTGTTTAAATGATATTGCCTAATAGCCACCAGTGCCTGCAAAACAAATATATGCCCAACTACTTTCCGTCTAATGTCTAATTAGTGATATTAATGATGGCTAACTGTGGGAGAACAACACCGTGAGCTGGAAAACAATGCAATCCTTCTCCGAGTTGCAATAGAAAGAAAGCATTTAATTGTTCTCTTGTGGTTTTAAATTTGAGAATCATAGCCAGCGAAATATTGACTCCTTGCTAGCAGCAGCTGAGAATTGGCTCATAGTTTCTTGATGGATTGGGTTTGAATTGATCAGTTGATAAACCGGGGCTTGAGTACAGTATAACTCACCTCTGCGCTGTCCCCTTCCATAATAATGGTTCCCCTAGTAAGGGCAGAGCAGTGGACTGCGGAGCCACATTTTAATTTATAACCTGCAGCCGAATCCGGATCTCAAGTAAAGAGCTTTCCGCGTAGAGATTCCTCCCTTTGAGTCATACGCTGCCGGCTTACACACAAAGGAATATGACCCCCTGATCCCTTAATGAAAGACTTCGAAACACTTCTTCTTTTTTCTTTTTTTGTGTGTGAATTAAGGGCACTCAAAGCATGTCTTTGTAACCTGCGGGCTCTCAGTACATAAATACAGCCGCGCTGTTCTCTTTGAAGTCTCTACTCAGGTAACACCGTGTCCCAAACTTTGATCTGTATGCTGTGAACAACGCGCCCACACTCGGTAGCACCGTCTCTCCGTCCCAAATGACAAAAAGAACACAATTTTCTTTTAAAACCCTCCCGAGCGTCGGGGTCCCCCTGATTTACTGACCTCGTCGCTCTTCCCACACTCTCCTCTCCGCCCCGGTGTGCTTCGCTTTGAGGTCGGAGACTCAAAGCCCCTGAATCCGGCCTCTAAGACGTGCAGGGTCACAACCACACTGTATTTAAAAAAAAAAAAAACTAGAACCCCACATTTCACCACTCGTTTTCTCCATGTCGAGTTTGCCCCTTAATTCGGCCTCCAGCACTTAAGTGGACAGAACATCGGCTGAAGTCAGTAAAGTTTATTTTTCCTAGAAAAGGTTCCCTCCACACAGTGGAGGAACTGCAAAGAGTTCCCCCACTCAGTATTCGAGACATCAGACAGCTTCTAGGGAATCTGAGAAAAACATAAATAAATCGAACCATGAAGAAGAGACACCACGTTGCAGGTCTTTTATTCTGAAGGGGCATTTTAACCTGAATATATACCTTTTTTCAACAACATGCAGCTTTGAGATCACAGGATGCCTCGGGCGTCTCTTAGCAAGAGACTTTAATTAAAAAACCCTCATGTTCAGTTTTCTGCTGATGATCATATCCAATTGCAGTCAAAGGACTTAAGCTTTTGTAACTGCACAAGATCTCATTCAAAATATTTAATGATGAATACATTACAAATACCCTTTGCACATTCACAAGATGAAACGTTTTATTTAAGTGGAAAAAGAAAGGAAATGAAATCCTTGCTGACATTATATAACATTACATACTGTGTTCTTTGTTAAAACGTTGGAATAATGTTTCTATTTCCATGGTTCATCTGTGGATTCTCCATGTCTGTCATGGAATAATACTCGCCCTACTTATAATAAATGCAAGATTGACTTTTGCAAATCTCTGCCCTACTTTTCTGCATCATGTTAACCATCTTTTTTATCCATCTTGTGGAGTAAGACCTTTGTTTTGCGCGTCACGGGGAAGGAAGCAGCGCGGACGGGCCGAGCTGTTCAGTCAGACAGCATCGTGCTTTGTAGCCGTTACATCATTCTTCAACAAAGCAGAGGTTTGGTTCGGCGACTCGACCATCGAGAAGAGGGACACGACCTTTCGAAATGAAAAACGTCTCAGCGGAAGGTTTTAAGCAAACAAACGGAAGAACAAAGTCCCCCCTTTTTCCCACCGGAAATCATTTGACATAGTTTTGGGGATATTTATTGGGATATTTCATTGTTGAAACACAAATTAACTTCAAATGTAAAGTAATAGAGGAATGAAATGAAATGAAACTTCAAGTAAGTAACTGTCAGCTGCCAGAGAAGCGGCTTCTCAGAAGTGGATTTGTGTCTCTTTACGTGACCTCTGTCTAAAGCAGCTGCAATCTAAACATGGAATTAGAGGCTTCGATGGTGTTAAACCAACAACTACGGTTAGTTTGGCACAAATGAAGCCCCAACAACACCTACAATCTACGTGCACAACATCTACTTTAGTTCATTCATCAACTTATTTTAGAGGTTCTGATATTTAGGGTGTAGTTATTTACAGTGACTCACACCTGAAGTACCACAATACAAGCGCTTCCTTTAGATGACCTTTCCTTGTGCACAGTACCAGTTGGTTAAACTTTCTATGAAGCCCATGGATGAAACGCATTATGAACATACTTTATTTTATTATTAGCGATATAAAGTTCTGGCAAATTATTAGTAGCACTATATATTCAAGTGAGTGTAACTATATTTATGCAGCGTTATGCATAAGTGTGGTTGTGCGTCACACAGAGGGAGAGACTGAGGCTTGTAAACACGCACACACAGATACTTTGTGTGCTTTAAAGTTATTGTTTTTTTAATGCTCATTTGAAGAAATACCTGCAGAAGCCCAAAAAGAAGAATTCAAACTGTTCTCTATTCTTCTCTGAGTGTTAAAGATAATTGTGACTCCAACGCGGAGATAATAAAATGAACCAACCACATCTTAAAGCGTTTTATTGCAATTATAGACATGCTGTTCTTATTAATACACAGCATACTGTGAGCACTTAAGCTATTTCTTTCAACATGTACGTGCAAATATACACGTATTTCTGAATATAGACGATGACGCAGAGCAACCGGCGGAGCCTTGAAGACTAATCTGTTGAGTCATTGGGCCGTGTAGTTTTCCTCCAAAAAGTGATGATGACTGAGAGGCTTTTAATTGTCTTAAGTACATGGTTTGTTTGAGGATTTCCTCCAAAGCGAACATCACTTGAAACCATTAATGCACATTTTTTACAGAGATGTACCCGAATGCCAGAAGACCTTTGAGCGCTTGCATTGTTTTTTTTAGATTTTCCATGTGTTATTTCAGATAAGGATGATGGCAGTGATGCTGATGCTGATGTAGAATAAAAAAATATATATAACCCCAATAAATATCTCACACATTCTTACAAACAAAAGTAATTGCGCTCTTTATGAATGTAATCAAATCAAGAGGCTGCTGTTCGTATGTCACTGTGGATTTCAGTGCATCTGCCCACAGAGTGTACAGCTCACTGTTCAGCTTAAGAGAATGTTCCCTGGGTCATTCCCCCCAACTCTCCACCCTGTTTTGGCCCAATAGAGATAATTTAGGACATGCATGCGGCAAATTAACAAAGCCATGCAGAAGAGAAATGCATCCTGCACGTGTGCGACGCATTTCTCTTCTGCAACACAATGTTTCCTTTGGCTTTCATTGATGGAGTGAGTGTCTTGACAACTTAATGTGCCTTCAGTAATTCCCTTAAATAGTCCTTTTGGACTGCCGCCCAATTCTGAAGCCCAGTAATGCCTGAACTACATCGAAACTGGGCTTTAACCCTTTGGCGCCGTTTCGGGTTATGCAATAGCCAATCATTCTGAGTGCTTAAGAGTTTATTATGTTGCTTCCGTACTTGATGTGGCACGTCGGGGCCACGCTGCTGTGCACGGCTGGTGTACCCGCAATTTCGGCCTTTTCGTACGGTTGTTAAAGTTACTGCAAGGGACTTCCACCTTTTTGTTGGTTTTCGTGGTCGCAGTGCATAACAGCAGTTTAATCAGGAGAGGCCTCATTACAATTTACCAAACATGCATAAACACGTGTACGCCAGGGGTGGTGATGCTGAGGTCAGATAAGAAATATTCCCCCCCGGAGTCCAGACACTGGAGGTGAATAAAGTTGCTGCACTGCTGTGATGAGCAAGACTCTGCAGCAGATTGGAGGTGTCTGAGGAGCATCTGATGCACGCTGAAAGGACCACGCACAGCAGCACAGAGGAGGACAGTTTTGACAGCAGAGATACAATTGGCTTAGTTGGTTCATTTAACCAGTAACCAGAGGGAGAGAGGCGGCAACCTGATGGATGAACAGGATTGCACAGCCCGTCCTTCCCATTGAAGCTCCGCTTCAGCTTCATTAGTGCTTCAAAGTACCGGATTCCCTTTGAAAAAAGAAACATATTTCAGCGAGGTGACGCTCTTCAGGTCTAAAGCTGTAAGTCTGAGCAGAAGGAGCCTCTGCTGAACTTCCATGATTTCATCTGATTGTGCACAATTCCAATGACAAGTAAGAACAACTCTACAGAACATCTTCTCTTTGATGTTCTCCTTTACTTATGGCGGCTATATAGAGGCATCAGTACTAAACTAAACGGTATAAGGACCATTTCAAGACAGAGTGTGTAGCAGGTGAACACTTAAAAGCAACAGAAGTGTGATCAATCGATGTTTCATACTGACTATGACTAAAATAATGAATCTGGATAGTGGCAGGAGTTCAGACAAGTGAATTTTAGTTTCAATTTACACCATGTCAAGATTCGATTCAAAGATCAGACTTTGACAGACAGCAGCAATCAGCAGAGAGAGAGAGAGAGAGAGCATCAGGAACAAGTCTGATCACATCTAATGTAGGCAGCAGTAAATCGATTAAAGTGAGAGGGTACTGTGCTGCAATGTGGCCCCTTTTTATGCAGTGCACTTTTGTAATTGCATTCATACATACAGATTTTCCCTCTGACCCACTGGGAAGCATTTCTATTTTTCCATTGTCTATTTTTTTTTGCTCGTCCGTCCTTCCATCCGTCCTCCCTCTCAGGTGCACATATCTGGTGGGTAGATCCTCAAGTATATTGGCCCTCAAACGTATCATTTGCAGTGGTTAGTTCACATTTTGCTTTGAAAGTGGCTTGGATGGGACTCTTTTATACACACGCTGTATATCAGCGAGCATGTTCAGCCCACTGGGTTGAACTGCTCCTGTGCTCGCGCTGTTTGTGTGCGTGCTTGTGTGTCTTGCAGCCTCTGCGTACCGGAGCTGAGCTACGGGGGTTGTGTTGCTCACTTCAGGTGTCTGCAGGAGTTGGAGAGTAATCTGATAACATGTTTACTTCAGCAAGGATATGCTTTAGATTTATAAACTGTGCAAAGTCCTCATCCTGTTTTTGATAATGGAAATGTCTCCGTTCTTTGTGTATATTTTCCCCACACTTGTCAGCTCTTCAGTCTGTAATAAAGCAATATTGGGATTTTTAGTCTTTAAAACTCCGGGATTGCAACTTTGTCAATAGCTTTGAATTCAAATGTCAGTTTTGCTCAGATAAAAACAGAGATTTCTGCAAGTGACAAAGGATGCATTTATTTGGGGATCAACGGCTAAATAATTATCTGGGCAGATAACTGGCATCTTAACATTAATCCTCATTGATGTAAACACAGAGTCCACCTCCTCTCGTCCCACCGGAGTCCCACGCTCAAATGGATGACAACTGCACAGACGATGCCTACGCAAGTCTGATGTCTTGAAACATAAAGGGTACTTTCAAGTCCAGCGCCATAGCAACACTCCCGCTCCTGCTTACCTGCTCTGCCCACACATGACTCAGGCCCTCTAATCCATGACAGTAATCCTTCCTGCGATGCTAATGTGAAAACACTCCATGAGGCGGTACAACTGTCAAAGAGCTAATGTGAAAAAGTTCCAGTTTAGATTAACTTGGATGGTATTGGCAACGATTAGTTTTTTAAAAAAAGGCTGAAAACATCTTCTTGTGATTGTTATGAAGTGTTTTAATAATAGATCAGTTATAAAAATCAGTGATTCATTTCTGCCAATGACGAGCGACTGTTGGCTTAAATATTGATGTTTGTGTGGCTTTACACTTGAAATCTGCCCAATGCAATAGCTTTTATCAAAGGTTAATATGCATTGCATGCAAAATAAATGAATGAAATACAATCATGATAAGAATGACAGTAAGCTTGCTTTCTGATCTCCCTCAAGGCTACGCTAACTCCTGCGGTTTGAGACATGAATTATTCATTAATGTGGTTCCATCATTAGAAATCTCTAATTAATTGTTGAACAGCTCCGGGGGCCTGAAATCACTTTGAGCTGGAACAAAGTTAACATTTCTTTACGGCTTCCTGGGGATGAAGCGTCCTAAGAATGAGTACTGAATACTGAATTCTAAAGCCATTCTGCTAGTAGGTAATATTTCCAGCTAAAAAAACTATAATATTAATGCTGCACACATTATGCTTTATTATAAGGGGAGCTGTCAACCCTCCTATCAGGCCAACACCAATCAGCTGTCATGCGTGCACACGGATGAGCCTGTGTAGCTTCTTTTTGCGTAACGCTGCTCCCTGTTTTCAGTCCGACTAGAAACTTCAGATGCAAAACTGGGGTTGAGTGATGATGGCGGGTCATAAGCAGCCCGCTTTACGAGCTCCTTTCATACCGAGGAGAAATAATGATGGTGCCCAGTGGGTTTTGTGAGATTGCAGGTTGTCCACCACGTTGCCTGCAGAGTCTGCACATGAATGCAGACCTATCGAGGTTACTCAACCATCCACCGTCTTCCACGCGGCACGTCAGCCAAGCCCCCGGAGGACTGGGGTTAGGTCATTTAGCTTTTCCACAATTGAATTACTTCAGTGTGATTGTGTCATCAGTCGGGCCGGCTAAATAAAGGTTCTTTTTGCTCAGCACAGAGGTTGCGGTGACCTGTCGAATGGTCCGCTTTGTTGTGGCGCTTTAATGTTTTGTGCTCGCTGCACCGGCCGACTTCACAGATCCAGAAGACCGCAACAGGTAACAGAAGAGAGCTACTGCTTGCCTGAAACTCACAGAGTAAAGCGAGGCTCTGAATATCGCCGGTCCGCTCCTCTCAGGAAAGACTCCGAATGGACGTCATATGAGACTCCAAATATATGCTTTTGGTATCAATAAGCCACCTCGTGTAGGCTTTAAAGATTGCTCTTTAAAGTTCAGTTACAATTTGGGTCAGTAAGAATATATGTGGAAAACACATTGGCTTCAAAGAAGAAAAAGAGAATTTAAACTTTCATAGAAACTTCAGATCCTCTCCTTCTCGACTGGTTCAACCGCTGCTGTGACACGGCGTCAAAGTGCATTGTTTCGGCATCCGGGGATCACATTTGTTTCATTGGCGTCTTCAAACGGAATGGATCGGATTGCTTTGGAAGCCTTCATTGATTGAGTTTTTTCTTTTTTTTTTAGGCCTCAAGTGTATTCTTAACTTTTTCTCTTAAAGTGTATTTTCACTGTGTCAGTCCTCGTTTGAATAATTCAAAAACAAAGTTCCTGTCAGTGGAAAGCAAATGAGAACGTGAGGAGGATACTTACCGAGGGGCAGATGAGAACAGCCGCAGTCAAACGTTCCTGTTCAGTGAGCACGTTAAAAGGGCACATTTCTGCCCCGGACGCCGGCTCCGCTCACAGGAAACACAGACTTGGACATTTCAGGTTTTGTTGTGAGAGAGATGGAAAAAACGGAAGCAAACGTCACAGAGACTCACAGAGGATCACACCTCCCTGACCTCTCGCTCTGCACACCTCCAAACGCACAACCCAGCGCCCCCAAAACACACGCCGCTCCGTCGAGGCTCCAATATGCCTCAGTTTCTTGTAAGTGAATGGAAATGTGCTGTGGACGTCCTGTGGAAACTGTATTCCATTAACCGCTATTAGGCATTTTAAATGAATATGGCCTACTGGTTGACCCCGGAGGGTTGAATAGAAGTATCTTAAAAGCCCAGAGGGCAGGGATAAGTGGCTGAAAGGTCTTGTGTTGGAGCGGAAAATCTTTTTATTCTGTGAAACAAGTTAGTCATTCAACTAAATCATGAACCTGCCAGTCTGGTCTCCACACAATGTGTCACCATACGACACGTCTGAGTGGCAGTGATTATTTAGTTGATTTTATTCTTCTTAAAAGAAATACTGCCACAATTTGTGTATTAATCACAGAGTAAATAAACAGAAAATAAAGCAGGAAGTAAACAGAAAGACCAATGGTGGAGATACGCAGTGAGAAGTAGCATTGAGCTGCAGAAGCTGGAGGAATGGAGACGGTCCATACATAAACAGAGCAGTTAAGCAAGCAGAATGTGCGATAATAAATAATCTCTTTCGATTATTCCTAATTCCCCAAGGAGGTTCAACCAAGAATTGTGTCGAAAACAGCCGACTTGACGAATGCAACACAGTCCTCGGCCCGAACCAGAGCCCGTAGTTCACAGCAGCCCTCCAGTGCGGCAGGCTGGGAAACGTATCGTGGTGACAAAGACCAGTAATGGCACAGAGAGGCAATTTGCCGCTGTTCCCCCATTTTTCTCTGTGACCTTTTCTTAGGTGTGTGTAATGTATCTGTGTGCCTCCTGCTGCTCTAAATAACGCCACGGCACAATCACAGGCACGCCGGCGTGCGCTCGGTCTTCGCGAAAAGGCCCCCGCAGCCATCGGACGGAGACTCAGATTGATGAATGAATTTAGGGAGAAGACGTTGCCGCGTCATTGTAAAATATTGTGGCCATTACCTCTCATGGAAAACAAAACTCAAAGGGTCTCATGTGTTCATCACACAGCCGAATGAATAGCAGCAAATGGTGAGATGAACAATGCTACAGGAATCCAAGGCGGTGTGCAAAATGCAGAAGGCGTGACAAGCGCTCGTGTTCAAAGATTAGGATTTCTAAATTGGCATAAATCTCACATATTGAAGCAGTAAGCCCATTTCAGTTCATTTTTCGGGGGGGGGGGTGTTTCAGCCGAGTCCTGACACAATCCTCTGTGAGAGTGAGTCGTCTCCTCACTGGTGATAAATCATGCAAAATGGCACATCAACAACAGCAGCACTGACACACCCACCTCAAACCAGCTCTCCAAAGAAAGCCTGTGCTAAGACGAAGGATGCTTGTCGACACTGCTTGTAGATTACACGTTTAATTTCCCTCGCTCAGCCCCCGAAAAAATCTATTCCCAATGTTTTCCACCTCAAGGAATATTAGATGAGGACCTGCGGCGACCCAAATGCTATGAACCCGCTTCCAAGGCCCTCCATTGAGACCGCATCTGTGATTAAAAGGTTCCTTTGTCTCCTGACAACCTGCCTCGGTTGCTGTTCCCGTCATCCACAAAGACAGGCAGCACACGACGTGGCTTCCTGCGACCAGGCCTCATCCCGAGTGCAGAGCTGATCCAAGCGGGGAAAATTTAAAAAGCCCTCATTCTCACGGCGTGATGTTTTATTCATTGATTGTTTTGAGGTTCGACTTATGCCGAACGAACCTTCCGGCCGCGTTGAGCCAAACAGCGGAATCACAGGAGGGAAAACTCTGTCACGTCAAGTGTTCAGATGTGAGCTGAGAAGCTCCCTAAACATGCACATGATGGACGTTTTGACCACAGTGAATTGTCCTTTCTCGTATGAAAGGAGAAAGTAGATCTATTCCAAAATGTAAAGCGCCTTATTACTCTTTGGACAAAAACCATGGACACGTAACTCCTTTCTAAATGTTTTTAATGTTAATTCCAGATCTGGGATATGAACGTCACTGTTTGCACACTGTTCTGCGTCTGTCACCAAAGGAGTCTGGTGGTATTGTGTGAGTTCTCCAGGGAATTACTAAGCAACGGTGTCGAAAGCAAATGGATGCTATTTGAGTCCAGTTCCAGCGGCTTCAAGGACAAAATCACTCCCCGTGATCATGTGTGAAAATACAGTGAATACCTTGAACTGGCTCACAAGCCGTGTGCCGAGGCTTTAAATAGGTTTCGGTGTACATTTAATAATTCAATTAGGAAATAAATGTAGGTGCATTGCGCTGCTGACTATCAATATTAGTTTGGAATATGTCATTTCTCAGCTTTGAATGCCTCGTGGCCATTCGAACCTAATGAGGTTCTGCATCACACACCAAGCAGATAATCAGTGGCTCAAATTAGCAAAGTTATTTCAATTAATCAGGTGATTTTTTTTTGTTAAGATTTACCCAACACTAAAGGGCACACTACTTATGTTTCTTCTACACGCGCATGTGGAAAGGCGGTTGAAAGTGATTACCATTAATGATCTCATCAACCAAATTCGCTCAACTATTTAGAGGATGTTGGTGAAACCAATCAATATGCCCACACGCTGATGACATTAATTACATCTTGTGTAACTACTATATTTTCGTAATTGGCCGGGTCTGGCTCTCAGACTGCACGACGTACACACGTAGATAAACTAAGTTAGCACCTAATGAAGGTCGTTAGCAATGATTCATGATTACAAATACAAGAGTGGGAACCAAATACGGCCGCCTAATATGTGAGGACAACGAAAATGTGAAGCACTTAATATCTAAAGGACCCTCGAGACGAGAACAATTTGTTTCAAGCTATTCATCTCCGCTGCTAATTATCTAAATATTCTTGCTGAAAACACGAAGATAGGAACCCATTTCTCTCCAAAAATACAAAGGACGAAGATGTCCTAGAGGAAACTACCAAGGATGAAATCTACAAACAATGATGAGCAAAGAATTCTTCCACTGCTGACCTGGGATCTGAAGTTCCAGAAGGGTTTTCTCTTATAAAGCACCTTGAAACTTCAGACCAAAGCATAAGGTTTTGGTTTCAACATGAGGCGAATAGTAGTTGTGTGCATAATGTATATATTCTGTCCTCGTCTTCAGTCTGGGTTCTTCTTATACGTGGCAAAATGGAATAAAACATATGAACTATTTGTTACGTATACATGATTTTCACAATACATCACTCAATGTTCTTGGGCCATGACGATAAGAAGTAAAGAAAATATTGCATGTGAGTTAGAAAGATTCAGCAAGTCGTTTTTGCCTCATCGAATCGTTTACCACGGCATGCTGTTTGTTACCTCCAAAGTATCAACTTTATTACACCTCGGGGTATTAATTGCTGCCTCTACATCCGTTATTGTGGACGTTTCTGCATGCTGGCTGCAGGGCCGCTGTCCACCGGCATGAAACGAGCAGAACGGAGGATCTTCATCTAACACACGGAGAGCCAATGAAGAAGATAAGTGTCTGAATCGTATGTGCTGTGTGGACATCGACATTGCACAGGCCCTTAAAACAGTCGTGAAAAATGACCTAATGCACCCGTTTATGTCTTTTTTTCTATAGTTGAATGGAATTCATGTCTCACATTGTCCCGTCTCGTTTATCCTGCCGGGATTTGAGGAGCGTGAAGTCGTTTGACGGAGCCTTCAACAAAGAAACCTTGGGAAGGAGTTGCAGTCGGGATTTCACGTGTACATTTCTGCAACGGTGTGAAAAGGTGAGATGCACGACAGAGTGAGGCATGTGCCTCCAAAATATCTCAGCCTGCACTGTCAGTCACAGCCCGTGCAAAGCGGCAGAGAGACAACACCGAACATGGCTGGTGAAACACAGGGAAACGCTCAGGCTCCTTGGTGATGTTAAACACTGGAATAAAGGGGCTTTTTGTGGTTGTATCAACGTCCACCGCACTTGAAAATACATGGAAAGTAGATCGGAGGCTGCTCAAGCGCGTCATTTAAATAGGGAGAGAATTATGTTTTGTCCTGTTCAAACCTCTGTTGGGGAAGTAATCATTGATGGTTATTAATTCATGCCCCATTAGATTATAATCACCTTCTGCTATTTCGGTACAAAGCCGACAAATTACTGATTTAGGTGTTTAATTATTATTTTGTCTCAAGCAAAAAATAACGACCAAAAGCTAAGAAATCATATTCCTGAAACACTTTGTAATAAGACTTTGTTATTGGGAGGTCTGGAGGCATAAAAGATAAATCAGTCTTTCTTAAAAATGCCCTGAACATTTGGTATTGTACCCTTTTGCGTTTTCCTCACTTGTCTTTTTAAAATCACTCAATGGGAACTAACCTCAGGGGCCTGAGCACAACTTTGAAATGTCACGGTAGAGCTCGATCTGCAATACAGCACAGCACTCTAGTGGCCACCGGGGTAATAAATGCACACGTGTGTGCATGCATCAGTGTGCGCGTGAGGATCTTTCCCTGCGCAATGTACCGAGGCATGAAGTTCCCTTTTTGCCTCCATCCACCATACTTTTGGGATACAGTCGTGTTTTCTTTAGCATTTTTTAGTCCAAAGGCACATCAGGAGACAATATGCTGTCTACCAGGACAGTTAAAAGGGACATTTGGTCCCTAAATCTGACATGTAGAACTGTCATTGAAGGTTAATGGTGATGAGTTCAAACCCATTTACACACACTGACAACTACAATTAAAATCCTGCCTTTCTTTGATGTGCAATCCAGAGGCTCGTGGCCCTGCAATGCGTTTCTGAGCATCATGGTTGTCGTTGTTAACGTGGCAGATGAGTTGGAAGAAAGGTTGCAGCAGCAGGCTGAGGAAGGGAAAAGAGGAAGAGGACTCTTGTTTTCTCAATTGGTATATCTTCATCTTAATCAAATTAAAATGGATTAGACTACTCCTATTCCCGGAACCCTGAAAGCGTTAGTGTGAGTCTACTATTCATTATGCAAAATAAGTCCATTTCACTAATTCACTGAGAAATATTACATGGAACGAGTAATAAGATGCTCACTAACCATCTTGTCTCATAAAAATTCTCCCATCACCCTCTGGATAAACCTGCAATGAGGATGTTCTCTAAGCTCCTGAACGGCAATTAATATTTCTGAATATGGCAAAGTTAACAAAAAGCAATGATATGGAAAATGTAGGAAATAAAACGGTGCCTGTTTTCCTTCAATGGCTGATGTTAACAAAGAGCGAGGTTTTCCTGGGCATTTGATTCCGACTGATATGAAAAAGAGAGCCACAAATATGTCACGTAGCTTTTATGTTACTGTTCTGGTGTGTTCTAAATTATAATGTGTGAAAAGTGCCACGGGGTACATTTGGCTGTTTTTCTGTTTATAGCAAGCGGCGATATGAGTTCAGGGACTCATTCGGTGGTTTCAAATCCTCTTCAATACAGCATGAAATGATGGTTCGTTATGGGTGAAATAGACCATAAAGCAAGGTATTCTTTAGGGCAGGGCTGCGTCATGATTGACAGGTCCTCAACACAGCGTTGTGCCTCCTTGTTTTTGTCTCCTTTAACCATTTCACTGTGTGTTGTTGGCTGCTGCCTTAGCTTCACCCTGCAAGGTCCTTTCTAGCTGTAGAAACAAGATGACCTGGAGGCTATAAAATAACAGTCTACAAACCAAAGGGGGATGTAACCATGACTACGTCTGCTTTTCATGTACAGTCAATGATTTGTAATTGCAGGTTTCTACTCTCAAGAATGAGTAACTTACCTTTTGTCATAGTTATGCATATTAATTGCAAGTAATGCATATTAATTCCAAAAGGTTTTACAAATGTCATAAAGTATTAAACATCCTAATTACCTCACTGGGGCCTTTCAAAAAGACTTCTGTGCACGTGAACATATAACAAATTCTTTGACAGTACATAACACAACTAACGCTAGAATGTTGTATATTGATCATTGCATCACAACTCTTTTGGAATCAAAATCACCATTCAAGGACACAGATGGTCCAACCAATTTCATACCTACTGCTGCCTACTCAGGGTGCATAACAATTCCGCTGAGCCGGCTCTATTTGACATTGTGAGTGTGCCATGTTCATGTGGATGGCTCCTTTTGGATCAGTCAGCCCGATGCAGCACTTCAGTAGAGCCTCACATGCACCTGTAAAAAGGTCACGCAAGCCCTTTTTCTAACAGGAAAGATTCCTGCACTGCTCACCTCTCCTGGAGCTGTAAATGCAGATGTAGAATTCCCTTGCAGAGCTTGCATATAGCGTTTGAATTTAGTTAAAATGCCTGGAATGACAAAAGCATGTACTAAACATTATAACAATCTATGGACCATTTATACTTCCATTTCATTTGTATTGTAAAAGTGTTAACCAGATTCGAGCAATGAAAAAACTTCATCCTGTCCTCTTACTTTTGCCTGTTTAATAAGAAAATTGCCAAAAATTGAAATAAAAAAATTAATGCAATATGTTATCTGGTCTCAAAAATTAAAGCTCCATTTACACTTAATTAGAAAACATCTTGCCTCTGTGGTTTCTTGCTTTGGAAGATTTGTTTCTCGTACTTAACGTTGATTGAAATTTACCAGGGCAGAAGATCGGCTTAATTTTAAACTTCAAGACGTTTACTCATGATAATACTTAATTAAGTTCAGTAGAATCATCCTTTGTATGAATATCACCATATGCAAGAAATACTTCATCCATGAAATAACTATTAGTCTAGCAATGATTCGCCCTGTATTACTTTCAATTGTTGGAGAAAACTTTGTTTTAGTTGCGCGCCTCCACGTGATTTTGCTGAAAAGTCTTGATGAGTTCAACTAAATGAAGACCATGTTTAATAACAGTCACACGCATCTTTAAACACTTTGTACCTGTTTGGACTCTCGCAGACTGTAAGGATGGTTAATCATGTGGACAATGCAAATGATACAAAACAATTATTAAAAAATATACTGTTTTTTTTCAACGTGATGTATCATATGATGATGTATTTTCTTACCGACTGCCACGTTCTCATTTTCATTTGATTTGTCCTTAATCAAAGTAATTTCAAAATGTTTAGCCTTGTCTGTATAACTTTATAATTCAAACTCAATTTATTCATAAGCAAATAGTCAGACATTGTTTATTCAACAGTCTAAACCACTAAACATCCTCATGGAATCTGTAGTTGTCAGATACTAATAATCAGAAAGAAGGGGGTTCTTTTTAACTATGCCCAGGCATAAGAACTCACATTTTGTTCCAGTTTTACATGACAAAGTACCTCATAATTCCTCTAATTTCTCACAAATTGAGCAGAAACCACCCCGGAAGTACGTCGGGACGTCAGCTACGTCATCACGCAGCGCCCGGTTACGCTCCACCTGACCGCGCACGTTCGTATTTGGTGAATGACGGAGCATCACAGATCGCTGCTGAAGTTGCCGAAAGTGAAGTGTTTCTGTGCAGAAGGAGATTTACGCTTCCCACGGACGAAGACAAAGAGTGAGGACTGCTATTTTATTCCACACATATGCTTAAAAAGCTGCCATTGTAAGATCAACTATGAGGATAACGATAACATTAGCGTTAGCGTTAGCTGTTTGGCTAACGCTAGCTACTAATGTCAGTACCTCCTCCCAGCAGAGCAGAGCCTCTGCGGAGCTTTTCTTTCACTTTACTAGCTAACCTGTCTCCGCTGTAAAGAAATAATATGGTCTCTGCAAGTGATGGGAAGTACATTTTGTCCAGAACTGTGAATTGCTTGTGTACGTCGCTGCATCTGTACGTTCTTTCTCACTTTCGACTTGGTGGCTAACAATGTGCAATATAACGATGCCACTTTAATCCCTATTATCATTCATGTTTACCCCATCTTTGAAGATCAATTTGCGCATATTTGAAAAAAGTGAGGTTTTATGTGCAACTGTTCTTATGAGTGACATTTCTCCCATAGGTATTACCTTTGCACAGATTTGTTAAAGTCAATTATAATAAGGTGGTCACATTGAATTATGTGGCAACTTCTATTTTACATATTTTTGCTTTAGTAATTCTATCATTACCTGCTAATAAGATACATTTCAAGAAAATGATTTGCCGAATAATCTGAAGTGATAATAATTATTGTATATTATATAATTAACCATTTGCAGTTTATTTTTCTTGCCCAGGATCCACAACATGTCGTCCAGTGAGCCCGTCATCAGATCGAGGCAGACCGAGAAAGAAGTCAATGGAGTTTCTACGCAGGTCGTCTGTACAGAGTTCAGCAATTACATATTCATAGTTCTCACCCAGTATGGAAAAATGGGGACATTGATATCTGTCACACCTGACACCAGATCTAATGATATCAGCAGCCCGGCATTCTCCACCAAAGTACTGCTGGGCAAAGACGAGGTACGCTGGGTGAATTTCTTCTGATCAATATTATATCAGTGTGTTATAGAATTGTTCACGGCACTTTGGACTTGGATATCTGTGGTGGTTGTGGAGGAAGCGTAGAGCGCAGTGATGTGTCAAGGTTTACATTAGCGGCCTATTTCAGCTCTGGATTAGCAGATCATTTGTAACATAAATTCAATGCTAGACATAATCAATATATAAATGGAGTATCATTATGTTTTTTACTTGTGCAGTTTAAAAACAACAACACTTGCACCGTGTAGGGTTGGCGACTAAAGGGGGAAAGCACAGTGCTGACGTCCATTCACACAGACTGCAGGAATGGTCCAGATTTAATGTTGTTCTATAATTTAATGAAGCCGTTAGTCAACAGCAGAATCTTCATCTCCGTTGTTGAAAAGTTTTCTGGATTACACAGCAAACAGACAACCTGAAACCAACCCAGTCAGGGGTTTCATTAAAATGTAATCACATTGTAAGTCATATTTAGAGACGTTCTAAAGTGTGGCCTACTATCGGAGAACTTCACAGAAATAAATTACTTTTCTCATGCGTGTGTAATACAGTCCAATCAATAATGCCACTTGGCAGTAATTGAGAGTTATAACTATCTACCTCATAGATGATGGCAGCAGAACAGTATGTGATTTGGAAAAGTTGTATTTATTCACGGGAAACTTGGCCCAGTGGGAATGATTTGGAAAGTGAGCTCATATCTATAAAACTTTAGTGTTTTGAAGATATTTTAAATAGATAAGATTATGAATGCACGTGATATCAAACAGAAGATGGATGAGGTGTCTGAGCCAGGCTTCATTTTATCAGTGGTTTCGCAGGGTTAAATAAGTCATTTACGTTATTCACTTTCACTTTAATTTTCTATTGACACGGACGTGTTACATCAAAGCATTTATCTGTTGGATGATCTAACACCTAATCTGTGTTTCACTTTTCAGCCACTGACACATGTTTGTGCAAAAAACCTGGCAACTTTTGTGTCACAAGAAGCTGGAAACAGGCCCGTCTTAATGGGTCTGGCCCTCAAGGATTCCTCCCTAGATGCAATTAAACAAATGAAAGAGATCATCAAAAGCTGTAAAGTCTGGTAGGGAGTCAACAGAGTGGACACAAAGCCTGAAGGCTGGCTGAAATGCAGACTGGATTTTGTAAATGTCACATTTTTTGTTCATGTTCTTTTTTTCAACTGAAGGTCTTTACAATGTATTGAATGCCGGGCTATAATTTGTTAAAAGAGAAAAAGAAACCTGCTGCTTATGCAAGAATGAAGTGACTGGTCTTTGTGCTGTGTCTTTTTGTTAAGAAGGTTTTTTCTCTGAGCGCGTTTTCAGAAAATGGAGAAGTACGGTTTGATGGAAAATAGCTCCGGTTTAATCACTGTATAAATATGTATTGACCTTTTGCTTTGTTTGTAACGCTTCATATTGTTTGCTTTTTTTGTTTTTCTTTAGAATGCAAATATTCAAAATGTTTTCATTCAAATAATTTAAAAATAAAGAAACTTTTCTAACTTTTTTTCTGTCTCCCCCGTCTCAGCGGGTAGGGTAGGGTATTTTAGGCTTTGCACCGGACACACTTGTCAAGCATCACAAATATTCCTGTCAAACGAGAATATATATATCTAAGATTTGTAATCTGCTTTATTATCCCATCGGTGTCACACTGCGTTAAAAGCAATAATGTGGCAATGACAACAAATGTTTAAAGTAATGCGCCGCAATGTAGTCTCAATGTGTAGCAGCAGATCATGCAATGAGAATTATTATTAAGGATCCGTAGGCTGGGTTGACTATCGATCAACCGTAATTAAACCTCAGTAAAGGTGAGTGTCATTTGGAATCGTATGTGATTAAGTTTATTTTATGCCTCACTTAATCTTTAAGATTAAACTAGTAAAATATGGATTTAGAGAATAACCAGCATACATAATATGCCAGTTATATATTATGCCAATTATCAATATTTGACTCCATGTTTTATTCTGTCAGAGATGTGTTTATTTCACTGTATTCAAGTCAGTGGTTTATATTCTTGAATTGCAATAGCCAATATATGTCAATTGTAATAGAAATATCAGATATGGAATAGTTACACACTTCACTTCTATTGGCTACAACGTATTCTTGTTTGTAATTAATACAAGTATAAGATGAAAACAACATTAGAACATAGCAACGCATAAAAACAGACATAAGTGAAGCAATACAAGCGCATGTTTTCGTTGCGACGGTTGGCTGAAACGTAATCCGTCGACGTGATGACGTCACGCCCCGACGTCGACCGCTTCACCTGCGCGCAACCTGTTGATCTCTGCCGCGCCTCCGACTCGCCGCTCCGGCGACAACTCAAGCTCAGGTTCCTCGCACGTCTACGTTGAAGAGTCGGTCTCTTTTTTTTTTCCTCGCGTTTCGCCGCGCAGACGCTTCCAGCCGCGGCGCACTCGGTCAAGTTGTTTCGTTAAGACGCTTTATTTCACGTTTTACCCGCCGAGTTTGTGGACTTCGATCTTCTTCAACTATCTGTTTCAAACAAGGAAGTCCGGCCCGGTTGAACCCGTCGCTGTGGAAGTCGGCGAATGAGCTCAGCTGTGTATTCTGAAGGGCGAGTGTGTTCCCCATGTTGATCCTATAAGCGGGACGGTCGCCTGCCATCTGACCGGGATAAACCTCCCCCCCCCGGGACAAGGTGAGCTGACGTTCAGGCCAATGAGAGTTTAATCACACGCAACACAATTGCTGTCTTCCGCCTCCATGTATAGTAGTTTTATCGTGTAACAACAACGCAATGTGGGTTTTATTGTGTCGACAGCCGGCGGTGTGTAATAACTGAGCAACATTCAGTCAAACCACCATGTTTCCTGTCTTATCCTTTCTGTGCGTGTGTGTTCCCCCCCACATCTGTTTCAGATGAATACTTCGTTGGAGTTGCATCCGTCAGCTGACAATGATTCCATGGTCCACCTGGCTGCGCCAATCCTCCCAGTGAAGGCCGACCCCTCCAACATGACCATCATTGAAACCAGCAACGGGACCATCATAGAAGACCAGATGTTCCTCAACACGCTGGCCGCTCAGGCCCTCTCGGGAATATTTGTCTGGTCCGCCTTGCTCCTGACGTGCCACCAGGTGAGTTTTTGATTCGCCTGTTTTCCACAGAAGAAATTGACAAGAATGTTTCAAAAAGCAAAAACACAACCTCCAACCACGAAGCAGTCGTGATTGAATGACCCTCGGGCCCGACGCCGCGCAAATGTAATCACAGACGGTTTCCCGGTGACACGCTGCACCTCCCTCGCCCGGAGACAACGGCGCATTCTTATATCCACAAAGAGTCACAGCACCGTGTTATTTTCACACTCGCCACGAAGTATTCCGGGCAGGTGCGTCTCTCTCTGTACTTTGTGCAACGCGGGAATGCTTTGCTTAGTTTATAGTCGACTGTGAGATAAAAAAAAGGGGTGAAAATCCTTTTCACTGATTAAAAGGGCAATATAACAGCTGAACAGTGAGCCTGTGGTGGTGGTGGTGGTGGTGGTGGGGGGAAGTTACCCACTGTGCCTAGATGATAGCTTATCATTATGGTTCTCATTATGCCGCACAGCGTTATCAGCAGGGAAATCAATTGATAACCTTTTCAGCCTCCTGCAGGATGAGGCTTTTGTTGCTCGCTGTGGTTTTACTGCTGTGCAGCTGTTACGCCGCTGATTGTATAACCCCTCAAATTGAGCATAAATCCATCCGAGTCACGCGACTGGACCCGTTTTACGTCAACACACGTGACTGTTTTTATATCGCGGCGTTGTTCTATTGGCACATCTGTAGGCTTAGTAACATCCTCACAGAGCATCGACAGGTTGCTTCCCGTGAGAATGAAAAGAATCCCCCGTTTAGGGATTTGTGACTCAATATCTGGCAAATTGGTTTCTATCGTTTTTTTTAATTTAGCACTTGCTTGGCCAAACGCTTTTTTTTTCTGAAGACATTTAAATTGAACGAATAAATACTGAGCGCACCGCCGGGGGAATGCGGCGGGCGTCTCTTCGGACACACTGTGCGCAGTAAAAGGGTGTGCGGCGCGAGTGTGTTTGCCGCGCCGGCCGCGTCTCATCCCGCTCACGTTCCGCATGCCCAAACAAGACGATGACCTCAGATCCTCTCTGCTGTAAAGTGGCCGGAGCTTCCCGGGCTAGTAGTGGCCGGAGAGTGTGGCCCGTTTTGTCTCGGCGGCGCCCGTGTGTTGGTCCCCTTTTGGAAAGGCGCCGCGCCCCTGGCGTTCCTCTCGCGATGCGCACGTCACTTCTTCCTCCGTCTCTACCGCTGCAGATGTGAATCTGAGCTTGACTTGCACACCGCTGCGCAGCCCTAACACCCCCAGACTCAGTCATCAGGCTTCAATGTGCAGCTTCTAATGGGCCTTCAATCAGGCCGAGTAGGTTTTGGGGGTAAAAAGTGAAACTACTGTAGAGGTGCAATGGTTAGTCAATTTTACCTGTTAATCCATTAATTGGCCACTATTTTGATAAACAAGAAACCCTCTTTTTCTATTAAAAAAAAAAGGAAAAGATGCCAACTATGAATGTTTTAGAGCGGTGTCATAGAAAACAAGAAATTAGCAGTAAAGCTAATCTTCAATAAACTCAACTGGTAATTAATTGTTTTCAGCGATCTGATTTTGTGGTGAGGTTACATGTGGATATCGTTGTGCCCTTTTTTTTTTATTACTTAGCAGTTTGAGCTTGATGTTATTTGCCGTGTATCCCTTCATGCTCGATTAGTTAACCAATGGGTTGTTAGCATCCGGGTTTGATGAGAAACTTTTTTTCCAGTAGCTTTTTAAAAAACAGTTTTATGGCCTCTTTATAAAGAATGAGTCATCAGCCATGATTAAAAGGTGATTCTCAAGCCTGCGGCATCACAATAATATTCCAAAGTACGCTGCGGTCTGTATTAAGGGACACGTTCCAATCTGCAGAGGGACAATGATGCCAGAGAAACAGTATTCCAGGTTTTAATTGTTTGGTTGGAGAGAGATGCTCATTAACCAGATATGAGTTCAGTTATGTAATGGTACATTAGATGTCTCCGTTGTAGCCTATTGATGCATTTCTAGTTTCATTGGATTAGAGGTGTTCTTGCATTTTCCCTTCAGCCTCATCTTGAAAAGAGCACACGGGCTGTAGTCTGTCACAGATTGACGGCGTGATGCTAAAAGGGTTGTGGCGCATACCGAGCACGTTGTGTGCATTATTCCTCATTAGGTACATTCCGCGCGCGCCAGACTGTGGCGGTTCCTCAAAATGAGGGGTGGAAGTAGAGGTCGCTGCAAGGAGTGATGTCCACATTGTCTCTGTCACATATGCTGTGTGCGTTCCGGTGAATGTCGCCATCTGCACCACGTCGCCAAATGTGGGAGTAGTGTGTGCATGTTTTATATATTAACGTTTAAAAAAAAGTCAAGACCTTCTTAGCAGCTCAGTGAACTTTACTGATCACATTGTCTGCTTCTGTGTCCGACGTTGTACTTTGACAATACGAGGTGTGGCCTTTAGGTATAAAGCTGGAATGTTTTGGGTGTCTTCAAAATGGGAGTCGGCTTCCCTCTTTTATTCAAACCGAGCCGGCTGCCATGTTTCATGCTGACAGATCTTCACACGCTCAGAGCAATGATGTCATCAGGTAAAGCGATTTGATTGTTTTTACATAAGCTCTATGTTACAGGAATGTTGGTTGTATTGCTTTTGGGTCAAGAATAGGAAAACATTGTTGACTGAAATTTTTTTTAGTCTCATGCGTCATGATTAGTTTCCTTGTTGTTTAATTCATGACTCCATTCTGTGAGTCCGAGCGGGGAATTGGCATTTCTACTTGTTTACCCGTGCTTTTCATATCCCCGTGTTTGTGTATTTCCAGATCTACACACACCTTCGGTCCTACACCGTCCCCAACGAGCAGCGCTACATCATCCGCATCCTCTTCATCGTGCCGGTTTACGCCTTTGACTCTTGGCTCAGCCTGCTCTTCATCAGCAACGACCAGTACTACGTCTACTTTGATTCTGTGCGAGACTGCTACGAAGGTACGAGTGCACGGACATTACCTGCGCGATTACATCACCGTCGTTTACGTGACTGCCAGGAGACGATAGGCGAGGAACTGACCAAACTAGTTCTGCTCGCCGGGCTTTGTTCCCGCAGGAGGCCCCATTGTTTGAGGTGTAGGTTTTAAGGAAAATCCTTTTTTAGAAGCATCCTTTCTTTTTCCAAATGTAATTGCATTTCTGCAATGATATTCAATATTCCGATAATGTATTAACACTGTTCCATGCATTGCATGTCAGTTGCCTTTGCACAACGCAACCCTCATTTGTTTTGTAATTTTAAAGAAAA
Source organism: Gasterosteus aculeatus (assembly GCF_964276395.1). Lineage (NCBI taxonomy): Eukaryota > Metazoa > Chordata > Actinopteri > Perciformes > Gasterosteidae > Gasterosteus > Gasterosteus aculeatus. The sequence continues at coordinate 15,918,933 of NC_135699.1, read as the reverse complement.
ATATACTTTACTCACGTCGAAGGTGAATCATATGCTAAACGGATTACCAGTAATTTGTGGAAGGGGAATGTAGGAAATGCATTATTCAGGAGATTAGTGTCCGGTTTTCCCGGCCAATTTAGTGGCTGATTGATAAGTGCAGCGCATCAGAAAGCGGTAACACTGGAATGCTAAAACGTAATGAACCTTCTCTTGACTGGACACCATCTGCATTAGCTACATTTAATCCCTCTTTAAATAGCAACAACGGATTAGGAAGGGATTTCCAAGACACAGAACCCTTGGAAGCTTCTTAATGTAAGAACTGAAACATTTCTCGTTCCATAATGTGGGACTAATTATTTTTTATCATGTGGACGCGTTCTCCTCTGAAATGATTTGACCTTTTCACGTGAAGTTACATTTGCAGTTTAGTTCTTGCAACGGTTAACGGGTGTAGGAAGTAACGCTTGTCTTTCTTTTACAGCGTTTGTCATTTACAATTTCCTAAGCTTGTCCTTCGAGTACCTGGGAGGAGAGAGTGGAATCATGTCCGAGATCCGAGGGAAGAGCATACAGTGAGTGCTCGCTTTCCAATTTGTACATTGGCCCTGGTTTTAGGATTTAAAAAAACGTTTAAAATGATAAATTGACCAAAAGATAACCTCAGCTCTACCTCAACTTGGACAAATCACTACGTGGCTTCGTGTTTCCAATCACAAGGAAGGAACCGGCTGCATCGGGCTGCCCTTGATTTAGCATTTGTCGTGAACAACAAGGTGAAAGAGCAACGGACAAGTGCGATGTTAATCTCTGAATGTAATCCTTTTATCTCGGAGCCTTTGACTGGCCTCGCGTCGTGCGGCCGACTCCGCCGCAGTGCAGCGGCTCTTTGGCAGGTTCTTAACAGAGTAATGTTGAGCCCTGATAAATGGAGGCATCGCTCAACTCCGTCCGCCGGGGACGAGGCATAAATTCGACATCTCGTTTTGGATGAGAAACGCGGCGCTGCCGTGCCGTTGTGCTCCTCTTGGGATTTCTGCAGACCTCAAATATTGTGGTATTTAAGGTGCTCGTTAACAATTGACTCTCTTTTTCTAATAAATATTGTGCATCGATATGATCTTCTATTACATTTTTCATGTTCCCGTTAATCAACTTGATTTAGGTGTGATATTTAAGCAAAAGGGTACGAGAGGCTGTACTTTATCGTCCAATAATGTAACTGCTCGGGGGCGTTGTTAGAGCCGACGCCCAGCGGAGGGCCGGCAAACCTCGAACTGTTACATTATTGAAGATAAAGTACTGCCTCAAGTACCTTATTGCTTTTATAATATGGTTACCAGCGAAATTATAAATAGTAAGTGAATCGCTGTCTTTCAGCACAAAATAGTTGCAGCCTCCAAACGTTGTGTATCACATTTCCGTAGTCTAGAGGAAAATAGTTCGTACGTGCACATAAACAGCATCGGGTTTCCTTGCAAGATCTCGCACCACCTCATTCATTCACCTCGCTCATGACGTCCACCTCAATTGTCCGGTTGCGGAAACTCGCGTTGCCCGAAACCGATCATTTGTGGGATTTCCGGTCTTATTTCGGCGGGCAGGTGACACTGTGTGCGGCAGCTCCTGTCATCAGTGTGCGGATGATGTCATGTAGTGTCAAAGCGTTTTGAGTGGTCGGAAGACTAGAAAAGCGATATACGCGTACAGTCCTTTTCCTTTTTATGCTTTTAATGAAGTGAAAGACACGGCGGTTGGCTGAGCCGCTCCCGACACCCGTCCCGGATTGCGAGCCGAGCGGCGGCCTTTCGCTGTTGTAACGCAAACCTCTTTCTTTCCGAGTGGAAACACTAGACTTTCGAATAGCTTGTATGTAACTCCTCATAGAACGGGCATATTGTGCCCCGGTAGAACAACAAAAATAGTTACTTATGCTGATGCCAGAGCTACAGGGAGAAGTTCTAACCTCCCGTTCAGTTCCTCACTAGTGGCCGACCGAACACGCTTGTTGCTGCCGTTTTAGTTCAAAACCATTGAGTTAATCTGCTAAAGACCAAGCGGCCTTTAAGTCCTCCGTCTCACACACACACACAAGGCCTTCTGCTACGACTGCGCATGGTGCAGGTATGGTTCTAAGGACAACAATGTTCATCGATGCTACGGTTTTCCAAGTGACAGAATTCTTAAAACCAAGGGTTATCACTTCAAATGCCTTGTTTGGTGCGACCAAAAGTCCCGAACCCAAAGAGTCTACAGTTGCATAGAAGCAAGAAATACAGCAAGGCCGGGCTGATGTTGGATAAACTGGGAGAGGAAAATATCACCAAAACAATTAATCAATTTTAACGTAAATGAAAATGATAAAACTAAATGTTTAAGCAAGATAATGTTTTTTTTGTCATACGAGGTACGCTTGTTTCTATTGGCTGGATTCTACGTCACTCCACACATACTTCTGTTATGATGCTGAACGTGTCGGCGTTGAATGAATTAGCTCATCATGTCCTCGTTCTTCACAGGTCGAGTTGTCTGTACGGCACCTGCTGCCTGGGCGGAATGAGCTACTCCATCGGCTTCTTAAGATTCTGCAAGCAGGTGAGCTTCATCCCCTTCTCTGGACCACCGACATAAATTATACACCCAGAAAATAACAACGTCGCCTGGAAAAACAAAATGTACTTTTTTTTGTAAATTAGCATTCTGTCCGAATGTCCAGGCTGCTTAAAAATGACAACTGTTGTAATTGTTTGTGTGCTTTTCAGAGGATAACATCCACCGGTTAGGGAATAAAAAAAAAATCTGAAGCCAGGTGAAGGATGCTGAATAATAAATACAGAGCGAGCATGTGAGCTGTCCCAGCGTCTCTGCATGCTGCACAATCCATCACGCTGAAAAACCAAAAAATATGAACAAAATATGAGCGAAATGAACATTTCTTTGTTTTTAGAAGTGATAAACAACCACTCTGCCTCCACGGGGATCTTACGTGACATGTTTTTATAAAGAAAAACACGGCAAGTTGTCTCAACAATAAATAGTAAAATTAAAGTAAGTAGAATTCTCTGAGATTTGGCAGATTTTAATGGAAACACCGGCAGAACCGCTAACAAAATAAAAGTACAAATGTGATGTTGTTCTACGCCAGTTGAAGTAGAGCTATTGAGTGTGTCTTATAACCAATTAACGTATTCTATCATCTTGCTGTTTGAACACATGCAGCTTAATAATTAATTAATAATAGTGTATTACCAGATGTGTATATATGTTCTGTGTGCAAGTATTAACTAAAGGAACTTTTAATCTGCTCGTACTCTGAACTTGCACTGTGTGTGTAATACTAAGCACGTCAGGAGGAATCGTGGTGATTTGCTTTGAAGCTTTTAGTCCTGACAGACTTTGCCTTCCCGATGCAAGTTCTGGTGCCAGCCTGTCACTTGATATTCTCAAAACAAATCCCTTATCTAAATGATTACTGATGTCGTTTTGTCGAGCCGACGGCCGACTTAGACTGGCTGTTCTAGAAAGCCTCCCTCTGGCTAATCGAGTCAAACGCTCCTGCTCTGTTGCTCTCGAGTGACGCAACTTCAGAGCAACTTCTGTCAAATTGGTTGGTTCAGGCTTCAAAAACAACATCCTCCCCATCTGCTGACAGACTGACAACTTTAACAACGGACATATTTATTGCCTTTTTTATATAATGGTCTTCTTTTTTTTTTTTTTTTTGCTCAATGTAAGAGTTTGGCTTTTTAGGAAATCTTACTCTTAATTAGATTTGATACAACTCTCCACAGTTATATTTGTTTAATCAGTCTGATTGAGATTAAAGGGGCATTCACAGAATCACAACACGTAAAACAGAAACAACACAACTACATAATAACCCGGGAATTAAAAACAGTGTAAAACATTAGTTAATAAATCTTTAAAATCTGCTGGGGAAGTGCAAGAATGCCTTTGAGGGCAGTTGGCAGTTCATACTATTTAAAGTGCCGAGTGCCTGAAAGCATTTCTGCAGACACTGCAGCTTACGTGAGGTTCCCTCCCAGGTTAAGTAGTTGCTGCATCATGTGCTGGATTTCCTGTATTTAGTAATGGGAGGAACTTTATGAATGAATAACACGAGCTGTTTATTACTTCTCGACTGTAACGAGTTCCATCCAGCTGTTTTACTGTTGCTTCTGAGCAACTGTTGCTTCTGAGCACTTGACGGCCGCCCAAAGCTCATAACGCTCAGGATGGTTTACAGTTTTTATTTGTAGCCGGTTAAATTTAAAAAACACTCCAGCTTGTAACGGCACGTAAAAACAGCGAATTGTCTTTTTTTTTTTACAGTTTGGTTCCAGATGTTTTCAGGTTCACGAGACGTACAAACAGATTCATCCTTCATCCCCCCGCGGCGTCCTTGCCTTTTTTTTTTTTTTGTGCGTCTCTTTCTGAATTGTGATGTTGTTCTCCAGGCGACTCTCCAGTTCTGCGTGGTCAAACCCATCATGGCCGTCATCACCATCATCCTGCAGGCCTTTGGCAAATATCATGACGGAGATTTTAAGTAAGCAGCACCTCTCCCCGCATTTCATTCTTCACGTATCGTAGGCATTCCACGCCATTGAGGCTTGTAAGGTGTTAATGGGCACACGGAAATAATCAGCAAATGGGAGATAATTATGTCGCCTCCTCACAGTTCGCAGGTTCATTTCAGTGCTGCGATCAAACTTGCCTGTAAGGTTTCCCTCTGCTGGTTGTCCCAGTTGTGTCGCCTATAATCACATCTGGCTTTTATTATTTATTATTGCAAAAAAGTAATTCAAGTTTTTATTTCTCCTATACGTGGACTAAAGAAAGTATTCCCCAGATACAGTAAGTGTCCTAAAATGAAGACCGTTCATTCTTATTGTATTTTGCTCTGAGTAAAGCACAACATTATAAAGGAAGATGTATTGTTTAATTTCCGGCTTTTACTTTTAATGCATCACCGAGACAAATTGCCGGATGACAAACTTAATATCAGTGTACCAGATGAAAGTTTCCCAAAGGGATATGGAGACGGTAATACATCAATAAAATTGTCTTCAGCGTGTAATCAAAAGCTATAAAATCTGCAGCCCATAAACGGCGCAACTTATTTTTCAGGTGCTCTTCTCGCCGCCTCTCGGCTCAGTGTCTCTTTCTGAGGCTTCGGCTGTGACAAAGAAGCACCGAGTTCAACAATCCGCTTTGTATCATTACCCTCTCAGTCCCCAAAAGATAGAGAGGAGTCATTTCTTCCCGCTTACTCCTCCATATACTTCAAGAGCGAAAATTAGCCGGCATAAATAACTCGTCTTCCTTGAAGCCCTGTAGCGAGACCGCGATGATTCGCCGATTGTTTACTTCGACGCTCTCAGCCGACCGTGGATGGGAGTAATTAGCGCAGTCACAGCCGAGGCCTCTTGAGGAGCTCGGTGGAATGCAAAGAGGGAAGAAAGGCAGCGTGACAATGAAATGTAGACGAGTCTGCCTGTACATCCAATGCATCCTGAGACGAGAAGGACGCCAACAAGCGGCTTTATTAGGCGCTTCCAGCTGCTCTCACAGGGTGTTTTGTCACTGGAAACATTTTGTGGTTGTAAATTTGTAAAAAAGTATTTGGTTTTCTTTGCAGCATAAATGGAGGATACCTATACATCACCATCATCTACAACTTCTCCGTCAGCCTGTCGCTCTACGCCCTCTTCCTCTTCTTCTTCGCAACAAGCGACCTGCTCAGGCCGTACGAGCCGGTGCTCAAATTCCTCACCATCAAATCGGTCATCTTCTTGTCCTTCTGGCAAGGTGAGTGCACTCGTTTGCGTTTTAGATTTATAAAAATACATCCTGCCTGATTTAAAAAAATGAATGAAAATCTGCCTCTGCAGGAATGGTCCTGGCCATCCTGGAGCGCTGCCGCGTCATACCCAAAGCGCTCTACATCGACGGGCAAATGGTCGGCGCCGGCACCGTGGCGGCGGGCTGGCAGAACTTCATCACGTGCATCGAAATGTTCTTCGCTGCCATCGCCCTCCGATACGCCTTCACCTGCACCGTCTACCAGGAGAAGAAGGACGACGTGCAGGGTAAGCTTCCGCCGGTGCACAAGCCGCCCTCCGGCGTTGATGCGCGTGACCGCAGACGCCGCCTCACTTCTGGTTGACCGTTCCTCCGCTCGCTTCAGCCCTTTCTCTCTCAGTCAAAACTCAGTCAGCCGTGCCTCACCGGCCCGGACAGCCTCCCTCCCACCTCGCCCGTCTCTCTGCCACCTTCACCGGCCCGTCTAGACCACACTGCCAGTGACCCTGAAACCGAAAGCTGCAGGTGAAATAATTCTTCTTTGTTTCCAACCTCCCTTGTTCCTAATGTCGTCCCTACAGAAAACAGCCCTCCGATGCACAGCATCTCCAGCGGCCTGAAGGAGACCATTAACCCGGGCGACATGGTGCAGGATGCGATCCATAACTTCTCCCCGGCCTACCAGCAGTACACCCAGCAGTCCACACAGGAGGTGGTCCAGCCCAGTGCAAACGGAAAGGTGGCCACGGGCAACAAGAGCTCCCGCAAGTCCGACAAGATCATGCTGATCACCTCTGACGATGAGTTGTAGCCAGTTTTTGCTTCTGTTTTCCTGGCAAGATCCAGGTGTTTGGGTCCTTGCCACCCACTTCTCTGACCCCCCCCCCCCCCCCCCCCCCCCCCCCTCCCCCGGGGAAACAGCTGTATCGCACATTGCAAAGAGCTGGATTGACTCCAGGTGTTTCATTGCCCCAGTATTTTAAGATGGATTGCTCCCTTCGGTCCGGTTTTTAATAGATCATTTAGGCAGCAAGCGGTGGATGGAATTAACAGTAGTTTTCTAAATGGACCTCAATGACCAAAGAACTCATGTCTTCATCTCTGCAGTAGTGATCTTCACCGTATCACACACATCTGGAGCTTTGCATTTGCTTTGAGTTTAGCTGCTATTCTGCACCGTCCCTGATTCTGCTCGATCCATATTGTCCGTACTCGTTCTCTGGGCGTCTGAGGTGCGTTCCCTCCCATTCGTGTCCGTTTCCCGGGGGAAATGATTGATGTGTGACTGCAGGATGGAAGCGGGGACACCAGCGATGGCTGGGAACGACACTTTAGGGGCCACCGCTTCATCCGCATCTTCTTTCTTTGAAGCGTTTGCTGAGCGTTCCTCTGCACGGCTGGAAAGCAGCCACGTCACACTCCTTTGGCGTTTTCCGTAGCGTGGACAAATTGGATCAGCCGGTCTCCCCCAAAGCGGGAGTTCCACGCCGCTCAGCAGTGTGATTCAGCACAAGTAGACTGCTGTTCAAAAGACGCTAACAATTAATCTTTTGCTTCTGAATTACTGTAAATGGGTTCGTCTGCACATTCTTTTTGTTTGACGTGTTCACGTGGCTATTTATGTTATAATTCCATGTTCCAGCCATTATGAAATATATGCAGAATTTGATTGGTGTATTCTCAGTAATTCATATGTTCTGTTCATATAAAAAGATACCGGTTTGGATGATGAGTTTTAAATAATTTAATTTAATAATATGTGTAGTTTGTGTAATTCAGAGCCACGCAACATATCTGTGTGAGTTGAGACTTTGCAGTTTCTTCTCCTGCTGTGTTTTTTAGAACTTATCTCTATTTATGTGACATGGCGGACATCGTTTTTCTGGTAAACTATTGGAGACCACTTTTGTATTAAGTCAAAGGTTGTGTGAAACGTCCTATCTTCCTGTGCCAATTACAGCCGTCTTTCTGGGAAAGAAGAAATCAATTGAATTGGGTGCATAGATATAATTGACTTGTGTATCTTGGTCCTATTTCTGTTGGTAACTTGAAATAAATTAATCTGCACTTCTGAATGAGGATTACAGCTTTATCTGAAGCGGACTCGTTTTATAGGAATAATTTACTATTCTGCAGATCAGAGTAGAAACAAATAGACTTTATTTGTACATGAGGGCAGTTCATCAAGAAATCATGTAAATAAATGAATGTAAAACCAAGAATAATTTAGGTGTTTTTTCTTTTTTATAAAGTTACACAATTCAATGAAATAAATATAAAATACATATGAGCAGAGTGATGACTTTGTTATGGGTACAAACTCTTTGCTGCCTTATTTCTGACCTTGTTTGGCCTCAACGTTGTTTTGAGACCATGACAAAGAAAACCCATTAACATCAGAAATACAAAGATTTCCTGGTTTTCACCCCCATCATCATCTATATACAGTCTTTCTATCATGTAGCTTCTTATGAATTTATAGCAGAAGCCTCTTAACTACTGAAGCTTGTTGGACTGGCTGACCTCGTGTGTGACATCTCATTTAACCACAGACATGGATTGATGGCTTTTTACATTAAAACTTGAGCACATTTCCGGTTGACAAACATGTAAAATAACCACTGATGCATTTGAACGGTTCCACTACAGCTCAGCTTGGCATCGTGTAACAGTAACTGTAGGAAGAAGGACGCATCCATGTCTGCAACCTTTCTACCTCCTCTCACCCATATATATATATATATATTTATACAGAAGGCTCACTCAAATTATGTACAGGTCTGCCTTTATTTCAGCAAAAAGTGGCTTGTAGAAAAAGTGAATTATTAAAATAAACTAGAGCAACATGCGTTGAGAGCTTGAATGGACCTGTGTCGGATCACACCAGATGAAGGATTAGCAACAAAGAACTTAATTCACCTGGAGAGGTTTTGTCTTTTTATAAAGGTACGGAAATGTACTTGCTAGAGTTTCTAATGTTCCTTTTTAAGATGTACTGCCTATAAGCATCAACTTTGGATCCTAATACAGTAATGTGTGCTAAAATGAACCGTTGGCTGCTGCTGTAGAGTTTTGTTGGTGAACTACCACAGGAGGTCACTGTGACGCTTGTCACAAAACGCTTCAGCGCGTCTCGTCTTGTAAATTGACTTGTTTGAACATGTCATTTGTATCTATATGTTCATTTAGCCTCAACACAAAGAGGCCCTGGTGGACAGTTTTTTTAGCAGCGTAGGAATTATTTTTTTGGTACGGTTTCTTTACATTAAATTGAAACAATTGGCATTTTGAGAAAAGTATATTATCCTTAGTTAGTAATCATTTATTCTTCAGCTAATGGAGCTAAGATGACATGCGCTTTACTAACTCTGATTCTGGACATAATCAGTTGCAGCCTGTATGTAACTAGTCGGTCTGCACTTCTCCAACGACACAAATAGGATTAAAGTCATTAACGATTCTCTCATTGTAAATGTGAACACAACTTATTCAGAAAAGGGGTCGGCGTCAACCTAGATTGATTGATTAAGAACGATTACATAATCGCACCAATTCCAGGATAGTCAAAGACAAATATAGAAAATCTTTTATATATATATATATTATACTGCATATGCATACAAAACTAAGTATCAGGAAAGGACTTCGGGTGTATCAACGTAGAAACAAAGTGAAAATACAAAAAGTAAGAACACAGCATTGCCTCTGCTTAAAAAAACAAAACAATCACAGCAGGTTTTACAGCAGCAAACTGTTCTTTGCAGCCATGGAACAGAACTCATGTCCTCTCAGCCCAGACGAAATCCCCAAATGAACAATCTATTGACTGGGTGGATCCTCGGTAAGAACAGTTTGGTTTTAAGTGAATTTCATATTCAGATATCTCAAACCGCACAACAGGAGGACGACGTTTGCTGCGCTTAGATGCCGTGACATCCCCGTTTTTAGAGGACGGCCTCTTGCAGAAGAGTGTTTTCAAAAGCGCGGCCAACGGCTACTGTTTCAGGTTTACTGACCCCAGCTGCACCAGCTACTGCAGCTACACCACCTGCACCAGCTACTGCAGCTACACCACCTGCACCAGCTACTGCAGCTACACCACCTGCACCACCTGCACCAGCTACACCAGCTACTGCAGCTGCAGCAGCTGCACTCCTTGTGACCCAGCAGTAGGAATGATTTCTATTTGGACGGAGTTCTCTATGTGATGTGACAAAGGAGGCAGCGGGAGCTTTATCACGGCGATAATCTGTAATATACAGGAAGAAAGTTGGATTGCATTTCACTTGTAAAGGAACACTCTCACCATCACTATATCCAATATGGATTACCTACCCGTGAGTTGCGTGTAAAGGAAAGAGGCGGAACAGAACCCGGTAAGCGCTGCGGCAGTAGGTCACACCACGTTTAATCATCGGCGCGCAATCGAGCCCAGCGGACTTCAGATACCCAAGAATGGCTTCTGTCAGATTTCTAGGAATTCTAGGAATCAGTTGCCTGGTGAATTGCTTACTTTCTGCTGCATCTTAACAGTTGCCTTTAAGTGCTTTACTGCTGAATCCAAAAAAAAAATGACCCTTTTTACGATTCTACATCGTGCTCTTCCGACATCTGATGTTTGGTCAAATAGCATTTCAAATCTGTAGAAAACAAGTGTTCCCCTGTTTTACATTTTAAAATATTACAGCAGAAGTTGTGAATAAGATCTCCTGTCGATGGGCCACGAAGCTACAAACAGAACCACAGCAGAACCTCCCGTGTCTTAAGCGATTTAACTGTACCCAACATTTCTTTAGCCCCTTTTTTAATATTCCACAAGTCCGGCAAAGGCTTGCAGACACATTTCAGCTGAACAATTGAGTTTCCAAACTTCTCAAACACGTTGCGTCAAAACTCCTAAATTTGGCCGAGACGGACGACAGCAGCGTAAACAACAGATCCCGAAAGAGACGCCGGCCAGACCTCAAACCACAACAGTGCAGCGCTCTCCAAAACGCGCGACAAAAAGGGGGCACGCGTCCAAATCAAACACGTCAACAGGTGACTTTACTGCTCAGCGGCTAATCACCGAAAACATCTGCGCGGTTCGGCTGGCTCTTGAAAGGCAAATGGTTGGAGACCACTGGCGACTGTGTCCACGCAGAGGCGCCCACCTGACCTCAAAGCTGGAACAACACGTCCTCTCTGTCCTCTGTGTCCAACTACAACAAGTATAAAAATCACGTTAAGGCAACGGCTTGGAAGGCAAAAAATGTCATTTGGCATCGGCTTGACGGTCGCGTACGTACTGCTAAACCTCTCGGGGGATTTCAAACTGGCGCAATGAGCAAATCTTTACCAACAGTCAGGTCGGACGGGGTCACAGAGGCCCAGTAATCGGTGCTGGGGTGGCGGGCGGGCGGGCGGGCGGCGCGGGCCCGTTTGCACAGCGCACGGTGAGAGAGACGGGAGTTGCAGAAGAGCTAACCGCCCATTTGCATCCCTCAGCCTAACCACTGGGCGTCCTCTCGGTGCGGGATGAGTGGGTCGGAACCGGGAAGGACCGGGCAGGAGAACAAGGGCCCAGTCCTGTCACCACTAGGACAGGGTGGAGAACGGGCTGGGGCTGGGGCTGCCGCGGCTGGACGACTTGACGATGGTGATGACGCTGGTGGCGGCCACCTTGCCCGGCGAGAGCGGCCCGCGGGTCACGGAGCGGGCGAAGCACTGCAGGGCCTCGTACTTGGCCCGCAGCGCGTCCAGCTCCAGCTTCATGCTGGCGTTCTCGCGGGCCAGCTTGTCGACCTCGCGCTGCAGCTCCGTCTTCTGCTTCTCCAGCTCCTCCTTCTGGGTGAGGCGCTTGATGCGGCAGCTGGCGGCGTAGCCGCGGTTCTTCAGGGTCCGCCGCCGCTGCTTCAGCTTGGCCACGTCGTCCTTGGTCAGCCCGCGCAGGTGCAGGTTGAGCTCCCGCACGGACATGGCCACCAGCTCGTCGTCGCTGACCACCGTGGCATTCTCACCCACCTCCTTCTTGACCTGCGGGGTGGGGCGACGGGCAGAGGGTGAAGAACCGGCGTGACTGTCGGCAACGTGCACGTCTCTCAGAATCCCCTCGCTTACCTTTAAAGCTTTGCTCGTCTTGAAGTGAGTCGTCATCCCCTGCTTGCAGACAACTGGCCAGAATCTCACAGAAGGTTCACTGAGAAGTGGACAGAAGAAACAAATACACAAACGTATTATGCGCTTAACGTGGAATCATCGTACGTTTCAATCCACTACATTTATTTGACATTTGAAATGAAAAGCTTACAGTATAAGCTTACAATATAATATGTTATTCTAGATCACCGAAAGGAGATTTTATTCTGTGTCTATTAGAGAATACGTGTATACTTCCCTTGTATTTGAGGATACTCGGCCTTGAAACACAATAGGCGTAGGATTAATACTCCTCCCAGAAATTCCTTTTAAAGACAGATCAACAACCTTCCAGGGTCGCGTCACGTGTCAACATTTATGTTTGCGTGACGGGGCAAGTGATGCCAGCTGAGAACAGCGCGGCAACATTAGCGATGAGCGGCCGAGGGCCCGTATCAACGCCCCGGCACGGAGCGACGTCAGGACCAGACCGCCTCTCACCACAGCCTCTCCCTCTCCCTCTCTCTCCCTCTCTCTCCCTCCCTCTCTCCGCAGAGGAACCTCTCTGTACTTGTTGCAGTGTCTGCTGCCTCGGCCCAAAATAAGCGAGAGCGCTGAGCTGTGCTCCTGTGAGAGACCCGCTGCCCCCCCCCACACAAGGCTCCATTTCAGGACCCGCGGACCAGGCTGACTACGAGCTCAGTGTTCCATGCGCCACTGCTGCCATGGAAACGCCCTGCAAATGGGTGTGGGAGTGTGAGTCACATGGCCACCAAAAAGGGTAAACAAGTCCCATTGATAACCGCTTCTGCTGAAAAGCATCTCGCGTCAATCAATCTGTGTCTTTGTCCTGCTCCACCCTGAAATCTTGACGCAACGTGCGCCGTTCACACCCCTAATTAGATGTCCTGTGTCCACTCGGCCCTCCTAATCCCGTGTTAAAACGGACCACCGGCATGCTGAACTTTACCGGGCGGCAGATATGCATGTGGAACATTCCTGGAGATAGAGTGTCACAGAGAAATACTTTCCTTTATAGTCACTGATGTATTCCTGCTGTGAGACAATGTAGTCTGTGGATTTGGGCCCGCGTCTCGCTGGCTGGATCCTCTTACGCCGGGCTTTCCTGAGCTTGCTCTATGCCCTTATTTAACTCTGGCGGGTATATTTAGCCCACGGTGATGACACAAAATTCTGCCAACTAAACAATTCAAGCGAGCGAGCGACAAGTGATACTTCAATAAGCGGGTAAATACTCGCAGCTGTCCCGTCGGCCGCAGCTCGCGTGTGGAGACGTACTCTGGGTGCGGCTGTTTATCGTGCTTTAATGTCCTGTGGCTGCGTTGCTGATGCAGGTTGATTTACAGCTCCTAATTTAAAAAAAAAAAGGACACACAGAAGACAATGTTCCAGCCATCGGCCTTTGATGTGACCCGAGCGTCATTCGTGTTCTTATGATGTTCCATACGCGGTTCAACGGTGCCGCCTACAGAATGAGGCGAATCTGCTTGGGACAAAAACACCAAAAGCAAAGAGAGAATTGTGGAGCCGGCGCCGAATAAACTCATGTTTAGGCGTTGAGGGAACATCTGCCTCCCTCTGCGATGTAATTAACAATATTGCACAAGAAAAAGAAAACTTTTCCAAAAAATGACGGTTTCAAAATCATGACATGAAGATGAAGAAGTGAAGTGTGTCAACAACACAAGCAGCCTGATGTAAGCGGCATTGCATCAGAGGGGGTCCCGGGGTATATTCCTTGAAAAGATCATGGGAAATTGGTGGGGGGGGGCCTCCTTCTCTTCATACAAGGGGCCCCCAGCTTGGACCAAGATGCCAGGTATTTTCCCTGACGTTCTTTAAACATGTGCTTATGTTTTGTGAAAGTCGCAGAGACGGAGACAATGTTTGTTCGGATCAAGATGCAAAAGCGTCCTCAAAAAATGAAAAACAGCAATTATATCAAACAGCCAAAGCTGCTCTTTACGGTTTTGCCTTTTTTTTTTTATATATATATATATAAAACAAAGCGTGGCTTCTCACTGTAGTCAAAAACAACTTGTTGCAGGGTTTTTCGTAACAGCGGGAAAAGGAGTCTGGGAAAATACCTCAAAGAACAGCCACAGATGGAAGACAAAAAAACAAACCGCATCTGTGAGTGAGCACACATGTGCAAAGCTCACATGCACAACAGTGTTCACCGAAGAAGGAACAGTCCGTCTAAATATGTCCCGCGACGCACTCTGCTAAATGTGGGGGGGGGGGGGGGGGGGGGGGGCGACAGCCCCACTTGTAAAACAACGGCTGTGCAATATTTGCAAAATGCCCCGGAATTCAGAAGCTTTTGCGCATCTTCCACTTGCCCAAACCGGTGAAAGGAAGCCTGTGGGCACACGCCCGCAAGAAAAGAAAAATTCAATATCCCTACGTTTCATCACAGGATCCTGACTGGCCACCGTGGTGCCGTGCACACATTTCATGGTTACGGTTGCGTGTCTCATGTGATGCGTAGAGCAGATTGTTCTCTGGTATTTCTGTGCGCCACTTTGTTCCTTTGGGGTGTGCGCGCGACGCTTTGAAGACTAAGTGAGCCTCTCAAGGGCGTCTTTTGGAGGATGAATCATTTTTTACATGTGCACAAATCAGCGTATAGTTTAGCATCATGTCCACGGCCTGCTGGTGCCCGAAGGGGGCAAAGGGTGCTGCTGCAGGCGATGAATGCACTGCTGGCCTGTCCACCCGTGTCCACCTTCTCGTCTTCAGCACAAAGCAGATGTGATGCCTGCAGAGCCCGGGGTGCACTTCTCTGAGAAAGCTCTTGCTTCTCTCCTGGAGGAGGAGGGGGGGGGGGGGGTATAGGTTTGTCTGCAGACGGCTTCCCTCTGCTCTTTCCCCCAGCGCAGCATATTTGGTGGGATCTCATGAGAAGGAAACGGAGCGCATAGCTGAGCAGTGAGTCACGCTGTTTACTGGTACGACCCCGCGTCAGGGAATCACACCCTCCCGATCTGACATTTACAGGAAAATCCCGTCGTATTAGAGGGAGGAAGGAAAAAGCACAGAGAGCCTTGGACACTCCAGAACTTTTGTGCGGAAAGGGAGGAGAACCCAGAGAATATCTGAGCGAAGATAAGTTGCCCCCAACGAGTGACACCGGGCTTCCAAAAATAACACGGAAGTACCGGCCCCAGTTTGGACGAATCGTTCCATTCCCAGATAAAAGCACCCATCGCGTCCCTCTCTTCGATCACAAGCAACAAAGTGCTCGTCTGTTTTGCTTGGAGAACAAGCGGTGTGAGTCACTGTGGAATTCGGGAAGCTGCCGAGGAAGAAGATCAACATTTGAGTGAGCGGGCACGTCGCACCAAAGTGACCTCCACGCGTGACGCGCGCGTCTTGTCATTGCCCGTAAACACCCCGTTTGCCGCGTTCAGCCGCGAGCAACGTCTCCGGCCTCCAGAGTCACGAATCAAAACGTTGACCCCCTTTTTTTTTTTCTTCTTTTTTTTTTCCAGCGGGGGAGTAAAAGCCGTCGTGGTGAGAATGTTCCCTGTGAGTCACCGCGTCGCCGACCACAGACATTTCACTCTCACAACAGCCGACCACACAAACGTTATGCAGGCTTCGCTTTTGTCCAGCGGCGAAAAGGAAAAAAAACTATTGACATCTGACAACGACGCGGCGTGTTTTCAGGGAGTTTTCTCCCCCCCCCCCCCATGTGCGTTTTCACTGGGTTTGTTGTGGTAAAAGTCAGCACCACTGTGGGGAGTGAACCACATGTTGACCTCATGACCCAAGAGGATGAAAGCGGGAACATCGGTGACTCACAAACGAGACTCACCTGTTAGTGGGAAACGTTTTAAAGACAAACGGGTTCCAGAAATGTACCCAAAGGTCACAAGTCCGAGTTACCCAAAAAGTTGTGTTAGTGTCGGATAATTAAGACGTCCACAAGGACGCAGTTTCCTTAACTTTAGAAACACTTCTCCCTCTTGCAGAGTGTTTTGTCCCTGCTGCTGTTTGGTGAGCGCTCGTTTTCGCCCCTTGTAGGTGGTCCAACTGCACACGGTGCCCTTTGTCCCACAGGCCCGGAGACGCAGACCACGTGTTGTTTCCAAAGTCAAAGGTAGGCTGGGATTTTGCATCATAGCAGCCAAAATAATAAAAAAAAACGCGTTGAAATCAGCAAGAGAGGCAGAATTAATCTTTATGACGTAGAAATCAGAAAACACCACGTACAGACGTGTAGGTTATAAATAACAAAAGGACATTTTGTAACTGATCTTAATCCACTTTGGCAAAATACAGTGGAATAACTGTGTATAACATTGTCGTTAAATTCATTAAATATGTTGTAAAATGATGTAATATTACTAGATTTTATTAATAAAGTCCATAGATATACTTTAAATAATAACAAGATGATTATATTTTATAGAAAAATATCTAAATTAAAAGAAAAAAAAATGAAGTTCCTTCAAACACGTTTGTTTTTCGCATGAAAAACTCTTTTTGGGGAATCACACAACACGTGTCCACGCGACGAAAACAACCCACAAAGTCAACATCAGCTTTCACAACCGAGAAGCGTCCCCCCGACGTGACGCGCCAAACGTCCCCGTTACAACGTGGACAATTTCAGGAAAACGGGGACACGAAAGAAGAAGAAGACGACACACGCGCGCACAGACGCACACAAGCACAGCTCGGCTCACCTCTGTGGACGCGGATGTTGGTGGACCGTGGTGCGTAAAAGGCGGCGGAGCGGGTTCCCGGCGCGGGCTGCGCGCTGACCTGACGCGCTGACTTCCACGCAGTGAGTTGACGCAGCTGGACGCGCGGCTGCGGCTCCTCGTACTGAAGCCGATTCAAAACAACAACAATGTACCAACATTCCACGCTCCGCTTCCGCGAGAGCCCACGTCACCGACTCCTCGTGACCGCCCCCTCCATTCATGAAAATAACTTTCTGCTGACGTCAGTCTGGGAAGAGGGGGGGTCGGGCGGGGGGGGGGGGCACCATAAATAGAATGTGGAGAGCGGCTGCCTTTGCTTACTTTACAAAACTAATCTGTACAAATCTGCTCCTCTCGAGTCTCTAACGTGAGAGAAGAATGAGCCTTTAAGTTCATAAAACTCTCCCAGCGCCCCCCCTCCTCCCCCCTCTCCCCCCCATGTGAGAAGACCCCTGTAAGGTATTCATGGTATTCCAAAACGCGCGTTAACAAGGAGAAAACAGCGACCTCCTCCCCCATCCCCTCAGAGCAGCAGCATTCCTGTGGGGGGGGGGGGGGGGGGGGGGGGGGGAGGTGTGAGGGAGTGAGGGGGGGGGGGCTCAGTCTCACCATTCCTCTAGTGGGTGACGTCACAGCCAATTCTGGCTAAATGACAGCAGAATGAAGTATGTTCAATCGCTCTACATCTCGCCTTATAGCGTCAATTAGAGACAGTTAGAGACAGAGACAGTAAGTGACAGTTAGAGACAGTTAGAGACAGAGACAGTAAGTGACAGTTAGAGACAGTTAGAGACAGAGACAGTAAGTGACAGTTAGAGACAGAGACAGTAAGTGGCAGTAAGTGACAGTTGGAGACAGTTAGAGACAGTAAGAGACAGTAAGAGACAGTTGGAGACAGTTAGAGACAGTTGGAGACAGTTGGAGACAGTTGAGGCAGTTAGAGACAGTTAGAGACAGTTGGAGACAATTGGAGACAGTAAGAGACAGTTGGAGGCAGTTGGAGACAGTTGAGGCAGTTGGAGACAGTTGAGGCAGTTGGAGACAGTAAGAGACAGTAAGAGACAGTTGGAGACAGTTAGAGACAGTTGGAGACAGTTGGAGACAGTTGAGGCAGTTAGAGACAGTTAGAGACAGTTGGAGACAGTAAGAGACAGTTGGAGGCAGTTGGAGACAGTAAGAGACAGTTAGAGACAGAGACAGTAAGAAAGAGTTAGAGATAGTAAGAGACAGTTAGAGGCAGTTAGAGACAGTTGGAGACAGTTGGAGACAGTTGAGGCAGTTAGAGACAGTTAGAGACAGTTGGAGACAGTAGGAGACAGTAAGAGACAGTTGGAGACAGTTGGAGACGGGAGTTGGGAAGAGACGGAGGACACTTGCACTCCACGAGAGACACACACGCGTCTCAGACGAAGGTCGTCCCGTTAAATACCTCAATCCGCCTGTTAAATGATTTAATGAATAAAATATCGTTTGAGTTTTCTGGGAATCGGCAGAAACCCACTTGGCAAAATGTTTGAGTCTCTGTGAGGCAGAAAAGCAAATCATATGAAATAGTTTATCAATAATAATAATCATGAAATACTTGATGCTGTCAGTGAACCTCTTTAAGAAGTAAACATTTACAGAAATACACACAGAAAGACGTCGATACGCATGAAGAAGAACTTCTGGTACTTCAGACTTTTTATTTGCCCATTTCGGGCCAGAAGCAGCGTTGTCACAGAATGATTCTTGTCCTTAGGATTGTTCCCTCGATGGTCCTCTGGAGACAGACGAGAGCGAGCAGACGAAAACACACAACTCAAGATGCGAGACGACATTTTAACCCCGTTATCAAATGTGACAGGTGGAAATTGAATAAACGCTAAACGCTGACTCACAGACCAAAAAAACACACGCGAGTAACGACTCATCTGAGCCACAGATCCTCCCCTCGGCCGCTGTGTCCTCGCGGCCTCGCCGTACACTCGCCGAGTCCCACGTGGAAGCCGTTGGCTCACTGGAGACGCCGCCGACTCTTTCATCTGCGCCCGTCTGACCGGCAAGCAGCTTCGTGTCTGTTTTCCGCTTTGTTGTCGACCATAAACGAGAACGCGCCGCGTCCTCGCCGAGACACCACGAGCCTCCTTGGCCTCTGTGTTCTCTCCCTGTGATGAGGCGGAGTTGTACTGGGATGCGATTGGGTTTAATCCCATCAGAGGCGAGATGTGATGATTCAGGATTACGTCGTTTTAGATGAAATGTTACTTTATATCCCGTCCTCACAAAATGAAGAACAGAAACCAACGAGAAAATAGAAACGGGCCTCATGCCGGTGTTTGTTGTCTGCATGTCGACAAATTGTTGGAGCAAAGTCTCTGCTTTGTCTCTGGAGGATGTCGTCACACCTCCAGCTGCTCCGTCGGCGCCACACGGGCCCATTAGCGACCATCTGGCAGCGGCGTGCACAGGTGACCTGAGATGCACCCGTTTGTGTCTGACGGCGGAGCACGTGCGGCGGACTTTTCCTCAGAAGGGTGGGGGTTCTTCACAGGAAGTCACGTTGAGTCACTGAACCTGCCTCTCAGTGACTCAGACTGCTGACCTCAGAAGCGTGACCTGTTGTGTGGGGACGATTTGTCCCACATAATACGTATTATTAGTGACATAAAGGACTGAATAATTATATTGCGTACTCACGTTGGACACAAACATTAACCCTGGACCACATTTCGCTCCCTTAATTGCGATGAGGAGAAGCAAGCCGAGGAGGCCTGACACAACACATCTGCCTCTGGCACAGTTTGGACCCAACGTCATTTTAGAAGTACATGGGTTTGTTTTTGCAGATTGTTAAACTTCCCTCATAACACCAGATTTAATTTCCAACATCGACTCAACATTCCCCTGATGTCACTGAAATGTGTTTCATTTGAAAACACTTTACGTAACCATCTGGCAAGTTGGGGCTGCATGGAAAGGAACACGGAGGTTTGCTGCAGTGGTGGCAGCAGCTGGATCGGGCCCTGCTGGCTCTGGAAGTCTCTAAAAGCGTAAAACCATTGGATCGCAGTGCTGCTTACACAAAAAGTTGTTAAAAAGTTCTGGCCAATGTTTGAGGAATGAACTAAACATGGACGTTACCAAGGGGGTGGGGTGGGGGGGCTTAGTTAATTCGTTCATAGTGATTAATGAGCCGCTAGTGCCTCCCAGTGGCCACATTGCATAGCTAAATATCTATATATTCAGTTCAATTTTTGGTTTTGCGCTAAAGGTTAGTTTTTAGTTTTACACTGAAAGTGTTGACCGGAACTTCATAACACTATTCTATCTAACTTAACACTGCAGTTACCCGCTGTGGCCACCAGAGGACGTTCCACGGGGCTTCGTATCGGGGCTTCTTAGCAACAGCGCACGCTTCTCTCTGGTGGCCATTTGGCAGCATTACAACGTTTACAATCAACAGTTTAATGTTGGTCAAAGCGAATTATGCGGCACTTCTGTGTCGGCCTGACGCGTGAGACGAGGCTTAATGCCGCTGAGGCGGATGCCTTAATTTAATGCCGGCATTTGCTTCCCTCTTGTGGCCATAGTGAGCGGCTGCAGCGGCAGACATCAAGCTGCATATACGCGAGTCGTGTTTCCGGTAAACAATTTCAAAGTAAAGGTTTTAAGCGCCATTACAACTCGAGATACAATGCTAAAAACATACACAGCAAGTACTTTTGATTACGGCGTTTGGATGCAAAGTAGACGCATCCCTTCTACTTGGTATTGTGTCGAGTCGACTGCTTTCGGTTTTCTTTTGACAAACAACGTCAAATGACACCTCCTGGTGTTGAGGTGGCGGCAACAACCACTTTGGCCTTTTGTTAGCGAGCAGCGTTCATTCAGCGAAGAAGAAAGAGAAGAAGGAAGAAAAAGAAGAAGAAGAAGAAGCCGTCATGGCTCTGGCTACGTGGTAGCTTCTGGGTTGGATAACGCATTTGTTGTAAGTGCAACGCTGAGGTTAAAACCACGACCCGTTAGATGAGGCTGAATAATGTGATTTAAATGTACGCGTCAGTCGGAGGTGCTCAGTTCCCTCAGTGCTGCGGTTCACACCTACCAGCTAGCTAAAGTGGCTAACAGCTAACACATTTACCGCTTGCTGTGTCTGTTGTCGTTAGCCTAGCTAACCATTTGCTCAATATTTAACGTATTGTACGTTACCGACGCAATAATTGAACAGTCCTTTTGGTCTGTAACGGTGTTTGTGTTTTCTATGTAGTAGTAACGTTAGTGAGTTCAGGTTTAGCGGTTAACTGGCTGCAGCCAGTTATGACAGCTATAGTTATTAGTTAAACAAGTGTGTTCTACGTTTGCTAACTTGTGCATCTCCTCGTTTTCTTCTCAACTTGCTGTTAATTTGGCTTTGACTTGTGCCCATTAGTCGAGATGAATCGTCCAAAGCCTGCAACTCTCAGACGCCCCAATGCTGCAAAACCATCAGGTACGATGTCCCCCCCGGAGTCCTCCTACCTGTGGGTTTGATGGTGCTACCAAAGCAGGATGAAATCACAACTTCTTGTGACATCTGCTCCTCCCAGGTCACCCTCCCCCGGGAGATTTCATTGCCCTTGGATCAAAGAGCCAGGGTGGGGAGGCCAAAGCCCCCGCGGTCCTGCTGAAGCCGGCATCCACAAACCTACCAGCTGACCGCAAGCGAGAGACGTCCTCCGCGCTGCCCTCTTCAACGGGTCTGTCCGGCCTCGCCAAGCGGCCCAAACTGTCCACCACCCCTCCGGTCAGTGTTCTGGGACGACTCGTCGATGCCGCAGCTGTGGACAAGAGGGCGATTTCGCCGTCGATAAAGGAGCCCTCGGTGATACCGATTGAAGGTGAATCAATGGCTCTGTGTGGTTTTACGAGCTTCAAAAAAAATGCAAACCTGGCCAAACAACTAAACCTCCTCCTGTTTTATCGTAGTGTCTCCTGCAGTTCTTCTCGATGAGATCGAGGCGTCGGAGTCTGAGGGAAATGATGATCGCATCGAGGGGCTGCTGTGTGGAGCGGTGAAACAGCTGAAGATGAATAGAGCCAAGCCGGACATAACGCTGTACCTCAGTCTCATGTTCCTGGCCAAAATCAAACCCAACGTATTTGCCACTGAGGGAATTATTGAGGTAATATTTCTCTTTGACATTGTGTCAGCCTGGCAAAGAAATCCTCCCCAACTTGAACCCTACAGATGTTTGAATTTGACTGGATTTCTGTCGCTCTCCACCTGTCTCGCCTTTGTCAAAAGGCCTTGTGCAGCCTCCTGCGCCGGGATGCCTCGATCAACTTTAAAGCCAAAGGGAACAGCCTTGTGTCTGTTCTCGCTTGCAATTTGCTGATGGCAGCCTACGAGGAGGATGAGAACTGGCCGGAGATCTTCGTAAAGGTTACAATCCCCTCTTTTATAAATCCTCTATTTAGCTATATAAGAGTTTTGATGCAGTGTGTTAATGTAAAAATGTATTTCCAGGTGTACATCGAGGACTCCCTGGGGGAAAGAATCTGGGTTGACAGTTCCCACTGTAAGAACTTTGTTGACAACATTCAGACGGCTTTTGGAACGAAGATCCCCCCAAAGAGCATGCTGCTGCAGGCGGATACCGGCCGCTCGGCCGGCGATCTCAGTGCAGGTACAGTTCCTCTAGGAAAACCCTGCGGTTTGTTTGCCGTGAGGTGTCAGCAACAAGGGGAGGAAGTGCTGAGCGCGAATGCGGCTTTTGTTTAGGTAGCAGCCCTCATCCCTCGACCCCCGAGGAGGACGACAGCCAGGCGGAACTGCTGATAGCTGAGGAGAAACTCAGCCCCGAGGACGAAGGGCAGATGATGCCGAGGTACGGACCCATACAGACGTTGTTGTATTATATTATCACAAATGCCTTGTCGTGACCGTGGGGTTCTGTAGGTATGAAGAACTGGCTGAGAGCGTGGAGGACTACGTGCTCGACGTCCTCCGGGATCAGTTGAACCGCAGGCAGCCGATGGACAACGTGTCACGGAACCTGCTGCGTCTGCTCACGGCCACGTGTGGCTACAGAGAGGCTCGGCTCATGGCCGTGCAGAGGCTGGAGATGTGGCTCCAGAACCCAAAAGTGAGTCCGAAATGTCGTGGAACAATTTCTAAGTGGCTCATCTGACGTGCTGTCTGTCCACAACCCTTAATCAAATACAGTAAATAATATGTATCCATATAGGATGTTTTTGTGAACATCTGACGAAGATTATCAACTCTTTTTTTTTTTTCTGCACAGCTGACTCGACCGGCTCAAGACCTCCTCATGTCTCTATGCATGAACTGCAACACCCAGGGAGCAGACGACATGGAGGTGATCTCCAATCTGATCAAGATCCGACTCAAGCCCAAAGTCCTCCTGAACCACTACATGCTGTGTGTCAGGTCGGTGGAGCCTCCTTCTGTCTCACTCCTAACTGGTTGCAGGCAGCGGCCTCCACTCACTGGTACTTTGGCCGTGATTCTGCAGGGAGCTGCTCAATGCTAACAGAGACAACCTGGCCACGATGGTGAAGCTGGTGATCTTCAATGAGCTGTCCAACGCCAGGAATCCCAACAACATGCAAGTCCTCCACACGGTGCTGCAGCACAGCCCAGATCAGGGTCCAAAGGTCAAACCATAAACCTTTTGAAATAGTCTTGCTATTGCAATCAGTCATTAGTGTTTCAATTCTGGTGTTTTCCTAAAAATCCACGTTGTTGTTCTTCTGTTGTGTCCGTAGTTCTTGGCGATGGTGTTCCAGGACCTGCTGACCAACAAGGACGACTACCTCCGGGCCTCCCGAGCGCTGCTGAGAGAGATCATCAAACAGACCAAGCACGAGATCAACTTCCAGTCCTTCTGCTTCGGTTTAATGCAGGAGAGGAAGGAGACCACCTATGTGGAATTGGAGTTCAAAGTACGCGTTTGTGAAAATCCCTCCGTAGTTTTCAGCTTTAATCTTCATGCCTTCACTCTGGACTCTTTATCTCTGGCTCCCCCCTCAGGAGCGTTTCGTTATCCAGGTGACCGATTTGCTGACCGTCTCCATGATGTTGGGCATCACCGCTCAGGTCAAAGAGTCGGGCATCGCGTGGGACAAAGGAGAGAAGAAGAGTCAGTGCTGTGCATTATCTATCTAAACCGTCGTACGCATGGCGGACTTTGTCTTAAACGCGCGTCTGCTTCGTGACAGATCTGGAGAGCCTGAGGTCCTTTCAGAATCAGATCGCTTCCATCCAGAGAGATGCGGTGTGGTGGCTCCACACCGTGGTTCCCACTATCAGCAAAGTGGGCGCAAAAGACTATGTTCACTGGTTGGTATCTGCGTGCATTTGATGTGTTTATTGTTAAAACTACACAAGCTAAGCATGTTTTCAGCCACTTCATATGTGAACCACCTCTTTCATGTCTGCAGCCTTCACAAAGTGCTGTTCACAGAACAACCGGAGACGTACTACAAGTGGGACAACTGGCCTCCAGAGAGTGACCGGAAGTGAGCGTTCCTCCACTATTATTCAGAAGGAGCCGTGTTTTCTCCAGTTACCTCACCGCGGCATTCTGTGTAAATTCCTCCTCAGTTTCTTCCTGCGCCTCTGCTCCGAGGTGCCTCTGCTGGAGGACACGCTGATGCGCATTCTGGTGATCGGGCTGTCACGTGACCTGCCCCTGGGCCCGGCCGACGCCATGGAGCTAGCAGACCACCTGGTGAAGAGGGCCGCTGGAGTTCAGTCTGATGGTGAGTGAGGATCCTCTCATGCTGTCGCGCTTTATGATCCCGGTTAAAGCTGTGTGTGTTACGCTCTGGAAGAATAGGTGCCTCCGATAGGAAAGAAGGAAATACGCTTGTAGTTAATTTGCTACTACTTGGCATGATTCTTGAAACCCACAGAGCCGACATATTGTTTCTTTCTAAATAGATCTGGACGTCCTGAGAGTGGAGAGGATCCAGCTCATTGATGCAGTGCTGAATCTGTGCACATACCACCACCCAGAGAACATTCAGCTGCCTGCAGGGTACTTCAACCGTCTTTAAAAAAACCTTCAGCTCATACAGTTAACACTGTAACACAGAAATAACAAATAACCCTCAATGTTTTAGGTACCAGCACCCAAATCTGGCCATATCTGCACTGTATTGGAAGGCGTGGCTGCTGCTGCTCGTGGTGGCTGCGTTTAACCCTCAGAAAATAGGTACAGAACTTCTTGTCTTCTATTCTGCACCACAGAGTAGCTACACTTAACTACTACTAAGCAATTATGTAACCGTAATGATAATTTGTCTGATTGTTTTTCCGTTAGGTCTGGCCGCCTGGGATGGCTATCCGACCCTGAAAATGCTCATGGAGATGGTTATGACAAAGTGAGTGGCGGTCGTCATCTGATACGACAGTTCCTGGCTAATAACACTGGAAACCTTTTTTTAACACCTCTCTCTGTCTCCACAGTAACTACAGCTACCCGCCATGCACCATTGCGGACGAGGACACAAAGACGGAGATGATCAACAGGGAGCTGCAGCTCTCGCAGCGAGAGAAGCAGGAGATCCTGGCCTTCGAGAGCCACTTGGCCGCCGCCTCCACCAAACAGACCATCACAGAGAGCAACAGCTTGCTGTTGTCTCAGCTTACCAGCCTGGATCCACAGTAAGAATCCAAGAGAATTAACACAAAGCCTCTTGTAACCAAGGAAATGGCTCGTTTAAGAAGTCACGTTGGATCTTGACACTTCTCCAACAACCTCCACTTTGTGTAGATTGAAGGGGGAGTGGGGGGTGGAGGTTAGTGAACGTCTTCGCTCCACCCGGATGGGTTCATGCTCTTTGTTTGTGTTCAGGGGCCCTCCTCGCCGACCTCCTCCCCAGATCCAGGAGCAGGTGAAAACCCTCAACCAGTCTCTGCGCCTCGGTCATCTCCTTTGCCGCAGTCGCAACCCAGACTTCCTCCTCAACATCATCCAGAGACAGGTGATGTGGACACACCGCACTACAACAAGCATGTGATTCTGTGTTTGGAAACCTGTTCAAACATACTGACTTATAGGCCGTTGTGTGCAGTTTGCATCCTGTAACTGAAGTACACATTAATCCTGCACAGGGCTCCTCTCAGTCCATGCCGTGGTTGGCGGATTTGGTCCAGTCCAGTGAGGGGTCCCTGGACGTGCTGCCTGTGCAGTGCCTGTGTGAATTTCTTCTGCATGACGCTGCTGATGACAATCTGCCAATAGAGGACGGCGATGAAGGAGAAAGCAAAGAGCAAAAAGCCAAGAAGAGACAAGTATGCTGATTACAACAACTGAAATGATGTTAATTCACCGTTGGGCTTCAATTTAGATGCTACATTCATGCACAATGTTTGTTTAGCTTATCACCGACTGAATAATTCTGTATTCTCATCTGTTCTCCTGTTAGAGACAGCAAAAGCAGAGGCAGCTCCTTGGACGGCTCCAGGATCTTCTGTTAGGTCCTAAGGCTGACGAACAGACCACGTGTGAAGTGCTGGACTACTTTCTGCGTCGTCTCAGCTCTTCTCAGGTGGCATCCAGAGTCCTGGCCATGAAGGTACCGTGTTGGGAGGCAGAAGAAAGAAATTCTCAGGTTGCATCGTGTTACTGTTTAAACCCGGCTCCTTTCACCCGTTTGCATGTTATGTGTAGGGTTTGTCATTGGTGCTGAGTGAAGGAGGCTTGAAAGATGGAGACGAGCGGGATCAGCCCATGGAGGAAGACTCCACAGATGCTGAGCTCTTGCCAGGGTACCAGTGGCTGCTACAGGACCTCCCAAAGCTCCCCTTGTTTGACAGCGTCAGAGGCATGACGTCCACCGCTCTGCAGCAGGTCCGTGTCCACGCAGCAGTAAACTGTCCGCAGCCAGGAAGAAACCTCTAAGGATGATCAATGACCGATGTGTCTGTGTCTGTTTGCCTTCTCACAGGCCATTCATATGGAGACCGATCCGCAGACGATCAGTGCCTATCTCATCTACCTTTCCCAGCATGCACCAGTCGAGGAGCAGGCTTCTCATAATGACCTGGCCCTGGTAATCACGGCGAGTCACTTACGTTAATCACATTACATGCTCTCATTGGATCTGCCTTGAGTTTATTTTGTTGAGCAGCCCCCCCTGAAGTGAATGTGATGCCCAAATGCTCTCCGCAGGACGTTGCCCGATTAATCGTCGAGCGCTCCACCATCATGAACAGCCTGTTCTCCAGACACTCCGGCAGGCCCGAGTCCGACGCCGTGCTCAGTGCTTTCCTCACCATCTTCTCTGCGTACATCAAGAGGATGAGAAAGACCAAAGAGGGCGAGGATCTTTACAGCTGGGTGAGCATCGCTAGGAGCTACCAACTGAACTACAGTTACATTGGTACTATTTTAAAAGCTGAGAAAGCCAAGATTAAAGTTACAGAACCTCCTGTGATTAAACAAATAAATGAAACAAATTGAGCAGATTTTTAAAATATATTTTATAGTAGCTGCAAACACAATTTCATCTGCATTTGAATATTATTTCAAGTCTGTCGTCTGTAAGCAAAAAAAAGCCTTAAACTTGTGCTCCCCCCCCCAGTCAGAGTCTCAGGACCAGGTGTTTCTGCGCTGGACCACAGGAGAGACCGCCACAATGCACATTCTTGTTGTTCATGCGATGGTTATCCTGCTGACGCTGGGCCCCCCCAAAGGTAGTCCTGCTAACTCTGCAGTTCCACGCTGAAGACGCCACGTAGCACATGTTCACCGTTGTGTATTGTTACAGGAGAGAGCGATTTCTACGCTCTGTTAGACATTTGGTTTCCCGACAAGAAACCTCTACCGACCGCCTTCCTGGTGGACACCTCAGAAGAGGCCCTTCTGCTCCCTGATTGGTTGAAACTGAGAATGATCCGATCGGAGGTTTCTCGATTAGTTGATGCAGGTATAACTAAATAACATCACAATGTGCAGGGTCTCCATGTAAATACATATTTACTTGCTAACTGAGTAATGCATGTTCTCCCTCAGCTTTACAAGACCTGGAGTCCCAGCAGCTGCTGCTGTTTGTGCAGTCCTTTGGCATTCCTGTGTCCAGCATGAGTAAACTGCTGCAGTACTTGGACCAGGCGGTCTCTCACGACACAGAGACCCTGGAGCAGAACATCATGGACAAGCGTAAGAGTGCAGCAGATTTCCTACCATAGGACATTTTGGGTGCAGGAAATTTGATCTCATTTTTGTATTTTTTCCTGCATTAGACTACATGGCCCACCTGGTGGAAGTGCAGCATGAGCGAGGGGCCACTGGGGGGCACACGTTCCACTCATTACTGAGCTCTTCTCTCCCTCCAAATAGAGGTTGGTGTGTTTGGTGTTATAACTTACTTATCTCACTTACTTACCATTTGACATTCCTTTTTTGTGGCACATTATCTTAGATAACGTACCGCACAATGTAAAGTGACAAAATGAAAGCAAATAAATGAAGTCCGTCCATGTCCTGGCAACATCTGACAGATTCGGCGGAAACAAGTAAGGCCAAAGTTACCGTGGAAACGCCCCACAGCTCTGTGAAGATGAGAGCAGCCAGTCAGCTTCCTGAAGTCAGGCCTGATGACGATCTCACCAGCATGTTGCTTCAGGTGGGATTTTCAAACTTTTTTTTTTATTATTTCTGATTATTTTTCTCATTCAAACTTTTTGGATGAAAATACAACTCTGTGGGCAAAGACGTCTCATTACTCGAGAAAGAACCCGAGTAAAAGTTTTATCACCTTATCAAACTGACCCGTTTCTCTAACCTTTGCTCTCACAGATATTCCCGTTGAAAGTGGACCCTCGCTGGCACGGCCCCCCCCCCAGCCAGCTCTCTCTGGCCTTGCAGCAGGCCCTCGCCAAGGAGCTGATGCGCGCCAAGCAGGGCCACATTGAGCCGGGAGGGCTGGCGTTGATGCTCCTGCGCGCCTTCGCCGCCCTGCTGACCTCGACTCACGCGGGGGCTATTGTCATGTCGATGCACCAAAGCCACGCCCTGTCCTGTCCCCTCATGCGCCAACTCCACCTCTACCAAGTAAGGCCGGCTTCTGACCAGTGTTTCGTTCCATGCTGAGTCCTAAAACATTCTACAGAAGGCTCATCGTGATCCGGTCTCTCGCAGCGCCTCGTGTCCCAGGACGCGGCTTTCTCCTCGCTCTTCCTGAAGGTCATTCTCGAGATGCTAATCTGGCTAGAGAACCCCACCGTGGAGGCGGGACCACTGAAGACTCTGCTGAAATCCTTCGCTGGTCAGAACTCTAACAAACACCGGCACAGTGACGGTGAGCCCCTCCATCCTTTCCGCCTCCCGCAGCGTTGGTTCGTTTGTTTGTGGTCAGCGAGTGACGAGAGCTTCTGCCTCGCAGTGCGTTCAGGTTTCCTCCACCTGGCTGAGGCTTTGGCTTATCGCAGAGACATCGAACCGCCCCTGATAGCCGTCATTGCGATGCTGAAGTCCGGCGAGCGATGTAACGCTGAACCAGAGCTCATTGGGAAAGGTACTAACTCTCTGATGACAATGTGCATTGTATTTGAAGTGAGCATTTCAAATGTTTTTTTTTATTTTTTAAATTCCATTCCAGTGTTACAAGGGCTGATGGACGTGCGGTCGCCGTATTTGGAGGAGCTTCTGTCTCTGCTGATGACCGTTGGTACCCAGACCGGGACAGCTGGCCCGGTTGCCACGGTGATTTCCTTGCTGCTTCAGGAAAGCGAGGAGCGATCTGTGAAAAAGGAAGTGGATTCTAACAAGTGAGAACCGCAATTCCGTTTGCCTTTCCAGTCATGCAAGAAGGATTTATATTTGACGGGACTCAATGACAAACACGGCTTTCTGTGACAAAACAAATAACCAAGCGCGTTTGCTGTCTGTGGCCTCGTATTCAAAACTGCTTTTGGATTTGGTTCGAAAAGGTTTGATTGGTTTTGCAGCTTTACACTGACTTTAAAGAATTGCTGCCACAAGGGCAGATACTTACTGAATACAAATATGTAGTGATTTTATTTGTGGAGAATACGGTTTTGTTTGTTGTTAGTCGTAGTCTGAGGTCTTGATTAAGACTGCAGTTCAGGTCAGACTCTCCATAAAAAGGTGACCTTTCAAGCTCCACCTTTTCCAGCAGCACCGAGGTGACAAAGTCAGGACTGAGCTCCGGACTGCTGGTCGATTGGCTCGAGCATCTCGACCCTGAGGTCACTTCAGTGTGTCCAGAACTTCAGCAGAAACTGCTGTTCGCCCTGAACCGGGTAGGATGAGCGTCACCCGCAGATGATGCACCTCCAGAAATACCGAACATTTGACAGTGAAGTCATTCCTGATGCTTCCTCTCCTGCCGTTTCTCCATTTCAGTCAAGAGGAACCCCTGCCTACCGGCCGTATCTTTTGGCCCTGCTTACACATCAGTCAAACTGGTCGACCCTCCTGCAGTGCATCAGCGCTCTTCTCAGCAAGCGCAGAGACTACAAGTACACCTATTTGTTTTTTTTTAGTAACATGTTGTCAAGCAATGTTTTGTGGTGTGATATGTTTTTGTTTCATCGATGCATGAGATTTTATTGAGCATGTCTGTGTAACATCCTCCAGACTTGACCCATCATCGGCGCTTGATTTCCTGTGGGCCTGTAGCCACATCCCGCGCATCTGGCAGGGCCGCGACCAGAAGATCCCTCAAGTAAGATCAAAAGTCCAGGGACAAGGTCCCCAGTTGATCTCCGGCCTCTTTGCTGAGATGGAAGCCAGCGAGTTCTTTCTGCTTGATTCATCTTTTCTTTTGCAGAAGAAAACCGAGAAGTTTGTGCTGAGGCTC
This sequence comes from Gasterosteus aculeatus, assembly GCF_964276395.1. Lineage (NCBI taxonomy): Eukaryota > Metazoa > Chordata > Actinopteri > Perciformes > Gasterosteidae > Gasterosteus > Gasterosteus aculeatus. Next base: position 15,888,475 of record NC_135699.1, on the reverse strand, counting down.
CGTTCTGAAGAGCTCATCAGCCTGGTGGACCTGATCCTGTCCGAGTCGGAGCTCAACAGTCGCGACGATGACAAAAGGAGCTTGGACCAGACCTCCTGCTCCCTCATCCAGTCCAGGCTCCCCCTCCTTCACTCCTACTGCAGCGGGGAGCTAGAAAACATTAAGAAAGTCTCCGAGTACCTCATCAACTGCACAAAGAAATGGGAGGACAGGTACGCTGTATCTCATCACCTTTTGACCTACGGTTTCATAAACACGCACAGTCCTTGGGGTAAATTGCACTAGGTTTTCCTTCTCTGTGCTGTGGACCAGGGAAAACTCCATAATTAGGTCTATTGGTGTGAAATTAAAACCAGCAGAAGTCGTCTGTACTGTGATCTCCCTAAAAGCTCAGTGCGTTACAGTGAAGCCGAGAGGATTAAGGCTGAAGCTCCAAACTCGTCCGTGTTGTGAGTTCCTGCTCGGACTCGGCTGTCAGAGATCAGGGTACAACTCTTTGTGGAGGCAAACCCTCCTTTCATGAATATGTCTCTGCTTATTAAGCCACTTTAATGAGGAAACCTTGGCCAAGGTCAAGCAAAATTAGCTTCTGAATTACAGTATTTTAAGTACAGCTAATCTGTCTGGTCAAATTGTTGCTGGTGAATATACGGCCGGATAACAACATGTTGAAAGTAAAGGCTTTTGGCCTTGTGTTGAATAAACACGGCGTTCTACGTTGCGCGTTCTTCTTGGGAATAAGCTGTTGTTTATTGCGATTACACACCAACTCTTGAACAACAAGCAGACTCTTTACTCTCGGTCAAGGTCGCTCTGATTTGCTTAATTCACAGCTGTAATGAATCTCCTCAGTTAGCGGAGAGAACATCACTCGAGTCTTACAAGAGCCTTAAAGGATTTTGTGAAGCCACAGTTACTTCAAGGCAAGAGCCTTCGGATGATATTACACTGCTCATGTGCCCAGTTCGTACTGGTTTACATGACTTATCTCAGCTGGTAGACAAACATTAGAAAAGTGCTTCATCATTCTCTAATCCGTGATGTGATGTCAGCTCTGTTCACAACCCGTTGAAAGAGATGGAGAAGAGAATCCGGAGGTAATTCCTCAGTCAAACTGGGGACATTGTTTGCTTTGTTTTCCCACTATAAAGTGAAGCCAACTCCAGTTTAAAAGCTGTGACAAACAGTTCTGTGGCTTCTCAAAATTGGTTAACCAGTCACCGCCACTTAAATACCGCCACGCTACACTACTCGATAACATTTAGGCTTCACGGTCGTTTTGTTCACCGAGCTTTAACAGCCGAACCGTCTCGGCCACCAATAAATCAAATGTGTTTCCCCTAAAGGGGAATGTGTTGCATACGTCCCATTGTGTTTGTCCTCTCTCTCTCTCAGTGCGATGAGCAAGCGGTGCCAGAACTTGCTGCTGCAGATCTATTTGCACTTCCCCGAGGTCATCCAGCACGTCACCCTGCCTGAAGGCACCTTCAGCAGCGGGGGGGCCGCAGACGGCAGCAGCTGCAAGGTAAACATCGTATCCCGGCTCGCTGTCTGAGCTACGGAGTCGCAGTGCGGCGCGCGCACACTTATTTTCTGCCTCTTTCCCAGCTCGACGTCCTGGTGCATCGTCTGGTCAACCTGCTCGCCGATATAGGAGACTCAAAGTCGGTGGAGGGCCGCGTGTCTGATGCCAACCTCGCTTGCAGGAAGCTGGCCGTGTCGCACCCTGTCCTTTTGCTCAGGTGGGAAACCAGTTGGTACCCAGTGCGCAGCAGAGCTTTAGGGTTTGGTCGACGTACGCCGACTTTAACGCGTTTCTTCCTTTCCTTGTCCCCCCCCCCCTCCCCCCCCACCCTCAGACACCTGCCTATGGTTGCAGGTCTCTTGCACGGCCGCATTCACCTGAACATGCAGGAGTTCAGGCAGCAAAACCACATGACGTTCTTTAGCAACGTGCTCGCCATCCTGGAGCTGCTTCAGCCGCTGGTTTTCCACAGCGACCACCAGATGGCGCTTCAGGACTGCCTCCTGTCATTTATGAAGGTCCTCCGGGTAGGCGACTTGCGCGCCGGCAGCTCCTCACCTTGGATTAGATCTCAGGATCTCTTGACAATATTCATATGCGTTTTGTGCATCGTTCCTCCCGTAGAACTTCCAGAGGACTCGTTCTCCGTTGGTCTTCATCAACAAGTTTCTGCAGTTCACACAGAAGTACATCACCCACGTTGCATCGGCCGCCATTCCCTACTTACAGAAGCACTCTGCCATCTTGCAGTGAGTGTGACCCTTTTTGGTTTTAGCAAACTATAAATCACTGTACTTTATTTACTGGGGAAAAAAAAGGCTTTGTTAGAGGTTTAGTTTTGCTCTTCCAACTGCCCAAGGGGTCTGTGTGCCGAAAACCCCGACCTGGTTCAGCTGAAGTCGCTGCTGGCGGGACTCACGCTGCCAGTGAAGAGGTCATCTGCAGAGGTTGCGCCAGAGGAGGGAGATGGTGAGCGCAGGAGGATCTCTTGAGTTCATGCAGTTGCTTGCACAGAAACCAAAACATTACCAGTTCAGTCCACCTAGCTGGTGGTGTTGTATGTAATACACCGTCGCCCTCTTTGGTAAACTAATTTCTTCTGCTCGGTGCCAGACGACCTGCCCACCGGTTCCCTGCCGCTAGTCAACATATCTGCCACTGTTTCCCTGAGTGCGGCTGACATGACGACGTACCTGAAGAAGATGTCCAGAGGAGAAGCAGTCGAGGGTAACAAACAAACTGCCGCACACACGTGTGCATCTCTTCAGTGTCGTAATAAGTAACCATGCTGTTTTTTTCCCTTCAGACGTGTTGGAAGTGTTGACGGAGGTGGATGAGAAGTCTAGAAGGAGCCCAGAAATCATCCAGTACTTCATAGTGAGTCATGAGCAACCACAAAGGGAGCAGAGGTAACCGCGGGGCCCGTCGGCGTGCAAGTCCTCAATCAGCGCTTTGTTTCCCTGCTTTAGAACGACCTGCAGAGGCTCATGGCGTCCGCCGAGGAGTTGTGTCGGAACATGGCCTTCGGTCTGGCGCTGCGCTGCATACAGAACAATCCGTGGTGAGTTGACGGCAGAGAAAGCGTTTGCAGGAAGCAACAGGGGAATTGTGCGGCGCAGTGATTCCCATCAGTCTGTCCATCTTCACGCCGTCTGTCTGCGTGCTTTTATTTTGTCACTATTTACCTGTTTTCTCTGCTGCAGCCTAGCAACAGACTTCCTGCCAACCTTCATGTACTGCATGGGCAGCGGCAACTTCGACGTGGTACAAACGGCTCTCAGGAATCTCCCAGAGTTTGTGCTGCTCTGTCAAGGTAGAAGAAGACGTCTTTGACAGGCAGTGATTCAACACCCAGAGTCCAGTCACGCATCCGTGCTCTTTTCCTTCACAGAACACGCAGACATCTTGCTCCACAAGGCCTTTTTGGTGGGCATCTACGGACAAATCGACACCAGTTCAATGATCTCCGAGTCCATGAAGGTCCTTCACATGGAGGCAACGACGTAACAGCAGAGCGTCGCGGCGGCACTTCCTACAGCGTTCATCATTTTCTGCATTCCAGAGTTACATTTTTTAGATTGCCTTTACTTCAAACATTGCTGTAATTTGATCATCACTTATTAATAAACCGCGTGGCTCTCTAATAATGGTACAATTAGTACATGTATTGCTTCTGAAGGAGTTCAAGTCATTTTTAGCTGATATAATGATAGATTAACCAATTATTTAAAAGATAAGAAGAATTGGGGTATAATTAGGTGATATATTAGCAGTTGAAGGCAACACCGAATATCAAAATGATAATGAATATTGTAATATAAGTATTAAAAAAGTAATTACATTTTAATTAAAACATTTGGTTTTATTGTATTTTCAGACATTTGTGTGGGAGTTTTTTGCTCTCCTGCAGTTATTAAATTACTAATATACTTTATTACAAAGTGCAACGCTTGATGTGTAGTCGGAAAACGGCACACTAGTGTTTGCTTGCCAGCTTGAATATAAGATATCAACAGTATGGACTGCGTGCCATCACACATCAACACGTATTGCTTCTATTTTCCCTCATTCCATCAAACTATTAACAATGACACGCCGATCTGACAAACCGTTACTGTGAACGATTTATATTACTCACAAGAACAGGTCATTTCTTAATAGTAGTTAATAATAGTTTAGAGACTCCGATATAAATGCCACAAGGTTTCTGGCCTTTCATTTCATTCCAATGATTTTTTTGGATCAGCATAAACTGGAAACAGCTGTCGTGTGTTCGCTCGCTCTTCATCTGCAGCGCACAAATGAACAATGTGATGCAATGGAAACACTTGAGGTGCTTTGAAGACGTGATGTGATCTCATAGCATAGGTTTTCTCGGGGGGGGGGGGGGGGGGGTTACCTGCCTGCACTGGGTCAGTAACATCGCACATTCAGAATAACGGGTGTTCTGAGCGGTTGGCCGGCTGATAGCAGCTCGTCTCAGACAACATCACTTTTTATTTATATTAAATATATTCGCTCATCCATTCCTATAAAAAACTCCACACATAAAGCCAAACATGTCGTACCCATCATGCCTCTGCTGCCTGATGCGCTAATTGCACCTGTATGGTGTCCTATAACTTCCCAAAAGCTCTGTTTATGGTTATCTATCAACTTACAACACAAGTCTTTGCAGCCTGGGCTCTTGGTCAGGCGCCAGCCTCTCATTGGCTGCGCAGCAGTGAGGCGGAACAGAGATGAATGACAGCTAACGAGGGAGTAGTGGGGGGGGGTTGAATAGTGTGACGGACCACTGACAAGTTAACAACCCTTGCCTTCATTCATCATACCGGGCCGATGCCCTGAAATGCAGCTGCAAGCTCACCGTCTAATTGTTCATGCTGAGCTTTTTGCTTCATTGCCATAAGATATTAAGCATTCTGGGAAAGTCTTTCTTTTTGCTATTTCTCACTTTTCATGGCGCGCCACAAACTTTTGGACATAAATGTTTTCTGCTTTCCAGAATGAACTCTGTACATAGAAAGTTAAAAGCTGCTCCTATAAAATACAATTCATTGTTAAGTATTAAACAAAGAAGTTTGTCTACTAGGAGCTCCTCGTCATTTACAACGGTTTTACCTCATCAAGAGTTTGAAACTTTTTAAAACTAATCAAATATTTCACAAAAAAGCCAATGATGTAAAACATGATATAAAATATAGTCTTTCCACATCCACTAATCAGCCTTTGACCCCATTGGATCAGCTGGTGATCGCCTTTGGGTGGCCGAACCCCTCGGTTGGGAACCACTTCGCAAAATCACCCAACTTTATTTTAAGCAGGTGTTTAAATGTATCTTTCACCTGCCAAACAAAGTATAATTCTACCGATACCTTTCTGCGTTAGTGAGAACATTTAGTGCACAACGGGGAAGGACCGGCTGAGGACCGGTGAACTCTGGTCCTCAGCCGGTCCTCCTGCCCATGAGAAAGTGGACAGCGGAGGAGCAGCGGGCAGGAATGTGACCAGCGGAGGCCTTTTGGTGTCGGGGGCCCCCCGATGTGCCGCTACCTGCCCACGCACATCTGTCTGCTCGCCGTCTTCCTCTCAATGGCGCCCTCGCCTTAGATCATCTCCTCTTCCGCCACGCTTGAGTTGCGCTTGGCTCGCGTGGAAAAAAAAAGAAAAGAAATGTAGGACCGTCTCTCGCCCCTCTGGCACTTTGATGTCTCAAGTGTGATTGCTGTTGGATTGTGGCCGCTTTCCCTTGAAGGTTTTTGACATGAAAAGCAGGTTGGGCTCTCAGGTTTATCCCACGGCCAGTGATCCAGGACTAAAACAATCAGCCCGCTCACTCTGGGATACTATTACCAGAGAGAGTGAGGCACCGAGCATAGGGGCTTCCTCAACCATAAAATACACCTTTCTTCCCAGTTAAAAACACATTTCAGGTGCGATGATTGAATTATACCACTCCAGGCTCCCATTAATAGTTTGAAGTTTGTGCAGGCAGGTGAAGAACCTGCGCGAGCAGTCAGACGCTCGTGGTGTGTTTGCTCAGAGGTGGACGACTGAAAGGATTCAACGTTTGTAATGAATTCAAAAGAAACCAAGCCGGTAATTGCAGTACAGATTGACCCGATGTGATAAGGATGATAATGTGACATGTCATTAACAGCAGAGGCGTGAGTGACAAACCCTTAAGCTTCACTTACACTTTCATTAAATATTGATCCTATCTTTGCTCATTGCTGTTCAAGCCTGCAAATTACACCAGATAGATATATTCCCGTGACGGCGTAGCCGGCGATAATCACCCATCTTGGCACGACATTTGGCAGAACTCTTGCTTCATGAACTGAAGTGCCATTGTAGTGGATGAGAAGGAGTAATAATGTGCAGTGTTCACATCCTCCATTATGTTAGATTGTATGATGCACGAGTTAATCCACTTTAGCTCGGCCTTTCAAAGGGAAAAGAGGAGGTAAATAGCCCTCGTCGTTTAATTCACGTTTCACATCCAAAGAGCTTTTCTGCAACTAATTCCAGCAGATGCGTTGTGCGACGTGAGGCTTAGCGGCTTGCTAGTTGGATATTGGACTGGGACTGTCACATGTCCTAAATTCAGATTTAGCTTTCTAGTGTCAAAGTGCACAGGGACGGCCAGACATTCAACAGACAAAACACACTCTCTATTGGCCAGGGACTTTAAAGTATTTAAACATTTCCGAAAAATAACGTCATCAGAGATCCAAAAAAACACACATTTGAGGAGGATTTCAGATGTCCCTTTACCTCTGCTTTGTAATGAATGAATACGAGCTCAAACACGTTCATGTCAAGCTCGCTAAACCCGCGGATAACTCGCATTCTGTCCCTGCAGTCGAAGCTCCGCCAATGACACAATGTTTGCCATTTCCGCTGTGGATCTCCGGTCGTGCCTTGTCATCCAGGGAGCCAGAGATACCGGAGGGACCAATGAGGCCCGGCGTCAGCCATTACCGTTGTTGTCTTAATGCCTCCTTCAATTATCCACAAGCCGCTCTTTTGAGTAACGACTGTCAGAACCTCCCCCGCTGTGTCCCCCCCCCCCCGGCCCAATTTTCTCCCTGATTATGTGGATCAATGGGCATTAGAGGACCCAGGCACAGACAAACACAGTGGTTTGGGGGGAGGGGTGTTGGGAGAAGGGGCTCTACTTTCAGATAGCGAGTCCGTCATCAGGCACACGACACTCGGTGTTTATTCAGACGACATCCATTGGGCTTTTCCTCCTGGAACCAAGAGATGAATCTCTGTCTGTTCCCTGAATCAAGGTGCAGAGCGATGTTTCTAGTCGGATAGTTGTGTTGCCCACCAATGACGAAGGTCCTCCCTGTAAACGCCTAAATTAAATAAATGCAGAGTCTGGATTATTATTTGTGTTATTAATTCAATACACCTCAGTAATGAGCATTTCATTCATTGTAAAGAAGGTTTTATTAGTCTGGTCTCACCGGAGCCTTCAGGCCTCCCACGATATTCCCAACACTTATTAATTAAATCGCGGGAATCAAATTCTGGGTTGAAGTTGTGGCCATTTTCAGTTCTTCTGACCTTAAAGCGTGGACCTTTAACCACACATCCAAACCCCAACATGGAGCCCTTTACTGCCTCAACTAAGGCATTGACCTGGTGTTTGAACAGGTGCAGATGAAAGGTGGGGGCGGGCGGGTGTTGCAGAGGAACGACCATCCCGTGACTCCCCTCGGCTCTGACCAGCTGCAGAGGTCTCGCGCTGATCAAAGCCGCCTCAGCCCGCCGCCGGTCCAGCGGCGACAAGGCCGACAGCAAGCGAGATGCGTCGCGAGCCGACGTGTACCTTTCGGATTAATCGACACACCTGTGTTTGATGCACGGAGACGGTGCCGGGGCGATCATCTCATCAGAGATCCATCAGCGCTGAGCCACAGCTGCTTGCCCAGAGAAAAGAAGTGTTAATGCGCTTTCCTGCCCTGGCTGATAATGTGTTGATGTGAACGCTTTGATCCGAGACGGAAGGATCCCGTGAGTGTTCGGTAACACTTGGACTACAGTAACAGGCAACGATGGCAAGAACCTCCCCACCGATTAGTCCGGTTCCCTGTGAATTAATAACTAGACGGTCGATTTTAAAACAGTCAATGTTGATTAAAAAGAAAATGTATTATTTTCTTCGTCCAAGTCCAACAGCTACTGTACTCACTAGTTTAAAGATGAAATACATGCATAACCACTAAGCCAAAATAATGCATATTTGTACTGCGGTGAATCACGTTCTGTTGGTTGGCAGGACATTTTCATTACACCTGGTTTATTATTTCATTAGTGGAATTCTACTCATGTAAAGAAGGGATTAGCGTGCATACGCTCACGCGACCTGGTAAGTTGGCACTTTTATTAACACTGCTGTTAAATCAGCGATAGGATAAACACAAAGTTAGTGCTTGAAACAGAAAATAAGCTTCCAGGAATTCAAAAGGAGGATGTTTGTCCTGCGACCTTGTTTTCATCCCACAGGACCGAACAACTTGTGTTTTTATTGTACATCTTTTGCAATAATTTGTTCTCACTATACTATAACAACCAGACATGAGACGCGCAAATCTATGGGAGCAGAAATGTCTCAGCGATCATTAGTCACCTTCACAAGTGAGTTTCCGCACCCTTAGCTCCTGTCCGTCTCACCGATTGAAATTTCAGAAGCCAAAAGATGTTGCAACTTGTCCCAGGTGGAAACACGCAGGGGACACATACCCTCGAAATGGGAGCAACAGATTGTGGTCAAAAAGGTAATGACGAATACAGCAAACACTGATGGAGTAAAACTGGAGGTCCACTGAGGGATGAATCACTAGGTTTGCATTTTCGCCCCCGTCCTTTAAAGCAAGCCCTGCTGTTGGTTTGGAGGCCATGTGACTGGAAGAGGCGGGGGAGAGGATTTGGAGGAAAAGCACAGACAGCTAAGGTGAGACCACCTCCACTACTCAAGCGTTACGTTTCCTCTTAAGGCAACACCTAATCCCTGCGCCGAGCCGCATGCAGCACATCTAACCACCGACTGGACAGATGCACGCAGCGGACCATCCCAACTCTTTTCTCTTCTTTTTTTAAATGGAGACCCCGCTGTAGGAGCGAGCCCGGCCCGTTTTAGTGGACCGATGCTTAATATTGCGTCTGCTCTTAACGGCATGGACATGTTTGGCCCTGGACAACTGGTATCCACTCTGCTGCCTGCAGTTTTCCACTCGCCCGCGGCTCACTTCTTCCCGGCGTTCCCCACCCGACTGGGCTCTCAACCTCAGCTCCTGATCCCGGGACCCTTTTTCAGCTATGAATCCTTGAGGAGTTATCTGCAGCCAGAGCCGTGCAAGGAGGCCTTTCTCCTGGCCGCACAGGCGGCCGGCATGGGACCACCGCCCGAGGGCGTAGGTGAGTTCACGCCGCAAGCTGCTGTGGCAGGAACGGGACCAGTGACACAGCGGCGCCAAACTGGCACAGTTTGACCACAGTCTGTTTCTAAGACAGTCCGCGAGCGCCATCTGATCACAGTGTAAATGTTTACAAAAGATTGTCCAACAGCTCGCAACTAACAATCAATTAGTGTTAATGTGGGCCTAATGATTGCCGTGCTAATTATCCAATCTAGAGCCATTAGTTCCTTGTCACCCGTTGGCAATGGTGTAATTGGTGCTCGCGCTGTGCTTTCCAGATGAACAGAGGCCAGTGAAGCAGCGTCGTGCACGGGCCAACTACAGCAGCTGGCAGCTGGAGGAGCTGGAGAAGGCCTTCGAGACCACCCACTACCCAGACATCTTCATGAGGGAAGCCCTGGCCCTCAGACTGGACCTCATCGAGGCCAGAGTGCAAGTAATTGATACGCTGAATTGTTCATTTCAATCTAATTAATGATATCGCTATAAAGCGTAAACTGTGTTTGAGTCTTTCCTCCCAACACGCCTGTTAGAATTAGGTCTTAAGTGCATTACCAGCACTTAATTTGTGCAAATGTATTAAAAATGACAGTTTAATAAAGTCAAAACCTTCCGAAGTTTTTTCTTTTAAATGGTTGAAATAAATGATGACACCATAATTATTTCATATTCATGTCAGTTGACCTAAAAGGTGAACATATAATACATCAAGAGATCAAACAGTGTGGAAAGATTATTGAACTTTGACCTGAAATACCATCGTTATCATTTTTAAACTTACAGTTTGTTACACTGTTGAAAGTGTATTTATCTATTCAAACTTCCCTGTCATTCGTATTAACCGTTCACTTATTTCTTTCCAGGTTTGGTTTCAAAACCGGCGTGCCAAGATGAGGCGGCAGCTCAAAGTGCAGGGTCCGCTCGGGGGGCCGTTTGTAAAAAGAGACAACGAAGACACGTTGGAGAAAGCCAACGCGACCCTGAAACAGCCGACGGACTGTTCCAACGGCGAGCACCGGGAGGGGCCGCAGGAAGGAGGAAACTACCCGTGGACAAAAACCGCGAGTGTGCGCGTGCGTCCCGCGACCCGGAGGCCGGGGAAGTGGGAGGGGCCCGAGGGGCCGGAGGGGCTCAGCCCCGATGAGCTCCGCTCCTGCAGCATCGCGAAGCTGAGGGCCAAAGCCAGAGAGCACGAGGCCGAGATCCACGGCGCCGTGAGCGCGTCAGGAGGCGAGACGCGGCCACAAACGCAGGAAGGCGATTGATAGTTTTCCTTCTTCCTGTTTGTACAGATGATAATGGAGAGACTGCGAATTCACACTATTAATGCGCAGTGACATTATTTAGCTTATTACACAACGTTAAAGTCTTCTTTACATGTAATACTATCAAATTATATACATGCATTTCTTTTTTCTTCTCTCATCGTCATGTTACAACTGTACAAAAGTTAATTTTTTTAAGTTACCTTTTGGATAAAAATGTGAAACTGTAAAGCTATTTCTTTCATTTCTTTACGAAGTGATTGCTTACCTCGTTTATGCCTCTGACTCTCCGTTTCCAGCTGAATGTGACTGAGGTTGTTACCTCTGAATGACTCAGGAGGAAAATCAGTCCTGAACAGATAACGGTGACAAATGACAAATGCCACTGGGGGGGGCTGAAATCGGACGCAGGGCGATCATTTGCTAAATGATTTCACTAATGGAAGGCTCATCCCTGACCTCTCAGGTTACCTTCAGGTAACACATGCAGGATGTCTGCATGTACCTGCACGTCCTCGCAGAAAGAAATGGGGAAAAGCTGGAAAATGAAATCACAATGCATCAGAAGCGCGGGACACTCTGTCTTCATGTTTTCGTTGGTAGTGACGCAGATTCCATGAAGAGACGCACGTCTTCAGGGTCTGAGGGCTGCGATAAACAGTCAATGTACAACAAATAATTCAGTTTTCTGAATCCAAATTCAAGCCAAAGTGTTAAACCGCAGACGTGGTTGTTATGGGTTACATCCGAGTGATTCTCACGTGTTGAACTTTCAAAACAAAAGACAGCAGTGAGCTTGGAAGCTTTTTTCATAATTAGATATTTGAACAACTTCACTGAGTAGAAACGAAATACAGCATGATTTGTGTCTTTTGGCACAACAGCGTGCTGCATGAAAACAGTGTGCGGCCTGCACTGCTCCTCTGGGTAACGCTGCCCCCTTCTGGGAAGGAAGGCGTCCTCAAGACAGGAAGGAGGTGATCGAAAGCTGCTTTTAAAATTCAGCAAATGCATTAATTTCTTTTTACTGCGGTCACAAATATTTTGTATGTTGTGTCAGCAATAGTTAAACTTTAAGAGATGGATTCCTCTGCTTCAGATCCTGTTGTGTCAAATAAACAATCGATGTCTCATAGTCTTGAGCCCAGTGATGGTCACACATATTTCAGATACTCATGTTAAAGGTATCGGGGTCAGATTTGACACTACTCTTCAATATAGGTCACAAAAGAATGTTGAAATAATAGTTATGTAGTTTCCTCTTCAAGCAGAATGAATATATTAACCATCCTTCCTTTAACAACATTTAACAGTAAGTCTCATAATGTTGCAGGAGAATCAAATTACAATATTTCCCCTAAAATTCGATGGGTCGTGTGAGCTAATTGGGCCAGAACCTTTGCATGACAATAGTTGGCCTCAATTAGTCCCCAATTAGGCCGCACACAAAGATGACGGGGGACAAATGTATGTCATACTTTTGTCCTCATACTCACCGTGATGGCGTGGAATTGTAAAAAACTAAAAGTTGTCAGCACGTCATACAATGTGACTGGATACTGCCGATGGTGCAACATTTGACCATTTCCAATGCGTCTTCGTTCCACCTAAAAGGTTCCACTTGAGGGAACGTTTCCAACACAGGGGGCGTTCTTTGGACAAACACCTCCCGTCCAGTGCCCCCAATAACCACAATGTCTCCTTCCACATGTGGACTGATGCGGAATCAGACAAAGTAGAATTAGTTTAAAGACGTACTTAACTTGTATATTCCTGACTGCTAAATAACGATAATACGGTACGTTTTTTGCATTAAAGTAAAAAAAAAGAAAGTTAGCTGATAGTCACTGATATTGCCACTATTAATGTAGCCTATATATATATATATATATATATATAATTTTTTTTGTCCAGTTTGCTATAAAAAATGAATTATAAACGAAGGAATAACGCACACCAGATAAACAGTTTGCCTTTCAGTCGAGTTGTATTCAAGTGTCGTTAATGATGATGACAGCAGTCGGTGTCAATTAGTTTAATGAGCAGTGAAACGCGCACCGAGGAGGCGACGCGCCGCCAGCTGCTCCCGCTGCCGTTCAGCTACAAGAAGGAAACAGGACGCAGCTGCAGACACAGACACACACGCACGCTTTGCTTTTACCTCCCCGTCCTCCGACTCCTCCACAGCGGCTCCTCCGCACCGACTCCTCCGCGCGTTGCGCCCCTCGTTGCGGTTACCGCGGGGAGCGAGTGCCCGTCGCGCCGGCCGCATGGCTGCCATCAGGGCTTTGGAGCAGTGGTGCAAGACGCAGTGCGACGGCTACTCGGATGTGGCCATCACCAACATGACGACCTCCTTCAAGAACGGGTTGGCTTTCTGCGCGCTGATACACAAGTACAGACCGGACCTCATGTGAGTTGTGACGACCTGGAGCAGCTGCGACGCACTTCTCGGTATCTTGGTAAACCGTATTATTACAAAAACAATAGACAAACACCTTTTTTTTATTTTGTAATCTTGGGGCTAATTTATTCCTTAAATATTCTGCATGAGATTGGTAGGTGATTCCTTGATAGTGTATATTATGTTCATTTTGACATAAAGTCTTTTTGATATTGTTCTCGCCACTATGACCAAGTTCTAACTTCGCTCTCTGCTCATTTTTGTGTTTTTATGTTGTTGTTTTTTTCCAGAGACTACGACTCCCTGAAAGAGGAGGACGTGTTTGAGAACAACAGGCTGGTAAGTTGTTCAACAGTGTCCATAGTGGAGCTTTAAAGCGTGACTTTGTTTAACCCCTCACGCATGATGACACGTCCTGAGATGCACGCGCTGCTCTTCACTGTACGCGTTTGCTTTAATCACTGCGGCTACAAAGTACATTTTCATTTCCACGCCGTGTTTATTCCGCCCCACTCGAACTCACTTATTTTGTCCCCCCCCCCCCCCCCCACTGGGACGTTTCCATTATTTAGTCTTCTTCCATTTGACCAGCTTCCTGCGGCGGGTCATGGGCTCGGCCCTCTGTACCACTTCCTTGTGGCCTTGGATGATTCTGGGAGTGTCGATAACAAACCTGAAGCTCTCGGGCTGATTCATTTTGAATGAGGCCAGCACCCCGTCCCCCCCCCCCTCCCTCCATCCTCACAGTGACCGTTCACTCGAAGCCGTTGTTTGTTTAAGTCTTAAATGTTACCGAGTAGGACTTTAAACTTCTGGCCGCAGAATATTTTCTTCTGTGGTTTCGATGTTGAAGATGCTCCCTGTACCGAAACCTGAGACGGTGAACGTTACCGTAATTCACACCCTTCTATTTTTCATGACGTGAAGTGTCGCGTTTCTTACTGGTGGTTATTTTACAAGCCGTTACACGAGACGCTTGAGAAACCAGCAAAACCGATTCTCACATTCTTGATCATTTGTGCTTTTTTTCTTTAAGCAGACTTTGTATTCAGTAGGATTGACGGAGCATGTCCACACTGATCCAGAACAATACCCCAGTATCCTGCCCCCCCCGGCCCCCCTTTCCCTGCAGGAAGTGTGCCATTCATCATACAGAGCCACAGAATACTTCTAGTCTCTTAAATTGTATTGTCTGACATTTTTAGACCTGCTGTAATCGTAGGCGCTGACGTCACCCAATGAACACCGTGTTGGTTTTCTTGGTGCATCGTACGCTGAATCTTAACGCTGTTTAGCGGTTTGTTAAACGGTCTCTTGTGTTCTTCAGGCTTTTCAGGTCGCAGAGGAGAAGTTGGGGATTCCCGCTTTGTTAGATGCAGAAGATATGGTGGCTTTAAGGATCCCGGACCGGCTGAGCATCCTTACCTACGTCTCCCAGTACTACAACTACTTCAAAGGACGTCCCCCCAGTGAGAATATGGCCGGTTCCAATATCATAAATAAATTGGGTTGCCGGTTTCGTATGTATGATGAAGGTGATTGAAACTGACTGTTTCCTCTAGTGGGGGGTGTGAAGAGGCCAGCAGAGGGCTCCAAGGAGGAGCCATCAGAGAAGAAAAACCTCCCCGTGGTTGCCAAAAGCTTCGTGTCTAAAAACGGCACAAGTTTACCTTCGACCCTCACTGGCCAGACGGCGCCTGCAGCGTGCGGAGCGACTGCTCAGGTCGGTGCTCTTGTGAGAACGCTTCCTCAAACATTTGAATCGATGGTTGTGTCGGACAGTTAATCTTTACTGTCGTACACTTTTTTTTGATTTTTTTTAATTGAATGTAGATACATTTCTAAAAAAGTGACACATTTGACCTAACACTTTTTTTTTTCCCCCAAATATTTTTCCACTTAAAATATTCATGAAATTTGACTTTTTTTCATATTTTTCAAACCACGTAACATATTTAAATGTTCCCCCTAATATTTTGACTTTCTTTGCATTGTTTGACCATTTTTCAATTCAATATTTTTTATTGATGATTTATAACTCCATATGAAACTGTCCAAATATCATATATTTTTTTTAGTTTTTCAAAAGTTGGGACACAGAATTTGTCTCAACTTTTACCTGGACTGACTTTTCTTTTTAGATTAATAACCTTGTTCTGGAGTATAACTTTAATTTTCATCCAGACGGCAGTGTGCGCAGAGAACGCCAACAAACATGGAACGCTCCATAGCAAATGCGTTGCATGCAGGAGCCACGTTCATCTGGTTCAGAGGCACTTGGTGGATGGGAAGCTGTATCACCGAAGCTGTTTCAAGTAAGAATTGAATCAATGGTCATCGATACTTTCCTGTGCTGTTCATTGCATTAATTATATGACGCTAATGAACGTCCACCAGATGCAGTGAATGTTCCAGCGTCCTTCACGCCGGAGGCTTCAAACCCGGGAAGAAACCAGACACTTATATCTGCAACGGCCACCAAAACGGTTGCAAGCCGTCCTCTTCAGCGGCCGGGATCAAGAACGGACCCGCCAGTTCAGCCGCTCGATTAAACGGCGCCGTCGGCGCCCGGCCGGCGTCCCGCCCCCCCTCTGTGCTGTCAGCCCCTCCGGATGTTGTCCTGAAGCCGGCCGGTCCTGCTCCTCCTTCCCGGGTCTGGACGGCCTCGGCCCATCGGACGCAGGCGGCCCGGCAGAGGTTCTTTCAGGCTGCAGCGCCGGCCACGGCGGCCTCGGCGGGTCACGGGAAGTCCACGGAGCCCTCGGGTGCTTTTGGAAAGGTCCCGCAGAGTGCCGATGACTGGAAGAGCAAAGCCAGGACGACCGTCGGAAAGGCGCTGGCCGAGGAAAACCGCAACAACAACAACAAACGCCCGTTCACCGTCCGATCAGCAGAGAGTCGGTGGGTACCGTCTGCAGTATTTGGACGGTTCTGCAGTGATTTATGTCGTGAAGGGTGACGGCGAGCGCCCCCCCCCCCTCTCTGCAGGTTTGGAGTTGAGCCGAGTTCAGCCGTCAGCGCTGGTTTGAGAGGAGATGAACGCAGCCGAGTCCCAGCAGGAAGCCGGGCAGGACAGCCCCCCAATAAGGAGCCGCCATGCCTGAACGCCGTCAGCAGAGACGGCGCGAGGCCAACGGCCGTGCACACAAATGCCAAAGGCAAGCGCCGCTACGTTCATTTCAGTGGATCCTGATCCACTATTTGACATCCCGGCCGGTATCCGGCCCTCGTTCGTCCTGTGTCTCCTCACAACGCAGTCATTGAAAACAAAGCGGCTTTGTCCTCTCTGCCCTATTTACACGGCCGCGATGTGGGACACCGGCGGGTTCGTTTCGGTCTCGCACTTTTAATGAACTTTCATGGCCGAACTGTCACAGTTGAACCGTCACTCCTTGGATGATTGCGCGTGCAGCGTCCTGACAGGCGGCTGCTTTTCAGACAGAAACAC
The DNA here is from genome assembly GCF_964276395.1 of Gasterosteus aculeatus. Lineage (NCBI taxonomy): Eukaryota > Metazoa > Chordata > Actinopteri > Perciformes > Gasterosteidae > Gasterosteus > Gasterosteus aculeatus. The sequence goes on along the minus strand of NC_135699.1, from coordinate 15,871,899 downwards.
AATTACTGCCGGTTTTCTACAGAAATGGTCTTCAAATTCTTTTTTTAATAGACGTTTTCCTTTCATGTGAAGTAATTATGTTGCCTGTTAGTAGGGATCACATAGTTTGTGAATTGATATACTGGTCTCATGAACAGAGCTTAACTTTTAATATAGATATGCAGGTGAGAATCCGTTATGCTTGGACATTGTTGTGAGATGATAAATCTTGCATGAGCTGCTCATGTAACAGGGAGAAGAGTCTACGAACTCTTTTATTTACGGTGTTCAGGAAGCTTAACTTTTGTGTGCACACTTAATTGCCGAAGCAGATGTCAAATAAAAGCTCACGTGACAGTATGTCCTACTGGTTTTGAAATTAAGAATGATCTCAAACTCGAGTAAAGTGGTGATAAGCTTTGCTTTTTAATTCCCTCAACGTCTTCTGTCGCTTGTCTGCAGATCCAGTCTGGGGGCAACTGAAGCTCAAACCTATGAAACCAGCTTTAAAGTAAGTACCCTGGACCGTCTCGCGTTTCACTATTTACTAAAACCCCCACTAAGTGGATTTGGGGGGGAGGATGATGTCACGAAGGTGATCACGATTTACCTTCCACTGCTGCTTTTACCATTCAGCTTATTCACTCTCCAGAATGCAGAATGGCCGCGCTTCTTCCGTCTGTCTGAATGTTGACTGGCTGAGAGTTCATCAGCTCTCTCTATCCCCCGTCCTAACGAGCCCGAGGGAGTGCCAAGCCTGAACGTTTCCCACTCTAACACTAGACTCCTCTCATTTCTAATCCCTGCTGATGACTCCTCCATTCCCTACCTTTTTATCATTCCGTAAGGTGAGGTCTCCGACTGTGGCTTTATGCTCCACATGCACACAAAGTGCATTAAATGCCTCTTTAAGCCTGTTTTTTAATATGGTGACGTACTTTAAAGGCTCTTTGACTTTTTTTTTTTTTTCCCCACAGCGATGCCGACGCTTTTACCGAGCGACATAAATCGGGATTCAAGTCCCCGACTTCCTCTTATGTCCTCGATAGAACCACGGGGCCTCGCTCTGCTGCTGCAGCGCCTCCAGTTAGTGTCGCACTGTTCGATCCTGAAATCTCTCTGCAGAAGCCTCAGCGTGGTTCAGAAAACCTCGGTGGGTTCCTCTGTACTTGAATAACTTCATGGCTCCCACAAACCTGGTAGACTCTCTGCACATCAACAGCATGTAGACCTTTATTTTTGTCCTCATCTTAGGGATCAGACATGGGAGTTACTCGCCTGTGAAATCTCCGAACAGACGGCCAGCTGTGGAGTCGTTTTCGTCGACCGCAGCAGCCAATCACAATCCGTCAGGTTGGTTCCCAGCTTTTCTTTCTCTTTTTTTTAAACGTCGTCATCCAAAGCGCGCGCACACATGTGGCCCGAGCCAGCTTGTTGATTTCATACGAGCAGTCGATTCTTGCCAAATATAAATCAGGTGAAGTCACATGTGACAATACTTTTTTGAAAAGCCGCCATGAAAGGACCATCTAATCCTATTTTATCTACCTCTTAGGTGCTAAAAAGGGAAAGTATTTGTCACCCACCAACGCCTCCAGGACTGAAATGAGGTCACCCTCTGTAAGTTCCCTCCATTAAGTCTCTTAAGAGATTAATTAACAGTTCTACAAATATGCACATTATATTCCCAGTGAAAAATCTAGTCCCTCCTTCACGTTTAAGTGAAGTAACCTTTACTTACTCTGTGACTCTCGAGTCCCTTTTGTCTCATGTCTTTTATCAGGTAAAGTCTCATCATATTCCAGTGGAGCAGATCGAGAGGGACCTGGCTGATATTGAGACAAACATGGCCCATTTGGAGCAGGAGGGCGTGGGGCTGGAAAAGCAACTCCGACGCTGTGAAGAAGGTACTTTGTTCCCGTCGCTCTGCATTGTGCGTTTTTCTCTACACTCTCAATTTCACTCCTTCCCAGGGAGAAGTTGTCAATTTCCCTTTCTGGCGGCCAATAAAGTTGACACAAACTAGCAGATAGCATATTTTATTTGGTGACACTGCTGCGAGAGAGACGTGTAGACACACACACACACACACACACACGTGTGTTAGTGAGAGATTTACCTGCCATTTCTATTACTGTCTGCAGCCAAATGAGGTGAGAGGCACATGCAGCCCGGAGGGACGTTGCTTCTCTTGTGAGGTGGCGGCACTAGACGGCCTGATTGCTTTGCCAAGGTCAACATGACTCGAGTGTAGTAATGTATATTCCGGTCTATTGCGTACTTTATTTTTCTCCTGTAGTCTGAGCACGCGATGGCTTGGATTTGACATCGTCCGCTCACTAGATCATCTACCGCTCCGCTTAGAAACTCAACCCTGGCTCTCAATTGATGATAAAATCCCGTTTGTTCCAGTGATGTGAGAATGTAGACCGTCTTTGTCCCGATCCGTCCTCACTGTAAATGTTTCTAATTGGCTTTGGCAAATATTCACTCAAAGAAATCTATTGATCCACCTGCTCGGGTATTCCAGTGGGAATATGCAAACTGTGTTGTAGTGCATATCCTGCTTTTAGGAAAATCTTTAAACCACCTACAACGTTTAGATTTATACATTAATCATGTCCTTCAAGTTTTGGGTTTGAATAAATAAATAATTAACTAATCCCTACTGCTACATAGTTATTAAATAAGTGATGAAGACAAATCTGTGCGTCGTCATGGATTCCCTCTGCGTTGCCCTGCAACCCCGCAAGTTAAATTGCAAAGTTGGATGATGAATTATATTATAGATTGGAATACAGGGGCTTGTGTATTTACCGTGAGGGCTGCAACTAATGATTAAAATGAATTTAACAAGTCATGTTTCTTTTAATTATATAGAAATTGAGTTTCCTAACCTGGCATTTAAAATACTGATACGACCAGCAGTCTAAAAACTGCAGAAAGACAGATTTAGTTCTTCACATTTGTGAAACTAACCAGGGATGTTTACGTTGGCGACCCATAGCTTCGTAGTTATGCGAAAGTCCAACAGCAGAATGTCAACCAAACGGGACATTTCTATTTTATTATTTACCATCGTACGCAGCACGTGGCTGCAACGTTAACATTAGGTTAAAAGTAACAGACTTGGGGTTCCCTTCACCTCATGCTGTGCGTCATTGACTTCACAGTCCTGTAAGTGTTGACATGAGTCACCTTCTATCTGTAAGTGTAACTCGGTAAAAACGCATTAACTAGACAATGGAACTTGATTTTTTTTTTTTAAATGTCACAACTGTATCTTCCAACACTAAAATGTGGCATTGTGTTTTCCAGAGGGGGAGGGAGACCTATTAATGGACCCACTGATGGTCGACTGGTTCAACTTGATTCGAAAGAAGCAGCTGTACATTCGGAAGGAGTCCGAGCTCGTCTACACGTGAGCTGCTACATGGCTTGTATCTCAAAGTTTAGCTTTAATTGATTCTGCGTGCACCTAATATGTAATGACTGCCTGCGTCCCTCAGAGCCAGAACTCAGGAGCTGGAGCAGCAGCAGTCGGCTGTGGAGGCGGAACTTCGCGGGCTTCTGGAGGAGCCAGGTGGAGATCAGACTCCCTTTTGAACGTCACCTCTGTTAGATTTTTTTTTTTTTACATTTTTTTTCCAGCACTAAAGTCTGTAATTGTGACGTTCCAGATTATTTGAAGTCCAGAGACGAGCAGCAGCGGGAGAAGAAGTTGATGCGCAGGCTGATGGAGATCGTGGACGGCAGGAATGCAATAGTGGAAGGTTTGGATGAAGACCGGCTGAGGTAACGTGATCAATCTTAAAATACTTTTTTTTTTTTTACCTCCCATAATTTAACGCTTTATTATTAGTTATATGCAAATAAGACTAATGCTAAACAGTTATATATATATATTTTTTAAATCAAATTCAGGGAAGTGGAGGAGGATCAGCGGTTGAATGAAATGATGCAAAATCTTGGTAAGTATTGCACGAAAGGCCTTTTCTCTTTAAGATTTTCCAAACTTAAGTGCATCAGTCTAATACTCACTAATTTTTGGGTGATAGGAGTAAAGAAAGCCAAACATAAGAGGAAATCTTCCATCTCTAAACTGTTCAGGCGAAGAAGTAAAAGGCGAGTGGAATGAAGGCATTTTTCACACTAAACTCACATCGTTATTACTTTTTTTTTTTTTAAAGGCTAAATGTTGCTGCACCACACTTTGCTACTGAGGGAAAATTAAGAGATTTCACAGGAAACGTATTGGGTCAAATCACAAGTTGTGTGTTTCTAGTCATTTCCAAATGTATCACGCTAACGTAAAGTTAGAACTTTATTTTTGTTCACCACTTCACCTGTCTTGTTAAATTTGATATAAGAATTTCTAAATAGCATACGATTAAATATTTACTTTCACAATGGGTGTCGTGTCTTTTTCAGAATTATTTTTCAGTTATATTTCACAAAGCTGTTTATGTGAAAAGCAGCTGCGAGTATCTTCCTTCATGTTAATTTTACTTTGCCAGTGTCGTAAATATTGTCTTCAGTCATGGATATGTTTGTTATTTAAAGATTCTGTCTATTTATTGAATCATAGGAATGTAATTGTTAATTTTTTTGCAAATCTTCTCTGCTCTGATGTTAGGAGTTAAAAACATAAGCTATCGGTTTTCAAATTACAGCGGGAACACCGGCTGTTCTACACGCTAAAACGAGTACGAATAAATGTGTAATCCTTCGACAGCCTTCATCCCAAATGAAATTCTATCAGTATTTATTCAAAAATGGATTTTAACAAATGTCCTTTAATGATCTTATCAGGAGGGAAAGCGCCTGTAGGATTCAGTTTGTGTGTGTGCAGTGTTGAGCTGCTCTCCGGCTGTACTGTAGGTGGCAGCCTGGCTTTGCTGCAGCACCAGGCAAGAACTTGGAAATCCAATTTGCCACAGTGCGGACAGTTAATTTCTTTGCTAATTTTATAAATGCTGCGAAAATGTTCGGCTGTGCAGATGCAATAATGTTATGGGAAAGAGGATTAGGTAGAGCAGTAGCTTATGGCTGGGGAAGGCTTATGAACTATAGGTTGTATTGAGCTCTTTATCTTAAAACCGCGTTTAATTAAACATTACTCTTTACTAATATCTGCACCAGAAATGCTCCGTACCTGCTCTATTAAAATGTTCAGAGGTTGTGTGGAGTCATTCATGTGTGAAAATGGCATTTGCGGTGTTTCTGTGCGGAATGCTCTTTAATGTTAAGTGTTTCTGAATATACTTGTACTCAATTTATAGTATTTTTAAACTTGAACTCTGTAGTGCAATAAATGCTTTGAAGATTAGCGTGTATGAGCGGTTCATTTTATTTACTGAGCAGCTTCTTTTTGCCACATATCTCCACGATTGAAACACATCCTTGAACTTTTCATCACGTCACTAATATTTCAAGCTTCGCCCTCCGATTCCACAACTGCCACCGTCACACGTTGCTTTCAGTAAGAAACCAACGGCGCTGCGACTCCTTTTCATCAAAGCTGTCCTCTAATCACAGACGTGCATCGATGCATGATTTTAATACGTTTAACAAAAAAAAAAAAAAAACGTTTTCATGACAACCTCAATATATTACCGCCACTTATAAACTACATCCCTCATTTTTTTTGAAATGCATGAAATTGTGATCATGAGCTAAGAACACACTCTTTGGGGTTGGTATTGGTACAAAATGCCACGCGTGATGTGGGTGACAGTCGAGACTGAATGTGTGATATTAGAGTTAATTAAAGCTTTGCGCCCCATCTACTGCAAATGCTTGCACTGCCGCAATTAAGAATCAAAGGCGAGGGCTTAGTGTCAGGGGGGGGTGTCTAATACATGGTTTTAACAGGAATGGGACCTGATTTGCCGAGCTCCTAGCGACAAGCATTAACAACAGCCTCAAATTAGAGGGACATTAATATTCATAAGTAAAACAATTCATCCTGTGACTGTGTGATGAAATGGAATCCTCTGAGGTGAGCTCTTGTGTCCAGACTGCCATCGTTCATTAAAATATGCCATTACCCACCAAGTGCTTAGTTTTCATGAAATGGTGGTGAAATCTGTTCCAACTGACATAAAGGCGGATATTGTAGTATTGTTTCAGCACCGTACACATCCAGCACATTTAAAAAAAAAATTTAAAAAAAGCACACTGGGTTCCATACGTCTCACTAGCTGAATTGTTTTATTCTCCCTAAATGAAAATCCACAACGTATAATCTGTGCTTGTGCTCATTAATATCAGCCTTTTTTTATTCTATTAATAAGACGTGAGCGCTTTGTGATGCTTTAGGTTGCGTGCTGCCACTTCTAACTGTGTGTGTGTGTCTTATTCCAGCCCCTGGCAGAGTCTCTGCCACTAGCCTGTAATTATGATCCTCGAGGTAATTTTATCAGGCTCATTAGCTCTGATGAGTAAACGAGAAGCGTGCTTCTAATTTATTGGCCATCCAGGCTGCAGACTTAATTCTCATCAGAGATATCATAATATTTGTATAGAGAGACGCAGATAAACAGACAGTGTAGACGTGTGTACACACCGAGGCCAAGCCGTTTAAGACTTGAAACCAGTAATTACAATCAAAACACAAAGTCCTTATGGATGATCGGTTATGTGGCAAAATGATTTCATTGCGATGAGCAGGGCCACCAGAAATTTTCTCCATCTGACTGGAGCACGATTCCAAATGTAAGCCATGGTTTGTATTCTACAGAGCCGTGTGACTTCATCTTCCCTCCAAAATTAGATTCTCACACCGCTGCAGACCAAATTGCATTGTTTTGGTCCCTGTTCGATGGAGATGATCCATTTTCTGTGTCAAAGAATGTGTTAAGGCTGCGGAGTAAATACGCTCACGATTTTCAGTGTGTAGAAATTTGCATTGAGGGGAAATTATGCATGCTGGCTAGTGGAAATGAAATGTATAAAGTGCATGACTGGTAGACTTGACAAGTGCAGCTTTCATCCATCTCAAATGAATAATTTTCACTTCCCTTAAACATCCTTAATCCAACCATGTTATCAGCAGGCATGCAGGATTCTGCCAGACTTTCTCCTTAACGGCACAGCAACTTTCAACTTGCCTGAGACGCTGCACTGCAGTCGCGCACCACGTGGTCTTAGGGAATCACTCTGATCCGTTCCTGCTGGTTTTGTGGATCAGTAAAATTCCTGCAAAACACAATGTATACGTAACGCAGGCCTTAATAGATAGCCGAATGTCTCACTCCACCCTCCTCTGTGCCGCCTCTGACTTACTGTATTTTACCTCTGCCTCGCGTTGCCAGAGGACTCGCAGGGTAAAAATAAAACCCATTTGCTCAGTGGCCCCCCTTTGTCCTCCATTTGGAATTTCAGTGACAGACCGACAGCAGCGTATAACGTGGTTTGGAAATTCATGCGGCCGCAAAGGGACGGAGAAGGATATTCATGGTAGATTTACAGGCGAGCATTCAGCAGTTTGACTTGTTGTTTCGGGAACATTTTCCTAAATAAACACCTATGATACGATACCGTATCATGGCACATCCCCCCCCCCCCCCCCCCTCTCTCTGCGTCCCGATCCTGTGGCAGCCTTTCTACACACAACTGACAATAAACAATTAAATGTGTAATTGGTGTTTATGCCGCTAATCCTCATGATAGCCTGTAATATGAAGGGTTACGTGGCTATTTTCAATATCCACTCTCACCGAAGCCTCGGTTTGCGATAAGAATATTAACCTCATCAATTTCAGGTAACTTTCAACGCTTTAACATCTTGTCTTTAAGACCTGCGTGTTAGCAGAAGTCCCAGCCTTGGCATTTAGTGACATTTTAAGCCCTTTAACAGAATCCAGACAGGGATTTAGAGTTTCCACCAAAGGAAAAATAATTTATATCCTCCTTTCTGAGAAACTGTGGGCAGAGGGATTAAATGCACCAGAGAGATTTGTATGTGGTGCTAGTAAAACAATATTGTGACTCAGCTAATACATTTCCTACCTTCTACTTTCATGCTTGGAGGAAGTCGGGAGTTGTTACTCATCGGGCTGCAGTTGGTTTTGATGCTTTCTCTTGTTGAATTTTCTTTTTTTCAAGGTCACGAGCAGCGACGACGCCGCTGAGTCCGACCCGGACCAGTTATTTCAAATCAAACGCCCCTTAAAACCTTTCCAACAAGCAAATGTTTTCACCCTTAAAGAAAAAACAGCAGTTGTGAATGACAGTTTGGAACACAAAAGGCCTTGTCTGCACGTCGGATGGTCTGTGGACTCTGTGTGTGTCTGTGTGTGCGTAGTGGAGCCATGCAGGGCTCTGTTCTCTCTGTGGGCAGAGCGCTTTGATGCACTGCCTCTCTTATCTCATGCCTGGCAAGGTTAATGAAGTGGTGGCACTTTTGGAGGAAGCAGAAATGGGATGAGTGGCAAAGACCAGAGGAAGCTGTGGAGATGAAACGTCCCGCTCTTAGCGGCTGTAAGTGGCAATTTTGGTGAATTACATAGACAATAAGAAAGGGGGTTGTCATCCTCTTAAACCCAACAGTGGTCTGAATCAGGAACGGGTTGATTGCATCTCTTTCAGCCCGGTTCATATGAAATTACATTAGCATTTAGGCATCACTTGTAACCCGATCCGTCAAACGCCGTCTCACAGGGCCACGCCGACGCTTCTGGCCCACATTCAAAGTCGGGCGTTGCGCGGTATGAAATGTTATGAATCAACAAAAGAACATCATTGCTACTTGAATCCTGGAAATCAACTTGTGAAATGCTAAACAGCCTTTTTCCCGTTCAAAGGGTCACATCGGAGAGCTGGTATGGTTTTCAGCAGTGTCGGCCTTTGAAGGAACGCTGAAAAGCCACTGAGCCTTTGTCGCGGGCAACAAGTCTCAGTTAAGTGAAAGAGTCGGCTTATTTTATCTGTAATAAGTGTCTGGGAAGTTGTTGTTTCAGCTTAAATAAAGGGCAGAAATGCCACCCTAATATAAATATAATAACAAGTGATGTACTGCTAATGCTCCGTATTCCTCAGCTTTTTGGTTTTAATATGCCAATTCCCTCTGCATCTATAAGAGCTAATAGGTAAACAGTCGTGAATGGAAGGAAGGAAGCAGGTCTACATGCCAATGAATTAGCATATAGATGAGTTCATCTCATACAAACAGTGCTCTTTTGCCCAGAACTCCCAGTGCTGAGAAAAGATCATGTATGTAAAGTATGCATGCAGAAAATGTAAATGAACCCATTTCAATCATCATTTGATCTAATAAGATTTTCCTTTGCTCCCTCCTCTCATTTGTCCCTTGTTGCTCAAATGTCCAGAAATATTGAGCGGGCGCTCAAACTGTTCCCCAAAGCAGCTTAATTGTTTAACAGAGAAAAGAGAAATAAACACAAGCGCAAAGCGGACGCGAACGGATGTCAATGACAAAAAAAAGCAGCAGGATCGTTGGCGTGTTGCGTTAGACAAAAGGCCGAAAAACAAAAAGCGTCTGAAATCAAATTAAATCAAATTCCTAAAGCAGAGATTCCGCAAAAGGAGTTCCCTGTGTTTTCCATTTGATCCTCATTATTGTAATTCCATAAACAAACACCACCTCTGTGAAACATGACTGTTTGTTACACAGCTCTTGTTAATACGCTAAAAGGAGCTTAAAGAATTGGGTCAACTAATTAAGCAATTAGCTTATTTCAGCTGTGTGGTCAGGCCGGCGCTAATCTACGGCATTGAGCGCCCAGATCCGCCAAAAAAAGCGAGAGCGGCTCGCGGGTCTGCGTCTCGCGCCCCCCCCCCACCCATCCCGTCTGACAAAGGATGGCGTCTGGAGCTCCGGCTCGGCGGGAAAAGGCAGAGGCCTCGTCCCCCCCCCCCCGTTCGCTAATGCTCACGTTGCTCATGCAAATCCTCCGAATTGAATAGCGTGTTTATTGCCTAGTTCGGATATTGAGACGTTTGTGTAGCGCCCGTTGAAGTGTGTGATCTGTGCGTTTGTGACTGTGTTAACACACGCCAAATCCCAGGCAGATTACAGTTTGATAGCTTGAAAGCCGCGAGCTTGCAGCCGAAAACGCACCGCGTGAAAACACACAAAACCGGATGGATTCCCTGAAAAGTCGCCGTCCAGTAGAACTGCGGTTCCTCCACAGTGCTTTACGCCGTCTGTGTAACGTAAACTTCTGCTCAAAGGTGAGCAAATAGGGATTTCAAATGAACTTTCCAATGAACAAATGTTTTAATAATTCTTACGACATTTATAGCAACATCAAATCCTGGTGTTTGGAGCTTTGTTGCCGCCGCTGAAGTGGATCGGATGTTTCTTTTGCGGTGGGAACAATTTTAACAATGTTTGTCGTCCCTGAGATTCGAGTAAAGACGTGAGTCTGTTCTAAATACCAAACCCGCCTGCGATAATGATTGAGGTAAAACCAACAGTGACAAATCGCTCTAATTAAACCGTATTAAGACGTTGTGATCATTTGCATGTTTGCATATGTCTGGAAGAATGCCGTTCATGTTACTTGGTCAATTCTTGAGATATTGCCTGCAGATAAACAACTGCGAGAAGAAACACCAACATTTTCCGCGAGTCGCTCCACCATCTTTGCTGTAAGTGGTGTAACGATAACACGGTGGGGCCTTTTGGTTGTGGCGAGCTCGCCCACCAGAAGTGATGTTTTGTGTCTCCGCCAACACCTGAAATACCAGAAGCATCAGTCTGTTAAGCAGCTAAATTCTGCCACATCACAGTTACTTTGCCTGAAAACGTTAAAGGTTGTTAGCTAGAGGAGGAAATCGTCTGCACTTTTAAACAAATTAACATCCTCCACTTCCCAATAGTTGAGATGTTGGGGTGTTATAAGAGTCTAGTATATCCTTATAATATACTACGCTAATGCGTTTTGATGAGCAAAATCGAATGTGAGAAGTGTACCTAATTGAAGGAAAAGGCTTGAAATGCATTGTTAACGGGTCAGAGAGGCACCACTTATGGGCACGATGATGATATGCAAGGTGTGGAAATGCATTTCTAATCTGCCTGGCTTGAGCCCATCAGTTTCCATTCAGAAGTGTGCGCACTCGTTCATTAAGCTTACGCGTATCATCAACCGGTGCACTCATTCTATCAGGCAGATATGGCAGGGATAAAACGATGTGAGGGATGGAAATTCAAACAACCATTCTCATTCGCAAAGGTCATTAAAGCCTGGCATACATTAGAAAATCTGCTAATTATGAAATGGCTTAACTCCACATTCAGTGGGATTATGTCTTCTCGTTTAGAATATGTTGATCCCCTCCCTTACTCGTCACAAGGCAGTGGATGTGTGGGACTTGTGGCACAGAAGTAATGTTCCCGGTGCTTGTCGGTCATCTTAACTGACTGTAAGAAGTCCATGAAAGTGGCCGTCTTGTTCTGAGGGAATATCTGCACAAACACCGCGGGACAGACGCGAGTTTCAGAGCTGCTGGGAAAATGTCTTTGGCTCAGCCGCTTCATCTGAATTGTTTTACACTTTGCCGATGAAGTAAATACACGGTGTATTAACAAATTATAATCAGTTCAACTGACTTGAATCTGAATATGGGATCAAGTTTTCTGCCTGCAACAGAACACGTGGACCGGATGTTTTCTTTAAACATAATATAATGCCAAATCCAATTATACAACATATATGCAGGTTTAAGAACACAACTCAACAATCATCTGTGGAATTTATTGTTGTCGTATTGTTTGAAAGCCCCTTTGTTAAAGTTTTTAACTTTATTCAAATCTGAAACTGTTTTTTAAAGACGAAACAATTACAGAGGGAAACCATCTCTTCCTTATAAGGAAATGAATACAATTGCTGGTTAATTTCACGCATGACGCTAAAGACGTGCAGCGTTTGGAAATCTCAACAAGATCTGAGAGGATCCACTCAATAGGTTTTGCTCTGCAAAGGTTGGCCAAAGACGTGTTGAACTGAATTAGCTAATGATGCCTCAGTTTACTGCAGACGTCAGTGTTTAAACATCGGCTCCACAGTCGTAGCAACAAACACGTCAAGTTTTTATTCTGAATGAATTCAGAATTATTGACAATTGACAATTACTGAAACCCACGTTGGTGGTTAATGAATAAACAGGATTAAATCAAAATTAATTAATTGTGACATATTGTTAGACTTATTTTCAGCATCAAGAATATTGTTCAAGCTGAATATTTGTTTTCAGTTCTGTAGCTGGTGTTAGGGTTTGGAAAGCTCTCGAGGGAGGCCTCACTCCGGGAATATGTGTTTTTATTTTAAAGCCAGATACTTTTTCAATTCCCTGATCTATATTGATCCATCTTTTGCATTATTACAACATAAGTCAACCATTCTGAACCTATTGATGAAAAGAAGGCAGCATTTTCATCCATTATATTAATAAAGCTGATGCGATTAAATCAACAATTGGCCTTAATTTGGGAAGGTTTGAACCACAAACAAAAGTGATGAACTAATTCTAAAAGTGGTCAACACAATTTCCATCACAACATAGATTTTTGCCCTGACTTCTATTTCCTAGGAGCTGATAGCGCTTCAATACTGACAGTTTAATTTACACTTTATCTGATTTACCTAAAAAAAAACCGCTGCATTCTTGCGACCCTTTAATTGAGAATTCTCCCAGAGAAGAAGAAGAAGATCGGAAGCACACTTTGTCACAGAATGGACCTTTCAAAATAGCCTCCACCTTGTAAAACCTGTTGGATCAAATCACTCTGAATTCAGTCAATTTAATAATCCAATTGCCAATTAATACCGGCGCCAGTGCTTAGATCCATAAAAGGTTAATAGGCCTCAGCTGCAGTGTGTTTCTCTGGGATAAATGTCACTTAGATGTGGGCCACCATGGGTCAAGATCTCCCTCCAGATCCAAATTTAATCACATAGCATCGCCTGGCCCCGTCTTCACCCTCATTAGTCCTCGGCTCGCGCAGGAGTACGATCTGCCTTGTTTCCGCCCCGGCCCTCTCCTCCTGCCCCCCCCGACTCCGACCCAGACGCACCCTCAGCCAGCAGCATCCACACACCTAAAGCTGAAGTCAAGTCCAACGGCCCGATAAGCTACAGTGGATCTGCGTGACGCGTGGGTCTGCGCCAGGGGACGCCGTGAAAATCTGTCGGCTGGACCGACAGGTGACGCGGGGCCTCGTGCCACCTGTCGGCCCGCCCCAGATAATGGCAGAATGACCGGAGCGAGTCAAGCAGCCGCCTCGTCTTAATTATCTCCTCCGAGTTTAATTAACTAGCTCATATAAGGCCAAAAAAAACTCAGGAAAAAAAAACAAAAATAGCCACGACTCACATCAAATCACAGCCAATGAGACGGAATGGATCGTCACAAAATGATTGTTTTGTTCAAAGCTGTTGAAAGGCGCGAGGTGCATCGTGATGAATAAACCCCGAGAGGCTGTGTATGATTAGAATGAATACATTTCCATATTGTTTGTGGGAGCACCGGAGGGAAAGCGCTGTCACGCGCTGGTCTTAAGAATGTGTCACTTTTTTTAATAGCGTCTGCTGAAAAGATGTCGCGCTGTAAGGAGTCCACATGGAACAGAATGCAGAATTATTTAACTCTGGATGTTAATACGAATTACGTACAAAATGGGTAATAATTCGTCTGCCCCACAGAAATGATTAACATAATTCTGATAAATAGGCAGATGGCAGAATGTGTGAATTGAGTTAGATTTATCTTAATTAATATCTTGAACCTACTTGCAGAAAGGTAAATGGCTCCACCGGGGCCAGAGATGTTCCTCTGTCTTGTGTGTGTATCTTTCTCACGGCCTGACATGTAGTAGTGGCCTGAGGATATTAAGTTGCTCTCCAGGTATGCATCAAACCCATGCAGCCAGCTGATAATGAACATACAGCCAGGCAAGCAAACACACACACACACACACACTCACACACGCATGTAGTTGCTTCCCCCACTTTTACTCCCAGAAAAACACTTTTCTTTTGCAGTGTTTCCGTCTCTCGGCTGCAACGGGCTCCAACATTCATCATAATTTCCCCGCGAACAAATTCCTATGAGTTCAAATTTCGTGCTTTATTGCTGGTGTCGAATTAAGAGTGAGTTTCTTTTACTCCTCACAAATTAAGGCAATTAAAATGTTAATTATTACAAGTAGAAAAGGGACAAAGGAATTCAAATAAATTGATGTATTGACGTTTTTTTTTAATTAATTCATCCGGGTTCCTACTGTGTTGGATAATTATGCTTAAGTGTTTAATTACATATTTTGATGGGATCCTCAATTACTCTGGCTTAATAAAATATCATTAGCCCGTCTCCCAGGTTCTAAGCTGCGGAGACACACCGCATTAGCCGATGTATTTAAATAAAATATTAGATCACCGGCTGGCCGGGACGCGTGGCAGGTCTCCAGCCCTCAATCTCCTCTAAATCTCAGTTAACCCTGGAAGCCGCTCCTCGCATCAAAGTTTGACACAGCGGCAAACAAACAATGTTAAATTTACATATTAATTAGCGGCGGGCTCTCAGCACGGGCGATGAATTCAAATGTTTGGCCCCTCTTGCTGTGGCTTTGCCGCGGCCCCCCCCCGTCCCCCTCCCCCCCGCCGGCCACAGTGCCGCCTGGCGGCCCGGCAGAACAATTGGAAGTCGCCTGGATCCAAAGGCCAACCAGTCCCGCCCCCCAATAGGTTTTATTACACGGCGAGTGTAAACGTTCAATATCCTTCCGCTGGGTGAACTGCGAGGTATGCAAAGCACCGATAAGTAGTCGTCACCCTGTCCGGTGTTCTCCTCCGTCAACCTCCTCTGTCGAAGAAAAAAAACGCACGCGAGGAAAGCGATGGCTGCCATCTGGTTGCCCGCGTGAAATCATCTTGTTTAAACCCTCAAAAGGTTGTTGCAGCTACGCAAGTGATCCGTCATGTTCCCACTCGGAGTTCGGTGGGCTGTACGACCGCAACGTGTATTCTTTCTTGTGTTGGCGGTGTTTTACATCTTCTCGCTGGGAACAAGGATCCTTGGCAACGGCTCCGGGGGGGCGAGATCCTATAATTAGAACACAGTTCAGTTGGTTAGCAGGTAATTTACCTTGAGGGGGAGAAGTCTAATTATTGTCTTTGAAAAGCTAATTTGGCGTCAAACACTTCAGGTGTCTTTTCTCCTCTCTTCCCGCAAAGGGAGAAGAGTCCCGCAGCACTGTGGGATCTCAGCCATCTCCCGGCTTCAACGTCTACGTTTACATGGCTGATTCCTAAAAAGAAATTAGCAGCTGTAAAAGAAGTGCAAGGCACCTTCTCCTTTTGTTTCTCCTCAGCAGGTGTGCAGGGGGGCTTTTTCTTTCTGTTGTTGTCGGCGAGCGGAAAGGCGCCACTCGCAGGCAGATGGTGTTTGCGAGCGACAACCGGTTCCCAGCAGAAGCAGGCGCAGGGAAACGATGGCGGGCCGAGTCTCCGTAGGGCAGACCAGCCCGCTTACCTGACGGCATATGCTCTGCTGTGGCCTACACCTGCTAAAGGATGGCGTTCACACCGCGGTCCCCGGACTCCACCCCCCCGGGACGGCTGTTAATCACAGCTCACCACCCATTCGGGCGCTTTTTAAAAAACAAGAAAACAAGTGGTAGCAGGGTGCCTGGTTCCCTGTTTGCCAATTCCACGCACACTGAGTTTACGGCGGTTTTGCAGCGACAAAGTTACACTAAAAGAGTCAGTGAGCAACGTGGAAAATGCTACTCGGTTCTTTTGACGGACGCTATTGTCCCACAATGCAATGCACAAAGGAGATGGAGGTGGTCAGTCAGTAAAAAATGTGTCAGCTTCTACTTATCTTCCTCGGTTGCATTGAAGTCAATGTGCTAACGTCCCAACTTCTTACTCCATTTATTGCCCTTGTAGACATTGTGGTTTCAATCCCTGGTTTCAGGGCTTCTCCAATAGGCTACAGAAGGATTTTCATTTAGTAAAGGACCTCGTGCTTGACAGCTCGCTATATGTTTTTCGTATTTTGGGACTGTGTTTCCAGTTCATAAAAGTGAAAGTTGACTGTAACAATTTGGTCGCCAACTGATACATCTGTTGCACCACACTGCGATAGAATACGATTTGTACATATCTATACTAAATGTAAATAAAGCTACTGACACTTTCCCCCTTTGGCTCTGGGACCGTTTGTCCCACAGAGACCTCCAGCCACGCCAGCAGGGGCCGAAGGACAACGTCGTCCGCGGCCACGAGGATCAGTAACAGGTCCGCCGCTGAAATATGTGCAATAGTGTCAATAGTCTGGAGCCGCTCCGTCCAACTGGAAGCCGCTGAGCTGCGAAAACAGAGCCGGCGATTAGGACCCGGTGGCCCCCCCCCCCCTACCCCCCCAGTCAGCGCCAATGGTGACGTGTCGGCAGGCCCGGGCGCGGCGCTTTGATCCGCCTTGCTGTCATTGATTCACGAGGCTTCCAGCTGGAGCAGAGATCCTCATTGAAGCGTAAGATGGAAACCTCTCCATCTTGGCACGTCTTAGCTGGCTCAATCCCCCGTAGGCCATTAGGGATAGAATATGTTGTTTTCTCTTTTTTTTTTTTTCCTCCTCCAGAAGAAAAATACAGTCTGTCTTCATGCTATAACAGCCATTACTTAATTGTGCCGGATTTTCCGAGCGGAGTGTTGCTTTAATTAAGCAGCTAATTGCAATGTAGCTCTTGATTAGCTTTGGGGGATGGGAATGTTCAGACAGGCTGATATGTTGTGCACACTTCAGAATCATTTACAGAAATTGAAGCTAATTTCGCTCTCTGTCTAGTGCTGTATTAATTTAATTTGGGTTGCTTTTAGCTCATTAACACTTCTAATTAATGCGTTGACATCACTATTAAGATGTCTCTTTGAAATTGGTGTCTCCTGATAATCAGGATGGAAGAGGCGGACGGATGGAGGCAGAAGCTGACTGGGGAAGACGCAGAGACTCCTCCAGACTGAAGGGGGGGGGGGGGGGGGGGGACGCCGCCGTCCTCGCTTACAAACCTCTGATATTGTAGCACTGCGGACTCTAATAGGAGCCTTTGGCAGGTGACTAAATTGGAAATGAAAGCAATGCTGATTGTTTTAAAATTTGATTGGGGCTACTCTGCGTGTGTGTGTGTGTGTGTGTGTGTGTGTGTGTGTGTGGGGGGGGGGCTCCAGGGGATTGGGGGGCGGAGGTGCGTCAGGGCCAGATGCCATACACAGCTGAAGATCACGCCTGAGCAACTTTGGGTTTGGGTTTGTCATTTTAATGAGTAGAATTTAGTGACTATGGGCTGGTAACGCTGCGTGAGAAGCCCCATCACATTAGCATCACTTTAACCAACCTCCACCGACTAGCACACATTATGTGGCGTCACTCTTTTAATCTGGAATTTCAGAAACAAAAGAGGGTTCGATTACATCATTTTTTATGTACGTTTTTATGATTTGACACTAAAGACTTTCCCTCCGTTGGGAATTCTGAGATTTCACCACCAAAATCCACATATACATTATATATATATATCAAAATAAAAGCCTTCAGCTGAATTAGCGAGACCAGCATCCAGCTCCTTCTCGCGCCCTAAGAAGCACAACACCTCCCTGATTGACTCCCCTCTCGCGCGTTGTCTTCCATTAGGCTCCATAAGTTGAGAAATAAGCATTGATTTCACACGGATTCAGTTATTTGGCATGACGATCAATAGGGGACCTTGTTTTCCTGTGAAGTGCTTTCTTTGCTGAGTATTCCTGAGGACAGGCCACGCTGTAGGAAAGCCTTCTGTTTAGCACTTCATTAAAACTGCCTCTAATAGGAGCCACCGGGGAGACGCTCCCTGCATCGTGTGGAAAAGCGATCAACATCTGCATCAATTAACCCCTCGGTCCCCACGGGGCCCATTAGAGAAGGAACACCCTTTCAAGCTGCGTATGGTTTTGGCTCACAATGGAGAGTGAACAAATATAATTGCTTGTTTGCTTTAACAATTCTTTTTGTTGTTTTTGTGGCTTTTCGGCGTTCTAATGTTTCTCTAAATTAGACAAAGGCCACGTGGATTTGCAGCAGAAGGAAGAGGCGGCTCATTTTCCCCAGTGATGGAGTAAATGAAAAAAAAAACGAAAAAACAATAGAAACCAGTTGAGTAAATACAAATACAAAACTTAAAGCAACAGCTCATTAAACAGATATATTTAACTTTGCGTTAAACTAATCATTCTGTATTATAATAAGTCAGTCACACACACGTCCTCCATCAACAGACAGGTCCAATTACAGAGACTACGGGAGCAGCAACAACAGTGAGGACACCTGAAATCACTGCTGGCAAGATGTGAGTGGAGCTTTTATTGGTATCTGTTGTACCGACAAAACAATAGTGGAGTTGCTGTAATCTTAAACAACAGTAAAGAAAACAGCTCTACCTGCTTGATGGATTCTCTTTTAATTCATGTAATGCAAGATTATTGCATTTTTGTTGGTACGTGATCATAACGTTTAAATATCTGAAGAAAATGGTATTTTATAACTACAGTTATGGATTTAACTGCCTCATTCACAAACTCATTCACAATTTGAGCTGTGATTATCTATGCAACAGACATTTTAAATGCATTTCCCCCACATGGGATAGAATAGAAGAGGATGTTGTAACAGCGCGTTATATGGCGCTGGATAATTTGAGCAAAAAACATTTGCTTAATTAGGCACAACTTGTTTAATTTTAAAGCGCGATGCGATATTGTGTTTGAATTGAGTGATGCTTTGCAGTCACTGGTCTGGAGTCGGCGTCTGTGTGATTAAACCGAATGAAAATACTCTTCTAATAGAACAAATACTGTAAAATGCGACGCAAACGAGCAAAGAGCAAAAAGCTCCTATTCTGAATTGCAATTTTTGCATTAACATAACGTACGTATAACATTTTCTGAATGAGCAATCTGAGAAAACTCGAGCCAGCGAGCGTCTGTCGTTAACCGTCCACAAGAGTTTATCCTCCAGTAAACAACGACAGCTGAGCCCTGATACGTTTAACAAACCCCAAACCAAATCAAGAGCAATAAAATCACTCATTTTGGTTAATGAGCACATTAACAGCAGAGGTAGTGTTTAAGCACAAACACGAACAACAACATTAATAATTGCAACTCTCTAGTGCCTGGCTGATGTAAGCTTTAATAATTAACAAGTCTTTGTCTCATCCCCTTGAGGCGGCACTCCTATTATCCAACTAAGTTACAAACGAGTAATTACGCTGTCACTGAATGGTCACAACTGTTTACCTCAGAACATCCCCCGGTCCGCGTTTAATACCCACTTCCAATCCGCGCAGACCCACCTCACCTGACAGACGCCTCGGTTAAAGGCAAGCCGTGGCATTTCAACTTATTTATTCACTTTTTCTCCTCTCATTAGAGGATTACTCCTCTTACCTCCTGTGTTTACATATTAGTGCTAATCCAATTGAGTCAACAAGGGCACTTAGTGCAGGCTATGAACTGAGTCTGAGGGACTTAAAGTGGGAGGGGAGGGGATATTAATTTACTTCTTTAAATTTTAGGCTTCCAGGGAAAATAGTTTCGAGCATCTGCGGTGACAAATGAAGCATTACGGGGAGCTGAGCCCTGTCGGAAAGGTGGCGCTCGGCCTGCAGAGGGAGCCCCTGGTTACGAGTCCGTGCAGACTCACAACCAGGAATAACACGGCACAACCGGATGATGCAAACTGCTAAGTCTATATTTTTGTGCGTTCGATTCCTACAAGGCTCCTGAAATCTGATATCCTTTCTATTTTCTACTAAAACACACGCCGGGGGAAGAAGTATCACCACACCGCCGGGATGTTTACGCGAGTGATTAGCATGTGAAATGTGTCTGACGTGAGAACAGCGCTCTCTGGTTAATGAGGATTGGGATCCCCCGTGCTCGCCCCTGCTTCTCTCCCTCTCGCCACCATCATCTCCATAACATCAGTCATGATCTTTGACCCGAGGGCCGCACCCGTGTCAGCGGAAACTAATTAGCCTTTGATCGCTGGTGACTACACACAACAAGCGGCGCACCAGAGAGGTGGTTGTTTTCATTTATTCTTTGGGATGTGGTTGCTACACTGGTGTAATGGTTGTGGAGATAAGACGTATTTTGACTGTAAGGCAAACGCATGAATGATTTCTTGTTCCAGTTTCAGGTATCTTTCACACACATTAGTGCTTGTTCAACACAAAGGTCTGATGCAGAAAAATTGTCTGTTATTATGAAGAAGTCAATTAATATATCTGCTCATTATGGGGGCTGTATTTGTTTAGTCGGACCATTTATCTTCCCCTAATTAGTTATAGATCAATAAAGCAATTGATTTTGCAGTATGCTCAGAGATTCAGTAGAGGAATTAAAGCAATGAAAAATGCAATACCTGACCACTGCACACGGAGAGAACATGACTCAGATTTCCCTGCAGACTCTGCACAGTGAGCCATTATGTTTGTCAAAAATACCTTATCAATTACTGATTGCGGGGGGAACAGGGCCAATTAAAAATGCAAACAGTGTCCCGGCATTCCATCTGTGTTTGGAAAAGCAGAAACAAATCTGATATTAATCAGGTTGGTGAGCATTAATAATCTCTGTTGGCTTCAAGAGGCACCAGCAGTGGTTCACGCCTGTAGAGGACACGGGATGACATGTTGTGTTTTGTCAAAGTTTTTTTTCATGCGTTTTTATCGTTAATCATTAGGCAGTCGCTCTTTGGAGCTGATGGCAGCTAATTACGTAGTGGCTGGTGTCGAGTATATGCTGAGAGACCACGTCAGGCCGGCCGCCGCTCTCCCAAACCACCGACTTAAACCGCATTCGTCCTCTTCCCCACCCAACTTCTCTCTCTTTTTCTTTTCACACCTATTTCTTTGAAACGTAGACATCTACATTTCCTCCTTCCGAATGATCCGGCTGCAAAATAAAGAGCGTTAAATTATACAGCATGGAGGGGTTGAAACGCGCAGGCATGCAAAATGGTTTGGCTTTGTTCACAGTAAGCCGGTGGAAGACACAACTTGGCAGGACGAGTTGAGGCATTTTAAGTGTGGAGGGAAAAGAGTCAGAACGTAGTGTCATAATAAAATGAACAGGCTCTTTTTTTTTTTTTTTTTTACTTCAGAAGTTGAGCTGCTAATGTTTGTATTTTATTTTTGCCGTTACACTGAAATCGCTGCAAAGTGTAATTGGTATTTTTATTTTTTCAAAATGTGGCGGGACATTGAGTGAGAGGGCTTTATGTGTGGTAGAAGCTCGCTCGTGAAGTAACACCCATTAAAACCTCATTTGCACCTTTAGGCAGTTCATTAATATAGTGAATGGTAGAATCACACCAATATATTCCATCCTCACCTTAGGGCACCATCTCTATTCATCAAAACACACACACACTTCTCATTCTCACTAACATTAGTCACCATTGCTGAGCTAAGGTGCAGCCCCTTGCGAGACAATGGACACATGTGTGTAATGTCCTCGAGTCCCCGTCAGCCACCCTGAAGGCCTGTCCCGTGTCATTATTCATAATTTGGATGCTAAACAAGGCTTGATGTGATCACGTGTTAAACAGCGACGCGTTCGACACTTTTTCACAACGCGGGTTCCTGCCAGCGTTCACTCCGCCTGCCAAGAGGTGACATAAAGAAAATAGAAACATTTCATGTGCAGAATCACCATTATTCCCCCTTTATCAACACGCTTCAGGCGCGTCACAATTTTTTGAATGGTTGACATTATCATTTGACTTAAATTTCTATTTCATGGCGGTTATCACTTGAGTAATTGCCAGAGGCTGCAGTGATCACATCAATCAGCGTGACAGAACTTCACACACTTCAGTGTTTCTGACTCTGAGAAGAACGGAGGCCTCGCGTAAACAAAGACGACTCGCACGCACACACACACACACACACGCACACAGCCTGAGGCCCGACTAACGGCTGCAGTTCCGCTCCTGACCAGCAGGCGACCAATTCCCCGTCTCTTTCCCCCAGTGGGCCGTTCTGTCTGGGTTCTCCATGAATTTCCCTTTTCCTCTTTTCATCGCTCTGTGATGTCCAGCTGCTCCTGTCAACACCTTCTTACACCGAGCAATTCATTGCAACATACTGGCAGCTGAGACCCCTGTGATGAACTTCAATCTGCCGTTTGCAGAGGGGGCTTCACCCTGAGTCGGGCTAATCAAGGGAAACACCCCCTTCCGAGAGGGAGGGTGTCTGCAGACAGATTGAGCCCAAGTTACCCCGTAATTACCCTGCCACTGCCCCTCTGCTGCAAGCTGCTGCATCTGAACCCAGTCGGCAAGAGGGACGGGCTCTTTGGTGATTACTTTCCAATCTGTTTAACAGTCAACAACAACCACTACGCTCATAAACCACAACTTCTGTGTGTTTTTTTTTTTCTTCGTTTCCCTGAAAACATTTTTGAAGGGGTTCACAGCAGCGGGCGCTTTGCTATGCTTCCCACGGTAACGCGGCGCAAATGTCTCTTGCCGCGGGTTTCGATTATTTCCAACTTGGTGGAGTCCCCGGGGGGAAGTTCTCGGGGCTTTCTGAATTTTATTAAAGCCTCCACAGCTGATTACTTGGAGTGAGGGTGCACAGGTTGGTGCATTTTAGGAGTGGAGTGGAGTGGAGGCCTGACAGGGTCATGTTTAACATGTCCACAGGCAATCAATTCACCTTAACCCCTCCTGGTACTCCAGCCCTCTCCACCTAAGCTGTCCTTAATAACCAGGCAATGGCGAATTACTGATAAGGCACCGGGGTCTCTGACCTATATATCCCCCCCCTGTATGTATTGGAAAAATCCACCCTTGAATAAAAAAAACTACATTTATAATGCATAGACATGGTGGATTTAAACAATCCCATATTTAAAAGGTGTGAAATTCCCTTTATTCTTCAGTTTGCTGTACATGGAGGATTTGTTTGGTGTTAACTGGGCGAGGCAGCAGGCAAATTGTCTAGAAATATGTCAGGCGCAGGAAGCACATGAGGGGTTGATTGAAAAACTCCTGACACAGAGAGAAAGAAACGTCAACAGTTACGTGTTACAATGCTGCTTTTCATTGGCATGCGTGTAGCGACGGAAAAAAAAACGACCAAAACATTTAAATATACCGTCGTGTTTGTGTTTTTGAAGGCCAGCCTGTCATATATGAACAAAGGGGATCAGTGTGAAAGCCAGTGGTGTCTTCCGCTACATTTAACAACTTTTCTTGTGCTCAATAAGACTAGATTATGTTTAAAATAACAGATTTATTGTAATGGCGGAGTTTTGTCTGGCTCATTTTACCATGGAAGTCTTCTATGGCTCAGTGGTTACACTGCATTTCTCTTACACGTCAGTGCCCCCTGTGTAAGTTTTTACTTAACAAGCATGCAAAGGGTTCTACATTTGCCCTCATATGACAGTGACTAATTGCCCCGAGGATGCGAGCTGCTTGTTAGGCAAAGGGAAGGGAAGAGTCTTCTTGCTCCTCACCCGGCTAAATTAATTATTTCTCCTTTTCAATTCACTCCACCTCGTCTTATAAAGGGCCAGAAACCAGATATGACGATTTTCTTTCTCTAATTGTGTGCAGCTAATTTTCCATGTGGGTTTGTTGTGTTGTTCAGCGCGGACGCTTCGCCCGCTGTGGCAGTTAGAGACCAATTTAATGCGTAGCTGCAATTCGATAAACCGTTTGTTTGCACGCATCAGTTTGACGGTAAGAATGTTGCTGCAAACCCCATTTCATATTTTGAAGTGAAATATACACTAAATTTATTTTCAAATTTTATTTCCCTTTTGTTTTTTCCTCGAAATCTGTACAGAAATCTGTATTAAGAGTATTTGTAAGACATAACAGTACATGTCTAAAGTTTCCTTTACACCGTCTAAAGCCTGATTTGTGCTTCTGCGTTTTCAGAGCTACGCAAACGCAGAAGCATGCGCCGGCCTTGACTGCCCCGCTTGATGTGTTGTTGCCGGCTGTCTTGCCCCGTTGCGTCTCCCCAGCCGGAGGTCCGTCTTTCTGCTCTTTCGGGGAGGCACCTGTGCAGCTGTTTAGGCCATTGACAATGTTCCACGGAGGGAGTTAGTGAACCTCTCAGGATCTGGCTGGACATTGTTCCCTCACATTACCGTCCTGCTGTCTTTGGTATCTACGCCCCCTGTTTACACAGAGCACACGGAGGAGGGGGGGGGGGTCCTTTAATCAATGCCATTATCTTTGCTAATACTACCGGTGCAGGTCTAGCAGCAGCATCGCACAGGTGCAGCCGTTAGCATCGATTCACTGCGCGCCTTCACATTTGCGTTTGTGTTACACAACAGTTGGTTTCCTGCACTTCTGGGGCTTCTTCTTCTTCGCCGCCACCGTCTCAACCGCCGTCCCTCGGTGTTCGGCACCTGTTTCACGCCGCCTTCCCCGCGACCTCTTCCGCCCCCGCGCCCCGTCCCCTGGACGGGTTTCAGCATATACATTTGAAAATGATTTGTCCTGCCCTCTTAATAATAGATGAGAGAGCAGAGAGTCGGGTTCCCTTCAATAAACTCCGTCCTCGCTTTAATTAGTGAACAAAAAACACCCGGCCTGTTGAGGACTCCTGGCTTTGGCTCCGTGTTAGTAATTAAAACTGAAACCACCAAAAGGAGAGGAGAAGGAGAAGGCTCTATTTTTAACGGGCAGGCTGTTTGGTGCCGAGTGCCCGTATAAGGTTCTGCAATAAAGAGTGATAATGAAGGTGTGAGACCTCTGGGGGCTGACTGGGCGCTCGCTACAATGGCTGCTCTCACACCAGACTGAAATACAGGGAGCAATTAGAGGAGGCAGTGCACAGACTGGCCACCAGAGATTAGTTAACACCTCAGGAGCTCCGCTTCAGGACAGGCACATGCTTGTTTTCTTCCTCTCTCTCTCTCTCTCTCTCTTTTGCTTGAAAAGATAACGCACCAAGGCCTTAATGATGAGATTTATTTGATTCAATTGTCAGCGCAGTCAGGTAACGTTTCGCAGGTTGTCGCCGGCATACAGATGTGTGTGTGTGGGGGGGGGGGGGGGGGGGGGGGGGGTGTCGTTGATCTGCTCACGAGTTGTAGTTTTCCGTTTTAAATTATTCACGCGCACATAAAATCCCGTATACGGTCACAAGCTTCTTCTCCACATATGGGTTTAAACACTATGACGAGCTCTGCCCGAGTTGGAGGAGACCTTAAGCCCAAGAACCAATCAAGAGGACATTGTTAATGGAGGCCACATATAAGCCGTTAAGCCAGTATATGCATAATGTTATTTAATTGGAGTCATAAAAAGCCAATTAACCCCCCCCTCCCCCTTTCACTCTCTCATTCTGGCTCTTTCTCTCTGTCAAATCACTGCGAATGTGCACGCATGTGAAAAAAGAATGTGATGAGTAGTATATAGCCTCTACTTTTGCGCGTGCATGTGACCTTTGACCTCAGTCACATGCCAGAGGGCGTGCAAGAGGGAACTTTTGGGGGGTAGGAGGGGTGGGGGGGTGGGCATGTGACCGCCGCCATTTTGACCGGAAAAATGCGTCATTGAACTTTTGGGGGGTAGGAGGGGTGTGGGGTGGGCATGTGACCGCCGCCATTTTGAAGTCATGCCCCGGAAATGCGTCATTTTACGAATGGATACGTAAACCATTTTTGACAATGATGTGCTTGGTTTTGATTGGAAATTTGCCATATCAGTGGGTGTTTTATGCGATGGGCGTTAGTTTTGACCGGAAACACGGGACTGTAGGAGGGGTTTCATCATATATATAGATGTGTTATTTGGCGCCTCGATCGAACTTTCCTTTTGGAATGGTTCACGCTCCAGGATTCTTAGTGAAACAGCAGAGGCCTATCCCAGTGTGGTCCCAGTGGCGTCTTCTTCTTCTTCTATTCAAAGGTATGAGAGGCCCCGCCACAAACCAGTGAGACATTGGTTCTTCTGTTCAGATTCACCAATATCAGCTTAATGCATGAACTAGGGGGCTATCTTCTTAGCCAATAGAACACAATTTGTAACCTAACAGAGGAAAGCCCTCAGCAAAACATACATCTTAAGGTTTAACGAGGAGCACATATGCCGACTTAGTGTAGCATTATGTGACACAGTACACAAGCCGGGGGCCAACCCCCAAACGTCTTCTTCTGCTTCTCTTCAATTGTATGAGAGGTCCCACCACAAACCAGTGAGACACTGGTGCTTCTGTTCAGATTCAAAAATAACAGCTTAATGCATGAACTAGGGGGCTATCTTCTTCTTAGCCAACAGGACACACATTGTAACCTAACAGAGGAAAAACCCCTCAGCAAAACATACAGTTTTAACGAGGAACAAGCGTGTCGACTTAGGGTCGCATAATGTACGCAGCACCCAAACGGTGCTAAACCCTAAATAGCTTGAGAGCCCCACAGGGATGGAGAAAAACAGAGTCCTTATGTGGTAAACAGTGAGCAGTTTGTTTAGTTTTAAGCAACATATGAACCCTCACCCCCACTGAGACCCTGGCGTGTGAAAAAACAGGGTCCTTAGTTGGTAATGATGTTGCATTCGGGGGGTATGGGTCTCCTATATAGATACAGCCACGGTTCCCTTCTTGACACCCTGGCAGACTGGTGCATCCTCACATTTAAGACATTTCCAGTGAGAGCCAGATGTACTACAAGGGGGGAGCAATGGACCAGATATGTGGTAAGTACTTATTTCATTGCCATATATATATATATATATATATATATATTATATATATATACACACACACACACACACACACACACACACACACACACACACATTGGTATAAATTAAAAAAATTAAAAATAGAAAGCTTTAAAGATTGTACTATGTCGAGTGATTCATATTTGTTTTTATATATTTATATATATTTTTTTAATAGGTATTTATACCTTTTAGAAATAGATGACAGCGCGCATCCTATACATGGGAGTCTTGAAAAACTGGAAAAGGAGATTGCTGCACTCAGTTGTCTACCAACAACGACTACGTGCCCCAACCAGGGAGCTGGCACAGGTAGGGAAAATGACAGTATGATATAAGCTTTCTATATATTTATTATTTGACGAATCATTCAAATGATTTTATAATTCTATGCTCCCCCAGTGAAAAAAAAAAAAGTACATACGGGTGTCCAGTCTGAGAGACCTTCTACAAGGTATGTGACATCATCCATATATATATATATATATATATATATATATATATATATATATATATATATAGACATTTGTTTTATAACATGTTTTGACCATGTATGCTTGTACAGCAGGGTGCAGATTGACCGGTCTACACCAACAAAGGACACATGGTACTATCCAGAATGTTTGACTGACGAGGAAATGCTGCAGGCGGTCTGTGACTATGAAGAAGAGAGTACTACAATAGGAGCAACATCGGCAGAGTGTGTAACCCCATTTCAACAAAACAGAGCAGGTATACCCACAGAACCCACGGTGGTGATTGTGCACCCGAGGGACACAGCTAACCCCTTATATGTAGAGTTGATAAATGAAATCAGTGAACTGCGGCGTTCCAACACCGCATTAAAAGAGATAGTAACCGATCTATGTAAGAAACAAGAGGAGGCTAGACAAACACAGGACGCCAACGGCTGTTCCATAAAACAATACCTGATAGCTCAGAATGCATCCAGTGAAGCTATCATAGCTCTACTTACAAATAAATTTTATCCAAGGTGATCTACTAGGCATGGTGTCTATAAGGGGTGGTGTCTAAATAAACAATACAGACGTGTAGTATGCCTCCCCCCAGAAAAGTTTTGAAGAGGGGCACGGGTGATATACATCGATCAGGGGATAACCATAATAATAATGATGATGGGTATAGGGTCCTGTTACAGAATACAGAGAAACAGCTTAAAAGCCTACGTGCACTGGTGGAGAGATCGCGCGTTGATGCTGCTGCTGCTGCTGCTGCTGCTGTTGCATACCCTGCCGAAGCTTTTCATGATGTTGACAGAATTCATTATACGGAACAACATTCATCGTATCTAGATAGCGGCTATGCAGACTTGGTCAGTGTCCTAGACCCAGGGTTTAATACCACAGGCGCAAATAGCCACGTGTTGGATCATGCAGACGGCCCACTTGTGTACACAGACAATGATGCAGGGGCTGGGGGGTGTGTGTTGGCAGAAATATGTGACGACCGGCTGAATCAGATGGGGGCAAATGGAGATGTGGAGCATGAACAGGGTGTTGGGGGGCCTGCTGAGGGTCATGAGGGAGGGTCATGGGAGCAGGCCCGAACAGAAGGGGGGCATGATGATACACTAACAGGAGGAGGGGAGATAATGAGGGGGGGTGAGACCTCCTCAGGCATAGAGGGAAGGACAGTCACCATGAGAGAGATGCCTTCATTCAATGCATTTGAGCTTAGACAAGGGGTTGATTTCAGAAACGTGGATCTTACTGACCTCGAGCAAATCCCCTACATGGTCAGAGAAATAGTGGCGGGTGTAATTGATAGAGCTGTAGAGGCCTCTCCGGCTGGTAGTGTGCTGAACGTTTTGTTACGGGGACCTTCATTGGCTAGTGACATACAAGCTGTTCTACGCGTAAACGAGTCGTACAACTCTGACTTGTTTATGGAGCAAATTGCACAAGTGATACAGAGCAATGATGAGACTATAACGGATGATGAATTGGAATTAGTGATCACCGTAGCTAAAAACAGAAACGGTGGGGGTTATCTAAAATTAGCAAATGTCCCATATGATGTGATATTATCAAAGAAGGGGCGGTTTCTGCACACCCCTGACAATACTGATAATAACCTGTGCTTTTCGCTCTGTTTAGCACATTTTAATCATCCAGACATGTCCCTGCAAGATAAAGTGAGATTTGCAACTCAACTACATAGATCGTTGGGTTTTGGACCAATGCACAAGGTCTCATTCTCCGATGTAGATGCTTTCGAAAGACATCTGGGTGTGAAAATCATAATCTTCCACCATGCAGCAGCAGGTCGTAAACGACTTCAGTGTTTCCAAACCCACGATGCGCCTCATCCCCGGACAGTCTGGTTATATCTACACAATGACCATTATCACCTGATTGAAAACCAGCAAGGCTTTTTTGGGGCAAAACAAGTATGTCAGTATTGCTACCAAGCCTATGAACATCGATTATACCACAGCTGTGAACAGCTGTGTAATGTGTGTTTTACATTAGAGTGTCGTACACAGCTGGGTAAAACACAGAAATGCGGTGATTGTAAACGCATATGTAAGTCGAAATATTGTTTTGATCAGCACAAGCGGCCAGAAAGCGTCCATGCCCTCATCCCCTGTGATGCTATGAAATACTGTGAGGCATGTGGAAAAACATACAAAGCAGGACAAAAAGCGCACAAATGCGCGCCAAAAGTCTGCGTCCACTGTGGTGAGCAACAGTTGGAGAGCAATGATAAACATGAGTGTTTTATTCAGCCTCTTGAAAAGAAAGAGCCGCAAACAACCTACATATTATTTGACTTTGAGACAAGGTTTCATAACGGAAAACACGAGGCAAATTATGTATGTGCTATGGATTTAGAGGGAAAAAAGTTTTGTTTCAGTACTTTGAATTGTGTGGACACCTTTGTGAAGTATTACAGAAGACCTAGATACAAAGGCTACACGTTTATCGCCCACAACGCATCCGGCTTTGACAACTATATTCTGTTGGAATATTTTGTCAAACAAAAGATCACTCCGCAAGTCACCATGAGAGGGAGTCGGGTGATACTGATGTATGACAGGTCATACCGGCAGAGATGGATTGACTCATTCAGTTTCCTTCCCATGCGATTGTCAAAAACCCCCGCTGCCCTAGGGTTCAGTGATGTCGAGAAAGGCTATTTTCCCCACAAGTTCAACACCCGGGAGCATGAGTATTATGTCGGTAAATATCCTGATCCGTCCTACTACGGCTTTGACGATATGAGTGATAGCGATAAAGCGAGATTCATGGAATGGTATAATACCGTTTCAGGAGGAACATTTGACTTCCAAAAAGAAATCGGACGCTACTGTGTTAACGATGTAGAAGTGTTGCGAAAAGCCTGCAGCATCTATCGTGAGACATTCATAGAGTGCACGGAACTTGACCCCTTCTCATTTACCACCCTAGCATCGAGCTGCATGGGGGTGTTCAAAACCCTGTTTCTCCCAAAGGACACAGTTGCTCTGACGTTTGAGGGGGCATACACTGCTCAGAATAAGACGTATTCTGATGTATCGATGCAATGGCTTGAATATGTGGCCCTCACAGAGAATATTGAGATTAAACATGCTCTCAATCACGGTGAACAGCTTTTTGAGCCGTTCTATGTGGATGGCTATAACTCTGTAACAAACACTTGCTATGAATTTGCGGGATGTTTTTTCCACGGATGTGTCAAATGCCACGTCCAGAGCGACATGAACCCTGTTACAAAAATCACCTACGGTAGACAATACAGGGTGTTCATGGACAAAATATATTCTCTACAAAAACAACACGGGCTGCGAGTTGTAGTGATGTGGGAGTGTGAGTGGTCGTCGTTAAAACGGACGAGCGGGGCTGTACAGGCTTTTATGGTTACTTACAAAAAGCGTGAGCGTCTAGAGCCTAGAAAGGCCCTCTTTGGGGGACGTACAAACGCTATGAAGCTGTACCACAAGATCGGTGCTGATGAAAAAATCAGGTACTACGACTTCACCAGTCTTTATCCGACGGTTCAGGCTAAAAAGCAGTATCCAGTTGGACATCCTCAGGTTATCCTGAAGGATTTTGAGTCTATTGACAAGTATTTTGGACTCATAAAGTGCACAGTGCTACCGCCCAGAGGGCTGTTTCACCCGGTCCTACCATACAGATGTCATGACAAACTCATGTTCCCATTGTGTGGCAAATGTGCTGAGGATTTGAATCAGAGTGGCGAGTGCACTCACGGAGACAGAGACAGACTGCTGGAGGGGGTCTGGGTGTCAATTGAACTGCAGAAGGCTGTGGAAAAGGGATACAGGCTTGTGTCCATTGATGAAGTTTGGCATTTCCCCAACAAAACAGACACATTGTTCAGCGGGTATGTGAAGACATTCATGAAGTGTAAACAGGAAGCGTCAGGCTACCCTGGCCATGTTAAAACCCCCGACGACAAGGAGAAATATGTCAAAGACTATTTTGAAAAGGAAGGCATTCAATTAAACCCTGACAAAATCAGGGTCAACAAAGCCATGAGAAGCTGCAACAAACTCCTCCTAAACTCTTTGTGGGGCCGTTTTAGTATGCGCAATAATATGCCTGCATGCGAGCTGATCACAGATCCGGCTCGGTTCACACAATTGATGTTTAGTGACCACTTTGATGTGCGACAATTCTGTTTTATCTCAGATGACGTGGCTTTGGTACAGTGGCGACATGCAGACGCCCGCGGTTCCCGTATAAAAGACGTAAACGTCTTTATAGGAGCCCTGACAACTGCCCATGCCAGATTGATGCTCTACGACTTGTTAGACAAACTGCAGGAGAGGGTCTTGTACTGTGACACAGACAGCATTGTCTTTACATCGAGAGGGAGCGACTGGGTGCCGCCCCTGGGGGCATATCTTGGTGACCTGACTGATGAGTTAAACAGCGGAGACATATGCGGGCTGCCTAGTGAAGACTACATCACAGAGTTTGTATCAGGAGGACCCAAATGCTATGCCTATAACACGGTACAGGGTAAAACAGCTGTCAAATGTAAAGGCGTCACATTAAACGCTAGAAACGCCTCCGTCGTCACCCCCCAGTCACTGATTGGCCTCGTACAGGCTTATGTAACCAATCACAACACACACACTTTGACCACAGTGTCTGAAACTATCAGGCGTGATAAAAAGAAGTTCCATCTTAAAAACGAGACAGTTTTTAAGCAAGTCAGAGTGGTGTACAATAAGCGGAGGGTGTTGTCTGACTATACGACCCTTCCTTATGGATACTAACAGCGATCAGGGATTTGATGCACGACTACAACACCCCTTTAGTTTGGTAGTGAGTGGGCCTTCAAACTGTGGAAAGACTTTTTTTGTCAAGGATATTATTGCAAATGCTGAGAGGGTTATTTCACATCGTATTGACAATGTCGTCTACATTTATTCATGCTGGCAGCCTTTATATGATCAACTGCTTAAAACCAGAGACATTAACTTTGTAGAGGGCTTACCAGAGTCTCTGTGCGATGATGTTTTACTACCTCCTGCCAAAAACAATCTACTCATTATAGACGATTTAATGAATGATGCCGGGAATAATATAGAAGTTCAAAATGTTTTTACCAAATATGTACATCATAGAAATCTCAGCTGTATATATTTAGTACAAAATTTATTTATTCAGGGTAAATCTAGTCGCACTATTAGTTTAAACACCAACTATCTCATTCTGTTTAAAAACCCTAGGGATAAATATCAAATCACACTACTGGCCAGACAGATGTTTCCGGGTAATACTAAATATTTTTTAGAGGCCTTTAACGATGCGACCCAACAATCATATGGCTATCTTCTCATAGATTATAAAGCGTTGACCCCCGAACATTTAAGACTCAGAACGGCTTTGCTATCGGACCAACAGGTTGTGTATATCCCCAAAAAAACAAACAGGCGTTAATAACGCTAAAATGTCATCACGCATGCAGAGGAATTTGTCATTGTTGGAGTTGATATATAAATCTACGCCTCGTGTGCGACGTGTCATTGTTAATAACGCCAGCACGGATTTTATCGACTCTCTGTGTGAGATCGCACTCAATGTATTGAGAGGTAACATTCCTTTGACCGACAAACAATTCGCCCTCTTAAAGAAGAAGAAGAAGATTATCCGGCTGGTGGCGGATAAAAAAGTTAAACGGACCAAGAAGAAAAAGACCCTCAACCAGTCGGGGGGCTTTTTATTACCGTTATTAGGGGCTGCTATTCCGTTTATAATTAGTCTTGTCAATAGGAGGGGCTAAAAATGGAGCACACCCAAAAAATGTTTCTGGTCCCCCAGCATCAGCTTGGCCTGGTAAAGCAGCAGCCTCATTATAAGCAGCAGGATCAACGAGAGTCTATAAGACAGGCGGTGCAAAATGAGCTTGATAGAGCTATGATTGACGTGTTGAATCAACCTGATACAGACATGTACGAAAAAGCCAAAAAATATTCCGTTATTTTACAAAGATACTTGGCTGTGGTGAGACAGGGAGAGCGTGAGAAGGGGGCGTTGCCTTTACCACTACCCTCCGGTGAAAGTGACACGGGCTCAAATCCTGTCGTTTCAGCAGATGACGTAC
Organism: Gasterosteus aculeatus; assembly: GCF_964276395.1. Lineage (NCBI taxonomy): Eukaryota > Metazoa > Chordata > Actinopteri > Perciformes > Gasterosteidae > Gasterosteus > Gasterosteus aculeatus. The sequence goes on along the minus strand of NC_135699.1, from coordinate 15,838,551 downwards.
CAGGAAAAGATGTGATTTTAGGCAATGTGATCAGGCACATACCTAAAAAAAGTAAAAAACATGCCGAATATATTTTGGATGCTTTGAACCACGCAAAAAACGACATATCCTGGACAGACCGAGGGGAGATCGTTGTCAACAATCAAACGATCAAAGGCACCCATCTGTATGATCTGGTGAAAAGTGTCACGTCCTCGTATAATGTTTTAGACGAATCTAGACCTATCGGTTGGAAGATATTTTTAAAAACGCTAGCTGATTTAAATATCCCCCTATCCGCTATCCCCAACACGCAGGTTAGGAGGTCTATTGCTGAATATAAGGGTGGTGATGCAGTTTATGACGGGGGTTTTAATGTTTCGGGGTCATTCAAAACAAAAACTAGGACCAGCCGATCTATAGACAGCACCCCCTTTAAGACACCTAAATCCCTAAAGACCAAATTTTTTAGGAGTGATGATTCGTGGGAAGATTTTTAAGATTTGTTTGGCTATTACTGTGTGACACATGTCTTTTTTATTTTTAAGCTTGTACTGGATGCATATTATTTTTATTTTATTTTGTATTATTATTATTTTGTTTTTAACTTTACACAAGTGTTTGTAATGCTTTTGTATTATCTGTTAGTCTGTTCTTTGTGGATGGAAAATAAAATTGGTGTTCACTGCTGAAAGTTGTCTTTATATATTTTATTCATAAAACGTCACAGGATAGTTTATCATTAGATCACACATTGTACACACGTAAAAGCATCCTCACAACACCCTGAGGGTTGGATTTTGTTAACAAAACGACAGACCATCGCATCATTATTGACTAGATTAGGTCCGTACAAAGTTAAAACTCGTGAATAAGACCAGCCTTTTTGTATATAACATAGAAAAAACACACAATGTTGGCCACAGGTTGTAGTAAAATTATTTTGAACCTGTTTCCTAGAATAAGACATAGTCGTACAGTTATAATTGAGAAAATTAACTATTTCTTTTGGAAACTGTTCATAATCAGGAGGGTTTCCAAAACTGTCAAAGAAAAAGCCATGCTTGTATTTTGTGATATAAATCGCCAACCAATGCTCTCCGGGGCTGCTGGACGGGTGCGTATTTACAATAGTCATCACCGGATACTTGCGCAAAGCCTTCATAGGCAGCTGGTCACACGCTAACACGCCCATAAAATCGACCCCCCTAACAACCCGTTTTCGAACAATACTCGTCAACTCTATGGTGTTCATGGTGTTTAAAAGTTATCCACCAAGACTTGTCGTTGGTTTGATATCTCGATAACGGAGTCAAAAACAGAATAACATATGATATTTATGGTACGAGGAAGGGCCGTTCTGAAGCGGACCTCCAGGCGCACATTCCCCGTCTTGATTAGTGACACGTTCCCCGACTGCCCGTCGTCAGGCTCCAGATTAAAACAGAACAGCGAGTAACCGTGACCAAAGTCACTCCGTGTTACAGCCAGCGATCTGTCTTTTAAATGTCGACCTGTTGTTTGAATCATGTGGTAATATTCTCTCACGTACTGGCCGCTCTGGAAGAGTGGCTGTAGCGGTCTCGCTGGATATGCGTGGCCATCAGCGTAAATGCTTAAAAACTCGGTGTCATAGTGTTGGAAATTAAAGGGATTCCGTGTATAACTACCCGTGTATCCTTCGTTGTCAACAAACCCTAAAACAATAAACTTAGGGATCTGGCCCATGAATAGATTCTCCTGGTTGCAGACTCGGGTCCCCGCCGGAATGGAGAATGTTTTCAGCGCTACTCTGTCGATGGCATACTTGGCGTTTGTGTGTTGAAGAGCCCTGCTGTGCGCCAGTCGGACCGTCGGAGCTACGGAGACCTTTTTTACAAATACACTAGCGGCGACTATCTTGACCTTGTATTGAGCCGCTGCAGCCGTCATCAGAGAGAATTCGTCTTTTGACCGTATAAATTTCAAGGAAATATCAACGCCGTTAAGCAACAGCTTCTCTTGAAAAAACAAATCGGCATGTATTGGTACAATTAACTCCACTATACGGCTTTCAACGGTGTGTCCTCCTCGCGCGGCCAGCCCCTCGTTGTCCCCTTTAATAGACGTCTCGTCCATATGCTGCGCGGTGTCTTTACTAAACAGAGCTGTACTAAACTGCGTCTCCAGGGTGTCTTTCCCGTAATTAAGCAAACATTCGATTATGCCTCGGTATGGGTAGGTGTTTGAAGATTGTGAAATGAGCCTGTCCCCTAGCATGATATCAACCTGGGAGAATAAGGTACATCCAGGGTAATTTATGAAGCCGACATCAGCATCGGCTGCTAAATTGGACCCATCCGCATTAGTTATCTTTACACGCATATACAGAAAGGTATCGTTCAGATCCAGGTAATCTTCACCGCTGGCCGAAATATGAAACTCCAAAGGGCCTCTGTCTGTAATGGATGAGACTGGCGGGATCTCGATGAAGGAATATTTCTCTATGGACGTTTGTGTATAAGGAACAGTAAAGAGATCCAGTTCAGACTTTACACACTCCGCCGACTGATTATGGATGAGCGCCATAGTTTCTACCTCTAAAATATGTCTTTAGCCAAAATCCGGGCGCGTTTTATCTGAGAACCTCTTCGGGCTGTGCCAGATTTCTTTTTGACTCCCGCCTTGTTCCTACCATCCCTTTTACATTTTTTGGTCCCTGGCCCCGCACCGCCCCTGCCTGTGGGGGGTCTTTTCAAAGCCCTGCGGGTGTGTATTAGCATGCCGTGACCCTGCTGCTGCTCTGGTTGTTGTTGAGCCCCAGAGAACGGTCCTTTGGCTATATTTGATACAACGTCTCCGATGATGTTAGTAGCGGCTGTTTTCAAATGTGGTTTAGCCAGGCTGAACCCCCGTTTTAAAAGAGGAAGGGCCATCCTGAGCAGCCCCCGAAATATACCCCCCAAACCATTGCCATATTGTGTCTGAGATCCTATAAATCCCGGTAGTTCTCCGCCGGCTTGGTTCATATAATATGCCATATATCGGCCGTCGTCGTGTGTGTAGTGGCTATTCCTCATCTTCCACTTGTTTTCTTCTTTTCAGAAACGCTGTTTTATAGGTCTGAAATGTAGCTTCGCTATGACCTTTCCGTATAAAAAGGGTATGTATCCGTTCTGATCGTTTTTTATGGATATCTCAATATCATCAATAACGTTTTTGGAGAGAGATGTGTATTGCGGCCTGTCGTAAGTCAGAGTGGGTATGCGTCGTTGTTCGGCAGCCACATTTATACATCTTAGAAGAGGTACATGGCTGTCCCCCACTAATTGATAGTCGACAATATCGCTATATATGTAAAATGTGTAACAACCTGCATGTATATCGGCGGGATAGGGGGTGATGTGGGATCTGTCAGTAGTCGGTAGGGGAAAAGCCTCCCCATCTTTAAACCCCAATATTGTCGCGAGCCGTCCTACAAAGGTTATAGTTGAATCCTCTGTTGACCCCAGAAAGTATACGCGGTTTTTAACACTACTATAATGCATAGATACCCCCTCCAGCTGCGTGTTAGTGCTGATTCGAGCATTAAACGCTTTAACAATAGCCTGTATAGACTCATAAACCCCAATGTCCATAGTAAAGGCCGATTTAACCCTATTTTTACCATTGTACACTTTTACAACCGCATCTGTTTTCGGAAAACTGTACCACACTCTCGGATACTGGAATTCTACCAACCCCACCTCATGTGGTTCGCTCAGAACAATGGCCTTGGCTAATTTTGTCCTGTAGTTCCATATCTGATTTTTAGGATAAACCTGAGCAGACGCGTTACTAGGTAGTGTAACATAAAAACCATTCTGGGTCATCGTGCCGTGTCCTATGGTGGCCGGTTTAAGAGTGAGCTCTCAAGATGCATGCATGTGTCTTTTATCAAGCATCCGTTATGTCTTTTTCTGAGACCCAGGAGTTAAACTTCTCGGGCCATCCCAACCATTTCACAAAGACCTGCTTCTTGCCTCTGGAGATTTTTCTATCCATAATTTTTTCTATTTTAAACATCTTGTTTTTACCTATAATTACTTTTTGTAACTCCGGTTCGTAAAACGTACCTTTCAACAATTCCCCTGCACAATCAGTTAGTTTATAAACCGGAGGATCTCGGGCTATACACCTTGATATTGTAAAATGCTCATCGGTGAATGTTTGTTTATAACCCTTCCTAAATCCCCCGCGGAGTTTTGATATTCTCACGGTGTCGCCCTTGTTAAATTTAAAGCATACTGGCTTCTGAGGGTACAACTTGTACAGTTGGATGAAGACCGTCTTCTCATTGTCTTTATTGACTGCTGATGGCTGCATCTTTATGGACCTGTGGTGTGAGTTATTATAGGCCTCGACAAGCTCCTGTACTACATCCACATATCTTCGTGAATTAACGGATGTTAAATATCTCCACATGCGGGTTTTAAAAGTCCTGTTAAAGCGCTCCACCACGCTGGCCTTGGTCTCGTTCGATGTTGAAAAATGCGTAATTTTATACTGTGACATTAACCGCTGAAAGTGGTTGTTATAAAACTCTGTACCTTCATCTGTTTGAAGTTTCACAGGTATGCGTCCGTCACTCAGAATGTCTTTAAAGGCTTTTGTGACTGTGAGGCCCGATTTGTTAGAAAGACATCTAACCCACGCATATTTGGAAAATACATCGATACACGTCAGTAAATACCGCACAGTATCATTTTCCTCAGCATATTCACCCATATCAACTAGATCAGCCTGAAACTGTTTGTCAATGCCGCGGACCAAAACCCTATTCCTCGGGAAATGTACGGCTGCCTTGGCGTGTAATGTGTACACGTCTTGCGCTAGTAGGTATTCGTTAACACTAGATAGTGACGGCGTCACCCCGGTACATTCTCCAACCGCATTGCGAAGTTTAGACACACTGCCTAACCCTCCCGGATGGGCTGGGTCTAGATAAATCTTCTGTAGAGTCCCTTCCATGATAATACCAAAGTATAAATGCCCGACAGTTCATTCGTTACAACATATTTTATTTCTCTTGTACAACATGTGACAAGCAGATTGATAGTATAGTAGTATTTCGCCCCACTGCAAAAGCAAAAATACATTTTCAGTTATAAAAACACTCAAGAACTTCATTCATTTTCGATTTCATTTTGTTTTTGTTTTTAGCATGTTAGATTGTTTTTACGCATCAATGTCTGTCGCATCATCATCATCATCATCATCATCATCATCATCATCGGGTACCTCCCATGCTTCATACGGGTTTGATACTTCTCCCCACAACCTGCCAAGCTTTTTCAGTTGGTTCATTTTGAGTTCATCTTCCCCGATCAGTGTATCATACATTTTCTGGATACTTTCAGCCGCATTGCCTCCAGATTTCAGCTCGTCAAGAAGTACTTCCGCACCCCCCTGGATGCGGTCTGCATCGACCTGAAGGTCATTCATATCCATAAACAGGAGGATGGCGGATATGAAGTTGTCATTCCAGAGCCTTTTCATCAGCGGATCAAAGTGTAGTTCGTAGAACCAGTCACATGGATATAAACACGGATGGTTTTTCTGACTGGGATTATTTGTTTGACAGCCGTAGCAGATCTCTATATTATATTTAACCCAGACCTTGTTCAACAGATGTAGCACCCCGATTCTAAGGTATTCTAGGAACCGTGCAGTATCCTTAAACACCTCGTGAGGTTCACAGAGCTTCTTTTCTTCTTCTTTTTCTTGTGTGGCCGTCGGTCCGGGAGGCGGAGTCTGAGGCGGGGTGTGAACCATCAGAGCTGGAGGTGAAGGAGAAGTGGGCGGGGTCCATCCCCCCTGGGTCCCTGAGATTTCAGAGACTAAACAAAAAATGTTTTTCTTTTTTTATGATTCTGCATGAATTAACATCAGTGACAGAAATATATATACATATATATATATATATATATATATATATATATATATATATATATATATATATATATATATATATATATATATATATATATATATATATATACACACAACATTAGCATAACCCACCTGTCATTCTTTTAGATGATTGAGGGGTGAATTATTTTCGGTCTACACATGGTAGTAGATATACCAGGTTGCACACCGCTCGGTGTATTGTCGTAAACAAGACGTTTTCTAACAGCCCCGTAAGCCTTACTGACGCTGTCTCTCTGGATAGATTTGTCAATCTGACTAAACACTTTTTGCAGAGCGGGCCAGTCACACCACTGAACAAAGAACACGAGGGGGAACCATATATTAAACTCTTCAATGGTAAGAGGGTACGGATGCTCTCTCCATCCTCGGCGGCCTCTTTGAGCTACCACATACTCTCTGTCTTCACAAACGTTTAAAAAAATGAAATCGTCAGGGCGTCTGTTGTACCGATCTGCCATGAGATGGTGTATTTTAGGCCCGGTTGTACTATACCACTGAACAGAGTATAGAGATTCTAGAAAACCTGATTGTTCAAGATCTATGCAGACAATTGATCGAAACTGCTGCCAATCTTTTACAGACATACACCCATGTCGACCCCCCACAGCAGCCTCATCATCAACTGTTTCACCAACACCCCCTCCTAGCTTGTCTTGGGCCTTGATTCTAGAAATCATAGTGACCGTGCCATCATAGTATTTAACATTATACACGTACCCATAAACACCCTCCAGCTCTAGCTCTACAGCCGGCTCTCTAGAAAGACATCCCTCACGCTTTTTCCGGCTCTGGGAAGCATCTACATCTGTATAGCATGGGCTATTTTCTGTAGACATACCTATGTCAGTCTCTGCGGCCTGCTCCATGCAATATGCAGCCTGCATTTTGCAAAGAATCCGTGTGCACAGCAATAGTAGCGGAACCAGCAACAGCAGCAACAGCAGCAGCAACAGCGGATGAGGCCAAAATGAGTGCGTTGGTGGTGGAGGTGAATAACACATCTATATATATGATGAAACCCCTCCTACAGTCCCGTGTTTCCGGTCAAAACTAACGCCCATCGCATAAAACACCCACTGATATGGCAAATTTCCAATCAAAACCAAGCACATCATCGTCAAAAATGGTTAACGTATCCATTCGTAAAATGACGCATTTCCGGGGCATGACTTCAAAATGGCGGCGGTCACATGCCCACCCCACACCCCTCCTACCCCCCAAAAGTTCAATGACGCATTTTTCCGGTCAAAATGGCGGCGGTCACATGCCCACCCCCCCACCCCTCCTACCCCCCAAAAGTTCCCTCTTGCACGCCCTCTGGCATGTGACTGAGGTCAAAGGTCACATGCACGCGCAAAAGTAGAGGCTATATACTACTGTGATGCTATCGTACTAAATGTCTTTGTTACATAAAACACTGGCTCATACTCTTCTATCTTTAAAGCATTTTTGGATGCTGATTCTTGAGATGTGAAAATCATTCAGATGTGTATCAGTTTCTATAAATAGGCAAATAAAGAGCGCGGTTCGGTCCTATTGAAGTATTTGTAAAAAGGGGAGAGCACAATAGTGAGGGGCTTCCGTGTGATCGCTCTCTTTTTGCTTTCTCTTTCTCCGAAAATACGGATTTTCGACAATGCATTTGCTCCCAGGAAAATAGCAACAGTGGGCCGCAATATTGGATCTGTCAGGCTCAGGCCATTTAAATTTCAATGGCAGTAAAGTGGGTGAAGCAGACACTGTTAAATATGATGCTTGAATGAAAATCTAAACCCTCCAATACCTCTAAGCAATGTAACTCAATGAGATGAATTAACTGTAAATGCCTCATTCTCTGTGTGAGTGTCTTCCAATTTAAAATCTCATTATTCATATAAGATCCTGAACAAGGTGACTCTTAGGATAGATCGAATAAGTGAAGATAATCTTACCGGACAGTTTTATGCAAATAGGAAATGTATTGAATCAACTATGAGGAGAATGGGGAATGAAATAAGCTAATAAAGTGGAGTTAGGAAGAAAAACACCATGAATAGTGTTTCCTTCCTATCTCAGCTCAGTACTTATGCCGCTGCCTGTGAAGTTACAAAGTGTATTAATTCAAAGGACGCTGTCATTTAATGTGCATTCTTTTTCGTATTTCATAAAAAGCATTAACGGTTCACTTCAGTGAGCCTTTCAACGTCGCTTAATCTCTGTTGCCGCAATCTTTAAATCGCCACAATATTTTAATATTTATTTTTCTGAAAATTACTCGCGATGAATGTTCTGTGAATCAAAGACAGATTTAAACCTGCACTGCAGGTAATTATAGCTCATATTGTTGCTCCGTGCCAGTTAGTACAGCTGTGATCGAGGGTAACCACTAATAACTGTTTTTCGGAGAGGTCCACCAGACAAGGATTGATTACAAGGCATCCAATTCAGGGCTGCTCAGGTCTGCACAAGTTCATCCATAATTCATAGTATAAATAATGTAACATTCATTACACAGAAAATATGAACTTTTGTTATGGTTTGTGTTGCAGACATTCTGCTTATAAAGCTAACATACTGAGTGCTTTAATTTGTTCTTCACCCCAAGGGTGAACGCAAATGAAAAAAGCAATGATATAATTATATAACAGCCTCGCAGACAGAGCTTGTAGATAAAGGAACTCTGACAAGGCCATGCATGCTATTAAGAAGGGAATGCATTGTATTTATTAACCTGCAGGATTAACCTTGTCCAGTAACTATACGTTACACGTCACATTTGTTGATTTATTTACATTCTGGTCACACGCATAATCTAGAAGAATTGCTCCGCATTATTAGAACCGCAGATGTAGCTTTGACTGCGTTTCATCCGTGGATTTAAATGATTTGCTCAATATTGGTGTACACAGGAAGATTCTTGTTGGACTTACTTTCAGGCGCAGAAGCAATTCACCACTCTTTCTTTGAGTGGATTTGCAAGATTTATAGCAAAGACAGCTGTGTGTCAACGGTTCTGAGGCTGCAGCAGGCCCACCCATCACTCCACATTAGGACTCCTTTGAACATAAGTATATTTCACTCTGAGTTGGTGACATGCCGTGTGAATCTGTGGATGTGAAATTATACACAACAGTGGTTGGAGTAAGATAAGGGTGGAAGAGGAAGCTGGGAATTATAAAGGGGATCAAAAAAAAGATGTGAAATGTATTTAATGGACTTTAACTAATTTCCTAGACAAAAAATGCACATGATTTTCTTCTGCTTTTGCAGCTAACACGAGCCTCTCCAAATGCGTTGGTGAACACGGTACATTGTTCCGTAGCCTACAACACTTCCTCCGCACCCACTCACTCACAAAGAAAAGCATCATTCATTCAACTCTGCAAAAGTAGTCTCAGCCTGCGAAAGTAAACAACTTCCCTCATGCTCAAAGAAAGAAGACAACGTTGGGCAATAAGGACGTGAGAAAGAGAGAAAGTGCAAAGATATAACCGATTGAGCGAGGCTGTAAATATGTCAAAATAAAGAGAAACCCGCGGCGAGGACGAGAACCTCTCCTCCCTAATCTGTCTCCTCCACGCTGACAAAGTCCATCTGCTTTGAAGCGTCACAGAATACGCTTCAGACCAGGTCCAGTTTGACCAGAGCACGCCGTCTGTGCACGGAGGCCCTCGCTCGCCGAGCATCCTGTTTGATTTGACGGGTTATTAAACACTTCTGTCAATAGAAAGCGTGGTGAATGCTAATTTCAGAACCGCCCATAGATAGATGACCATGAAACCAGCGCAAATTAACCTCCAAATGTCATGGGAAAAGCCGCTGCTACAGCCATTAGTGTGCGTGCTTCAGGTGGGGAAAGCTTGGGGACCTCGCTGAAGCCAACAGTATACTGCACACAACACCGGCATCAAAGCATGCCAGTAGCTCTGCAGGGCTGTTAGTAATGGGGCATTGCATTGCACGATAGAAAGACGGTATCATGAGAAGACGAGAGGTGCCGCTCATCCACAGCTGCATGTACAGGCCACAATTACAAGACGGATCAATTAGTCTCCGGTCGTTAGTCTGGTGCACTTTATGGATGCTTCAGCAAGCTGTTGAAGGCCAAAAGCGACGTCGGTGATCCTGGAAGAGAGTTACACATAAAAAAGTCTATTATCCTCCTTTTCGCTTGTTGCTAAGAAAAGACAAGAAAATGATTTGGAGCTTCATCGCTGTCCAGATTCTATTAAAGCTCAGAATCAGTGAGCCGCATTGTTTTGTTGGTTGACATGTTCCTACATAACAACGGTTAGCTAGTAGTTTATTTTGAACAGTCCTGCTGCTAAAATACATTCACAAGCATAAAGAATCTGCAGCAAAAATTGTGATGAATGAAAACAGTTGAACTATTTACTCTTCTGTGAGCAATGCTGAGAACCTTTAATTGTAAACCTAAATGCATGATAATATGATAATAGTACGATAGGCGTAGATTCCTCTGGAGACGTCACATTATGTACGTCACAAATAAAATGCTTCTCTTTTTTTGTGAATGTTTATTTGCAATTTGCAACCTCTTCCTTTCTTTTACTATATTGACGTGGCTTAAACAAAGAGAGATTTGAAACTACTAATAATAATATATGAAATAGTCCATGAGACCACCCAAGAGTGTGTGTAACAAAATGTCATAGTTGTGTGTTGTTCTTGGTGTGTAATACAAAATAATTAATTCATGGTCCCTTAAGTTGTACTTTTAATATAGCTTTGAATTCATGAAAAATAGATTTACTTTCACACAAAAGTATGAAGGTTTTGAGAGAATATTCTGTAAAATAAAATCCATTAAGCGGTAAAAAACGTGCAAAACTCTGCTTTTAATGCAACAAATAATTTGCCATTAACCTCACCTGTTATTTTATGGTAAATAGGGTCTTTGTTATTCAAATAAGAACTTTTAACAGAAACCAATCAGGTTAGGATAACACACGGCAACGTAAAAAACAGTGACCCCGTGACCCTCCATCCATTACACATACCACTCTTTCACACGCTGCTCCGCCACGGGGCTTTTACATTTTGCATATCTGATGTTTCAGCTGTTCCGGGTATCGGGCCTGAGCACACGGCTGTGATGACAGAGGGAAACCAGCCCTGCGTTGTGATGCCGCTCCGCCCCGTCGGGTCAGCACCACCGCGGCTCATCCAACCGCCCTCGACACGCGCCGACACGCCACGACACGCCACAACAGGCGACGACACGCCTCGACACAGGCCCACAAAGAGGGAAGGCTGACATATACTGAGAAGCTCATGCTTGAGATGCACACACAGAAAAAACAAGATTCAGTTGTTTATTCCGCTTTGACATTTAAAAAACCACCAAGTGCATCTTTTTTTAAAGTAGTTGAGGAATGTGGATCATCTATGACGTGCTCTTCAGTCATAACTGAGTTCAGCAGAAGCCATTTATTTGTAGAGCAGGTCATATTACATTTCTTCCGTTAATGCAGATCCAAAGTTTCTTTCTCATCGCTCTTATGGAATCGTTCTTATAGATACAGGTGCTTCACAGCCTCGGGCTTCTTATACTTCTGATCAAAGAAAACATTGTTTGTTCTGCAGAAACTTTCCTCTGCATCTCGACCCACTGAAGTAGTGGCGTTTGCCAGCACTAATGGAAACAAAAAAGTTATGCCGTCGCCGTGTGTTTGTGTTCCATATATGTTTGCATTATTGCTGTGTTGTATTCATGCAAATCCGAGAGTTTGTTGAGACTTTGGAGGGAGTGATCATCGGGCGTATGAGTGCTCAACACCTCGGCGGTGACTCCCAACAAGTTCAATCAATGGTTGCTGCAGCATCTCGGATGTACTCAGGCGCGTTGCTGCATGGTTGCTTCACACCAACGAGACGCGGCAATCGCAGCTGCACAGCTCCGGCACGTTCAGGGAGAAAACAATGGCACCACACCTGTAAAAGCTAATGTGCATGATATTACGCTACAATGCAAAGCGTCACTGACCTGAAGAAAAGCCACGTGAAGCGGATGTGACATTCAGTGAGATGTTTTCTGATGGTGAGATAACAACATGATAGAGTGTTCAATACAAAGTAGGGTAAAAAGAAACTACACAAGTTAAATAAAAGCTTGGAAGCTAAACAAAATAAGGCCACTCTTCGATAGTAATAAGTGCAGTCACATGCATTAAATCTTTGATATGAAAACCATTAAAATAGAGCACAGTAGTTTGCTTGGTATGTGATGCATACATCATTTAAAAAAAACACAGTACTTCTGTGCCAAAGACTAATAGGCTCAGTGAATACGAATAAGTTTATTATAGATTATTGTCAGAGAATCCTCTGCACACGCACAAACACACACAAACACACACACACAAACACTCTGCCACACACCGGCTAAAACTGCACGAATCAGCTCACCCGTGTTAACATTTTAAACCCACAGAATTATAAAAGGTGATGCCGAGGAATTTTGGACCCCCGTTCCCCCCCGTAAATCACACACTCTCGATTTGCAATTCCAAATCTGAAACATAAATAAGGCTTCACGGCAACAGCGCGAATCCAACGCCGAAAAAAAACCTTGAAAAGATTTTGAATTTTAAAAGCGAGATCAAATGAAAATCACACAAAGGCCCCAGCAAGTGGAATTGAAAGTGTGATACAGATGAGAGGGGTGTTGGGGGGGTGCGGATGAAAACAGGATTAGACTCCACAGGCCTGGTTCCCACAGATTGCCTGAAATGGGGAACAGATTTAAAGCAGGTACTGTGTGTTGACAGGTTTTTTTTTTTCGCGCAGGCATTTCCCTCTCCTCTTTTTTTCTCCGGCATGTCTTACATATTTAACCAGACCCATGTCAAAACCTGTTTACATGTCCTGAAAAGAAGCGGAACATGTTCAAATCGGGTAAGCCGTTGAGGAAGAAACTTGGATGATTTGACAGTTTGAGTCTTTTAACGTTTCCCACTTTGAGCGGAGCTGAAACAAGCGCTCCGCGTGTCAACGCTTTAGCTGGTAAACGATGTTGTAATTGACGTTGATTAAAAATAATGCTGTTTTCCCGCGTTGAGGCAGGTGAAGATTCTGCCGTTGTCTCACACAGGCGCTCAAAGTGGTTCGCGGTGCCGCGTCGTCGTCGTCGCACCTCGATTTTTCCCCGACGAATCAAATACAGGCTGCGCGCTTAAGCGTTTCCTGGTATGTCAGCAAGTTTTAGAGATTAAAGTGTTTCATGTTTAATGGGATAAGGAGGAACATGAGCTTCTATCCAATCCCGGCCCAATTGAGTGTTTTTAATGCAATTTGTCAACTTCCTCTGCTAGTGGGATTTGTTCCATACTGTTAGATGTGGAGTCAATTACACAGTATCTCTGAGGAGTATTTCGCTTGAGAGATGGCTCATCTGGCAACATTAAAGCTACTTAGTATATGTTTGGCTGTGAGTGAAGGAAACACAGTAAACAGGTTTTTAAATTCCACATCAAGACTCAATTTGCTGGATGCTATTTGGAAGTGTTTGATTTGAGTCTCGTTGTGTCTAAAGTCTCACTTTAATGTAGGAATTCATGTGACGGGATTCATATGGACGCTGTTCTCCAAAACAGGGTGGCGAATAAAACATTCACTTAACTACATATGACTCTGAAACGTCCAATATGATTAATGACAAACTCCGAGCATTACAAATGACTTACTGGTTAATGTTAACCAATATTCCCCCTTAAGGGCCTCTATTAATAATTTCATATTCTCTACAAATATTATTCTACCCACCTGCTGTGTGCGATCCCTTTTCCTCCATTTTCTCCCGTTTTGTGATCATACATAATTTAGTCCCTGGCCACATCTAATAAATGATGTTGACATATGCTCCTGCAGGGAGCGACGCCTGCAAGCGTTGGTTGATAAGCTTCTTTGCATTCTCACTGGATCCAATTTTGCCCTATCAGTACATGAGTGGGGGGCTCTACTCACATGGTCCACTAGGCCTCGAGATGTCCCGAGGCTTCCGATTAGCGAAGAACTGTTCGGGGAGGGAAAGAGATTGTGCAAAATTCTACTTTGTCACCAATATTTTTCTTAAGGGTTCCGTACTTTGATTCTTCCCTTGTCTGTGCAAAGGGGCACTTATAAGAATCCCACTCACCTCCCACCGTCTGACTACCTGTCTGCTGCGTTTTATTAATCACCCTTTTCATATTAGATCCTAAACACAAATTTCATAGCATTTATGCTAAAATATGTGTAATGCAATATGGGGAATGACACAAAAAGGCATTGTTTTTTTGCTGTGTGTGTGTTTGGCGAGTCGGGGGAGGGGGGGGGCTCAAGAACCTGCCTCACATCCAAAAAGACTGGGAGCATGTGGCGTATAAACTGCGAGCCACCAGGATGTGAAGATGGATTAAAAATTGAAATTGCTTTAAGCGCTTATAACCAAATATTTGTCCGTTCTCAGTGTAAAATGAATTCCTCCAGTTCCATCTCGGCACCCTCCCCTCCTCCTCTTCCTCATCCTCTTCATCTTCCTCTACCGCCAGCATTACGAGAGAGAATCAATTCAATCAATTCCCCTCCACCAATTGTTTGTTGTGTTGTTGTTTTTTTTCTTCTTTCTGCTGACCACACCTCAAGGATTAATATTTGATTAGCCTTCAGGAGAGGTGGAAAGTACTTATTAACCTTATTTGTCAATCTGTCAGTGCCACAGCGCGGATTGTGCCTCGCGGCGTGGAGCGAGGGGGGGGGGGGGGGGTGATCACTTCAGGGAATATCATGTCTTCCAATGACTCTCTCCTCTGGATGTTTCATCCTAATTATCCGTTTTAGGCTGCTGCCACAAGCATGACGCTCGTTTCTGCATTTTGAACGCATTTGTTAATTGATAATCTGATACGTCGTGATGAAATAATGTAATAGCATTGATGTTTAGCTGCTGTTTTCTCTGCACAGTCTGGCCAATTATGTTAAATTCTTCTCAGAATGAATAACAAGGGTTTGTTGTTAGTCATTTTGTTCGTAAACAAGCAAAATACCTTGTGTTGCCATTTAGGTCACTTTCATTACGGCCCACGAAGACAAAGCATCCACTCATTTTGGAATTGATGGATAAACTTCAACACTGTACACAGTCCCTTTTTCATTAGTAATTTTAATTAAGTCTTCTGCACTGAAATTAACTTTATGTATAATTGTTCATTATACGTCTTGTTTTCTACAACAGGGAAATTAAGGGGCCTCAAATGGATGAATCCGAGACATGATTAGTCTTGTTCATCCCAAATGTGTAATTTCTTTTAATGCCCGACGTGAGCTTTGCTGCAAACTGAAATTGATACTCTGTATATGAAAACATTTAATGAATTGCCAATCCTGTTGTCTAAATCATGCTAACAGGTATTCTTTGGGGAAATTTAAGGGAAGAATATTCAAGCTTTGCTGCATTCACATTTCATTTTTTTTCCAGTTTTACAGACTTTAAAAGAACAAACGCCGCCCGTATCAGCGTCCAACCGGCGTCTCTCTCTCTCCGTCTCTCGTTTGCACAGTGCAACTCTTGCATCACAGCCGGCGTGTGAAGGTCTGACTGTTTCTGTCTTCTAAGTGTTTTGGGTTCGACTCGGGTTGCGTCTCAACGATAACGCCTCTCCGCGCTCATCCGAGGCCTCCCAGATCCGTCTCCTCAACCTCGGCGTTATCTGCGATCGTGCGCCTCCGCGCTATCGAGCTCAGTCAAAGACCATCCCGTGGTTTGCAGTGTTAATTACAGATCCTTTGATGTGATAGAACACGGCCCTGTAGAGATTGATTACTCTTTGAGCTAAGTTGTCTTCCAATTACTTAGACAATTAGCCAACTAATTAAAATACTAACCCTGCGCATTGAAGAAGGAAGAGAAGTACTGCTGTGAGGATCTCCCTTGATATATGAGCTGCCAGGGATTCTCAGAGTGTGTCAGCTGACGAGAAGCGGCGCCCGGTGTGCTGACTGCAGCTCAGCAAGGAAAAAGGCCCGAAAAACGAGTCGCTGCAGCAGACTGTGACACTAATGTGGATCAAGGGTTCGGAGACGTTCGCCGCGTCCCGCCGATTGACGATAAAGGCCGTTGGATCAGTGGACAAATTCCCGTTTGACAATCCATCGTTTTAATTTCCTGCACCGACAGACGCCGACTCGTGAAAGACGAGCTTAAATGATAAACTTTTTCCAAATTGACGTTTGCTTTTTGTTGAGTTTACTTTTTTTATCTCCCACGAATGGAAAGAGGCGACGGTCAGCCTGGAAGTTTTCAGCCGACAAATAATTAGTTGAAGTTGCTGGAGCGTGACAGAAAATCGACATCATTTGTAGTTAGGCAGCGAGTACAGTCAGCTTGGTATTCTTTATTTTAAGGGTCCACAGAGGAATATGTTCCTCTGATAAAAAAAAAAGAGAAAAATCATTTCTTAGGGTCTCAAGAGGCTTAAAAATAATTCTATTTAATAGCAAACAGTTACCGTTCCTTCTTCACTGTTATCTACATGTTGAGGATATTATTTATTCATTTGAAGGCAGTAGCTGTGTGTTTGGTGTATTTCTGACTCTTTCTTTCAAAATAACTGCCGTCTGTGTGAAATGTGTCTTGGACACACAGACCTTTCGCAGCAGATGGATGTTGGTGTTCAGCGTGATGAATAACAAACGCGCTGGTCCGACCGACCTGAGGAGCTCCGCGTCACCACGGAGGAGTTATTCTGACCTCAACATTAGATTCCCAGAGAATCTAATAAACACAATGTTGTAATCGCATCGCAGACCGACTGCTTCAATTAGTTCTCACGATAAAATGCGGCAAAGATAAACTTTGACTGCCAAGTAGCAGAGTGGATTTTGTAGAAGAATCCTAAGGTTGCCACAATTGCGAAAAAGGATATTCCATTCTTTGTGATCACACCCTTAAAAAAAAACCTAAAACATTTTAAAATCAAAGATATTTTAATTTGTTTTGTAAAACATGCATATGCATC
This sequence comes from Gasterosteus aculeatus, assembly GCF_964276395.1. Taxonomy (NCBI): domain Eukaryota; kingdom Metazoa; phylum Chordata; class Actinopteri; order Perciformes; family Gasterosteidae; genus Gasterosteus; species Gasterosteus aculeatus. The sequence goes on along the minus strand of NC_135699.1, from coordinate 15,821,623 downwards.
TTTATAGCACAACATTACATCTGTATTTGCATCTTCAAAACAGGATTATTGCAAAGAAATATGTGAAATAACCAGTCCAACCAATGCACAGTCCATCAGGATCTATTCCTAGTACTTATCCTCAAGGTTCGGTTGAATATCTTTGGATAAAACTCTAAATGAACAGCAGGTTGCAGGTTGGACTCAAACATTTGAGTCCCAAGAAAGCAAAAGTAAGAATTTAACAATTTTACATGACATAGTTACCTAAAAACAGTAGTTATTTAAACCCAAACTATCATTTCTTTCCTCGACCAATTGATCTAAATGGATTAGAGATCTGTATTATGTCACAAACTTGAAATGAGCAGATAAATAAATAAATTGATCCAAGACAAACGTGATTTTACCAGAGCGTATTCATATTTACGTCACCCCAAAGGCTCATTATTATTATATAGTTTGTTTATTTGGAGGAATCTTTTACCAGAGCAACGTACAGTCCAATAAAGCAACGGTGCCAAACAAAGCACTGAAAACAATAGTCGATCATTTTATTGTGCAGCTGCCCGAACGTGCAAACCTGTGCACTGAAATGCCGACGTTGTCTTTTTTAGGTACTGAGTATATTCATGTTGCCGTGAACTCCATGTTCGCCATGACAGTTCCCCCATGACTCATTTGACTCTACACGCCCACATGTGAATGAGATGAAAAGTTGTTGTTTTTTTGTGTGTCCAGCATGTGACGCAGGCTTGTCACACTTATTGTCATGTCCCTTTAACCCCAGCTGGGCAACGCCATTATTCCCCCTCTATTGTAATGTTAATGCAGTGTTATCTGCGCAAGGGACAAATATCCAGGGGACAATGGGGATGCAGACATGCACTCAATTTATGCATCCATAATGGCTTTTGATGATGTAGATCATTATGTTGCACTATTTTGCACTGCGCAAATGACAGAAAAACCCATTCACTTATAACTATTCACTTATAAATATGATCTCGCTAATATTCTTGAGTTGAAAATGTTATTTCGCTTGCATATCACATTTTTAGGTTTGAAAATAAAATGCGTTGTTTGTATTCACGTCGGACTGTTATTCAGATTATTCATCTGACCCTTTGTCAGTGAACAGCTTTTATTATTAGAAAATATCTAACGCAATCACATGACAGGAGGTTTTTAGTCCAAAATGATGATGAGAGTTAATGGCATTTCTTCCTGGAAACCCTTGAGAATCAGTCCTGAAAAACAAGTCGTCACACAGTTTTTTCCGACTGAATCAATTAGCTAAAAACCTGTAGTGAAACTAGCGAAATGCAGATGTTTGAAGGAAATACCTGTATGTGCATCCCTACGATTATCTGACCTATATGATTGCGCACCTCCTTCCCCCAGTGTCTCCTTCTCCCGGCTGTCAGCTTCGAACTTCCGAGAGTCTGATTGAAGTTGTTGGGGCCGGTTGGATCGAAAGAGTCGCGTGATTAGAGGGTCAGCAAGTGTGGAGGATCAAACTCTCCTTCCTTATCCTCTAATCATAGACGATATAAAACAATCTTAGCACCACTTAACCTACACGGGGGCCCTGATAGAGCTTGGCATGCTCTGTCTCTATTAATCAATCAGCTCCAGGCATCGTGAGATGTGGGATGCAAATGCGTGTTAAAGCCGAGGTTCCCATTTCTCCTTTTTTTTTTGGTCTTAAATCATTCAGGCATTCAGTTTCCTGCGAGCTCGCAATAAAGCACTAATACGGTCAATGGAAGAAGGAAATATCTTGATTATTGACACATACAACTGTGTGCTTTAGGATTTATAATCAAATAAGCGTTTCTCTGTTCGGCTGAGACTACAAACTACAACTTCTCCCACAAAAAATCACTCCGCTGTCTCTTTCTATCCTCCCCCCCTCCAGTTTATTGTCACTGAGGAGGTGCAGTGTGATGATACTGACAACACAATTCAGGGAGCAGAACAAACTGTGCTCTTTTGTTTTCTGGTGACAGCTGAGCGCGCTCACTAATACAGACGGAGATGGGGAGGAAAATGATAAATAGGACAGTGTTGAAATTCAATATGACTCACTTCTTGTTGTCAGTCTGTTGATAGTGTCTCATAATCTTTGACAATACGATGTTGCTGATGTGATGATTAAAAGACACAAATAAATGTCATGAATCCCCAAGTGGGGGAATGTGACAGTGCTGCATTTGAAGGAATGTAAGTCAGGGAAAAAATGCTGCTTCGCTTTCTGGCTGAGATCGACGCCCGCTTTATCATTTTGTCCACCTACTATGTTCCAACTAGCAGTAAATTAGCTTAGCATAGCACAAAGACTGCATCCTTCTTTTATGATAAAGGCAACATCAGGCAAGACTTAAATATTATTTTACTTAATTAGAGCAATGATCATTATAGGGCGAAAAAATGACATATTATCTTACAAAAAAGTTGCTTATTTTCACATGGAGCAGGTACGAATACAGCAGTTTTAACTGACATTTCAAATATTTGAAACCAAGTATTTTACCGTGTGGAATTGAGTACCGCATCCACGTCACACGTGCTCGCGGCAATGGATCGGAAGTGAAAACAACCAATGACACCTGAAATGGAGAGTGCTGCCTCCTGACTTTTGCTATTGTTCAATATTCTGACGCTTTTCCTGCCATTAAACGCAGCGGTTTCCTCATGGCCCGTTTTTCTGAACGCCACAATGTGCACGTAATGATGCCACCGAGGGTCAGTTCCATTGCGCGAAACGAGGCGCGTTCCACTCTGCACTTTGAATCCGTAGGCCGCTTCACCGAGGAGGAGCGTGTAATGTCGCCCCCCCCGCTGCTGTATACAGTCAGGGAGCTGCATCGAATGGCTGCTCCATCATCTGAGACCGGCTGGTCTGCTTATGAGAGGAGCATAAACTGCCACGCGGTGCACCCATTGTCTCTGGCCACTTAGTTCCTCTCATTGTTAGAGGTTATTTTGCCCTTACGAGGGGCAGAAGGTGTTCAGTGGCGGGTGATTAATGTCTCGCTGTGGCTCCCTCCCCGCTGAAAAGTGCACACTCGGTCTAGACGGAGATTTCCTCCACCTACCACCTCCGCCAAGGAGACATCCACACACCAGTTAAGGAACCTCGCGTGCCGCACAAACACTTGTCTCCCCCCCCCGAAATGATTCAACACATTTGTCAATCTGACAGTAAAAAAAAAAGAACCGCTAATTGATTTTTAAGTGGAAAGTCACATTGACATTATTCCATTCCCTCATGGTTAATCAAGTCTAATTAGCAGGACGAGTGGAGACGCAACGTGTTTGGAATCAGAAGGTAAACTGCAAATTGATTTTTTTTTTTGCACACATTTCTTGAAGCTGAGTGACGGTGAAGATATCAAATAGTGGCATTGTTGAGGATCAGGGCCTCATCTTAGAAACATATCAGAGTATTTATAGCATCGAGACAGTGAGACGGCCTTGTCTCCTGGTTGGTCCCTTAGACAACCCCTCAAATCTCAGCCAAGACCAAAGGAAACACTCCAGAATAATGGAAGCAGCATTGCTCTCATATGAGGTACATTGCAAAAAAAGGACGGAAATAATGAACACATGTGGTGTTTGGGGTGTTTCAGAGGCACACGGCGTCTTCTTGTGTGGAAACCATGCATGCAGCCACCTTTGTCTCCTGACCTTTACCATCAAACACTATTCTGGTTTCCAAATCCCTCTGAGTGCAAGAAACAACTGCACTCTGCTGGGGCCTCTGTGACTGAAATTATATCATTTGTCCAATTTGCTATTGTTTCATCCATGTCAGGATAATTTGCTTTGGGTTCCTCTGTAATGTCTTGGGTTTTGTTTGCCCCCCCTCGAGAGGCCTGCTACGCAGTGTGTGCCCTAGATAGACTGTTTATCAAGTACCCCGTCTTCTGTCAAGTTGACTTTCTAACCGCGATGCACAGACCAAAACGCACAGCCTCGTTTCACTGGTGAAGGAATGAGCCTGTTTACCTGGGGCATTAATTGGGTCAGAGTTAAAGACGCAGGATAAAGACGAGGAGGTCCCCATCGCTCAACACCTACCGCATAACGACGCCTTCATCTCTCCCCCAGTAGCCATCCCGCTCCTAATTAATCCCATCGTCCCTGCACACAGTAGCAAGTAGCTAAACAGCTTCAACGTATGTTTCCACCACTTTGAAAGTGTTTCTCCTGCAAAGCGAACGCTAGTTCTGTCGTTATATTCCCTCGAGGATCAGAGATCGGCTGATTCTGCAGAACCTCTTTGTTTGAGTCAACACGTGTTCCGATTGACGCGTGTCCGGGACCCGTCTGAATGAATCTCCTTTTTCTGAACCACAATGAATGCATCAATAGTGACATTCAAAAAAAGCTTCAGTGTCAGATCTTGGTGGCAGCGCACTCATTCATCAACTGGTGAACTCGGTGAGTTTGAGCCTCCCGGGTTCACTGGGCAACAGAGGGACGTTACGGACAGAGACCGCCGAACGCAGTGGGCCCAGTGGACCCAGTGGACCCAGTTGACCCAGTGGTCTCCCCGACTGCTCCGTCCGGACCGCCTTCCCTGAGGGGAATAAATGCACGTGGACGTGGAGACGTCAGCTCCTGCCCCGTCTTCAGCAGGCGGGGTGTCATGCTTGTCGAATTAATTGCTTGCTTGCCAAATGTATCTTTGCACATTATCTTGTTCTATCTTTTGATTGCATGTGCTTAATCCTTATCATAATTGGAGTTGCACACTGCCACTGGGCCAGCCATGTCTCACACCAAATTAGGCTTAAAATTGTTTACAGAAGTTTGGATGCTGCTCACTTTTAGCCGTGAATTTAATATTCCAGAAACCAATTATTCCGTGGCATCAAAGATTAAGAATGAGAAAGAATCTAGATACAGTGACATGTCGTCTGGCAATATTGTTCTTTTTTTCATTCTGACAGGAGACGCTGTGCTTCCATTTAAATGCTCTTTGTGTGTTTCACTCGTTGTCGAACAATTCCCAGGGCCAACAAATCAGTCCTCTCAACCATCAGAGCACCAGCAATGCAGTGAAGCTCTGTGTATTATCCCGAGTCTGAGGCAATAATAAGCAATAATAATGATAATCACAAACGGGCGATGGGTAATAGAGCGGCTGCTTGCCACGTGGAGGTGTCGCTTCCACAGAACTTGAGAGATGTTCGCGCATCGCGGAGGCAGCGGACGATCCGGACAGCTCCGACAGTCATTAGCGATTAGCTCGGAGGTTAAACGTTAATTCAATCAAACGTCAGTATCCGCACAGTGTGAGAATTACCTGTTTATTCGACTGTACGCGTTCACTTAACTGGAGGTAAATAGATTGAAACGCGTCCATTCAATTAGCAGAAGAGTAAGAAAATGTCTATTTAAAAATCCAATCAACACCATCTTTGTTAGCAGCTTAATTATTTTTTGACTGGACTAAATTCACGTTTTTATGCTCCGACAATAAACCGAAAAACACGGTGGCTTTTGCAGTACTGTAATAAGCTAACACAGCGCTAACATTAGCTCACTAACAGCTGGTTGTCCCATTTTAGTCATCACCTGCACCTCTGGAAGACACCAGGTGCTAAAGGCAATCTCTTGAAGAGGTGAGGTGTCCTAAACGTAGCGAGCTGCCGGCATTTCGTCGGCATTCCCTCCTTGGTTTCCCCTCCGGTGGACGTGGTTTCTCGTACAGTCGGCAAAAATACTATTAACTTGTTTATGAAATGTTTAATCTCTGCCCGTTCTGCTGGTGTGAAGTGTGAATAGAGAACATCCTCGCTATGTGTGTTAAAGCAGGTTTGGCCACGAAATGAACCATATTTGTATTAAAACAATACACACTTAGCTCCTCCGAGACGTTTCTATTTATTTTGGCAAAACAAGAGCGGCAAAGAAGAACAGCGACGAAGTCAAGTGAGCAGTTTTACAAAAATTGAGACCAAAAAAAAGGCTGTTAAGAGCTTTTAATCTGATGCTGAAACACAGAAGGAAACTCAGTTTTATGACCTCATGATGTTTTGTGCATAACAGAGCACCTTTTTATTGATCTTCATCAACGGTGCTTTAAAGCAGTGAATTAAAAGCCTCACAGAGGGTTTTGCGCCGGGCGTCCAACTCCTAGTCCAGTTTTAAAGCAGCATTGCAGGTTCTTCTGAAAGGTATTTCTTATCCTCTGCGGTCTCCACGGAGGCATATTGGCAGACGCTGTTTGCTCTGTTAATTAAATTTCCCCTTTGCAGCAAATGAGGTTATATTCCACCAGTGGTGTAATGTCTCTCTCATGTACAACAAAGGGGATGCAGAGAGTACAGGAATCTTTGCTGAAACAATCAACTACATCACTGTTTGTCTGTGGATCTATATTTTTGAGGAGGGTTGCCAAATATAAAGCCACTGCTTGTGGGTTTTATTGCTTCAATTTTACAGACAGTTGGGATTAATGTCAGTCTCTATAGCGTCAATGAAAAAAATGGGCAATAATGTGGGAGACTTTTCCACTGTTCCGAGGCTGTACGGGATGAAATCATTTGTTCGGCTTGCAATATTGTCAAGATTGTAACGGCGTGCCAATTAAAATGCCGTTCATCATGATTCATGTCATGTCACTTAGACGTGATCTCCAGGGTGGCTGTTTGGTGCCAGAATAATTCTTCTGAGCTATAAATAAGTGCACGTTTTTATGTTATTGAACGTTTCTTTTTAGATAAGTGAGATTCCGAATGACACATGCGTTTTATAAACGGAGGAAAATGAATTCAAAAGCACATTTGACAGCCGTTAGCCGGGTTAAGAGAGGACGTTGCTTAATGTCGTATTTGTTTTCCACTGTCACCCGCCATCAGAACTAAAATATAAAAGAAATGCCTTACAACCGAGTAATGGTTATTTTCTATTTTCTCTAATTGCAGTTGGGATGCAAAGATAAGTTAAGTAAAAGTGGCCATCCAATTAAAGCTTTAGCCGTGTCTCATGTTACAAAATCAAGGGTTTTATTTCCCTGTTCTTAGCTCTTCATACACATTCAGTTCACTGTATTGTTCATTTTGTTAAAAACCATTCTGTGTGTTTCTGACGGTTTTAATTACTTCCCAATTCAGCATGACAGAAAGCTAAGAGGTTCATCCGCTATCAACAAAATGTCTGGATAGTTGAAACAAACAATTTGGTGAATTTTATATCTAATAAAATGAGGTAATTAAAATAAAAATGCTCATTTTGGGGTTTAACTGGTCAAAGGGACTGTGATGATGTCCTGGAGCCTTCGGGGTGACTTTTTTCCTCTCACTAACTTTATAAAAGTTAAACATATCTACTCAGTATGTATGTTTTAATTCATTAGTACCAATGACATACAAAGATAAAACCCCCACTCACTGGTGTCACAGGGAGGTTCATTAATATGCGTTTAGCTAACAATGCTCCCACTGGAGACCACTGATGTGATAGTGGCATTGTGGAGCCGCACTATGAGACAACAAAGGGCCTGACGGGGGCAAAGCAAACAACAAAGACTGGGACAAAGTCTATTTACTGTCTGTGAGCAACAGCTCCCGCTAAGCAGCAGCGCTGTCAACTCCTCTTTCCTCAACGACGGCTGAGCGAGCGAATACGAGCTCGACGGAGGACTGACTGATCAGTTCAATTCAAAGACTTACTACAGGAAACAAACAAACGTGTAAACTGAAGAAAGGGCATTTTCTGTTGTTTATTGTCTGTGCTCATTGTTGCGCAATGGGAGAATTGTGTGTATTCACCGATCATGTTTTAAAGGCCAGCAACAGGAGAAACGATGACATCAAGGGGTCGCGTGTGCACAGGGTCTCAAAACGACGCCTCCACACGGCAACATGCGCCAAAATGCACTATTGTTGACAGAGCTGACCGTGTTTACCTGGGCGGGATAAAGCCTGATGGTGGGCGTTTTATGCGTCCGCGCTGACACCGTGGGTCAGGGCGGTGTTATCGGTGGCTAACCAGCTGGGTGGGGGCGCCGACTCGGACCGGCCACCAAAACAAAGCGCAGAGAAGATCGGATTACAACACAGGCGGAGGAAGAGTGACAGGACAACATTACTCCACTGTATATATATATAGTTAATGCATATCATTGTAATTCAAGCACATACCCTATATACCCCTAACAATGATTACTGTCAATAAAGAGGTCCCGTGTGCCCTTGTCTGACATTTACGGTTTTATTTTCTGGTGAATGTTATGACGAAAACATTTCACTGTTCACCTTTATTAAGCATTTTATGTATTTTCCTTTGCATTGCTTTCTATTGCTTGAAATTGAAGATGCATACATTAAAAATGCTCAATATCTCCCTAATTGAAAGCAAAGATTGCATCGAGGGGCAATGCAAATATAGGAGGGTGAAAGGTGGGGATAATATCAGGGGCCCACAGCGGGAGGTGCACCATAAAAATCTTAGCAGGGTGCACAAATTAATTAAGCAGGGCCCAGAGCAAAATCCCTTCAAGCCTCCCTGAATCACCAGCTACGGCCCCGTATGATATGTTACACTTTAATGAATAGAGGGAATACGCGTATTTGTTTTAACCCAACCAGGCGCTCCAGAGGAATTGTAGCACTGGGTTTAGATGCTTTTATTGGAGCAGGTTTTCGGTCGGGCCGACGCCCCGAGAACACACGGAACATTAAAGTGGCCGATAGGAAGTCTCTATTAAATCTGCATTAGCACATTGTGTAAATCTGCCCATGATTGCCTCACAGAGACCCCGTGGTTCAGCGTGCCATCCCCAGCTTCTGTGCGCTGGCCAGATGGCCACTTCAGAATGAGATTGACACAGTGTTTTAAACTGATTTCATGCTGACTCTCCGGAGAGGTAGACAGGCCATCCGCTCCGTTGGGAACCGGGGATTACAAAATAGCCAATTAAAAAGGAAAGTGGTGAAATCTTGGCCTGATAAGGTGGAGATTAAATCGGTTATAGTTTATTAGGCAAAATTACTTATTAGAAACTATTCCTCTCCAAACAGATTTCCATTACCAGCCCAACTCCTTTTTATCTGCTCTCCTTTATCTGATGGCTGCACTCTGTAATTTAAATCCTCCAAATAGCAATTATGACACCAATTGGACAGCACTTCCTCATACATTTCATTTATTCTACATTATGGCTTTGAAATACCAAACGTCTTGAAAATTCTCCTCGGAAACAGAAGAACCGAGCTTGACGTAACATCTCCGTCCCAAACATCGTTTTAATTATGATGGAAAGAAATAAAAGAATCTCCCTTAATTTGTTGCGTTTAGGAGAAAAAAAACAAAATGCGTTTGCGATTCCTGTCCCTGTTTCCCAGCATCCATCAAGTGCCCACCCGGTGCCACGTGTAATTACTCCCTGAAAATGGCTGAGCAGATGCGAGGGCTGTGGGTGAGACCGAGTGGGGAGACTCCAGCGGGTCCCGGCGTCCCCGGATGACTGGTGCTCGCTGCGCTTCGGAGGCGTCTGTGCAGCACCTGTGGACAGAGCGGCGCCCCCCACCTGCTACCGAACATCAGCTGTCTGTTTTTCATCCACCGGAGCCCCGGGCCTCCCCTGCAGCCCCGCCACCCCCTCCCCCCTTCCCAGGTCAGACAGGTTCATGAGAAAGCCCCATCCCAGCTTTTCTCACCTTCCACGTGGTCCTCAACGTCGAGGAGCTGCTCGGCTCGCCCGAGGTCGATCTGCTGCCTGGGACGTCTTCTGACCCGGGCGCCGCTCGGCCCGCCTGCTTAAACGTTGTCGCTGGAGACTCTCCAGCTATTGGTGTTTTATCCAAACAGCGAGCCCACGTCTGAGAGCTGCGGCCCGGATCCCTTCATTCTCTTCTAAGGGCCTGAAATAGTCTCTGAATCCCATTGATAGATTGAATTCTTACCCTGCCTATTGTGAGCAACCATTTGTATTCATGAAATCAAAGTGTTTACCTCCGAGATGAGCATCTGCTGTGTATCAGTACATATAGCGAAAGCTGAAGTGTTGATAACATGAAGCAATAATACCCGATCTCACCTTTCATCTGAGGATCTCAAAGCCTTTACTTTGTGTGGAGATAACCAATCCGCTCCCAATACAATGCAGCTGGCAGATGAGTGTTCATTTAAATTAAAGCAATGTGGTATACTGACAGTGAATTTAATACCTGTAAATGCCGTGGCACGTATTCTTTTTTTCATCTTCAGGGTTTGCATTTTTGCTGCATAGAATCATTTCCTTCAGGACACTGGAGAGATTTTGTCATTATTGGGAATAAAAACATTTGAATTCTCATTGGCTTCGGTGAAGGACGTTTTATCTGTTTGCATTTTCATTTCTTTTTCAGAACATTGACATGATCAAGGTCTTACTCAACAGCGCTGAAGGATCCTGCTGCCCCTCATTTTAAATGACATGCTTAGATTTTGTTATTTGATAGAAGTTGCTAATTCAGAGCAAAAATTCAGAAGTAATTGTAATTTCGCATGAATCTTGAAATCTCAATATGGCCTCCGCGCTTTGGAGCGCTGACTAGTATTTGTTGGAAGGTCTTACAAGCCTGCGGTCCATCAGGCTGTTGGTCACGCTGTTGTAATCTTTTGTTGCCATATCCAGAAAAAAAAGAGCTTCAGCTGTTCTATCAATTCAACAAAATGGCTTAATGAAAATCTGGCATTGCTTCATTGTGGCCATGTATGGCATCGTAGCATATGTGATGCTGTTTGCCTTTGGTAATTTTCATATGCATGTTCATATGCTTCTCTATACAGAGAAAATAAAGAGGGGGGGGGGGCTTCAGCTGTTGGAGGTCTCGGTGCAGATTTTGCACAAAGCGTTGTGATGAGGGACACACGATTTGATTTCATTTGAAGGAAAAATTAGATGAAAGTCTGGATCTCAGAGGACACTTAGCCGCGCCTCTGGCAAATTGACAGACATAACGCTGTTTGATTTGCAACAAAAACCGAACAGCTGAGGGTTCGGCTAAAGAAATTATATTCCATTTATTGATAAAGAAAACAAGAAGTGGACAATCACATGACAGGAAACCAGAATGGCATCGTTTTTAATGTGCTTCTGTGGTGATGCATTTCCCATTGTATCATGCATTTTACTCCAGATGAAAAGGTTTTTATTCACATGTGTCCATATGTGTTCACTGTGTGGGACAACTTTTTTTTAAAACATCTTTTTACTTCTTTTTACTACATCTTTTAATTGTAATCTTTCCCATGATCTAACAGCTAAAAATAATAGTGATCATTTCTAGATGAATGGCACACATTCAGTGAGCTTTTGCACTGAAACCAGTGTTGCAGCGTCTCCTGTCCTCGACATCCCTTCGATGTCGTACATTTTTAAACTAAGGGCCCATCCTATGCATAGCGGCCTTTTGACAAGAAGACAATTGTGCCTTTTTGCACAATTAAGGATCACATTTCCCGCCGCCTGCCAGCTCCTGCACGCACGTTTGTTTTCACATGGTGTTCTGGTCTGAGTGACTGTCAGGGTCTTCTTTATTCATCCGTGGCTGACAATCATACTTTATTGAGAATGGAAAAGTGACGGCTAATTGATTTTACAGTGATACCGATGGAGAGACAATGAATGTGCCATCAATTCAATCCGCTATTTAATGGTTCCAATTTGGTCTGTAAATGCTCGCTAAACTAATTTCACTGGGTGCAGCAATCTGAAAAGCTATCATATCTCTAATCTCGTCCTATATATTCATAAGGAAAAGGGAATTTAGTCAATTCCAAGGTGTGGAGATGATCTGTTAGTGCAGTGTAAATGTTTAGAACGCGGCAATTGAGTTCATTTATAAGGATATGAAAAGTTTTATTGGCAGGGTCAGCCGAGTGGAACTGTTGGATAATAGGCAGTTACCGAGAAGTGTTTGAAGGCTATGAAGCATAGAGATGTAGGGAATAAAATGCCGGGACATGCCGTAATCGGAAGCTAAACTGAAATTCTGAAACGGCACGGCTGTTAGATTCCCACTGATAAAAGGTTCAGTGGCAGAGGCCATCGCTATTCTGCCGTCTATTTATTTTCCTCTGTGCAAGCTCTTCAATTTTGGCCAAAAGTGGGAAGCAGTGAGCCGCATATGCCAATGTGGTGTGCGATGGTGATGGGGACGCGATGGGCTCTATTTTTCCATCAGAGCGTTTCCCAAACCCAATCATCATCGGATATGGCTTTGCTTCGCACGGAGAACAGGATGTTAATGTGACTATTCTCTCAATAAAAGGGGGGAAATACACAGTAGTCTTAAAGATGAGTTCATTCAATTCACAGCACAATTCAGCGCCCATCACTGTGACCCCGATACTTCCCTCCCGTCTTCTGTCTATTCTCTTCTCTTTAGTCCCCATCTCCACATTTATATCTCCCCCTTGCACAAATACACCTCTCATTCCCTCCACTTCAACCCTCTTCCTCCGTTTCTAGGAGGCCTTTGTTACAGCCTTTTTTTGCGGTTACATTCAAGGTCAACAGCCACACTGTTTAAAAAACTCGAGACTCGTGCGACCTGGAAACATTTCACATCTTGTCACCATGGAGAGTTCCCACCGGCAACCCAACCCCCCCCCTCGAGTGTCAGGCTCCCACCCGGCTGCTGTTTGTTTACGAGCTGCCGTTTAGACATCCACTAAGGCGGTTTGTGCGCTGCTCCGTTCGAGTCAAAGCCTCACATCAGATGTTGACTCGACTAAAAAAAGCTGTAAATAATGATTCTCTTTTTTTTTTTCTTCAAATCACAAAGCGTCGTAAAGCGGTGAAGAAGGTGTAGAGCGTCGTCTCGGTGGACAGCAGCGCTAACGTTGGCGGTTAGTGTAAAGAGGAGAGTGTTCCACTTTGAGATACACAGACGTGAGGGAGGCCGGTGTCAGAGCTTCGTGATTAGTTTACTGGGATATTCCTTTCGGGGCCGGGAGCCCTACATCCGCGCATGTTCCCATGAGGAAGAAATGTAAATAAACGATATATATTGTCGAAGACAACCCTTCAAACTGTGTAGCTACAGCAGACCTTACTGAGAACACTCCATTAAATATTGATAAAAGGCATTTTATATCCACTTCATAATTCAGTCCTTTCTTACATAAGATTAGAAGCAGATGACGGGTCAACAAATGTTCTTTTTAAAATAGAAACAATGAGAGCTTTTCCAAAGTAATTTGAGGAAGTTTAATTTGTAATCCTTCACAACATCTTGCAGCATGCCTTTGGTAATTTCACTGAGGTGCAAAATCATTTCTTTATTCGTGAATTAAAATTGGAATTTAATAGGCTCTTCTTTCTTTTTGAGGGACTTGATTAAAATATCCGTTATGAGATCAGCTCTTTAGTTTTTGTGTTGTGGATTACTTTTATCTCGGCAGACATAAATTATAGAATTCTCGCGCTCTCGAAGGTAATTGCCTAAAATATATTCATTGTCCTATTCTTTTCAGCCATATCCCTGCAACGTTCCTCCCTTGGCTCTTGGCCCTTGTCATCTCAACTCAAATTTTTCCATTTTTTCCCAAATTTTAACTCAAATCAACACTGAATATCGACCATTAAACTTATTTTTTAATTTCCACCATTTATTTTTCCCTCTGGGGCAGTTGGCCACTCTGATATTTGCCCAGCATGATTTGCACAGGTTCCTGTGAGCCAGTGTCACTTGGAAAGCGGCCTGCAGTTTGTTGACGAGAGCCATGGCACCGTGACCCGAATTAGAGGGCTGCTGCTGCCAAAATAAGGAGGCTGCAACAGAGGCCGGGGAAAATACCTTTAATCCCCGACAAACAAGCATCGTTGGCTGTGAGTGGTTTTCGTGTTTGGCGGTGAAGCCATGTGAGGGCCGGAGTTAAACGGAGGCCCTCCGAGTAGCCAGGGGAGCCCAGCCGAACACAGATAAGGGTGATCATGCTGAAAATGACTCAAAGGTAAGACCCCTATCTCTGGATACCCGGCCCAGAACAAGCTTTACCAAGCGCCGTCCTGATCTGGATCTTAAAGACCAGACTGCATGGATTCCCCCGGCAGAGAGGTTATATTGTGCAGCCATGGATGCTTTGCTGCTCTTGAGATGGAGGGGCTTACCTTTAACCAGGTGGACCCCAGAATTGCCACAAGAGGTCATCTTCAATTTACAGATCCAACTGGAAAGTCTATCTATTTGTTTTCCCAACGTTCTGGAGAATTCTAGAGGGAGACGGCACTGAAATTTCCTGGTTGGCCCGGAATTTTGATTTAGCATTTTCCCCAATCCAACGTTTTTTTGCAACTTGATAATGCCATGTTTGTTGGCAAAAGTAAATAAAATGTTATTTTAGAGCCGTGCCTGCCGAGAGCTCTGGTTAAAGCACCTCCTCTTGTATTTTCATTTCAATTAAAAAAGATGGCAGGTGCTGATTGAAGGCTTTTCGCACCCAGTCATGTCCTTTACTTTACATTTTACATCAAAGCACCCGGCTCAGGTCATCTGAGTGTGTGGTGCTTAAGTGCATAAACCTCATTTTCAAATGTATTCCAACGGCGGAGAGGAGATAGCCGCGTTTTAGCGATTCAAGAGTATTCCCTTTCAAATCACATCATCCAAGTCCCAACACACTTGACTCTGGATTAGAGGAACCAGATTAAAAACCTCAATTTAATTAGAGTGAATGGATAGATCTAGCACTTGAGAGAGCAATAAGTAAGGTCCCACTTACAGGAAGATATCTGCTGGCCCACTGAGGTCCACACAGCCCAGGTAAAATTGAAGATGTAATCTTTCTAGTGCGCGAATAAACTCCTCCGGGCTGCCAGCCGGGGACACACAGAGCCTCATGATGTGCCCTGCGTTCCAATCACAGGCTGAAGCCTTGTAGCCTTAATGTAGATCAATTATAGGGCAGAAGAGTCACTGTCACATGCGATTCACAATATCAATTTCATGGTCTTGGAAACTGTTTGGCAAGTGTTCCCTCTTTTTACATCTGCTAACCAATCGGGAGGCAACATGTCAACGGGAAAGTCAATTTAATGGTGTGACAGTTAACCAGCGAGCGCAATGTAGGGGAGATTTTCCCAGCAGTCTCTTGTCTGTCATGGCCTGATATTTATTTATTTGCAGCGGAGACCCGCACAAATAAAATGTCACATCTCATTTACACATCTCACCCCCGTTTGTGATGCAAAGATTCGCTTTAAATGCTAACTGTGGGATCCGCTCGAGCTGATTAAAGACCCCTTCAAGCGTGCTCGAATAATACGCCGCGTGTTTAGAGGGGACGGCAGAGATGTCGCGGCAGTGAACATCCGCAAATCTTCTGCGCCGAATGGATTTCAATAAATAAGTAACCAATCACTCACGGCTCACTGCCTGATGCTGCCTTGACGGCTGGATGATGTTTAAAGGGAGAGTCCAACTTTTGAGTGAAACGTGTTTTTGTTTTCATGGGAGAGTGAGAGGAAAAGATCAACACAGCTCTCATGGATCTTAAGACAGATAGTTAGCTTAGCTTAGCTTAGCATAAAGGCTGGCAACAGGAGGAAACAGCGAGCTCAAATCTAATGCTAACGCTAAGGCTAAGGTAACCACCCCCATATAACACACAAATGCTGTCTGGTTTGCGGGGTGTGTTTGGTTCAGAGGTACTTATGCTAAGGGAAGCCAGCAAACTGTAGCTTCATATACAGAGACACATTTGAGTGCTATCAATTATTAAGGAAACCTGTGAGGAGGATGTAATAAGACAGGACTTTCAACTGGGAGACCAGCGGCTATTTTTAGTGACCTAAAGTATCGTGCAGTTATTTAAAGGTTATTTCTTGCATTTCAATTCAATAGGTCAAGGAAAGTGTCCACATCTGGGCTTAAAACGAGGATGCAAACGGAGTGGTACTTGGGCGGAAGTGGAGCGCTGAAGTCTGAGTTGCGATGAGAACGTGTTGTTTTATCGTTCTGGGTCTAAAGGGACAAAAAGCGGCAAACAGAAATCAGTGTCGTTTGACTTAAAAATGTATGAAGCGATAACCCTTCCTCCGATCACACACACACACACACACACACACACACACACGGTGTATTATCTCTCCGGAGGCCCACAGAGCAACAAGGACGTGCCACAGTGTTCCTCACTGAGGCTGCTTACTTCTACGCGGCCGCGGGAGGCCAAGTGGTGGAGCGCTCGAGGAACAGGACAGGACGCTCTCCTCCTCCTCCTCCTCCTCGGAGGCGCAGGTTTTTTTTGAAAATAAACATGCTGCGGTGCCAAAGCCATTTCACATTCTGAAAAGGCGACAGTCCACTAATCTATGAATAGGGCGCCGAGGAACCCCGGTGACAAATGTTATCTCGGCGTGGCATAGAGGGTTCAAACCCATTCAGCCCCCCGACTCACAGGCCACCGCTAAGATTATGTCACCATAATCCCCAAGCAGGATTTTTGTTGCCCAGATGGGCAGGTGATTCCATGTGTGAGCAAAACAGCACTGCAAGGGCAGCAAGGAGAAATTATTATTTATTCCCGGCGTGACAAAAGAGGTTTGGACAGTCGGAGTGTTGTCATATTGTATAGACACGTTTGAGGTTCGGGCAGATGTAATTCCAAAGGTATAAAAATACTGTAGAAGAAGGATTTTTTTTTTCTTTTTTTACTTTTGCCCGTATCAGTTTGGGTGTTTCTAGGGAGAAGAAGAAGAAAAAAAACATTATTTAGGGTTTGGTCGATAAAGTCTGTTTCTCCTTTTCGCGTCTCGGAGGAATCGTTTCTTCGGTTGAAGCGCACGCTCGGACGTATTAAAACAAAAGAAATTGAGGTGCGGGGGAGTGGGAAGAGGTCAACGCGAGCATTAAACACTGCTCTTAATGATGCCCAGGGGAACACCACTTTCTATGTAGAGGTGATTTTAATTGATCGCTTTATAGCAGTATTGATAAGCTAAAAGTAGACGGGTTTCATAATAGCTTGTGTCCTCACCCTCAGGAGAGACACAGCGGAGGAAAGTTCCCTTTTTTTCTACGTCACCTGTGTGGAGCACAACAAGCACGATGACTTCAGCGGCCTTATGTGATTTAAACAGGTTTGTATTGCCTTTAATTTAAATGATGATGCAGCCTTGGATGAGGTCACGCACGGGGTCGGGATTCGGAGGAAAGTAATTGAAGTTCCCTCATTTGCAGGAGGTTTGGGGAATTAATCGCTGGACGCTCAAGGACACAGAACCAAGATGTCCAAAAATAAGACAGGATTAATTGAAAATCTTAATTACTTTCTCAGGGCATAAACATCTCAATATCAATTAAAATGTGTTTCCAGTGCACTTAGAGGATATGAGGTGCAGCAGTTAATTAGATGTGGAGACTGACGGGTGAGCTCACCGGTTTTCAATATAAGCCCTTCAATTGAACTGCTATGATTTAAGGGCATAAATAATGCATGTGAGGCTTTACTTCCAGACTTTTTTGAGCATTTTTTCTTTTCTTTTTTTTTTTTTTACCTGTTATGTGAAAATGTTCAGTCCCTAATTCAAAGTTGAACAAAGTTGAAGGTTAGATAGATAACGTAAAGCATGGCGTATTCGGGTTATAATTCGAGTTCCTTAAATTATAGAGTGCATATTAAGCAGAGTTATATGACTGGGGCCAACAGGGAAATAATATCCTCCAGCCGCTTCGCTAGTGCTGCGCGGTTGACTGAGCAGATAAAAGCGCGGGTAGAAATGGCTATTGGATGAGGAAATGTTTTGGAGGTGTAACAGTGATTGTTATTCAGGGGCCACCCTTCTCCCACCGCCGGCGGTGTGGCCGTGAGGCCCGTCTGTCATCTCGCTAAATTTCACACTTTGCCATTTTTTGGGGGGTTGTCGTCCTATTTATTCATTTATCTCTGCACTCTTTTCTTAATTCCAGTTTACCTTTTGGGAATTCTTCGAGGGCCCTTTGTTTCACTGCCCTTCCACCTCCCGCTCCTCCCGCTCCTCCGGCTCCTCCGGCTCCGGCGGCCGCTGCCTTTCTGCCTCGGCTGAGAAGAGGGACCAGTCATGAGCCATTTAACCACGGGAGAGCGGGAGGGCCCCTCTAAACTGGTATTTCTGAACCAATCTAGGCAGTGTATTCGAATTGCAGAGTAACAAATGGACAGTGGAAGGGGTTTGTAATGGTGATTAGAGTCTGAAATTGGTTCAGATTTACAGTGTCAGTCAGAGATGGAGGGAGAGGAATAAGCAGTCTAAGCGGTCTAATGGATCCATCAGCTTGCTTCGGCTGCTCAGTGGGCCCGAGCGGGGTCACCAGCCATCCGCAGGCACCACAAAAGCACTTCAATTTTGTTAGGAAATGTATCAATTTAACTGACTCGAGCGGCACACTGAAAACCTAATGAATCTGGACTCAATTTTCCAGCACACTGCCTCCGTGAACCGGAGGAAACAATGTCGGCGGCGAAGGGGTGAAGCTCGCGCCCGCCGGGATTGGCTGGCTGCGACTTCCCGGGGGCCGCTCGCCGCGCGACCAGTCGGCGGGGAGGTGAGGGGGGGGGAAACGGGGGCAGGCCTCCGTTTATCTGGCGACGGCGCCGCCGCCGACTGCTGTCACTCATCTAACAATCACGTCATTAAAGGTAAATTGGCTTCTATTTCAGCGGGATGATAATGCTAATTGAGTGGCAAAACATAATACCAGGAACTGTTGTGTGCCGTTACGGGGAGGAGGGGGACAGATTAAATGGCCACACAATGGTGGGCGTCGGGCACGGCAGATGTTGCTTTGTGCCGGGGACTGCATTGACATATCTCTTGCTTGTCAGGCCCGGGCTTTAGAAGAGACTTACAGGACAGGGGACCAGATGGTCTCACACAGAGGCTGAATGAAGCAGTTAAACAGCGGCACCGTTTAAAGGCAACTCAACTACAAGAAATGGGCTGGTTGGTAAATAAAACAAAGGGAGGGACTGCTTTTATTGATCCGGGCCTGGCTGCCTGCTAATGAAGGGACTCCGGTCCGTGGTTAAGCGTTTATCTCGCGGCCCTTTAGTGGAGCTGTCGGCCAGCTTTTCTCTATTGCTCCTATAGCTCATAGCAGAGGTCAAGGAATATCGTTAAACGGCTTGTATTCTCTCCACGGGAGTTGGTTCCTTTGACAGATAGAATCTAATGTTGCATAAGCAGATTAAGTAATTCAACTGACACCCATTTGGAGGATTACATTGACACTTTTTTTAAATAAAAAATAATATGGCGCACCTTGACTGCGTGTCAAGTGCGTCTTTGTAATGTGCAGAACAGCACACGTCTCTGGTCTCTACGCTTAATACTTACTGGGCATAATATAACGCTCGCTGTCGGGCTGTTGTGGAGTCGAGAGGCTGCCCCTCCACTTGACCTCCCCATTATGGTGAGCGCAGATCTCATTTGACAGGGCCGGCTGGAGCAGCCCTCAATGTCTGACAAAGTCTTTGGAGTAAATCCTCCTCCATGCAGAATTAATGTTAAATGGAAGGTCCGGCTGTAATCAGCGAGCATCGGATCCACAGCGCAGCCAAGAAGAGGAAGAGAATAAACGTGTAAGGGCTTGCTTTAATCAATTGTGGGGTTCCAGGGAGGAAACAATGGCCTGCTAAATATATGTGAATAATATGAATATATGAAGATAAAATCCTTTACAAATTGTGACTCAGAAAGTCTTGTGCAAGTCAAAGGATTCATCTCTGAATCGTATATTATGCAGTCAATGTTTCCCTTGATGTATTTGACTGACTGTTATTTATAAGACTGTTACTTCCCAAATCAAACTGAAATTGCTCCCCAAAAAAAAAAAAAAAAACGGTGTTGACTCTGCAATCTGTTTTGATAAAACGGACAGATGTATTACTCATGATCTTACCAAAGTGCAATATGGGATTTCTGTATATTCTGCTGTCTTTTCTGTTTTCCCTCAATGAAAGCAGAGCCGGAGCTTTGTTTATTTCAGCAGGAACAAACAGGAACACGCAGAGAGATTTGTGTTGAAGCCCCACGGAAAAGAGAAGTTAGAGATGCTATTTTACTGGTTTGCGGGGACTACTTTATTTTCTCTCCCCTGTCCATCCCCAAGGTGTTTGACTGTGAGACATTTAATCGAGGGACTAGCAGTTTCATATCGGTAACAAAAATCAAATAATGCAGGATGATTTACTCCCCCTAGCAACTAGGGAGCACACTCTTAGCAACCAGTCGAGCCCCGGGCTCCGGCGTAATCAGCTTGAAAATATTTCAATTATTGTGTTGATTTTAGTGGATTTGAGAGGCGGCTGATGTGCGCCTTGGTACATTCAGCCCATGACCTGCAGAGGAAGGCATTGATTTAAACAGGTGTCAGAAAGGAAATGTGGAGGCAATTTAAATGGGAATAGGATAGCAAAGCCATTGAGCATTGTTCAGCGCATGTGTGACATCCACCCGATGCTGCCAAATCAATGCAGCTCAGCTGAACTAAAACATCTACCTGGAGGAATCATCCATCTGCTATGGGCCACTGGATCAAAAGGATTGCTTTTCTAGTCCCACGTAGTCACGTCTCCTCTTTTGTGTGTACAAAATGAAATGAGACTCTTTAGCGCATCAGACTGATTGGGGAATAATCGATTCGGACGTATTGCAGGTTCCAATAGACAGTGTTTAAAACACTGTTGTTGTAATTCAGTACGACTTGTGAGTGCATTCAATGGGAAAATAATATTCATCAAGTTAGAATTCATGTTTTAGAAAACAACCAAACATGGTTACTTTCCTGTGGGATCTAACTTTTGAACCTAGTGGTTGCAGTGCGACATTTCCTTTAAATTAAATATTATTATAGAGTTACTCCTTTGGCTTAAAGCATCGGAATACTTCTTCCACTGCAGCTGTCTAAGAAGTAATAGCGGTGATGCATAAGGGGAATTAAAAGTGTGTCAAAGAGCCAAAAAGTTTCAAACGAGAACTGGAGGAATCAAAGGCTAATAAATTGTTGTGATTTTTCTCATGTGGCTGAGCGAAGAGTAAATTGGCCTGTGTATATTTCAAGTATAAAAAGTTTAATACTATAAAGCACTATTATGTCAAGGTCAGTGCTTTTCTCTCTCTAGCCGCCGTGGTATTATTATCTTTCTGGGGGCATAATTTAAATAACAAATTGTTCTGGTTTCTCATACTGACACCATACCATGCAGCAATTAAATGTGTGGAACTTGTTTAGTGCTGCCACGGAAACGCACCGCTTGAATCAAGCCTAATGTCGATAACAAAGCACCCGCTGTTGTAATGTGGGCACAACGTGTAGGTGTTACGTGTCCTCACTGGGAAGAATTACTGCCGCGGCTCAAAGTTCATCATTTGTAGAAAAATGTTTAAAAAGCGTCTTCAGTACGATCTCGATCGACGCTGACACGGCAGTCAGATCGAAATCCGCCAGGTGAATTAAGTCCACGTGAGGGGGAAAGAAAGCAGGAAGAAATAGCATGCAAGACCTGGTTAGCATGCTCTAAATAACACAACGATGAACTGATTCATTTGAATCGACGAAATAATATAGAACGGGATTACAACGGACAAAAAAACAACAACAGCCAATTGCCAAAAGGAGAATAGATTATATGCGCTGATGATTTTCATTTGAGCTGCAACTGGCGGCTGATAGTGAAGCTCAGCTGTGGCTAACTGGCATAGTGTGGTAATAAGAGGCTGGTTAGCCATTAAAACGCACATGGTCACAACTCCCCTCCTTCTCCTGATTGAGAGCTCCTTTACGCGCTCGGGGGGGGGGGGTGTTGCTCTGGGCGGCGACTCTCACTGGTGTTAAAAGTATTTTAATTTGGGACACAGGTAGTGTCTCATAAAAATGCACTGTTGTTAAAAAGGACCCCGAGGTGGAGGGTGGACGTCCTGTCCAGAGGAGGCAGAGCTTTAGCACCCCTGCTTCCAGGCTTCTATGCCTTCACTCATTTGAAAATAAAGAAGAAATCCATTACCAGCCACAGCGCGTTGGAGGGACAACAATAAGGTGTTATATTCTGTGGTGGCCGTATGCAGCTGGCGCCATGGAGGGAAGACCAAAATACTGACGCTCTTGTTCCACCGAAATAAATCAATGAAATCGCCACGGCCACTTTAATCCATCCAATCCGTTTTATACACCAGCGCATCCTCTAGGGTCACAGGGGGGCTGCAGCCGATGGCGTCGGCCGACAGGACGCGTAAAGAAGACGGGTCTCCGTTCGCAGCTAGTTTAGAGTTGCTGTTACCAGTTGTTGAACGTTTTGAAAGCAACTCACGAGAACCTGCAACTCCACGGAAGGTTTAACCGAGAACCGAATGATGAGACGAGGTGACAGTTACGAGCCACTGCAAATCCTTATGGCCCATTTCCGTCAAAAATGAATTAATTCATATCGAAAACGTGGACATCCAGTCGACACATGTTCTGTGAACTTCTCCTGTAAACTAAAACGCTCTTTTTCCTGAAAATCTCATGCTTTATTTACAGCAGGTTTTTTTTACTTTTCATTGTTTCGTGGCTGCTTCAGTCTGAGAGCAATTGGTCGTAATAGAGGCCACAAGGAGACATAACAGTGCAGTGTTGGTGGTTTTTGTTTCTATAGACATTTATTTAAAGGTTTTTACAATGACCGGAAAATTAAACTAAAGAAATATCAAGTTAGAAAGGTGCTAATGTGTGTGATCACATTAATCATCTGACAGGATCTCACATTCAGCGGTGAGTCCATTATGATTCACACTGATGTGAGGTCTAGATGTCAGGTGTCATAATTTAATTGTGTTTTCTATTTCTCAGGGATACTTGAGGGACCAGAAGGAGTAATGTAGCAGAGTCCGCTCTCTCTATTTCCCTCTCTCTTTATTTCTCTCTCTTCTTAATTGGAGACACTGGGGGTTCACATCACTTTTCACTTTAATCTTGACCTTAGAAGATAAACCACTGATAAAGATGAGAATCATTATCTGCCCAGAGAATTCAAAGAATAATTTCTTCATCTCGTGTTCTCTTCATTAATGAGAAAGCACTTTCGGCAGCGGAGGATATCTCGGATTGGCAGACATGCTCTAAGATCTACGACAGAGCAGTCAATTATTTTTTTTTTAAAGGAGGCTTTTAATGATAATTGGAAATGACATTGGCCGAATGATTCAACTTTAAACAGTTGTTTAGTATACTCAGCAGGTATCTCCGCTGAAAGCGTATTCAGAATAGTTCGAAACGCAACAGGACTCCTTTGAAACCTACAGACAGTGTTGGTCTGAGACCTCATTTAGAGTTGAAGCGCTTCTTTGCAGTTTAAATAGTGAGCTATAGTTTGCAGGTAGAGTTGGAGACATTCAATCACTTCCTTGCACTTTTTGCACGGAAGACAACCAAACTCTTTATATGTAGAGGACACATCTCATCGAATGCCTCTGTATAGCTGTTCAGGGGAGACGGGATGCAACATGTAACTGTAACTACAGAAATACAAACAGTGACCACATTCAGACCATTCACACAAAAATCACCTTCAAACTCCAAACCGTACCGCGTAGCCTCATGGTTGCCTGTTTAAGGCGGGAAAGTGGTGTTGTGCCAGAGAGACGCCTTCCATCAAGGACAAAGTCACTTCGTCCCCCCCGAGGCCCGCCGGGACCACCGCTAGAACCGGGGTCGGCTCGCCTCTGTGCTGGAAGTTACGCTATCGCCTCCTTTAACGTCGCCGCTCTGCCGCGGTGTGACGTTCCGTTTGGCGTTTTCTCCAGCTGCCGGCAAACGTGGGTGGCCCGGTCAGAGAGGTGATTCGACAGCTTCAGGCGCTGATGTGACGGACGGGCTGAGCAACGCCGGGAGAAAGATCCGATGTCTCCATTGCGACCGCGTCACGAGCAACAAAATAACGGCCGCTTTTTTTGCTCTCACGATAAAGTGTCAGCATTTCACATTCTATGATTTAAAGGGGTCCGGTGGTTTTAGAGCATTCGCATTTATTCCACCTGTCTGTCTCTACAATGGGCAGACTTTGGTTGCATTGATCACACCCCATGTCCATAGTGACACGAAGAGGTGTTTTAACGTAGATGCAACTTTCTCGCTCTATTACCTTTACCCAGTTCACCCATAATATCCACAATACTCTCATTTGTAAATATTAAGAAACAACGGTCAACAATGGTCAACTAAAATATTGTTGCATTTGTTGCATTTCAGTGTTAAATACCTGTTTGTTAAGCGTGTTGATCGTGGCACGTACATTTCTCTCACACACTTCAGAGGGAAACGAGTCGATTCAGCTTCATCTACAGTATACGGATGAACAATCTATACAGTGTAACACCCTCCAGCCTTTGGATCGATGTCTTCTTAAACAAACTCGATGCATTAGTCGGAGGACATTTAGGCTCGCTGCAGATTTGAGTTCCTCTGCTGAAGAATGAAAGTCTGCTGGCCGGGAAGCAACGTAGGTTCTCTCAAGGAGGAGGATTTAATTACTCACCCTCAGCACCGACTAGAATTCATCTCCTGTTTGTCTCCTCAGATGTATCTAGAAGATGTTTTGTTATTTGTTTACTCCATAAACCGGTCAAACACAAATGTTGACGCCGTAATAAGTGTTGATGAAAAGTTAGAACTTTTTTGGTTTTAATCTGTAAAATTAAGATCTAATAACACATGTGTTTAAAATACTATAGAACCAAACCAACCTTATTGGTTGTGCACGTGTGCCTCTAAAGGAAAGGAGAAGGTGAATGTCTGTGCTAAGCCTCCTGTACACACGGCCTAAACCGCTGCGGGTGGTGCTTTAATTATATCGGCCCCGTCCTAATCACTTATTTTGAAAGCCCTGTCTACACGTCGATAGAAGAGAAATTAATGTGATGTCCTAAAATGTTCTTTCCTCAGGTTCTCCTCAAACTGTCAATAACGAGTTGGGAAGGAGGGATCCTCGGCCTGCTGATGGATGCGCTCACACCTCTGAGAGGTAAACAGCATCGATTCCGTCCCACTATCACCTCTAATTTGCTTCCGGCCTCTGCACAATAAGCTCCTTTATGACTATTCACACCCCTTTACAGGACTGATAGAAGGCTTCTTGTTTTCTCCAGAAGTGTGCCCTGAAGCCGCCCGACACACGGTGTCAGTATTGAAATGTTTCTGGGCTGTCACATCTCGCCACTTCCTCTGCCCTAATGTGATCGATTGGGCCGGCCGCGGAGCCATAACACGCTCCTCACAGAGCACTTTTATAGAAACATTTCAGGCCCGGTTGAACCGTGCTCCCCCGGGGCCATTAAATGAAAAAAAGTGGACCTCGAGCGGTCTGGTCCATCCCTGAGCTTACAGGCAGGTTAATGACAGAAATTGTACATGTCAGTACTACCGCAGAGCCCACGGATTAAATAACGTGCATGTAATAGAGAGATCTGGGGTCTTGGCCTTGATGTGCTAAGGACATTTGCAATACCACTTTAATGGCGAAAGGGGGAGAGCCGGGTGTGAGACCTCAGCCTTCCAGGACATGTCAGGTCTTTCACAGGAACTGTTTTAATTGCGACCAAAATGTCTGTTAGTGAAGTGTCCCTTAGGCACGTATTGTATCCATTATGGCTGAAAACCTGGCTGAAAATGTAGGATTTCCTGTGAATGTCATGATTGAGAGGTTGTCATAATTTACACGCCGTCATATTCATTATGCTAACGGCCACCGCATCGGCTACATGTAATGTCATATGGCTTCATCTGCCAGACAGACAGACATTCGGCTGAAAGTTATTCTGCATCGCAACAAACTTGTGTTAAAATCCAGAATAGAAAAGACAGCTGGTGTTGTTTGTCACCTTGCATGGAAAATTTCTCAATATATTCAAAATTGTGAACGTTGAGTAAAAACAAATGTCAGTAAATTCCACGAATTTAATTTAAATCCTCACTTAGATCTTGTCATCACCCCTATTTATGTGGACCGACTGGAACACCGAAGATGGCATCGGCCCCAAAAGCGGTAGCAGATGGCCCGTGGGGCATGTTAGCCAGATTTAAAACTCATAAAGAAGTGACACCCACAAATAAATTTGGACAGTGTAGCCTTAACATCTGAGAACACTGTTTAACTCATCCCATCTCAGGAAGTTTTCACACTTCACACTTCATTAACCTCCCAGGGCACAGATTCCCTGGGAAGTCATGGGGGGGAGAAAATGCTTGTCTTTTTCATACAAATCACCGCCAAGCGGTAAGCCCCCAATGACAGCATTTACATGCGCGCAGTATTCCAGATAATAGCCGATATTCCGGCTACGGTGCGATTCGGGAAATGCTATTCATGTGCAACTTCGACTCTCGATCACAAATATCCCAAAAACCACAGTGGCAATTTAAAAAAAACTAAATTTATTGGGATAAAATAAAGTCTACTTGCGTCACGTATCTCGGATTAAAGTGACATATGGCGGCGACCAAAGCAAGTGCAACACTTGTTTTCTCATTCGTACCTGTGCGTAAAAAACAATTTCTACATGTTCCAACGCACGAACAATTAGAGTGGGTTATTTTAGTGTTCCGATTAATTCCACAAGTCCTTGCCTCACAGCACATCAGCTTTCATGAATACATTTATTTCAAAAGAGATTAGATGTTTTGTTTGTTCTTCATCATTAGCTGCTGACGTATCTTAAAATACTTTAAAAGATGTCGCACCTTTACTGATGATGATTAAATGCAATGTATTACTTCAGTTTGTTTGTTTGATTACCTTTTTTTGAGGTGATAATTATAAGGCACCATCGTGGATCCCATTTTGAAAGGTTAAAATATTTAATAACGATAATTAACTGAAGCACATGGGGTTAGTTGGAGGGTCAAAATTAAATAAAAATGAAATGCTTAAAAATAACCACGTCTTAATTGATTCCAGCGCACAATACTGATGAAAGTAAACATTATGTGCTTGTCGGTTTGATGCACAGTGTCACACTTTTGTTATATTTTGCATCGGACATTAAAACCACAGCATCTCTCTAGGAAAGAGAAATGCTTCAAGAAGACTTCAAAAGCAAATGTCACAAATGTAATCATATCTCTAGACCGAGGTGCACCGTCCCTACAAGATAGGATAAAGGTGGAGGTGATGGTGAGTGTGGCTCAGCCTGAGATAACTTACGGCAAGCCTCTTGGACCTCAGACGTTTTGTGACATTGTTTTGTCAGCAAATTAACTTTTGGAAGCTATTCCCCAAAAAGATATTCTGTTTACATTGTGCACTGCAGATGCATCCGCATTTATTAGGGACGAAAGGCGGTTCCCATCTCCGCTTGTGTTTCACTTCATTTGGGACAACTGAGTAAACAGAAACAAGCATGAGACCAAGACTTTGGTTTGCAAACAGGCAGACGAAACAATGAATATCTTTTTATATCCATTTGCTGCGGTTACTGGTGACCACTGTGGGCTAGTCTGGCTTTCTACGTTTCTGTGTTGCTGTGCATGTACACAGAAAAGTGGATCTGCAAAACCACAACGGCATTCTCAACTCTGGCAGTGAGCTCAGCTGGAGAGCTTTTTCAAATGAGCCTGTGTTAGATGTCACACACAAACACACACACACACACCACACACACATGAAAAGATCCCATCAAAATGCACCTTTCTGGAATACAACTTGCTAAACTTGGACCAAGTGCTCTTCAAACGGCATCTTTTCCAAACTTTCTTCACCCGACTGTAGTCAATACGTTGCTCCCCCGTTGCACCATGGTGAGCTGCTGCAGGAAGTCCACATGCAACGCCGCTCAGCAGCAGTTGTCCCCTTCTTCCTTGGATCACAGCGATGTCCTGTCTTGGATGATGCTTCGGTAAGCCTGTGGGACGCGGTTATTGAACAAGACGTTGTTTCACTCTCCCAAAGCTTTCAAGCAGCAGCTGAGGACGTTCTTGGGGGTCCCTGTTCGGAGCTGCGGTGCACAAACCCCGGTGGTGATTCACATTGATCCAAGCAGGACAGACTCAAAGAAATGTTAGGCTTATCGAACGATGACATCCTTTACCAGGACCTCAAGCCCCACCTGGATGCACTAATTTGCCCAATGCTACGGACGACATGCTACTTCCTGTTTGGACCGACCAATGGCAGGAGCAGAAAAACTCCAGGAACACATGACAAATAAGGCGTATTTAGCACCATTCTTCATGGCTTGTTGAAGGCTTTGCTTTAGCGTCTTGCACAGGTCTAATCAGCTCAATGGCCACTGTGTCACAGACCTATTTTTCCACCTCGTAGAGATGAGAAATACGCTGCAGCCTTAGCTGGCCATCACGTACCAAACCAAACCGTTTAGGAGCAACGCCGTTTGAATTGTATTATTTGAGAAACTAATGTGAAAAAGGAAACTGGTGTGCATCAAATTTTAAAATGTTGCACCAACAAGAGTGAAGAAGCCGTCCAAAGGCTCTGAATACTTCCTTTGTAATGGATAATAGTTGGTCTATTAACCTCCATGTGAGAGATCAGAACTAAATGCACACCAAGGTTTTATTCTAAATGGTTACAACCACTTTTCTTCAGAAACAGCATAACCAGAGAAGGTAATTGGTCTATATACAAATATTTTGCCATATTGACTGTGTTTGAAACAGTATCGATGTGCTTGTAAGTCAATTCAAAACAATATTCACATGACTGAAAGCATCATGAAGGGGCCGTCATGTTTACTGTGTGCTAACCATAAGCTAATGCTCACTATGCTCCACATCTGTCGCATCTATCGACAGTTACCGCTTAAATATCTGTGTTACCTTGGTCCGTTTGCCGCTTTGTCTTCGTCTGTGTGAAGGTTGTAGAAGATCTTTTATTTGCAAGACTTGTTGAAGCACTTTACTGCAGAAAGTACCGAAGCTACCAGAACGGGAGGGAAATACATCCCATACTGTTTTTCAGTTTTCTTCTATTTCTCATTTGTGCATAAATGTAGACTGATGTTGAGTCAGCGTGCAAGCTTCTTAAGTTGCATCCTGATTTGGGAGCTGACGTGTGCCGTCAAAAGTGTTTCTCAAACTATTACGTGAAGTACTTTCATATTGTGTTATGTGGATTTTTGATATGATCTCTTTTACGCGGCTTTTTGAAAGAAAGTAGTTGTCGAGTTTATGTACTAAAGATTCCTCTGACGTGTACGAAGAGGAACTCTCTTATCCTCAAACCACTGAGACACTTTTAACTCTGCTTTTTCTAGTACTCGTTTTTGTCCCTTGGATTGTAAGAAGCTAAATGGCACTTTCATAAGGAGGCTGGAAAGATGGAAACAGGTGTGACCATTCTGAAAAAGTCACCTCTCACATCACAGAGAGATGAAAGGGCTGTTATTGGTAAGAGGAGCCTAATATCTACTCCTTCCCTACAGCTATTTCATAACAATGTGGAGCCGGCCTAATGCACATATGAGCATTAATGTCAAAGACTTCTATTTTTATAGAAAGGAAAATGATTTTTTTATTGCATTTCAGGAAACTGACTGCACCTTCTCAGTCTTCTACATTGAGGAACTTTCAAGTAAAAAGTCTCATAGAATGTTTGATTGGTCACCGAGGGACATATTCATTTGTATTACCTCAATGTGTTGCTCAAACTTTTACGTTTGCAATCTGGGAAGAAGAGATTTCTTAAAGATGTGAATCCACTAATGATGGGTGTCCGACTCTCAAGCGAGTGTAAAAGATAAACGTTTGCCCTTTTGCAAATATTTATCTCCGTGTGCAGCACGAGCTCTCCAGCTGTTTGCTCATTACTTTTAGATTTTCCATTTTGTCTTGTCGGTCACATTTTTCATATCAAAAGTAATGTGTGAATCTGATGTTCCATATGGTCCAACACAGCAGCCTTCATGTTGTGAAAATGCCCTCATTAGCAAAAGAGTGATTTGTGTTACTTGGAAGAATATCAGTTGAAATACAGAATGCTGATATTTATATTGTCATTAGAAAGAATTGTCAAGACTGTCAATACATTCTCACAGACCAACGATCTGATACAACTAAAAAAGCCCATTTTTAGTGTAAATGCATTGGGAATTTCTTTTAGATAATTAGGTCATGAAAACAACAATTTAAGGAAAATTAAAACCACTTAGAGTTGTCATGTTTTACCATGACAGCAGCATTTTGCTTCACGTTCTCATATTTGATCATTTTATTTGTTTTTAATATTTTGGAAGTTAAGCAGTGTGGACATCATCAAGTTAAAAATAAGCTTTTCTTGAGAAACAATAAAGCAGATCTCACTTAATCAAATGCATATGACCCTGTGCCTTTTTCATGTTTCTTTAAATTCACTAGAATTTCAGTTGGTTTTTTTCCTCAAAGAAATCTGTGCCGTAAGTGTTCAAGTGGTATTAACTCAATTTTGATTAGGAGGGATTTTTTTTTTTTTTGCAAAATACTTCAAGATAATTAAAATTATTTTAAGGATCGTCCAGAAATCAATGCAGATGGTAATGTCAAGCTTATCCCAGGTATGCTCGAGAAAGATAAGAGTGATTAAATCCACCGGCGCATTAATGAGTATGTAGATGTGAAATAATCCTAAAAGGCAGGGTTGCTGCAGGAGAAGCCAAATGTCAAGTGGCATTTTACTTCATGCACACTCAAAAATAGAGGTACCAGTTTGTACCTAAATCGGTACAAATGCTTGTCGCAGGGGAGGTACCCTTTTGAGAGACAATTGTGTACCTTTCAGTCCTGGTCCATTTATGTACCTTATCAAATTGTACCAGTTCAAGTACAGTTGTGTACCCTGCAAGACATAAATGTACCTTTAATCTATAAGGTATAGCAATGTACCTCATTGAAAGGGTACTTTCCTGTACTTTAAAAGGGTACCCCCCAGTGACAAGATATTTGGGACTTTAAGGAGACAAAAATGTACCAGACAATAATTGCTTCTTTACCATTTATTAACATCAATGAAAATGTATGTTTTGAGATAAACATGGCAGCATTTATAGTGTAAACATCTTAATTCATTCAATTCTATATAGCTACATATAAAATCAATTAATGTCAATGCATAACATTACAATATGTAAAGATTGCAGTCACATTAACATGAGGCAGAATACTTCAAAAAGTAACACACATTTAGATAGAACATACTTACACAGAATACCTCAAGGAAACATACAGTCTATCATCGACTAAATATGTGTCGAGAGCTTGATAGTCCAACTGAACTGAGTAAAATCAGTCATTGTCAACTTTGACGTGGTAAGCATGGAAGTGATTGTCATAAGAGCAAGGACCCAAGCAACACCCAAAAAGTCTCAACGTTCAGAATGTACTTAATTTTCAAGAATTTTCGAAAAACATGCCGCCTAAAAGAATACTTGGAAAAAGCATACTGGCAGTTACTCAACCCACAGGTTATGTTGAAATGAGGGTTGTGTGCATGTACAAGTCCAATGTGATGAATCAGTTTTCTAAGAGTAAAGGTCCTCTTTGAGGATTTTGTACACTGATGCAGTCCAGGCATGATCAGCGAAGAAGGTTGACAATTCGAGTTACAGTTACCGGCAGGGATTTGTCTCCATCCCCCGTGATGTTTGCGATGAGCCTCTGGAGAAAGGTCAGTGTCTTTTTCAAGTATCCAGGATATGCCATGTTGAAGACAAAGTACATGCAGAAGGCTGCAATGAAGGCCTCATCCACCGAAGTGCAAGAACAGACCTCAATTCCCTCGACATTGACCACACTCTGGCACTGTCTGGAGAGGGCAAATTTCAACCCTTGTGCTTTCAGTTGAACGGTTGGATATGGAGTTTGAGGATTTTTCTGCATAAGAGAAAAGAATGTTAGCATACATAACAAGATCAATATGATTAAGCATGCACAGTGATCTAAAAGAACATTAACTTATGGCTAGTGGCTATGCAGGACACCAGGTATTTACCTGTCCAAGCATAATGAAATCCTCAATCTTCTCCTTGAATATGGATGGCAAGAGGAGGAGTCCACCCCTGAAGTCAATTCCTAGGTCATAAAGATTTTACAATTTTAATATTTCAAGAAATGTTGGTTGACACGAATAACCTGTAAATTCCAAGACAGGCTACCGCATGTTACTTCAGGTTCAGTACAATAAACTAAAATGTATTAGCTTTTAAAATGCATGTGAGAAATAAACAAATTAAACATCATCAAGATAATGTTGCATTATACACCCACTATGTGCCACAGATTAACAATGCAGTACCAGTTCAGTGGACTGCACACAACTGACACAATGATGGAGCAAAATTAACTAGTTATATGTGCTCAAATCAGTACCTTTAATATCCTCAGCCAAGGCATCCGCTCTTGCTTCCATGTATAGTTTTTTCAGTGGCGAATCCTTGACAAGTTTCAGCATATTTGGGAGAATAGATGTGAAGTTCTCACTGATGCGGTGGCATATGTTGACTGGAGAAGGGTGCATGGCATCAACCTCATCGCACAACTGAGATTTAAAAAAAACAAACAGGGGAAAGAAAGGCATAGGAGGAACGGTGTAGTGGCAGCCAGGACAGATGCAGTAAAATCTTACAAATGGAAATTAATTACAACTGTAGGAGAAGTCTATATGAACCTTTTTTCAGAATTTCTGTTAAGTGTTAATATATAGACCGGGAGCAATTTAAAGCACTGACTGTGGCTGAAGTTGGCAGCAGCTTAATTGTTCTTACCCCAGCGGATGTTCTTAGGAATGGATATCTCCTCAACAGATCTTCAGTTGACATTCCTTCTGCTATTTCTCGGCGTCTCCATGCAAAGGTTTTCATCATGCGGTCTTTCACCAGATTCATGTCGGGATGCAACTTTCTGTATTGCTCAAGCAGTACCTTGATATGAGCCTCAACAGAGGTCGCATCCTCCCCCACAATGCATGATTCCTTTATCAAAACAGATATCACTGGTTAGAGATCATATGTACACAATATAACAATGTGATCTTGCCTTAGCTTTTGTGAGATTGAGGGGACTTACTAGAGATGGCTTCAGTCG
This sequence comes from Gasterosteus aculeatus, assembly GCF_964276395.1. NCBI lineage: Eukaryota > Metazoa > Chordata > Actinopteri > Perciformes > Gasterosteidae > Gasterosteus > Gasterosteus aculeatus. Next base: position 15,788,615 of record NC_135699.1, on the reverse strand, counting down.
TTTTGGACATGTGGATGTAGATTCTTCTGGGGTCTTCAGTGATCTTGCTTGCCGAAACTTTTCTTTGACCCGTTTTACTTCCTCATTGTTGATTAGTGGAGCCCGTTCTGTTTTGAATTTTCTCTTGAGTTGGCTGTGCCAGGTATGCTGGTTGTTCCAAACAGATATCATGAAAGTTAATTATGCATACTTCTGTAAATCTAAAATCTGTTCAAATTAGAGACCAAAGGAGAGGTACTTACATAACCATTCCCGTGTACATCCCTTAAGAAAGGGTACTTCCCAATTAACGCTTTAACGACCTGAACGTAGTCCGAGTTGGTTGGATACCTGTCTCAAACAATGACAAAACAAACTACATTACCATATTACGGTGAATAAGAGACTGCAGGAGAAAATTTTAATATCACTTTCTACCTGTTTAAATGTATGCTTGTTGAACAGGTGTAGGGATAAAGTATTGGTATTTACTTGCAAAGGTTTAATTACATTTATAGTAACAAGTGTAGTTGTCATCAACTCGAGTAAAATGTTATATTCACTGCACGTGGTTCACTGACTTCACTCCGTGCACGTGTTATTGAGTGGGTGTGTGCCGGGGTGACAAGTTTGCATGCGTGCATCTGGTGAAAAATTATAAAAACTGTACATATTACATTTTATGTTTTGTATGATAATTGGAAAAGAACACTTACATTGTACACTGTGACAGCATGTCATACAGATTCCCAATTATTTTGTTACGGTACTTTTGTTCCTTGTGGACCGGTTCTTTAGCATCTAAGCGGCTCTGGACATCTTGTGGGAATTGTGGAATGGAAATGACTGCAGGCAGTCTGTGGCAAGTAGATTCCAACCTGCAATACAGCAGAAGAACAGCATTATCAGATTAGGACAACACCACCTCAATGCAAGATAAAAATAGAAAAAGAAATGGTGAAAAATATAGCCTAATTAATACATTACCACCTCTGGTTTGCTGGGGACACAGAAGCTTCACATGTTTGTTGTTCTGGGTTGACCACTTCCAAAGTAACGGTGACCTCCTTGTTGCGGTGTGTGAAGTCTCTAAATTTTAGCTGCTTTTTGAAAGACTTGTCAAAGAGATATGCAATCATATTTTCTGTGAGTCCGCAGTCTACGGTCTCTCCATCCACATCATTGTCTGAAATATAAATGAAAAAGCTATTAAAAGAAGCACTGAAACTCTGGACATACAGATAGTGACTGATGCAATTCATAAAAAAACAACCTTTTTTGCAACTCGCTGTAATGTGGTTTGTAAATAAAGTTTTTAAAAAAACTGTATATAATCATTATATCTCATTATACAGAAATGTTTAGTATGTTATTTTTCTACTTCTCATTATCATCATTGATTATTAATAATAGTGTTTAAAGTGAGCCTTTTATGTTCAACAGAAAAATACATCATACAAACGGCAACTTTTGCAGCCTTGTCAGTCTGATGGCGAGTTATCACCTTTGTCATCACTAACATACTGTTAATAATCAAAGCTCTGAGGCTTTACATTTGTTCTATATGTTAGAAAACAAGATGTCAGCATCAAGCTATAATCAGGCTACATTCATGATTTTGTACAGTCAAACTAACCAAAAACTTCTTATTGATCATCATTATAACGTTTCAGGATTTCAGTTTCCTGTAACCATGGTAACTCACGGTGCCAGTGGGGAGGGAGGGACGCGGAATGAAGCTGTTTACAGACACACCCCAAAGTGCAGACTATAGTTGTTATTTCACACATGTAGCACACAGCTGGATACTCTTTGTGTCAGACGAGTTCTCACGTGTTGACTAAAGTCAAAAACTAACGTACGTGGCACCGCGACGAGTCCTTGTAAATACAAGTGCAAGGTTTCCAGCCTGCTTCAGATAATGCTGCGTTTACTGACTAATTATTAAAAACCAGGATGTGTTGCGTGAACTATCTTAAGCCACTCAGCACTAATATCCCCGCACATTGCTGTGTGTTGCGTTAAACGTAAGATAAAAGGTTGCTACTGGGAGAGAAAATGAATTAAGCCAATTCAAAATATATATGTTTTCCTTTAACATGTTTTTACCACCAACTGTGATATACATGTTTTGTCAGAATAAAAATGGAAACATGAATAAATAAACACCAAGTAAGAAACACTAGTGAATAAGATAAATAACTTCAGAGTGTATTCGCGGGCTTGGGTGATTTCTTTTGTTTGTTGGAGCTTTGAGCGGGAGACCGTGTACCTTTGCTAGCTTGACATTAGCATGGCTAATAACGTTAGCCGACTTAACTATTTGAGCAAACTAGCTAATATTTTCAATAACTTTACTTACTACCTACGTATTTGGCAGTTCAAGATACAGTATTGTCTAGCTTAGCTACAGTAGCGTTAAGTGAATTAACGTTAGTGACTGTAATATCAGAACCAGCTTAGCTAGCTAGCTAGCTACTGATACCAATGATTTGATGTTAGCTAGAAACGTCTTTGATAGTTATGAAGTTCAAACTTCACTTACCTCTAAATTTCTGAGCCTCCTCTTCTGAAATTTGGATTCCTCCTTCCACCACCAACTTTTGTAAAAGTTCCTCCGTGGACAGCCCCCTGAGTGACATAGCTACTGAATGAACAGTTGAATCGTGAACGCACACTTTTCTTTTTTTTTGTGAACTGACTCCTGTCTGTCCTGCGCGGCACTAGTTTGACGTCTCTGGTATTAGTGCGCCGTTGTTGCTTGACAACCAGTGTGCTACCTTGGGGAACTATATTTTGGCAGAAGAATTAGGATTTGTTTTCAGTAAATAATCACATTTTATGTTACTAGGTTGTCTACAGCCACCATTTTAGTAACCGTTTAATAAAAGCTCACCAACCGTGATTTACAGTGATTTTAGAAGACTAGTTCAGGTGGGTAATTAGAACCATTTATCTGCACAGGAAATTATTTGTCTGTCTTCAGAAATGCAGGGACAATTTATTGAGCTGAACAGGGATGGCAGGTTGAAGCATCTTTTTGCCACTTGTTCTCTTGTGATCTTCTGGGTGGCACTGATGAGGGAATATCCGGATACGGCCTTAAAACTTCTCCTTCATTTTGCCTCCACATACTTGTGTGAGGGAGGCTTTTCCAAACTAACAGAGCTCAAAACAAGAACACCACGTTCAAATGAGGCTGTAAATCCAAAACTGAGCTGAAAAGAGATTTGTAGAAGAAAATAGTCTCATGCTTCACATTGAGCTAAAACTAAATGTTGCCAATAATAAAAGGCTAACAACAATATAACAATAATAATAATAGTTCTAAATACCTCAACTATAACTACTAATAGGCCTATAATACTACAATTACTTTGAATACTGCATGTACCCCTTCAAATGGTACAAATTTGTTCTTTCTTTTGCTTTAAGTCACTTTGTACCCTTTCTGTTAGTCAAAAGGTACACTTATGACCTCTTAAAGACCAATACTGTATTATTGAGGGAACATTCTTCAAAAGTGTACCCATAAGTACAAAACTGTTCTTCTCTCGTACCTCTATTTTTGTGTGTGTGGAGGGGCCTTTTAAAAATGGGACACGGTTCTTTCTTATCCAAACTGAGCCCTCGGAGCCTCCAAGATCTCTCACAGCAACACGGAGCGCACAAGAGGAGAGACGGGATCTGTGCCGAGAACACGCGCTGTCCGTCTGAGGTGATTTAAGCATGAAACTAGTGGACGTGGAAAAAGATACATAGACAGAGAATACAATATTTATGTATGTATATATATAGTTCCCTTATATATAGTTCTATTCTCAATCAACAGAAATATTGCAAATTGTTTTCGTATTTACGTTCACTTCGGGCTCCACCTTTTTTTTTCAACAGAAATCTCGAATTTAAAACGCCAAATTAGAAAATGTCTGCAATATCAGGATCTCTCTTAATTTAGAAAACGCACTCACGTCGCGGTTTGCACGGACATAATATGGAAAACAAGCCGGTGTAATGTCTGGAATGGAGGCATTTGGTTCGTCATTTAGCCCGAAAATGAGAGGCTTATTTCTGAAGACGCTGATTTCGGTGGCAGCTCGAACGCAGCAAATGAGACCCTTAATATCACGGCCTTAATTAATTGCGCAAATTTGTTTCTATTAAATAAAACTAACACATACTGAGGAAAAACTCCATTAGCCTTAATTAAGCTTGATATCCTAATTTAGGGAGTGTGCGGTTGAAAACAAGCCGTTTTGGTGGGGGTTTCTTCTCTGTCTTCCTCCGATAGTGGAAAGCCTAGCAGCTCTCTGCCTTTGGGCTGCTTTTCCTCCTTTGAGAGTTGGAAATGAGAAATGGAAATGGAAATACCAGGAGGTGCTAAATTAGCTGCCTGATCTGCACTTATTGCCGCATACAGGCCCCTATTACTTTGCCAATCTGTGCCTCTATTTTAGCATTCCAGGCATGGAGAAGCTCCGAGATAGCAGATTTATCAAATGGGAAAATGAATGCATGATGATCAGTTAAATTGAAAATCAGCGTCTGCATGACAGCCCGACCTGACACCTCCGTAATTAGAAAGAAAAATGATGGCGTCCGATGCATAATAGAGCAAAAACAATTTACACTCTCCCATAATGATCCGGCGTTCAAATTGAAAATTTCTCTGGGTATAAATTGAATTCATAAAGTATGATTCATGGGCGACACATCTCCTGCAGGCTGCCTGGGCATATCGATTGATAGTTTGTCTTGAACCACGCGGCGTGCAGCTCTCAGGCAAGAAAAGCTTAACTACTTAAGCAAATCGCTAATTTCACCTTAAGGCCACCAATGTGCAGCCAGCGATACTCCTATTCAGTGTGCTAATGAATTATGGATGAACTGGGCATACGTCCCAAATAGCCTAAGAGTAGCAAGGAAAAATACACACCGGATAAATCTCAGGGGTTATTTCAAATTGGCCCTGGTTATCCCACAATTTAGTCAGTAAACCTTGTATTTCTGGGGTTCGAAGGAATTGTGTCACAATATTCCCACTTGAATGGCGGAAACATTTCGGATGATGGGAACACTAAAATACAACGTGCGATTGGTTTAATTTAAAATGTCTTTGTAAGCTCACTGGTGAAATACGATGGAAAATCAAGGCGATGGAATGAAAGAGGAAATAAGTAAATATCCCGTTTTGAAAAGGCTCCCGGCACATATGAGCAGCACGCAGAAACAGAGGATGCACCTCTAACCCGCGGCCCCATGCAGGCCGTAATCTGCAGCATGCCCCCCCCCCCCCCCCCCCCCCCCCTCCAAACCCCCAACCTAATAAGACATTGCTTCCTAGAGCAAACAGCTGCATGGGTCGAAATTTATGTAAATATTTTGAAAGGGACACTGGCTCAGAAATTCATTTGCACCGCCTCAGACGTAAAGCTCACCCCACTGATTATTTTCAATTTATTTGCAAATCAAGACCCAATGAGAACACTAAAGGGCGGTGAGCGTGCCAGAGCTGGGCCGGGTGGGCTTTTTCTCGTTGTTTTAAGATGATTATTATATTTTTTTCTTCTTATGTTATTACACCACATGGAGCCTTGACATTTCTTCCTTTTGGGTCGACGTGACGCGGTGGTCACCACAGCTAATCTCGCGAAAGGGGAGCAGATGTCCCGGGTCCCGCGTGGCTTCCCTGGGGACCGCCAACCCTATTAGAACAAATGTGTTCTGCTGTTGTAAATAGGCACGTTTGCCTGGGCCCGTCCTATTACAGCCGACGCGTGATCAATAGGCTGATAACACCGAAACATCAATGTAAAGCGACAGAACAATGAGGGATATCATCGAACATCTATCTTAATATAGCGCCGCTACAAGGGGCCCCGACAAAGTGGAGAGAGAGGGGTGGGGGGTTGGCGGGGGGCGGGGGGGGGGGGAATAAAAAAGCTCATGAAAATGCCTCCCCACGACTCCCCATCTCCTATCCAATATGCACAAACACACACACACACTCCCAGCTGCCGGGGCTATTATTTTCCTATTTCAATTTGACACCCAGGCCTTTTCATGCTAATTCTATTATTCTTGGAAGTTTATGTGATTTCATATCACTAGAAATCGGTAATGTATTATAACCCCCTTTGAGCTAAAATAAACTGAATCCCCCTGCAGTAGCCACCGGGAAAATAATTACTTTCATATCAAAACTCTGCAGGAGTCGAGCGGGTCCTTTTTGCCTCCGGCTCGTAACCTCATTTCAGTGGGGGCTTATAGATGAATAAATTTGTTAAGGCAATATACAAAGTACAACATGAGATTTCTTAAGGAAGCCCTTCCTACTGTAGGCTACTGTAGTCCTGCACTGCGTGCACTGCTATTTAAGGTCTCACACGGTTTGAGGTGCTTGTATACAATAGATTTATTTAAGAAAAACCTTACATATATAAATAGTATAATACCTTTTTACAGCTCTTGAGGATTTTGTTGGACTCCTGTTGTTGGTGTTGTTGTTTTTCCCCCCGACAAGTTATCACACATTAAAGGATATCTAGAGATTCCTCACACACGCACGCGCACACTCAGAGAGAGAGAGAGAGAGAGAGAGAGAGAGAGAGAGAGAGAGAGAGAGAGAGAGAGAGAACATTGTCAAAATAAGTGCAGTGGGGGAACCTAGATTAGTTGCAAAGATGTGGTTTCTGGTTAAGCTTTGGCCTAATGAAAGGTGTCGTTTAGAGGCCACATCAGCGCGATTCGGCCCCCACTGGATGGTTTATTCCATGTCGACATCTTCTTTACAGTCTGTCTTTGTTTGCGCCGGACTGTCACCGGGGAGCCTCTCCGGGTCCTCGGGCTGCTCCTTGATCTCTAAATGCTCTTTTCTGTCTGCGTCGACAGGCCGAGCGAGGTGCGCGCCGTGTTCGCTGCAAATCGCGGGGGTCTGGCTGCCTTTGCCAGCGGGGAAGGCGGCCCTGGGCGGGCTGGTGTGCGGTGAACGCGTCTCGTCCTCCGACCCCACCGGCCGCGTTCGCGGCGCGTCTGCGCGCTCCGGCGAGCCGCTCCTACATCCCGCGGAGCCGCCGCCGCCGCCGCCGCCGCAGCGCGCGCCGGGCTGGTTCCTCTCCGCCGGGGGGTCGCTGGCGCAGTGAGCCGCCGCCGCCGCCGTGGTGGGGGTGGTGGTGGTGGTCTTCAGGGCAGTTTGTGGGACAATGAATCCGAGCGGCTGCGTGATGGGATAGAGCAGGAAGTGTCCTTTCCCTATCAAAGGCCTGGAGGGGGGTAAGGCCGCGGGGTTGCGTCGGGGCCTGGAGTCCGACAGGAGGCTCTCGACGCTGAAAGGGTTGAGTTTCTGCGCGCCGGAGGCGCTGTTGATGTTGTTGTTGTTGTTGTTGTTGTTGTGGGTGTTGTTGGAGCACAGGCTCGGCCGGTGGCTGGCGTCGGGCGAGTCCGGCTCGGATCCGCCAGCCTCCCGGTCCAGGTGTCTTTGGTTGTGGTTCTGGGTCTGCAGCGGGTGAGGTGTTTGGTCGCAGGTCGACTGCGTGTGCTTCCCCACCACGGGGTCAAAAGGCGGGCCCGTGTGGTCACTGTCGGTCACGTGCGACACCCCGCTGTCGCTGTCCGATCCCGGGGTGTGAAATAAATCCCCGGCGGCGAGCCTGTTCTGGGACTTGAGCAGCCGGCGCTCCTGCTTGCGCTTCTTCTTCTCCATGCGGTCCAGCTCTCTGCGGGCGATCTCGTCCGGGTCCATGGGCTCCCCGCTGCAGGTGGTCGGGTGGGCGTTGTGAGCAGGTCGACCCGGGCCTTTCTTTGTGTTCTCCTTTTTCCTCCACTTGGCTCTGCGGTTCTGAAACCACACCTGCACAGAGAAGAGGAAACGTGTGTGTTGTTGTGTCGCGGGGGGGTAATAGGGCCAAAAAGGGTCAGTGTTTTAACAATACGGTACTTTAGCGAATAGCGAGGCTGCACCTTGCTCTGCCTCCCATGGAAGCCTTTAATTAGGCCTTTGATTACAAAGCTGTGCACAGACCAAATTATGCTGAAGATTAACAAAAGGAGCTTTGCCATTAAGTTCAAGTATAGTTCAGGTTTACAGGTCAAACACTTAAAAAAATTGTTATGTAAACCAAATTAAGCACTTAATATTTTTCTTTTTATTTCTATTTGCTATTTTCATCAACAATAATATTATTCCTCGATGTAAAACGGTAGGTTGGGAAATTCATAATTTAGGTCAGAATAAACTGAACAGATTTGGATTTTTTTTTGGTATTTAAGATTGTTAATTTATTTGACAAATAAAACGTCAAGATCTGCGAAAAAATAACCTCGTTAAAAATGAAGGTGTAATTAAAATTGATTTATTCGGCTAACATAACCCATGAAAGGTCAAACAACACACATCCATCTAGTCGGTCTTTTTGGTTAGTATTTTTATTATTATTTTAACAAGGTGCACCTTATGACCCCTAAATGTATTATTGAAGGGTTGTTTTTTTCAGCAATTGAAACAGTCAGCCTTTGTCACGCACCAATAATAAACAAAGGAATAACGAAACAACACGCGCACACACGCTTCACGTGATACATGAGGTACAACAAAACAAATATTTACCTGAACCCTTGATTCTATCAGGTCCAATCGAAGCGCCAGGGCCTCCCTCATGAACACGTCGGGATAGTGGCTCTCGTTAAAAGCCTTTTCTAATTCCTCCAGCTGCCAACCGGTGAAATTTGTGCGTGTTCTCCGTCTCTTGCAACCGGGACTGTCTTTGTCCGGGTCCCCCGAGTCTTCACAGCCGAATGAGAATAAAACGTAAACAGAAACACAGCCATGCGTTATTATTTTTTTTGTTGTTGTCGTACAGCCACATTTCAACACAAAACCCAACAGGAGCACGTCCGTGCGATGCACGCGGCGTTTGGTCCTGCAAAAACTTCTAACACCATCTGCTCCCGGTGTTTCCCGACTGGACCGGGAACATTTTTGGGCAGAAGGAAACCTAGCGAGGAATGCTCACGCGCCTCGGCGTGCCCTTTAAAAACACACGCACACACACACACACGCACACGCACACGCACACAGCACCGACAACTCGCGCCGCAGCATCCCGCCTTTGTGTCCCTCCGTTCCGGTGTGAACAGCCGCGTTGTGCAGCGTGCGTGACGCGGCTCACCTGTCAGCTTGTACTGCTGATTGTCTCCGTTCATCCCGCAGCCCGAAGACAGCAGCGGGTTGGAACTGCCCACCGACGCCGCGCACGAGCCATTGAGTAATCCGTCTATCGAGAAGGGGACCGCGGACGCGGACTGAAGTTGGTGCCCGGCTAATTCGTAGACGTGATGGTGGCTCAGGTGGTACGGGAAGCCCACCATCCCGCCGAGTGAGCCTCCGAACTGGGCGTGAGGTGGATCCAGTATCCTGCTGTCCATCATCCCGCGGGCAGAAGGGAACGACGTCTGGAGGCCGGCGAGGGGGGTTTAAAAAGCATGCAGTGAGCGTGGCCAACGGGTAGGGGGACATGATGTGAAGGGAGGGATGAGGTGTACTTTATCCACATGAACCTCCCAATAATTAGCCCGGGCTCTGGGAGTATGAGACCCAATGAGAAGCGGTAATGCACGCTGACGTCAGAGACGCGCTCTGCAAACGCTCCTCGTATCGATTGCTAATTAAAGCTGACATCCACCTCAATAAACAATATCAGAGCTGTCACAACAAGACAGGGGGGCTTTGATAAGAACTACATCGCGACTACACGGGGGACCCAGCGGGAGGAAGGGCTCACTGCAGCCCGGGAAGGAAGGGCTGCAGGCGGATAGGTTCGGCCAGAGGCTCCCGGACTTCTTGCCGCAAATATGTGAATGTGAAATATCACACTTGAAGCCATAGCTTTTAATACCAATTATTATTAATATATAGGCTAATGCAGTCTATTGGCGTTTATATTTGCACACCTCGTGGGGAGGTGACAGAAAAAAAGGGAAAACTAATAACCGTGTTTAATATTTATTCCTCAGGTTCAGACAACCTTCTTTTGGCTGCGGGTCCTTGAGCCACCTTTTGGAAGCCAGTGAGTTAAGATTAACCTCACCGTGTCGCATATGGATCATCATTTAAATGCATTAAAGCGTCGCAACCTGACAGGTCCACGTGCAGTGCATAAAACTAATATTGCAATGGTGAATTTATGGGTGTATTTAAATGGAGCTGAGGATGCTGTTACAAGGCTGCAGTTACGACCAACGTCGTGTCGTGAACACGACATACGAGTCAAATAAAGGAACTACTAAAAGAACAATATGACAACTAAACAGTCATATGCATTACACGCCATCCACGACCTTTCCCCTCAGGAAACTAGATTGGAAAGCTCCTCCACTTGTGCAACCCTGCACTCAATATGTGACTAACCCTATCTGCTCATTAGGTTTTCAAATAATGAATTCGACTTTATTTATCCCGAGCCTGGCGCTGTCATAATGTTAATCAGAGTTGAAATTTCGCACCCCACTCGTTCCCTGACCCTTGGCACCCGGATTGGCATGTTGTAATAACCTGAATCTCTCAACAGAAGCTGCGATAATTGTTACCCTATTAGCATGCAAATTGTTTAATTAATATTATTATGAGGAAGTATATAATCCGCTCGTCACTTGACCCCCAAGCCCAAATAACAAGCCTGCGTATTTCAGTGTGTAGCCCCACGTTTTAATGAACTCCTCAGAAATGATCTCACCCATTTATCCATCTTTCTCTCCAGCAGCTTCCCCTTTCAAGCGTTCCCCTCTTTGTATTTTAACTTTAATTTCAACGCACACGGACAAGATCTTATGAATAATTCCTCCCACTCATTTCTTTTTTTTCTTCTTTCTCTTAACATCTAAAATTCAATAATTGCCTTTCGTTCATTTCCAAGCATATATAGCCTGTCCCCCCCCCCCACCACCCCAACTCGGGCGCACGCAGCAGCTCCATGAAAGGCAGCCCTTGACACAGTCTCCAGAGACGGTGCATTTAAATCCGTTTTTCTACAACCGGGTGACATTGTCAGATTCTAGCTTAATTAACCCGATAATAAGGCGAACAAGGCCACCGTTCAGTCGCGCTGCGGCTCTGCCTTGTTACCTTTTCATAACCGGCCCGTTTGGCAGCTCTTCACAAGCAATGATAATAATACAAACCTATTGTTGTTGTTGGTGGTGGGGTTTTTTTTAGGGGGTGGGGGGTCTAAGGCGTCTATTGCAGCTGGACACACCGTCTTTATTGCATTCATGTCGTGTTGATCTGAATCAATGAGCGCGCGGGGGGGGGGGGGGGGGGGGGGGGCTACAGACTAATTGATTCAACTTTCCATCCGAAGAGATGAATTCCAGGAGGGCTGAGGGATCATGACAGATGCAGCTCAGCTCAGATCAGTGGCTTTCTCTCACCGCGCGGACCTGTAAATAATGGGTCACGTGGCTTCGGCTCAACAAGGAAATGGGCGAACACGAGCTAAAAGCCTAAACATCTGGATTTCCGCTGCAGAAAACTGCGGGAAACAACTTTCTGAAGCACGAAACGTGTGCGTTTGATATTTCACTGCGTGCGGCGGCTTGTCATCTCAAAGCTGAACAACAGGTTACAGACAAAGCTGCTCTGCTGCCATTGGAGATATATTCTGAATGAGGGGGGGGATGACACCTCTGACCTCCAGTTTACACTTATTGTCGGCTCTTGTGGCTTCGTGTCCGCTGTTTATTTTAATCCTTTAGTGGATTGAATGCCGTCCTAATCAATTAAGGGTGCTCTTAATCACTCACCACGTTGGTGAGGATGGAGGATGCAAAGGGGAGGCCTCCACTCGTCCTTCCCTCAGTGGCGACTCTATGCGTTGTTCGTCTGAGTCTCCTGAGAGGATGGAGGAGCTCACCTGACTTCAGAGAAGATAACAGAAGAAGAAGTGGCACCTTAATATAGGTGTTTCATTGCCCCCCCCCCCCCCCCCCCCCCCCCCCCCCCCCCCCCCCCCCCCACCCCCCCTCCGAAGAAGACACAGATCTTATCAAATCGCCATCCAACACTGATGCTTACTTTAGCAGCACAGAATCAAATTCATTTTTAATTAGGCAGGCAAATTAATAGGCAGCAGTTTAGGAGTTTAATTACTCAATTAACTTCACGCACGTTAATTTTTAACTATCTAAATTAGGTTGCACATTATTCGATTTGATGATAATTATAGAATTAAATCTAAATTAATTGTTTTGGATGATTTGGATGAACTAGATGCTATTCCAATTAAACATTAGGGGCAGAAAAAAAGATGGATGCCATTTTAAGCTCGCAAATCCTTTGATTCGATTTTAAGCAAGAAACTCTGCCTCGAAATTTTCCTCTGATCCTACAAATTCTCTCTCCCTCTAATCCCACAATTAAAAGTTTCCTCCCATCTAATTATCTGTAATTGTGCCGCTGTCAAAGTAGAATGGAGAAGTGAAAGCGATTGATTTGGACTTTTAATTCAGTTCATTTCTGATAGAAGAGAAAGTAATTCCCTTCAAATTACCTCATTCAATCCTGACACCCTAATGCCCTTCAAAATCTCTTTTTTTTTTACTCCCCAGCATTTATATATTAAAAATGAAGCCAGAGTGACTAGTGCCTCCTAATAATAATAACCAAACTTCCATTAGAATAATAATTTCATTTCAATTAAAACTGACTTATCACCTTTGCTAAAACGTGCTTAATATGCCGAAAATTATCAATGCTTGAAGGAGCCCAAACTGGGGAGTCTAATTGTAATCAGCAAATCAGAGGTGCTTGTCGCTGCCTTGCCTTCGCAGAGAGGCAGTCTCGGAAATAGAACTAATTTACTCAACTCCCCCGGGAAATCCGCTCAACAGATTAACATTTTCAAAATATAGTAATGATATAATTTGAGAAATGGTGACGCCAATTTGTGAGGAGCCTTTGTGCCGGATAATTTGCATTTTTTCTCCCCCCCCACCCTCCGCCACCGCCTGCATTTCGCCCCCGTTAATTACAGCTCCGCAGATGAAGGGTGTGCTGTTTGACTCAGTGCTTATTATTCAACTTCAATATAATAATTCAACTCTACAGGACTACAAAAAAAAAGTGTAGCCTATATCCGAATTTAAGCCGTCCTCCGTGTAATCCCAAATGGTTCTGGATGGGTGAAAATATGAAGGTGCACATCGGCATAAAGTCTGCCTGTCACTGGGTGTTATTGCGGCTAATGCAGCCGCTGTGACTCTATGGAGGTTTAGAAGAAAGTACAAGTTTCACACAAAAAACAGTTTAAGAAATGAGTAATAAATAAACTCCACTTCCCTACATGTCACCTTCTACAGGTGTGGATGCATGTGCACTGAACAGAACTTTCACAAGACCTACATCCCTAAACTTTGAAAACTAATCCAAGAAATGAGGCTGAAGTTGAGATTAGGCCTGCAGAACAAAGCAAGATCATCCTCAAATATGGACTAGTTGCTCGGCTCGTGCAGTTTGTTCCTGCGGTGAAGTTGGAAGTGGCGGCAGGAGTGACTGTCCTCTGCAGCGAGATATTTACCGCAGAGCTTCACTGCAGCAAAACAAGACAACTTTCTCAAAACCCACAACGACAAAGTGAAGGAAATGCAAACGTCTGAGACGCAGGATCGACTACTGCCGCTCTTAGAAGAAGATATACGGTGCAAGAGATGTATATTTGGAGATTGGTCGACTTTAGCGTCACATTCTGCAGGAGCACAGTCACTCTGTCATCACTCGGGCCTTACAAACATGGCCGCCCCTGGTGTGCCTGCAGACCTTTAGGCCTCCGTGACCTCTTTCTCTGACCAAAGACCTAAAGACCTCCCTCTGTGTGCATGAGAAGACCTGTTGTGCCCTCTAGTGGCCGTTTGCTCCACACTGATTACTCAAACAAGAGTGATGATCTCCACGTCAGGACCACCACTGCAGTGCAGGACGTCGGAGGGGACGAACAAGACATCGGAAACATCTCGTGTTGTCACGCTAGTCAACCTGCTGACCTTTAACCTCCGTCACTGAACTCGGTTTATGCAAATCCATGAAGCGTATTCTTACAAATCGCATACGACAAAATTAAAAAGTATGTCAAACGCTTAAAGAGGTTTTTACTCGTAACGTCAGAAGCACAAAAGTTCAACAAGACCGAAATGTCTTTAAAATGAACCCTGAAAGAGCGTCTGTGCCGGGAAGCAAATACCCGCCAGACGTTCTCTGCACTGCTGAGCGAATCATCTCAAATAACTGATGATCTTTGATTGCAACCCGCGGCACCAGCGAAGAAGAGGCGTGAGGAGCGCCAGCTGTTTTCAGAGTGCTGCCATCTGGACTCAGGTGCTACAGAGCACGAGAGGCGGCTCCGAAGGAGGAATATGGTCTATTAATTACTTTCTATTGAGTTACTTAACAATAATTTGGCTCTTGAGGAGCTGGAATATGCAGCAGAGGGACGGCAACGCTGAAAAAGTCATAACCAGTCTCTTTAAATATGAATTCTGTATACACATTACCACATTTTAATTGATCAAATATGCATCAAGTCTATTTGAATTAATCTAATATCAATTGTCTACTTTGGCCTGTGATGGTTATTATGTATTGAAACACATTAAATATAGACTTTTTTTCCTTCTGATCCCTTTCAAGTGCAGGCATTGTGTATTTTCTTGTTAAAGTGTGAATTAAATGTCATTATTAAAAGAGATCTTGCGTCTCAGAAGAGATGTTTACCGTGTGAGCGTAACACAAGGTGTGGACTGTAGATCTCTGTTCCATCAGCGGGACAACCTGCAGAGACACCGCTCAGCCTCAAGTCCTCGGCTCAGGAACATTCACAGTTTAAGCCATCAGTTTGCGGGTGAATTAGCCCCTGTGCCATCTACAACTATGTTGGGGTCGACCGTACTCCTTTTGGCTCCCTCATCTCAGAGAACAGTCCAAACTCAAATTTAAGAACGTACTTCAAGAACCATTCTCTGTAAATTGTCAAAAGATTGAATGATTGGACTTGAGTTTAAAAAATTGATGTCAAATTGTCATATTGGAATTATAAGGCTCTAGCTCACTTTTTAATAACGCCGAGTCACACACATTTTCATGAATGTTGAATGTTACTTTAGGCTTTTTCAAAGACTCTTTAGCAGTTTAATATTTAAAAAGATAGAAAGCACATTACTGGTTTTCTATCTGGCTCGCCAAATCGTCAATGAAACGTTTATCAGAGCTGCCGACGACCTTCTAGAGGCTTCCAGGCTTAAAGAATTGAATTTATTAGGACTCTTATTAAATCTAAATCAACCCTTAACTGGTGTGCACATTTCAGTTCTGAAAATTTCAAAAGTCATGTATTGCAAATTAGTTAAGGCCATATTCAAAAAAAAATATATATATATATTCCATGAGTACCTGCAGATTCTAACATATTTCTCACACACACACACACACACACACACACCTCACTTTCACCCCCCACTTTGGGGTTTTCTGTGTTGAAAACCCCAAAGTACTTTAAGTATTATTGTAAAATGTGTCTAAATGTCTTAAAATGTGCACATGGCTTGACCTCTGGCCATTGCAAGTAATTTGAATAAAATATTCATATCACGATCCTTGTGTGTGTGATTGCTCGAGATTGTTCACTTTATTTAGAAATCAGCCTTGTTTTGAAGGGGCGACGGTTCCATCGTGAATCTGAACGGTTTATCCTGATACTACCGTCCCAGCTTATCTCACGCTTCGGGCTGTCACGTGTGCTTTGATGATGATTTGACTCATTTAATGTGCTGCAATTCTCCAAGTTGACCGCTTGAGGGAAGCAGACTCTCATCACTCTAAATACACACGTTTGCGTGTGATTTCAGTTTGATGACGCCGTATGAAGACTTCCGCTATTAGCCTTCAAAATAAAATCCGTCGAGTCATGTTTAGATCATTTAGAAATATGGATATTGGTAGAGGGTGGATGGTTGGCAAATGAATATGAAATCAGGTAACCAGTGATTTTTTATAAGAAAATACAAAGCTAAATGTCATGAATTTTCAAAGATGAAAAACTCTCAAATCTTTCCAGACTTTTCTCGACGTGGCTACTGGATCTTTCTAGGCCTCCTTTCTACTGACACGTCTTTAACCGCACCCGGGGTCACGAGTGTTTTCCCATGATGTCAGGTTACGTCACTCTCAGGGAGGAGCGTGCATGACGCGTCATAATTTGAGGAGGACCGACAGCTCAGCGGCTAAAAGGGCGGTGGTGCTCCGCGATCGAACAGCTGTGGAGAAGAGAAGGTATCACCGGTGGTAACCAGGATTATTGCCGCCGTTCTACGACAACACAACAGAACGACATTTGGTGAGTGGAATTCAAACCACCGTTTAGATTTTGCGTTATTAATGATTCGTTATTCTAACGTTAACGAGCAGTTAGCTTAGCTGGCTAATTGTCACTTAACAGTCATCTCAATGTTGAAAACAACAACAACTGGATGATAAATAAGAGGGTTGAGTGTTTATTTCGGGTGCTTTCTCCTCGAGGGCGGTGAAGCAATGTGGGATTTATTTGTATTTATTTGAACCGTTTCACTGTACCTGATTTTAAAGTGTTGCCTTACTGGTTAACACACACACACATGCTATTTGCTAGCATGTCTCTTAATAATCAAGTAACCGTAGTTATCGGGAACTAATAATATTTGAAAACATGACATTATGCTGCTTTACAGTCCTGTCGTGTTGCTGTTACGTTGGTTGTAACGTTCTGTATAACTGAGCTCATCTTCGCTCCTTACGTAACCAACCTAAGCGTATAACGTTTAACGTTACTTAAGTTAGCATGGCCTAGCTAACTTAGCTAGCTAACTTAGTCAGCAAATTCTTTTTGTAGGGAATCGCAACTGCATTTGTTTTGTTTTTTTAATCTAAACCCATTTTAAAAGCCTTTAAAATAGATCGTTAATAACGTATATCAATAAATCATCTTGACAAAATACCGTCAATAAGTTAAAAAAACAAACTAATAGCATCGCCGCGGGTCGCTAGCATGAACACGGATCCCCCTCTTCGGTGTCCTGTCTGCTTTACAAATACTTTTATCTTCCAGGTTGTTTATTTCAAGTTGGGCTCTGATTATTTCTACGTGATGGAGTTTCCGGATTTGGGAGAGCACTGCTCCGAGAACACCTGCAAACGTTTAGGTGAGTCCTGCCTGGGAAAGTCTTTGTTGTTGTTTTTATCCTGATACATTGGATTCGAAACGGAGATTTGAAACTTCTCTTCGTCGCAGATTTTCTACCAATGCGATGTGACGCCTGTGAAGAGATTTTCTGCAAGGACCACATTACCTATGCAAACCATAAATGCACGTCATCCTACAAAAAGGTAATTACACCTTTACACTCCTACGTTGCTGTTCCATTCGGTCATATTACGTCAACTTGAAGAACGCAGTGCTTCATTTACCAGTTAAACCGAGAGGCAACCATCTACCTTTTTTAAAGTTACCTATTCTGAGCTTTGTTTATTGTCTTTTTGTTTTTTTATTAGGATGTCCAGGTCCCAGTTTGTCCTCTGTGCAACATCCCCATTCCCATCAAGAGGGGAGAGATGCCCGACATTAAAGTTGGCGAACACATTGATCGGGATTGCAAATCGGACCCCGCGCAGAGGAAGAGAAAGGTTGATACAAAGCTGAGGTATTTCATGTGAAAACACAAGAGTTTGCATCAAAGCAATAACAACTTTTTCCTTCCAGATTTTCACAAATAAATGTTCTGAAGGAGGCTGTAAGCAGAAGGAAATGATACGAGTTACCTGTGACCAGTGTCATTTAAATTACTGTCTTAAGCACCGGCATCCACTAGACCACGATTGTAAGACTGATGGGAAACCTCTGTCCAAACCAGGGTGGGTACGGTCACGCTCTCCAGGTTATGCCGTCCTTTTCGCCTCAATGTTCTATTAAGAACGGCCGTCTTTTTCGTTTCTAGACACTCTGCTTTAATGAGGGCCCAAGGTACTTCCTCCACCTGCGCCTCAGCTTCATCAGGTTCAAGACACTCTAGACCCGTTTCTAGCGGTGTCAGTGCCAACAGCAGAGGACACAGCACTGGGTAAGCACTTTAACACATTTCAATTCCATGCAGGGAATAGTCTGCGTAATCACTTTTAAAATAGATGCCTAGAAAGTTTTTTTTTCTTCCTTTTTTTCTCAGCACTGCACAACGGATTCCTACTTCCGTTTCAGCACAGAATGTGATTCCACCATCCGCGTCGTTCCAGGCTGGCATGGTATGGGAATTGTTTCATACTACAACACCCGATGAAGTAACGTGAGAAGAAATAAATGTGAACGCGTCTGTTGCTCTGGCGCTGTCGTTGCAGACGGAGGAGCAGGCTCTGCAAAGAGCTCTAGAAATGTCGCTGGCTGAGTCAAGACCTCAGCCGGACCTCACGTGAGTAAACCTCTATCAAAGCAGACCAATGAACAGAGGTCCAGGTTGTTGATGTTTGTTCAGACAGGAACAGGTGTAAATTAGGAAAATGTTTGGGGTTTGTTTTCATGAAGAAAACGATGTTTGAGTCAAATTTACATGAGCCCCTTTCTTAAAAAGAATACAGTGTGTTGCTCACCTAAAGCTAAAGCGCAATCAAGGAAAAGCTCAGATGCGTATCCTTTAAAAACTACCTGCATTTTCTTTAAGTAACTTTCTCCTAAATTCAGTGTCAACACAGAAACGTGACAATAACCTCGCAGCTGATCTCTTTCGCGTTTGTTTCCGCTGACGGATTCTCGGCTTGTCTTTGTTTTTCCAGCCCTCAGGAGCAGGAGGATCAGGCGCTCGCTCAGGCTCTCGCTGCCAGTGAGGAAGAATTCAGGCGTCAGCAGCAGAGACAACAGGTACCCGGAAAGCTTAGGCGTCGGTAGCATGCCGCAAGGAACACGTGGAGGTACACTGTTGTCATGGCAATCAAACACATTTCTGAACTTTCTTTTGTTGGCAGAAGAAAGGCTAGTTTGCTGTTTCTTCCATTTTTAAATCGGTAGATAAGAAGCGTGTGCATCTTTTGTGTCTCACTCCATTTTCTGTGTTTAGGTGAGAGAGTCCAAATCGTCCAACTGCAGCCTTTCTTAATCTCCGACCTCAGTTTGGACTTCAAGCTGTGCGACTCGTCTACTAGAACCTGCACATCTGGAATACAGATATCGGGGATCGATGATTGTTTAATGAAGAAATCCTCTTGGAAGTTGCTGAGCTATCACCCACTTCTACGCTACAAGCACACGCTTTCCCAGCTGGATCTGTGATTTTTACTAAAGCTCTGTACATATTTTATATGCTGATCATGAAACATTATATTACCATATATGGATATTGAATAAATTATTTCAAAGATGGGCCGTGACCTTTGAATTGCTCCATTTATTCAGATTTGAAGACGCACACAAACACCAAGACAATGTGGACAAATCCGTAAGTTCAGAGTTGTGAGGTATATTTTATCACCTTTTCAGCCCTTCTGCAGTCTCTAATTTCAGTGTAATTTCTTAACATCCGCTAAAAAACGGTCGATGTACAAACTGAAAAGGAAACTTGTTGCCGTTTGAACACCAGAGGGCAGCAGCACTGCAGAGCTGCTCAATCCTTCCCAGCAGGCCTTTTGTTGGAGAAGACCTCTGTTATTTTCCCTTCTTGCTGCTTTTCCACCTACTAGATGTTACACTTGTCGCGTACGTCGGTTGGGCTTCTTGACGTGATGTTGTGGAGCGACAGCAACGGGGGCCACTGAGCTGTCGGGACGGCCCCCACAAAGTCCGCTGCTGGGACGTTTTGTTGGACAGCGGTGGACGTGAGTGAAGCGGCCCGACGGCGTTTACATAATGATCTTCAAAAAGCTCGATTTAAGAGCCGCCAGCTGTTGGATAAGATCTCTTTAACCCACTGTGTCACAGAAATACCACACGGTGCCAGTTTCAGCAGCAATAGTCACAAATAGACTGAATCGTGCATTGTGATGTGATCATGTGCTGGAGAGATCTGCATATTCATGAGGAACTGCTGGAAACAAAAAAGATGTTGTGCTTCTTTTTATACACAAATACATTTTCATTCTTAATCCCCTATTCGGCACTGATTATTGTTCATTTGAGTTGACACCAGTATCGCGTTCAAAATACATTCAGCATCTCATTACTTTTACAAGGTTAAAGTAAAGAGCTTCACTTGACAACTGGTCAAAATGATGAAAAGAAAACCATCTGCTACCTTGAGTAAGACAATGATAGAGACAGATTGTGTCCGAAATTGGCCAATTATTGTAAAAAGAGTTGCTCCATTGGTTTTCCAATGGGGCCTCATGCAGCCGACAGAACACTAATGTTCATACAAAAACCTCCTCTTAAGCCATTATTGCCTGAAAGGCCAAACAATCCCGCTGTAGGCGGAGGTGCAGAATGGAGAACATAAAAATAGAAATTCTCGCTGTGGTTGTTTGAAAGGTCACGTCTCTGGGTGCAGAAAGCTTTTGAGCCTCGGTTTAAGAATACAAATGCTCTTCTACTCTGCGGGTATTTTATTCCAGGTGGTGTCGGAGCTGAAGTCGGATCCACTTGATCCCGGTGACACATCGCTCCTCATACACCATCTCCTTTGTGTCAATGCAATATGTTCTGTGCACCTTTTGTAGGAGAAAAGAAGACATTTATCCCAGAATAAGCCTGAAAGAGGGAAGACGGATGACATGTGGTCATGGATCTAATGGATGTTTTACATAACGACTGACAACTGTTTGCTAAACCCCAAATTTTATTTTGCATATCAAAAATATCTTAGCTAATGAAGTGAAAACTAGCATATGAAAAAAAAATGATAAAATACTGATTACATACACTTCTTTGATTTGGTGCAGAGACGAGAGAGACAGAGAGATGTTTTTGCAACGTGATTGTTCGCACACACACACACACACACACACACACACACACACACACACACACACACACACACACACACCAGCTGTGAGAGTCACAGGTGGAAGGCTTGTTTCCCAGCTGGAGCTTCATGACCTGCTCGGCGCAGGAGGAACACACGGAGCTTCAACTTCCTGGATGTCGAGTTGGTCATTACACATCACAGCAGGAAAACAGCAGAGAGGACCTCAATGTGCCCGTTTAAAAAAAAAAAAAAAAACTAGGTTGTCAAGGTTGATTCCACGGAATTGATCGCCATGGGAACAAGCATGTGTGGAAAAAAACATTCACTAATGCCTCGAGGTAGGATAAGCAGGCCAGGTGGTGATTGAATATGGAGGAACCCATCAGCTAAAAACACGCATCCTCTCTGCTTTGAGATGTGCGACTGGTCCACCAGCATCGCCCCAAACAGACCTGCAACCCCACACTGCAGGCGACATTGCCCCCCCCCCCACACACACACACAGATATTACTCATTCATCATGTTCCCACTGCTTTAGCTACAGTGCTCTGCAGGTCTTCCATCATTAAGGGTTGAACCCTGATGACAGAGAAACGGAAAATGAACATTAGTTACAGACATTTCAAACACAAGGAGGCTGCAGGTAAGAGCTCTTAAAGCTCCGTGGGGAGGATCTTCTCTGAGTAACAACTCTAAGGCCATTTATTGTGTGAAGTTACATCCAATGCAGTTGTGACAAAAAACACCGGGATGCTCAACGGCAAATACTGACAAAAGCATGATTTTCTGTCTAAATTCAAAGTGCAGCAGCATGACAAAGTGGTGTTTGACATTAGTGTGGTTACTTTTACTGGGAAGGGGCACTGTTTCCTGGGGGAAAGAGCTTGTTGTGGTGTAAGTTTCATGCGTGAAATTGATGGATTAAAAGTGTCAAATATGCTGCCTAGCAAGCATGAGGATACAAACAGACACACTGCAGGCGGCTGGATTCATTTGTCTTTCAGGGTTGTGGTCAGTTTTTCAGAGGTGATTTTCTTTTCCAGTTAGGTCAGAAAATGTTCCATCTGAAGATATTGATGAACATCAGGAGAAGATTGAAAGAGTCGGTTCGGCCATTCCTGAGTGCTGCGTGTTCTCCCGGCTTCATTGATCAAATAGTCATAGGCTGTGTGCCACTGCTTGTAATTATCTCTGCTTTCCCTTTTTTTTTTTTTTAACCAGATTCGTATTTCAAAAAGCCAGAGGACACAAGGGAGCGTCTGCGACGTGATCAATAACACGTCGAGTTCCCTCTTTTGGGTACTTTCAAATCTATATCACAAGGGAGAGAAACATCGGAAAAATAATAGGGAGCAGAATTCTTTCCTTACAAAGAGAAAACTTGAACGGACCTTTGCGTATTCTCAGCGTTTCACTGCTGTCCGTCACTCTGGATTCGTTGCAGCGTGTCTGACATCCACAGAGGAAGCAGCCAAGCATCAAGACCTCAGTGCAGCTCCAGCAACCATGGCAACTCAGAGGGGACCCACAGCAAACACTAAACAGTGTGCTCGACAGGGAAGTAATGTCATCTTCAGTCGGTATCATGTGTACAAATATCCCTGTCCTTGCTTAGCAGAAAGTACAAATTAAGGGAAATTCATGACAATCCATCCAATATTTATTGAGATATTTCACTTAAAATGTGAACCCTCATTTGCACAATCACCATGAAGTTTGCAGGTTATATATATGAACCTGCATCACCCCAGAAAACCAGTTTGCTGCTTAAACTGATGCAATATTTCTCCGGCAGAAAAGTGGTTTAGGAAGACCAATGGAAAAAACATCACTAGGAGCAATTCATAAATAAACCATCAAGTTAAGTGAACAAAATGAGATTTCTCGATATCTGGAGAAGAGCCCAATTCAGTGAGACACTCAGGAAGAGAACGCTCATTAATCCGGGAGGATTCTGCTGATAGCTAACCGGCCCAAGTAAATAATATACTTATATTATACATGAGAATCTCTCAGCTCCGGTGCACCCTTCGTGACGTACATTATATTTTCGAAGCTGGTCAAATACTCGTGGTGATCTGAATCCACACAATGAAACACCGACTGATTCTTGTGTACAAAACAAAACACTTTCTTATGCTGAGACCCATTCAGTCAACAGAAACAACTACAACAACAACAACAACAACAACAACAAGCGTGAAGCACAGTTTGCGTCACGCATGGTGATCCCTATAGTTTGCATGTACAAATACCTAAAACTACTTCAAACTGCCAAGAGAAGCCCATGCTGGAGTATCCCCACCATCGCCTTGGTATCATAGCAACAAGGCGAACAACACGAGACACTGTCTCAACTGCTGCAGCCACGTTTAATGATAGTTCTTTTATATCAAATGCAAATGAATGCACAGAGGCATCAACTTACTCACGGCTCTACCTGCACCAACCAACTGTTTAAATGTAAATATGTGAGACCTTTGAATATCAATATTGAACGTCAGATACATTTTTTGCTCATCACATGGGATCTGGCTTGCCTATGTATCCTTGCACATGTATCCACCTCTTAGGACAGTTACACAACCCTACATTTGATTTCAGCCATAAGCATTTCGGAAGTGCTGTTTTTAAATAATGCGGGTTTTGCCTTCAAGTGAACAGCTGAGGCTGTTGTGCGCCGGGTTGAAGCATTTCCCGTGTGTGTGTGTGTGTGTGTGTGTGTGTGTGTGTGTGTGTACACACAGCATATTATAAGTACATCGTGTTCTTCTGACACAGAGTCTGAGGGAACACTTCTTTGCTTTTAGTCGTAGAACGGGTTCACCGCGTTCTTGGTCGTCTCCATGTCACTGTATAATATCAAGACCATGATTGATATGACTCAACTATGGTTGCTTCCCCGTGTCTGCTGGAGCATCCTGCAGCGTTTTTTCTTCAGCATTAGTGCGAGAATGAAGATTGGGGTCAAAGCTCACGGGGGGCTCAACCTCACATGCTCCTTTTTATGTAACTGGCACTCAGGAAAAAACCAACCCCGGCGGAGTCACACCCCGAGTAAGATGTGACATAAAGCACACTCGTGGCGTCGTCTGTGTTGGTTTCCTTGACAACCTGGGGATAATTATACACTCATGTGTGTGTAAGTGAGACCAGGACTGACCCTTGGTGGCGTTTAGCAATGCATGTGTTTCACTCTGCAATACAACCTCATTTTGCCACCGCGATAAGATCAAATGAGGCAATGCTTTATTTCTGTACTGCAATGAAATAAAAACAAGAATCCACAATAATATAATAAATAACTGTGATCAAATGAAATATTATGTATAAAGAAATATTAGATATATAGAAATACTTATCATAGTAGTGTTGATATTATAATACAGTGTTCTGGGGTCTTTTTGGTGTCGGTTGTGCAGGCTGACGGCAGAAGGAACCTCTGATGAGTGTTGAGGAGACTTCAAGGTCTTTCTTTTCATTTCTTTTTCTCGTCTCACACTCACAGCAACACTTTTTAGCATCTATTGCAACAATAGCTGTTGAAATATTTGACTCAAAGCGTCAAACGTGTAGATTGAAATCTAGGGGAGCGCCATCGTTGTCAGGATCCATCCTCGGGGCACCATGAACGCTCAACACACACAATGTCACATATTCATGAGACATTCTGCAAGCAAAACAGTACATTTGCTCTTGGAAATATCTATTCGGACACGTTATATATTTAATTTCTGTCTAACCATTGACAGCCGTAGTTCCAATCAGTCACTGAACATTACTCATCAGCCGATATGGAAACATGTTGCCTCTTTTCATTCCATTCTCATATTTCTCCCACACTCCTTTCTTTTTTCATAAATAAGTGCTCGAATATGATGTTGTACCTTCTGTTTTTTGTAACATTACTGAATTTGCGTGGGATGAGTAATGATTCAACAAGTGCGAGTAGCCTTGACGCCCCCCCTCCCTCATAGTTTAAATGGAATAAAATAAGTCAAACACTTCCTGGAACGGTCTGAAGACGACGTCTGTGACAGTGTCTGCGTGCTCCTCCTCTGCAGTCCAAACATGGTGGTTTCCTTTCAACGGTTGCAAAAAGCAAAGTGAAAAGGCCTGAAATTAAGGTTTGAAAACAACAGTCCACAAACCAACGGATGACAACGTCTACGGCTCCTCCTTATGTGTACAGGCACGAGTTGCCCTTCAGAGCGGTTCCAACCCTTTGGGAAGCACTGGACCAGCTACACGAAACGCTACTTACGTTTTGATAAAGCAGCATTGACATATTTTAAAATAATGTATGAGTCACAGATGTATCAAAGCAGGCCTTTTTTTGGCAATATTTTTAAATTGTTGTATATGTGATGGGTAGAGCTCTCCCCTCCCCCCCCCTGCCTGTTTGGCTACACCACCTTAATTGGTGATGCCTAACAGGTGTGACCAGGTGCTCTTTAAATGGGAGCTTTTGCCCCACTAGAGCTAGAGGGGGGCTTGCTGTAGGTCTCCCACGGCATAGGCACAGCACTCGCCACGTGCGGATGGGTTTGAGCGGAATCTAGAGGTATGTCAGGGGTTTTCTGTTTCATGTTTTAATATGCTTTTTAGCAGTGAAATGTTTATTGGCGTTATTTACTTTTTCTTTCTTTTATACAGGAAATGATCAGGTGGTGCAACACTGAGCCTGGTCACTGCTGTTTTTGCCTTTGATTTAAAATAGATTATGGTTACCCGGTTTATATAGTATCTTTGATTATGAATTGCGAATTTGTTTTCTTTCTGGGTTAGTGTCTTTGTTTTGTCCTACATGAACAACCATTACTGCGCCCTATACTGGGGGTCCCTTTAATGCCAGTGCAGGTGGGCATATAGTAGGCCTACAGGGGGTGGCTCACGAGGTGGAAGGCCCTTTCCGTTTATTTTGTTTGTTTGCTGTGTTTTAATTCCTTTTGATTTGCTGTGTTTTCTTCCCTTTGACCTGGTGGTGGCCCCCCTTGTCCCCTTTCACTCCCCCGCCCCGGTGGGCCTCAAGTAGTCACCTTATACTGGTAGGGTACCCCAGTATAGTAATCTTTTTTTAAAGCATAGATTATATCTTGCCATAAAACCAACCAATGTTTCTGGATTGATTATTCCTTTTCTTTTAAATATTAAACCTACTTGTAAATAAAAAAAACATTGTTACAAAACTGGAACTTCACCTCTCTGCTCCCCTTTCTTTTTCATTACAACTGATATACTTTGGGTGAGAGCCCCAAAGTGACGTTGTCACCCTTGTGACCAGGCGAACGGCCGCCCCGGTTACAAATTGGCGTTGCTGGCAGGACTCTTTCTATTTTTTATTTTATTATTATTTTTTTTAGAGCAGAGACGTGTCCTTCTAGTTCACTTTTCTGACAGTTGCTTTATGTAGGACCCCCCCATGTGTATATTTTTCGGATAGCTTACTATTTATTTCTTTTTGGGCAAAAACAGCAGTTGGCCAAAGGTTCTTCTTAAAGAGGAAGAGGAACCTGTATCCCTGTTGGCTCCCAGGTGCCAAAACCACCCAAGTCTATAGAAATGGAGGAAGGCCAGCTGGACTTACGGGACTTGGTGATTCAACTCCGGGCTCAAAATGAACAACTTTCACAAGAACTTTCAGCAACGCAAGCACGTCTAGCAAGCTTGACTCCTGGCTCTTCTGAACTCCCTGGCCCCTCTGGATCTGCTGGTCTCCCAGGGGCAGCGCCTGAACGCCTACTCTACATCCCCAGAGAAAGGAAGTGCCCCATGTTTAGGGGGAATGTGGGTATAGGAGTGGTAGAATGGGTCGAAGAGGTCCGTGCTAGCATGCGGGCCAGGCATTTAGCTCGCATAGATCAGGCCTATTTCATTTACGATCATTTGGAGGGGTCTGCCAAAGATGAGATCAAGTATAGGCCCCAGCAAGATCGTGAGGATCCAGAGAAAGTTTTGACTATACTGCAGGAAGTGTATGGATGTTCACTGTCTTGTGTTGCTTTACAGAAGGATTTCTTCTCCAGAAAACAGCTAGAGGGTGAGTCGTTGCAGGACTACTCTCATGCTTTATTTGAGCTTATGGAAAAAATCATGAGGAATGCTCCTCAGGCTATACCTAACTCTGCCATTCTATTGAGAGATCAGTTTGTGGAACATGTTAATGATTCAGATCTCCGCAGAGCTTTAAAACAGGTTGTACGTGCTAAGCCATTAGTTACCCTCTTGGATGTGCGAGGGGAGGCAGTCAGATGGGAGAGGGAAGGTAGACAGCTGGAAAGTAGGCCCCGCAGTTTTTCCGTCCCCTCCATCTGTGCTACCCACCTTTCAAGGGTGTCTGAGCAGACGAGTACCTCATCTCAAAGTGAAATGGCGGAGATAAAAGAGATGCTTAAAGCACAACAAGAACAAATTAACCAGCTTTCCACCCACCTCTTGCAATTACAGAACCCCTCCAAATTGTCTCGGCCTTCGAATACAGGCCCTGTTCTCTGTAGACGCTGCCAGCAGCCAGGGCATTTTGCTCGTAATTGCGATAATGCAAGGGTCCCTTTTCAGCAACAGCGCCCCCAGGCGCATCCTATGCAAAGGGCAACTGCTCAAAATCAGCAGTCGGAAAACTAATGCCCTCTGTTTTGCAGAACCACGATTCAGAAGGGGCCATTACAGGTTCATGTTATCCAGTGGATGAACAGTGTCTCCCTCAACTTGTTAGTCCTTGTCCACATGTTGCAGTGGTCATTGGTGGGGTTGAGGTAGACTGTCTACTGGATACGGGGTCAATGGTCTCCACAATTAAGGAGTCCTTTTTCCACCAGCATTTTGACAACTCTCCCCAGGCATGCCAGTGGCTACAACTTACAGCAGCTAATGGACTCAGCATTCCATATGTGGGGTATGTAGAGCTCGATGTTTCTGTAATGGGTACAGTTATTCCCAAAAGGGGGATTCTAGTGGTTAAGGATCCTCCTGGTTCTTTGCCCGAATCTGACGTTCCTGGTGTCTTAGGCATGAATGTATTACGTGAATGTTATGCAGAGTTGTTCGGGCAACATGCCTCACCCCTTTTTGATGTCTCACTTGTGAAAGAGGCCCCTGAGGCATGGAAGAAAGCTTTCCAAAAGTGTCACGAGAGCCGGGCCAGACCTGCAACAGGTGCCAGTGGAGTTGCTAGGGTGAGGGGGAAACATCCAGTCTACATACCCGGGGGGACAGTTAAATTGGTGGCCGCGACCTGTCCGCAGAGGTGTCTTCCACCTTTCCAGGCTTTGTTTGAACCTTTTGCCAACCAAGAAGCTCTTCCTGGTGGTTTGTTAGTGTCTCTTGCGATGGTCACAGTGCATCATGGTACTGCTTACATCCCAGTTGTGAATGTTGGTGACACTGATGTTAAACTTTACCCCCGCTGTGCCCTAGGGATGCTAAACCAGGCCCAGATAGTGAGTTTACCTACAGGCATCAACGAGGTTCCCAGGAAGCCAGCAGGAATGGGTACCCTGGCGACCATGAGTTCTCAGACGGGGCAGGTGAAAAACATCTCTGATACACTAGCTTCTCTTGATCTTAGCAATGTTCCAGAGACAGAGCAGGCTGGGATACGGTCCATGTTTGAGAAACATCATGCTGTTTTTTCGGCATTTGAAGGGGATCTGGGATGTACTAACCTTATAGAGCATGAAATCCCATTGCTAGATGATGTGCCTGTGCGACAGAGGTTTAGGAGAATCCCCCCCTCAGATTACAATTCTGTTAAAAATCATATCAACCAGCTCTTAGAGACCCAGATAATCCGAGAAAGTTGCAGTCCATACGCGTCCCCAATAGTCCTCGTCAAAAAGAAGGATGGAAGCCTACGGATGTGTGTGGATTATCGTCAACTCAACAGCAAGACACGCAGGGATGCCTTTCCTTTACCTCGGATAGAGGAGTCCCTCGATGCCCTGGCAGGAGCACGTTGGTTCTCAACTATGGATTTGGCAAGCGGCTATAACCAGGTACCGGTCGCAAAGAAAGATAGGGCAAAAACAGCCTTTTGTACACCTTTCGGCTTGTTTGAGTTTAACCGCATGCCCTTCGGCCTCTGTAATGCGCCTGGTACATTTCAAAGGTTAATGGAACGGATCTTTGGTGCACAGCATTTTCAGACACTGTTACTATACCTGGATGACGTGATTGTCTTCTCTTCCACAGTAGATGAGCACTTAAAGCGCCTCGATGCCGTGCTGTCTCGCTTGCAACAGGAGAAACTGAAAGTAAAGTTCGAGAAATGCTGCTTCTTTCGCACGGAGGTAAACTATCTTGGTCATGTGATTACCGAAGATGGCGTGGCCACAGACCCAGGAAAATTATCAGCTGTGGCAAATTGGCCGAGACCAACAAATGCAACGGAGTTAAGGTCATTTTTAGGTTTTTGTAGCTACTATCGACGTTTTGTGGAGGGTTTTGCAAAAATCGCAGCCCCCCTACATCGCCTTGTAGCCAACATGATAGACGCTCGCACAAAAAAAGCATCTCGGAAGATAATTGGGGAGCTTTGGACTGAACAATGTGAGAAGAGCTTCCAGGACCTTAAATCCAGATTAATTAGTGCCCCTGTGTTGGCGTATGCTGATTTTTCTCTGCCTTTCATTCTAGAGGTGGACGCTAGCCTCAGTGGATTAGGGGCAGTGCTTTCTCAGGAGCAGGATGGAAAAGTGAGGCCGGTAGCATATGCCAGCAGAACCCTGACGCCAGCAGAGCGAAACATGCCCAATTACAGCTCCATGAGGCTTGAGTTTTTGGGCCTAAAATGGGCAATGGCTGAAAAATTTCGGGACTATTTGTTGGGTCAAAAATGTGTTGTATGGACTGATAACAACCCACTTAGCCATTTGAGCACTGCAAAGCTGGGGGCAACAGAACAGCGGTGGGCGGCTCAACTAGCAGCTTTTGACTTCTCCATTAGGTATCGCTCGGGTCGCTCTAATGTTAATGCTGACTCCCTTTCCAGGCAGCCTCACCATGGCAATACACCGCCAGATCTGGGGACATTCCTTCCAGGAACCGCCCTCCCAGAATTCCTGATGAACAAGGTTGACCCTTCAGTACAGGTAACCCAGATGTCAGTGTTTGCCCTTCCGTCTCACACCCCAGATTACCTTGCCACCCTCCAGCATGCAGATCCAGTGTTGAGAAGCTTCCTTCAGTTTTGGCGCTGCAAACACCCCCCAGACAAGAAGGAACGCCAGGCTCTTTCGAAACCAGTAAAGGAACTGGTGCGACAGTGGAATAGGATGGTGGAGAGAGATGGGCTCCTATATCGTCGCATTCACCGTCCGGATGGTGGAGAAGAAATTCATCAGCTGCTGCTGCCAGCCTCCCTGCGGGAGGAGGTGCTTCAACAACTGCATCAGGGTCATGGACATCAAGGAGTGGAGAGAACTACTAATCTGGTAAGGCAGCGGTGCTACTGGCCAGGTCTGTATAAGGATGTCAAGGACTGGTGTCAAAAATGTGAACGATGCACCCTGGCCAAACCTGTATACCCTGCTGTGAGAACACCCATGGGCCATCTGGTAGCTTCCCGACCGAATCAAATTTTAGCCATTGACTTTTCTCTGCTGGAACGTGCTCGCGATGGAAGAGAACAAGTTCTCATTATGACCGATGTCTTCTCCAAATTCACTCAAGCTGTCCCGACCCGTGATCAAAGGGCCTCCACTGTGGCAGGGGTACTGGTCCGGGAATGGTTTTATAGGTTTGGGGTGCCAGCCCGAATACATTCGGATCAAGGCCGGAACTTTGAGAGCTTGTTAATCCAGCAGCTGTGCAGTTTCTATGGCATAAAAAAAACACGCACCACGCCATACCACCCCCAGGGGAATGGCCAATGTGAGAGGTTTAATAGGACCTTACATGGCCTATTACAGGCCCTTCCACCTGTCAAGAAGCCAGATTGGCCCAGCTACCTCCCACATGTTACCTTCTCCTACAACACAACCACCCATCAAACCACTGGTGAGTCACCATACCTTCTAATGTTTGGCCAAGAACCCCAACTTCCTGTTGATTTTCTCCTTGGCAAGATTCAGGAACCAATTGGAGGTACTATCGGTGATTGGTTGCAAGAACACCAAATGCGCCTCCAGACTGCCTTTGATGGGGCCAAGGAAAGGATCCAAGCAGCAGCTCGCCTCAGGAAGGAACGACATGACCAGCATGTGGCTGGTGGCAACCTGACAGAGGGTGAAATGGTCTACTTGAAAGACAACAGTGCTCGAGGCAGAGTGAAGATCCAGGACATTTGGGGTCCCCGGAGGTACAAAGTTGTCAAGACCCCTTCTGATGGTGGAGCAGTGTATTCTATCGCACCCCTGGATGACGCAGGAAAAATCAAGCATGTCCATAGAACTCTCCTGCGACCAATCCCACTAACCACCCCTATAAGTGAGCCAGACTCTGGGGAGCAAGGGAGATCACCTACCAATGAAGGAGATTGCGAACCGAATGGTGAATGGTGGATTGTCCCCCAACCAGTGACAGCTACGCTAGAGCCCTTGGTTTCCTGCCCTCAACCACCTGCACCAGCCGAATCTATTGCTGGCACCATATCCCCAGTGGATGTGGGTAATGATGACCCTATGGAAGGACCCAGTACAGTGCCTCTTCGTCGAAGCCAGCGTGAGACAGCAGGGAGACACCCAAACCCCCATAATCTCCCTGTGCCCGCATGGAGAAGCGGGAGAGAGGCTGCAACTTCTCGGGTAACTGGGTCGGGTAATATGCTCTCTGCCACTCCTAGGCTGTGGAAGTAGTTTTCCTTAAAACCGTGTTTTATATTTTTGTTTGCTTGTTGCTTGTTTTTTATTATCGGCGGGTCGCCGACAGAAAATGGGGGGTAGATTGTGATGGGTAGAGCTCTCCCCTCCCCCCCCCCTGCCTGTTTGGCTACACCACCTTAATTGGTGATGCCTAACAGGTGTGACCAGGTGCTCTTTAAATGGGAGCTTTTGCCCCACTAGAGCTAGAGGGGGGCTTGCTGTAGGTCTCCCACGGCATAGGCACAGCACTCGCCACGTGCGGATGGGTTTGAGCGGAATCTAGAGGTATGTCAGGGGTTTTCTGTTTCATGTTTTAATATGCTTTTTAGCAGTGAAATGTTTATTGGCGTTATTTACTTTTTCTTTCTTTTATACAGGAAATGATCAGGTGGTGCAACACTGAGCCTGGTCACTGCTGTTTTTGCCTTTGATTTAAAATAGATTATGGTTACCCGGTTTATATAGTATCTTTGATTATGAATTGCGAATTTGTTTTCTTTCTGGGTTAGTGTCTTTGTTTTGTCCTACATGAACAACCATTACTGCGCCCTATACTGGGGGTCCCTTTAATGCCAGTGCAGGTGGGCATATAGTAGGCCTACAGGGGGTGGCTCACGAGGTGGAAGGCCCTTTCGGTTTATTTTGTTTGTTTGCTGTGTTTTAATTCCTTTTGATTTGCTGTGTTTTCTTCCCTTTGACCTGGTGGTGGCCCCCCTTGTCCCCTTTCACTCCCCCGCCCCGGTGGGCCTCAAGTAGTCACCTTATACTGGTAGGGTACCCCAGTATAGTAATCTTTTTTTAAAGCATAGATTATATCTTGCCATAAAACCGACCAATGTTTCTGAATTGATTATTCCTTTTCTTTTAAATATTAAACCTACTTGTAAATAAAAAAAAACATTGTTACAAAACTGGAACTTCACCTCTCTGCTCCCCTTTCTTTTTCATTACAACTGATATACTTTGGGTGAGAGCCCCAAAGTGACGTTGTCACCCTTGTGACCAGGCGAACGGCCGCCCCGGTTACAAATACTATATTGAAGGAAAATATCTGAATACTTCCTCCACCACCGAAGCAACCCACCCACCACCTCGGTGCAGGCGATTGTCTTTCATTTCACTCGCGTCGGCTCATGAGCGAGTTCCAGCTAATGAAGCGCTCCGGTTGTGGATCTGGGCACGCGAGCTTAACACTTCACCTCTGAAGCAGGCCTCTAATTTCCTCCGAGGCCGTTGTTCCGATTAGTCCTCTGCACCGAGAGGAGACCGGCAGAACAGTGCTGCATACAAACCACCCACGCGTTATTGATGTATACTGTAAAACGTCAATATTGAACGCTTGCTTTCTGGGGAGCGGACTTACTAATTAGATGCTCGGTGCGACGTAATTGAGTGGAGAACATGTGATTATCTAAGAGGTGTTGCATCTCTAAGTTAATGAATCCATCAGTATTTCCATCACACTTTTATCAAAAGAGCAATTTGATTGCTTGCCGACCGAGAGGCTGTTAACCGCGTGCACGTGTCATTCTATTTTCAGCTCAGAAACAAGTCACGGATACGATGAGATTTAGCAGGTAAAACTACTCGACGTGTTGGCAACGACGTGTGACCAATTGCTGGGTCAAAGGTCATGGTTCTATTTTTGTTCCGGTTGGAAATCAATTTGTGGTTTCCATGGTTTCCAACGCTCACATCGAAACCACACCCAAAGGAATTACTGAATGATCATTTTCATTCTGCAACGCTGAGAGCACTATTCATCCGGCCAAACTCATCTCTTTCCCTTTCGAAGAAGGTTCGATCAACCACTGAGCTGTTGGTCACTAATAACTGTGTGTGTGCTTTTGATCCCTTAGATAATTTAAGAATTGTGGATGAAGTGAGTGCAGCCTTGAGAAGCACCTCAATGGGACCACAGCATTGCTCATTGAACTGTAAGGTAACGGATGAAGAAGCCTCTTTGGGTCTCGACCCGATGCCGTCTCCTTGACGGATGCTCGCTGGCAGCAGGGGACGACGACGCGTCGCCCTCAGGGTCGGGAGGTCGCGTCTCATACGAGGACCCCGAGCTCGACCCACGTCACACCGCGACGGGTCCCTACACACTCGCGCTGTGGGTGACTCACCAGCATCTGCAAGAGAAGCGCTGAGTAAATAAACGTGGGGAACGTCAGCACTTCGCTCGGCAGCAAACAACTTGTTAGTGCCTCTCGATATCAAAAGGCTGAGCCGGCCTCTCCTCCTCTCCGTATGGATCCCTTGTTAGAAGAAGGCCAACAGTTGCTCGCTAGATGGGGAGGGATCTACGGTTGCCGGGAGGTATAATAAATAAAAGATAAAATGATGATGCCTATTCTATGCGTCATTCCAGTCCCCTGTTTACTTTTGAATAAACAAAATGTCAGCTTGACCCTTTACTGATTCTTTTTTTCTTGTCATGTACCTCCTACATGCTGGCATTTTCGCTTCAGTTCTTTTATTTGGATTTCCACTAGCTGCTGTAATGATGGCAATTAAAAACACGGCTCTATAATATTAATCTGTCGAGGTAGTAAATATTGCTCAACAATCAACATAGAGGTCTTTGTGATTATAGTATTCCTGCATTTCATGATCACCTTTCCTGCAGACCAAGACTATTCAATCATCATTAAACTGTTTTTAAACCCTCCTAAAGCTGTTAAGCACAGAGATCCCTGAACTATTAGGCATTCACGTTTAGCTCCAGGTTGTGTTATCAACGCTGTGGTCGTGAATAAACATGCACCTTAGACAACGCCTAAGATGTTTA
The DNA here is from genome assembly GCF_964276395.1 of Gasterosteus aculeatus. NCBI lineage: Eukaryota > Metazoa > Chordata > Actinopteri > Perciformes > Gasterosteidae > Gasterosteus > Gasterosteus aculeatus. Next base: position 15,754,087 of record NC_135699.1, on the reverse strand, counting down.
AGGTGCATCATTATCTACGCAAATATTTATTCCTTTTTAATACATACATCAAATTCCCAAAGTGATTATGCGGATCCTAAAAGTTAGATTTGTGGGTTAGTAAATAGGTCACATTCTCAGGAATACCCACAAATCACAGCTCAAACTAATGTCACACGGTGTTATTTTCTATATTATACTGATTGTGCGCTGATGGGGGAATGGACTGCAGCCTCCCTCCACACCTCAGCGATGCTTTTCTGCAGTGAGGAGTGCACATTAAAGGGATCGCGGTGGAGGGAGTCCTCACTTGGGGGGGAGAGAGAGAGAGAGAGGTTGGGTAGGAGGATAGGAAGTGGGGGGGGGGGGGGGGGGGGGTGAGAGGCGGAGAAAGAGTAAGAGAAAAGCAACGCGGGCAGATATAGCAACGCACGCAGGGAGAACGCAGGCTTCGTGCAGAGGATGAGCGAGGAAACGGGTCTGCTGGGAGTCTCCTGTGTGATCTGAGGGGAAGCCTTGGAAGCCGTCCAGCCGTCGTCCGCCCGGTAGGTTCATCAGGCTGCATCTGCCGCGAGCTGCATGCTGATCCTGCTGCTTGTGAGGGATGGATCAAATTCATCACACACGATCAGCACCTGGTTTTTGAATTGACTCATTCTAGCTGTGTTGCTTTTTGATAAAGATGCAAAACACGGCGACGATGTGTGTCAGCTCATTGTTTATTCCAATGCTGAAGACTCTCCTGTGAAAATCTGGGGGGGGGGGTTCTCACCAAGTCTGGTTTAGGTTGTGCCACATCTCCATTATCTCCCTCCTCCTCCTCTTTTTCATAATATCTGGCACTGCTACTTTTAACTGTGTCAAAAAAAACTCTGATTGTGCCTTCACGACAGTCCAGTCAGCGAGGGGTCCCACGCGCTCTGCAACCAGTTCTGAACGCTCCTGCACCGCATGCGCGCTCCCTTTGGCTCCGATCCCCCTGAGACTCCAAGACATGATGTCCCCCTGCGGTCGGATATCTGATATCTGTCCACATAGTCTTTTGTTATGAGATGAATGGAGGATCAGCCTCACAATGAAAGAAGCTGCTGAAGGGACATTTCTCTGCAGCACAGACCAGCCGATGCCATAACCCTCCCCTCTTCACGAGGCTTATAAGAACACATTCCTCAGATCTCCACGTCTGTATCATCCTGTAAGCTGTGCAACCTCTCCATTTTGCTCTCAGTCACAATTATCTCCCGATTACACTCAAAGGCTGTTGAAAGTTGAATCATGTTTAATAATTCATTTTAGGCTGGTTATTGGTGAGATTTCAGTGTGAAAGCCAGAGGAGGTTTTGAAATGCTTTCACAAGATATTGGTCTGAATCTAGAGAATATTAGTTCCCTGTCATCAGCTTCTCTTTGTCCATTCAGCTTCAATGCATTTTAAATGTTCACATTTGTTCTGCCACGGATCTGTGATGGGGCATTATTCTCAATGGGGCCGGAGCCCTGGAAGAGGACAAGGACGCAGAGAGGGTTGACTGCTAGAGATTTATTCCATAAATCCAATTATTCCTATATCTAATAATACAATATGCAATGATCCTTTCCAAAACTAATATGAACGCGGGTGTGGACATGTACGACTACAAGAGACACTGGTACAGGACAAAGGGAGACGCAGACAATAAGTATCCATGAGGGAGGTGAGGGAACAGGTAGAGACAATTAGGAATCAGGGGAGACAATCGACAGGAGACACCTGAGGAAGGGCAAAGCACCTGAAAAGAGAGAAGTTTAGACGCCACAATGAAACAGGAAGTATCAAAATCAGACGTAAGATGGGACACAAACACAAACTTCACCAACATGTATGACAATTATAGAATGATGCAGCATCTCTAAAATCTGTTTATTTGAGTTCAAATCATTCTATAATCTTGCTTTAGGATAATTCCATTCATTATGAATCAAGACCAAGTGGCGCTGGCACATCATCAATTCTGTGAGGTCAACCAACAATACAACATTGGATTCACATTCTCAATTTGGGTTTTGTTTCCAAACGAAAAGGCTATATCGAAACATTTCTAGATGAAGGCAGTGCTATAGTCGTAGAAAGCTTGATGTGCTCCTAAAATTAGAAAAACAGCAAAATATTTTTTTTGTTACTAATTAAAATTAATTCAATTAGGCCCCGCCCATTCCCTTTGATGTTGGACGCGTCACTCAAACGTCATACTAAACCCCGCCCATTCCCTTTCATGTCGAACGCGTCACTCCGAACGTCATACTAGGCCCCGCCCATTCCCTTTGATGTCGAACACGTCACTCAGACGTCCTATTAGGCCACGCCCTTTCGCATCTGTCATGTGAAGTGCACAAGTACACAAGTTCACAGGACGTACACACACGCACACTTATGGCTGAGAGTAACTCGATCATAAACGGTCCCCAGGACGGCCTGGATGGTCACACAAGCACACTTATGGCGAGTAATTTCCAAAAGGCTGTAATGGAAGAGCTCACTACAGCCAGGGAGAAGATTGCCGTCCTGACAGATCGGGTGATCGAACTAGAGGACTTAGAGAAAAAATCCAACCTCCAAATATCGACTTTAAAGGACGCGATCAGAGAAGGTGTGGAAATAATCGTTCATCTGCAGGAAGTTGAAGCTGACCAAAAGAACCAGATCACCCAGCTCTGCAAGGAGAAGGAAGCACGGCAGGGAGAAAGAAAACTCACGGAGGAAACCTGCCTCATGTTAAAGACAAATCAAGGTGCCTATAAGAAGATTAAGCGCCGCGAGTTCAAGCCGGGTGAAATTAGCAAAAAGGTGAAAGAATGGAGAGACACGGAGAAAGCGTTTAACAGCTCAGAGGATTTTCGGAAGGAGCGTTCTGTTGACCAAGAGGTACGGGAGGAAGGGTCTTTAGCTGCTGCTTCCCCCTATATGTCCTCTCCCTGTCTGCCTTCCGTAAGCCTTCAAGACAAGGAGATGAACAGCGCTCGGCAGACCACCGAGACACAAAGGCAAAACTTTTGTAGTGTGAAGAAGAGTCTTCGAGATCTCCAGCAGATGGCCAGAAATCATGTGGTAGGAATGGCCGTGGCTCATCAGACCATCAACACACAAGAGCTAGAAAACTCCAGTCTGCAGCAGTGTCTCCCAGATCTCCTGAAGAAGGTCGAAGACCATGAAGCAGAAATGACCCAGGCTCATCAGACCATCAAGACACAAGGGAAGGAAATCTCCAATCTGAAGGAGAGACTCCAAGACCTCCATACGGTGAATAGATATCAAGCGGTAGAAATTCAGAAGCTCTCTGAAGAAAAGCTTATATTTAGTAGGAAGTCACGTTTACTGGAGTCCGCCATCGTCGACCTCGAGAAGTGCCTCTTGGAGAGCAGAAGTGTCCTCACAGACAAGACAACTGAACTCATCCAGATCCAGAACTGCAAGAGAGACGATTTGACCCTGAGGAGAGAGTACGAGACTGAGCGGATGAAAAGGGAACAACTGGAGGAGGATAAGCAAATCCTGGAGGACATCTGCTTCCTGATGAAGAAAAGGACCCTAGGGTTCTTTGGGAGGAGGATGGAAGACAGAGGCACCGAGTTGGCAAAAATGAGGACAAAGATGTTGGCGAGTTACGCTGCTAATGGATATCTCGGGAGGCCGAGGCACATGAACACCAGGGTGTTAGAGGCCGACGTTGCCGCACAGAGCAGTGCAGGTCCATCGGGAACCGCAGGCTGAAGACCGGTGCGTGCTTCTGCGTTTGCCACAGACTGTCTCTCTCTATGAGTGGTAGTGTGTGAGACACTGTGTGAGAGACAGTCTGTGGGAGAGTATGAGTGACAGTGTGTGAGACACTGTGTGAGAGACAGTCTGTGGGAGAGTATGAGTGACAGTGTGTGAGACACTGTGTGAGAGACAGTCTGTGGGACAGTATGAGTGGCAGTGTGTGAGACACTGTGTGAGAGACAGTCTGTGGGACAGTATGAGTGTCAATGTGTGAGACACTGTGTTAGAGACAGTATGAGTGTCAGTGTGTGAGACACTGTGTGAGAGACAGTCTGTGGGACAGTATGAGTGACAGTGTGTGAGACACTGTGTGAGAGACAGTCTGTGGGACAGTATGAGTGACAGTGTGTGAGACACTGTGTTAGAGACAGTATGAGTGTCAGTGTGTGAGACACTGTGTGAGAGACAGTCTGTGGGACAGTATGAGTGACAGTGTGTGAGACACTGTGTGAGAGACAGTCTGTGGGACAGTATGAGTGTCAATGTGTGAGACACTGTGTTAGAGACAGTATGAGTGTCAGTGTGTGAGACACTGTGTGAGAGACAGTCTGTGGGACAGTATGAGTGTCAGTGTGTGAGACACTGTGTGAGAGACAGTCTGTGGGACAGTATGAGTGACAGTGTGTGAGACACTGTGTGAGAGACAGTCTGTGGGACAGTATGAGTGACAGTGTGTGAGACACTGTGTGAGAGACATTCCCTTTGAAGTCGAACACGTCACTCAAACGTCATACTAGGCCCCGCCCATCCCCTTTGATGTCGAACGCGTCACTCCAACGTCATACTAGGCCCCGCCCATTCCCGTTCATGTCGAACGCGTCACCCCGAACGTCATACTAAGCCCCGCCCATTCCCTTTCATGTCGAACGCGTCACCCCGAACGTCATACTAAGCCCCGCCCATTCCCTTTCATGTCGAACGCGTCACTCCGAACGTCATACTAGGCCCCGCCCATTCCCTTTGATGTCGAACACGTCACTCAGACGTCCTATTAGGCCACGCCCTTTCGCATCTGTCATGTGAAGTGCACAAGTACACAAGTTCACAGGACGTACACACACGCACACTTATGGCTGAGAGTAACTCGATCATAATCGGTCCCCAGGACGGCCTGGATGGTCACACAAGCACACTTATGGCGAGTAATTTCCAAAAGGCTGTAATGGAAGAGCTCACTACAGCCAGGGAGAAGATTGCCGTCCTGACAGATCGGGTGATCGAACTAGAGGACTTAGAGAAAAAATCCAACCTCCAAATATCGACTTTAAGGGACACGATCAGAGAAGCTGTGGAAATAATCGTTCATCTGCAGGAAGTTGAAGCTGACCAAAAGAACCAGATCACCCAGCTCTGCAAGGAGAAGGAAGCACGGCAGGAAGAAAGAAAACTCACGGAGGAAACCTGCCTCATGTTAAAGACAAATCAAGGTGCCTATAAGAAGTTTAAGCGGCGCGAGTTCAAGCCGGGTGAAATTAGCAAAAAGGTGAAAGAATGGAGAGACACGGAGAAAGCGTTTAACAGCTCAGAGGATTTTCGGAAGGAGCGTTCTGTTGACCAAGAGGTACGGGAGGAAGGGTCTTTAGCTGCTTCTTCCCCCTATATGTCCTCTCCCTGTCTGCCTTCCGTAAGCCTTCAAGACAAGGAGATGAACAGCGCTCAGCAGACCACGAAGACACAAAGGCAAAACTTTTGTAGTGTGAAGGAGAGTCTTCGAGATCTCCAGCAGACGGCCAGAAATCATGTGGTAGGAATGGCCGTGGCTCATCAGACCATCAAGACACAAGAGCTAGAAAACTCCAGTCTGCAGCAGTGTCTCCCAGATCTCCTGAAGAAGGTCGAAGACCAAGAAGCAGAAATGACCCAGGCTCATCAGACCATCAAGACACAAGGGAAGGAAATCTCCAATCTGAAGGAGAGAATCCAAGACCTCCATAAGGTGAATAGATATCAAGCGGCAGATATTCAGAAGCTCTCTGAAGAAAAGCTTATATTTAGTAGGAAGGCACGTTTACTGGAGTCCGCCAACGTCGACCTCGAGAAGTGCCTCTTGGAGAGCAGAAGTCTCCTCACAGACACGACAACTGAACTCTTTCAGATCAAGAACTGCAAGAAAGACGAATTGACCCTGAGGAGAGAGTACGAGACTGAGCGGATGAAAAGGGAACAACTGGAGGAGGATAAGCAAATCCTGGAGGACATCTGCCTCCAGATGAAGAAAAGGACCCTAGGGTTCTTTGGGAGGAGGATGGAAGACAGAGGCACCGAGTTGGCAAAAATGACGACAAAGATGTTGGCAAGTTACGCTGCTAATGGATATGTCGGGAGGCCGAGGCACATGAACACCAGTGTGTTAGAGGCCGACGTTGCCGCACAGAGCAGTGCAGGTCCATCGGGAACCGCAGACTCAAGACACCGCATGTCTTGCGCGTGCTTTTGCGTTTGCCACAGACTGTCTCTCTCTATGAGTGGTAGTGTGTGAGACACTGTGTGAGAGACAGTCTGTGGGACAGTATGAGTGGCAGTGTGTGAGACACTGTGTGAGAGACAGTCTGTGGGACAGTATAAGTGGCAGTGTGTGAGACACTGTGTGAGAAACTGTCTGTGGGACAGTATGAGTGTCAGTGTGTGAGACACTGTGAGAAACTGTCTGTGGGACAGTATGAGTGTCGGTGTGTGAGACACTGTGTGAGAGACAGTCTGTGGGACAGGATGAGTGTCAGTGTGTGAGACACTGTGTGAGAAATAGTCTGTTGGACAGTATGAGTGTCAATGTGTGAGACACTGTGTGAGAGTATGAGTGTCAGTGTGTGAGACACTGTGTGAGAGACAGTCTGTGGGACAGTATGAGTGTCAATGTGTGAGACACTGTGTGAGAGACAGTCTGTGGGACAGTATGAGTGACAGTGTGTGAGACACTGTGTGAGAGACAGTCTGTGGGACAGTATGAGTGACAGTGTGTGAAACACTGTGTGAGAGACAGTCTGTGGGACAGTGAATGCCCCCCTCTTTCTAACTCTGCTTCTCCCCCCCCCAAAAAAAGATCCCTTCTGTGCACCCACTCGTTTCGCTCTTTCTCCCCCCACACAATCCCATCCTTTCAAAATAAAAACCGCATAGAGGGAATTCTTACAGTAATGTTTGATGAGGCCTATAAATTAATAGCTTCTTAGTTTGAAGAAAAAAAACGTCTGTCTCCCAACCCCCTCTCACCCAATTCCATCATTTCAAAATAAAAGTGATTATGTGTCCCTTAACCAAGGATACTAAAGAGACAGAGACAGACAAGTAAATAATCTCACACTTCCACACCCTCTCTCTTACCCCCCCCCCCCCCCCCCCCCCCCCATTTGGTTTCGCTCTTTCTCCCCCCACACAATCCCATCCTTTCAAAATAAAAACCGCATAGAGGGAATTCTTACAGTAATGTTTGATGAGGCCTATAAATTAATAGCTTCTTAGTTTGAAGAAAAAAAACGTCTGTCTCCCAACCCCCTCTCACCCAATTCCATCATTTCAAAATAAAAGTGATTATGTGTCCCTTAACCAAGGATACTAAAGAGACAGAGACAGACAAGTAAATAATCTCACACTTCCACACCCTCTCTCTTACCCCCCCCCCCCCACCACCCTCTCTCCCTTCCTCACCCTCACACCACCCTTCCTCACACAAACAGGTTTTGTCCGGGGTGAGAGGGGTCGGCAACAATCTTTTTAGCTCGCTTCAGGATCCTGGGTTAGCAACCCCCTAACCCTAACCCTATTGCAAGGCTCCACACTTGCAAGCCTCCCTTGCAGCCAACATCAGCCATGGGAGTTCCTCTTCCCAGTCTCGATCCAGCTCAGTGCAACAAGCACGCAGGAGAGATTGTCTGATGAAATCTTTCCAACGCACCCTGACTCTGCATTTTGCTCTCAGTCACAATTATCTCCCGATTACACTCAAAGGCTGTTGAAAGTTGAATCATGTTTAATAATTAATTTTAGGCTGGTTATTGGTGAGATTTCAGTGTGAAAGCCAGAGGAGGTTTTGAAATGCTTTCACAAGATATTGGTCTGAATCTAGAGAATATTAGTTCCCTGTCATCAGCTTCTCTTTGTCCATTCAGCTTCAATGCATTTTAAATGTTCACATTTGTTCTGCCACGGATCTGTGATGGGGCATTATTCTCAATGGGGCCGGAGCCCTGGAAGAGGACAAGGACGCAGAGAGGGTTGACCGCTAGAGATTTATTCCATAAATCCAATTATTCCTATATCTAATAATACAATATGCAATGATCCTTTCCAAAACTAATATGAACGCGGGTGTGGACATGTACGACTACAAGAGACACTGGTACAGGACAAAGGGAGACGCAGACAATAAGTATCCATGAGGGAGGTGAGGGAACAGGTAGAGACAATTAGGAATCAGGGGAGACAATCGACAGGAGACACCTGAGGAAGGGCAAAGCACCTGAAAAGAGAGAAGTTTAGACGCCACAATGAAACAGGAAGTATCAAAATCAGACGTAAGATGGGACACAAACACAAACTTCACCAACATGTATGACAATTATAGAATGATGCAGCATCTCTAAAATCTGTTTATTTGAGTTCAAATCATTCTATAATCTTGCTTTAGGATAATTCCATTCATTATGAATCAAGACCAAGTGGCGCTGGCACATCATCAATTCTGTGAGGTCAACCAACAATACAACATAGGATTCACATTCTCAATTTGGGTTTTGTTTCCAAACGAAAAGGCTATATCGAAACATTTCTAAATGAAGGCAGTGCTATAGTCGTAGAAAGCTTAATGTGCTCCTAAAATTAGAAAAACAGCAAAATAATTTTTTTGTTACTAATTAAAATTAATTCAATTAGGCCCCGCCCATTCCCTGTGATGTTGAACGCGTCACTCAAACGGCATACTAGGCCCCGCCCATTCCCTTTGATGTCGAACGCGTCACTCAAACGTCATACTAAACCCCGCCCATTCCCTTTCATGTCGAACGCGTCACTCCGAACGTCATACTAGGCCCCGCCCATTCCCTTTGATGTCGAACACGTCACTCAGACGTCCTATTAGGCCACGCCCTTTCGCATCTGTCATGTGAAGTGCACAAGTACACAAGTTCTACAGGACGGACACACACGCACACTTATGGCTGAGAGTAACTCGATCATAAACGGTCCCCAGGACGGCCTGGATGGTCACACAAGCACACTTATGGCGAGTAATTTCCAAAAGGCTGTAATGGAAGAGCTCACTACAGCCAGGGAGAAGATTGCCGTCCTGACAGATCGGGTGATCGAACTAGAGGACTTAGAGAAAAAATCCAACCTCCAAATATCGACTTTAAAGGACGCGATCAGAGAAGGTGTGGAAATAATCGTTCATCTGCAGGAAGTTGAAGCTGACCAAAAGAACCAGATCACCCAGCTCTGCACGGAGAAGGAAGCACGGCAGGGAGAAAGAAAACTCACGGAGGAAACCTGCCTCATGTTAAAGACAAATCAAGGTGCCTATAAGAAGATTAAGCGCCGCGAGTTCAAGCCGGGTGAAATTAGCAAAAAGGTGAAAGAATGGAGAGACACGGAGAAAGCGTTTAACAGCTCAGAGGATTTTCGGAAGGAGCGTTCTGTTGACCAAGAGGTACGGGAGAAAGGGTCTTTAGCTGCTTCTTCCCCCTATATGTCCTCTCCCTGTCTGCCTTCCGTAAGCCTTCAAGACAAGGAGATGAACAGCGCTCGGCAGACCACCGAGACACAAAGGCAAAACTTTTGTAGTGTGAAGAAGAGTCTTCGAGATCTCCAGCAGATGGCCAGAAATCATGTGGTAGGAATGGCCGTGGCTCATCAGACCATCAACACACAAGAGCTAGAAAACTCCAGTCTGCAGCAGTGTCTCCCAGATCTCCTGAAGAAGGTCGAAGACCATGAAGCAGAAATGACCCAGGCTCATCAGACCATCAAGACACAAGGGCAGGAAATCTCCAATCTGAAGGAGAGACTCCAAGACCTCCATACGGTGAATAGATATCAAGCGGTAGAAATTCAGAAGCTCTCTGAAGAAAAGCTTATATTTAGTAGGAAGTCACGTTTACTGGAGTCCGCCATCGTCGACCTCGAGAAGTGCCTCTTGGAGAGCAGAAGTGTCCTCACAGACAAGACAACTGAACTCATCCAGATCCAGAACTGCAAGAGAGACGATTTGACCCTGAGGAGAGAGTACGAGACTGAGCGGATGAAAAGGGAACAACTGGAGGAGGATAAGCAAATCCTGGAGGACATCTGCTTCCTGATGAAGAAAAGGACCCTAGGGTTCTTTGGGAGGAGGATGGAAGACAGAGGCACCGAGTTGGCAAAAATGAGGACAAAGATGTTGGCGAGTTACGCTGCTAATGGATATCTCGGGAGGCCGAGGCACATGAACACCAGGGTGTTAGAGGCCGACGTTGCCGCACAGAGCAGTGCAGGTCCATCGGGAACCGCAGGCTGAAGACCGGTGCGTGCTTCTGCGTTTGCCACAGACTGTCTCTCTCTATGAGTGGTAGTGTGTGAGACACTGTGTGAGAGACAGTCTGTGGGAGAGTATGAGTGACAGTGTGTGAGACACTGTGTGAGAGACAGTCTGTGGGACAGTATGAGTGGCAGTGTGTGAGACACTGTGTGAGAGACAGTCTGTGGGACAGTATGAGTGTCAATGTGTGAGACACTGTGTTAGAGACAGTATGAGTGTCAGTGTGTGAGACACTGTGTGAGACACTGTGTGAGAGACAGTCTGTGGGACAGTATGAGTGACAGTGTGTGAGACACTGTGTTAGAGACAGTATGAGTGTCAGTGTGTGAGACACTGTGTGAGAGACAGTCTGTGGGACAGTATGAGTGACAGTGTGTGAGACACTGTGTGAGAGACAGTCTGTGGGACAGTATGAGTGTCAATGTGTGAGACACTGTGTTAGAGACAGTATGAGTGTCAGTGTGTGAGACACTGTGTGAGAGACAGTCTGTGGGACAGTATGAGTGTCAGTGTGTGAGACACTGTGTGAGAGACAGTCTGTGGGACAGTATGAGTGACAGTGTGTGAGACACTGTGTGAGAGACAGTCTGTGGGACAGTATGAGTGACAGTGTGTGAGACACTGTGTGAGAGACATTCCCTTTGAAGTCGAACACGTCACTCAAACGTCATACTAGGCCCCGCCCATCCCCTTTGATGTCGAACGCGTCACTCCAACGTCATACTAGGCCCCGCCCACTCCCGTTCATGTCGTACGCGTCACCCCGAACGTCATACTAAGCCCCGCCCATTCCCTTTCATGTCGAACGCGTCACCCCGAACGTCATACTAAGCCCCGCCCATTCCCTTTCATGTCGAACGCGTCACTCCGAACGTCATACTAGGCCCCGCCCATTCCCTTTTATGTCGAACACGTCACTCAGACGTCCTATTAGGCCACGCCCTTTCGCATCTGTCATGTGAAGTGCACAAGTACACAAGTTCTACAGGACGGACACACACGCACACTTATGGCTGAGAGTAACTCGATCATAATCGGTCCCCAGGACGGCCTGGATGGTCACACAAGCACACTTATGGCGAGTAATTTCCAAAAGGCTGTAATGGAAGAGCTCACTACAGCCAGGGAGAAGATTGCCGTCCTGACAGATCGGGTGATCGAACTAGAGGACTTAGAGAAAAAATCCAACCTCCAAATATCGACTTTAAGGGACACGATCAGAGAAGCTGTGGAAATAATCGTTCATCTGCAGGAAGTTGAAGCTGACCAAAAGAACCAGATCACCCAGCTCTGCAAGGAGAAGGAAGCACGGCAGGGAGAAAGAAAACTCACGGAGGAAACCTGCCTCATGTTAAAGACAAATCAAGGTGCCTATAAGAAGATTAAGCGGCGCGAGTTCAAGCCGGGTGAAATTAGCAAAAAGGTGAAAGAATGGAGAGACACGGAGAAAGCGTTTAACAGCTCAGAGGATTTTCGGAAGGAGCGTCCTGTTGACCAAGAGGTACGGGAGGAAGGGTCTTTAGCTGCTGCTTCCCCCTATATGTCCTCTCCCTGTCTGCCTTCCGTAAGCCTTCAAGACAAGGAGATGAACAGCGCTCAGCAGACCACGAAGACACAAAGGCAAAACTTTTGTAGTGTGAAGGAGAGTCTTCGAGATCTCCAGCAGACGGCCAGAAATCATGTGGTAGGAATGGCCGTGGCTCATCAGACCATCAAGACACAAGAGCTAGAAAACTCCAGTCTGCAGCAGTGTCTCCCAGATCTCCAGAAGAAGGTCGAAGACCAAGAAGCAGAAATGACCCAGGCTCATCAGACCATCAAGACACAAGGGAAGGAAATCTCCAATCTGAAGGAGAGAATCCAAGACCTCCATAAGGTGAATAGATATCAAGCGGCAGATATTCAGAAGCTCTCTGAAGAAAAGCTTATATTTAGTAGGAAGGCACGTTTACTGGAGTCCGCCAACGTCGACCTCGAGAAGTGCCTCTTGGAGAGCAGAAGTCTCCTCACAGACACGACAACTGAACTCTTTCAGATCAAGAACTGCAAGAAAGACGAATTGACCCTGAGGAGAGAGTACGAGACTGAGCGGATGAAAAGGGAACAACTGGAGGAGGATAAGCAAATCCTGGAGGACATCTGCCTCCAGATGAAGAAAAGGACCCTAGGGTTCTTTGGGAGGAGGATGGAAGACAGAGGCACCGAGTTGGCAAAAATGACGACAAAGATGTTGGCGAGTTACGCTGCTAATGGATATGTCGGGAGGCCGAGGCACATGAACACCAGTGTGTTAGAGGCCGACGTTGCCGCACAGAGCAGTGCAGGTCCATCGGGAACCGCAGACTCAAGACACCGCATGTCTTGCGCGTGCTTTTGCGTTTGCCACAGACTGTCTCTCTCTATGAGTGGTAGTGTGTGAGACACTGTGTGAGAGACAGTCTGTGGGACAGTATAAGTGGCAGTGTGTGAGACACTGTGTGAGAGACAGTCTGTGGGACAGTATGAGTGTCAGTGTGTGAGACACTGTGAGAAACTGTCTGTGGGACAGTATGAGTGTCGGTGTGTGAGACACTGTGTGAGAGACAGTCTGTGGGACAGTATGAGTGGCAGTGTGTGAGACACTGTGTGAGAGACAGTCTGTGGGACAGTATGAGTGGCAGTGTGTGAGACACTGTGAGAAACTGTCTGTGGGACAGTATGAGTGTCGGTGTGTGAGACACTGTGTGAGAGACAGTCTGTGGGACAGTATGAGTGGCGGTGTGTGAGACACTGTGTGAGAGACAGTCTGTGGGACAGGATGAGTGTCAGTGTGTGAGACACTGTGTGAGAGTATGAGTGTCAGTGTGTGAGACACTGTGTGAGAGACAGTCTGTGGGACAGTATGAGTGACAGTGTGTGAAACACTGTGTGAGAGACAGTCTGTGGGACAGTATGAGTGACAGTGTGTGAGACACTGTGTGAGAGACAGTCTGTGGGACACTATGAGTGACAGTGTGTGAAACACTGTGTGAGAGACAGTCTGTGGGACAGTATGAGTGACAGTGTGTGAGACACTGTGTGAGAGACAGTCTGTGGGACAGTATGAGTGACAGTGTGTGAAACACTGTGTGAGAGACAGTCTGTGGGACAGTGAATGCCCCCCTCTTTCTAACTCTGCTTCTCCCCCCCCCAAAAAAAGATCCCTTCTGTGCACCCACTCGTTTCGCTCTTTCTCCCCCCACACAATCCCATCCTTTCAAAATAAAAACCGCATAGAGGGAATTCTTACAGTAATGTTTGATGAGGCCTATAAATTAATAGCTTCTTAGTTTGAAGAAAAAAAACGTCTGTCTCCCAACCCCCTCTCACCCAATTCCATCATTTCAAAATAAAAGTGATTATGTGTCCCTTAACCAAGGATACTAAAGAGACAGAGACAGACAAGTAAATAATCTCACACTTCCACACCCTCTCTCTTACCCCCCCCCCCCCCCCCCCCCCCCATTTGGTTTCGCTCTTTCTCCCCCCACACAATCCCATCCTTTCAAAATAAAAACCGCATAGAGGGAATTCTTACAGTAATGTTTGATGAGGCCTATAAATTAATAGCTTCTTAGTTTGAAGAAAAAAAACGTCTGTCTCCCAACCCCCTCTCACCCAATTCCATCATTTCAAAATAAAAGTGATTATGTGTCCCTTAACCAAGGATACTAAAGAGACAGAGACAGACAAGTAAATAATCTCACACTTCCACACCCTCTCTCTTACCCCCCCCCACCACCCTCTCTCCCTTCCTCACCCTCACACCACCCTTCCTCACACAAACAGGTTTTGTCCGGGGTGAGAGGGGTCGGCAACAATCTTTTTAGCTCGCTTCAGGATCCTGGGTTAGCAACCCCCTAACCCTAACCCTATTGCAAGGCTCCACACTTGCAAGCCTCCCTTGCAGCCAACATCAGCCATGGGAGTTCCTCTTCCCAGTCTCGATCCAGCTCAGTGCAATAAGCACGCAGGAGAGATTGAGTGATCAAATCTTTCCAACGCACCCTGACCGCGTGATAAGCAGATGACTGATTGTGTTTTATGCGCAAAGATTTCAACACTTAAGCAAAACATGTGAGACGAAGAGTACCAAAAAACGAAATAAACTGAGTCAGTGCGCGCACCACAGCTTTAGTTGTAATGGACCTTAGCGGGTACGCAGCCGGAGACCTGGTACTTTTGCACATAACAGTCAATAAATACTTACTGCCAGATTTAGCACACGGCAACGGGCCGACACAGTCCGCAATCAAATACTCAAAAGGTTGGCTTATGGCAGGGATCAGTTGTAGAGGAGCATGCTTCACACACTGATTTGGCTTGCCTGTTAATTGACACACCTGACATGTTTTAATATTTACAGCAACATGCATTTTTACACACGGCCAAAAGAAATGTTTCAAGATGTTTAGACACCAAAATGCCCACTCTCGTCGTGTGCCACTAAGGACCAACGGGCGGAATTTTGTCGGCACAACCAACTGGAAAATAGCATCCCCTACAGCAATTGTGCCCAATCAGTCGATCGGCTGATCTTGTCAGCTATCTCTGTTTTCCATTTGGGGAAAATGTAGATGTGGATTGTATAACGTCCAAAGTGGCATTACTCTTCAACCTGGATAGCTGTGCTGTTGAGAATGAGATCTTCACACTGAAGAATGACATTGAGCTCAAATCCAGAGCAACACCTGACATGAATGTCCAATTCTGGAATCTAATGCAGAAAGAGAAGTACCCCAACCACAGACAAACTGCAGAGAATTTGACTGCACTTTTTGGATCAACATATTTGTGTGAGTCTGCCTTTTCACATATGAAAAATCATCAAGTCAAAATATAGATCCACCATGACTGATGACCACCTTGCAGTCTGCTCGACACGACGGACTGGCAAATCCCCTCCGGCTCCGTGGCTGTCTCAACCGGTCCGTGCCGTGAGAGCCACCATGCGAGCATCGGAAAGGAGATGGCGTAAATATAAACGACCTGACGACCTGCTTAAATTTCAATCTCTCCTCTCCTCGTTTTCTGCTTCTATCTCTGCTGCCAAAAGCTCTTTCTACCAATACAAAATTGAATCTTCATTTTCTAACCCCAAAAAACTCTTCTCGATCTTCTCCAATCTCCTCGAACCCCCTACCCCTCCTCCCCCCTCCACCCTTCTTCCGGGAGACTTTGTCAACTACTTCACTAAGAAAATAGCTGACATACGCTCCTCCTTCTCTAACCCACTTCCTACTTCTCGCGTCCCACCGACCTCACCTCTTTCGCCCTCATGGGGCCCAGATACAAATACAAATACATTTCAAGGGAAACGTATTTGCTGTGGCTTGTTTTTCTCGTTCCACAAATATGTTCCAACCTAACCAACTAGTTTTGAAGTGTTTTATTTCAATATACTGTACAATGTTGAGCACCGTCTTCAAACTGTTTAAAACTTCCAGGCCTTGACAAGATCACCGCCCTGTAGTCGGAAGAGAATAAATCAAATAGAGGACTCAGGTGAATCACTCTCAGGTTTTGGTTCTTTAACGAGAGAGGAGAGGAGGTTGATTACTGGCTGTAAGTGGCTCCGCCCACTTATATGTTCACACGACTGAATGGCAAAAAAACATTAAATCTTCACCTTAAAGGGGACCTTCTTTTCTCGCAGT
Organism: Gasterosteus aculeatus; assembly: GCF_964276395.1. Lineage (NCBI taxonomy): Eukaryota > Metazoa > Chordata > Actinopteri > Perciformes > Gasterosteidae > Gasterosteus > Gasterosteus aculeatus. Next base: position 15,738,130 of record NC_135699.1, on the reverse strand, counting down.
ATAACTCTGACAACAGACCGTTTAAAACAATAATAAAATACATAATATAAAGTGTGAATGTAGCATTAACATTTCAACTAGGCTGGTAAGAATCTGCATATAGAGTGACTCCGCAACCTTACTTTTAATTAAAGAGGGAAAATACTCCCGGGACAATTTGAATAATTGAAACAGTCTCTCACTATTGTCTTAATGATATGTGACATGGATCCACCGGAGACTGGTTTGACAAAGCTTCTGGTGCATGCAGGCTTCTCAACCTTTTCAGTATAATTTCAAAAGTTGCTGGGTGTCCTCATTAAACCCCTTCCAAGTGACCCCTATTGTTATTGTCTGAATATGAACTCGCTGTGCACGAGCCCTGTCTTTAATTAAGACAGAAGACCATAAGATGAAGGAACAACACTTGAAGTCTACGGTCACAAGGGAAAGATCGTGAACAAAATTTGGAAGAAATCAGCCAAACAACTTCTCTCAAGTATCAAGTATCAAGGTCAAGTATCAGCGCTGCGTTTGCAAAGGCAGGAGCAGTTCTGTCGGCCCGCAGGCCGGAAGAACAACTGACTAACATCAGGAAGAACATTACATTTTGTATTTCTTGTTAGGTATGAAAGAAAAGACTTCTATTGGCCCTAAACTGTCGTTGAGGAGGAGCAGGTCCTCTCGCCACAAAACAAGATCCAATCACATGCAATGTGTGGCCTTCTAACATAATGTGAACCTAATGACCAAAGCGTGAGTGTTGTATGGTGCTTGGTGTGTCTTTAAATCTCATCCTTATCAGATCTGGGTCTGCCTGAGTGACACTTAATGCTTTTCCTCTGGCCTTGCACTCCTCAAGACAGTGACTCCCTAAACGAGCACTTGATTATCACAAGGGAAATGAGCAGTGCTGCATTGGGAAACGTGATTGCACAACAATAACCTCATTTCATGTGATTGAAGACTCGGAAGTTACAATTGTCGTGCCCTTTCTCTCTTCTCCCGTTCCATATTTCAGAAAATGTCTGACTTTGAGGACTTCAGCCGGCCGGGAGGGCTGGCGAACGCTTCCGAAACCTACCAGCTGAACCCGACCAGTGTGATCGTGTCGGTGGTTTTCTCCCTCATCTTCCTGCTGGGCACCGTGGGCAACAGCCTGGTGCTGGCCGTGCTGCTGCGGAGCGGCCAGGTGGGATACAACACGACCAATCTGTTCATACTCAACCTGAGCGTGGCCGACTTCTCCTTCATCATCTTCTGCGTTCCTTTCCAAGCCACCATCTACTCCCTGGAGGGCTGGGTGTTCGGCTCCTTCATGTGCAAAGTGGTCCACTTCTTCATCAACCTCACCATGTACGCCAGCAGCTTCACGCTGGCTGCGGTCTCTGTCGACAGGTGTGTTCATTCCGTCCCACTTACAGCAAATGTTCAAAGTCATTTCCACCCATAGCCACTTGTGTTTTTACATTAGAATCATCCATTAACTCTTTCTCAATTTACCTTGAAGTAACTATTGCGGGCAAAGCGGAGAAAAGGGGAGATGATCGTTTCGCATTTCCTGTGAAGCCCTTTTCCTTCTGTCTCTAAAGGTTGTCGCTATGAGCTGCAGCTGTAACAATGAGACCCATTAATGTGTCTAACCGTTTTTTAAATGAACCAATTGATTGTGTGGCCTCTTTAAATGAAACTGAATCCCATTATCACAAAGCACAAAGTTACATTTTCAAAGGAAGGATGTTCTTATTTTCACAGTGAGGTTTGTTAAATCTTCTTTAATGACAATAACGTTATGCTATTTTGCTTGAACTGGCACTAAATCCTGACAGTTGCACTGGACACATACAAGCCTCAATTGCTTTCAGAAATAAAATATTAAAATATATTAAAATAAAAAAATTAAGTATTAAAATGTATTAAAAGAAAACTAAATATTAGTAAATACATAAATGTGTTTTCTTATGCCAAAATTGAATGAATAAATACCAGCATGAAGACATATTAAGTGAGAACGGCGAGTATCAAAGCTGTAAAGTAACATTCATTCATGTTCACACTTTTATGAGCATTTAGTTCACCCTGAATGTTGTTTTCCTCAACCAAAGAGGAAGAAACATCAACAATCTTAACATCAAGAGGGACTCTGCATCTGTATTTTATAAGAGAATCGTACATTATCCCAGCGAGCATTAACCGTCATTATAGTGGGTGAACAACATCGTCCGCTCAGTCAATGCAGACGGAATCGGGGGGGAAGCGGCCCTCTGCAGCAGACACCATTTGCTCACACCGGCTCTATTAACAATTTAGAGAGTTCAATAGATTTTTCAGCCCACCAGCGAGACGTTTCATCGTCATCCCGGATGAAGAGCAGGGGCAGCCGGTTCGGGGTGTTAATGGATTTCTGTTGTCGTCCTCAGTTTCCGTGTAACCAGTTAAAAAAAAAAAGACAGCAGCTTAGAGTCAGAGTTTAGAACAGGAATCCCCGGTAGGGATGAAATCACCGCTCAGCCTGAATGAACAGCAGCACACACACACACACACACACACACACACACACACACACACACACACACCACTAGCTCAACGGCAGATCATACGTTTGCTGTGATTTAACGCCAGAGAAATTTGCCATGTGAAAATGTTTCATACAGTACCAGTCAAAAGTTTGGACACACTGATTCAATTGAATGAGCAAATGTGTCCAAAATGTTGACTGGTACTATACAGTAAAAAAAAATACAAATGTGTAAAAATATAGCTCATAATCAGGGAATTCATACACACAAATACTTGATTTAATAAGGGGATGCACAATAAAAAAGGTGAACCTCGATTTCTGGATTCCAGGTTTTAAACTCTTTTTATTCAAACAAATCAATCGCAGATAATACAGCATTTGAGCAAAAATCCAATAAGATCACTCTGTGATACATTCGGGGAGAAATTACACAAAAAGCATCTGGACCATGGCTCAATCTTGTGTGTATTTTGTGTAACAGATCGGTATCTGGTAATTGGTAGAGGCTCTAAAAGCAAATCATCAACAGACTGTTTCATTAGTTCAGGCCTCGACGACAGCAAACATTCTGAGTACCTTTTTTCCTCTCATGTTGAACGTGAAGGGCCATCGGCCCCGTTTCGGTCGGCTTTCCAGAGGCTGATGCTTCTGACTAAAGTGTGCTCTAAGCGCAGACGGGGGGCATGTTCAAAGGGGAGCAACCCAGCCGGCGAAAATGCAATAACCTCAGCAGCAACGTGTGAAAAGCAGCGTGCTGTCGGAATATTCAAACGAGATCCGCCCGGCTCTTTCTTCGTGGACCCATGTGACGTGTGGTGGGATTTGCTCCTTTTTCACCTGCCCGCCCCGTAACATCAAGAGCAGTTCAGTTCAGGAGGATCCGCGACGTCCTGACCTGCTTCTGCTTCAGACGATGCATGCGCGACGCACTCCTATTCTGCAAAAAACCTTTCACACATCTAAAAGGAGCTTTGGGGTGAAATAATAACCAAACAATGTAACAACAGAACAAGAGGAAGTCGTTTGGTTTAACTGGATCGACTCCATAATTCACTGATCACTCACCTGGTAAACCATTTCTCCTTTTAGCTTCCATCACATCATTTACGTTGTCATGCAAGTTTGATTGACAGCAATATGGAGCTCCGCTGGTTTGGATCACATGTCACCGTGTGTTTGGTTTCCCCCGTGAAGGTACCTGGCCATCCGCTACCCGCTGCGCTCCAGGGAGCTGCGCACTCCGTGCAACGCGGTGGTTGCCATGGTGATCATCTGGGGTCTCTCCCTGGTCTTTGCCGGTCCTTACCTCAGCTACTACGACCTGTTCGACTACGGCAACAGCACCGTGTGCATCCCCGGCTGGGAGGAGCAGAACCGCAAGGTGCTGGACACGTGCACCTTCCTGTCCGGCTACGTCGCCCCCGTGCTGATCGTCAGCCTCTCCTACACCCGCACCATCAAGTACCTGTGGACGGCCGTCGACCCTCTGGACGGCATGTCGGAGTCCAAGAGGGCCAAACGCAAGGTCACCAAAATGATCATCATCGTCACGGTGCTCTTCTGCATCTGCTGGCTGCCGTACCACGTGGTGATCCTGTGCTACCACTACGGCGACTTCCCGTTCAACCAGACCACGTACGCCTTCAGGCTTCTCTCGCACTGCATGGCCTACGCCAACTCCTGCGTCAACCCCATCGTGTACGCCCTGGTGTCCAAGCACTTCCGCAAAGGCTTCAAGAAAGTGTTCAGCTGCATCCTCAGCAAAAAGAGGAGGAACAAGGTCCACGTGGTCCACGTGGCCAACACCGCGCCCGGGTTCGAGGCGGGATCCACGGAGGTGTCGCAGATGAACGAAGAGCACGCGCGACAGAACGAGTGCGAAATGATAAACAGGCGGATCGGGGAGCCGAGGGAAGCCACGGTGGAGCTGACTTCGCCCTTTCGGAGGCCGTCTCCTCGCGTGGGAGAATGAGATGAACTCTCATCGCGGCAGCTTTTGCCGGCCAAAGGGAGGTGAGATAAAATGAAGGATATTCGCGCAGATAAGTTCAGTTGATAGTCCACAGCCCGAACACGTGTCAGCTTCACCATCTGTCAAATACTCTCGCACATACTGTTCCACTGACAGATAAATGTCTCCGTTTCCACCGTTTGCCTTAATTCTGGCCGCAGGCTTGGAGCGCACTCAAAGGTCCGGTGTGTGGGACGATCTCATCTAGCAGTGACGTTCCAGCTGAACACCAGCGGGCTCAACTGGAACCGGGCCTTCGGGCGGGAAACGGCACATGAACCTCCGCGGATAAACAACCCTGCCCACCTCCGTGTCGGCAGCACACCAACGCACATCCAAGCCACTCAAAGGAGCTCCTCCGGTGGGCCGAGGGAATGAAGTCTGCGGGCGTTTTGATGACCTTTTCTGCAAATGGAGCATCACTGCATTTTCTTTCTCTTCTGCTAAATTGTGGACCGGGTTACGATTGGCTGATGAGAGCCGGGGGGGCGGGATCGAGCGCAGGCCTGCAGGTGCGGCGCCGTCGACTGTGACTGCTGTTGGTCACCGACAGCAAAAACACAAACGGAGGCAGCGAGACGAGAGGCAGACTTTACCTGTAGGAGGATGAAGGACTGTGTGAAGAGGAGCCGCTCCATAGCTTAGCTAATCATGTGGTAATGAAAACATATTGGTGAACATTGCATTGTATTGAACATACCGTTTTTTCAGCTTTGGAAAATGATTGTAGCACTTTTTAAAAGCAGCATAGAATGTGTTTGTTTCACCTTTCCAAACGTCGGTGACTATTTTCTGTCCAAGTGGACCTCGCACAGGTTGATACACAGCTTCAGGGTCATTGACTCATCCGTGTCTTTTGAAACTTGCATGCAGATGATGTTCTGTCGCGTTAAGATGTTACCGCTATATTTGAATGATATGTTATAACATACAAACAAATGATATTATGAATATCTGTGCAAACGTAATGTTCAGTTACATTTCATCGGCATACCAGCATTCAAGAATCAGAATCAGACAAAAAGTATATTAGTTTTAGTAAAAATGGAACCGGACACATTTTCTTGCTTAACTTGGCTTTTGCAATGATTGTAATCAAGGCATGTGAAATATTATATACATTTAAATTGCTATTATCTTTATCAAAGAGTGCACCTAAGCAATTTGGGGTTGTGTGTTTTGTGTATTTAAAAGCTGTGAAATGGTGATAATTATTCCCATGTTTGTTTCATTTCTCCCTCCCGATGGAGGCAGAGCGCCCACCTCGCTCTCTGCGAGCTCGTGTCCCACGTCAGAGCTGTTCAAAGAAAAACCTTGTGGTCCTTTTATCCATGTTCTGCTCAGATTGCGTAAAACACAATTTTCCTCTTGAGAAACTCATTTCCAGAAAGAATATCCTCCTTTGCAGTGACCAATTGTTATGAGATTGTTTCTGTGTTTTTGCCTGTTTAAAGTAGCTATTTCCTCTGTTCACTATGTAGACCTTTCCCACATAACAACCTGTATACATACATATATAAATATATATTTATCAAAATGCGTAACACAACATATTATACACTTACATGAACAAATAAAATATTTTCTGCTGTGATATTTTAGTGCTTTTTGTCCGTGTATTTCATCTTTATTACTGCTTTCATTCCTTAATGGAAGACCAGAGAAAGAAACATCACTCAAACTACACAGAGAACAACGTTTAGCCCACTAGTGACCAAATTTACATTTCGCATTTACATTTTTCTTCAGCTGATGCTTTTATCCACAGCGACTCACAATAAGTGGATTCAACCAAGAGGCTACAGACACGGACCAACAACACCATCTAGAAAGAACCATTTCTTTGTGAAAGCCAAACTACAAAGTGCCATAATTAAGTGCAATCGTAAGTGCTAATGAACTACTCCAAGAAGGGATTTTTGACAGCATGTGGATGTGTGGCGCTGAAATAATCACACTCTAATGTAGTGTGCAATGAGTCACTACTCTGCAACGCCTGGACTGAAATGACCCTCAGCTTGTGATCAGAGATCAGCTTCTTGGTGAGGAAACATCTGGCGTGCAAAGCTTCTTACAGCGAAAGCCACAAACCTTTGAGAAGAGGCAAAATAACACCACTACTGGTACAATAAAGCACGAGACAACACATCCCTGCAGTACGCGCAGGCACAGATTGCACTTACGTGATTAAAAGAGGAGTCACGGTGCACGTTTTGTGTGTGAATAAAAAGGCCTTTTGTGGTGAAGCAGCGTGAGTTAGTTGGTCCGAGGTCGTCGAATATCTCGTCTCCATTCATCTTTGGATGAGAGATTTCTTTTGTCATGATTAGAAATTCTTTCAGTTCAGTTTGGACATTCTTTTTATGAACCAATGAATCAGACAATAAAAGCACTTGTAGAAGTTTTGTAAATGGAATTTGTAAACAATTCTACCCTCAGGGTCCCGAAGAGAAATGAGATTTCTAGTTTTGTTCAAATTGTCTGATTGTTCCGCCCGATGTGAATCCTTTGTTACTGAAATAAGGTTTAGAGGAAACGCGAGAACCTTCAGCCTCCAACAATGGAAGCTACTGATGGAGGACAATGGGAAAAACCTCCGGGAAATCAATGGTTGTTTTCCAAACAAGGCCGAAGATGCAATTGCAGTTATAGATGGAAATGATTGATTGATGAGACAGCAGCCAGATATTAAGCCACAATCCATGCATTGATGTTCTCTAGAGTTAATGAAATAAAGAAAATTATGTTCACTAGACCATCTGTGTCGATGTCTGCAGAACAACAAAAAACAGTTTTGTGCCACTCTTAAGCAAACAATCAGTGATTGCTTTACATGCTTCATCAGCTCCTTTAAAGCTGCAGTCGCCACCGTCGACAGTAAACCTACGACATGAAATCAGCGCGGCTTTGGCTCAAAACTGAACTCCCTGAACAATGCATTAAATGACTGGAAATGCTTAGTGTTGTCAGCCACAGGTACCTTTGGGTTTTGTGGTCACCGTGACAAGTGAGTTCGCCTGACACCCTCTTGTCAGAAGGTGACCTTTGCTTTGACAGAGCAACTTCATCCACAAGAAACGAGAGAAGCGAGCGATCGGGGGGAAGCGGATCGGCTCTGCGCGGTGTGAACGTCCTGCGGTGAGGTTGTGTGCATTCGTTGTAATGCATCCGGCAGACGGGTCGATGTGTACGCGGCCAGAGGGGGTCTGCAGGGGGTCAGAGGGAAGCGGTCCGGGTTTGCCTGAGAACATTCGGTAAGAGGGGTCTCTGGTAGAGGAACACAGGTACACCGAAGCGCCCTCCGCAGTCCACAGCCGGCACGGCAGCGAGCCGCGTTCTGGGATTTCATCGGGTCGGGGGGAACCTTAAAGGCGCAATCTGCAGTTCAATGAACGATTGTAAAGTCCCTTTGAAGGACTGGTTGTCATCAGTTCTCCTCCATTACACACAAACTGACTAAACATGCACACAATTCTGGGAGGTTAGCGCTCACCCATCAATAAATACACACTTAAATCGTTCACACGCAAATAGAAATTGTTTATCAACCCAGACTGAAATCAATGCGGCTGTTTTGGGGAATGCGCGTCGGGCTCAATCACCACAGCGTCACCTCATTTCCTGACAGTGAAAAGACCCCCAAAGACCCTTTTTAAAGGCACACGGCTCCATGTTACAAGATGACAAAGACAAAGAGTTTGGCTGAATTACACTCAGGACGCCGGCGCTGGTTTTATTGCATGTGTTTATTGTCCAGGTTCCGTTGAATGGAAAGCGGGTCGAGGGGCGCTGGTTGTGCTGCTGGTCGATGATGAATTTCAGTTGTACATATTTACATGGAAAAGGTGAAACAGTGACAAACATTTAAAAAGAACAGACGGAATAAAATAAAAAATATAAAACAACATCCCCAGTATTTATATCTGAAAGTCACACAGCCGACATCATTAGCATAGTAATAAAGGCACTCTGATGTTTATTATTTACAGTTTGTTGATCTTAAATAAGGGAACTTTCACAGTAAGAATACTCTAAAAGGCATTTCAAAAGAAATAAACAACGAGAATCAAGATACTTGATTAAGTACTCAACATATAACTCCACATCGCGGCAAATATAATAAAGCTAAAAGTGGTTTAAGTAAGAACTGTAAAAACAAAAAGGCAGATGTTCATGACGCACACTGGCGTTCTGTGCAACAACACACGCGACGCAGCGCTCGGGCCTCAAGGTCCTTTCGCTCCCCGGCGCCCGATTCCAAACAAACAAAACACTTGTGTTCCGTCTGCATTGAATCCTGTGCAGTGAAGAGCTACGTGGTGACAACCCGCCCCCACCACCCCCCCGATGGCCTCCACCCTCGGCGCCACGTCCCTCCCCCAGCAGCACGGTTAGTGTCCCTTCAGCCAACAGAGGGAGGGGAAACCGGCGCTGGAGGGTCACATCCAGCGTCCTGAATGCGACCTTGTGCATCGCAGGGAACGTTCTGCTCCTTTCATTATTTGACATCCAAAAAAAAAAAAAAGGAAATGAGAGCGAATGGTAAGTCCGGCGCCTTCTCCGTCTACTTCTTTCTCTTTGGTGTAACGTGATCGTCAAAAAGGGGACCGATCACACGCTGTAGCCGCGATGAACAAAGGCGACGGACGAGCGCTCAGCTGAACCCGTCCAGCAACCTGAGCGAGTGACGCGAGGTTAACATCAAAAAGAAGCCCGACCCTCTCGGTGGGAACGTGTGACGGGGCACGTCCACCGACATCGGACGGGATTCTGCTCATTCGGAGTGCGGCCGCGTGACCTCGGATCAACAGAACAACACAAAGGTGGACAAGTCCTTTTATGAAACTTCAGGGCCTCTTCGGAATAATCAGGTGAAAGCCCTCATTCACCATCAGGACTCTTAATGAAAAATAAAATGTCAGCCTCATGAATTGAGTTATGTGTGACCTAAGTGTTCATCCTCTAATGGGACCATTTGCAGGAAATATGCAGTATTATTCACCTTTAAGTACCTTGATAGAAAAATTGACTTGATAAACCAGTAATGTGGATTAATTGGCCTGTAGAGCTGAAACCATCTGGTGGGTTCACTTGCTATAACGTCAACACTTAAGCCACATCGCCAAATCCAAAATCAGGGAGGATATCAAGTCTCGTACCATGATATTGATTCAATATTAATACATTGCCCAGCCCCAACTTTTTACAGAGGGAATAAATATAGAAGCCCTTTGCGGTGTTTGGATCAGGGAACCGACTTGCATAGATTTTCACCTTTTGCTTTTCAATCATATCATTGCAGCTACTTGGGTTACTTCTCTTGCCAATTGTCTAAAAACTTCTCCTCCGACCCTCATTGCCATCAGCTACAGTCCACATGCAGTCCACACTAAACGATCAGCCACTATAAGCAGTAGTGCAACACAATAAAACAACCCATCAATAAATAAGAACTCTGTGAAAAACGTCCGTAGAACAATAAGTACTAATGTGAGACGCGCGTTTGGTGCTTCCGACGTCCACGTCCAGATCGTCGGTGTCGATGAAACCATGAAGGTGCAGACAGACATAAGGAAGCACAGAGGAGTGAAAAGGAAAACACACTTCAGCCCCAAAAGGGATTTTGACATTGCTTCCACGGGATTAAAATGAGCATTTTAAATACTTAAATAGATATAAAATGTTATCTTTTAAAACAAACTGTACACATCTGTTACCGACACATATCAAGACACAAGTGTGGCTACTTTAGAAACAATCTGAGGCGTCATATCAAAAATACGTAGCTTTAGTAGCACTCGTGTCCCTTCATTATTCTAGTGAACGTTACGACGCTACGTCACACCTTCGCTACTCCGGCGTCACTGCAGCCGGGGTCAAAGGTCACAGGTCGTCCATCGCGACCGCTGCCTCGCCCTCCTCCGACTCCGGACCCACTTCCACGGTTCTGCTTCTTTCTCTCCGCACCCGCGCCCCCCCCGTCTGAAACACGTCCTCTCCGCCCGCCGCTCGCTGCCTTTTGGCTCCTCCCTCTCGCACGTGACCCTCAATCGATTTTTTCGACCTTCCCGATAATCTTCTCCTCGAAGATGGGCAGGACGGCGTCATCCTCGCGCACCTCTTCGAACACCACGCCGCAGTCGAACTCGTCGCTCACCTTCTTGAAATAATATCTATTAAAAAAAAAAGGACAGAAGGAGTGAAGGGGGGCAAAGTGACCTTTAGACGGAGACTGCTGCTTCCTGTGGGCATCACGTGGGATTCGTTTATCACAAATACTGACACGGCTACATATGATTCATCGTCCCGCCTCGAAATAGACGACCTTTCAGGGTTTTGGTTCAATAGAATCCACTCAGAGGACCACAAATGTGTCACGGACATTTCTTTCGTAAAGATCTGACCTTTACCCAGAATAAGAGACACAGCCGGAGCCCTCGACACATACAAGAGATTTAAGAACTGATTGAAAATTACATACAAGCTTGCTTATTTATATTATTATTATATTATATATTATTAATATATTATTATATTATCATTATTTAATACACTTTATAGGATTTTATTCTGCACTCCAAACATTGTGATATATAGAAAATGCAATCTGAATATGTTTTAATTAAAGAATAAGATCATGGTTTTCTCTGTAGTTCTCCTGCGTAGGTCTCACCTGTAACTTCCTTTCTTTGTCAGCAGTTCTTTGAACTGGCCCAGCGTGACGAGCCTCCCTCGGACAGACGTCAGGTACGGAATCAGCTCCTCGCAGAAGTAATACGCCACAGTTATGTTTTCACACGGCTGCTTTTTAGTGGCTTTGTGTCTGCAAATGGAAAAAAAAAACAGATCGTTATTTATTGGAGTAAAGTCTTGAAGTTAGAAGTTTTGTTATAATAAAAAAAAAGGATGATGGCACAGCTTGAGATCGGTTGGGGACTGATGTGCTTTTATTCTTTGCTTCTTAAAGGTCAAACTCGCTCATCGATATGCGCAATTAGAGAAATCCTCTCGCCCGCCGACTGCTAACCGGCTGAGGGGAGCGGACACATGTGGAAACATAAAATAACGTATTAAACTGAGGAAAAAGAGAAGCACCGTGTCACCGGGTGGAAACCAGAGCGGGAACACAAAACATCTGTTATCAACACATCTGTCAAAACCAAACCACGTTGAACTCAGAACTGAACTGATGTTGAACTCTGATGCTGAACAGATGCTTTGTCGAGGTATTTTTAACAGCCAGGTAAATTTACACATTTAGAAGTTGTACTTTTTCATGAACAATGCAACTCAAAACCTGACATTTGCCTGAAAGTAATGACGGGTCTGTCGGTTCTGTTCGGAGGGCAGTTAAACACACCGAGAAGCCCACTCTCTCCCCATCACGGGACCCGATGTGCTTTCTACCATCAAGTCTGAGCCTCGATATTCATGACAGGGAGGAGAAACACTACCGTTTATATTGTGAACAGTTCTACATTCAACACAAACTAACAGAGACGGGCCATCGGCACCACACAACACACAGAGCAGGGAAATAAGGAAGGATTTGTGTCCTTCAGTAACCCTGAGGTGCCAGTAATGAGAAGGGGGGGAGGGGAGTGGGACAAGTCGGTGGTGGGACGTACTCGGGCTGGGAGAGCTCGTTGTCGGAGACGGCGGGCACCGTGCTGAGCGGAGGGAACAGCGCAGGCCTGACCGCCGAGCGACCCCTCTGGATCACCTCCATCACGTACCTGAGGGACAAGAGGGTGATTGTTAGATCCCACTCCTTTCCTCAGCGGATCGAGAGGGCGCCGCTGCACCTGGGCAGGTTGCTGCGGGGGTGCGGGGCGCGTTGCCCCCCGGCTCACCTTTGCTTGGGCTGCACAGTGCCAGACTTGAGCGTCTCCTCCTCGAGCCGCCGGCGCACCTCCTCCAGCTGGATGAGGGGGCTGGGGGCGGGATTCGGCGGCATGGTGGGATCCTGGACGAAAGGGTGCGACGGCTGCACGGAGGTCCACGGTTGAGCCTCGTGGCCGCCGGGCCTCTTGGACCCGCTGGCGCTCCTGAAATGTAACGTCAGGAACCTGTTGAGTACCAGCGGTCAACAAAGAAAGAGCCTGGTAGCCCCCCCCCCCCCCTCACTGACGCGTACGGGCTCCTCTTATGTAGAACCAGCTCTTTCTGTCCTTCCATCAGCCACAAAAGGATCTTCTGGTTCTTCTCCATCTCCTCGACGGGCGCCGGCGCGTCACACGGCCGCACTTCCTCGCCTTTCTTCAACGCCCTTTTGCACTGCGTGCCGCCTTTGCTGCTGTGCGATGGGAGGAAAACAGCCGGTTGGTAGAAAACAGGCGCTTTGGGAGCCTCGGCGAGAGCGCCGACGCTTACCTGAACCCCGCGTGCTCCGCCGGGTTCGACCCGGCGCCGTCCGCATAGCTGCGGGACTTGGAGCCGCAATGGCTCATCTCCGCGCTCCCGGGGAAGCCGCCCTGAGCCTCCGCCGGCTCTTTGGGCTTCCCGGCGCCGGCGTGGTTGACATGATGCGCGTGTTTGTGGTGGTGCGGGTGGCAGCCGTCTCCCTTGAGGCCGTGGCGGGACGGGTGTTTCCCGGGTGGCGCCGGCGCCCCAAGTCCCGTCCCTTTCGCCCCCGGGACGCCGTCTGGGGAGCGGGACTTGGGAGAGAGGCGGCCCGCGCCCGGCGACTGGCAGCCGGGGGTCTTCATGACCCGCCGGACGTGGTCGTCCAGGATGCTCTCGGGGTTCTCCTCGTGAGCGTCCCTCGGAGCGGCGCCGCTGAAGGGGCTGTCGGCGTAGCGCGGGTTGTGGTTCTGAGGGTAAGCACCTTCCTCTTCCTGGACAAACAGAAATATAATCACACATATATATATATATATATATAAATGTATAAATATAAAGGATATTGTTGTATCTGTAATAACAAAATAACGTCCATCAGAGTTTTTAATATTAAACATTGAAATATTAAACAAATGTTTGATCTGTTTCTTTCTCATCTGCTGTATTATTTTCCACCAGCAGATGGCAGATTTCACCACACTAACGTGCGTCTTCTCATTTTCACTGCAGAAGCACAACAGCATCCGTCAGATTCCAGAGAACTATGCAAGCAGGCAGCACATTTGACAGAATTCTTCTGAAGAAGTAAGAGCTTTGAAAGCGTGTACTCGTGTGATCATATTGGTAGTAAAGAATGGTTTTGAAATCACCACTTTAAATTATTATTATCATTACTAAAATCTCAAACAATATTGTCTTCATTGTCTTGTATTACTCCAGTCAGTTATGTTAATAATAAAATTAATCCCTGTATTACAGCTCTATACTAATGAACGGACCTTTACTAGCACTACTCCTTCCTAAAATCCAGAGGAGATATTAAATATTGCCTCTAAAGCCAAATGCTTAATGCTTTGCAGGTTTTTAATAATTCATGCATCTTTGTATCTCTGCACCACATCCCGTGTTAGCCGAGTCGACTGGAAGGTACTCGAGGAACCACGTTGTCTCCATTTGAGGAAATCATCGGCAAACAGCAGATTCCTGACATACGTGACATTCTGCTGACCAACAGTCTCCATGAGCTCACGTACACAAACGTCTTGTTAACGCCATACAAAGACGCAGACAGGCGATGACCGTCCCGCTCACAAGGGTCCTTTTGTCATTGATTTTCTTTCATTAAAAGCATGCTGCTGCTCGGCCCATGAGAGTTATCCTGCACACAGCTCAGCCACTCGACCCAGCGTCCCCGAAATGACGTTAAGTGAAGCCGTGATTTGATTCCCAGCGGACTGTGACAGAGCTACGACAATGAGCATAGTGACCAATCATCTTTTGCTCGGAGCAATAAAATGCTTTCTAACCATTAAACGTCATGCGATATATGTGATTTGAATACGTCTGATATTACGGTTGAAAAGCTAAATACTGAGCTAACATCTCCTTTTCTGGACGCTCACTTGATGAAGGAGGACATTTCATGTTGCCTCCAGGCGGCACGTTGTTCCGGGCGTGCAGGTGCTCTGTGGGATTCATCCACGAAGCCGGCAGGCCGAGCGTGGAATTCTCCAAGTGATTCATGATGCTTTTTTTTTAAATTCCCCATTCAAATGCCCGGCCTCATTAATTTCATTAAGGCCAGAGGGATTTAAGTCCCGATGCTACTGGTCTGCTCCTCAAACAGCCCCCCGTGGCAGCAATTCATTCTATTTTTTATAAGTAAAGGGCAGCTGCTGGAGGTAAAACATGGTTTGCAGGCAATGGCCCTTCTGGCCTAAAAGCCCCTCACATCTTCACATTCACAAATGTGAACTAAAAACAAACTAGAAAAGACAATTTGAAGCAACTCGGGCTTCCTCGATTGTGAATCGTCAACAAATGAAGATTTGCTGCTTTACTTAGTTTGAACTGTTCATGTTAAATGAGGAATTTGAAGGTCAGGTCGGCTCTGGGAAATGACCAGTCTAAAAAGGGCAAGTCTACCACATTTTCTCGGAAAACTAATTTGATCAAACGGTTTAATGGGGAGCCAAACATCAAGGTTATTTTTCATCTGGCCGACAATATTATTAATAATATCGGCTGCCAACTTGGCCTCACATGACTCGATGGTGGAACTTTGCGGAGTGAAAGCAGTGCTCCCTTTCCTTCCTTATCGACGGAGCATTTGCACAGTGGTTTCTCATGGAAACCTATGGACATACATGCATGTTTTAAGGTACTTATCTGTTAATTGTTGCTTAAGTATTTTTACCTTATTTTACTTCATTTTCTTATCCTTATATTGCACCAATGCAATGCAGTCAAATTCCTCTCTGTGTAACACATGTGGCAATAAACGGCTTCAGATCTGTGATTGAAGGTTATTGACCCTGGACACGGCTCTCCGATGTGTCATAGAAAGGAGCTTACCAGTCGTACTCTCTTCAGCCGCTCCTCGAGCTGCTCCTCAGCCTCCCGCTGCCTCACAACGGCCTCCAGCCTGCCGATCAGCTCCGCAGCGAACCTTTCCGGCTCCACGTGTATGTCCTTCGGAATCCGGTCGGTGCGCTGGGGGGGGGGAGAAATGTCCCATGTAAAGACCTCCCTGTCACCGCCATATGGGCAGTTTGACCTTCCTGACCCTTTACGTCCTGTCAGGGCGAAAGTCGCCCACGTCCACGTGCGCCATCACTCTGACGTAAAATAGCTTTAAACTTCCCAGAAAGCTGAACTGCGCTGGGCTTAAAACGCTCAAAGGAAAGCTACAAATATGCATCACTGACATTTAACCCGTCTGAATTGTTTTCAGAGTGTGTGCGGCGGTTTCTTGAAACTGGTACGCCGTGAGGCCCAAAGACAAACCAGTTGTTTGCACGCTCACACACACACACACACAGACACATATATATTCATTAATTAATTATTTTGACAAAGCAACAAAAGGCGATGCCAGAGGTCCGCTGGTGTCGGACGCCGGGCAGAGGCAGTGGTTGCTATGGTTACCATGCAGAGTGAGAAACGGGCTTGAGAAATACCCACGGGTGCCCCTTAAAGCCGGAGGATTGGTATTAACAAATATATGATGGGGGAGGGGGGGGGGGGGGGGGTATTAAACCCACTGAGTGGGATATATATATAATATATTCTGCAAGTGTTAGGCACAATTTCATTGTAAATAAAAGGTTGGAGCTTGAGTTACCTCAACAATACATTCCCTTGCAAGTTTTATAAACAGCTTTTTATAAACAAAATTTGATAACCAGATCTCCAGCAAAAAGACAACTCTTTTTTGACCCGGTGGTGTGTGTGGTGACTTTAAATGGGCAAACGTTCTGTTTTTAATGAGGATATTAGAGACAATTACCTCCAGGAGTTATTGCACTGCAATCAGAAATAATACACAACCCCTAACTCCTGATTTGGAACTCGTTCATACAAAGAGGAAGGTTGGAAAACAAAGTGACATTTAAACCGAGGAGGCGGTCGAGCCCCGTCAGTTCTCTCACTGCCGAAGAAGCGGAGTCCTGATTAATTCGTCGGGGCAGGGAAACGTGAGAGCTTCGGGGATTTGTGCTCCACTATACACTCGATTCGTGCATCCTAATGGGATGCTACGTGGGGAGTTTTTAATTTGACTCTTCACTCCGAGGCCTAATTAGGGCCGTGATTTTTCCTACCGAGAGACAGCGTAAGCTGCAGAGGGAGACGTCGGGCTGTCACAGGGGAGGACTCTCTCCTGCTCACAGCTTAGGGAGGGCATCAAGCTACATTTAGACAGCCTTCTCTTTCACCATCAGCTATTCTTACACCCCATCACAGGCCCCGCGACACAGCGCGGCTTAAATATGCACGTCTCCAATGGTGCAGCGGAGGAAAATAAGGCAGAGGCAGACAGTCAAAGAGAGGTGTGGAGGCAGAAAGTGAGAGAAAGCCATGAATAACTCACTGGAATATGAGGTAGTGGCACTTGCCCATTTGCTTTGGCACTGTCGTGCATCTCCCGGCGATGGCGTTTCCGGTACCTGTAGGGTGGGACGCCATCTCTGGAATTGACAACAAAGACGATTTGATGAAGCGTCCTCATGAATAAGCAACACAGACTGCTTTGAAGTTGAAAGCTTTCCACTGGATTCCGCTCTTTTTTGTGTGCCTGAAACGACCACCTTGTAACTCTTGATTAATCAGTGCATTCTCACAGGCGGCTTGAAGTGGCAGATTACGCAGCCATTGCTCTGTAAATCCGTGGGGTACTGGTCATGCTGGGTTTTCGCACTCCGCTGTGCTGGAAGCTCTGGACCAATTAGCTGATAACGGCCTCTAATCCATTCAGCTTCAAACACATTTTGGTCCAGTTGTGCGAAGCTTTGAAGCTTCTCTGGCACGGCTCCCCGGTGCCATCTTTGCACATAGAAAAAGAGATTATTTGGAAACCTCCAGCAGCACACGCCTGTTCTGCACACTCAAGTGATGCACGAGACGTGTTTGCAAGTAGTCCCACATGGGTGACCGACATCACCTCCGGTTCCAAACTGCTGTAAAGAACCACTTCAACATGGGACGTGTGTCCCATTCGTGAGAGAGGTGAGTCTTTTCATTTCGGTACATTCTACCAGACGTGGCTTGATGTCCCCTGAGAGGGAGTTTCTAGTATTGCTAATTAGCTTTAGAGATCAATTCCAACCGCTTTCACTGGTTTGCCTAATGAGCAGATGGGGCTTCTAAGCCAATAAGTCTTTACGAGCTGCTAAAACAACTTAAAGCATGAAACGTGTGTGTGTGTGTGTGTGTGTGTGTGTGTGTGTGTGTGTGTGTGTGTGGTGAGGAAACACGTACACACTGCTGTCTGTGAGGGAAATGGTGTCTGCGTCGCTGGACATGCTCTGCTGCTCGCTGTCGTTGGTGCTGGCGGCCGGGGCCACGGCATAACCGGCGTTGACGTAGTACGGGTGGATGGGCTCCCGACACGGAACGAGCCTGGAAAAACTAAAATATAAACCGGGAATACTGGAGGATTAAAAATATGGAGGATGGAGGTGATTGACATGCTGGTTAAAATGCACTTGTAAACACACAGCTTTTTGGTACAACCCTGAATTGAGAAAGGGTGTCATTCTGAGAAACAGCAGAGAACAGAGAAACGGGAGCGCTGCATTCGGCCACCTGCTTCACTCGCGGTCATTGACTTTGCTGAGCAACCTTCTCGCAGGGCCCAGAACACACGAATTAAAGATGTTAGGCCTCATTTCTTTTAATGCAAATTGGAATTCCCCAAAGCTTTCTCCCCACCCGGGATAATTCAAAATACAAAACCTGTGTGACCGACTGGTTCGTATTGGCATCGACATTCAGCCAAAGTGAATATCGACAGCGGCAGGCGGGGGAGACGCCGGGACAAATGAGATTGAGATTATTGAGACATGGAAACATCTCCGAGAACCAAGTAAAAGACAGATGAGATGAACCCTTTAAACAAAAATCATTGCAGTCAGATTTCACTAACTGGACGATGAGGCGAAGCGACATTCGGTGCTGGTTTTCGTACACGGATTCTGTATCGTGTCACTGAAACATTCAAACATTTGGACACATTGAGTTTAAATGAGAAAATGTGTCCAGACTTTGACCGGTACTGTACAATAAAAGTTCTCAATCATCAAGAGAACCTGGACATATTTTCCCTTAATCAACTATTTTTTACTGTGTTTAGCTCGGACACGTTTTGAAGATGCTGGCTGTCCTCAGGTGGCGTCTGCGTGGAGGGGAAACTTCTCTCCTCCGTCCCCTCCGACCCCCAAACTCTAATTATTACTGAACACCGTTAGCGATAACACAGTTGTTCATCCATGATGTCATTCCACGTTGGCCTCAAAAGATGACAAATAAGGGAAACAACGATTTCGTGGGACAATAACTGAAGTGTTTGACGTACTTAAACAAAAACAAAACTGAGCTGTTCTCATTTCACAATCCCCCCCCCCCCCCCGAACATTAATGAATGTACAGGTCATTCTCTTTCATCCGAGAGCTAAAAGTTGATCTGAAAGACTATTTAATGCCGTTTGTTGCTCGTCTCTGAAGATATCGTCAGACTCAACTGACATAAAATTTAGTCCCACAGGAACGCACAGGGAGCTGCTGAAGGGCTTTTTAAAAATGAACCGTGTGTTTCTGCATTTCAAGCCAAATGCTTGATTGCTGAAATAATGATGTGGAAAAAAAAAAAAAAAAACTTTCACTTTCTAATCAAAACTTATGTGTATTTTTCAAAAGAGCGCACATCTCTAACAAATATTCCCTCTGGTTATCTTGCCCGAAAAAACGCAAACCCTGCAGAGTTTAACCCGAACCGAGACCCGACCACACAAAGAAGGGAAGTCTGATCCAGTTTCAACTGTAATCAGGATGTGTCCCGTCTCCAGCGCTTTAGTCCCACAGACGCTGTTATCTTTGTCTGCCTGTCAGCTCATGGGAGTTGTCCCTCCGAACAACACTGGTGCTGCAGCAGAACAGCTGAAATACAACGTACTTTTTTTTTTTTAGGAGCATCCCGTCAAGATTACTGAACTGCGCACACACTGTGCGGATTAAGCACAATTTCAGGCCCCGGATTGGTTGACCGCGACTCGTTTGAGAATCGAGCTTCTGCCCGGATCGGCAGTTATTTGAAATTTCCACAACCGCATGGGGCGGTGACACGTCTGTATTTCGGCATGGCATAAAACATCCAGCTATGAACTGAAGGGAGCTCGTTTTAATGTTTTCTGAGCAGCAATCCACATCGTGTAGATGACGGAGGCTCCGGTGTATTTATACGACATGCTGTGGCCTCCGTTTAGGTTCAAGTTTCCCGTTGTTTCTTTTCGGGACAGACTCGGCAGCGTCGGCCTGCTTCACCCGCGCAAGAGTAGAAAAAATTAGAAATGCAAAAAGAAATGAATGCAGCGAAGGGGGACACTTCTTGGACACTTCTCCACCAACAAAATCCTGTTGAACTCTTTCCCGTCACAACGCTGTCAATTCATTCTCCTGCAAAACCGCACGACAAACCGAGAACGAGCGCACTCCTTTCGAACTCCTCACAAGTTACCTCCTGACACTCACAACACCGCAGGAGTAAAAACACCACCTTCCTCTCATCCCTGCTGTCTCCGGTGCCGCTCACACTCCGCTCTCACCCGGCACTTCAAGCGGCGCTCGTGGCCTTGTGGGGTCTCGGATTTATTTCTAATTCAGCGGATTGCCGGGAGGGTTTTACCTGAACTCGGGACCGTCCTGGAACCTGCTGCTGGCGACGCGCAGCGGCGCCGTCTCCGTCAGCAGCTTCTGAGTGAGCCGGTTGGCCGGCGAGGGGTCACGGTCGGGCTGCTCCTCGGGCTCCTGCTCGCACCTCCATTCCTCGTCTTCCATTAAAGTGGGTAAATAGCTCGACGGGACCTTTCCGTTACCGGAAACAGAGCTGTGATCGCTGTACAGCTTCGGGCTCTCTCCTCCTGTCCGAGTGTATTCCAAATAGATGTCGGACTTGAGAAATAAGGGGTAGGTGTTTTCCTCCATCATGGCCTGTATCTCCGTCTGAGCCTGGTCGAACATGGCGGGATCGATGTGGAGCTTCATGACGCAGTCTTTGATGAAGGACTTGGTGGCCGGCTTGATCTGTCGGGAAACAATCCCATTGTTGTCCAGGATGTATTTCTTATAGATGGCTTTTGCCAGTTTGACCTTCTTCTCCTCGCTGCCGCCCTCAAGAGCTTCGAGCTTGCGGAAGCCGCTGCACGCAAACCAGAACTCCAACACGTCGCCGCACTCCTCCTGCTTGAGGAACATCCGAAACTGGTGGATGCCCTCTTGGTCGTCCAGGAGCGAGTGAAGGGATTCCGCCCACTTTACGTAGGGCGGCGTGGGGGAGGCGCTTCCCTCCGGCTCGTATCCCAGGTCCAAGTCCGGTCGCCTGGGCGTGGCCACGGACGCCTCGCACTTGGAGGAGAAGCCCGGGCCTGCGTACTGGCGCCCATCGCTGCGCACCAGCTCGCCCTCTTCCCCCGGGACCGGAGGTCTAGGGGCGTCCTCGGTGAAGCTGCCTCGCAGGTCCGCTAAGTAATCCCCGCTGTCGCTTGTGCTCATGGTCCCAGCATCCATGGAGCGCGGGTCGGTAGCGCCCGCACTGCACAACCACGAGATGCAGACCACCGCTCACGCCACTGCAAAAAAACTCCTGCAGGGAGGAAGAATATATCATGAGACGCAGCTTCATCGCATGCTAGCCTTAACAGGGAAGATATTCCAATACTCAGTTATATTAAAAAAAATATGCAGCAATTAATGAAAAGCAGGTAATGGTGAATTTACATTGGAGATTGAGGTTGAGCGATTATTACGTGTCATAATCGGCATACGCAATTGGTTGGACGTGGACTAACATCTCACGGGGATTTTTTCCCAAATTTTGCACAGTTTGCATTTTAAAAATGGATGCGGGATGTGTGAGACGAGCTTCTGTAGAGCTCCGAAAAGTCGCTACGGGCTCGTCTTGAAATGCGGCACATTCTGCCGCTAACGTTGGCTGTTTCCACTCCAACATGATGAACCAATTATTACTTTCTTAGCAACAACAATAGAGTGAAACTAAATTGGATATAGGGAACCAGCACATTAGAATAGCTGTGTAAATTAGTGATGGGCTAACCTCAAAAAGCCCTCAAACAGAACTCCATCCACCTGATCTGTGGTCACATGTTCTGCAAACCTCAGCAGAAACTAATAAGCCAGTCGGCCTATAATGTGGTTTGATATTTGATAAATTTGCCTGGCGGTCTATTATTGTGCCGCACTGAGTCACATTTAGAGTTATGCGCCAGTGTTGTTGTAATCCAAGCCAGGAGGAGTGAGTTCTGTCCGGCCCCGAGGGCGACTATCGTCGGTATAAATAAAGAGTGGTGTTAATGCTTCTTGCGGTTGTATCCGGATTTCTATGCATGCATCATTAATTTACCCCTCTCCTCCAATTAGATCCCAAAGAGCAGAAGAGAATCATCATAATAAAGGTACACACTCGAGACTCCCGCGCTGAACTCGATTAGCATGAGCAGCACGGCGCATGCTTCTTTATTGATCCTTGCATCGCCTTCTCTCCCCGTTTCATTCCCTTGCCTCCGCGGTGCAGGTTCAGCTGCAGGCCAGCGTACCTTCTGACTGCACTTAAAAGTGTCTTCTTCAAGGACACGTCCTGGTCCTCGCGCTGAGCTAAGAGACAGCGGCATTAGAGAGATGCGTCTCACCCTGATGCGCATGCAGCTCAGGATCAAGCTTCTCAGGTCCCTCGTTGAGCCAAAGACAACGGGAAGAGCACATTTCCTCGGCTTAGATTCACACATCCGTGCAGCAGCAGATGTTTTTTGACAGATGAGGGCAGGACGGAACCGTGGTGACCGACAGCGGCTCGGACCAATCAGAAACCCGCATTTTAGGCGCCGTGCACTTGTTAAGTCACAGTCATGATCAGGGGTGCGAAATAACAAATGAAAGAGAACTGAAAGGCCGGCAGCCAGGTTTACCCCAACCGCGAATTCAAAAGAAAAAAATGTTTTTAATGGTTGCCTTCACTTCCCCTTTGGGGCAAACCCACGCTGTTGTCTTTTCCAATACGGATACAGACGCTTCTCCCGACTGAACAAAGGCGGTGGAGACAAAAGTGTGAGCGCCATGTGCAATAAATAAAACAATAATACATGTGCGCTGTTTTAATACGAGCACGCACTGCATCATTTAAACCAAACGGCGCGGCAAACGAGCTGCCCACGCGCTACCTGCACGCGGCAAAGCGCGGGCACGAGACGGGCTCGCCGGAGACACCTGACAACGGATCCGCGGTCACAGGTGTGTGTGTGTGTGTGTGTGTGTGTGTGTGTGTGTGTGTGTGTGTGTGTGTGTGTGTGTGTTCGCGCGTGATTCCGGTGGGTCACAGCACGGAGTCCAGGAAGTGTCCCCGAGTCCCCCACCCCGAGTCCTCCCCGAACCCGAACCCGGACCCGGCCGCCCCCTTTGAAGTGAGCCTCTCATCGCATTCACGTCTTGGCCTCTGCAGAACCAGCGGAGCGGCGGGCGGGCGGGCGGGCGGCGAGTGGGGGAGGGGAGGCCGAAACAAACTCACCCACGGCCGCCCACCCGGGCCTCCCAGCGGCCGACCGACAAGTGCACAACTTTGTGACACTATTCGCCTATTAATACCCGCGCTGTCCCCCCCCCGCGCTAGCAGCTGCTGAACCAGGCGAGCAACAGGGCGACAAAAGGAGGGGGGGGGGCATACGTTGCGCCTCCCGGCAGAGGACGCGCGGGGAATCCCGCACGCGTTTTCCCGAATAGATTTACACCAGCAAAGCGATGGCACGCACGCACACACACACACACACACACACACACACACACACACACACACACTCATCCCCAAACCCGACTACCGCAATCCCAATCTGTGAGCTGAGGGAGGTGGGGTGCAGGGGGGGGGGAGGAAAAGTGGCATATACTTAACCGGTGGAAATGGCCTCGCTCCCTCGCAGCGCGTCGCGCATTCGGACCGGCGTCATACCGGAGTTCACCAGCAACAAAGACCGTCCGCGCTCCGCCGCTCCGCGGCTGCGCGTCGCCGTGTGCGGGAGCCTCGCTCGGCAGAAGATGCACAGCGCCTCGCCCGTCCACCGCACACATTACCACTGGTTAGTTAGTTACGCGAGGGGGACGCGGCTCTCTCCCCCCTTTTTTCTCTCCTCTCTCTCTCTCTCTCTCTCTCTCTCTAAAGAAATGGAACAAATGAGGTCGTGGCATTCGCCTTCATGCTGTTCGGCGTGCGTTGCGCTCACACGCGCCTCAGCCTAAAGCAGATGACGTGAGCACAAATAGCGGGATACGTGATAGAGATGTAATAGTAACCGAACTCAAAACCGCTATTACGGGAAGAAATCCAATTCAACATAATTGATATGAATCAGTATCATTTTTCAGCGTTCAATATGGATCACAAGTAAGTTAGTACATACGTACGTGCCTCTATGCTGTATATACATTATTAATGTATATAGTGATGTAAAAATCATTTTATTTGAATACAATTAAGATGCATCATTGCCATTTAATGGTTCCCAATGTACTGCAGTTTGTTTTCAGGTTTTCATTCCAACCAGAGACTGCGCCGGTGATCGGTCCAATCAGCTCGCCTTCAGGAATCACACCCAGAGCAGCTGTGAGTTCCTGATGTTTCACAGGACCGCACGGCGGATAACCGAATCCAACTGCCCGTAACATGCACGATGACGTCGTAATCAACGACACGCCTTAAAGTCCTACGCATGCCGTGGATTCCGTGGCCTGGTTTCTAACATCCACATATCGCAGTGACCTGCTAGCCGGACTTCACGGGCCCTCAAAAGGGAGCAGCAATTGAGCGTAGCAGCAGTTTTGCAGCATCCCTCTGTTTGAATGGTACGTCTCCTAGATCCTGATGTTCTGCACAAACGTTGAATTCCTTCTTGCGGCCGATCTGGCTGAGAACTCGTCTCACACACACACACACACACACACACACAGCTTAGTACAACTGGCGCTGATGCTTTGAAACAGCCCTTCAATGGAACGGCGTTTCCCTCCACAGAACATTTTAGCGGCAGACACACTTGATCGTGTCATTACTTGATTCAGCTGTTCAAGCTCTCCGCTTTCGCTCGACGGTCCCCGAGCGGCCGCGGTGAAAGGACGAAGACGCGAACGCATTCTACTATGTGCTCACATCGAGGCTCTTGCGAGCACACGCGGTCTAAACATATCATCTGAATCGCCCGCTCAAACGACCCGAAACACAACAGGATTTCGGGCAGCAACAATCGGAGAATCCTGATGCTGTTTTCTCAGATTTGTTGTTTTTCCCCGTAGTATTTCTCTTTACTCTTATGAAGCCATGTTGCTTCTACTCAAGAATCTCCACAATGTGTCAGAACGTCACAACGAAGACATGGTTTCCCTCTGAAACACGTCACATGAAAAAAGAGCGAGAAAGATGCAGATTTGCGTGTCCCACCTTGAGTTTGATTGTCTTCCTCACACGTCCGGCGGCAGCACATCCGCTTACCGAGGACTCCATCGCACGGTTATTGAAAACATCGGGCCGCGGCGGTCGCAGCGTCCCTCTCTTCACCTCGACGCGAGAAGGCCCGGCCGAAGCGGGACGTCGCCATGACGGTTTGTCTCTGCCATCCATTTGTCCCTGAAGAGGAAGTCGTCAGGGCTTTACAAACAGCAGACGAAGAGGACAGTGAGGGCACTTCTCGTGCATAGAATCATATTGTGGTCTATTGTGGCACCAGCGCCCGAAGCGTATAAACCCCAACCTGTCAAGGCGGCATGGTGCCCTCTACTGAGACCCGACAGGGGACGACATGACGTCCTGCCTTGAAAATGTTCCCATCACTACGGCAACCGACAGAAGAACTTACAGAGCAAAGAAAAGAAGAAGAACTTACTTACTAAAGAAAAGCTTTTAGCGATGTAGGAGGAAGAGGTCTTGTACGTTGGTCGGATAGAAACGGTGGAGGAAGAATCCTCAGCAGCTGCACATGTGGAGCAGCGCAGCAGACAGAGGGACAAAAGAAGTGTTTCTAGCTGTTGGTTAAAAGCCGTCGAGCCCATGCAAAACTAGTTTTCTTTTGAAACGTAGCTGTTGAACGCTATCAATGACAGTTTTTATGTTTTCGTTGATCAGATCTCCATTTCCAATCACAGACATTTGCAAAATCTCAAGCTTGTCAAAGGAGTTTTCATTCGCTGCTCCTAATGATTCCAGTTTCTTATGAGGAATTATTCTCCGCTGCAGTAACAACTTCATGTTCCCCAACGCCGTCCTTTCTGTGGTCTTTTGTTCCACCTGTCAGTGTGGATTTAGGCTCCCTAGTAGGCCTCGGCTGAAATAGGCTTATCTCTGCTGAAGACTCCCTGATGAACAAAAGCCCATTAAGACGTGTAACTGAATGCTCCCATTCGGAGTGCACACAATGGAGATTTTTATAGTTTTTAGTCTTCAAAGAGTGATACAAGTTACAAAAAACAAAAGAACCATTGACGAGACTTCTTTTAAAGCCCCAAAACCAAAAATGGAAAAAACACATGAAGCGTATGATATAAATTTGAGACACTCGGACAAATGGTTTGATATGATTGACCAAGTTTATGTATATATATATATATATATATATATATATATATATATATATATATCAGGCATATCAAAGTGATTTGCTGTCTGTTTTAAGTTTAAATGAAAGAGTAATATCAAAAGACAGTCAGAAAATGCAGTCTGGAGTCCTGCTGATGTCCTTTGTCCTGGCCGAATAAATCATGACTAACAAGCCTTGGACTGGATTACGAACAGAGGATTGAGCCATTTTCAGACGAGAGTTTATTTTGCTGGATATTATAGCTCACAGAGCACTATATTCCCACAAGGGGGGACAAAGAGGCACATAATTCCTACGGTGATACGACACAAAGACATACATCCGTGACCGTGTATCAGATGGCGAAAGACGGACGGTAAAACTTCAAATGAATTTAAGCGTTTAGTCTGTCGGGGGTCTTCGGTCGTCCGGTCGTGGGATGCACATTCACCGGTCAAATCAAATGACGTGCTTTGGTTTTGACGAGACGGAGGACGAAACAAAACCATTATGGCACTGACATGAAAAAAAACACGCCAACAGACATAATAGAACGATGAACAACACAATGGAAAGTTGCTGGTAACCGTGGTTTTTCACCCCCGGAGATTGAAAGGCGGACATCATACCTGCTTGGCTTTTTGGTTTCGTTGTGTTGGATCGCGGTCTACTCCCGCCGCTTTTCTGTGGATCGGGAATTGTCCTTCGCAGTCTGCAGCGAAGACTGCCGCCATCTTTAATCACAACAGAGTCCATCTGTCGATGGTTCTTCCCTTTCTACCCTCTCTTTCTCTGTTCCGGTGTCTCTGTTCCAGCCCTCTCTGTTTGTTGTGGGGGGCGGGGGGGGGGGGGGGGGTTCTTATTTTCCATCCAACATCAAACCACCATATCGACGGGCTCACGGGCCGCCCAGCAGGGGGGCAGCACGAACACGCCGCATTGGCTGTTGTCCTTTTCCGAGCCGCAGATTAACTGACCACGTTTCATTTCCTCAGAAGGATCCCGGTAGCCTGCGAAAAAAAAAAAAATGATTTCAGTTCTCAGGCCTTTTGATTTCAACAAGCCTGATCTCAAAGCTCCTGCAGGATTGTCCCTCCCACAGCTTTTCCTCAGATGTTCTGATTGAAGGGATTTGGGGTTTTCTTTGATTGAGGCCACATCTGTGTAACGATTTTGAAATGAGTATTTATTTACAACTTCCATGGTTTAAAAAACAATGATTTGCCTTTTTATTTTCTAATTTCCAGCTGTTCCATTGAATGTAATGAAAAAGCAACACCTTCTTTTAAACAAAGCAGACATGGAAGCATTTTCTCCCACCGATAAACAAACAAAACGTGACCCAAGTAGCCTCGGACTACATTTTAGGTACAAGCAGACCGCCTGTTTGCATTCGTCCGAATGATGCATTACAGTGAAAGTGACACTTCCTTTTTGTTCCCCCTGGTCCCTTTTAACGTTCAAAGCCTGAATACAAAGACGTGTCTTGTTTACTGTCACTGTTTTGTTCCGCCAAACTCTTTCATTGAACAATAAGAGGAGTTGAATTTAAAAATGGTGGATGCTCTCACCTTCCTCTCCCGCTCGGTGGCTTGTCGGATCTTGTTTCTGTGGTCCGCCATGTCTGGGCGCAGTCCCCTGCCTGCCACTCTGCCAGACCTTCTCATACTCGTCAACCTGTTTCTGATTCTTACTTGGGTGTTGCTGAAAGAAGAGCATCTTTACTTTATATTGCAGCTTCAGCCGTGCGACCCTATTGGAGGAAACAAGGACCGGATGATTGTCTGCACAGTCGTATTGTAGCTATGGTAACGGACCCAACAGGCATGAGTGGTGTGCGCCTAATTCCTCTGTATACATTAAGCGACAGAAAAAAAGAAACATTCATTTAGCAGTACATATTTTAGACCATAAATATTTTCTATGAACCTCTTCACTTAGATGTTCGTTTTAATAAAATATTACTATCTGCTGCATTAAGTTTTGAAAATACCTCAGTGAATGAGGGGATGAATGCAAATGACACAGAAGAAAGATGGATGAAAAGACATTTTGGCGAGGGGGGGAGAGATGATATTGCTTTTGTTATGTAGTTTTATCAGCTGCTTACCTTTCAACTGGATTTCACACTGGCATGTCTGGTTGCAGCCAGGGTCAGATCCAGCATACCCTTCTCACAATGACCAATTTTCTCCTCACCCTGCAACAGCAAACAGCAAAGAACCTCCGTTTTTGGCTGCCACTTGCATTTGTCTATATTGTGATGGATTTAAACATCACAATATATTTTCATTTTTTAATTTGCTGATTTTAACTAGTCAGCATCTATTAATTATGTATATGTTGAAAACTTTTAGAACTTATAATAACTGAAAAAATGAACTAAGGATAGCTGATATGATCAATTAAAGTTTGTATCCTGTACAATATCATAACAAATATGAATAGCTATTTCTTTAAAATTTTAAATATGTTTTCTTTCAATGCATACATTCGGCATTTCAGATAAAATGGTGGAAATAATAGAAGAATAATAATAAATAGAAATAATACGAACAGTAAATTAGCTACACTATCACCTTGCTAGTTTTGTAGCTTTGTAGCAAAACTTCCCACAGCACAAAATCACAGTTCATTTAAATAATTTCAATCAAGATGCTTACTTTAGATGCTAAAACATAGCTTCCTTTTAACTAAACATGAAAAGGTGAAATTATGTTAACACGAGCATTGTCTTTCATACCACTTGGCTCTTTGAAGTTGTTAGTTATTGGTTAACGTTGTAGTTTATTTTGGAAACAACTCCTAACTTTCTAAAATAGCCACCAGAAGTTTTTTATGTGCCCCTATCATAGGGGCTCTTGGTAATATATATATATGTTAATGCTGTTTGATAGAAGAACAGGTGGGCAATGTAACGTTAGTTACTGTAATGTTAGCTAGTGTTACTCAATGCAGAACTAAATTAGCTAGCTAGCCAATTAGCTCGCTGGCTAACTAACTTTATGGCTTGAATAACAGTAGCTAACAAGCGACATGCTACAAGGAAGGCATAGGCTATTGCTATCAAAATATGTAAATAAATGTACAGATTCGAAGGCTATATTCTCAAAAGAAAGAATCAAACGTATTAGCGACACATATAGTAAAAATAGTTGTGTGCGTTTACGCTTCTTTGCCGAGAGAAGACCGATAAGATTTAGGTCACAACTTCCATGTTTCAAAACTAGGCTAGATATGACGTCACTCGTGAAAGCCCTGGAAGCGGTGGGTAATATTTAATATTATATATTAATATATTTAACCAGTCTGACTCCGTCCAAATGTAACGTTAGCTTGAAAACCCCGGCTGACCAGCACCTCTAACGCTCACCAACAAACATGTTGTATCTCAATCCTTCAATCCGCCAATGTCGGTAATGTTCTGTGAAACACAGTTGTGGATATTTCCCAATTAGCTTGAATATTTGAGTTGTGTTCCATAGTTTATCCTGTCTAACTCTCAGTGATGCCAACTCAAGGTGACCACCTTCACATGCTGAGAGAGACATGAAGCAGCCGCAGGGGGCTGGCTGGATAAGCGCAAGGTGCCACTATGCGGGAATTCAAACACGCAGCCTGTACTTCTTCTTCACGAGGAAGACAAACGTGTCAGTTGAACAAATATGTATTCTCACACATTCGGAGGGGGGGGCGGTGCACAGGGGTATTCCTGCACAAGCGCAGCAAAATGAGAAAAATACGATTTTCAAAGCAATAGACTGATAAATAATTAAATAGATTGCTAGAATAATGCTTGGTATTCTCTCAGGGCTGCTCTGTTTTTCCCCACATAAACACAAAATGCCCCAGATCCATGTAATCTGACTGGAAGGTATTGCATCTCTAAGGTCGTGATGTGAAGGAGATATATGACCAGAATAAACACATTGAAATAAAGAATCAGCCCCCTTAGCTATTTTTTTAATTTATTTTTATTTTTAAAATAATTTATAATTAATTTTTTTTATTCTTGAGTGAATTTTACTGAAATTCACTCAAGGATGCTACTCATGTTTTATCATTGATTGAAGGCAGTTTGCCCAATAAAACTTCACATCAATGGCACAAACAGCCTAAGTCTTAAACATCAGAGACAAATTTTCTTTCCCAAGTAGGATTACAGCTTTCAGCATTTGCACTTTCCCTGGACCTTTAGGACTTGTGGATGCGGCATCTATCAGCAATATCATTGTTGCTCAATTGTGGGTGCTAAAAACAAAAAGACAAATGGAACAATTTAGCACGACTTGACTTTCAAAGACTTAAAGATTCTTTGAATTAAATCAACCTATGCTATTCAAGAGAAGCCCCCTTGTTTTGGTGTGTGTGCCGCCGCCGTGCCTCAAACGGGTCAAGGTGAACACTCCTCATCTGTGATTTTACCCGCTAACTCATTCCCAATGGAAATCAGTCTTGTTCATTTTTCAAACAGCCTCCAGGATATCTGAATCGCCCCCCCTACCCTCCTCCAAAAAAAAGCCCCTCGGGCGAGCGTTCAACTTTGATGTTTTGAGACGAGAGACAGTGAAAAGCTGCAGTCTGGATTCATGCATTTTGTATTGCTTGGAGAGGAATTACAAGCAACCTACTGGTGTCTCATTGTTGTTAGCTATGCAAGCTCATTCTCAGACTGAGCGCTGCTGATTCAGAACAAAATACCGTGACAGTACTAAACAAGGTGGCCATTACATTGAGTTTGGGTATTGATTCAGAAGTGTCCTGGTGAAATTGGTGACCTCCTGACCTGGTGACCTTGTTTCTCTGGCACCAATGTTTAAACCGAAAATACCCACTTGTCGTTGTGATCATGTATAGCTGAGGTATCTCAAAAACAGAGGGTGAAATGATTCGGTGGATAAATCGTCTGACATTTTCAGCCTGTAGAAAAGACACAATGAATCATATTGGCTGGATTGTCCTGAATTCAAGCTCCAATGAATATGAACCCTTGACCAGATTCTTAACTTAGCACATTTTCAAAAGCATATAAAATGACGACTGTAAAGACTGAATTCTCACCTTCTTTGTACTTTTGTTTGCTTCTTTTGTGTTCACACTAGAAGGGGGGCAGAGACCCCTGCCTACCAATACATGCAAAGGATAGTGACGCGTGCTCGTCTCACATGGAAGGTAACAGCGCTCTCTTGTGGTCACATTGCAGTAATACATGTAACGAGCCCGGCGGTTCGCACGTGTCAGCAACACAAATCTGCAGCACAAATCGCCCGTGTGCGTCTTACAACGGAGGAAGTCGAGTTTCCGGCGAGTAAAGTGAGAACGGTTGTATCCGCCATATCTGTCTAAACATCTAAACCTCTCGATACTAGTTTCACCTGCTCGTATTCAAAGCTAAACGGGATCCCGGTGTCAGCGCAGGCGCGGTGGCCAAGTGGTAAGGCGTCGGTCTCGTAAACCGAAGATCGCGGGTTCGAACCCCGTCCGTGCCTTTTGCACAAGCGCGGACAGAACAACGTTCCGATGTTATGTGACTCGTGCAGATATGCGCTGTTGTCTCCCTGCGGAATTTACACTCACCAACAAAGCCTCAATTAAAGAGTACCAATGAAGATCACCATCTCACAATACAAACTTTCTAACGTCATTTTCTTTCAATTTCATATCATCTTCATGTCTCTTGACTTTTGTTCTCTTTACTGGAATCAGGAAACATTTATTGCCAAAATATGTTATACATACAAGGAATTTGACTTGGCGGTTGGTGCGTGACAGTAGACAGTGTAACAATAGACAACAAGACAGCAGTGCACAAGTAATAAAATAAAATGAAATGCTAATGCTATGGGTTAGTAGAATAAGGCTAGAATAATATGTCAACAGATTTCAGATCATGTTTTTCTCACGTCACATTGTTATAACTCCCCTGTAATCGTACACTCTCAGCCGACATTCATCCCACTAGCACAGTTTCCCGGGTAACGCATGTTGCAGCATCAATGATTTCATATTATGGTCCGGGCTGCAGCAGCGTACTATCACGTTCCATCCGTCTCTGTAAAGAGGAACTGGAAGCTGCTGCTGCTGCTTCGGGGTGGGGGTGGGTGGGGGTGGGTGGGAAGGGGGGGGGGGGGGGGGGGGGGGGGAGTGGTGGGGTTTAGATAAACCTGAATCAGGTTTCATCAGCACCTCAGTGGTGGATCATGTCCAACCTCCAATCAATGGGACACGAATGTTCCTCAAGATGGCGCAAAATGACCGCCGTGTAAACTCTTTTTTTATACACTCATATTTGTTGTGCAGTCGAGGCCACCCTTGTTGACATCTCTCAGTGAGCCCGTGCTGCAGTGCCAGAAGCTCATTTCCATGGTAACCTGCGTGATTTCTTGTCAATAGTGAGACCATTTAAGTTCTCTATTTTTCTTTTTCCCGCAGGGATTTGCTGCCATTGAGCTTCGTAGGTCACCTGTCAGATGATGGCAAGGTTGAATATTTTCAAATCAATGATATCTATCTAGTTCAATTAGGTGACACAGACTAGGGAGAGTTTAAATTGGAGGAGAACGTCATCATGAAGGAACATTCATGTATACCTATGTAATTATGTGACACGGTAGTGGAAATCAGTGTGTCACATAACATTTCCTCCAATACTTCTGGGAAAGCGATTAACAGAACCCTTCTAAATAGTCTTGCTTTTCACGGCATCAATTTAAACTTCACGATATAGCAACAGAAGGAGCGTCTGCATTCCTTACGTTTTAATGACCAAACCTTTTATTGCCTTTTCTCTGTTTTTGTGGCACAGGTGGGGGCCGTGTGTC
This sequence comes from Gasterosteus aculeatus, assembly GCF_964276395.1. Taxonomy (NCBI): domain Eukaryota; kingdom Metazoa; phylum Chordata; class Actinopteri; order Perciformes; family Gasterosteidae; genus Gasterosteus; species Gasterosteus aculeatus. The sequence continues at coordinate 15,705,115 of NC_135699.1, read as the reverse complement.
CTCAATCAATCTGTCTCTTAAGAGCAGAAGACAAAACCGTCCTTTCAATTGGGAAATGTGCCAATCCAAGCCAAACAAACAGGAGAATATTTGCTGCTTGAAGAAAGCACAGTGAAGTGTGGATACAACACACGCAGAGGAGAGTCTGCTCAGGTAGACATGACTCTATATTTACATAGCAAATAGTCCTTTGCTGCTATAATAATGATTAAAACGTCTCAATGTATTTAAATTTCACTGTGAATGAGTAAAGCGTCGGTCCTGAGCGTTCATACCGGTTTTTCATCTCGGTGATTGACTTCCTTTGTAGATTCTCATGCAACGTCTCCTCTGCCAACTGTAAAATTATACATTTCCAACAGAAAAGCCCAGGGGAGACTGAAACAGGAGGAGGAGGACAAAGGAGTGTGCAACGTGCAGTATTTATTGGCAGCAGGTCCGCTGTCGGCTGCGCACGCATCGTTTCCCTGGTTCGTGTGCCGTCGAATTCTGAACCCGACGTGGATTTTTACACAGTAATTGTGAGCAATTACAGCCCATCAAAATAATGCGCTCAACAGCGTTGAAGTTCATTTATAGAACGGATTCTGTAATGAAACATCATCATTAGTTCACCATGCAGGCAAACAAAACAACTGACTTCGGGACCAAACTAAACTACGCAAGAGGGTTTTTGGGAATTGTTGGTGCCCTTCAATCCACAGGCCACATGACCTCACAGACACTGGCGGCTGACCGCCGGTCACTTGCGCTAGTTTCACAGTTTATTTGTTCTGTTTGTTTCTTCTGCATTCTGCAAAGACCGGCTCTACTCGGCCTCGGATTGGATGGTTGGATCATATATATATAATAATAATTTCAATTAAAGGGATGAATGGCCACGGTCTTATATTAAGCTCTCAAATAAATTTATGACAAACTGATTAGGGAGGAAACATGTTTTAAGTAAGTTCTCTACAAAAAAATGTAATGATGATTTTAAAGGTAGAACAGTCCTGGTCTTAACAGTTCCAACAGCGATCCTGTAGGAAGTCGTAGTCTGTTCTGCACATGACTGTCATTGTTTATGTTTGAGGCCGTTTAAGCCAAGACTTCATCGTGGGCCATCTGGCTCTCAGCTGGGGAGACAAACAGTTGATTAACGAACGCAGTCAATGTGGAACCGGCTCCATCAGCTCCATCAGCTCGCCCGGCAGGGATTAAAGGATGTGCTCGTTCACGGTGACAATAATGCTGTTGTGCATGTGTGGGATCGGGGATCTCCCCGAGAGTGTCACGCTGCTGCAGAAATGTTTGTTTGAGGTCAGTTTTTTACCAGGATTTGTATGTCGGCTGCAACAAACGTGACCTTTTTGACAATGCAGCAGTCTGCCCTGGAGCGCGGAGGGTCCAGTCCCACGTCAGGATGCCGAGGACATCACGGGTCTGAAAGAGCACTCATCAGTCCTCATCAGGCTTCAGACGCAGAAGGGAGAAGAGAAGGAGCAGGATTCGTGCTGCGTTCAGGGACGGTCAGAGAATTAAAAAAAACTGATGTCTGAAAACCTGCAAAGCCACTTTTGAGATATTACAAACAACAATATGTATGTAAGTAGGGATGCTAAATCGAGAGCCCCCCCCCTTAGACTGTAGAGTAGTCTGCTCATGTTAATAGTTAGAATTCCCTTTAATTGCATCACGTGTCTCTCCTTCAGGATCACACATGCACGAATGCGGCTTTCGGGTGGAAGTGACTCTCAGAGCCGCTGAAGGCTGCACACAATCGGGCAAGTGTTTGTGGGCCGTGACCCAGATTCTTGTTTCCACTCCAGGACTTTGGACACCGCTCCGGTTTAAAGCGGCACGTTAAGGGCGCAGACCGGAACATCTGGGAGGGGCGGTGTTTACTTTTGATTACGGCCGATGGCGTTTACTGGGCGTCTCGCGGGAGGTTGAGGTTTGGACTTTGACTGATTCGATCTCAAGGGAACCCCCCTCAAAAAAAACCCAGCAGCAGGGAACCGAAATAGAGATTTACTGCATAAAAAGATTCTTCTTTAAGCCTTTTAAACAGGTTCCTGTTTGTGTGAAAACAACTCACATCCTTTCGTTGTTTGCACACATATGCTCGGTTTATTTTGTGTCAGTGTGTTTCACTTCTTTGTTATTTATGAACATGGCGCCATCTGCGGGTCAAAAATAAAAAATGACACAAACTTCATGCGCGTTTTATATGCATACATATCATATATACATATACAGGTAGATTCATAAGTACATAGATGTACATATGTTGATATAATTGAGTAATATCTATTAAATTCAAAAACACCATTCATTTCTGTAGAGACATCCCACAATGCAACAGTTATTTGTGTGTACTGCGTTTCTTTAATATTACAATAACGAGAACAAACGGCCAATAAGATCTGGGTTCATAATCTGCTATTAACGGTTTATGACATCACTTAATAGCTATTAGCTTCTAAACCATTAATAAAGAAATAGCATCTTCAAACCCAGATGGATGAAGCACAGTCAACGAAGCCCAAAGGCAACTTCAGACTCATGAGGCGGTTTCACAAACAAGCGCCCTATCTGACCCTTCCATCGCTGATTAACACTTGACCTTTGGACCGAGATTCGATCAAGCACAATATAATATCATAACACAATATAAACCCAACACTGTTTTACTTCTCATGTTTTTATTAAAAGACAGTAAAAAAAAAACCCAGCACAACTGGAATTAGTATGCGATGAGCATTATTACTGTCCCGTGTTGTGTTTGATTGGCACACGGGACGCGCATTTATTGCGTCAGTAAATGTTACACATTGGGTGTTGGTGGCCGCAGAGGAAATCCGGCCAGAGGGCAAATTTGGGGATGAAAGGTGCTTTTCTCAAACATCTGGCAGCGTTTCTGTCACATCTGCAAAGCAGCTTTTCACATTTGTCCTTCAAATCATCTGCAACAAAAAACACAAAGTTCTTCTTCAGAGACGAGAGGACGGGGGTTTTCCCAGAAATGTCGTATAATTTATTGAGCTTACGTTTGTTTACAACGAGTTCAGCTTTATTCATTTGGCCTCTTATTGGTCATTTGGACGTCTGGCTGACTGAGACCTCATTGAATGATTTATTTAAAGAATATCATAAACAACACTATTCTGAGACTTAAATACATAAACCGCAATTGCTATTGATTTTTATGGGTGCTTAAAATACCCTGAAACATTTAGTGAAAACATCACGTCCCTCAACTGCCTGTTTACGGTCCTCAAGGAGACAACGGGCGTCCTCTCTCCTCCACAGAAGCAACACACTATTTGTGTCGGTGTTGTGTGTCCTCAAGTCGTTACCCGTCTCTACGTGGGTTTCTGTCTCTTTGTGCCCATTTTGCATCTCGTACCTTTTTGTATTTATTCCGTCGTCGTCTCGAGTGTCGTTGTTTTTTCGCGGCCTTTAAAGTCGCCGTGAGTCTCTTTAAGATCTCCTCGTTTTTGGACACTTTGGACCCCGTCACTAATCCTACACACCAGCATTAGAAGACACATTACCACACTCTGCTTTCTCGTCCTCACAGGTCCACTGGTACTGGTCGGTTTTGGTTTGGCAGCCAAGACGTTCTGCGTCTCCGTAACAGCAATCGTGTCTGTGGCAACACCTACGCACACACAGGGAGAACCACGGCCCCGTGAAGGGTCCAGAAAGCATCAAACCACAGCAGGCCAGAGGTTTCCACAACAGATAGTTAGAAGTTTATGGGTTTGAGGGGTTCGGAGAAGGAGGCAAAGGAAGGAGACGGCAATTAGGATTTGGGTGTGGAATTTTCGGAGCTATTTTGAGGGTCGACCGTCGGCGTGCGTGAGAGCGCCGCGTCTGTGGCGCAGCAGCGGGAAGGAGGGGGGCGAGCGGGAGGCGGGAGGACGGGGAGGCCCCGCGGGCGTGCTGAATTCTATCTTTCGCAGTATGTAAAGCACAGGTGGGCCACGTGCACGAGTGTGTTTACATTTCCACACACAGACGCCGGGCGTCCGGGTGGAGTTGAAAAATGAAAAGAAGCCCGGGGGAACCTCACCAGTCCGCCTTGTCTCGGGGCCAGCCCTGACCCCCCAGTCCGCAGTAGCACCCGTACACCATGTAGGCCAAGGCGGACCTCCCCGTGCTGCACTTGATGGCTCCCGCCAGCTCCAGCAGCCCCCTTCTTGTCCGCGGGGAGCCGGGCGGCGCCGAGGAGGCGGCGGCCGCTGGGGGGGGAAGATAAGGAGCAGATGAGGAAGAGGAACCGAGTCGTAAACCGTTTGGTTTGGAAAGCAGTTGGACTTTCTGCACAAACGCGTAAACGTTCCTCGTCTTTGTCCAGATGTGCACTCGGGAGGCCAGTTTAATAAGCTGGCAAAGCTGAAGCAAACGGCGTCCGACGTAACAGGAATCCTGACTCGGTGGTGTCGGGATGTCGATATGACGGAATCAAATGTTTCTAACACATTGCCCACTCCATTAAAATCGACAAAAACGCATCAATAGAAACTGAGTAGAAAGGTGAGAGGTAGAAAGAGTTGTTGTGCAGAGTTCCAGGAGGTTTGTTTGCACTCTGTAAACAAGAGCACCGTCTCCTCCTGTCACCTGGCCGCCCCGAGTCGGTAAAAATACCCTTTAAGAATTTGATCCTTACTTCTACTTGGAGCTCCACTATAAAGTAAAAAGAAATAATCTTACCAGACAGCAGGAGAAGAGTCCGGTAAAACGCAGCCATGGCTTTCAACAGGCAGCTGAAGTCCACGGCGAGAGTTCACTCGCTCACACAGAGGGTGGGGAGCTTTTTTTAGATGCCGTTTGAATAATCTCCTCAGCATCACCATTGGCCGCGGGCTAATCCAGCGTCCTTCAGACGGGACGCCACCTAGAGGACAACAAGGGTTTGCGTCTCCGGGCTTCAGGCTGGTAGGATGGTAAAATATACAAATACAACACGTATATAGACGGCAATGAAAGGAAACCTTTCCGTCGTTTAAGACCTGGAGTCCGTGTGACTCAACAGCAGGGAGACGGAAAATACATCAAGTGAACACATTTTCCAGAATCTGGATGATAATCCTAATTTGGATCTTTCATGTAGGTAAAGTGGTTACAGAGACGATGCGGGGAATGAATCAAACGAAGACTAAACAAGCATAGAAAACGCCGCGTGGGTTCAGGCACAGATTCAAATGGGCTTCAGGGGCTGATTGTCGCTGGACATTTTCAGTCTCTGTAAGCAGAACACAGTGTGCGCTTCCACTTCCTCACTTCCAGATTATGACAATTACACCTACACGATATAGTCCCCCGCCCATCAGTCATAAAGACTCCATCCTTCTTGTAAATAAACATGTCAGCGGGTGGACAGTAAAGACCTTGTTTCCATAAAACAAACAGCAGCTATCATCACTAGGATTTACTGAGCTGCACTCCGAGCGTTTGAGTTTAACGGCTGAGATTGTTTATTTGACAAATTACAGACCTGCAAATGGACATGAGTTGTGTCCTATCTTTGGGTTTCATCTTTTTATTATGTCTTCTGAGGGTATTTTTGTCTGTATTGCGCTGCGTGATGTGGGAGCGTTGGGGCGGCCCACGCTTTGGGCTTTTGATAACAGGGGACACATAAGTCACAGTGTTTTGTGGTTTGCGTTTCCTCTGGAGGCTCCTGCACCGCGCGAGATAAGCGCCTCCTCCTGGCAGTTACTGTAGCTGCTCCCCTCGTTCCTCCATCCCTTCGTATCGGAGGATTTTCACCTCAACCTGTCCATCGCCACAGAGCATTTTAGATGGTATCGGGGGCAAAAGCTGAGCGAGCCACAAATGTGCAATGAAGCGGGGAACAAAAACTCAGATAACTCCAGGCGTTTCTTGTTTTGGCCGGTCGGAAAACTGAGGTGGAAATCCTCCCTGAACGAGAGATGATGCGCCTTTTCAGATTAAAAATAACAACAATAAAATGCATTATGGATAAAATACTATTACACTATTGTAATACAATGTCTACTATTATGTAATGTCTTTATTACTAGTTTCCTTTATTAGTATATTTTGTTCCTGTTTTTATACTTGTCAAAATTCAATAGCATTTAAACGTACAGACTTGTCTTCGAGGGACAAACTTTTACCTGAAACAAATTTCTTTTATTAGCATACAGATGGAAATATCTGCTTCCCTTTGAACTATAAATTATTTCCTTTCCAGGTTTGAATTAGTGTCGGAGAGGAACCCCAAATAGCTTATTAATTAAAAGAAAATACCTCATGTCAAAGCTGGCTCCTTTTTTATCGACGCGCTGTAATCAATTCACAGCCGGACCATTAACACAATAATGTTACAAATTAAAACAGAGAAGAAAGGACGGTTGAGGGTGAGAGGAGTTTTCATTTCTTCAGGCTTAATAGTCTGAACTGTGACTGGCTTTGTAGATTTCATTGAAGAGATTGAAACAGGACGTTGCAGCATTAGAAATTGGCCAGAAGGATTTACGATGGAGCGGCCACTATGATTTTCAAGGTTATATAATATATTGGAAAATGCACATAGAAAAGGGGGATGTCGTGTATAATGAATGAATTCCTACACGGTGGGATGTACTTTGAATTATAGTCAACCTGTGCATCACTTTCAGCTCCATTTCTTTCATGTGGCAGTCCTCCATTCTTTCCCTGAGGAAAGCAACGATACATATATACAGATAACGAACTTAATGTGGCTCAAAATCACAACACTGAATTCAAACATCTGAACAGATGCCAGTCAAATACCCTCAAGAGAATTATCCTCATTAGCACATTAGCATAGAGAAAAGCATAGCCGTGTTATAAATAAACATAAACAACACACATAAATATGCAATACACGCAGTTGTTTGAGTTATATATAACAAAACAGTATATATATAGCTCAAACACTTGCGTGTATTGCATATTTATGTGTTTTGTTTATGTTTATTTATTAACACTGCTAATTCTCTTAAGGATATTTGACTGGCATCTGTTCAGATGTCTGGATTCAGTGTTATATATATGTATACAAAACAGTATGTGTGTATATATATGTACACACACACATACTGTTTCGTTTGGATTTTGTTTGGAACCTGCTATGTGGAAGGCTGCCGCGTCCCCCGCGGCCTGCGGGGGGCAGCACTGCGCCACGCGCGCCGTTCGCTCCGCATCGACTCAAAGACGAAGAAGAAGAAGAGTCGACGGGCGGCCTTCAGCGATACTCCACATCTTAGCTAACTTATTTGGGCTAAAACGAAAAATTATTCCCCTCCCCTTTGGGTAACCCACGCAGGAGAAGCTCGGAATAAAGATCCATTCATGTAAGTGGGTTTCGCGGGCACTGCGGGATCGTTGTGCGGGATTTCCAGCGGGACTCGGGCGCGAGCTACACATCTACCGCTCGCTATTGTTTGCGTTGGAGAACTAGTTTAACTTGACATGCCGATGCTTTGTCGGGTCGGGGGACTTCTTGGGAACTTGGTCGCGTAACGTCACGTTAGCTCGGTCCGGCTAGCCGGTCCCCGGCACCGGGGAAAGAGGAGGTGTGTGTGGGGGTGGAAACACACGCCGTGGCGTGTTGTCGGTCGAGAGGTTTTGTGCGCCGGTAGCGGTTGAAACTAACGTGAGCGGTGTGTTGCTAGCCGCTGCTAGCTAAGTGATGGGTGCCAACTAGAAGTCCACACTCGGCGGTTTCCCCACGCACACACGTGTGCTAAACGCGACGCGTCCATTATCGGACACGTCTCTCTTTCCTCCCCCACACGCTTCTAAAACAAACTGAAGGCGAAAATGATTTCTTTCTTTTTCTTCTTCATCCTCCGCCGTCATGGCTTAATTTAACCCTTTAACGGGAGAAAGCTAACCAAAAAAAAGTCCTTAGAACAAAGTTAATTTTCACTTTGCTTGAAAAAAAACGGACATGAAATCAGAATGTATACCAGAAAAAAACAACTATTATGGCTTTCTTTTGCTTAAGAATGAACCTAAAGAAATACAAAACGATTTTCACACATGAGCTATGACGGCGGGGTGCTATGATGACTATACCAGTGACGCTTACGTCATATGCTCCGATACCAACTGCTCGGGTCATGTTTATAAATCGATCCATGTGAAGCGCATTTGCTTGCCAATACACAACCGGAAGAAAGCTTCGGAGTGATCGAAGTGGTGTCCGATAATGGACCTCCTGCTTTCGGATGACACGTTAGAACCCTTTCCCCGGCCCAACAAGTGCGCCGATTCATCCTCCGGATCCAGATGTGCACTTTTAAAATCTGCGCGTTTATCACACGCCGCTGCTTACGTTGCCCTGCTCGCGACCTGGGGAAAAAAAGAAAAGCTAGTTGAACAGCACGTGTGTCGTCATCGCTGGATGCGGAAGCTGCCAGCGCTGAAGGGAAGAAGACTTTCAGGGAATACAACTACTGTGATCAGCCGGCGTGTGAACTGTAAAAACCTGTCGGGCAACATGCTGGTGTTGTTTTATGATGACCAGGAGTGCTTCTGTGTTTTCATTGTTCCTGCTGCCCTGCCAGGGACTCTTAACCAGCTGTTCAAACGCCGCATGTGTCCCACTTCCAGGTGCTGACAGGAGTGTGTACCACTACAAATATGTCCGAGGCGTGTCAGGATCGAAGGAGTCGCTGGCAGGAGATCCAGAAAGGCCTGCAGTTCATCCAGTAAGTGTCCCCGCTCGACCAAGCAGACGTGCTTGAGGTGTGACTCTGAGCGAGCCGTCTGTGAAGTGACGCCGGGGCGCAACCAGAGGAATCTAGACGAAGACGCTGCCGGTTGATCTAAATTAAACAAGCTCGCTGGGTTTGAAAACCAGGAAACGTAACTTTAGATGCCAAACGGCGGCCGAGCTGGAAACCAGTATGACAAAGCCGTCTCATTTGTAAGATGTTCCGTCGTGACATTTAACGACACCCTTCGGGTATTCAGTTGGTTTCCTGTGAAACGATGAATAATCGTTGCTAATTATAGTCGAGACTGTAACTTTACATTGTATTACTAGAACTTCTTTTTCTTAATCCTGACTATCATTATTTACTTATTTGAACTTTAAAAAAAGATAACAGCCTTATTTACCTAGTTTTTCTATTGTTTTTGTATAATCGAACACAGCAACCGTATAAATCATACCTGGCATTCTTTATAATGTAAAGAAATAAAATAAATTGTCACATATTTTGGGTAAAATCATTTTTTTTATTTTGAGAGAAAGTTTGTTTCAGGACAGACATTTAATGATGTCAGCACGGGACACACCACAACAACCCATGACACACACACACACTCGCACTCCTTTCCTGTTAAAGCCTCTTTTCTCTTAAATTCAGCTCAGATTTTTAAGTAAAATGCTGATGACTACACGAGTAGTACTACTATTACTACTACAGATGATAACCAATGGAATACAAAATGAAAGTTGAATGACGTTGTTTTGTTAGACAAACAATGTGATTATTCTCGGAATTTGCATTCCATCCGCCCTGAGAGACGGATTGTGCTCTGAATGCGATTGAACTCTATTTTAAAACTTTCTTCTCATTCCAATGTGTGTTCGTCTTGTTCTGGTGACCCTTTATGGAGCTTTTTAACCTCAAACCTTCTCCTGCTTCTAGGTCAACTCTTCCTTTCCCGGGAAGTCAAGCTCAGTATGAGGTTAGTTCTGTCATTTTTCATGTGTCTTTTCTCAACACTTGCATCGTGTCCAGCTGAAGCTTGAAGCCGTTTGAAGGGTGATGCTCAGGTCACGTTTCATTTCTCCCCCAGAATAAAGTGCTTGAAGAACCAACCAGCTGCGGCTTTTACATTCCACTGATTTGGTTCTCTTCATCTCGGCAGGTGTTCATCAAGGAACTTGTGTGGAATCTCTTTGGAGAAGGAAACGACGTGTTTAGAGAAGGCGACTGGACGAAATCCATCGAGATGTATACGGAAGCCTTGAGTATAGCGGAATATGCTGACTCGGAGGACATCTGCGTTCCCATAAGTTTACTGGAAAAGCTGTATGCAAACCGAGCCGCCGCGTACCTGAACATAGTCCCGGTAGGTAATCACTTCCCTTTAGTCCCATCAAACGATTTACATACGCAGTCTAAGTGGTGGATCTAAAGCCCGAAATAAACCAAGCAGTTATTGATGTCATGTCAGTGTTTTTCCAACATCAGAGCACAATAGCTTCTTAAATATCACTGCGGTTTCAAAATAACCCATTTTCATCATGCAACCGCAAATCTGCTTGCTGTCCCTATTTGAACATTAAACAACGGTTGCCAGCGGCAACCTGCTACCCCTGAATTTGGATCCTTTTTCACGCAGACGGCGCAGGTGATTTCTGAACAGTGTCATGTTGATGTAACAGCGCGCCCTCGGGAGCTTCCTCCACCCGGCCTCAAAAATATAGAATAAAAACGACTGACTTGAGAGTAAAAAGCACTCTGCGGTCTTTAGGGAAAACGGCTCCCACACCTGAACACGTGAAGTCCATTCGCAGACAAACAGCGGCCGCTTTGTTCGGTGTTTTCCAGCCCGACGGGTCCGTTAAGCTGTGCTGACCCCCCCACCCCCCCTCTCTCTCTCAGGGACTCTATGACCAAGCGTTAGAAGACTGTGAAAAGGCTCTCCGTCTGAACGAGGGGAACTACAGAGCGCTGTACAGGAAAGCCCGATCCTTGAAGGAGATGGGGAGACATCAAGAGGCCTACGAGGCTGTTGCCAAATGCTCTCTAGCAGTGCCTCAGGTGAGCTGCGAGTGGATTCGTCCCAACGTCTGCTTCATTCTTTGTCCCGGCAAATGCAAACGAAAACCAAACAAACTGGGACGCCGAGGGGGATTGGTGATGGTTCTGTGCCGTGTTTGTGTTGGCCACCTTCAGTATGAATCAAGACCCTCCAGGGGACTCTGATGTGGGCCCGATCCCATTGGTTAAGTACACATGGTTAAAACGTTTTCTTCTAAACGCTGTCCGTGTGCGTTGTCTCCCCAGGATACTAGTGTCACAGAACTGACTCAGGACCTTGCCAAAATTTTGGGATTGAAAATCCGTAAAGCTTATGTAAGGAGTAAGGTACGTGTGTGTCTCTCAACCATCTCAAACACATCAGTTCCTTTGGGAAAACGTAGGCGGGGGAACATGCATCCAGCCGTCTTTTAATCTAATTCCGTTCTAACAGCCCGCCTTGAATGTTTTGCGAGCGTCAAGTTACCAAGATGCATCATGTGAGAAGGTACGCATGAAATATACACACGTATCGGTGTCTGTAAACTGTCTGTAAACATGCTGAGTGATTCTCTTCTATTCTTCAGTTTTCCCAGAGTTCGTCTTCAGTTGAAGATATAGAGATCGGTAGGTGTTGTATTAACATGACTTTGATTTCTTGATTGAATGGAGAAAGTAAGTACAACCCCCCCCCCCCCCCCCGCCTTTCAGAAGTGCCTCGGCTGACCCAGGAAAGCAGCGCTTTGGCTGCGGCTCCAATCCAAGCCCCCGCGCTCCCGCCTTTAAACGAAGCAATAGTGGACGAGCTCCCATCCACCAACAGCATCATGTCCTCCGGGGCCCCCTCGGAGCCGGCGGGGGGCTACGAGTCGGCGTCCGGGCCCTCGCCGTCCCCGCTCCCCGTGCCCTCGTTCGTCAACGGGTGCCGAACCAGCCAGCCGTGCAGCATGCAGGCCGGCCAAGACTTTGACGGCGACATCATCGGGGACGACCTGGACGACCTGCTGGACCAAGCCGGCCCCGAGTCGGCCATGGTGAGTGTGCGCGGGGGTGGGTGGCGGTGCGCGTGGGAGCGTGACGCCGGTATGACTGTCGCCCGCCTCTTATCCCCCCCCCCCCAGGTCATACCCACCATGAAGGGGCCCCTGCCTCTGCCGACCAGCATCGCCTCGGGCAGCCCCTTGTCCAATCCCTTCCTCATGCCGTCGCACATCAACCCGTTCCTGCACGGCGGCGCCCAGCTGTGCACCGTCACCCTGCCCCCACTGTACCACAAGTCGGGGTCCAGCGCGTATTTCGGCATGGACTCTTTCGACCCCCTCCCCCCGGCCCTGGACTCCCTGGATAGTCTCAATATTGGCGACTATAAAAACGGTACGCTGCGTTGCGTCCATCAACACGTACAACGGTCGGCTCAAAAGTGCGTAACCGACTTCTTCTCACGTTTCAGATTTCGCTCCGAGTCCGTTCCTTCAGCAGGTAATTCCCCTTCTTTCAATGAGTCACGGTTATTTCCTCCTATTGGGTCATAACTCGCATGTGTTTGTCCGGAGCAGCTGAACAACATCGACAGCCCGATGGGGATGGCGGTGGGAATGCCTGAGGTGAGGGGCCTGCCTGCTGCTGTGGATTTAGCGAAGAACCCCTTAGCCGACACGCATGAATTCAAGCAGGCGTGTGCGAAGTGCTACGTCAAAACTGGTGAGGAAAACGTGTGTGTGTGCGTGCGCGCGCTCCTCGCACTTTAAAGGGAAGGGAAGTGCTGTTTGTTGTAACATGTTTCTTTATTTTGCCGTCCACAGGTCCCGGAGTGCTGGATTACACGCTTCACACAGAAGAGCATAAATGCAAAAAGGACGCTTTACTGAGCCGAATGAAACACTCGCTAGACAAAAAGTGGAAGCTCATTCGGCCGAGACCCACGAAAACCCAATATGTTGGACCGTATTACATTTGTAAAGGTAACGCTCGGCTCGTATTCGTTAGACGGGAGTTTCAGTTGTGCTTCTGGCTCTTCCTGTGCACCTTTCTGCCTCTCATCGGCCAACGCGTCACCGTTGTGGTTTCAGAGGTGGCCGTTGGAGAAGAGTGCCTGTACCCGGGCCACTGCACATTTGCATACTGCCAGGAGGAGATTGATGTTTGGACTTTGGAGCGGAAAGGGTTCATCTCCAGAGAGCTCCTCTTCGACCCTTTCGGGCCCAACTCCAACATCCGCTTGACCGTTCCCAAGATCCTCCAGGAGCATCGCGGGATATTCATGTTTCTCTGTGGGGTGAGTCCTTTGTTTGTCGTTTGATAGCTGGTATTGCTCAGTGTAAACAGATATATATTTACCACCTGCTGTGTTTCTTACATTCAGAAGCTCTGATAGCGCTTTGTCTGCGGCAAAATGATAAATGCGGCCGTTAAAAAACAAAATATCAAAGTGATGAATGTAATATTTAGCTTCCCTTTGGAGCCTCATTTGTTAGTCTGATGCTCATCTGTTGTTCGGGACTTTTAGAGTGATGCTGATGGCTTTTGGATGCGTAAGTCTCCGGGTTATCCATCCAGAGAGGCCCGTGTCAGCACTGGAGGAAGACTGATGTGTTTAATACTGACGATTATTTATTTATTTATTTATTTTGCAGGTGTGCTTTGACCACAAACCCAGAATAATCAGCAAAACCAACAAAGACGACTTTTCACTTTGCTCTCATCCGGTGACAAAGCACGTCTTTGAGGAACATAAGTATGTCGCCTCCCACTCGGGTCGATCCGTGATCATGGAGTCATCGGAGGGAACGAGACCGTGATCCTAAGGTGGCGTTGTCCCCTTTTCTTGCCTCCCCAGGTGCCTGGTCCACATTTTGAAGGAGAGTACGGTCCGATATTCCAAAATCCGGCCCCTGAGTCCTCCGTGCCAGCTGGACCTCTGCCGCCACGAAGTCCGCTACGGCTGCGTGAGGGAGGACGACTGCTTCTACGCACACAGCCTCATCGAGCTGAAGGTCTGGATGCTGCAGCACGAGCTCGGTGAGGCCGCTTCTCGATTGGCTCTCCCGAGGGGGCCGGAGGGGGTATGAAATGACTCGCACTATAGTTATTCCGTCTCCCGTCTTGCGTCACACAGGCATCACTCATGAAAACATCGTCCAAGAGGCCAAGAAGTTTTTGAATTCAGCGGCTTTGTTGCAGGGAGCCCAGGTGAGCCCACATGAAGGCTTGCGATCAGTCTGTCTGTCAATATCTCCAGTAAACATTTGTCGGTGGTATTTCTTTTTTTTTTCTCTCTCATGTGATTGCAGAAATGTAATGTGCTATTTCCTGGGATTTAATCTACGTTTCGGGCTCTTCCATGCTCTCTCGCAGCGATTGTAACCAAGTCTTTTATTTAAATCCCATCAGCCGATTTCCAGCCCACCGAGGAAGTTCGGGCCTCCGAATATGAAGATGATGTTTGTTTGTGGCCAGTGCTGGAGGAACGGCCAGCTCAGCGAGGCTGACAAAAACAAGAAGTATTGCTCGGCCAAGGCGAGACACACGTGAGTGCTGCCAACGCAAAGTCTTTCCGCGGGACGCCGGCCCGGAGGTGACCGGCTTTCTGTCTCTCCGTCTCAGGTGGGCTAAAGACCGGAGGGTGGTGCTCGTAAGTTCGCACGAAAGGAAAAAGTGGACAACCGTAAGACCCCTTCCGACCAAAAAACCCATCCCGTCTCAGTTTGAGGTACGTGCTCCTCCCCTGTGTCTCCTATCGAAAGGAGCCTGCCGCAGTGCTCACCCCAGGCTGTTTGTTCTTCCCGTTGGCAGATCTGCATGCATGTAACGGCTGGCAAGAAGTGTCAGTACATCGGCAATTGCACGTTCGCTCACAGTCAAGAAGAAAGAGACCTTTGGACGTACATGAAGGAAAACAACAGTGAGTGAACGACTCAACTTTATTAGCACGTGATGCTCCGCTTCAATCACTCCGTGTGAAATGCTCTCGTTTTAGTTCCAGACATGGATCAGCTTTACGAGCAGTGGCTGCAGTCCCAGAAGCCCGGCTGGGGGGACGAGACCCCCAGTAACTCGGTCAGAGAGAACGGCAAACAGATCCACATGCCAACCGACTACGCGGAGGAAGTGGTGAGAAGTTCTGAGAGGGGATATCTCACGCGACGTGCCGTCAGGAGGAATTTTAATCCGTCACATTTTAGTGGGGCGCTGAAGTGTGCAGGCTTAGAACGTAGAGCAACTGCTGTAGATGGGTGCCATTGGTTGTTCTTCATCATACACACTGTTGGATATGTGCACAATATTTCCGAGTGTTTGATCTTGATGGGTCAGACATGTTGTGGTTGTGTTGCATCTCATCTCTCTGGGATGTTGACGTAGGCGATCATTCAGCTGTCAGACTGTGGCCGCGCTCACATTTGTCTCCAACGCTTAAACCGCGTGAACAGCTGATTGTGCACAGCTACTTTGAACTAATATTCAAAGTGATTTAACGGCATTAACCGAATGACTAAACCGGCGGCGATCCGTCTCCTTTGTGTCCGTTCGCAGGCCGGCAATCACTGCTGGCTGTGTGGGAAGAACTCTAACAGCGACAAGCAGTGGCAGCAGCACATCACCTCGGAGAAGCACAGAGACCGGGTGTTCAACTCCGAGGACGATCAGAACTGCTGGCAGTACCGCTTTCCCACGGGCACCTTCAAAGTCTGCGAGAGGTGAGCCGACCGCCGACGGAGCGCTTCCACGCCCCCCCACCCCAGGTCAACCGCGATTGACCTTTTTTCTTTTTGGTTTGCCTGTGGCAGGTTCCTGAAGAACACGTGCACGGAGGACGAGTCGTGTAAGCTGGCCCACGGGGAACAGGAGCTGAAGGAGTGGAAGGAGCGCCGGGAATTCCTTTTGATGAAACTCGCCAAAGCCCGAAAAGACCATCTTATAGCACCAAATGACAATGACTTTGGAAAATACAGTTTTCTGCTTAAGGACGTTATCTAACGATGCCACGACGATACTTGCGTTCCTTTTGCAACTAATGCAGTATTCAAAGAGCGGAGTCAGGTGACGCCCGGGGGAGCGCCCCGGCGGCAGCATGGTTTTAAAGAGCGGCGCTCGGGCCCGCGGCCGGGTGTGACCTCTGAACTCCGGTAGTGTTAGCGCTGAGTGGGAGACTCTTGAAGCTTTGCTATGTGCCGTTCAGTAGACCTTCTGAACGCGCTGCTGGGAGTGGCATGTGTAAACCATCAGATACAAGTCGGCCTGAGAGTCATTTCTATTTGTTCATGACCTGTAAGTATGGGACACTTCAAATCAAAGGGTTCGGTTGACACTCATTTAAATTTTTACCATAGTTCATTGCCATTTATCTATTAATAAACCAGTGTAATGGCCACCCCTCCAAATAAAGTTTTTTTTTTTTTTTTTTTGGTAAACTTTTAACTGCTATTTTATTAATCACGCTTGTATCCAGTGGTGAGAAGAAGTCATTTTATTTGAAGCAGAGTCGGGCACTGAAAACCCTAAAAAAGTGCTTAATTACAAATTCAGAGCATAATTACGCTTAAAGGGCTCAACATTACCACCCGAGGCAGTAGACTAGTAGCCCCTTTTCTGTTGAAAGCACAAACAAGATGGTATTCTTGCGTCAGAATCCCCGGCTCGGTCCTTTGAGGGAGGGTTATGTTCCTTCTGCCATTCGTCAAGAGTCACTTGGATGCTGCAGGACAGGAAGTCGTTCCAACGCCACGTTCAGGTCAGCAGCCGCTGCAGCTCCTCCACCTCCAGCTTCCACATCCTTCTGTGGACCCCCGAGAGCTCCGAGAGGTCCGCCATCTTCACCGCGTGGATCACCGGCTCCGGGGACACGGCCGTGATGACGCCCATCACCATGACATATTTACCTGCAGACAGCCGTGTGGTTCGTGACGATCCAAACGTTGTGTTTTGGAATTGTGTTATGCGGCGCCAAAGGAACATAATGAATTTGGTTATTAACATTAGATATGAAAAAGATTTGTTGACCACAAAGATGACAAAAAAAACATTCAAAAAGCTTTTTTCAAGACAGTTTGACTAAGAAACTTAATCAAACAACTTCTAATAAATAATACGGTCCATTTTTAAACTATGTTGACAAGTTGCTAAATAAATCGAGGCTTCTAAGTGATTTATCACATCTCCATCAGAGACCCCCTCTACCTTGGGACAAACACGGCTTCCCTCTCGGGACGTTGTGGACTCCCTGCACGGCGAACGTCCCCGTCTCGTCCACCAACACCACGCTGTTTCTCTCCGGCCGGACCTCCACGACGGTCCCCTGCATCCACACCAGGGAGACCGGCAGAGAGCGACCCGTGGCCGGCCGGATGACGAAGCCGTCCTCGCCGTCGGCCGGTCCCCGGCGCTGTGCCGTCCTCAGCTGCCCGGACAGCAGCTTGACGGGCGGTGGGCGCTTCGCCTCCGCCGCTTCGCTCATCGCCGACCGCGGGCCGTCGTTTGCCGGTGGCTTGAAAAGTTTCGCGGTTGCCGCCACTCGTCAGTGTCCCGGCGGAAGTCGGCGGTATGTTTTCCGGAAGCAGAATTGTTTCCGGTTTGGAATCCTTCAGAGTAAAGGCGTCGCGTGTCTCCCACGAGGTTGAAGACATCATATATATATATCTATGGATATAGATATAGATATAGTAGACATGCTCGGCTTGCATTTTGTAGCATTCGGAATCACGCTATTAATACATTATGTATTAAATAAGAAAGCTTCAGAGCTGAAATAGTTGTTCCTATTTAAGAGTAAAAAGACACACATTGAACTTTGTTGTGTTATTGAACATCAGTCTCAGCAAATTCAGCCTCATTTTTGATGTGAGCAGAACATTTTTAGTGTGAAAATGTGTAAAAAGTAAACATTCTTTCACCTGGAATTGATGAATAGTGCTGTAAACAATTGCTTTACAACTACCTGAAAAAGTGAGTTGTGCTACTAATTGGGCACAGCGATGCTTTAAGATACAAGGTGGTTTTATAATATTTAAATTATTCCTGCTAGTACCAAAATAATGAGTAAAACATGACTCCGTTATTAATCAGTCCCATTGATCTTACTCACCCCAGTAAAGACCAGAAAGTTTGTTTTGTAAAGCCGTTATAATTTCTTCAGTTTAGTGGGTTTTGCTGAATAAAACAGGGAAACACATTTTTATGGCCAGAGCAGAAGCATCCTGGTCATCATCTTACAGCATCTGCCCGACTGGACATTTTTAAAGCCGATGTTAAAGTGCTCGGTCGGCCGGAGCCAAATCTACTCAAATCAGTATCTTCGAACTCAAATGGAGTTTGAGTTTTTTTTCCAAAGCGACTGGGAAAACCTGCAACGTTTTGGTTCAGTCAATTAAAAAAAATGTATTTCTTTTCATTAAATACGTTTTATTTCTTTAAGAATAACTGAAGAAAAGTGTTAGCAATTTCTGTACAATTGTTTAATCATTTTCCCCCTTGGATTTGCTGAAAACCTTGAACGATCAGCAGGGCTGAGAATTGTTACGCTGCCATAGTGCACTTTTAACCTAAAAACCATATTGATAAGTCCTCAGGGAGTTTCCGTCTGTTTCCTCTGAATGTATTCCAACAAGTTCCTTACGGTGGACTCCAGTTCCATTTTTCATTGGCTCCTCTTCTCAGTACCAGTTCAAAAAAAGAGGCACGTTAGAAATACTGCCATTTCCCAAGGACTGTGTCTTTGATTGCATCGACAAACTGTGCAGGCACCCAGTAGACCCAATATTGAGACGCTTCTGTCGGACCCAGCTGAAAAGCCTACAGAGGCAGACAAATAAATAAACAGTGAGCACTTCAAATGATCCGATGTTCACATATTCTGTAAAAGCAAACTGGTAGATGGTATTCAGAACGTACACATTAAATTACCTTTAATTATCTAAACGTTACATAAGCTCATCTGGAATCTCATGCATATATTTGAAGGATGATGCTTTTAAAAAATAAAAATCGACATTCAAAGAGCTAAAAGCTTTGATTAATATACGGCCTCTCAAGTAAAGGAACATTTATCTGCAGTAATTCACAGCCAACTTAATCCTTCCAACGGAAACAAATGAAACATTTATTTACTCTATTGCTCCTTCTTTTTAGCCTCTTTTCCCTGCTGGGCTTGGTATCTGGGAGGAAAAGCTCAGCCTGCCGAGTGGCATTTGAAGTCCCTCATCTCGTCCTCCTACATCATCAGCTCCTCGGTGATGCAGGAACACGCTGCCATCAACCTTCAATACCACGAGAGACCCGGTACCCGCCTCACTGGCACACGCTTACGATCCCCATTGTTGCTCCAATCGACTGGAGGCCGACCGCCGCGGAGCTCGCTGCCTTTACATTCATCACGTCGCTCGCCTTGTTTACTTCCCATTAATCAAAGCGCATCAGCTATTCGGCTGACAGGGTCGTCGTCCGAGCTCCACAAATGCAGATGTTCTGTCGGGATCTCGATCTCCAGCCGACTACCCGATTCAATTAAGTTACTTGTTCTGGGATTTCCATGTGGTTCTGACAAAGACAAACACCGGCGCCTTCACACAGAAAGGTTAATCTAGAGGAAGCGCTGACATTTCCCGCTCCGCCGCACAGCCCCAAACAGCACACGGTGACCTCCATCACTCGGGTGCACGCGCGCCACAGACACTCTTTTCAGAGAACAGACACCCGGTGGGGGGGCACGGTGCCGGCAGTCCAAAGTTCTGTATGGGACAGAATCATTTGGACTGGGCCTTTTCAATTACACATGTTGACTAAAACGGGAATGTTGGCTTGATTATGACACTGTTTTAACGGCAAGACATCATTCAGTATTTCTTATCTGAAATCATGCGCACATTAAACGTAGTGTATGTGAGACAGAACCACGTCTACGGCCTGTTCACAGCGAGCGGGCTCGGCCGCCGATGGACGCGGCGCTGCAGCCGGCGCTTTTTCATCTCTGAGCACTCAGGCTTTTTTTTAGGTGAAGTGGTTCTGGTGGAAAATCGCTGAACTTTTCAGAAAAGCGTCGCTTTGGAAAACAGAGGAGAGGGGGCTCCGTGCTGAGCTTCATATGTCAGACAAACACTTGTGTAACAAGCGCCTCGTCTCCAAAGCCATCGGCCTCCTCCGGCTCATCCGATTGGGGCTCACGGGGAAACAAACAGATGGCTGACCACACAGATATTAAAAAGCCGGGGGGAGACGATGGCGGTCTGTTATACAAGGCTAGCTAGAGACATGATGTGTCGGCAAGATACTGTTGTCGTGGAAACGTGAAAAAAAGAAACCTGGGATGAAGCACTTCTCTGCCACAAAAAGACACTAAGTGGACAGAGAGCTGGATTCTATGTAAGGAAATACCATCACGTCTGGCTCCATCATCAAGTCGGTTACAGAGAGAGAGAGAGAGAGCGAGCGGCTGGGTGAGCTGACTGAACGAGAGCGGAAGAGTCCATTCATCAGCTGGTCCTAACAGAAAAGCTTTTTAAACCAATATAAAGACAAGTAACACCGGCAGCATCTTTCAGTTCTGCTTCCCATTTTGCCCTCGTGGTCTTCTAGTCTCAATGTGAAAATATGTTTGCAGCCGTGAAACTGGACTGGCGCTGCATCCGCATTGTAAACCGTTGATGGATGGATTCTACACAGTTAGTGTGCAAGCAAACCCTTACCATCATGTAATAGTCCTCGTGGCCTTCGATGGGTTCAGTCACCACGTTTTTAATGGAGCCCATTGGGACTTTCTCCGTTCTCTCTGGAAGGATGAACACACATTTTTTTTAACTGTTAGTATCTTTGCGTTGAAGTGAGTTCAGCAAAAAAGTCGGAATCCAGATGGAATCTCACCCTTTGTCCCGATCCACAGCTGATCCTGCTCCAGTTTGAACGTGAGTCGAACTTTCCCTCCGGACTTGTTGAACATTCCGGATAAAGGCACGGTTGGTAATCGCTCCTGTTGGCAGGGAGAGACGGGTGGTGTGCGCGTTCATTAGTGACATCACACAGTTGGCCTTGAGCCGCTCTGGCTGAACTCTCCTCCGCTCCTCTCACCTTTGTTCCTTTAACAGATGCCATGATGTCATCTGGTTTACCTTTGTCCAGAACCTTCCTGTGTTGCTGGAAATAACACTGCCGGTTTAATAACACTGAACTCCATGAATATTTGACTGTGTTCTGCGGACGTGCCGTTAATCTTACCTTTTGTCTGCATAAAGGCTCCTTCTTGTTTTCTTCAGCTTTAACTTCCTGCTGGATGACCTCTTTGGGTGTATTCACAGCTAATACGTCATTTATCGTGGATCCTACCACCATTATTTTTGCACCGTTCGTAATCTTTATTTCACGTAGCGTTTTGTCCTCTGGAAGCAATCCTTTGTACATGACTTTCTGCATAGCAGGTGGAAGACCTGGGAAGATGGAAGAGTACGTTATGCCTGCGTTAAGCGTCACGGGTCACTTTAAACAGGTGCTGCGCTCCGCGTTCTCACCAGTGAGCGAGTGGATCCGCTCTTTTAGTTGGGCTCCGGTGTTATCAACAGGAATCTTCAGATCATATTTGTTCTTGTTCCAGATAATCTTCAAGTCCACCATCTCCTGCCCGTCGTCTGCGTCGTCTCCGTTGCTAATGCTAGAGTCCTGAGTTGTGGCGTCTCCTACGTCCGTGCCAGTCGTGGGTTCCGCGTCGCCTCCTTCAGCGTCCTCACACAGCTGTTCGGCTTCTTTTTGCTTCGCCTCAGTTTCCATTATGACTTCTTCACCTCCTTGAAGAGCAATGACAACATTTATTCAGTTAGATTCAGTGCAAAGTCGTGGGTGTATTACGTCCGAGGGGGATGCAGCCGGATGAAGCAAAGATCCACTTTGGTCGTTGAGGCTGGACTGAAATAAATAATGTGTTTGATTTACGAAGGGTTCGATTTCTTTTCGGTTGCTCGCTTTATAAACTCAAATCAAAGTAAATAATAGCTTACTGTATTATATAGAGTGTAGAGTGTAAGAGATTCTCACAGCAGTCAAAATTATTCTGAAACGAAAAAAATAAAAATAATAATCTGTTTGTCAATCACATTCCAACCGGCTCTAAACACATTGTCATTTTATATCTAATTTACTTAATGGAAGATGTGTAAATCTACAAAGTGTTCGTTTGAATTAACGGTGTGTTTGTTATTCATTACTTAGTTACAGTTGTCTCTGTGGAAATAAAATCCGCATGTTTGTTTCATAACCAATTTCTAACCCTTGAAAAGTCTCAATAGTTTTAAAAACGGCATTTAAAGTCTATTCTTCTGTCTCTTGTTCTCCGCCGTTCAAACGCATTAGTCGATCTGTCTGTCGGGCGAACGTAGAAACGAAAGTGAACTTAAAAAACCGTCGTTAACGGGACACCGGAGCTCGTGACGTAGCTGGTCACACAACCGGTGACGTTGAACGTAACGAACCCTCGTCCGGTACCATTCCGGGCCTAAACACGAGCCGGGCTCAAAGTGAACCGGTCCCAACGGAGCGGTGGTCGAACCTCCCCCGGCGTTCACTTCAGTCCTCCGCACACCCGGCTACGTTTGACTGCTGCTAGCAGCCGTGGAACGGGAGCTAGCTTGAGCACCGGAGGACAGTTAATGGGGAATAACGTCACGGAGAGACGTAACATTCACGCCACGCCGCGGTAACAGCGACGTACGTTAACGAGCCGATCGCTGACGTGTTCTATGACAGAAACAACGCGTGGGCTCAGTGTAAAGACGCGAAGGAAACGCTGCTGTGTTTTCTCAATACCCACCAGCCTGCGTCGCCATGATGATTGTGTACAATCTGTTGTACGAGGGGGCGAAGAGTGCAGACGGCAAGAGGAGCGCTGACGTTCACAAAGCGAAACGACCACCGCTAAAGTTGTGTTAGACAGCGTATTTACGCGTGACAGCGTATAAAAGCCGAAGAAAAATAAGCAATAGATTGTCTAAATGCAATGACACGCACAGCTGTGTTTGCGGTAGCAACGTTACACGTTTTGCGGTTTGAGTTAGCCGGTGAACAGGAAGGAAGGATGAAAGTGCGCGTGCGCATTTGAAAACATCTGCAAATTGAGTTGTATTTAGACAAAAGCGGTTATAAAGAAAGTCGTGTTTCGAGCTAATGTTGTTCAATCAATTAAGCCCGTCGCTAAACATGGAATGTGACTGCTTATTGTAGCCACAAAGGCCTGGGGGAATTAGTTTGCCAACACGGAAGTAAGAGGTAGTGAATCCTCTCGCTTCGCTAAACCTCTTTGTTTTGTTGGCAGCGGACGCAGACAGCGAGAGGTGGCACTTCACTCAACGGCTATTGGACCGTTTTCTTCTTCTTGTACCACGTTAAGGATTTCAAACGACGCGTTATCGCCGACTATTGGAATCTACGAAACACCTCCAAGTACGACAAGACAAATTGAACCCCGTCCACCTTTCAAGCCTTGACACAACACACGTTTAGAGTTCCGTGGTGCTTGAAGTCACTTAAAAAAGCACTAAGTAACTCGCTACCTCTTAGAAATGGTAGAAGGTAGAAATGCACCAAAAACAAGGATCCAATATGCAGGTTGAACATTGTCATGACCTTTATGATCATATTTATTATCATTTTAAGATTGTTATCATCGTGTAGTTAATACGGGTAAATGATTTACTACAGTTTTTGAATGAGTTCTATGATCTTGGTAAGAGACTAAAATGACTGTGATAAAACACTGAAATTGACACGATGGACTTAGATGTGGTTTTATTGATTTATGTCCAACATAAATCTTACAGCACACACAGTTTACAGTAACCAATAGTGAAGGAAGTGGTCAGATCTTCTGTGAGAGTCAAAGTGTGTATATATATATATATATATATATATATATATATATATATATATATATATATATATATATATATATAGTATATATAATATAATGCCTCTTGAAACAGAATGGTCCAATTCAAAATAATGTAAATTCCATTTGCCTATTTGCAAGGTGGTAATTATAATAAAGACAGAGTCGGTGACTCCATGTCTCCATATGTTCAATAACAACAACAAAAAGCCTCCTTATGGAGCAGCAACACTGGTTTCGGTATCTGTTGAACATTGTTTAACAAATTAAAATTAATCAAAATCTGAATGTTTTATATGGACTTTTAGATTTATTTGGCCTGTAGACTTATGGGTTAATGGCCGGATTCTATAGGGATACATGCTCTCTACAATAATCCAACAGCTTGTATAAGATTAATATGAGTATTACACCAAGTAGTAAACTAACTATATACAGCCAAATAGTTTGGGAATTTTACCAAGGGATCAATAAAGTTGTGTACATAAATGTGTAATACATCATTTGTTGATCATATTTTGCTAAATAACTTCCACTAAGAAGCAGTGTAAACATTTTATTTCTTTGATAGTGGAGTGAAAAGTACATTGACATTATAAGACAGTATAGACTACTTAAGTAAAAGCAATTCCACTATAATGCGCAAAGTTGTGGCCGTCACAGGAGAATATTCCTCCCCGACACCTCTGGAAGGCAGCAAAGCTAAACAAGTGGAAATGAGCGCAAAATACACCAGAAGAAGAAGCAGGGGGGGGAGAGAGAGAGAGAGGGAGAGAGGGAGAGGGAGGAGAAAATGAACGGAAAAGTCACAGAAGGACAAGGAAGACAGCAAAAAACTAATTGCCCGAAATTGAAGTCACGCAGTTTGTCACGCGTGCCTCATACCCAGGAGGCTCCGCGCGCGCTTTACGCAGCGCTGCGTCACTCTCTCCAAACTGTTCCACACGACGACCTGAGTTCACATGGACTCCTGCGAGTTGCCAATGAATCCGTGCGGTTCAAATGAGAGGACGCAGTGAGTTTGAACTGGGACCGGTTGATAAACCAGCATGGCAGACAGAAGGACTTTCAACGTGGTGATTTTGGGTGTTGGATTTCTGTTCATTTTCACCGCCTTCACCACTTGCGGCAACGTTGAAGTAAGTTCCACTTTCTCACTTGAGTTTCTACACATCGAGAGTCGACTTTCCCACCGGTTTGTTGCCTCTGAAAGCCCGAAGAAGACCCGGAGGTGTCCAAAACACCGTCGGAATGGAACATCTGTAGCACAAATATACTTATTTCATATTTATTTAAGGCCTATTAGTATTAATTGTCATCGTCACGTCATGCAGATCACTTTAAACCAATAATGCTTTTTGGTTTTGCACACGCATTTTTTTTTTTCATTGAAAATTTGATGCAACTGCAGATGTCTCGTGCGCAGGAGGGCACCTCGTGGTTCTGATTGTGCTCATTGGTCAGGGGATCTATCACACCGGATGAGTGAATTATGGACACATGACCCACATTTCCCAGTCTGACCCCCCCCCCCCCCCCCCCCCCTCCCTCCTCTGCTGTCATCTTCTTTTCAGCAAACGGTAGTGAAAAGCCTGCGGAATGTCACCTTGGGCGGGACCGGGTACCACAGGTAGGTCAAGCGCGTCCACGTCCTCGAGACAAAGACGTTTATGTGATTAAAGTCAAACAAAGTGATAGCAAATCTCCCCCCCCCGCCCCCCCCTCCCACAGCCTGGGGATCATCTACGGAGTCTTTTCTTTCGCCAATTTACTGGCACCAGCCGTCGTGGCGGTAATTGGGCCGAGGGTCACCATGTTTCTCAGCGGCCTACTTTACAGGTAAACGTCGTCATGGTAACCGCGTGGCAGAGAGACGACGGAGAGGCGTTGCTCACTGCTGTTGTTGGTGCTTTCCCCCCCCCCCCCCCCAGCGGGTACGTCGCTGTGTTCATCGTCCCTTCAACGTGGTCCTTTTATCTGACCTCCGTGCTCCTCGGCGTAGGAGCCGCCAGTAAGTTCCTCTACCTGCTCCGTGCGTCATCGTGCAAACACGCGAGTGTGTTACTACAAATTAAAGGAATGAGTTCATGGAGCAGATGTTAGTTTCCCAGGAAGTTTAGTCTATAAAATTGGTAAAAGATTTGTCAATCATCAAACGTTTGATTCATTTTAGTTCTGTCAAACACACTGAATTTTCAAAAGAGAATGCATAAATACTTCAGCTTGGCCCCTGTTTTTAAGCTCTGTGTCGGTGTTCAAAACCGTGTTTAATCATGCACACGGGGATTAGCGTGACTGCGCTGTGTATCTTAAATTAGAACCTCAATGGCTTAGGAGTTGTTTTAGAAAAATGAACGGCGTGCGGCGCTTAGCGATGCAGGCGGTTTGAATACCGCAGAGCAGCTCTCCGCTCATCACTTTCCGCAACAAATGAGGGAAGATGATTTGTGTTCATAACGCAGCCTCCAATCATTGCCCTGTGATGAATCTCCATCCCGTCCCGGGGCTCCCGCGTGGTTTACCCACCAGCTCAGACGGATGATGCTTCACTCGCCGTGGCCAATTTCCTCACCGGTTACATTTTTCTTTCCCGAATGACCTCACTCCCCCGCAGTGCTGTGGACAGCTCAAGGACACTTCCTGGTGGAGAACTCGGAGGCCTCCACCATCAACAGGAACACGGGGATGTTCTGGGCTCTCCTGCAGTGCAGGTACGACTCCGCTACACTCCGGCCGCTACCTTCTTCAAAGTCAAAGCAGCACAAGGTTGCAAATGATGCTTCCTGTGTAATATAATCCCCTCCCACCCCCAACACACAATTCATCACTAAGTTTCTCATCTTTTTCTCCTCTTTCTGTTTGATGCAACGATTTCCGTTGATCAAAAGGCGCAGCGGCCACGTTACTGTATTTTTAGCCCGACGGGATATTGCCGTGTGCTTTATGTTAGAATGCATTTGATAAATCATGTTACAAATCGCCACGTCCCCCTGTGAGCCTCTAGTTTCTCTCTGCACAATATAAAAACCCGCCTGACCTCTCTGGACGTAGTTCTGCAGAGTTCTGGCCTTTTCGTCTCCTGCGTTCGGGCCCGTTGCTGATTTGTAATGCGTAGAATAACGACACTGGCCGGCATCACGCATTGAGAACACAGGTCCCGTTGCCCTCAATGCAGAAGCCCCCCCCCTCCCTTCCCCCCCTCGCCGAGGCCGCGGGACGGACTAATTGCGCATCTACATTTTTACTTCAGGAAATATTCAGTTAAAGACAGAAATAGATCATAGCGTTAGATCACCATGAAAGGCAAGTAAACAGCTTAAACAGAAGAAAAAGGCCTCGTTAAAGGAAAAGTCCTTCTTGTTTTGTTTCTCTGTCTGTCAGGCAGCACTGTATGGCCGGGGTTTTATATTTATTTTACACAAAGAGTTTAAAAATAGGTAGAACGAACAAAGAACAATGGGAAATGTCTGTCAACTCAGCTGCTCTACTTTTTTTCTTTTTTTTTTTTTTTACAGCATGTTATTTGGCAATCTTTACATTTATTTGGACTGGAATGGAAAGACAGAGATATCAGGTGGGTTCAAACTCCAGTAAGTCCGGTCCTGAATCTAAAAGCCATATCTGGCATGACGATTAAAGCAAGATTCCAAGAGGATTAAATGACTGATCGATGTGTTAATTAAGCAGCTTTTAAAAAAAATCTTCCCTCAGACAGCAGCAGGAAGAACCTGTTTCTGTCCCTGCTGGTGGCCTCCGTACTCGGCACACTCAGCTTCCTCGCGCTGAGAAGGAGCCACGGCGAAGACGAGATGCTCTCCGAAGAGGAAGGGCAGTCGCTGCTCTCGACCCGCGTGATGTAAACCGGCGTGCTAGAGATAATCACACCCTGTTCACTCAGAATGCATAAAACATGTCCCGACCACTCTCGAAGAAGGACAAGGAGGGGGCGAACCGCAAGTGATGAGTAGAAAAAAAAATGCTGTTTTTTTTTCCTCAAATGACCACGTAGAGTTTGTGAGGATGACTTCCTGCTGCGGTTTTAAATCACTCTTGTCCTTCACGAAAATGATGGAGCGTCTTTCTGCACGTCATTTAGATTTTGACACAGATCACCACACTTCACACCAGAAGGTTTCTTGTGAGGCGGGACGAGGACCCTCTCTGAGAGGGCCCAGATTGTCCCGGCTCGGCCCTCCACACTTTATAAACTCGTGTGGCTTCACTCCGGAGAAAAGTTCAACTTAAAACACAGTTAGTGGAAATTGTGGTAAAATCAGTGGATCGCACAGAACTCTGTTTCTGCTTTAACGGAGAATCCCTGAGCGGGAAACACGGGAATCAAGTTATGTCATAGTCTGTGCGTGCAGTTTGTCTTGTATCTCTTTATTTCCATCTTTAAATGTACTTCTTTCATGCTGTTTAGGTACAAGCACAGAGCAAACGGTGCCATGCAAGATGCCAAGTCAGAATTCAGTAAGTTGGGTTATTTACAATCGGACAGACGGACAAGTGTCGTCACGGCGACGACGTCCACTTCTTACAGACAGACATCAAAGTCTTTGGTACTCATCATTGGGGCACGATGCTACACGCTACAAGTCACCTCCAGCACTTCAATGCTCTCAGTCGAAGACCAGCAGCCACTTTGCTTTTTCTCCAACTGAAAAATGTCTTTGATGTGGATGAAAATCTTCACAAGAGAAACGGGCGTTTGAGACGATATCATCAGCTGTTTGGATGATCAGAGGCCCTTTGTCTCGCTTTTACACCTTCCTAAAACCTTCTTTTACAATCTCTAAATCTGTATTCCCGCCTGCATTTACAGAAAAGGCTGCTAATTTAGACGGATTGTCTTTTCACAAGAAATGACGACATACAATCTGCATCTCTAATGGGTGCGTTGTGCTTCCTCCCTCTCAGAAACCATCCTGCAGCTGCTGAGGACTCCGACCATCCTGCTGCTGAGTCCCTGCATGGCGTACAGCGGTAAGTCAGCGAGGGCGTGACCCCCCCCGACGCCTGTGCGGGGCTCCACTGAAGGCCCTCTCCTCCTGCAGGCCTGGAGCTGGCGTTCTACAGCGGCGTGTACGGGACCTGCATCGGAGCCACGGCGCAGTTTGGGGATGCGGCCAGAGGCTTGATCGGGATCTCTGGCATCGTGGTGGGCATCGGGGAAATTGTGGGTGAGTTCAAGTTTCTCCCTTTTTGGGGTTTTATCGGCAGCGGCGCTTTTTTTGGGATTCGTTAAATGAATAATAAAAACGTTCTTTGTGATGAGGCGGCGGCTTGTTCGGGTTGCTGTGCACCAACAACCGCTTCAGGCGGACCTCCGTGGTCTTCCTGGGGATGGTCGTCCACTTCGTCGCCGTCTACTTGATCTTCCTCAACATCCCGGACGACGCCCCCGTCGTCTTTAGCACGGCCACCCAGAGCAAACCGTTCCTGACTCCCAGGTAGGGGGGGGTTGGGGGGAAGGGGGATCTTTTCTCGCTCCCAACGTCGCCGCGGAGGAGTCGGGCGCAATGACCGACCCACCTTGTCTCCCCGTCAGCGTGTCCATCGCCCTGCTGTGCAGCTTCCTGCTCGGACTCGGGGACAGCTGCTTCAACACGCAGCTCTACAGCATTCTGGGCAGCGTGTACGCCGAGCACAGCGCGCCCGCCTTCGCCATCTTCAAATTCATCCAGGTAATCCCCGAGTGCAGGTGTGTGAAATGAATTCGGCCCGAAGCCCCAGAAAGAGCAAAAGAAGCAGAGCCCCCCTCCCCCCCCTCGCACTTAAATATATCTGGAGAAAAGAGGAGAAACTGCACCTCAATGTCTTTTATCTTGACGTCCCGGCCGGTGTGTCTGCTTGTGGTCAGTCTGTGTTCGCAGCGGTGGCCTTCTTCTACGGCGGGTACCTGCCGCTCAAGTGGCAGCTGCTGGCGATGGTCGCGCTTGGCTTCGCCGGGACGCTGTGCTTCTTCGCGGTGGAGCGGACGCAGAGCGTCTCCGCAGACTCGCAGGAGGATTAGAAGGGGAGGACGTCTGTGCGGCGAAAGTACTTTTAAGCGTTTCCGCGTAAGGTGGATCGTCCTTCACTAATACGCTCGTCTCATCGTAGGTTTTTAAAATAGCCCCTTGCCTTATCGAGTACTTATTCGCATTGCTTCCAGCTCAGGTTTCTTATTACAGGCAGTTTTATAATATGTAATTCAAAATAATGTCATGCCTGAATTTTTAAAAAAAAATTTAAGCTGTTCCGTTTGGCGGAAATCATTGAAATGTATGCAAGTGTCGTAGTATTGTTGTAATGAAATATTTACTAGTTAATGCCTGACAATCATTTTGTACTCAATGTTGAAAGTTAAAGAAAGTTGAATGTTTTTTCAGTCATTTAAAATCGAACATGCTGAGCAAAGCTATTTACTGTAATAAACACTTAAGATGTTGTAAATGTCCCAAAAGGTTCAATCTGTAAATAAATCTGAATGGGATCACACTTCTCTGAGCGGAGTTGGAGGAGACGTTACGTGTTTCAGGTCGAAAACGCTTTCACTCCTCCAGTTTAACGCAAAACAAGATAAATCTACCGTCCGTTATCCTGAATTTCCACATTTATTGCAGAATCCACGAGGCCATTAATCAAAAGAGGAGCAGCAGAGGGGTTATAGGCCCTCGGGCCCCATATTACCTCGCTGGTAATTGAGTATTGATTACATTATAAGGAGAGTAAGCAGTTTTGTGTGACCTTAAGCCAATTGTGGCGCATTCCTGACAACAAAGAGCTGATGGGTTAAGTGAAGTATACAGCGTTTACTCACACAATTAAACTGCGCCAGGGTTCATGTTATTAGTTTAGAAAACCTCGTAAGGAAAGTAACTGGGTTTGGATAAGTCTATTACCTGAACACCGGCTAATGCGTCAGCTCGTAGTGATTCCACTGCGTTTCTCCACCCAAAGGTAACAGAGAAAAATGATCTGCATCACTGAAGTAAATAAATGAGCTGTTCTTTATTAAAATGCAGAGCGGAGTGCATTTCAAAAATAAGCCCAACTGTATTTGCAGTAAATTGATGTTTGTTTTGACCACTTTTTTTTTCTTTCTGACTCATTTCCTTATGTTACACTTTGTGGATCCTTTTATCAAAAAAAAAAAAAAGTCTTCATCAGTTTCACTCCGCCGTCATTTTCCATTGGACTGGAAAGCCAATCAAAAGCGCGATTTAGTTCCCTTTACGGACCCGTGGGAAACGCGGGCGCAGCCCGTTAGCGGTCCGACGCGTGAAGCCTTCGCAGTCCGGGCGCCTTCAGTCTCTCTTCCTTTTACCTGTTAATCCTCGTGTGTTTACCAGCACATCTTTACACCCGCAGCGCGCTCGGTTACTCAATTTGAAGACTTGCCTCATTTCCATGAATTATGGAAATCACACATCTGAGGATAGTTGTTTGAATAAGGTTCACAACACAATGAAATATATTCATTTGAAAAGAGAAACATAGCTTATCAAGTGGATGACTAACAACTCTCTGTAATTGTATGCAGGATGAGACGAGCACAAACAGTTCTAACTGCTCATTTGTGGGTCTTTTCTCCCCGCTGTTCGCTTTCCACACAATAGATGTTGTCGCAATCATCTGCAGCACAATTAAACTAATCACTCAGCAGCGAGTGTTCGTCGCTCATAGATTAAAGGTTTGTGTGATCAGCGGTTGGTCCTTGGATTCATCAGAATTAGCCTCGCATTACTTAAAAACTCACGGTTGATTTCTCGCCACCGGAAAATTGAGCTCCACGCAAGATCGTTCTGTACAAAAATAACTTTTAATGGCGTTAATTGTGCCGTCACGACCACCAGAAGCTGACGGAGAAGCTGAGCTCCAGGGAGCGCACGTAATGCCAGTGCCGGACGGGGATGAACAGCACGTCTCCAGGCCGCAGCACGCACTCGGCGTACGGAGCCCGGGAGAACTCCGGGAAGCGCTCCGCGTCCGGGTTCTCCACCTCCACCTGCAGGGAGGGAGTCGGGAATGAGAAACGCTGGATTAATATGTATATTTTTGCAGGCGAGACGTGCTCCGTCTCCAGGGACCGTCAACCCCACCTGACTGGTGTTGTGGAGGAGCGGTGATGGATGAGGGTACAGCTTGTCTGTGTCCTCTGGGGAATATAGGCGGATGTATTTGCTTCCCACCACCTGGCGTGAAAAAAGAAAGGAGGGGGGGGGGGGATCGCATGCGGTAAACAAACCGGTCACTTTGAAACTACCTGCATTCGTGAAGTAGTCGTGAAGTCGTCACCTGAGCCAGGAAGTTCTGCTGAGGGTCTTGGTGGAGAGGAGACACCGTCCCTCGGGGCCCAAACCAGGCGTTGACGGTGATGTCGTCCTCGTCTCCTTCACCCAGGCAGCAGTAATCCGGGAGGCAGATGTCTTCCTTCAGCTCTGGTATCTACGGCAACGTCAAACAAGCTAAATCACATCAGGGGGCTAAATTACCTTGTTTCTCACTGAGGAAGTGATATGAAATAAAAAAGATAAAAAGGGTTTTATTGGATGGATTGTAACAAAGTTATTAAAACCTTTGTCATTTTAAAACAAAAAGTCTTTTTAGACACATGTAGAACAGGGGTCTCAAACTCGCGGCCCGCGGGCCAATTGCGGCCCTCGGGACGATATTTTGTGGCCCCATCCTTAATATGAAAGTGTAAT
This sequence comes from Gasterosteus aculeatus, assembly GCF_964276395.1. NCBI lineage: Eukaryota > Metazoa > Chordata > Actinopteri > Perciformes > Gasterosteidae > Gasterosteus > Gasterosteus aculeatus. Next base: position 15,672,821 of record NC_135699.1, on the reverse strand, counting down.
GTTAGTGCGGCCCGCAAGTTTTATACTGTAACCCCACTGTCAGCTGCTGTGTGGGACATGTTATGATGTTCTGGTTTCCTACTGTGTGCTTGTCCAGTGAACGTGGCATGCATGTGACTGACATGGGGGGCGGCCCGTGTGTGTCGGCCGAGGTGCAGAGAGCAGGAGGGTGAAATTCAGTTTCCTGCCCTCTTTCGCGCAGGTGATCATGTGACTAACCGTTAGCATCGCTCGTTTAATAAAGCTTCCACTCTTTATTACAGGGGTCTCAAACTCCGGTGTGGCAGACCGCCGCGGGGGGTGGGGTACCGACTTTGGCGTACCCCACCCCCCAGACGCTAGTCTGGCCCGCGTTCGGTTGAAGTGGGCTGCATCTGGCCCGCAGCTGATTTGAGTTTGAGACCTCTGATGTAGAACATAAATACACATTTTCATGAGGGATTATATACTATAATCCCTCATGAAATCCTTATGTACATACTTAGCATGACATTGGTTGCAGTTTATACAACTACTTAAGACCAAATATCTGCATAACTAATTAATTGACAGTCATCTTTTTGCTAATTAGTAGATGTAAAGAACGTGTAGAACTTTTGAGATGGAGAGTTGCATGAAGCAGTCACACTAAAATAGACGGCCTTCATTCTTATTCCGTATAATCAGCCTTAAAAAAAGGTCACAAATTATATTCAAGCTGTGTTAATTGGAAAGGAAAACATAGAATTAGCCTTTCTGTCAGTTTCTAAGAAGGTAATTAAGGTATGATTAGCTGATTACTTGGAGTTCTAAAAGGATGAAATATTTTGTGAATAATCCACATCTGGCCTCATTCTGCTCGATCAAACTGCCCAAAATACACAACTTTCAGCCCGACACGGCGGCCTTTGCGTGAAGTTCAGTGCAGACAATTGATTGACTTGTTCGGTGATATTAGGACTAAAAGTCGATAGTGTTCAAAGGAACGCGGTGGGAGGATGACAGCTGGAAATAAAGAGGATTCAGTTCTTCATATTGCCAAAAAATAGAAGCTGAATAATCAACTAGTGAAAACAAAATAGAGTATTATTTCGATAATTGTACCTGATCAAAAAGCTGGTGCTGGGCGAGATAACCCAAACCGTCCACTCCCTCCTGGGTCAGCAAAGCCAAAGCAACACAGCGCGTTAGAAACCGCGGACAGATGGTTCTTCCTTCAGCAACGCAGCGAGACACTCACTTCATCCAAAACGTGTCGCTCAATGAACTCATTGACCGTGAGCAGCGTCTGGGACCACTCCTCGTCCGTGTACCTGGAGCCCACCTCCACGGGGACCGTCCGGCAGCCGGCGACGCCCCGCAAGTATTCTAGGCTTTTGTAGGAGGAAAAAGCAACAGGAGGTCACCACTCTGCCTGCAGAGGACAGGAGGATGGACGTCTCCTGGACAAAGGTGAGCCCCTCACACATCAAAGTGAAGAAAAAGGCGGACAACGGACCTCCAGGGGCGTTGGTTGAGGGCGGGCCAGTGCGCGATGGTCCCCTCTAAGACCACCGGTTTGAGGGGGAGCAGGTAGTTGGTGCTGAAGCTCTCCAATGAAGGACACTTTATCCGGGGAACTGCTGACTCGTCGTTGATCACAGGAAGACGTGAACACTCCGTCTTCTTTCTCTGAATGATGCCAAAAGAAAATGCAAGTCAATTTAAAGATGAAGAGGAAAATAGAGAGAAATATGCCGGCAATTTCTTCGTTGAGAAGAGAGCTGGAATCACTGGTTGACTAATGGAACCGTCTGTTGGCAGAAAACTTTTTTGACTGGGAATAAAAGGGGAGTTTCTTTGAGATTATTTATGTGATTTAAAAATTTAGATGATTGCATTTTTGGAATTTCTCTCTTTCCACCTTCTGACATTTTATTGTCCAATTATTGATCATCCGAGAACTTAATGGAAGAATGAAAATAACTTTTTTAGTCGAGCTGGTCGAATTGATGCTCTTCTCCTTTTTGTTTTGTTAAAAAAGGTAAACAGAAACAAACATGTAGTTCCAGCCAACCTTCCTCTAAACGCTCCACGTCGATGGCATCTAAACAAAGGGATCAGACATTTGAGTCTTTGTTGGCCTCTGATAACAGGCGACAGAGAAATACTTGTCCAGGACTTTAGAGAAGCTCAGTCTCAAACTACTTTTCTATGTAATCAGCAGTAAACATCTTATTTTTTTCATAATGTGTCACTCAAACTAAAAGTACCCGTGACTGACCTTGACCTCAGCGCGTCCACTCTCCTCCTGGAGGTCGGTGGATCTCCTGACTTCCCCTTGGAGAATCCCAACAATAACCTGCAGTATGTTGTCCATGATGGCCGCGCCCATGAGAAGACCCATGTCACAAGTCCTCACGGCCAGCAGGACCTCGTCCGCCGAGGGGCCGCGGCGGCACAGAGCGGCCGCTTTGAACAGGCAGCCGTAGGAATAAACGCGCCTCCACTCTTTGTCCACGTGGCGCCACGTTCCCGCGTTGAGTCTCTCCCACGAAACGTCCAAAATGATCTGCGCGTTCAGCATCCGGGCGGCGGCGGCGGCGGCGTTGTCGTCGTCGCTGTAAAGCTGCCGCCGGGACCGCCGCAGCATTTCCACCACGCTCGACTCCACTTTGTCGCTGAAGCGCAGAGGGAGCTGCTCCTCGTGGCGAGGCAGAGCCGCAGAGATCTTTGCCCACAGCGCGGCCATCGGCGAGGAGGTCCGTGTCTGTGCTGCGGAGAGACGGCGAAGGTGAGTCACTTGTTTCAGACTGAGTCCCTGATGGTGATGATGCACAGCCACATCCAGATGTGCGTTGTTTGTGGAGTGCTGGTTTAATCACTAGTTCTGTGCTCAGCTGGTTCATGGGTCAACAATTAGTTAAGACTGTGACCACACACACACACACACACACACACACACACACACACACACACACACACACACAGTCTCTTTGTTGCATTGAAACAGCTTTTTTGCATTATACACCCAATTTCCAAATTGGGGGCCGCGAAAACCCAGGTGAGGACATCACGTGCCAAAAACATGCTGAGTGGCGCCGCGGTGTCACGTGGTCTCCGTCTGCGTCCAGATGCTGTGCGAAGCTGGGGGCCAAAATACGAGGCAGCCAACATTGGCACCGGGTGTGTTACAGTGTTACAGGACGGACACACGGCGCGGACCCTGACGTGAATATGTCCCATGCCGGAGTCAGGACAGTCGTGTCCTCGCGGGACCTTCAAAGAGGACTCAGATTGGTATTCTGCACCAGACGTCCATCAGAAGAACTATTGCAATCTTCAGCTCCATGAACATTTAGCAAATAAACACCAAAAAAAGCAGTTATTATCTGGAATATTCGGGGATATTACGGTACTACAGTAAGGTTCCTCCTTAAGGTCTCATTTCTAGATAACTCCGTATGCACTCTTCGGGTCAACAACAACAACAACAACTAAGAGATGGGCTGATGTCAAGTTTGTTGCTGCATTGGATGAACTCTGTACCAACTAACGTTATATTTCACTGTAATATAAATGATGAGACCGTCAGCAGGCTCCGTTAAGGTGACTTTATGACGTTAACGTCAGCTGAGGAGCAACACAGGGAGCTGAAAGGTGAAATCCACCGTTACCTGTTCTCACGACACGTCCACCGAGCGGACTGACAGCAGAGCGGCATCAAACATGGCCGCCGACATCTTCCCCCGCCTGTGCTACACCAAAAACAGACCGGAAAGAAACGCGCGCAGCGGGAGGAATCGTTCCGCGACAAGTGCAAAGTAGAAAAAGGGAAACTACGGCACAAATACGTAAACATAGCGATTTTTTAATACAAACAATTTCACGTTTTATTTGGAATTTCTCTTTACGACACACACACCACTCATTCAGAGGTATTGAGACAACAACTGTTCCAACATGGCAAATTAATGCATTTGTTTCACAAACATTTGTTTCTTCATTTCCCCTGCTACTCAGAATGTTTATGTGCAGCTATTCCAAGACAGCTGATTGATATGTATCTGAACAAACATGATAGGAAACCTTGGGCGGTGAAGTCTAGAGTCTATAAACACGCGCGGCACCATTATCAAATATCAAACACTCTGAAATTCAAATAATCTCAGTGTAAACCTTGAAGCCGTTCCTGTATGTAAAGCGGATGGAGACAAGAGCAAGACAGCCCGCATTTCCAGAAATCACATGGGATTTAAAAATGTTTCATGCATTTCTGCTCATTCTCACTGTGTAAACAGCAGAATTCTCGAGGCTCCATCTGTTGTTCATTCACTTGCATGGAGGTGAGGAATTACTGTGCAGGCCAACACTGCAGCACTGTGTTCATTTCCTCCATCTTTTAAGCCTTTGCTTTTGAAAAGGCTCTAAAAATAACAGAAAAGGGTGAATCACAGTTTGAATGTGAAATAATACATGGATGGAAAGAGAGCAGAAAATGTGTTAATAACCTGAGGGGTTGGAATGGTTTTTGGGATAAACAATTGTGCTTTCAACGTCACAAAAAAACACAAATAACAATCAATTATAACCTCTGCTAGTATGAGTGGAGGGGTTGGACCAAGCAGGAGGGGTTGTAAGGCAGTGTTAGGCTATACCTAAGGTCGGTGGCCCTCCCCGTGCAGGCCGTCCCATCCATCGGCAGAGGTCAGTGACCTTTACCAGGTTTACATGGAGGTAGTTATGTCTTTTTTGTCATAGCATTTGATCTATTGCTGTGAAGACGCAATGTCATTTTTTTTGGAAGGACATTGCCGACGCTAATCGTGACTTTGGTTGTATGACTCTACAAGCATCGTGTTGCTTTTGAGCTGTCGGCGAGGGCGCTTTCCCTTCAGTTACTCAGGCTCAGCACAGCGCAGTCATCAATTTTGTGTACATTTCTCACGTTGATTAACAGTTATGAATGGTTATGTACGGATTTATCCCATCAGCTGGTAAATTGTTGTATACCTTCACATCTTCCGCCACAAACTAAAGACCCATCTCTTCAGACTCAACCTCGACTAAAAGACTAATAAATTGTAGCACTTAAATTGTACTTATAACGCCACTTATCTATAGCAAATTGTAAATTGGCTTATTTGAGGAAATTGCTTCTTCTTGTTTCTTGCTCTTCTGAGTTTGTATCCCTATGGTTGAATGCACTTATTCACTTTGGAGAAAAGCGTCAGCTAAATGACATGTAATAATAATGTAGTGTGTACTTTTTTCAACAAATAAGGAAAAGTATCAAATCAGAGGCTTTGAAAAAGTGCATTTATGCAGTTAATAATCCCGATTTATCTCGACAGATGTTACAGAATAACAGCGTTTCATTAGTGCCGGTGCATTAAAAAGAACCCATATAAGTAAATAAATGAACCCAAATAACAAACAGTGTATACGTATGCAGTACCAAACAGGCTCTCACAAGAAAAACAAGTGTAAATGAAAAACAAATCCCCCCCCCAAAAAATAATTCAAACTTTTTTCAGTCCCAAATTAGAGCTAAATGCAAGATGAGTAAACCAAATGGACGAGCCCGACGGTGTTTAAACGTTGTTGCTGACACAGGCCACAAAGCCTAATGTGAGTCATCAGCAGAGTCACAGACGAGTGAACAGAGAGCCGCTTTGTGCCTCATGTGTTGCATTATGATCCATTTCCCCCAGGTGGTCACAAGTCACCACTCGCCCCAGAAACACTTCCACCAACGACCGGTCAAACATTTAAAATCATTGCACATTACTTGCTTACTTAAGTTTTTTTTTTTTCCTTTTATGATTGAAAAACATGGAAATTGTCCCGACCTCAGGTTACATTGGCAAGAGCGCCGCCAGATGTTGGCGATAAAACCAACTTGTGACAAGATGCCCCTTCCCCCCGAAACAGGCTGTATTATCACGTCTCCCTCTGCGCCGCGTCTCCGCGGTGTAACGGGGGGCGGCACGGCCCGTGACTGTTAGCGGTGTGTATCCCCACGGGCCCGCGGAACCTGAACCAGCGGGACGACGCAGCGGGGATGTAATCACCACCATTACGCTCCAGGTGCTGCTGAAATAAAAAGATGGAAAACAAGGCTCCGGCGGTGTCGCCGTGGTTCAGAATCCAATCAAACACTGTTTAGCTCGACACAAACTCGCCAGTCGTGACCTGTTGACTCGTGAAATTGATGTATTGTCGCGGTACAAAGAAAAGTGTGGGTGCGGCGTGACCTCCGAGTCGGGACCCGTCCAAACCGCCGCCGCTTTGTTCCGCGGCGGTTTGATTTTACACAAAACACACGTCGGTACCTCCACATTGCAGGCTCACATTTACCACCCCCCCCTCCCCTCCCCCGGGGGCAGTTTATGCATACACATAAAAGCCAGTGGAGGTCAAGGGTCGCCGCATTCACTGGGAACCTGGTAATGGATATTTGGAAATGCCCCGAAGAGGTAACAAATGAGAGGTGTAAAGTTAAATGTCCTGTGAAATCATCAGGAGATCTGAAACAAGCTGCCTTCTTGCAGCCCCGCCGGAGGTTCCCACAGGCGATGATCCACTGGCTGGTCACAGCGAGGGACGAGGGTCGCTGCGAAGGCGAGGCGGGGTGAGGCGGGGTGAGGCGGGCTCGCCAGCTCGGGACTTCTTCCGCAGGGCCGGTGCTCGGTTCCAGCGGCTTAATGCGGGACGCCGGGGTGCAGGCCGTCCGTCAAAGCCACTTTGGATCAAATTAATGCAACCAGGTGTGCCCCTGCAGTGGGGGCACAGGTGACACCTGCTACTTCGCTTTAATTAGAGCTCAAACAGCTGTTTCAGAGAGAGAGAGAGAGAGAGAGAGAGAGAGAGAGAGAGAGAGAGAGAGAGAGAGAGAGAGAGAGAGAGAGAGAGAGAGAGAGAGAGAGAGCGAGAGGGTCCCCGGGTGAGTCGGCTGGCTGAGTCACTGCTTGGAAACGGGTCACATTTGATTATCGCTTCTCGTTTTGGGTAATGCCGATAAATGAATCAATACCCGCCAGAGGGAGGCTGAGCGTTTTCCCCTTTTTTGTGGGGAATGGAAAAAAAAAATGAATAACGACATTGAATGCGTTTGCCTTCTTGAATAATCAATTCCCCCTTCGGAGAATGTAGCCTGTAAGAAAAACCTGTGTGGGGGAAAAAAAGGACAAATAGGACTTGCTGGCTAAGTGAGGTGAGGATAAAAGTGGAGGCGGTCTCCATCTTTTTCTTGCCGTGGAGAATCTTCAGGGGGCTGCGAGCTCTGAGAGTACTTAGGTAGGGAGCTTTGATCTTTCCTGCAGTAATAAGCGCGGTGCAGATGAAGAGAGTCGGCATCCATCTTGAAATGTGCTTTGCCTTTGCTGCCGTAGGCCGGAAAGAGGTGGGTGGTCAGCTCAGGGGCCTCTGAGGGAAAAGTCGTAGGACTGTGGGATCGGAACTAAGTGATATTACTCCGAATGCCGGAGAGGCCCCTGCAGCCGAGGATCCTGGGAATTGCTGTTTAACCCCCCCCCTTGCAGTGTGGAGGATCTGTGCTGTAAACCTACTTGAGGAGACGACAGAAGATTTCTAAATGTGCCTTTTTGCGCAGCACGCCTGCCGAGCTGCAGCTCCGAGGCACGCGGAGAAAACGAATGCAAACACACAGTATGAGCGATTTGAAAATATGAAAACAGTGTCAGGGATTTGAATCGGAAACAAAAGAGACCTTTTCATGAACGGCAAAATAACAGAGGTGCTTTCGAGAGCCGAAGGCTCCTTCTGCACAGCTCCAAAACAGTTCAAAGGTCAGTCTCACATAACAGGTCCATTAACCAGCAGAGAGCAGTGTTGTGGCAGCCAAGTCCTCCCCTCACCCCGTCATAGCTCCATAATTGAGTATGCAAAGAGGAAACGGAGATAGTCCGGTATCTCGTGCTTCCTTCGCTGACAGCGTTTTGACTCCAAAGGCTTTTCATCAGGTCAGAAGTATGAATGACGTCCCGACACTGCAGAGAGAGGCTGTGCACCAGAGATTAAGGCTTCAGAATCCTTCAAGAGACAGAACAATAGTAGTATTTGCACTGCATATTTACTCACTCAAACCCACCTGCTTCTTTGTGCAAAGAATCAGGTGGGTTTGAGTGTGACATGAACAAAAAATGTCCAACAAAGAACTTCTCAATAACACAATAAATAAGCTGAATGCTAAAACCTATTTGTCCTCTTGTCATATTTGTTGAAATTAAAGCTGGAAAAAGTGGATCGTGAAAGAGAGATGCGGAATCTAGGTTTCTCCACCTAATACAGGTACAAAAGGAAGGCTCTTTTTTATCCTTTTCTTTGTGCTACAAAGGATCGCAAAGGTTACAGGAGACCAGAGAGACACTCGCAGTGGAAAAAACAGAACGCGCACAAAAAAACTGACACATAACGCTGAACACACCCGAGTCAAGACTGCCTCTTGGCATGTTTGTGAACAAATAAAAGCACCGGGCGTCTGACCGTGGCACTCGTTGCCAGCTTCCAACCGGGTCGGCAGTCACATCCCCTTGTGGAAAGTACACCCTTCATTTGTGTGATCCGATGCTGCGGGTGGACGCGTCCACAGAGCTGCACGTCGCCGCGTGGGAAGGGAAACGCTGCCACTCGGAAGAAGACGGTTCATTTTGTTGGCACCTGTGACCGGCACAAACAACTGCCTCTGTGAATAAGGCGTAGGTGGAAGGGACGCGGGGGGGGACGGGGTGCACAGGGGCATGGCCTGGTTGTCTTTGTCCCAACTGAGCGGACATGTGCAACATTGATTTAGGAAACCTCTGATGAAGTTCAACTATCATTTCAAACACCCTTCAGCACATTAAGTATTTCAGTCCTACGAGCGTCTACGAGGGAGAGGAGCACGGACACAACGCTGCACACGGCCCCGTCCAACGCTGCACACGGCCCCGACCAACGCTGCACACGGCCCCGACCAACGCTGCACACGGCCCCGTCCAACGCTCCACGCGGCCCCGTCCAACGCTCCACGCGGCCCCGTCCAACGCTGCACACGGCCCCGACCAACGCTGCACATGCACGGCCCCGACCAACGCTGCACATGCACGGCCCCGACCAACGCTGCACATGCACGGCCCCGACCAACGCTGCACGTGGCCCCGTCCAACCCTGCACGCGGCCCGGGGCTCCATCGCCTCCACCTGCCAGACGGCCGCTGATCCCTCGTCCACTTTCCGTCCTCACGCTGTGACGCTCTGAATACATATTTCTGTGTTTCTCAGGTGGACGTTCACTGAGTTTGTGCTGGAATGAAGGAATGTTTCTCTCTTAACATGATTCACATGCAGTGTGTATGCGTGTCGGTGTGAGTGTGTAGGCAGCCTTCACTGAGGTGTCTCACTGAGGTGAAGGATCAACAAAGGCGCTCGCTCCGCAGCCAGTTGTTGCCAGTTCTTTTTTTTTTTTTGCTGCACTCGTCTTTTCATCCAACACAACAGACTTCTGCAGGTTTCCTGACAGGTTTTTTCCTCCTCTTTTTGCTCCTCATCAAACTCAAATATGATCGATTCCCATGTCCTGCTACCTAAAACAACGAACATTACTGGTAACCTTGGAAACTGCAGTCTTGTTTGAAATGGCTGAAGCACTGGCTCTTCAAAATTTCAAATGATCCAACAACAAAAGAATCACGCTGAAAATGAAGCTCCGCATTAATCAAAATCCAACCACTGGATCGTGTTTTTATTTTTTATTTTTTTTACATTGTCAATTGGAATGTGAGAACAACAGCGTTGTAATTGGTTTCAGCTCTGCAGCAACACACCGATGATCAGGATTTGATTTTCCTCGACGTCGCACAACACAACACACCGCACCTTTTATTAGCAGCAGAGTAAAGAGGATTTAGGAGTTCTGCAGTAATCAATAACAGACTTTGTGGACTTAATCCATCAAAAACCGTTGAAATGTGAGTGGGAAGACCCTTTGATGCTCTGTCTGGACACAGAAAACACTTCTGGTTGCTGCATTCTCCACCGTTTAAACACCAAGAGGAATCCTTCACTTGAAGGACGTGGTTTAGAAGAAGTTAGACCGTATATCCAACCTCTGGTGTAATGAAATCCAGCCTCGCTCCCTCCTGTGTGCCCCTCTTATCCTCATTTTGGAACATAGACATATTTGTAGACCATTATGACAATATTGTAGCAGAGTGAAGTGAAATTATTAAAATAAATCAAGCTTACGTCATTTTTCAAGTTGGTGACTCTTCGACATGAACAGAAAATCATATATTTATAATAAAAAAGGATACGATACATTCAGGTTATCTATATTTTTTAGCACCAAGGTGCACAACCTCTGTGCAAAAATGTATTTTATCCAAATTCCTCTGAGACAGAAAAATAAATAAATAACGAAGCCCCTCCGACTATAAAAGGTAATAACATTCTATATGTGTTCATGTTGAGAATCATTATCACCATTAATCTAAATGGGCTATGATATTGTCCAACGCCACAGTATCAATATGAACCTCCTAAATAATTTAAATCCCTCCCGCTCCGTATTTCACACACACCGTCTTTGTTTCAGTGACGGTGCCGCCCTCCGGTGACGCGTGGTTTAAAGCTTGTGTGGGACATTCGCTAAACACTTCCATTCAAGAAGAACAAGAGGAAATGATATATTGAATAATGCTTCTGCAACTACCAGCATTATATACATACATGTGTTTGCTTCGGTTTGTTTAAAGATGTAACATTCTATGCTTTGAATGCTGCAACAAGCGGGGCCCTGCTCTCCGTTTCAGATTGCACAGAAGTCTTTGCTGTTATTGAACTTGTTTTTCTGGTTGTCGACTAACTCCATTAACTATTAACCGGATGGATGTTTTGCTTAATTAACTTCCCTTCGGAGACTGAAGAGAGATTGGGCTACACAATGAAATAGTTGCACACGATTGAATTGTGTACGACCAACTTTTCAACAAAAAAAGAAAAGTATCACCAATAAAATCACACTTGAGCCCCCCCCTCCCCCCTTTTGTTTGTGCCAAACAGTTATTTTCAGATTTTCCTGTGAAACCACAATGCTCGTGTGAATAATTTCAAGATGTAAAAACAAGCCTTTAGGCTTCCGCTAACAGCTGTGCTCTTTAGTTTTCAAACCCACGGAGTGTTACTTACGGGCAGGATCGGGTTTCGGCTTTGCACGCGATATCTCCACACGTTTCCACCAACCGTATTCTGAATCGTATTTGGAAACAATGCGTGAAATCTTCACCGCGACATTTCTGCCTCTTTTTCCTCCATTTATCCATTTGCTCTCCCGCCACGACAGCATCCAGCCTGCTCACCATCCGGCCCGCTCCGTCGCCCCGCCTGTAACACGCAAAGACACAAACCAGATACTATTCACAGCGCCGTCGCACTTCACAGATGGGATCAGAGCTTTTTCAGCCTCTCCTTCATAAGCTTTGCACTGTAGCCATACATTTCTTCCCCACCACAGTACAGTACACCGGGGCATGATTACCTCTCCGCCTGTGTGATGGAGACATTTCCTCCACGACTCGGGGTCCCTTCGCGCCTTCGTTACAACACAACCATTCATCTTCCCGGTATCAGGAAGGTGTTGGGGGAGTGCTGCAGCCATCTGGGGAAGCGTACAGACACGCGACACTGCATCATCTGTGGAAACCCATCGACTCCAACCTCAACCTTTTTTTTTTTTTTTTTTAAATCCTGATTTAGAGGGAGAAGCGAGCGGATGGGGCGGAGGTGCTGATGGTACAAAGCCCCTTTGCACCGGTTCCGTACGGAACAAAAAGAGACCACGGGGACCACGTGGAGACGCATGAATCCTCTCCGACAACGCCGCCGTGAATTATCTACCTCTGCGAAGGCCTCGATCAATTAGTCAATCGCTCGATTAACAAGATGATTCCCGATGCTGCTCGCTCCGATCAAATTGTGCATTACTTGACGCTGCCAATTAAAGCAGCACTTCGCCGCGGCTCTCACAGGTGATGCTGGGTGAGAATCCATCTATAACCACGGTGCGCCCGCGAAGCTGACGATGAGGTGCCGGAGAGCGTCTCCCTTAGATTGATGTGCTCACAGATGCTGTTAGAGAATTGATTGTGTTATAAATTCAGAGAGAAGGTGCCAATCACCCGCGCCGGCAGCCAAAAACACCCGAGTCTGAACCGAATATGAGACGAAGGCAGGAGGTAAAAAGGAGACGTCTGCGGGTTGAAACGGAATACAGATTGGCGGTGGGGCGCGAGAGCTCCCTCCCCACCCCTCCCCCCGAGTGCTGCGGAGCAACAGAGCGGCGGCCCGAGTCCACTCCAACAGGCCGTCGCATGTGTCAAGGGGACTCGGGCGCGTGAGGCTCGCTGTAATTGGAGCAATCTGCTCCCTTTCGGCCCGGAGCTGTTGGGGCTGCAACATGTTTGAAGCCGTAACCCTTGGCAAGATGTCCTCCGCCTCCCGCCGCCTGTGCGAGGAGCGCCGACCCCCCCGCGCGCTCTTCGCTGCAGCCAGATGCCCTTTGACATTTGCATTTGTGCAGCGCCGGGCAGCTGCAACAATGCTTTCATGCTTGGTCTCTCCCAATTCCCGTTTTCTGTCTGCGAATTAAAAAAGACCATCTAAATAAAGTGCAGGAGACACTGCAGTGACGGCAACAGTGTTTGGTTGGGTTTCCTTTTCTTCTGGTACTAAACCCAATGTGCCGCTTTTTTAAAGGTCAATCTTTGAGCGCAGACTTTAAAACGCCCGTAGGCCATGAATACATATGATTACTCTACATATGCTATTAAACTTTGTGCTTGGATTGTTGAGGGAATTGCTGAGACATTGGAGAGAAACATCTGCACATTTTTATTTCACTATCACAAGCCAGAAAAGATCCCCACGTGTTTTGTAAGATGAGCCCTCGTGCTGCAGCCATCCCCCCCAAATCAGCGACGCATTCTCTGCCATGAAAGGGCTCCACGATTAGCCTCCTTAATGCTCGTCAATGAATAACAAACAATGCACCGGTCATTTTGAGGCTCGTCTCATCTGCATACGCTACCGGTGCTATTCGTTTGAATTCCTTTCACTCTGCACAGCAGAGACAATAGTGCGAGGGGACGCGGAGGGAAAATGTCCGGCAGGTCTCAGGTGATCTGTGTTGAAGTGCTAATCCATGTAATAGAACAACTGTGTTCTCTCTCAGCTCGAGAGCACAACACACAAATAGCCTCTCGTATTGTCGCATTAATATTGGAGCTGATGGACTCCCTTCAAAGCTGCCGGGCCGGATGCATTACATCTGCCGGCTCATTGAAATCACTTTTTTCCCCCCACTTCATTCTTTTTTCAAATTAGACACGCTTTGTTGGAGGAGCGCCTCGGTCAGAGGAGAGACGAGGGCCGTACATCTTTTCCCGAGCCGGCTGATGAAACAATCCTGCTCGTACCGTGTGATGCATCTGCCTCCATCTTAAGTGCTTGTGACTCCTTAAGAAGAAAAAAAAAAAAAGACACAAATGTGATTTGAGGGATGAAGAAAAAAAAGGAAACACCAGGAAGGATCTCGTCTCGTGTGATTCAAAAGGGTTCCTGAACGAATCACATTCATCACCCGATTGCATCAAAATCTTTGGCTTTTAAAACCTCCGCTCTGCAGTAAGTCGCCGTACTGTGGCGCCGCCGCCGCCTCCAGGGCGGTTGACATCTGTATGGCTCGGCGTGAGGCTATCTCAATCATTTGCTGCATGTATTCCCACGTGCCCTGAATTGTACCTGACAGCATGCATAATTGCAGGCCTCCTGCGGGTCCTGCAGGTCCCGATAAAAGCCGAGTCGGGAAAGGTTTCCCGGTAGCGGGAGATGTTTTTCTAATCAAAAAAGAATATTGCGCGTGTGATGGGAATCATTAAATGTATTTGGCCGCACTTCAAGCTCGGAGCTCCGTGCTTAGTTTTGCCCTAAATAAGGACATCGCCGATGCGCTGCCTTTCATCCATGTGGTCCCCGGTAATTTATACGTGTATATTATTACCAAAAGAGAAATAAAGTGTAGCAGAGGTCAATGGAAGTGCCAAAACCTCCGCGCACTCACTAGCCGTACAACAAGAAAATAAACTGAAAGGGAAGGAAAATGATGACGTACGCGGCGTCTTCGCTTTCATCACATGAAAGTATGTTTTTGCCGGCTCAAATAATTGTCTCTCCCTCTCCTTACGACTTCATAATGAGATCTGGGTCAAAAGGAATATGCTATTGTAGTGACAGGGAACCCGAGTCGAGCCATTCTGTTTTGGGTCTATTTGTATGGACTCGATGGACGCGTAAGACAACAACGTGAATAACTAGAACACGTCCATGAAGTAAACTGCACTGCTGGAGTTCTCACGTTCCCTCGTGTGCTTTATGTATTACAAACAGCCGCTTTGATCACACATGAACAATATTAGATATTTGTGTCCAGAGTCACACAGTTCCGTGTTTGTAGCATGTTCGATGCGGTAATCTGATAATCCCGTTTCCGCGCTGATGGGTGGTTTTCAAAAAAGGACTTTTCCTACATTGCTTTGTATCACTCAGCAAGGGAATGACACGGTTGTGTGATTAACCGATCCTTGAGGAAGAAAAGCCTCCTAAATCACGTCTATAATGGGGCATAATCACCACAGTGTGGGGCAATCATTTCTATTGTCCCAGCCTTTCACCACCAGGCGTCTGAGTACGGGGGTGGTCATAACATCACGACGTCATCACGCCGTGACACAAAAGGGAACGCGCCGACGTGCCGGCTTTTACGTTAGCTGGGCCATTTTCCGTTGCCTCCCGTCGGGTCGGATCTCTCGTCGAGCCGACGGCCCCCGTGGGCCCGCAAAGCCCGGCGAGACATTTTTAACGCCGCGCCGCACGAATAGACTTGCCTTCACAGGGCTTCTCCTCTGGGTGCCCCAGAGTCCCCGTGCAGTCCGGAGACATGTAGGTCAGGCCGACTGCAGCAACGCACTCGTCCCCCCCCCCCCCCCACCACCACGTGGGCCATGTAAAAGGTGACTGTGATGGACTGCTCGCCCCGTCCCAGACGTCTCCCCGTCCCCCCCCTCGCACAGCATGCAGCCGCGCGGCAGAATACAGAGACGCGTCAGGTACATGGAATGGAGGACGGGGCGGTACGACACTGTGTCCTGCCAGCTGAGATCGGCCATGTTTCATGGAGCAGAAGGTCAGACATAAGTGGGTCCAGCTCGACGGCTCCCCGGTTCGGCTCTTCACGCGCGGTCTTCGCGAGCATCAACGTTTTGACTCGCACACCTCTGCGTGGATTTGAGCGCTGCATAATTTAGGCAGGAGATTTGTCGGGATACGTCCAGCAGCAAGGCTGAACACACTAATTAGCAACTTGAAATGTTAAAGAGCGCCGCAGGAACGAGTCCAAAAAACCCAGGGAGGGGGTTTGCATGTAAGATCATCTGGCTCCGTCCTCTCATCTCGCTCATCTGTGTTTTTTTTTATATAAGTCATGTGACCATGATAAAGTGTGTTTAATAGCCCACAGTTACATTTTTCGCTCTTGCCAATAGTGGTTTTGATTTGTGAAGCTTGACCTGTTGAACAAATCATGCACACGTCAGAAATGTTTATCTTCGTCAAAGTTGAATCAAACAAAACGTCCTTAGGTGCTCCAGGTTTATGTTGTTTTCTATTTACATAATCAGACCATGTTGATATTCAATGTTTAATTAACGTGTCGCATAAATGTTGATAGAATGCAACAAATCATTAAAACGTTCACTGTCTGAAACATCTGATCTTGCGATACAATATCCAGTAATTATTACACTGTAGCTTTGTTTGCCCTTTTAACTAGTGGCAATTATTATTATCTACCGTGGCTAATTTGGGTCATGTTTCCTTTGGTCACATTCATAATTTCAAATTAGATGTTGTTGTCCAACTATTTGTTTGTAAATGTCAACTCGTGTAACTTCCACCTTCACTGGCGATTCTACCGTGTGTGTGTGTGTGTGTGTGTGTGTGTGTATTTATGGCGACGAGGAACACAAGGACCATCGGGCCGTGTGCGACATCTTCAACCAGATCTACCGAGATGAACAGCCAGTAAAAAGCAGATATTTGGGTGTTTAGTTGAAGCTGGAATGAAGGAGGTCGGCCTTTGGGTTCTGGAGCTTTTTAGGATGTGTACCTTACTAACTCTCATCCTTAACATGAACACATCGTGTCAAAAGAAACACTCTCATTCATCCAAATTACCCGCCAGAGAAAGTATTCCTTGCGCCGATTTGCAGTGAGCGATAAGCTAAACACGACTGATTCATCAGCGATCCGTTGAACTCACTCTCAACCCTCGTCCTCTTCAGAGCATCCAAACACGCTGACATGCTCTATTACAGCTTGAAACATCAATAGTTGCACCAGCAACCGCTGCCTGGCTTCCGCCGCTGCTGTTATTGTCTGGTTGGCTGCTCGGCGTCACAATGGACGTGCAACCACGGCGCCACTGGATTCTTCTCTCTGTCCCTTTTAATTCGCCTCATTAATGTGGCATTTGCCCTGATTGACTGACAGCTGAGCTGCTGATTGATCCGAGTTACTTTATTTTTTTACATTTTCTTTTCTTAAACGTCCTCACTGCAGCTTGCACGCGGTGCTCGGTCATTTACGGAGTTGTTTGGCGAAGGCTTGATGGATCTCTGTGAATCAACAAAGAGCATCTTGTCTTGCATGACGTTAAGCTTTAAAATGTGTAGCGGGAGTTCTACGTTACTGCTGACTTGGTGCGTTTCATTTAATATGTCTGGCTGTCTTGTTGGTGCAGAAATGCTCCGTTGTTTGCTTGCTGGTGTTTTGTCGTGTTCCAGCGTGGGATTCAAAAATCGCATTTATTGTCTGCGGCCTTTTGAAATTGTAAACAAAATTTGGAGAAAGAAGAAGAAAAAGAAGAAGAAAAAACAAAACAATGAAGCGGTTGTTGATTTAAAAGAGCCATTAAAAGCGGCAGTCGGAACACAGTATAATTTACAGGTCACGAAGCCTGAACGGTGACCATGAACAACCCGAAACCATCTGCGGAGCTTCAAAGTTCCACATTAGCCGGTAATGAACAACGGCGTCGTAACGAGGGTCACTGAGCAAATCTAACTCACCCACCATGTTCCTTCATGCAACAGCACCAAACAGCTGGGACTGGAAATCCAGGCAAATGTGTGTCCGTAGGGTCTATTCACAAATAACACACATTCTCATACTCAAAGTAACTTATTTATTCCACGGAATAAAGACATATCAATATTAGTAATATAGTTTCTCGTTTTAGGGAAGGTATTTTAAAATCTGCGATCCTCCAGTCATGCCGACTGGTAGCATGTGTCTCTTTCAGGTGTGTATTTTATTCACGAGGATTTATTCAAGACCAAGAGGCGGCTCGTCCGGACGAGGTGCGAAACTCCGTCTGTGAACGCCGAGCTGCGAATTTGGCCGCCGCCCGTCGTCCTTGTGCCTCAAAACGCTTCTGCTTGAACTTGTCAGGTATCGGAGCTCCGACAGAATCCACTCGTGCTGCAGCAGATGTGTGAAAACGGTCTCCGTGTTTGCGAGAGCAGAGCAAGAACAAGAACAAGCTGGAATCTTTCTAATATGTCACGCTTGCTCTGGCGGAGTGCTCCGTGACAACCCGAAACGATGCATAATTCATGTGTCAGTGATTTTGTTTCTCTCTTTTCCCTTTGCAGTGGACAAATGCTCCACGGTAACGCAGTGTAGTATTTGACACACTTCTTCACACACACACACACACATGCAGATGGAGGAAATGTGATGACAATAAAGATTTAGCTTTAGAAAAGAAATGTTTGAATGTGTTGCGGCCGGCTTTGAAGGGATCGTTATTCCCCCGGTCGTTGTTTTCACTGATGTCATCCATCATCTCATCCGTGCTTTTGGCTGCAACCCGAAGGGTGCAGCATCCGCCGTGACGAATCGTTTTTGCCGTTACACCCGCTGCTGCCGTCTGTCAGGAAAGCAGGGCTGCAAAGACAATTGAAGACTCGGATTCGTCTGTGAAAATCCCGCCGTTGATGAGACACGAGGAGGCGAAGACAAGGGCTGGATTTTGTGTAAATGTCTTTGCCTTGGCGCGGAGCTGAGGGACGTACACGGCGCTCAGCGGTCGTGTGACGGCGACGTCATTCCGACGGACGGGAAGCACGTAGTCCCACAGAAAACTGCTGAAGTGTAATGGCAGCGATGGGAATGAGTCAGCAGCCGTCGGACCTCAACGTGTCAACTTCCCGGTTCCGTTAGCTGGGAGGTCAGCTGAAGTCCGGGGGAACCGGCCAGAGGAGAACCCGGTGAGGAGAAGACAGCGGAGTACAAAGCTGCGAGCGGCCTACACTCATCGAGGAAAAGGTCACGCCGTTGTCTTTCCACAATCCTCGCTGTCTCCCTGGCGGGGGGGGGGGGGATTAAGAGAGGAGGTGTGGGGGGTTTGTGAGGATCACAGGTGTTGTGACACAGGCTGCCGGGTCGCGTCTTGCGGTGTCTGCGTTATTAAACGTGTTGTCTGGACACATTCCAGAGCCCGATCAATCGGGTCCCGTTTAGAGCGACCGATGAGACACCGATTATGTTCTTAACGGAGTACGCAATGAACCTCTGTAAAAACAAGGAATTAAGCATTTGAAACCTGATTATTATTATTACCATTATAATCATGAGTCAATTGAGATGCAGGAATAAAAGGCTGAATATTTGACAAGTGAAGCTGGCGGTTCCCATTGGTAGAATGTGGAGTACGATTACCTTAGAAGAAAATATGAACTTAAATAGGAATAACATGATATATATTTATATAAAATATGGACATTTATTTAAATCTAAAAAGTCTATTGAACAGGTCAAATAAGCGCACGTAAAAGATTGAGATATTGATTAATACCCAAACCCCTAACCCAAACCCCAACCCCAACCCCTAACCCTAACCCCAACCCCTAACCCCTAATCCTAACCCTAACCCTAACCTAACCCTAACCCCTAACCCCAACCTAACCCCTAATCCTAACCCTAACCGTAACCTAACCCTAACCCCTAACCCCAACCTAACCCCTAACCCCTAAATACTCACTGACAGCATGTTCCTATAGTTAGCTGAAGTGTTTAAATATTATGTATACGTCTATATTATATTTCACTAATACTACTTCTTGTAGTAGAGAATATAAAAATGTGGTATTATTATATTTTGTCAGGCTGGAGCTGCCATTGTGGGATTCAAAGAAAAAGGGTCCGATGACCCGACCAAAGCAGTTTTTTTTACACGGTTAAGGTCCAAAACCATTCAGCACTTTTCTACTCCCCACTGAGAACCGGGTAGGATTGAGGCAAAGGTCCGCTTTCAAACCCATCTGAGTATTCCGATGTGGCCCCCCAGGAGGGTTTTGACCTCATTCTCGTCACATTTTGACTGCGAAACGAGACGGCGACTGTGATGTTCAGAGTTCCCATTGTCATCTTTGAGCGCTCGAGGAGACTTTCAACCATATCAAATGAACTTTTTAAAGAGGCAAAGAGCCTTTTGTTCTTCTGTCAAAAGGAGAAGATTGGATCCCGTTATCACTGTCGCTCTTTTCTTATCACAAGTTGTCGCAAACTGTCGGATGGCGAGAATGGAGAATTGACAGTATCACAACACAGCCGCACATCAGATGAATCTCAATATCAATTCTGCACAATCAAACCTTTTTTTTTTAAAGGCCAGCTGTAATTGTTACTGGTTATGATCGGTGTCAAAACCAAGTCGAAGAGATTGGTGGAGCGCAGTTCAGCGTAAGATCCGACCGTCTTAAGGGCAACGGCGTAAAACGAATCGAGCTCAGCTTTAAAATACGTTCTGGGCTTCGGGAGGACTCTCCACACAACAATCCCTCGGGGGGGGGGGGGGCAACTCTGCCCGACTAATTCAGCCGAGTCCCCCTGAGGCAGAAGGACGGCCGGTCCGGCGAGGCCGAGGTTGAGGTGACCGGAGGTCTGATGCATCACACCTCCCGCTCCCTCAAGTACGCTCACAAACACCGCGTGTGGGACAGAGAGTCAGTATATATTCACTTTTCCCTCTAGACTCAAATTTCTTTATGAAGCTTTTAGAAAAGCGGGAAGCAAAGTTCCACTTCCTCGCGCGCCGACGTCGATTGGCTCAAAGTGACGGGAGGTGGAAGACGTGCGTTAATGTGAAAGGTATTACAGTTCACACACACACACACACACACACACACACACACACACACACACACACACACACACACACACCGACTCGGATCCGTTAGAGGCGGATCAGGATGCCACAGACCCTTAGATGAAATGTGGGGCCCACTTAGGTCTTTTCATGCCGCGCGCCGTTTTCTGCAGTTAAAAGGTGGAGGACCAAATGCTCCTGTAGCCACACGGAGGTTTCTCATCAAATGAAACTACATCTTATGGAAACAAGCGCTAGAGTCACTGTTGAGAGGATGGAAAATACATTTCAGGCTACATCACAGCACAGTCATCGGCGTCTCCGGCTCCAGTTCCAGCGGCTTTTTATTTATTTATAGCCCGAGACGCGCCGACCGGCGGACCCGGAGTCATCCAAAAAAAGGCCGTAAAGGATGATGAATTAGTAAAAGGGGCAACGAGCTCTCGCCAGGGTTGTGAGGAGAGAAGTGTGTGTTTGTTTTACTGCTGCTCCGACCTGAACGGAGGCCGCGTTTTACACCACACATGTTCCCGCACTGGGCCCGTTGGCTTTTATGAGACATACGCGTTTTGCACCATTGTTGATGTCAGACAAAATATTTGGCAGCCGCAAAGTGAAGCATTGAATTATAGAGCAAAAAGGCCAGTTAAATATTTATGTACGTGTTTGTTGACTCCTCCTTCAGACATAAGATATTTAAGATATTTAATAGAAAGTATTGTTTTAGAAAAAAGGGTAATCAAATCAAATATGGGATTAGAAAACCTCTAATAAATCTTAGTTTTTGGAATATAACAAGAACTTTTTTTTTGCTAGCGTGAAACAATACGGATATACAAAGTGTTCATGATATGATATTTTGTTGAACATCCTTGTTTGTAGAAGCAGCCGGGTGGGATATCAATGAAGAAGACGAGCGATTAGAAATGATTTCTCAAACTCAAAAAACTCAAAAAGCACTTTTTGTGAAATAATTATGGAATTCCTCCTCCCAGTGGTTCAGCCGTTCAAACCCCAAACCTGTGCAATCGAAGCCCCAGAGGGACAGTGACAGACCTTTTGAGGTCCCTGACGGGGTTTCTACTGTCGCCGAGGACAACGTCCCCGTCTCCGCGCCCTCCCGCCGTCTTCACGCTCTCGGGGTCGCCTCACGCGTATCTCGGCGACTCAGACCCCCGGCCTACAGTGACGAGCTGAGAGCTGCAAGAAATCCTTTCAAACGTTGGGGGGAGAATAAAGCAAACTTAATTATCCTGAGCTAATAACTTCAGGCAATAGAGCCAAAAAGCAGCTCAGTGTCTTCTTCTAATTGGGAGGACGGATAAAACCTTTTTTCTCTCGCTCTGTGTGTGTGTGTGTGAGACTGTGGGGGGGGGTCATTTCGGTTTTTAACTTTCGGTCACGGTAACCTCGGGCCGAAGTGGGTCCGGTTGTGCGCGTGAGCCACTTTGATCGAACCACCGAGGAGGACTTTGTCGTTCTCCTCTGAGAAAGGATGCACACGGACGCCATCGAAAGGCCACGATATTTACCCAAATCGGTTGTTGATTAGGAGGATTGCGTCTCAAAAGGCCTCAAATCAGTCCCTTTTGTTACGCTTTTCAAAGAGACTGAAGGAAGAGGATTGAAGACATTTCTAGAATCCTCCCTTCTCCCCCCGGGGGCAACATCTTCAACAAGTTCCACATAATTAAATCTGTGTTTTGCAGAGACAGGGTGGATTTTATGGAGAAGAAACTGCATTGTTCATTAATAATGTTTGTTTTCTTCCCTTCCATAAAAGCTACTAAGCGAACCCTACAGGGAGGACGGACCGTAATGCAACGTGCATTTAGTTATGTTTACATATAATGAAACAATGCTTAGTAGCCGTTCAGCTTTGTGTCATTATAACATTTGAGCCGATTTGCCAATTAAATACGTTTCCATCCTCCGAGGGAAAAGCTGAAGAAAAGTGAGCCAGTTGAATATCAAAAGGAAGCAAAGCGAGCCGGCAGCCCGAGTTGTCGGGCTCTCTGATGCAAGAGAAAACATTTCGCCTGACCAAACGGTCCCTGCAGCATTTGGAACGCCGTTGAAATGCACTTTAATCAGTGAGAGTTCGCCGTGGACTCGGACCACATTCAGTCCTTCAGTCCGCGTCTGTTGACCTGCTGAATGTCTCTGTGGAGAGGTGGGAGGGCACT
Organism: Gasterosteus aculeatus; assembly: GCF_964276395.1. Classification (NCBI taxonomy): domain Eukaryota; kingdom Metazoa; phylum Chordata; class Actinopteri; order Perciformes; family Gasterosteidae; genus Gasterosteus; species Gasterosteus aculeatus. The sequence goes on along the minus strand of NC_135699.1, from coordinate 15,650,412 downwards.
GAGGACCCGCAGTGATCACGGTGGTGGTTGCAGATGTCCTCTGAAATGGAAAGGGGCCACACATCCAGGCTTCTGTTGTATCCATTAGGGTTCTCCCCCTGTTAAAGGGTCAGGATTTGTTTACTCACAACAGGCGGCTCCGTCCCTGCAAACGGCCACAAGTAGAGTCGCCGATGAAAGCATCGGGCTTCGTTTTTCGCTAACTTCCACACGAGCAGCCAGAGCTTCGGCACGCAGAGCATGCGACGCTCCAGCGGTTAAACAGAGCGCGTGTTCAGAATGAGCGCAGGGTGACGAGGGTGTTTTCTCCCCCTCTCACTGACGTTCGGCTGTGACATCTGCAGCTCAGGTGTGATCAGACACACGGCCAAAGAAACAAAACGTGTCGCTTTTCTGCACGGGGATCGAATTTTAGAGGCATTGAACTGGTTTCAGCTACCAGAGTCTTTGTTTTAAAAGGATAGAAGCCGCATCGTCTACTCTTATTCATACATTCAAGTCAACAATAATACGTTATTTAGGCAGAAGAAATTCTTCTATAATCCTTCAGCAATATGAATATTCAAGCAGTGGTGGGAATACATTTCTTGCAGTTCATTGTTTAATTGAACACATTGTCAGCCCAAAGAAATATATACAGTATTACAACCTTACATAAATCCTGTTTCCCTCCTGTTTCCCTCATATGTTTCAAAGACAATATAAAAAAGGGAATCGGTTCAATCCGACACCATCGCATGTGAGCCTTGTTCTCATCTTGGATTCGTGGCAATGGGACCTTCGTCCATCATAATTCACGCTTCCAATAGCCGATTATTCCTCATCATCAGGTCCCGATTGGTCCTCTCATCCTGTGAATCCATGCATGTAACTGCCCTGCATCCCCCCCCCCCGCCTCACATCCAAGTGTCCATCCGCACAGGAAGGACCAGCAGGGGAAAAAAAAGGCCACGATTAATATCTTGGCTCTATTTTCTCTGTCGTGCAGCCGTCTTTGTTGTGTTTTGGCACCATGCATATTTACAGACAAACCACTCAACAGTGACATCAGTCAAAGCGGCCCGCTCGACGTGGAGAGCGACACACTCGACGATCCTCTCATCTGACAGCCAATAAGCATTTGAATCAAAATGTTGAACAAATCTCTTGAGTCGTAGTCAAACGTCTGGTTCTGATAGAAAGGATTATGGGCCATTTCTCCGAGAAGGTCCACGCTCGGCCCCCGCTGGTCACGTCCGCAGCTCCAAAAAGCTGATATTTTTGTGTGTTAATGCACAAATATTTTCTCAGCTTGCGTCTCAATCCGTTACCTGTCCTGGCCCCACCTCCACCACCAACACCTCCGCATTCTGAGCCACGGCGCTCAAACACAAACAAAGCGTGATTCATTGTGGCAGTTTGGCAACGCTGAATAGGAACAGAGTGTGAAGGGGGGGGGGGTTATGGTGACAAACAGCATTTCGTTTTTACAGAATGCACAGTAACACTGACTGTATCGACACAAAGTCGACTTCCAGAGGACAACAAGCCGTAAACTCCCTGCAGGGATTTATATAGATTACAATTGCTTGTTCAATGATGTCCTGGAACAGTGCTTTTGGAATTTACTGTTGTGTATTGATTGGACCCACTGATCCAAAACAAATCCAATAGTCATTCCTAAAGTTTGGGTCGCCCAATAAATTTCTTTCATAGTCTTTTATGCAACATTTTCATCGGCAGTGCACTTTTAAGCCCGACGATAGAGCCTCAAATGCTCACATTGTTTTAGATAATTAGTCGTCATTGAATCGAATATATAAAAAAAAGGATTTTACTTTTTACGTTTACCTATTCAAGATATGACAGGATGCGGAATGGCAGTAAATATAATTTGTCGAATGTTTGTGAAGTGCACATACCTCCCACAGTGCATGAATTCCATCGATGCAGGGGAGGAACTACATTCACGCCGCTGCATCAATATCAATTTGGCAACAAACGGTGACTATAAAGTAAATCTGCATTCTCACCACCGTCATCTTGATAAATGAAACGACACATTCAGTTCTCAGTAATTTAAGGTCGCTGGTGATTACGCTCCAACACCATTTTACACACGCTGCAGAACAAGTGAATTAATCAATAAGGAAATAAATCTCAAATTAAGAGAATCCTATTAACAAGTTTCTGTTAATTTACAATTAGGCGAATCCCATTATCAGTGGTCCCCGTTCACGTCGCTCTGTGTCCAGGGCAGAAAACGATTTCCCCTCCACGATGGCGAGCCCTTATACGCTCAGTGTCATTGCACTCAGGAGGACTTGCACAGCAACGGGGGAAAAAAAAATAAAAAATAGCACAGCCATTAATTTGCCATCTACAGAAAAGGGCATCAGTGATCTGTGAAATCACTTTGTTCGTTTGAGATGGTTGCACCCTCTGTTCATTTACGCCGGATAATGACTCAGATTATGGGAATCCACCCGTCTGCCGGCCTTCTCTTTTTTTTCTGCATCTGCAGAAACTTCACGTCGCCGTCGGTCCGACCCCAAAGCCTAAAACAGCCAAAAAGGAAATGGCCTCGCGCGCGGCCCTTCGTCGCCTGGTGCGTCTTCACTGCACCGCAGGGAGGCACAGAAACGTCTCGCTCACCGCGGAAGACGGCGGCAACCGATACCCGGGCGTGAAATTAAAAATCGGTAAAATGTAATTGCACTTTAACGCCGACGAACCCACCGGTGCTCAGAAATGGTGACGTCTTGTTGTGCTTCGTCTCCAAACCTCCGTCGGTCCTCACATTCAAGCAAAGGACAAAACGGCACTGCAATTTAGCTCGAAGCTTATATGTTTTTCTCCTTTAATTAGATGTCATGTCTTGTGTTGCTACTGAAGCGCCGTTCCAACAGATTTCTGCTTTTGGTTTCACGGCTCAAACGCAGCAGCAGGCACTTGTTTGAAGGAAAGAAAAAAAAAAAAAGAGCTCAACTGTACGATCGGTGTCCAGCACCAAATGACAGCAGCCGGCCAGCGGGGGTGAATGGGGCCTTTGGCACTTTTTTTCCGGTTGGTCTGCCAAAAATAATTAGGTTTTTGGGTCCTTTTCCACGGCGGACAAAAGGAAACAACACACATCTGTATCAAGCGTGACAGTGGCGAGAAGGATGGGTCACACACACACACACACACACACACATCGGACCGGTAACCCAGGACGGGGTCGTGTCCGAGGGCGTGTGAGTGTGACGTTGGGTTTATGACGTTTGTGATGTCTTTTTAATCACCCAGCGAGGCCGCGTCGTTACCGCGGCGATGCCTCGTAGCTGCTGTCGATTGGTTGTCATTAAGGTCGTTCGAGGGGACGTCGCAGAGTAAAACAAATACTGGATGCTACAAAATCTGGAAAAGGCAACAGTTTGTGAACATGTCGGCTGGGGGAACAGAAGGGATGAAATAAAAGTCCAACAAAAATCGCTGGGGCTCCAAAAACCGGGCAGCTCTCGAGGCGGTGGATTGTGTTTGTTAGATCTGAACCGCTGCTTTACACTGCAGCAGCCTTCAGGGACGTTGCCCCCCGTTACCCCGCGGAGGACATTTACAGTGAGACCAGAATCCCGCTAGATTCAAAGTCCACTTTTAATCACGGGAAATATTTGCACTTTAATGTCGCCGGTGGTTCCGCTCCACTGCGAGTTGAGAGGAAATGCTATTCGTTACATTTTGGCTAATTCAAAAGAAATGATTTAATTCTGTTTATTCCAAAGATCAGCGAGCTCCCGAGGGAAAGGAAACCCGGTAAGTCATGAAAGCTTTTCTCCCCCGAGTCAGAACTTCACAAGCACAGTTTTGCCGTTTAGTGGCGCTGGCCTTTTTATGTCGAAACCGCAGCCCCGAAGCTCACACTTGTTGCACAGTAGTTTTTCCGTCCTGCTCCACTTTAGGTAGATTTTTTATTCTTCCTTCTCCTCCCCCACCACTTCCCCAGCAGGATATATGAGGATAGAGCGATGAGGGAGAGGAGGGGGCGAGGCGGTTGAGGCCGTTCGGGGGCAGTTGATTTGCTGCTCAATCATTAAAGATGACCGGGCGCTGTCGATGAAGTCGCCCTACACCATAACTGAGCCAATGTCCTGTTCCCTTTCCACTCGCGCCGCCGTCGGCAGAGCGGCGAGGCCGGATAATTAACGGGGCGCTCGGCAGCTTCGCGCAGTCCAGAGACACTTCCGTGGATTTATCTCTCCTCCTCAGCTTTCACCCGCGAATATTATTTTTAATCAGGCACAATTTAACACAAGATCATTTCGGGAAAACGTGATTAATCTGTGCGATTAAAAGTGTTGAGTACGATTAACTCTTAATGTGTCTTGATTTAACGTTAAGTCTCCATTTATTTAAATGTATTCTTCAAGCATTTCTTTTAACTTAGTGTGAAATGTTTTAAAAGCTAAACGCCAATAAACTACGGACTCAATTTGGGATATTCCGTTGGATGAAAACATGTTTTTTTAATCCATCTTGACTTTTGGACACAATTTAGTTAGAAACAATCCTTCAGCTTCAACATTCTGTGGGGAAGAAAACCTGCGTACTGCTTTGAACTGCGTTTGTATTTAATATTCATCTCGCTTGCTGGGAGATAAAAGTAGATAACACATAAGTAACACATTAATTCAACGTCAGACGCACATGCAATTACAGTCCCCTTTATCGTGCTTTAGTGCCATAATCCAATTAAATGACGCGCTCACACGCGGCCTACTAACCCACGTTGATCTGCAGCGCACCTTAGGTGTGTGCATGTTTACAACTGTGCTACGGATATTTACACTTATCTTGTGCGCACAAATCAATCTACGCATGGGTAATCGCTCTAAAGTTGTGAATGACTATTTTGTGCGCACAAATTGATACAAATGTGGCGACGGTTTGACTAAATTGAGAGTAGTAAATTATTATAGATGAATGTAAATTGAGCTTTGATTTTTGCTGAATCACTTAAAAAAAGATGATGACCAAAATGTAATAAAGTAGTGTGAAACATTCTGGATAATCCCAAACACACTCAACACACACAATATGTAGCAAAACCCTAATGAAATAAACAGAGTGAAGTAACTTTAAACTTAAAAAAAAAGTAAAATAAAAGTCCTGAACTTTTTATTTTTATTAGAAAACTAATTTGAAACTTGTGGCTCCGACACACCACAGTGATGCTGTGAAGGAAACGTCACATGGGAAGTGGACCTGTGGCAGCTGTCAATCATTGCAACGGTCAAACTCATCAATAATTAATCATTTTATGTCAAAAACAAAACCTGGGCTGAGAAGCTGTGATGCAACATTTCACGGACAGTGAAGCTATCGGTGAGGATTCAGCTTTTGGATTTAATTTCACTGTGAGAAGACGGTTGTGCGTTAACACATGAAACAGTCAGTATTTGTTACCTGCTGTCGTTTCCTTTTTCCTAATTAACTTCAGCTGAATGTCACGGTTCCCCGGAGTTGATTGGATATTCAGCTCACCTGTTGTGCAGAGGGGAGAGGTGAGGGTGAGGGGGGGTTGGTGCATTTCTCCTCTTGGCCAATCAGGGTGTGATTACGCCTTTTAACCGGGGCTTAAAACATGTGAGGACAGGAGCACTCTGGATTCTGAATCTAAAAGGTGATAATTTTTTTTTTTTCTTCCTTTAAGTGGATAACGACATATTTCTTATATTTACATCTGATTTCCGCTCTGCTGCAGAGCCACACGACGTGTAGTCTGGGTTTCCTCTTTTGCAAAGAAAACCACCTGCTCTGTTTTTCTAAGAAACGGAAGCTTTTTTGTATTGGAAGAAACTCTGACCGTTCACGTCTAATATTTGCCGCTCGCAGTGAGACTTCCTTTTATTCGATGCGCTGTTGGCTGAAGCTGAAAGAAACCCAATTAGCCCGAGTTAGAGCCAGCGCAGCAGTACCCTTCTCCAACACTCGGGAGATCACTCTCCACTATTAAAGCGAATACACTCAGATGCACCACACTTTTTTAATTGCAACCTCCGGGACTGACTTGAGCTCCATATATAAAAAAAAAAAGCTTGTAAGTGTCGGGGTGGAGACAAAGCGCTCAAAGGATCGAGGCCCTGTGTGTTGGGGAGAAAACCCATTTGTACTGGTGAGACAAATGTTACGAAAGACCGATTAGATATTTAGAAAATATATCAAACATAACTCCAACCTCACCTTGGTTGGACTTCTCAGATGACAAACTTCAGTCACTTCGCATTAATCTCCACATCACTTCTAACTGCACATCGAGCGGTTAAAGGAGAAGAACGTTTGTCAAATTAAGTGAAACCTGTGCTATTGATGAGTTCTTACCAAGGTAAATGAAAGGGAATTAATTAAACCGGATTAATGGCTGAAAGTGGACTCGTCTGAAACGTTTCCTGGCGAGCTGCTAATGACCCTCGGGGGGCCGGCGAGAACCTCTGCTCGGCTCGTTTTGCTGCTGCGGCGCGACAGTGGGCTCAGTCCTCGGCTCGCTGGGAGCAACTAGCGAGCGCTCGAGGCTCGTCCTCCGCAGCGGGCGGTAAATAATTAGCCTCCGAAACCAACACAATGCGATTTGTAATTTAAAAAAAAAATGTATTCCCTTAAACCACAGTAGAGGAATCCAGGAATTCCTGCAAACCACCTTGTTAGTTCTGAGTCTAATGGCCGACCACATTTTCTACCCTCTGCAAGAGCCTTTGATTGGCCTTTTGTCAGCATTCGTCCGGCGCGCATCAGTGTTTACTGGAGCTGCTCCGTCCAGACGAGCTCACAGGAAAAGATCCCGGGATCACTTAATAAAGCTGTCAGACATCACATTTTGACGGCTCGGCTTTGGGAACTTTGGGCTCACTGACTTCAAAAAAAGTTCCTCTGAAAAAGTTGATCCCCCCCCCCCAGTTTAGTCGGTGAACCTTTTTTAAAAGCGACAAACTGTGATCGGCCTCAAGAGGTTGATCGATGGATATTTATATTTGCAGATAATTAACATGTCAAATAAAACTCCCAGCTGTCTGCAAAGTTGTACAGATTGTGTTACGCGTCTGGCTGCGTGACGAGCCGTGTCGTAAATCACTCCGCTGCGTATGAAGGGGGAGAGAAATCAATGGTCTCCAACAAATTGAGTTTGCTGTCCAGGGTTAAAAAATCGTCACGGTCAAGATCCGTCATTTCGATACGGGATAAAGTTGTCCACCGTTTTACTGGAAGAAGTGAAGTCCATGAGGTTGCAGCCTACCTGTCAATCAGATTCTTTTAACTTAACCTTTTGTTCACCGTATTTGGTTTGGTGTACAAAACGGCCTAATAAAAAAAAAATATATATATCTGAAGGTTCCACTCCGCAAATAAGTAGCATAAAGGCATCTTAAAATGTTGATGTTTTCGACCTGTGGGGAATATTTCCTTTGTTAAATTTCCCCCGTCAGTGACCACCAAGTTGTGGCGATAAGGGAGGAAGGGGGTGAGGGAATAGGAGGGAGGGAGTAGGAGGGGAATGTGTGCCTCGCAAAGGGAGTTAAGTGGCGTGGAGATTAACCGTCTCACTCGGTCAGACAGTTCTTGGGTGTTCCTCCGCTTTCAATTCGTCACGCGGGACGCGGGACGCTCCCCTCGCGCTTGTTGCATTTCCATAAATTTACAACTCGTTTGTGCGATGCCGATTTTGACGAAAGTGCAAAGACAGCGTTCCCTTAACCGGTCATCATTTATTTGTTCTCGTTGGTGTGATTTAAAAGGTCGGGCCGCAGGGTAATTAGGCTGAGTCAGCGCCCCGGCGTGCCAATCGTGAGGAGGCCTATTGATTTACAGTAGATAACCGTCTTTAAGAGAAGCAAAGGCAGTCGAGCGGTTTTAATGCTCTTAATCTTCTCCCTTTTCTCAAGTGCAACATTTTGCTATTCATCTATTGATGAATGCCTGATTTGTTCATTTTACGGAAACAATTACATATTCAACATTGTGAAAATTTGTCTTTTTCGTGAGGAAAATAACTGCGGCACTTAAGGGGGTTTTATGCAACACAATAACCAACTAAACGGGTCCAGGATAATGAAAACAAAGCCAGTCGGAAAAAAACGGAAACAAGCAACACGACAAAAACCAAACGGTCGTAAATTATCCGAAGCAAACCACAAGATTGCAAAGCAGCGGCGGGTTCCCTCTCTGCAGCAGAACAGGACGTGACATCGGGTGACTTAACGGATGCCAGTGATTGGTTGTGGGAGGAGCCAAGATGAAGTCCGCCTTCACAACCCAAAATCATGACTGGCCATGGCTCCTGGGACAAAGTGGTCACTGTTTGTGCATCTTTATTACGAAAAGAAAAGTCAGAAATGGACGTCTGTGAGTGGAAAAAGACTTTTCTTTGCCGTTCTTGAAATCACCTCCGTGCAGTTTTCATACGCAGGCGTTAGTTCTACTTCATCTGCTCTCTATTGTGTCAACGTGGGCTCCATCCAAGAAACAGTTATTCCCACTCACCGACTCTAGAGTTGCAGGCGAGGATACAACGGGGAATGATTGAAAATATATCTGTGTATAGTCAAGAGTGGGTGTGGGAATTCAACACATTCTGTTTACCACATTTAGGCGACGCTTAGAAAATGCGTAATCTCTCCACCTCAGGAGGGAAAATACAGTTTTAATTTAACATTTTTTTAAAAAAAAAATTATGTGACGTCAAAATGTTGTGTCTGCGCTCGGAACACATTTCTGCAGAACTGGCATTGCTCTCCTGGAATTGATCACTCTGTATCTGCTTCCTAGAGGCCCGTAAACTTTCATATGAATTGATCCGCTGCGTGAGGAGGATCTGCTCTCATTTAACAGAGATGGTAGAGACCTGAAACGAGCAGTGGAGACGCGGCGAGTTGGAGTCGCGGCGCAAGCAAAGTAAAGTGTTCAATATCCCAAGAGGGAGCATCCCGTTCAGCAAAAAGTATATAATTCTATGCACCCGGTGATTTATAAGCGCAGCCGCTCTCCCTAGTTGTATAAATTTGCTGCTTGGAGGATCACTTTCAAGCACAGAAATCGAATGGGGGCCGTTTTCCAAATAACACACTAACAGTCTGACTCCTGCCGAGTAACGCTCTCCCCCAAAGGCACAAATCAATGCAATTTATTCCAAGTATGCACCCTAATTAGCAACCTTTTGTTTGTTTTTGTAATCCATGTAGTTCTTAGACACAGGCCTCTATTACCATGACCGGTGAACTTTAACCTTTTTTTTGCTCGTCTGGTAGAATAAAATGCTGCTCGGTACCTGAGCGGCGTGACGACGGCCCTCGTTGCTCAGTGACTGTGATCGTCTGTGTGTGGTGGTTAGTGTAGGATTGTCTGTGTGGGCGGTGCGTCGGCTGCCACTAAGTAGTAATTCAGCTTTTATAGAGATGACAGACTGTTGGCTGTGGATGGAGAATGCGCCTTTGTGTGATTTTGATTTTTCCTCACAAATAGATGTTACACAGCTGCTGTTTTGTGAGGTATTTAGATGGCCTTTATCCAGCCTTTTAATTATAAAATCTTGCCTAAATGTCTTATGTTGTCTGGCACGTTAGGGAAACACTGAGTCCTGTGCTCTTAATCCATCCATGGGTGCATGTTGTGCACGTTGCTGCATGTTGACCTAATCCTTTCCTCCAACATGTTTAACACGCAAGAATATGCTCCCAAAATGTGATCAAATATTTAGAGACCTGGATGAAATTGGTATTCAAAATGATATTTTAAAAACGCTTCTTGCATCAGAAAAGCACATGCAAGCGTTGGAGGAGATTGACGTAACAAAGGATGCTGCTGTGTTTTGGGAAGCCAGATGGTTAAATGAGGTTTTAAGCTGTTATCAATCTTGTGTCATAAGAAAAATGTGGAAAAGAAACGGGTTTGATTTATTTATTTGCGTTTCATTATTGAGATGAGCTACTTCTGTCATTTTTTTGGGGCTTTATTTTAGAGATATGTTCATTAAGAATTCCTTTTTTAAAACTTAATCCAGAGTAATATTCTCTACCAACGAGGCTCTGAGGTGCAGAATTGAACCACAACCAGAGAGCTGCTTTGTCTTTTGTTTATGTGTCACGTTGTTGGTGGAAAGCGTCGCTCTTACTGCTCCTCTTAATCACATCTTCCACACGCGCGTGTTCACACTTTAGCTCCGTCGAGCATTTTATGATAACTGTTTACAATCTGGATCTCATTAGATGGAGATTGTGTTGTGGAATGATTCATTATAACAGACCGTAAGACTTCCGTCTGTCAACTTGACGTATATTCAGTTTTTAATTTTCTCGACTCCTAAACGAGCGGAAGAATCGCAGTTTCTTTCTACACAAAACATATAATTCCTTGTTTCCTGGGCTGCCACTTTCTATTTACACTGCAGATCATGTCCGTGACTGCGTGCTCTGAGGGCGAGGGAACCCTCAGCGTTCCCTTCAGACGCACAACGCGTGGCAATAAGGAGCATTTTGTAGAGAGACCATCGATCAAACACTGTCCTCACCGTTCCGCTGCAGGCGACAAAGGGAATGATGAGGGGAGACTGATGGTTGGAAAGAATTTGCAACATGATTTCCTTTTTCTTGTCCTCCCCATTGTGTATATCTGGGGGTGATTAAAACGCATCTGTCCAGTCAAAGCCCCCCGCGTGTGCTCAGGTGATTGAACACTACTTCCACAACGGCATATTAAAGATGAATGTCAATCATTCCCTCGGCTCTTTTAACATCCTTCAAAACTTTTGCGTATAAACAGAAATACGCTGGATTTGGAAAAAGCCATCAAACCAAAAAAAACGAGCACTATGTTAGAAACTCTTTTTCAACGGAAGAGCTTTGTAGCACAAGCTACAAAAGTTTCTTTTACTAGAGGGAAGGTCGGCAGCACAAAGAGGCGCAGAGAGACCACGCGGCAGGCGGCGCCGCGGGTCGCAGCTTTACTGGGGAAACGGGCGTTCAGCAGAACCGAATAAAACCCGCGGCGAGAGAACCTGGAGACGCGGGGAACGGCTCTGTAAAACATCACGTAGGGCCGTTCACAATCTGGCAACGGGTGGGCCAACAGCTGGGGTTTCAATGGTGATGAGGTCTTATTAAACTAAACACTGAATGAAATGAGTAAAAAGGAAATGGAGGCGTCGGTATGTGAAATCAACAAGACTCCCTCCCCTAGAGTCAGGCTGCGTTCAAATAGCCCATTTTCGCTTAGGAAGGTCCCTAACCGAGTGAAACTGAGCTTCAATGCTTCCTTACTTGGCTCCCTAACGGAAAAAAGAGACTTCCTCACAGCGGCAACATTTAAATCGTGACAAATCATTCAGGCGCTCACAAGGACCAAGATCATGAAAGCAACAGTTTGCACCAATTGGAAAGTAAGTTGGTTCGTTGTTTTAAACGTTCAATAATCTGTAGTCTAATTTATACTCGCTACCTAATATTTTTTGAATGCATCTTTTGCACGATTTATTACCTTCCGATAGCCGCTTCTCTTCTTAAACAATAGCCCCATCTCTTTTTTTCTGCCTTTTTTGAAATAAACTCCTGCACGTGCATCAGCAACATTTCAACTGTGGTTTCCCATTGTGGTGAATCCAGACCGTGTCTTCCTCCCCCCTCAGATTATCCGCAGCCCTCTTTCTCACAATGCGCTGTACGGTGTTACATCAACCTCACACCTGCATGTTTTCCCGCCATCGTCTTCCTGCCGTCTAAATGCTGGCCTGGGAGAATTGAAACGATGCGCCGTTTTTTGTTCTCTTTTTACACGTTTTTGAATGTCGCTTGGAAATGTCACGACGTCCTTCAAGGGCTCAACTCGTGGCGATAGTTCACATAGTTATCAATAAATGCAATTAACAAGCTGCTTGGAATTCCACCCTGTGAAAGTGGTCCTTTTTATTTCCCTTCAAACGGATGAGATGGAGACGTGAGTACCTCGCTCCCAAAAAAACAATGCCAACGGATCTCACACATTCCCCCCTGCAGCAATCTGTGGATGCGTCACAAGTCTTGACATTTGTTTCACCCTCCTTTCCTAAAGCCGCTTCCTCTTCCCTACAGAATGTGTTCAGCCACGTCATTAAATTCGACATCTTTTTAAAAAAAAAGTAAATTCATCTGTTTTAAATATTGCAACGCTGGCTTTACGTGCATTGGGTCAACACACTGATATTCATGACGCCGCTGTTTACAAGTCAGCTCACGCTTTATCTTTACAGGCAAAAATGATCCTTCCGTGTTAGAACGTGGGAGCGAATAGTTAGTCTGGAGCCTCCGGTCCATGTCGTTCAGGTGATGCCAACATTTTCATGAACCGTATATGGAAAGCAATCAAATGTTGTTCTGGGCTTTTTTTACACCCGCCAATTCTGCCGGAGCGGGATGAGCGGCTCCGTTAATCTTACAATAACTGCGACAAATCCACAGCTGACCTCTCGCTGGACCCGACGCTTCTTACGTTATGTGTCTGCAATTGATGCTTTAAATATAATCCTGTTTTTTACAATGTACAACCTGCTGTTTTAAGGTTGCACAAAACAATGAACAAAAGGGCCTTTCTGAGAGCAGACCGGGGGACCGGGCGAGGGGGGGGGGGGGGGGTCTACATGCAGCTTTTTGCTGATCATCTGGTGCGCCGCAGGTCTTCTCTGGAGAGGCGCGGCAGCCCTGCACCGCACTCCTCTAGAAAGGAGGCATAATTAAGTCGGGGGACGTAACCGGGTGTTGGAGCATTATTTGGCCAACCGGAGCGCAGCGAGATAAGGAGAGCGATGGATCCCTGAGGCCAAACTGTCGGCCGGTTGCAGCCAAACAGAAAGGGAAAGAACAGTTGAAAGCAGAATAATTTCCTCCACGGACTCCGAGAGGGTCAATAGCATGTAAGATTGAAGAGAGTCAAGGGAAGGAGACTCATAAAAACGAGCGTCAGAAAGACTTTGGAAGCGATTCTGTCGACCAGTAAATCAGCAGAAAGCAGGAAGGACGACATCGGGGGATTCTGCCTCAGCCTTCTTTCATAACTGTTTTTTTTCATTTCTGAGAAATGACCTTTTAGTATTCTCCACAACCCACAACATGTCTGAATGATAATCCTCAAATATAGCTGGTATTATACCATGTAGTTCAAGAAGTGCATCCAGTCCAGTGAGAACACATTAATAGATTTCATGGAATCTATGAAAGATGTGCAAAAGGTTATTGTTTGTTCATAGCGTACTTCTAATTAGGTATTTCTTTGATGCATCGCGCCCGTCTCTATCGCCGAGTATTGTATTGACATGAAGAGAAATGAGGGTGTGACTGTGGACGAGCAGCATCATTTAACAGAGCCTCGGGCGGCGTTTTCGCTCCTCTTCCAGTGAGACGCGTCTTCTGCAACTCTGACTGCTCGCTGTTTCATTATGATGAGGCTACGGGCTAAACGTAGCCGAGCATATCAAATATCCTGGAAGCACGCGCTAAATAAATCATTTTTATTCATTCCATTAGTGGTGGATGTGCTTCCGTTGTAAACCATCTTGTGACCACCATGGCGAAAAAAAACAAAACAAAACAAAAGAAGCTGTTCTCCCTCTGCAAACTACCTCCGTTCATTCAGGCTTCGGCCCTTTCTTGGTGTGCGTCCAGACTCCGAGCATGTTCCCTGTGTGTGTGTGTGTGTGCGCCTTAATTCGTCGCGGCTCACTGAAAACACTGTAAGCGATCGATGTCCTGACCAGCGGCTGGAAACCTGCTGTGCAGATTTAGTGTGTGTGTGTGTGTGTGTGTGTGTGGCAGCGGGGGGAAGTTGTGACAGTTTGAGTCGAGGGTCACCCATGAAAAGGTCTGGCGGCAGATGTTGCAGGTGACCCGAACATCTGTCAGCAGATACCAAGCAAGTACCAGGCTGGTTGTGTTGTGTTGTCTTTCTCTTTTGCTCCCCAGCAGTGGTTTACTAACTTAAGTTGAGCTTGATGTGATCCAAACCCTTTTTAAAAGGCGCCTGATACAAAATTCCCTGTAAAACATGGCGAGGGCTGAAGCACTTAGTTATGCTTTCTGCCTGGACGGCCTTATTAACATGGATTCTTGACGAGGAAACATCTGGTTCTTTCATTCACCCAAAGTGGTACATTTCCTGCACCCATCTGCAAAGTTGGAAAATGTTGGATTTGCACAGATGTATTTTAAAATGATAAATATTTATCGCTCAAATTGGAAATGCATGAGGGAATACAAGGAAACCCACCTGCGTGCAATGGGATTTAGTTGAGAAAGAAATGCAGGCCATTAACACGCACACGCACACTTAGCGGGACAGTCTTTCTGTGGAGAATCTGTCTGTCACTCTTTTTTTTTTTTTTTTTTAAACCACGCTATCATAAAAATAACACGTATGATGAAGGCAACCTTGTGTCAGTCCCAATGAAAGCCGCCCAGAGAGTCACGCTGGAACATGGAAACAAGAAGAGCACACACTTTACTTTCCCGCACAGTCTGAAGAAGAATTGATTAAAACAATCTGTTTGGAGCAAGTCTCCTGTTTTCATCCAACTTTTTCAATAGAATTTGACATCAGACTTGTGTTCACATGTGTGAGATGAGTGATGGCGTACTGATGTCCTTGCTTTGAATGCACTAATTGCTGTTTTCCACTCGGCTTCTCCTGCTTAATTATCTAATGTGGATTGGTTTCATCATCACTATTATAATGTTAAAGGTGAAACATAAACAAAGGGACAAGTTACTCTGCGTCAAACCGCTTTTTTGTTATCGAGCTATTTAAAAATTTCAATCGCAGTCCCACAAATGTCTCTTGTTGTGACACCCGTCTCCCGTGCGGGGACGCCGTGGGTCACCGACCCTCTAGCGGTCTGGTAAGACGCTCGCCTTTTTGTTCCCCTTTTTGAGCTTTAATTTTATTTTGTAAACCATTTTGCGGTAATTATTTATCACATATGTGATTACACAGCCCACCTTTTACTTTGAAGGGTTGGAAAAAGATTTGAAGGGCAATCACCTCCCAGACGCAGACTCCATTGATCACAGCACAATGTGACTGCACCCTTTTTAAAAAATGTGTGTAAGATAAATCACAGTATGCATAAACCGCTATGCCTCTTTAAATGAACATACATTTGTCACAAAATGAATGATACCTTATTTGTTTGGAGGAGGCCAAGTCTGGTGTATCCACGCTGCATCCTTTCTTTTGAATTGGACAGTGGATGCAGTCTGTCCGTCTGTCCGTCTCCGTGCGATACGGCGAAACTGCCGGAAAGCAGTCCATCAGAAGTGCTCCTCCCCGGAGTATTTTCGTACCATGCGGCTCGGGAAGGTTTTCTTTCATGCAGGTGTTGAATAGGCCGGTGCCCGCGCAGGTATTCGTCTACTCTCTGGCAGGGCCGAGGGATTAGAGAGGCAAGCACTGTGTTGCCATGGTTTCCAGTTCAGCTCTGCACCGCCTGCAACAGCAAGGATGGTTGTTCTTTGTTGGCCTTCAGTATCACACCAATCGTAAGTGGGAGAGATGAAGATAAAAAAGAGGATTCTTCTGCAATAGACAGGTTGTGAGTCATTATATACAGCATTTCTGGCCCATATGACTATCTGTCCACGTATATTGTTTTTCAAAAGAAACGTTTGGTAACTTTCTTTATTAGACGCCATCTGTTCTTTTTCACTGGGAACTAATGTGACAATAATACACTTCTCTCTGAATTGCTGCCTGAAAATTGTCTCCCTTCTTCAAATGGTTGAATTTTATACCGTCAGTTTTTAGCAGCATGTAAAACACTACTTAATGTTTAAATAAAATTCATAGAATTTATTCATCATTCCAAAAGACATCAAACCATGTCATAAACTGTCTGCGAATAAGAATTATTGGTTGCAGGTCCCTTACACGACTAAATGAGGCTGCAAAAAAATGGAGTTGAGCTAACTTATTGTCTTGATGTCGAAATGTTAGTACCTATTTTTTGTTTGTTCCAGTTTCTCTTGGCAAACCACAGAGAAAGATAAACACTGCTGGGTTTGCCGGTGATGTTCAAAGAGTGATTTTAATCTTTAAACACAAAGGGTAGAAGTAAAGCAGGGAATGCAAACGAGAGATAAAGAATGGCGTTCCATGTAACGCCACTAAATCTCTAGATTTTCTGTCTGCTGTTAAATTTGGAAGATTAGCCACGGATCATCAGTGTGCACCGATAGCATCAGTTGCATGTGGAAACGCCGGAGGATGATTACCACGAACTTCAAGGGGCCTGGTTTTGATGAACCGCTGGTGCAAAGCAAAGTCAACAGCACCAAGCACACAGGGAGCAGCAAATGGGTCTTTTATACCCGTGCAGTGGTTACGGGTCGGGTGAGGACGGAGACTCTCTGTGGATGTGTAAGAAAGGTTCCAGCTGTTAATGGACATGTCAGGTGTGCAAGTTAACTGTCCGGGATGTGGAGTCGCGTCAACACGATAAGCAGCCAAAAGCAGAAAGCTTTTCTTTTTAGTGTTTTCAGGCACTGAGATTTCCATCACGCTGTTTTTACCTTTTTTTTTTGTACATAAATACACATCCAACGCTGTGCTGAAGTAACTGAACTGCCACCGAGAAGCACCAAAGCGCCGCTCATTGTCTGAGCTCTCTTTCCCTCCCGGTTCCACAGGGGAGGAAGAGTTTTCCTGCTCCTGCTCCCCAGAGAACCTCCTCCAATGGAACCCATCCGCCCTCCTGAGACCGATGGCGGCAAGCCGCCAGATACGAAGAAGACAAGATGGCAATGAGTTCATGCATTGTTCAGTATTGTTTATCTTGCGTTTGAAAAAAAACGTTGTATCCTGCACTACTTATTTCATAGTCTTCTTCTGGATTAATCTGTTGATTTATTTTGAGGTAAATCTTAACATGGGTGATCACACTTGAAATGGGGCTGGCTGAACTCCATCACGGAGCGGAGGAACCTGGGGGAGACGGCTCGATGAAACAATCAGAGTTGCAGTTTTCATCTCTGCGGCGTTGAAGGATTTTGGATTTTTCCTTGGATAAAGAAAAAGGCAACAAGGAAAGTGACAAGAAGATTTCATGGATTCCAGGGGAGGCCTGTCGAAACCGTGTAGTTGCTGAAATAAGCACCGCAAGAGGTTTTCTCTCTGTGCACCTCGTATAAAGCGTGTGCAAAACAAGCATCGATGCTTTTGTTAACATGGCTGTGTGGTGACCCACAAGTAACGCTGGGGAGACATTCACTAGGGGACTGTACCTTTAAGGAAAAGTTTTGGATGTGAGGTTAACGTGCTGTCTGCAGTAGTTCTCACATGTTGTTCTGAGTGTTGAAGTGGAGAGTAAAGTTGACTCGCTGACACGCATCTCCGTCTCCTGTCTCGTCACTTTACACCCTCCACAGCTCTAACCATCCAACCGAAAACCTTGTTGGAAAATGTGGGGTGAAAAAACAACAAGCATTCGCTGAAACTCTTATTTAGCCGGCGCCTTGTTTTGCTCCTCATTGATCTTGATTCACGATATCACGTTTGCATTCATATAATCTACTGCCAATGGATAGTATGCTTCGTTCAAATAACTGTAGCTACGGCAACTATCATTCGGGGTGTCCTGGCTAACGGTGAATAATCTCAATATTTTAAAGGAAAAGCCTCAGCTAGTGCTGAGCATGAACTCCTGTCCTGCCAAGTGAAGCTCTGCATCTGCATCTCGCGCACCCTGCAGCCACCGGAGCGCCGCTGAACTTTAAAAATAACAACCTGTGCAGTGAGCGAGAGGGGCTGCTGGGTTTTGACGCTTTATCTCTTTGGAAATCGGCTTCCCTTTAACTCCACTTTCACCTCAAACCGGCATTTACTGCACAAAATCACTGGCGGTACAGTGAAGATGTTCCAGATGTGGTGGCATGTCACGATGCAGCTAAAGGCACGTCTCGTATCCAGATGTTTTTGTAAATGCCTTATCACACTGACAGGATTATTATGCTAATAGAGATTCACCTTCTTTCCAGTCAGAAGTTAAACTAATGTAAAAAAATCTCTATTTACAGTGATGCTCTAGCTCGAACTTTCTAAAAACCAAGCTGAGGAAGTGAGAGTCATATTGCATCGTCAATGCAGCTGCTGTAGTCAGTAGTTTAACCGCCCGGCAGGTCAATTAAAAAGGACGACTTCATGGTTTTAAAATCCGTTTTGCATCGCTCATCCACGCGGCTGCAGCTGTGAGTGTGTCGCGTTCATCCGGCATATTGGGAGCTCTGAGCTCTTGTGCTGCCGCCAAGGAAAGGAACTTTCATACAGGCCCGACGCACAAAACAGCCCAACTATCCCGTCCAAGGACACATTTTAATTTTACAATTGGCAGCACAAGGAATCCAAGGAGCGCACCAAATTCCAACCAATGTTGTGCCAAGTAAACATAACGGCAAATAAATGGAAAGGTTTGGTTAGTGTAAAACAAATGTTGGGGCCATAAAGCGAGAGGATGGAGTCCTACCTTTACTACAGTCACTGTGCATTTGTTTCGCCTCCTGCGTTCTGCGATGGCATTCAACAGATGCCTGCAGTAATGTGAGGGTGGCGGAGTCTCCCCAGTGTCTGATGTCCTGATGAGTTCATTCTGCACGCAATCATTCAGGTTCAAATGTTAATGTTCACATTAAAATGCTTTCATAAATCAAAGCAGCGTGCTAAACTACGCGTCACAAGAGCAGTAATTTCCCTGCAGACTTAAGTAAAAAATAATATATCTGAATTGGGTTTTGTTGCATTTATCTCCATCAGACGTTTTAAAGAAGAGGACGCGGTAAAGGATTTATCTTTGGGAATTCAGTCATGCAGGTCACGGGACTCGCCGCAGCACTACTTAGGCAGTGGATTTGAAAAGGGGCAAAGATCACGGAGGTGAGGCGGTCTGCAGACTTTAAACATGCCTGCGGGTGAGACGAGCGAAGCAGTTTGTGCACAATCTGATAATGTTGTAAAACTGTGCAGAAACATGCACCGAATACTTAAAATGATTTGTGTCGTGATTAAACCTGGTTCAAATGATAACTTCTTGCCGGGAGAAGACCAAATACAGCGTGCTCTGTGATGTAAGTGCATTGATATCCATGTCCTCATCAGTGTTGGGCAAGTTACTGAAAATGAGTTTTTAGTTAGTTACTAGGTACTTCTTTTAAAGGTAATTGAATTACTTACCAGTTACTGCTTATCAAAAGTAATTAGTTACTCTGAAAAGTAACTTTTAAGTAACTTTTATGTCTGCTTTTTAAATATAATGAATATAAATAGTACTGAACAGTCAAACACAATAAACATATTTTTTAGATATCAACAGGGCAACAGGCCTTCAAATCAAGCAATAGTACAAAAGTCCTTTTTAATACTTCATACAAAATAACTGTTTCAGGCATTTGCCTGAAGACAAGTGACTCGACAGTTGACAGGATGCATCTCATCTTCAACATAGCGAGCAATCAATAAATTCAGCTCTGCCCGGTTCATCTGCTGCACTTCAGTCCGTGTAAAGTGGAGCCCTGGTTGTTTGCGTGAAGCGGCGTCTGCAGCATCCGCGGGCCGGCGCTCTTTCGTCATGAGCGACGCGATGCCGTTTACATAAACGCACGGCGACTATTCTGTGACACACAACGTTTGGTGGCCACAACTATTTAGTGCTGACAGGCAGCTATTTATTTACTATTTGCCGGCCCTCCGCTTCGCGTCACACAAGAGAGTAACGCGAGTAACAAACTCATTTCAATTTCAGTAATTGTAAATGTGTTAATTTATTCAAAAAAATACTTCGTTACATGCTCGTTACCGCTAAAAGTAGTGGAAGTACTTACTACTACTTTGTAATGCGTTACTCCCAACACTGGTCATCATTCATTTGTTTAACCCAAATTGGACCTTTTTTGTATTGGAAAAGGAAATCCAATCACATCAGATATCCACATTCCTGTCAAACTGCCAAGAGCAAACCCAAAGTGCACCCTGAGTTCAAATTGCAAATACATCGAGTACCTATCAGTGAAAACCCAGAGAGGGTTAAGATATAGAACGTGAAGAAGTTTGAGACAGCAGCTTAATTCCCTCGGGGAAAATCCATTGTTCTGCTGCACTTTGGAGAAGTCTGTCCCGCCTCAGGCCACAAAAAAGGCGAACGACAAGACCGAGATCTCAACAAATACTGCGACCAGGCAGCTTCAGTCAGACAGACTAGTTCCCTCCTCACACAGGTGAAAGAAAAAGAGGAGAAAAACAGTCCTGGTTCTGCACACTGGCTGCAGGACAAAGATCACACGCAAGGTAAATGCATTGCAACCTTGGGTGAGTGTGGGCTTGTTGTCAAGGTTACATATTCACCCCACGGTTGGTGCAGATGCTCGTTAGCGGGGAGGCAGCTCGTGAGAGCCGACGCAGGAGACGGGCCGAGTCAATTTCGATGTTTGAAAGACGCACCGAGAATCAATGAAACAAAGCCCGCTGGACGGGAGAAATGAAGAAACCTCCCGGGTGTATTCTGTGAGCAACATTAGCATGTGTCATTGCAGGAGAAATGCTCATTCCTAAAACATTTCCACCGACGTATAATGACTTCACCCTCTCGTCTTTGCTCATCGACGTCAAAATAATTGAACGTCTGCCGTGCTGGACTGTGTTGGACTGTTTTGCTTTGTGGAGTGAGATATCTCGTCCTTTTTTCTCCGGCGTCGGCGGGAATAGAAGATTCACCGCTCTCACATCTGTCCGGTTTAGTCACAGACCGTCTTGGATCACATAAAAACTGGATTACAACCAATCCGCATCAGTTTAATGCATTTATCCTTTATTGGGGTTAGTGTTGTGGGTCCACAGTGGATTAAAATACCTGCCCCCCCCCCCCCCCCCCCACCACTGTCTTCACTTCACTTGACTTTATCCCCAAATAAAAAGCCCTGACGGGAAACAATGTGGCGGTTCTTGAAACGCCCAGATGTGCTCATCCAGAAGAAAACAATTCTATGTATTATCTGTCTGACTGCTGGAGTTGACTTTGTTTCTCCTCACGTGGATATCAGTGCAGTAGGTGTGCTTGTACAAGCATTGCCGGCGTGGCTGCTTTTCTTTCATCTCGTTTAAGAGATTAAATTGCAATGAATGATCTCATTTTAATTCCCTTAACTGAGTTTATTTCGCGCGATGAGTTCCACCTGACTTACTGAGGGTGAATTGCTCCTAAATTGAACGCGGGAGTTTACTCACTCCATCCGACGGGTTGTGAACGTCGTAAAAACAATTCTACCTTATTCAGATCTTGTGTAGCTGCTGAGGGGAAACGCACATTGGAGACCTCAAGTACTAATCCTGCATCTTTTGAAAACGATGGAATCACAAGTAGGCCGGACTAATGAATCCGAATAACACACAACGTCACAGCAGTGGAGCCTAATTAATCTGTGTGTTGGGCTGAAACCCTTCAGTTGGACACAGAGAGACGTACTTATGTTTTATAGATACTCGTCATACTCTTATTCCTCTGACAAACACCTCAGACAGCGATCGTACCGACCGCTTTCTCGCCCCCTTTCTGGCGAGTGAAGCAGTTGTAAATGACTTTGATTCCACCTCGTCTTTCTCCGTGTCCTTTAGTGAAACACTTCCCTTTTAAGGGGCAGCGCAATTGAGGTTGATTTTAAGTTAATACTTCTGAGTGAACAGCACATGAATTGAAACAATACCCTCAAAGTGGAGCTGTGGTATTTTTTTCCACCCACTTCACATAGAGACACTTCACTTAATTGTACTCCAGCATCTCTGACTCATGTGCCAATCTCCATGAGGAATGCAGTACAAAAGTTGTTCTTTTGGATTTAACTTAACATTTAATATAATCATTCAATAGATGCAATGAGATGCAGTTAAAAGATTGCATAAATACTTTTTATTTCAGACAGAAACGTAAAGGGCTGTCAGGATCTGTTTCAATGCATCACCTTTGCTCTCCGCAGAAAGAAATTCCAGTGAAGAAAAATTGCTAGAAAATGACTTGCAACGTAACGAACATAATGTTCACTGTGCGATCTGCATCCTGGAGCCACTTCACTGAAGTATTTTTAGTTTGCTAAACCTAAACCTTAACCTGCAATGACAGATGTTCATCCTCCTGCCAGATGACATTCATTTGTGCGTCAATGGGTGTCTTGTTGGCACATTGCTATTGTGAGGCAGCATAAAGAGAGCTTGTACCATTGACTTTAGACCAGGTATTTGTAGGTGAATGGAAAAGTATTGTCCAGCTAAAGTCCCATTATTTGTGACGTCTTTGGTGGTTTCACAAGTTTTTGACATGAAACGCTTAATTTCCTGCATTGTGGAGAGGTTTAGTTTATTATGATGACAGCGACAAGCGTCAACACGGCGCTCCTCCGTCAGAAAACTGACTTAAATTGAAACTCATCAACACTTTGTGGTCTGTGCAGAACAGTGAAAAGTCTAATAGACAACACAATGTGCAATGCAAAGCTCTTTTTTGGGGGGTTTGCACTTTAAATTCACAGGGTGCTTTTTAACCTGAAATCCACTTTGGGTAGCCGGTGTTTAAACTTAAAGGGCTCTCAAATCTCCCTCTTTAGCAGAAACTTCTAACGTGTCCATCTGGTCTGTATTTGTGTGTGTGTGTGTGTGTGTGTGTGTGTGTGTGTGTGTGTGTGTGTGGTGATTTGCAGGTAGTGGACAGAGCGTTTTTTAGAGCTCGCTCACTATAATAAGCTGCCTGCTGAGGCAAAGAACATCACAACTGTTAAAATGGCACAAAATGTAAATGTTATAGGCAGTAATAGTAAATCTCAGTGGCCCCTTGTGTGTTCTTTTCTAAAAAATATCAACTATGGCTGCTGTGGAAAAGCAAAGCATGCGTCGGTCACATAGTTTCTTGATTGGCTGATTTTTATATTTTTGCTTTCATTTATTGGGGTCAGAGGACTTGTTGCTGTGAGGTTTCTGTCCCCGTCCTCACGATGTCTTTCCCCCCCGCACCCCGACGCCCTGGTCTCCTCATACCTTCCTACTTGTCATGCACAGTCACAAACGGCCGCATAAATATTTCATATAAAAAATATAAGTTCAGGAATATTTCCTGCTTTTTTTTTTTTCTGGGTTACCTGCCTGAAGAAGAAGCGAAAACACTCCCACTCATTCCCTCGCTGTCACTTAAGTGAGATTAAAAGATCTCTTCAAAGGGGGGGGGCGAAGCGGCAGCGGCGCCACGTGCTCCGGTGCCACTGACGGCTGTGAACTGCGTCGGTGCCGAGACGTGAAGGGGCGCCAACATTAGCTGCACTGGCTACCATCTAGTTTTCACTGTAGCAGGTGGCGTGGTACGTGGCCTCATAGGACAAGATCTCCATCATCTATACTCGTGTGTGTGTGTGTGTGTGTGTGTGTGGACTCATTGTCATTCACAGTGATGCAACGAGGGAGTTATTTAGCGTGCCAAGAGTTGGCGCTGTTTGTCAGCATAACTGTAGCCACATGCGAGGCGGCGATAAGCAACCTAATGTATGAATGCATGTGCAGATTGCATGCGGCGGGGAGCTGCATAATCGACGCACTTCTCAGTCTCTGGTGGAGATGGCTGATTTGTGCATTTGATTTACAAGTTTGTCATTGCAATGGTTGCATTTTTAGCCTTACAAATGAAATGTTGTGTGTTTACAGTGGGGAGAACAGGTGTTTGACACTTACAAAGCATGTAGGAGTCTGTAATTATTACAGGTGCTCTTTAAGAATTGCAGCTCTCACAGACCAGATAGTTTGTCCTGCTGTTCTCCACCTGCATTAACTACACCTGTTTGAACTTGTTACCTGTATAAAAACTTTGTAAGCGGAAAAACCTGCAAAAGCGTCAAACCTTGTTCTCTCCACTGTAGGTTGATGTTCGAAATTATTTTCAGTTTTGCTCGTAAATGGATTCAGTCAATCAACTGAATCTCGATGTTTCAAGCATGGCATGATGTCAAAGTGTATGTAAGTGTTACCACAAAAATACTTGCATTTTGTTAAAACAACCTCGCACACAATGTTGGAGATCCGTTGTATAGCAAACCGGTCACCCAACAGGCTTAAACATATGAGGAGATATTTAAAATAAAGAGCCTCATTGTCGTGGGGGCCCAACAGTCAAAACGCATCATAAGCCTGCAGCCAACCATGCAAACACCAAACGAGTGTTCGACGGCGCACGTAAATCACATCCTGCAGTTATTAAACCGACTGCAAATGTTTACCCGCGGCCTTTCGCTTCAGGTAAACAAAGGGGAACTCTCACAGCAAATGGGATCGCTATCGGAGCGGCCCGTCGCACGCAGGATGTCCCCGAGAGCCGCGCGGTAAATATGACGGATGCCGATTGGAGGCCGACGCATTCCTCACGTGGAGTCGCACCGTTGCGGTTAGCGGATGGCTGCTCCGGGGCTCCCGGAGTCATTACGTAGTTTCTTTTTGTCTTTTCAATTTAAAGATCATCAAGTGACGAGTTTAAAGTTTTTTTTTATTGCCCTTTAAATAATGTTTCTGTTGATTCTTTGTGGAAACTGTTGACGGGATCGGCTTGATGATTTAGATGCAGCGTTCATTTTAGCTTTATATAAATATATTAAAAACTATACCGACTACAGCAGCTTCCGTATCTCCATTATCAGGAACCTGTAACATTAAAATGCTAATACATACATTTCTATTACTATGCAAAGCCAAACACTCTTTAAATTCCATTAGAGGACACCATCATATCTTTCTGGTGATGCAAAACAAAGCTCAACAATTAATGAAATGCACGTTTATTTTATAGCATGGAAATGGAACCAGACCATATTGGGAGAAAACTGCATCTGCAAGAAAAGGCGTTTCCTATTTTCATTCTCATTATCAGCTCTGCAGGAAGTCACACGGACGGATGAAAGTGTTGCGGTGACTAGAGGTTAAGCCTAAATGAACTTGCCTCGTGGATTTAAGGGACTCCACAACAACAGCTATTTAATTTCATTACTGTGCATTTTCATTTCCTTTTTTCCACGTGAGCGTTGGAGGGGAAGCGGGGGCCGCAAAGAGCAGCGGCGAGTGTGCAGACGGCGTGTCAGCTGTGCAGGATGCTCCTGGCTGCCGGAGATGGGCGGGGGGGGGGCGGCTGTTTATATGGTGTGAAACAAGTGGTTGTGGATTCAGCGGCGATGACACCCGCTCCCCTCCGCGAGCCTCTTGGCAGACCAACGGAATTAAAAAAAAAAACAACCTCTGGCACATCAACATTTTAGTGCGACACGACTGGGGGGGACGGGGGGTGGGGGGCTGACTGGACAGATGACACGTGATTTGGGATGCAGTGTTCAGCAAACCATCACTGTGCTCATGGCTCCCTCTCAAACACACACACACACACACACACATCTGGGGTTTGGCCTTGCTTTCCTAGTTTTCAAATAAATATACTGTATACTTCCAACAGCACTGACATGAATCAGAGCGCCAAGGCCGTTCATTTTGCAGGTATTTGGTTGATGAAAAGTCAGTGCGTCATTAAAGTTATTGCAATTAACCCCGAGAAGGACACGCCAAAACTTTATGGAAGGCCATTTAAGCTTCTAGATTTAAAACTGCAATGTGTAAATTCCCAGAAGTTCGGCGCACGTGTTTTAATAACACTCGGATGAAAATTGCCCGAAAAATAATGTAGCTCTGAGTGAGTTTGGCTAAGAAGCGGCAAAGCGTTTTATAAGCTGGCTGGCAATAACAGAAAGAATAGGAAGGGTGAAGTTAAACCTACCTCTTAAAACGATTTGACACTTGATGGTTGAATTCTTTCGCATATTTTTCCTATGAGCCACACAGCACAAACTATGAATTATTTCTCAACGCCGGCACGATGTTAAAACATTTAAGTCGACTTAAACCTCTAATTTCCATATTATCATAATGAAAAGCCTATAGAAAAATAATGAATCCAGGACTCGGCAGGCTTCTGTGATTTTTCATATAAAAACAAACAGTGAATTAGTGTAACAAGTATGCGGGGGGCGACGGGGGGGCTGCGGCTCATCTGAGTGAATGTTTTCAATCAGCGGATGCCATAGAAAGAGGCCCACGCCGCTCGCCTCTGTGAAAGCGCTGAGATACAAAGGATCTATTCTAAACGGCATTCAAACGATATCTAGCCTTGGCTTTCAGTTGAAGCACTAAATGGAAAAATAATCAATGGAGGTTCTGACCTGTGAATCCTTTTTCCAGAGGTAATTATCCCCGGATACCAATCATTGGAATAAAAAGTTTCACGAATCTAGGCGTGTAAAAAAAAAAAAAAAAAACGTCACGTCCAGTCAGTCAGCAGAACACACAGTTAAGACCAATTAAATGATGCCGACGGTTAAATGTGGTGTATTCACACTGAAATGAGCACAATAAGACAGAATATCAGTAATAACTATTGATGGATGGAGGGAAGTGGAGAAACAATAAAAAACAATGGCACATGTGAGATTAAAGTCACATTAGTGGTGATAACGGTGACAGTTTCTGGGCATAACCGCACAAAATTAACATTTGGGGAATTTAGTTCGCCGTACTTTCCTCTCAATGGTGCAGCTGCGGAACAAAAGAGTTTTGCCTAAATGATTGAATTATTCATTGTTTTTCACTAACAACAGCGTTGTGTTGTCACTGCGTGTTTGTCTACATCCGCCTTCCTTTACCTTGCGACTCTTTTATAAATATCCACAGCAGTGATTCCACGCACGTGGGCTCTTTTCAAATGAACGGATGTAAACGTTGTTCGGCAAGAATGAATTTAGACTTTGGCTGGTGACCGTTTTCTTCTTCGGGATGCTAAACATTCCCAGTATCATGCAGAGGTTTCCACCAAAGGGAACGCGTAAACATTCCCATTCCTTGTTGCGTTTTTATTAGTTTATAATCCCCAGTCAAAAGGGTGGGTGGTCAAACCACCCAATATACACTGTGACCTCTTAAGCGGAGAGCAGAACAAATGCTTCAAGATCGTTTCAGAAATGAACATAATGTTTATTATCTTTAGGGAAATTACCACCACAACTTTTTAATTACACTATCGTTCTCATGTGTTCTTACAGGGAATTAATACATGTCATTGTCCTTGTGAAGCTTATTACAAAAAGCTTTGAAACAGCATCCATCCATGGAGGGTGTAAACAAGCTCTTTGCCACTATGCTTACTCATAATGCAGGATCATTTCCAGGGAAACTGAAAATCAGCAACGGAACCCTGATCTTCTCACCCCGAGGGGGCGGGGGGGGGCTTTTCTCATTTGTTTTCCAGTTATTGATGCATCAAGACTGAGTGTAATACGCTGGTCATGATTCCTTCAGCCTTTATCTGAGCAAAGCGCTCCGTCTGCGGGGGCGAAATGGTCCCGCTTCCCTTTCTCAACTCCGCTCTAATGAATTTGTATGCAAAAAAAAAAATGCAAAAAGCCATTTTCCGTTCATCTGTTGAGTCATTCCAGAGTCCAGACTACTTTTTATTGTCAGTCCTAGCCGAGTTCCCTGATTTGATGGTTTGAATCCGGATGACCTGTAATGGACCTTTTACACTCCCCCTCCAGGAGGTTCTTTTGAGCAGAAACGTGGGGGGGAGGGAGGGGGGGGGGGGTGGAGAGACACAGGAGGCCATTCCGCACAGTGTGTTTCCTACTTAAAGCCCCACAACGATTTAGCACAAATCCAACACATGCATCAGAAATAAACAGAGAGATTATTTCTCTGTTACCACATTGATGCAACAATAACATGGCATGTAACAACACACAGCTCCTCATAGCAGTTTTCAGTTTGGTCAAGTGTTTTTTGTTTTTTTTCTCTATGTGAATAATTAGAATCCAAAGGTCACGGCCTTGGTCGGTGATCTGTAAAACCCCCGAACCTCAAATGCTAAAGGGACCACGTGGAACAAAAGCCACGGCGGCGTAACCAAGAAAACATCCTCGTGAAAGTAAACGCACACCCGAGGAAAAGATCACTGGCGGCCATCAAGTGCGAGGGGAAAGTAGAAAACATAAAAGCCCTTCCAACTCCTAAAAAATAATGGAGCTATCAGCTGTAATGACATGGCCTCTGCAGCGGGAGACTCTGGGAATATTCAATCTGAAGGCTATAAAAGCGCATTGTCAACCCTGTTAACGGCCGACCCCCTAAAAGCAATGTCTGGTTACACGTTGGGACTTTACCGGTGGAGGCACTTCCTCGGCGCGCTCCGTCTCCCCCCCCCCCCCCCGAGGAGATCGAGTGTGAAGATAATGCGCCGGGAAGGATGTCATAGTCGCGGCTTAGGCCTCCCCTCCCCCCCACACGCGCGCATAGCGGCACTCTGGAGGCATCAACAAGGTGTAGGGACAAGAAAGTGAGAAGTCTAATAGGTGCAGACTGAAAGCTCACACGGTCTGACTCTGTTAAGGGAACTGCTTCTTCTTTGTTTGCATCGGTTGAACAAGCGGGGCGCGGTTTACTCGAACGTCAGGGTCGCACCCGACGACGACGACGACTCCGCCGCGGGAGCACGTTGGCGTCGGCGCCCCGGCGACCTTGTGCGCGACGGAAGGGAGCGAAATGTCATAAGCGTGGCTTGTAATAATGTTTTCGACGGGGTTATTTCATGCGGTCACGGGGGAAATGGAGATGTCAAGCCGTGATGTAAACTGGTATTTTACATGCCCGTCGGACTGGGTGGCAAACGCAGCAGAGGCGAGTTAGAGCAGTCGCCTCAGGATCCGCACGACTTTTTACAACAAATACATCAGCGCTTCATGCGAAAAGAACACCCAGGAAACGGCGTTGCCACAAAATGGAGAAGAACAGCCAGTCAATGGCGGCGGTTTGGAATGACGAGGCTGAGAGCGGAAGAATTACTCGCTGTGTACTTTCAGGGGGACGGCGATCAATAGCTTTCTCTCAGATGAGTGACGTCATTCCCTACAAGCCGCCCTGCATTTTCATATCGTATCGTAATCTTTCGTTTTCGCTTGTGACATTTGATCCGTTCGTGCAGCCGTTTCGCAACATCACATTCCAATCTTTAGAAATATCACTTACCGCTTTCCTCGGTTCAACTGTGAATGAGCCGACATGTTTAAGTTGCGTTCATCTATTTGAGAGCGGCGTCACGCAGGCCCTCACAGCCCCCGGAGATTGAATGACGGTAAGCCGCTTAGTAACCCTGCAGGGGGGAGTCAGGTCATAATTCAGTTCGTTAATGCAAGCGAATCGATTTTTTAAATATTTTATTCTAAACCTGAAAGGCGAAAAATCTTAATCTAAACTTAGTCTTGTGACCAGTGATGACGTGCATTTCCATGCTGCAAAACTTTAATTTAACCATTTCAAATCCTTTTTAAAGTGACAAAATACACTATCAACAACATCGAGCAAGTGGGAGCTACAAGGTTCTTGCAGCCAACGGTAAGTACAACAACACCCTCAACACTTCCGCCTCCTCAGGATGGAGCGACACTTAGTGAGTGCATCCAACCTTGAAGGTGCACACGGGAACATGTCGCCTTCTGCAATATTTAATGCATTCGCAACCGCGCATGCTGTGATTTTCCTCAATGTTAAACGGATGTCTGCTTTGCCAATTAATGCGGTGACTAACGTGTACTTAAAAAAAAAATTTAAAAAGAAGAAATTCAATTGGATGCTTGGAAGCGTTGGAACAAAGTCCTTCATCCCTTTTCATCACATCGTGAATGTGAATGACGTTGGGTGAATGCGAACGTGCGGTCAAAAGAAACGGCGCCATCGGGGAATTATTTCAATGTGGCGAATTCAGCGTCCCGTGCTGCCATTGTTCGTGGATACGGCTCGGATCAGCGAGGTGCGCCGCCATATTTCCTCTAAGCCGGGGGTGTCCAGTCCTGTGCCCCGGAAGATACGCGGGTTTAATTTCCAGCCAAATGCAACACCAGCTGCTTTGTCCCTCTCGGCCTGGTTTGAAAGGACGCTGATTGGTCAAATTAGCGGGTGAGGTTTGATTAAAAAGCGGCGCAGTCCGCTGCTGAATGACAGCAGAGGCCCATCAGCCAAACGCGGTGTCCGGGAATGCTGTGCCATCGTATGCATGAGCCGCATGACAAAATATGTATATTCAGCAGTTGTTATCTGTTTAGAAAAGGGTTTTTTAAATATTCGACTATGACTAATATCATATTCAAAAGAAAAGCAATGCATGAACTGTGCAGAACTCCCTCCATGAGCAAGCCTGTGCTTTGTGAGACTGATTATTTCATCGATTTGACCATCGCATTTTAGATGAAGACAACTGAGTAGAAGCGCTTCTGGATCTATATTGTGATCACAGGTGTCCTTTTTGAAGCCTCCGGGCTCTGCTTAACTAATCTGGCATAGGCGGGAGAAGTTTAAGGTTTTCAGGGCAAGATGTATTTCAAATTAAAACTCTCTACCAGTAACATCATTTTTCATGTAATTTCATCTTGGATTGCCTGAACTGCGCTGCTGTTCTTACGCCTCCCCGTCCACATATCAGGGTCAGTGTGATGCTGCATTGAAAACAACAACGTGTAAATCCGGAATGCAATAAAGCTGTCACATGTGTCACCTGGGCACTAAATGATGATCCCAGTCAAAGAGAGAATGCAGCTTTTCCAGTTATGAATCCCGGAGCTGGAATTATTTACAGGAGGTTAATGACACGTGACATGAAAGGAATCCAAGCTCCCCAAGACTGTACCTTACTTTTATTTTATTTTCCTCGCACACCGGAGGCTTGTGCTCTCGGTTTAATAGAGGGACGGATCCGAAAGATGTTCTTTTGAAAGCCACAAGCTTCTTAACGTCGGCCACGGATGGCCTGCTAAGATGCTGGATGGCTTACTCGGTGTTGTACAAAGACACTTTCAGCCTCTCGCTCATTAAAGCACAATGCGTTGATGGAGAAGGCGTTTTTCAGGTCCATTAATAAACCATTTGTCTCTGGTTAAAGGGAAATTCATTTTTTTTTTATGGATCGTGTCTTGTATTCATTTAAATTCTCGTGGGCTCCGTGATGCTAAAAGTCAAAGCTAATGAAAAACCTAGACGCCAGTAGCTCCTCGCAAGTTATTTTTCTATTTGCTATGCACACCTTGGTTTTTTTCGAGGTCTGCGGTCTTGGACTCCGGCTCTGAGGGGGGGGGTTAACAAGGAGGCTCCACGTGCTGTTTAACAATTCAGCCCGCGCTCGGGCCACGTGACGGCGCATGCAATAGGGCCCGCACTTGTTTATATCTCCGGATAAAGCGTCCCGCTGGCCGCAAATTAAGCATGCAGCCTCGGCAGCCTGTTGTGCTCCGGCGTGACGTGGTCGGAGTGCTAAATCGGAGTCGGCGCCCCGGGTGCAGCACAATCTTGTCTGGGAGCTTCGTGAGTTCTAAAGCCGTCGCAGCATTTGAAATGACTTCAAAAACACATGGCGCAGACGTGATGTAGACACCAAAGCGTCATCGTTAAATGGAAAGACTTCTCCGCCTCAGAGGG
Source organism: Gasterosteus aculeatus (assembly GCF_964276395.1). NCBI lineage: Eukaryota > Metazoa > Chordata > Actinopteri > Perciformes > Gasterosteidae > Gasterosteus > Gasterosteus aculeatus. Next base: position 15,618,888 of record NC_135699.1, on the reverse strand, counting down.
ATCACAAATCAGATGCACAGGTTGAGAGCATGTGGAGAAAAACATTGTATGGATTGTGAACAGTGCAAAGGTCAAGTTTGACTTTTCCAGTGTCTTAAGCCAGCAATAAATGAGGAAAAAAAAGAAGGTCTCCCTCTTTTTTTAGATGTTTTGTCCCCTGACCGACATTTGAAAAAGTGCCAAACCCTCTTTTCAACCATCCTTTTTATTCTGAGGTTAAAAGTACACTGAATCCACCACACAGAATTTTGCTTTCTATGGTGGCGGTGTCGCTGTGGAAACATAAAACGTCAAAATAAAAACATCCTCTCAAAAATGATATGATATTCTCAAAAAAAAACACAGCGAATAGAATAATTTGCCAGGACACAAAAGCTAAATGTTGCAGCTTTTAAGTGTGCTGTAAGAGCCCGTTCACTCAAGCCCCATATTCAAATCATAATGGGAAAACTATTTACTAATGTTTTTCCCACACAGGCTCTAGAAATGGATCCCGAACATCAAGCCCTTTTGAATTCGGTCCCCTGGATGTCTCGTTACTGCACCACCTTGAATTAGATGACAAAGACCTCCCAAGGAAGAGTTGTCATTAAAGCAATTAATAGATGTTATCTGGCGGTAACGACAGGGGACAAGCTCGACCCCCGTTTCAGACATTTCCTCTGACAACGTACTACATGCATAATTAAGCACAAGATCCCAGCTGAGATGCCAGGAAGGGATTCTCCGAGGATGTTGCCTAGAAGAAAGAGACAAATGTCCCTATTTCACATTTTCAGCTCTGCAGCTTGACGCGGACGGAGACAAAGTGCGGCGCGGACCGGTCCTCCTGTTTTATTATGAGTCCGTGCTTCAATTAACCTCCCTACATTCGAGCCAGATCAATACGGAGGAGTCCATAGAAATGTCGATACCTGACGCACAGGCAGCGGATCGAGAAGAGCTGCAGATAGCAAGCGTCCCCTCCACGTGGGGACGCCTAACAAGTCCCTTCCTTTTGAACTCAATGCCGACTTCTTTTGTGAGATACAAAAGCGTAGATTAATCCATGAGTCCTCATCTGATTTCTTTCAGAGTTTCCCTCGTCCCTTTGAGATATTCGATGCAGAGCTCCGTTAGAACTGTTATATGGACCTTCTCTCTCCTCGGGGCGAGCAGTGAAAGTGGCTGAATACAGATGAGGTGGAAGCAAGGAAATGAGTGAAAACACACCTAAAATCATAACACAAGTAGTATGTGGACATCGACACACACAGATGTGTATGTGTGTATTTATGTGTATATATATATATGTGTGTGTATATGTATGTGTATATCCTCCATATGTAAATCTACACACATCATATATATACAGCTTTTACAAACCAATATTGCCTCCCACAAGAGAGGGGAAGTATGTGTCATGAAAGGGGCGTGGCTTAAGCAGACGAGGCGTCATTGCTGAGCCCCGCCCCCAAAGGTACTCAGTGGAGCTGTCAGAGGTACAGAGAACGGTGCATCGGCACTAACTGCACCCCCAAGATTTGGTTGTTTTGGAAAAACAAAATACTTAAGTTCAAAAGATGTGAACCGCTGCACCGTCTATGTGGGCCTAATGCTGTTTGGGACTATTTTTGACTGAATTGACAAAAAAATAAAAAATCATCGCCCTGTCACTGACTTTTACCCAAACTGTACCCTGGATACAGTAACTCCGCGAGGACGGGAGCTTCTCACTAATAGACAGTGGAAGGTTCATTCTTACAGTATGTGAAGCAGTTTACTTTCTTTTTTTTCAGACTCAGAGAGAGTAAACAACCTCGAATACTCAACAAACATCAAAAGTTCCCCTTCCTGTTCATACCATTTTGTGTGTGCCGGTGGGAACCACCTCGTCGGGGGCCCTGCGCCTGTCCGGTGTAAGGCCCTCGGACCAGACCACAGGCATCCATTTCCTCAGCTGCTTTATTCCCTAGTTTAGCCCTTTTTAGATATGCAGCAGTGGTAAATCCTCCGCGGCTGCCATCAGCGTGACTGTCTGTCTCTGGCGTGTTTGACTTCTCCTGAGAGGTTCTGCCAGCGCGGCGCTGTGCACTCGGCCCACGAGGTGGACGCTCGCCGCTCTCCGGGCCCCAACTAAAATAAAGTTTAAAAAACTGCTTTGTCAGTGTTTTTGAGGGAAATGTTTTTTTTCTGTTTTTTTTGTCGTCATAGTTTCCAGAACTCTGGGTTAAAAAAAAGTCCTTTCACCGTTGTTTGTGTCCCGTGTGAAAACAAAAGCCCAAGATGTATTTACGTACGTACCTCAATCAGTGGAACAAACAGTGTGAACACAATTGTGTTGAAACTTTGCTTTTGTTTTCCCTTTAAACGTAATTGAGAATACTGTTGAATGTGACCCTTATTTTGCGGGGGACCAGGTTTGATGCATACAACTATTCATCCATGACAAATATATTATTTTCCTGCTTTGTATAACGATGACAAAGGGTCATTCATGCTCTTTGTTGAGCAAAAAATATGAGGCTGAACCGGAAAATAAATATTTCTGCAAAAATAAAACTGCCTGCCTGAATGCGGCATTAGTCATTCCCCGGCACGGAGAAAAGTGGGTATTTGTAAAATGATTCAAACACCATAATAAGATGCAGGAAAGATCCAACAATGTGCCTTGAGAAAAGAAAGCTTTTGTTGTATATAAAGACAATTTGGCACATCTGTAATTCATCATGTTAAATGTGCCATCAGGTCATTGACTTTCATGCTTTTTCCGCTGCGATCTCTAATAATGTTGCATTGTAAACAACCGATCCGTGTTTAAATCGTCAAAAGAGGTGGTAACCGTGGCAACATTGGTATCAACGAGGGTTCTGTACATTATGATGCGTTCAGGTCTCGCAGCAATGAAACCTCCATCAGACGTTTTCACAACAAAAGAATTAGTATAATCTCTTTGAATTTATGATTTACACTCTTTTCAGATTAGTCGAATGGATTTTTGATTGGGTGGATAACATTGTGTTAGATATTGTTGATAACTAATTAAAAAAAATCCTGACTTATTACTGAATGCAGAGAACCTTTTGGAGGATTACGTCTGCACGTTCAGATTGTAAAAGCGGCCACTATGACGATAGGTTAACGCAGCTGGTTAAGGATGTGATTATTATATTGATAATATAAAACTATAATCCAAGGATTCTAATTAAAATCTGTAATTAGGTTTTTTTAATGAAGTCTCAGTTGACAAAGAGCAAATAATGAGTGTGTGTACTGCACCACCTTAAGAGCCCCGGGGGGAAGCATTGGTTGCACTGTGAAATGCTAATGAACAGATTCATTCAAAGGCGTGAACATGAGAGAGAATGAAAGTATTCGAGTGCGTATCCAGGCCAGAAAGAGCAATGCTGAAAATAGACCTGGAACGTATCCGCTATTGTCCTGCATTTTGTGTGGGACACAAAAACGCGGTGCGGCATCATAGACAACTTGTCGTTCTCCGTTAACGGCCGCAGAAACACTAAAACTTGTTTTATAGTGTAATTCTCATTTCTAACGGCCTAATGATAATAAAACAATAAAGTTGGATAATCACACAAAATCTGTTTCTTTGTGTAGTGTATTAAAGTTAAGCTTTTGAATCCCAGCACGGTTTGTTCTCATTCCTCTCTCCGCTGACACGGCTGCTAATTTCACTTCATGACGGTGAATTTCTAAATATCGTGTATGAACTGTAATGAAGACGGTGAAAAGCTAAAATGGAAAGAAATACTATCATCCAAGGAACTGCAAAAAAAAAGTCAAATTGAGTTTGTCAGTGAAATGGGATGTTTAGCAATCTAAAGAAAGAGTCTAAATGTCCTGCCTGTCCGTCACCGGGGACTGGGCACAATAATCAACCCATCTGCACAACCGCTTGTTTGACGTCGCGGCAGAAGTGAAATGTGTGCGGCTCATCGGAGACCAAACGCAAGAAGCTGCATTTTACTCGTCAGGAGATGTCAGCGACTTGCAGGAAGAACCCCGTGTGATATTCACGTCGTTCATCCAAACAGACACAGTCCTCTGGGGGCAGAATGGGAACATAAGTGATGATCAACTATTCCTCCCAGAAGCGTCCGACTACTAAAAAGGTTTCCGACTCCTTGAACAATGTAAAACCCGCAGCTTGTGATTGAATTCCCCCAAATTGTATGAATCTGCAGGAAAGCGTCTCTCTGCTCTCCCCACCTTCCTCCACCAGGGGATCCGCTGCCCTTTAGGTAATTGGAGAATCTATCCATGAATGCAACACACTTATTTCTCTGTGATAAACGGTGAGAGAAAAGGATATGAAGTTTATTGCCAATACTTAATCATCTTGTTCGGCTGCCCTGACAGAAGCAGTCGGTTACGGGCATTAAATCGATACTGCTGAAAGCAACGTTTTCCATTCACAAAAATCTCAATCACGAGCCGGTTGCTTTTAATTGTGGTTTGAATCCGCCCATGAGCATGATGATGATGACGATGAGCTGAGCAGACATGGAAGCGTCTTCATTGGGGAAAGCAGGATTTAAAAGGGATGAGCCGAGGGGTGTTTGGTCTCTTACAACCTTCCACAAGCCACTAAATGCAGCTAAAACATGCACGCTGTCCCTTTTTACCAATAAATACCAAAAGGGCATCGTGCATTTGCCACGTCCTCTGCCCAGATATTAAATGAATGAAACAGGGCTCGGTTGACCTTTTACTTTGACTGCCTTAACTTTGAAGAGGCTCAGCACGTCGGCCTAACAATAGTTTGTGTGCTCGGATGCAAACAAAGGGTTGAAGTATCAAGGCAGAGGGTGTGTTGGCGTTAAAGTGTTTCCCGTTGTCACAAAGTGGTATGAAGCAACACAACTTTAGATTGCAAAGACGAGACCTCGAATTCTCACTGAAAGGGAACTGTGCTCCTGGTAATGCGGCCGTGGCGTATTCCCGCTGCAGCAGCAGCCTCTGGTACCACCCCCCCCCCCCCCCCCCCAACACTGATGAAGCCTCAGATCAGCTAGTGACCGAATCATTAAAACAGCTGTTAAAATAATGAACCAGATCACTGTTGATTTTGAGCCTCTTCATATATGACGTGGAGGAAGAAAAAAAAAAAAAAAGTCACAACCACGATTAATAAATTCCCTTTGATAATTTGCCTTGCGGTAACACATCTGGGTTTTGGCTGCACGCACTTGAAGTTATTCCCTCTCGTGGAAGAACTCGGTGTCTTCCGAGCTGATGACAAACTGCCAGAAATAATACTTTCCTCGGGCGACCTTTATGTAGTCCACAGGAAGACGTGTGCAGGAGGCCAAGCACCTCGTGGTCGAAGCCGCAGCCCTTGTCAAGTGGATTGAAAACGCCAGGTCACGTAATCCCCCCCCCCCCCTTACAGTGAATCTCTGCCCGTCCCGGACCGGTTCTGCACCGCTGCAGCGACCCTTCATCTGCATGCAGCGCCCGTCGAGCCCTCAGAAACAAGTCCGTCCATTTCTACCCAGAATTAAATCCCCAAAATGTTCATGTAGATGGTCTTGATTTCTCACGCCGACTACAAACAAAGGTGTATATGTATTTTATCATTTTATGGTGATGGATGGATCCTGCAGGGGACCAGGGGAGTTCGGGCCAGATGCTGCACACTTTCATCGAAAGCGGGCCAGACCATTAAAATGATATGGAGGGGTGATGTGGCCCGCGGGTTCGTGATTTTCACTCTACGGCCTTCGTACTCGATTCAATCCACAAGGACAGTGACTCAGTGAGTGGAGGGGGGGGGGGCACTCTTACAATGCATAACCTTTGTTTCATGTCCACGCCAACATTGACCTTGAGTCACCGCCAGTCAGCCCCTCGCCTTCTGTATTCTCGTGGTTTCAGGATTTTGGAGAGTTTTGCATTTTCATCTCTGTTCAAGAATCTCATCCCACGGGAAGCGTTAAAGTTTTGGACAGAAAACTTTCTCTGTTCATTATTTATTTTGGATCAAAAATGTCTTCTACAAAAAGAACCTCAGTGTTATCTTTAGATCAGGACTCGGAGCTCTGCTCGTATTTTCTCTCCAAATTCTGCCTTTATAACAAACAAATTGCAGCAGGTCTCTTTATTGGAGTCATGGATTTCTGCAGAACAGAGTTCAGGCTCAATATCGACAAACGCCAGTGAGAATATTCTCTGAATTTAAAGTACAACACATTGCATTGCCTGCGGGTGCGGACGGCACCGTCTGGCTGTTGCTCTGACGTTTCATTGACTTACGCTGGGAACATGGCCGACATACTTAATACAAGTATGAATCATTTATGTCCCTTTTTTAAGTGTGATGTGATCACTGGCACAAGGCCAATCAACTTAACAGTTCCTTTATGGGAAGTCCCTCTTTGTCAACAAATGGCTAACAGCTGACAAAGCTGTTTGGTTTTTGGTGAACCGCTTTTCATTTAAAACTCTAGTTTTTTTGTTTATTTGCATATTCCAGTCTCCCTGGAAGGAATCGCTTTTATCTCCCGGCTCCTGGGCCTCTGTCCAACGTCTTCCAAGGTTTATTTAATAAAGATCAGTAGTGCAGAACAACATGGCAGCTGTTCTGCAGTGAGTGAGGACAAAGTCTTCACCCGCCCGTATCGGTGTTGCAGACTACGAGAAAGTAATGCTGAATTATTGAGTGACACAGCGGAATCTCCACTGTAACTAACAGGAAGACGCCGCCTTCCTCACGGAATAATTAGTCAGTTGTTACACAATCTACTGATACTTAGAGTGCTTTGCATTATGGCTGAATAAATGATTCCATATTTTGCATCCAGTCGTGATGGCTTTTGAATACGCTGCTCCAACCCAATTACCACCAACCTGCTTTATGAATCAGGCTACAAAAGGCTTGTTTTTCTCCCGTAATGACAACACGCTTCATTTGAAGTTGTTGCAAACGCAACCTCATGAATCTCAAAGAGCCCGTTAGACGTCTGTCACTTCCATTAAATGGGGATTCTCGTATTTTGTGTGAGTGTTAAGGAAAGCTGTTAAAACTGAGTATCAGCGCTGTATGTGGTGATAATACACAAGCTCGGGTTGGCTGCAAGAAACGGAACACGTACTGAAAAAGGAGAAACGGATAAAAGTCAAATTTTGCGAGAACATGGCAAGGATTTATAATCCGATGCATAATGACTTTATTTAAACTAGTCCGATTTCAATAGAACCAGAGAGCCTCCCACGCTGCTCCCCCTCCCTCCCTCCCTCCCTCCCTCAAATCAAAGCAGCTAGCTTGCTCCTTGTGCAGCATCCTAGCATCCTAGCCCGTCTCCTCCCGTGTGACTCCTTGTAGCCGCATCGTGATTTTGAGTGAAACTGAATTGCATTGATTCGATCATTTGGATCCACCGGACAGATAATTACAGTGAATGTGGTCTGGCGCGAGGTGATGCATGGCGCTGCAGATATTTTGGTCTAGCAGGTGTGAAGGCTCATGATGCATGGAGAAAAAAAACAGGGCAGAGGTTTCTTGCAGAGGTGCCTTCACTCCCTCTTCTAAATGCCACCCTGTCGACGGGCGGAGCGTTCAAAGAAGGGAAATCACCCCGGCACGCGAAAACAATGAGCTTCCAAAGGCCAACACACTGCCGACCGCCGACGAGCCGTTTGTCATTTAAACCCTGCAATCACCAGAAAAACACTTTTAGTTTAAGACTCATTTTCTGTCGACATACTCAAAGCAAACCGCTTTAATTCTGCAGTAAACGTAACAATAATACCACGGTGCATGAATTAAAAACAGCTGACTTGCTGTTTTTATGGATTGAAAACAGCATATTTCCTGGTGATGCAATAAGGGTAAAACTGGACACACGCACACACACACACACACCAGCTGTTTCTGGGTGCTCGGGAATGAGTTCAATCTTTTCAAGGAGGTCAATACATGATGACAATTTTAGCCAATGATGAATCCTCTGTTGTGTTGCCCAGCATTTCTCAACTGTCATCATCACCCCGGCTCAATAACTTTGAAAGATTGTCCGGGGACAAGGTCGGTCCTCAGTCACCGCGGCCCGGTACTTTCAGGACCATCGCGGGGCGCCGTGAGGAGGCTGAAAATGATGTCACACATTGAGCAGACTAGAAAGAATGAGCAGGATCGCATGAAAGACCGATATATTAGTTCACTACATTATTAAGTCCCGATGCGGTTTTGTTGTAATAAGGAGACGCGGCTTCTCACGACGTGCAAACCCTGCGTTCCACTCTCCTTCTCCCCGATGCCATTACCGTGTGAAATCTCCTTGTGTGCTTCCCGAGAGGAAACCGTCGGCAAAGCTCCTGAAAACGGCATGCGGCCTCGAACAAACACTTACTGACCAACTCCGAAAAGAGAGGCGCGACGTGGCGACGTGACGGGGCGACGTGGCGAACTTCACGGACTTCACGCTCGGACTTCACGGCACCGTAAGTCGATTTACTCATCGTCCTCCTGTTAGCGCGAATCAGAAGGAAGGCGAGCGACGCGAACCTGCGTCCCGTCATCATCTGCTGCTGAGGTCAGTGAAGTGGAGCAGTGCAGTCGGATAGAACACAAGTCAAGAGGATTTTTTTGGCGGTGTTACAGACCTCAACCCTGCTGCGACAGTTGTATGTGTGAGTGCTGATCCCAATTAAAAATAAACCTCTGAATTTATTTTATTTAAGTATTTAGCATATCCCCCCATATGGAGTGGAGTTTGGCCGCTTCTGATGGTGCCATCAAACGGACAGATTTTAAATGGACAGAAGACATTTGGCAGCAGACGTTCTCCTCCCGCCACTGGGATGCTGGACGTGACCCAAAACAACTGCTGAGGTGTGAAAACTAGCGATGACAACGTCGCTGCCTGGGCCCGAAACCGTCTGCAACCTCGTTGTGCACCATCGTAGTTTAGTGTGCCGGTTTGCTAATGAGGGCTGAAGCTAATGGGTACGTTAAAGAATGAGACGAATTAAAATGATCGCCAACATTATTTAGGTCCATGAATGTCTGCGGCAAACGTTGCACCTTAACCCACAAACATCCACATCGCGGTGCAAGTGGTAAGATGACTGAATAAAATGCACGCGTGTGATCTTGACTCCCCTTAATGTTCCCTCGAGCCTTCTGCTTGCATGACCAAACGGGGGAAAATCACTCATGTGTTCATGACATCTCATATATTTTTCCTATTTCCTAAATACATGTTCTAAACGATCCATTGGTATGCTTTTGCATTACGCCGCCGCCACAGCAGATGGTGAGAATGCCCTTCGCTCCACCGCCGAGCTGCCGAAGCCTCCAAACGAAGCCCCGGCAGGTTTAGTTTTCACTGTATTAAAATCTTTTTGCATATTAAAAGATCTTTGCCGGAATAGAAATGCATTGGTACAGCATGAGAGAACAGCAGGGATATGAGCAATTGTAAATCTATTACCGGGGGAATCTCACTTAATCCGACGGCGAAGCACAAAACAAGCCCGTCAGTCCACTCCGATGCCGACAAACATGGATTACCCAAAGCGTACCGGGGAGGGCGAGAGTGGAGAGCAGGGAACAGCTTAGATTGAAAAACACTTTTCATTGATTACATCCTGTGTGCTGTAAACAAAAATGGCAAAAAACACTTGATTTCCGTGTTTTATGCTTGGCGAGTGGCAGTAAATACTCATTCAGGGGCGTAATTGTGCCGCCTTTCACTCCATCAGACGCAGACATGTCCATGAGCAGAGCTTGCATAATGCTGCAGATTCTACATATCTGTCCGTAACGTATCTCACTACTTCACGATTGAGCCTAGAAATATGGAGAAATGTGCATTGATTTAGAGATTGTTCTGACCACAATGGGACGGGAGGTGGTCGTTGTAGAGATTTGGAGAAGAATTGACCAGGAAGCGACGACGGAGACACACGAGTCCTCTCTGTGTCTATGAACTGATAAAGACACTAAATGTAATATGGAAAAACACTTGGTTAAGATGCAGCAGCTCAAACCATAAAGGACCTTTTATTTCGTATCCATCCTGGGTTTATGGTGCCATCTTCCCCTGTTTGAAGTTTACCTTTCACACTTATATTGCAGTGTTACAAACGGAACAATTCAAATATAATGTTGTTTAATGTATAAACAGCATCATGTTTGAATTATGCAGACCTGGGGAAAGCCTCGTCTTTACTGTTCTGCAATAAAACTAACATGCTTTCTACATTCACTCATTTATTCATGTGTGATGGTTTAATTTTTATTATGATTTGTAAAACCTCGGGCGGTGTTTATGTTGGAGAAGCAGTGATGTATAGATTCATGGGTCTGTTACTCTGCAAACAGGGTACACAGCCCTTAAATAAACCAAAACATCCCCGTCAATATACTTGTATTATATATGTATACAGGCGTCGTGTTCACCTGGCGGCAGTCTGTTCATCCATTCTTAATGCTGCAGCAGAGAAAGCTCATCATTACAGAGAAGACGGCCGCGCAGAGGCTGCTGTTCTGAATCCATAAAAACACAAACTGATTGGTGCTCTAAAAAGCACCAGCAACAAATTGAAAATCCTTTTTTTTTTTTTTTTTTTTCCTCCCCCTGACATTGTGGGCAAAATGCAGGTGCATTCATTACGGTGTAATTACCCTGCTGTTAGTCTTCTGGTATATTATTCCTCACAAGCCTTCTCCACACAGCGTGGTGACAAGAGGGGTGAAATGAATGAGCTGCACAGGATCAACTACACCAACATGCACTCCCATCATTAATACAGCAGGGACCTAACCGGGGCTCTGGGCCACTGCTGAGTGACCGCTCGCGCACACACACACACACGCACACACACACACACGCTCTAAACCACAGCAATCTAATCCTGAAAGCACACCAGGGCTTATCCAATATTGCTATGTGATAAAATCTCTGAAATCTTTCGCTCTCACGCTGAGAATAAACAATTCCAGTCCATTATTGCGGGTACAGGTGGCACTTCATTCTTGGATATATTTTTTTTTTTTCCTTCATTTTGATGCAGGAAAGCGCCAACAGCTGGAAAATGCAATATTTCCGTAAGTGATACTTCACGCTAGATGGTGAACACGATGCTCGCTGACTGGTAATGTTTCAGGGGGTTGAAAGCGGGCCAACTTAAAGGGATTTGGGAGGATGTCGGCGAGTGATGCGACAGTGAATCACTCTGTCGGGATCACTGCACAAGAGGAGCTGCAGCTTCGCCCTACGAGTGCAAGCGGAGCAGGGAAAAGCTGCGTCCGCGTGGACGAGGCGAGAAGACGTCGATCCGTCCCCGGGTCATCCCCGCGGAGCGTTTGTTTCCCGGAAGAAGGCCGAGTGTGGCGACGTCAAGGTCCTGCAGTGCAGACGAAGAACGCCCTTCTGCTTCACAATGCTGGACTTGAAAGGGAAATACGTAAACAAGCCGCGCACGGAGAGAGCGGGAACCTGATTAACGCTGGTCATTTGTTTCCATTTCCCAGGAAGTGGAGAATTGCATTGGCACAAAATAGGCCCCATTTTATGTAACGTCAAAGAACCGAAGCATGACCACGCATGCTGATTTCACTCTTCACACCACGCAGAATTTATCACAAGCAACTGAGCAAAACAAATGATTCCGTCTCACACCGTCGGCAAATTATGGACTGATCCCCGCACGGCACGTTGCGCCGTTTAAAAACAATTCCAAGGTATGGCAGCTGCGTAATAAGGCTCCCGAGGATGTTGTGGAGCACGGGCATTTATTTTCGTCTGACTTTTTGGGGAGTGGATTTCACTTCTTCTCCACCAGCTGACCCCCCGATCACCTCCCGCTTTGGTTTCCCGCCCTGAAACCTGGATCAATTAGTTTTGATTGGCCGTCCCTGAACCCCGTCGTCCACATGCAGCGGACGCAAAACATTTTGAGTTAATATTCACTCTGCTAAATGCTCCACTATGTCAACCAGCGATCGGTTCCCTTTTTTTTTTGCACGTAGTCACAAACCCAATCCAGGTATCACAATTTCAATTATTTTTGGGGGATCCCACAGTAGCTGTTAGGTGACAAGCTGAGGTTGTGCGTGCAAAGCAGAGAAGAAGAGGGGCACGAAGTTATGAGGGATTCGATGCTGATGAGAGCAGCGAGGCTCCACCAAACCGCAATAACGAGCTGGAACACCGTGAAATGCTCCAGACAGCGGAGGGTAATTGTTGACACAAAAATATTCTTGAGAGCCGCTGTAATAATAATTCATTCATCGTTGAAGTGGGTTCACTCTTTACCCTTTTTAAATAGCAAATAAATTGGAGGATCTTTTCATTTAGAATCAATCCGAGGTTCTTGTGCGGTGTGTTAAATGCATCATTCTCACAGGGAAACTCACTGGGCCTCTTTTGTTTAGTATCTGGTTTCAAAAAGGTCAAGAGCATGAACCTCTTTCGCGACCTCAAACTTCAATGTTGCAGCAGTGAGAGAAACAAATACACCACAATTCCCCTTTTTAAAGGCGCTTAGCACAGACGTAACCGCTCCGTGGTACACGGTGTTATTTGCCTACAAAAACAATCTGAAGATTCCTTTTTTTTTCTTCCTCACACAATGACCAATTCTCTGCTTGTGTTTTGTTTCTATGCCGGAATAACATTCCAACTGGATCGTGCTGCAGGCGGCGCGGCGCTGTCCGAGGAGCCCTCGCACGTCCGTCCTTCCTACAGACTGAAGTCCCACCGGGGGGGTTTGAATCCCTCTTCTTGCGCCTCGGCCAAGCAGACTTTCTGCAATACAGCAACATTTATATTTCAACGGCTGAATATGAATTATGCACAATAAGCAGTGAGAAGGAATTTAATGATGCCTCGGTGCCGCGGCCGGCCTGCACAAACGAAGAGTGATTCCCCCTGTCTGAGCTGCTGGGATGGAGGTGCTGATTTGAACAAATCTTTGACCTCATCCTTCTTGTTGCTTACGGTTTGCAGTCAACGCACAAGGTTGGGTGAGCGAGAGCGATGGCAGCCCGGGTAGCTCATCTTGTCACAATATTGATCCTCCCTGACAGCCGATGTAATGATTCTTTGTCAGCAGTGAAATGACCGGATAGGCCGAGTTTGGGTCGTATCGCCAGCGACTTTTAATGAAGACTCCTCGGGCCGCCTCCCGCCGACCTCGTCAGCCAAAAGCGCGAGCGGCCGATGGGAGTCGATGTTCCGACAGCCGGAGAGAGCGAAACGCCTCTCGCACAGGAATCGGATGCGTAATCCTCCGTCGCTCAGGATGACCTTTATTTGTCAGGCAGATAAAAAGAATAAATCAAATATTGTTCTGCAGCAGCAACAGAATAAACACACTCTTGTGTGCGGAGAACGATCCTTGTGCGTCTTCAAGAGACCAACCGCACGTCGCGTCTCTGAGCCTCGCAGACACCAGATGGACTGTTTGGGTCGCCTTCGTCAAACATCGGGTTTGGACCCCGGGACAAATTACTGGGACGAGAATGATTTACTCAAACAGAGAGGAATTATATCAGAGATGCATCTCTTTAGCAAATACATTATGGGCTTTTACCCCTTAGCCTATTTGTAGAGCGAGTATTTTTCTATTTGAGTGAACGATCATTTAAAAATCTAAGGCCCGTTTTATCAGAGAATTAATTCAGCATTTCAACAACCATTTGTACAATTTATATAGACCATTACCATTCAGAACTTATTTTGCACATTTGTATATTTATGTATTAACATATTGATCCCTTAAGTAGCAATGTGAGGCAAGAGTTTTACTAAACATGAACAATAACTATAATAGAACATGAATGTATTCTATGAATGGTTGACGCTAATTCATTTCTGGCCGAGGGCAAATAAGGTCTATAGTTTAATTCCCAAAACATCCTCCTTCAACAGGCGCTTGGATCTGTATTTTACCGCCCAAATCCTTCTCTTTTCAACCGTAATGAGAAGTACTATGTTCCCCGCTGTGATGAAGGGATGCAGATGAAATAATTGGTGCCCTCCCTGTTCGGTTAGAATGTCACGTCAACAGTTTACGCACGCTAAGAGGTCAACGTGAGATCGTTTCTGCAGTTGTTAACGTCTCATATTAACGCTGACGACTTGGACTGAGCAGCAGGAAACCAGTTTGGACGCTGCTGCCTCACTGGTTTACCCGTGGAGCCAGTTATTAATTAGGCCCTGCAGGCTGGATACATGTATAGCTGTGCATAAATGCGTCTGTTATTGATTTCATAGTGCACGTACACATGAAGGGACACACCATCGTCTTGGTGGCAGCCATTAAGTTTTGCTCTTAAACAATAAAACCAATTTGAAGGCGCCTTGTTGAAAATGTCCTTTATTTTTCAGATGCCGAAATGGTTCTGAAAGTAGTTTAGTTTTTCTCTGCGTGGCCTCGGGCTTCCGCCTGATTCAAGTCACAACAACGCGGACGCCTTTGGACACTCGCTCACGCCGCCCAGCGATAGTCGGTCCTCTTTCTCTGATTTTGCATTTCACTGAAACCACGAGGAGGAGTTACGCTCATAATCTGCAGCCTGCTGGTCTCCTCGAAGAATATTGCCTCTTCCTTCCAGATGAGTAACTCCGACTGATAGCCATCCATCTAAATTATAACTGGGAGGTGCACATTCTGCTCTCTGGTGCTACTGTGAAAACATTCTGGCGACTTTTCTGTAAATAAAATGGAAATCTACCAGCTATGGATCATAAAAACTACATTCCTCCACAGTGAAATCCCACCAGCTGTGTCTCAAGCCTTCATGGGATTCAGTTATTTCATCTTACTATCTGCTGTCAGTTTTCTATTCAATTAAATGATAAGCCCCTTTTTCCCCTATTCAAATGAAGGTAAGGAGTCCAAACAATTTTCATGAACGGGGGTTATTCTCCTACAATTTAAGGTCTTTTGTTCAAAAGTTTCTTAGTTGCTCTTCCTGTGTACGACTTATTGCCATTTCTGTTCTAAAAAAACTGTATTTTAGCAGAATCTATTACTCTGAATGTGACTCAGCATGTTTGCTGGTTCCATGAGCAGCTAACGATGTTTCCATGCGCTAACTATAGTTCTCACTGTATTATTGGTCCACACAGCTTTCCTAAGGAGTTGGACAGCTTGAGGCGAAAACCTGCCATGATTTTGAGTCCTGCATCATTTATGCATTGTCAGCATGCGTCCAGTGAAGAAACATACTGACATGTTGCAACCAGCACTGTGTCCTTCCTGTGAAAACAATTATTTTCTTTATTAAAAAGGTGCATTTCACTATTATTAGGTCTGTCCTCATCAGCTGTGTGTGAAGGCAAATTCATTCGGTAATGGGGCAAACTAATGTTGGCCTGATACAAAACCAGGTAAATGATAGAAACATGAGTGCAGATCTCGAGGGACCACATTTTAGTCTGGCCGAGGAGGAGACGCCCTTCCTGTCTCCGCTGCGACCGTCTGACCTCTTGATGAGGACTTCTGACAATGAAGCTGAGCCAAATGTTGGAACCGTTACATCAAATTGCAACTCATTGTGCTCTCTGCTTGAAGAAAATCCAAATCTTGTCAAGGATAAAAAAAGAAACATCCTGTCAGCTTGCACGACCCTCAAAGCATGTATTATTAATAATGATTATACGGTTGAAGACGCTAGTCAGGATCAAAAGGACTGCATTTTGTAATTAGAAAAAAAAATTAAATTGAAAAATAATCGCGCACACACTTTTGACACTTTTCCCCACACAAAATGTTCTCATTAGTGGCAGACAGCGGGCCCCTGACTCCCTGAAGTGTGGACGTTAGTGCCTCCGTCTTAATTCCTCCTCCTACCTGCACAAAGCACTGAACTCTCCCTCCACCCAAACATTGTGCTCTAATTCCTTTTGCAGGAAGTAGTTTCAGCGCCTTCGGCCACTCGCTCCAAACAAATAGGCTTCAGCATTTCACCTCTACGAGTGGATCGATATAATCTAACTTCAGCTACGTGGAACCTTCTGCTTCTTTACAGCGAGGCAGGAAGATGCTGCAGCTAAAAAAAGGTGAGACCCAAGGGGGGTAAAAAGCTGGTGTATTTGGTCTCCTGATTAAATACGGGTGCGTGTTCGGGGCTTGACATGAACGTATCCAACCACAGTGCCTCATCTCCGTGCCCTTTTGAAAGCTACGTGACGATGCAATTTCAAGGTGAGTGGTTTTCTGCAGAGAAAATGCTTTTTGAAAGGCTAAACACCAACAAAGACGGATTGACGCACTTTCTTTGGAAGTGGACGCGTTGTGAATGTTGGACGCGATGCGCTCCCTTGATGATCATGTGACTTTTATTTGATGGGAATGTTTGGATCAGACGAGCTGATGGACTTCTTCAAATAGTGTAATTAATGTTGGCGTAACTTTATCTGCAACTGTGCAGAAATACCAGGTTTTAAATTAAAACGCCGATCAAAAGCATGAGTTTGGTTGTGAATGTCAGCGTTATCAACGAAGCTTCTCAGACCTGTTTTCTCGCATACTGACGAGTGTCGTTGTTCTCTTTGAAGAAGGGTTCTGAATCAAGGGCTGCTGTTGGGTAATGCGCTGAGACACCGGCCTCAGAATGCAGCCCGCATTATTCGGACCTTATCGCAGACTTTTTTTTGGGGGGAGGGGAAATGAATAGAAACATTCCCAACAGAAAGCAGGAACCCGGCCTGTGTCGTCGCTTCTGATTAATGCGGCCTTTGAGAAGCCGGAAGACGTTCGGCCATCGACATGAGCTGCAGGATAAGCCCCAAATTCTGTTTTCATCTCGTCCCCAACTTTGCACAGCTTGACGCGTTCGATCAAGCGGCATGAATCCTACTTCTTTTTTGCGTCCTCTTTATTAATCATTTGCAATGGAGAAGGTCTTTCCCCTTTAATAAAACCAGCGGGGAGCTTTCAGTCAACCCTTCGTTGACTCCACGCCACCACGTCGGGCCTCGACCGTTCCAAGCACACGCGCCCTGTGCATTGTTTTTCCAGTCGTCTAGTTCCCGTAAATCTCCCTGCCCGGCGGAGGATTTACTCCTGCAGGAGGCGTCCGTGGAAAGGGACGGCCGCGGTGCAAAATCAACCCCCAGCGAGGCTCCGGTGAGAAGCACTTCAAGCTCAAACATGCCGGTTTTGGTTACGAGAACGTGTGCTTGTGTACGGACATTCGAGTTCTTTTTTTTTTTTTTTTTTAGAGGGAATTCAGTTGTCATGGAAACAATCTGGTGACTGGAAACTTAACCTCCTCCCTGGCCGTGCCATGCAGTGTGCGCGTGCGGTTGTGGTGAAAAGGACGGTGGTTCTGCACGACTCAAAAGCACCTCGAGGACGCAGAAATCCTCTGTTGGGTCACTGCAGAAACGGTGCAGAGGAAGTCGGCGGGAACAAACTTTGTTGTTGCCATGTATTTTTTTAGGGGAACGGTTTGGCCTCTCTCGCCTTTTTAAATCAGCTTTCATTATAGTTTTAATAAAGACAACAAAGCTGGGATTTTTGTATATAACAGTATGATGGATTATTCCTCACAAGTCTAAAGAGAAATACAGCTTTAATTTAATGATCACCATTTACGTGTTATTCTTCTCTTTATTCTTTATGTGGCCTCAGGCTGCAGATTTGTTAGGAAGACCTCGGCCACTCTTTCATGCATGAACCAAAATGCAGAGGAATACGACGGCCACTCAAAAGCTTCAAACTTTTAAATGATAAATTCCTGTGCGTCTAGTCGGGGGCCAGGTGCTCTACGCTACTCCCCGACTGCCTGCTGAACAGGTTGAGGATTCAGAGCATGATAATTGTCCTCAAAACACATGCATGAAGACACAGAAGCACACAAATAATCCCCCTGGTCTTCTGGGGCGAAACACACAGCGTGGGGCGAGAGATGAGGGGGTCAATAAATCGATTCATTTGAGCGTAAGAAGTCCGCCGGACGTCATGAACGACCTCCAACGTCGGCAGCCTGTTAATTGTTTTGTTTGTGTGGCTCCAATCACAGCGAGCCACACCTCTCCCAACGAGAATGAATGATTACTGGCAAAAGGTTAATATCTGCTGAAAATGAATCGACGGTGAATTAATGAGATCATTACCTGCATGGATTGGTAACGAAATGACTCTTCTTTTAAAACGGGCCTTTCTGGTGTCGCCGACAGACGCGCTGATTCAAACATGATGTCGTTTACTGGGATTAATACCGAATGGGTTATTTTTTTTTTGTACTTGAGGGTAATTAACTGTCCTCAGCAGTTCGCAATGTATTCTGTCTCGTCCCGGTCTAAGTCTCACTACTTGGAAAGGTCCGTCTCGTCCTCCGGTGTTGGTCCTGCAGAAGGAATCGGGGTTTTCTAGCAGCGACGTGTTCCTGCGGTCTTGAGCAGCTCAACTGTTAGCGGGTCCCCACAGTCATTTCAGGAGTGATTCATACACATGAAATATGCCTCCGCTGAAAGCGGCGCAGGGTTATTATTTGGCAGGGAGTCAGACAGTGCTTAGGGAAGACTCCAGAGACGCACTGATTCATCTTTCAATTCTTCATTTGAGCAGCACTTCAAAGTTAACCAGTCAAACTGAGTCTGAAAGTCCATATTAGCACCGGGCTGGAGGCAGCTCACAAAACAAGATCACAAACGCAGTAAATAAACTAAATGTTTGCAAAAGAGATGGTTAGGTAACTTCCTTTTTCATGTCAACTAATTGACTAATTAAAAAACTCCGGGAAGTTTAACTAACTGCATCTCATCCTTCAGTTTGCAATTATGTAAAACGATGATCTTAACAAACAGCTTTAAACAAAAGGTTCAAAACCAGACTTTTGTGTCAAAAGTTGGAAAAAGCGTAAAAGGTTAAATATTGATTTTATTTGTCAAGATGTCTGTTTTATGTAAATGACTTAAAGCAGCAAAGAAGACGTAGTTTCTACTGTTGTTTTAGGCGAAACATAATGTCTGGTTCATTATAACTAAATGCAATTTTTTTCTTCAGTAGTTTTGTTATATCGATCGGCTAAGCTTCCTCCAAATAACCAAATAACAAAGCAATTCTGTGATAAATGTGATATAGTCTTTGTCTGTTGAATGCGCCTATTTGTGTGTCTGCAGTTAGCGTATTGGTGCCGTGTTCGTGTGACCTTTTGTTACAGCGTTGTGTGACAATGAGGTGTTCACAGTGAACTAATAATAACCTGCAACTTTGGCGTCATATTGAGGTAATTCATCTGCAGGTAGAAAACGCTGGTTTTCACCCTGCAGTCATTCCAATTATCACCAAGCAGTGATCCGACCTGCTCAGCGTCCATTTCCACTTTTACGAACACGTGCACAAATAACTCGTTTTTTTGGACGTTTTAAAGTTCAATTGAGCAGTTGCTTGGATTCTCACCTCGAACGCGCTGCCGTCGCTCAGCAGAGGCGCAAAAGGTTTGTTAACACAGAGGCCCGGCTCGCTGCTCCAGGACCACAGTGCCTCACTTATGGGATCCAATAAATTACCAGAAGGAGAATAAAAATGGAAAGGTCACTTTTTACAACATATTTATAAGTCATATTTATATCCGTTCATGACGTTGACGGTTCTGCGTAACATACGCTTCTAATTAATAGCACACAATGCAGTCTGTAGTTGCTCATTCGCACGGGACCAATATTATCACACGACCTCTGTGTTCAAATTTGGTAGGTCATTTGCGGCGGAATTATTTCTTGTCATGGAACATGGCAGAATCTCGAGGGATTTGAATCCCAGACAGCCGCACCGATTATTACCCATTACCAGAGGTCCCAAGGTCACGAGTCCTGTGCACAAAACCTCATTAGGGGATGAAATCCCGTCCAGAAAGGGCTCAAGAACACGAAACAAACAGCTCACACTAAACTCCCTTCATGTTCTATTCTCTCCAGACTTTCGTTCTGGAGGGCCTTGAACCCAAGGTGACAGAGGACCCCTTAAGAAGAGCACTCGTGACAAGCCCTGTTTTGGCCCGCAGCCAAATCCCGCCCCCTCCCCGGCGTCTCTCCTGCAGGTTCCCCGGCCTCCTTCTGATCCTCCGTGATGGTTGATGTTCCCCGCTGGCTGCCGAGCACAGGAGACACGGAGCTCCGTCAAGGAGGATGGAACACGCTCCCCTTAAGGACCAGATCAAGGTACCTGGGGGGGGACATGGGTTGTCCTCGCGGAGTCCAGGGGGGAAACAAAAGGGAACGTGTTCTGTCATGTGAAGGAATCGAGTAGCTGAATATTTCCACGGAGGATGAGAAACTGAACCGCGTTCGGATGGTTTCAGGATGAAAACAAGGCTGTTGGTCCACGGAGACGTTGATGAGCGTCACAAAGGATTCACACGTGTCCTCTGCTGGTTATCGCGCTCACGTTTCTACTCACCTCCCACTCTAGTAAATGTTTACACGCTGTCTGAATACATCCTCTGTCTGAATTAAAAAAAAACACTGAATGTAGCGATAACAGATTGATAATAGACATTGTTGTGCAGGAAACTGAATCCATAAAACTATTGGCCCACAGTGAGACGCACTTTTGGAACAGGTCACATGACCCCCGTCGTCACTTGCTTGCCCCATGAGTCGTTCACTCTTTCCATGTGTGTGTGTGTGTGAGAGATGGAGTCGTTGTTTGTTTTTGTGACTGCTAATCAAGGAGGATTGTGGGTTAATAGCATTCAGTTGCAGCTGGATTACTGCACATTATCATAGCAAGCCTTCAGGAGCCAATGTGATTTTCTGCTGATTTCATTAAACACACATTAATTATGTATGGCTCCTTTTATTGGTCTACATTATCCACAGGTCTATCTTTTAGTGATTAGTGTTTTAATTGGTTATCACACGATAACTGTGACGCTGCGCGCTGCGAGTTTTTGTTTTGGAATCCTCGAGCGGACCCTTTGACCCCGAACGCACATCGTCTCATCAACTGTCTCCACTGCACAGGAGCGGAGGAGTCACCGTACAGAAAGAAGAACATCGTTGGTTTGCTTTGTTGTCGTTCTCCATGGATGGGTTTTTTCCATACGGGACGGACGTCGGTGTCCTGGGTGATTCCTCCGGTCTGGGATAAGAGTGGGTGGGTGCGATGGAGGCGGAGGAGAGGAGCGTTCCTGACTCCCGAAGCAGCAGCAGCAGCAACTGTCGACTTGTGGACGCAGAAACCATGTGTGGTCGAGGAGATGCTGGAGCCCTGGCGGCAGCTAAATGAAGTGAGGGGGTACGTCCGCACGGAAATTGCCGTAAGGAGAAGAAAATTCGATTCATTACGGAAGAGAAAGACGAGCGCACACTTGCTTCCCGTTTTCGGCTTATTACATTTGGTAGTAATTTGTTTCGGGTTTGATTCACAGCTGTTGGGAAACCTCGACTGTCTCCTGATGAAGTCACACGTTGCTTGTTTCTTGTTTTCCTCGTTGCTCGAATTTCAAACCTCCGCTGCAACGGCACATTATGCATCCGTCCGTATTTACATTTAAATGAGGGACACGGCGGTGAATTCAGACAGGGTTAGTTAGTGGTGAAGGTTGATTCCACAGATAGTCGGGACTCAATCAAAAAGGAATCACATCGCTCGTGTGTTCGGCTGTTTTTTAAAGTAGAGAAAAGACCGGGTGGGATTCGAATGGGGACTTAAGTTTGTTCCTGGTTTCTACGCTTCATCACCTGGTCCTCCCTGCATGTCCCTCAGTATTTAGACCGGTCCACTTTGTCCTTCTCTGTGTTCCTGCCAAGCAGCCCAGCATCGTCTACAAATAGGGATGTTCCGACAGGCAAACTGTTTTGGTTGAAACTAATTAGCGTATATTTGCTGCACTTTTTTACAGTGCTAAATAATTATAGATCATAAAACAGAAAAGTGAACACTTAAAAGCGTCTCTCACTGACGGATTACAGCGTTTCATCCCAGAATAAACACACTGTTTTGTTGTTGCTACCGTGTGCCAAATCGTCAGTAATTAAATATGATATTTTAATATTGAAATGCCGGCGCTTGAGCAGTGACCTCTTGATAAGCGAGCGATGCTCCACCGACGTTAGTCTTCTTTACTCGATGCTGATGGACCAAATAGCGCAGCGTGACCCCCACGGGGAGGAAAAGGAACACGTCGACATGCGTCGCAGCTCTCGCAGGGTGTATCACGGTGGTTCCGCTTGTACCTGAAGCAGACAAACTGTGTGTGTGTGTGTGTGTGAGCGAGAGTTTCCGTTAAGGAGCAGTTGGATCCCAGTTTTCACGTCGGAGGAGTTTCCTCACGCGTGTGATCCTGAGAATTTGCACATTCATGGACGGGGAAAAGGATTCCTCATCGGTGGAGATTCAAACTACACAGATGGACCGAGAGCGAAAGCCTCTTCTTAAAAGGGGACACGTCGGGTTTCTTTTTCCTCTGAATCGGATTGTCTGCTCGAATGAAGCTGTATTGGTTGGCCTCTGAGAACAATATGGCGGACCCTTTTTTAGTATAGATAATGAAGCCCGGGGTGGAGACGCTTGGGTTGGGGTTGCATTTAATTCACTGCTTCACTGTTTTCACAACCTTTTTACCTTTTTATTGCATGTTGTAATCTGTCGTGCAGAGAAATCACGGCAGCAAACGGCTTCCCGCCGAGGAGGAGGAGGCTGCTGCTGCAAAGAAAAGCCTCCGAGCGGAAGTTGTGAGACTAGGTGGAAGTTGTGTTCTACAAACGGCCGGTGTGGTGCTTACTTACTGATTGAATCAGTGGCTCCGTGTGAGCAGCTGCGGGCCTCCTCAGGGTGACGGACAGGTCTGTGGAGAGTGAATCAACAGAGCGATGCATCATATCTGTAGAGACCAGCGGCGTGCAGCAGACTGCATTTATTGACTTATTGGCTGTATTGATTGTCTCAATTGATGGAAAAAAGACCACAGACAGACCCAGTGCAAGTAATATAAATATTACATATATAGAAATATGGTGGGTGAGTGTTATTTTGTTGCTTGAGGGGGAAAAAGTATTTCACAGCGGAAACCCTGTCGTGTTTTGCGACACCAGAATCTGCCCAATTAGTCCCGGTGTTTGCAAGGTAACCTCTGACGAGCGCACATTTCCGCCACACATCACCTCATCCGGTTAAGCGGCCTGGCGAGCCACCCGGGCATGTATGTTGTTTTTCCTTGACAAGCAGATTCTGTCTGACATTGAATTTGTTCCAGCCGCAGCAGTTTATTTAACACGCCATTGATCTCCCGACGACAGAAGAGGGGCGTCGCAGCAGATGCGTGTTAACAAACCGCCCCCCCCACCCCCCCTTTTCGACACGTGTTACTGCGACAAGGAGGCGACTCGCGGGGCTGAGTGCCGCTGGGGGGTTCGTTGGGAATTCGGGTGCATTTCGCACGACTGGAAAATTTTGTTTTTGTCCAGACGCGGAACAGTTTGATCCGCAGCGAGCTCTTTACGTGCGGTACGTGGATGTAATCTCCCCTGCGTCGCGTCGGAGTGCGCGGCCATCGGTATGCTAATATCCAGCGATGCAGTGGAACAATCCAATTATTGAATGACGGCCGCTGTGCAGCAGCTCCCCTCATTGAATGTGTGCGCAGTTAATGAGTGCAGGGCATGAAGAACACTGACGCTGAGTAAATTAACACTTTGGTAAACTTAGACTGGAACAGGATTGTCTCCACTCAGAGTATCAAACCGAGAAGACGAGCACGTGGGAAGAGTATTCGCGTATCGCCTCGTTTTGTGTCTCTTCTAAAAGCAGCAGGTCTGAGAAGACGTCAAACAGAAAGTTCGTCGACACAGAACATCCGTTTGTAATGCCGGCGAGAGGACGCGAGGAGGCAACGGACGGAGTTCAGCCTTCGGGCTCATGAGGAAAGGACACTTATCGCATGCATTGCCTTCGTCAAACATCATCTCTTTCACATCAGCTCTATGCTTTGACAACAAAAATGAATAAATCGTCTCCTTTTCACAAATATAAATATATTTTATGTTTCAGTATTTACAACAATGATTTGCCATCATCATCAACAACATTAGTATTGAAGGGAGAGAAAAAGCATGTCGGTAAACTTGCTAATGGATACAGACACTGCAAAGACGGCCATGATTGATTGGCGTGCTCGAGCACTCGTGA
This sequence comes from Gasterosteus aculeatus, assembly GCF_964276395.1. Lineage (NCBI taxonomy): Eukaryota > Metazoa > Chordata > Actinopteri > Perciformes > Gasterosteidae > Gasterosteus > Gasterosteus aculeatus. Next base: position 15,594,792 of record NC_135699.1, on the reverse strand, counting down.
AGCCGGGCGATGTAGCTTTTAATCTGCGAAGGCTGGTGGAGGTCCGCTAGTCCTGAGGGCCGCGAGATCCACTGTCCTCCTGCAGCTCCCACTCAAAGTTCTGGCCCGTCATTTGGTAGAACATCATGTTAAAGGGTTTGTAGAACTTGTGCAGCCGGCGAATCACGTCCGGGTCGATTTTGGGGTGAGTCCTCCCCTTGGACTTGCCGAGGCAGCGCGGCGTGCTGCTGTCCTCGGGCTTCTTCAGACACGGGAATCCTTTCGTTTTGTTGAAGTAAAAGTGTTTGTCCGTGACGATCCGCTTGAGCCCCAGGAAGTCCTGCACTTTGGCCATTTCGCCGGCGGGATCCACTATGAGCCTCTCGCCGCTCACAAAGTGCATTTGGGAGAGCGGGAAATACTGCATCCAGCTCTCCAGGTGCAGCGCATATATCCCTATACGCAACGCGCTCCACGAGGCGTCTATGAGGCCCAGCGTGCGGTTCTTGAAGGCCAGGACCTCGAAGGTGGAGATCTCCGGTTTCTTGGACAAAGTCTGCGTGTAATCGGAAATGGCCCTGGTGACCGGGTTACGCACCACTATGATGAGCTTGATGTCCCGGGCCATGGAGTGGATGCGCTTGGGGGCGTGGTTGGTCACAAAGTAGCTGGGCGTCTTCTCCATGGTGATCTGGCCTTCCAGCGTTGAAGGCATCAGGTCCCTGCCAACACAAACAGATGAGGGGTCAGTTTACGGTGCAAATGAAACACCCAAGGACAACCGCTCCAGCTAATCTGGTACATTTCTTAAGCAGTACATTATCAGAAATTACAAGTGGAAATAGCTGTTGTTAACAGTGGACACTGTGTTGTGAGGAGCAACACGCGGCTAATTGCATCCACGGAGTAATATGCCAGAGATAAAAGGGAACGAGAAGATGAAACGGCAGGCAGGCAAGTATGCTCATTGCTTAATTGACTCCATCTGTGTTACTCCAGGAGCTGTTTTGGAACTTTAATAATGAGTTCCCTGCATATCATTAATACCCGGCGCCCGGGGTATTGTTTTGTCATACATTGATTATGTATGCAAGGCTCGCGCTCCGAACAGGCGGTTCCTTCCCCCGCGATGGGTGAAGGCTCCGCTTCCCCTCGTCTGAGGTTGGTGGGGGTTTGGGGGGGGGGGGTCTGTTCACTGAAGTTTGCGCGGATTCATTACCACAATCAAGGGGGATAATTTGTGGTACAATAGAAAACGTCCACGGCTTGAGAGATCGCTCTGCGCGTGAGGCCGTTTGCCGCCGTCTGAGGCCGCGCTGCGACAAACGCACAGGAGGGCGTCTGGTTTTGTACACTTTCTATTTTTGTATCAATGAGAAAGCAAAGCATTCGCCTTCAGCGTCTCGCATTGTTTACACCGATGTTCATTCCAATCTGTGCTGCTAAATTAACAACATTAAATCCTTCGTGAGACGCGCTGTATGTTCCACCATTTAACAAATATGAGCTCCACAATATAATGAAGGTGAACTAAATCTAAGCACGAATACAGTTTAAATTAAGTCATCTCGGCTTGGAAATTAATTTGTGAACAGCCATCCCCAAAATACTGTTGGGTCTGGAAAAATTGATCCACAATTCCGGGATGAAACTTGTTTCTTTCTCTCTTGCTCCATAAGACGACTCGGCACCACGGACCTACAGTTGTAACGACATGGTCACATCAATCTTTTGCTGCTTGGACATTTTCTAAATGAACTGTTCTCCAGCAAAGAATCCAATTTACTCTGCAAAACATAAGAGCTGTTATGCAAGTATCGACCACACACACATGCACACACACGTGCACACACACGTGCACACATACTGGACTGAAAGTCTCACAAGTGGTCTGGTAATTGCATCTCAGTAACCGTATTGCCTTCCTGATGGGTAATTTCCCTCTGGATGGTGTTTTGTCTCTTGACAGCAGAGAACTGTGGTTACTTCTGGGCCTGTAATGGGATATTAAACATATCAACTGCACAGTGACCAGAAAGAGTATTAGTTTTCATTATATTCCATCACTTTCCACACGTCTCCCCCCCCCCCCCCCCCCCCCACACACACACTATAATGAACGGCTAAAGACTTTTGTAACCTTTCAAGGACTTCAGCTCTGCACTGAGGTACAGTAGGTGGAAGGAATCGCCTGGAACCTGTTTACTGTACGGACCTGAACTGGTTTAGGGAAGTGTATGTTCAAGGATCGAAGGCGTAAACGAAAACGGGCCGTTGTCCTCGCTAATCGTCACGCATTCCATTTATGCAACCATGGAAACTGGCAAAGACGGTTCACGCGGGTCTCAAAGCGTCACCGCGACGGAAATCAAAAATGCTGATAAACAAACTCATTTCTCTCTCCGGCCTCGCAGCGGAACCGGCGTAAACACGAGCGAACCGTAAACTCTGCTGTCTTGTCTTTGTCTCCGTATCAGCGGCGCGGGTCATTCCGGTGGGTGCAGATGACATCCGGAGCGCTGAAGAGCTGCAAACCACCTGCTGTTCGCCGCTGCAGGCTGAGCGTTTCTACTCATGTGAAACGGTTTTACTTGCATTGAAAACAGAGAGGGGTAAAGCTAAGAGCCTCTCCTGCTTGAATAGCCCCTAAGAAACGTGGAATAGTGTCCACGGTGAGTTGCATGTAACGGAATCACCTTTTTGGTTCTTTGAGAGATGCATTAATAATAAAGTCAACAAATGCACAAAGACTCTTTGATATTTTGACTGGCCTGAACAGAACGCAGTGTCGTCCTTTGGAAAACAGCTGAATGAAGTCGTACACCATTACGCAAAAGTAATTTAAGAATTTCCTTGCAACAGATCCATTAAATGTAAACTAAACAACATCTAAAGTCAAGCAAATGGCCGAATATAGAAAAAAACACCTTTTTCAAACTACATTTCTCCAGTGGTGTCGGGGTTGTATAGTTTGACTTGGGGAAGCAAATCCATTTCACACCCATTATGCATGAAATTCAGATGTGGAGGATACCCAGTTGTCTCCAAGGGCTGATTCATCATCCAGAACGTGCAGCATCCCGAATCACAGCGGATCTTTTGTGCCTTGACGCCCACCGCAACATTCAACTCCATGTTTCATGACGTTCCGGCAGACGCCCGTGCGCCGGGAATATTTTCAGGCGCGATGAGCTGAGGGATCACGCTAACTTACATTCCCGGACAACTAACGTGTCCGAGCTGTTTCTGGAGGAGCCGAGTTTGCTTCTAATAAACTCTGGCAGGGAAATAAGCCTTCCCTGCCCCCCTCCCGCCCCCCCACAGGCTCCTCATTTGGATTGATCAGGGCGCCGCTGAGGAGCATCAATCCGAGCTTCCTCCACGTCGTGTCAAATGCAATCAATTATTCTAAAAGAGTCCACTCATAATAAGCTGCTGGGTCCTCAGAGAGCACATTCTGGAGAGGTGGGAAGATTTCTGTGATCCACTGATTCATTAAAAAAAACCACACACACACATATCGAGGTGTGATTTGTAGAAAAGCGTCTCAGTATTGACAGAAAACAAGTGTTTTCTGTCGCACACCAGCGCCTGAGCTGAGCGGATAACGAAAGGCATTTGTATTCAGGTGTAACTCGAGTCCGACTTGGAACATCAATCCGGGGCGTAAAGCGGCTTTTCATCAACAACAGTCAGCCGGGACATTTGAAGTGAGTCTCACTGGTCAGTTGGCAATGAATAATCCCGTTACTTTACGCTCTGAGTGACATGTTTGTGATTACAACAGTGGAAAAAAAAAAAAAAAGACACGGTTTACTGAGAGGTGCAGGAGGAAAAAAAAAAAAAAAAAAAAAGTATAAAAATGGTCGGTCAAATGAGTCATTCTTCAGCGGCTATCGGCAAGTGGATGCGTACATGTTCGGCGTACATGAAAAGAACAAGCCTAGAGGCCGGAGCACGGAGGGTCTTAGAGGGTCTGTTGTGGAGTGGGAGGCTTTGTTTTGCTACGGTGAAGGTGCAACTTTAAGGAGGCTAAACAAATACAGAGAATGCTGCCGTTCTGGCTGAAGTAACGGTGGAGAGAGTTTGCTTTGTTTTGTTTTCCCTCAACCTGAATGTGACCTTCCGGGCTGAGAGTAGTGGAGGGATCCACTGCATGTGGTTATGCAATGTGCATGGTGCAGGTTCAACTGTGAATCAACATGAAGGTTGTCCCACATGTTGAAATGGGCATCAACCATTGAGTGAATCACAATCAAATCAAATAAATATTAACATTGTCTTGCATCTTAGTCAAGAATATCTGTAATGATGATAAAGGAAATACTACATTCGTTTCACATTCTGTTGTCAGACAGGGGACCAAGTGCTTCTGTAGACCACATGCACCACAACCTCACACCTCCTCAGTAGCCAAATACAACATTATTGAGTCCGGTGGGATTTAAGAAATCTACGTCACGTCTGTTGAGAGGCAGGAGCAAACCGTCGGACAATATCAAACACGTCACAGCCTCCCCGCTCCAAACCGGCCCACGATAGTTCTGTAGGACCCGACAGGATGGCTGAGAACACTAGTGACAGCTGGTCCTGATCAAAACCTCCTCCCTGGAGATCCCCCTAAAGGCCGTCCCGCTTCCATCAGCGGGCGAGCCAGGTCCTCTTCTCCCACATCACCGGCCCGCGTTCATCTTCACTTTGTACATGAAACCTCCTGAAAATAAAGCGCAGGGACGTTCTTTGAGCTGTGAGTGAAGCTTTTACATTACTGGCTGTGCAAAGACACCGACGTCTCCTCATACGACCAGCAGGAAATAAAGTTCTTACGTAATGGATCGTCTGTGCTGGAATTCAACAGCAGTAGTTTTAAATATACATATTTCTATTCTATCGTTCTTTCGCTGTGAATATTTTCCTTTCGGATGAGCTGACGAGAGCTCATTCGGTTTGATCACAATCGTCCTCAATATTCTGCATGTGTTATTGATGCTGCCAGTGCGACCACAAGCGGTCGCGACGCGCCGCTTCCCACAATGCAGCAGCAGCACAAACACACGAAAGAAGAGCCAGTGTCATTTATTGATTTGGTTTGGAAGATGGCCTCATGTGTATAATTGATGATGATTCTGGCTCCTTTTTTTTAAACAGAATGTTAAACTTTACAGAAAAGCACAAACTGGCCAAATGTCACACGTGAATACATCAGAGTCAAAGGCTGAAATGTTGCAGATGTGGCTCAGTTAAGCACAACCAATTAATCTGACAGTCTGAACATGATAGATGTCCACGTCAAAGAAAGATGCAGCGCTTTATGAATACGGAAGTTGACCAAAGAGGAAACTTTTTAACATGAATTTGCATCCGTGCTTATTTAGCGCGTGACATTCATGAGGTTTTAAAGCATATTTGCATCTTCATGTGAGGTGACTGGCAAAACAGCAGGTGTAAAATGAGCATTCATTCCTGGCGCTTCCCACCCTCTGCACCAAGCCTGCAGAAAAGATGACATGATTGAAGGGCATCAATTACCTCGTGGAATAAACAACTGGCTGCAGAAGATAAAAAAAAAAAAAAAAAACGTCTCTCCGTGAGAGCGGCGCCATATGGCTGAAGCCATCATCGCAAACAAATGGAACAAAGGCGGTCGTTTAAAGACGGCAAATGAAAGCGCGACTGCGTCTTGTTTACGTCCGTGGGACAGTGTGCAGAGGACGCACGATTGGACCGCCGGCTCCCAGGGTCCGCGCGTTGCCCTGACGTCATTAAAACGCGCTCCGTCCTTCCCTTCTTTTGGCAGCGCTATCTATTTAACATGAACGCTTGCAGGAAATCACAGTGACTTTTCTTTCCGTTTCATTATGGAGCCGTAGGTCAGGGTGACACCACAAAGACGGGCTGCACAAACCCCTCATCGGTGTGCAGCCACATTGGCACCTTCGCCCGGCAATAAAGACGGATCACGATTCAGAGACTTCTGCGGGGTTTCTCTTCCTTTTTATTGAAACGTAACTCATACAAATATCAGGATGAAAATCACAGCAAGGCCGTCTTGTTACATTTGGTAACGCGTGGGACGTCAACGTCGGCCTTTGTCCGCCCGGTGGACGGTCTTAGCAGCTGGCCTCACATATCTTGTACACCTCCAGCTATTTACACCTTTCTTCCAAGGGAAGAAAACGCTTCTGTTAGTTTGCAAACTACACTTTGATTAGTTTATAACTAAGAGTATCTGGCAAAAAAATATGAACCTTCTTCACTCCTCGGTGTCAAACTAACGGTCTACAGGACACGTCTTTTCAGCGCGTTGCTGGTTGCACATGGTGGTCTGCGGCCGCCCCCCACCCTCAGTCTGCTTGGGATTTTTAAGTCTCCACACTACAGGAGCATTTTCTCAGAGCGCCTAATGACGGACGCCGGAGGGTTTACATTGTAGTCACTTGAAGGCTCTGTAGGCGTCAGTCCCGCCGGGGGACTCAAAGCGTCCGTATTGGTCGCCGTGGGAACCAGGATATGGGCTAAAGCCTCCATGTTCCTCAGCAATGAACCAATTCTCGTAAACTGCACTTTGACCTTAAGAACTGAAACCACGCCGATGATTAAATCAGCTGTGTTTTGTCTTTTTGTCACGTTGTCGTGAGACTTAACCTACAATCTCGCCTTTTTTTTTTTTTTAAACCAAAACATCTTCAACAGAGTCAGTTCAGTTGAGACCCGGATGAAAAGGTTTCGCTGCATTTTGTGCTCCGGCAGAAGAGCTTGCACTCGTCGTTCTTCGCGCGCAGCAGGAACCTCACAGGGATAAATGGTGTGGGAGTCTCCTACTGCGTCTCGCATTAAGATGAGCGAGGAAATGAAGACGACAAAGACACATTTCATCCACGGGCCTGAAAAATATCCTGTAATGATGAGCCAAATAACGGCTGAGCTGACTTCAAGGCTCTTTGAATACATTAAGCGAAGAGTCCTTAAAGTCTCCAGTCTTCTCCGGGTTTTTGTGGATAAGCGTCCGACCTCGACTGCGAGGAGAAGCTCCTGTGGCCCGACGTAAGTCCCGTTACCTTCATCCTCAGCGGGGGGAGTCGAGCTCGTGTTCTGATCCGATTTGGGAGAAGCTGAAGAGGCCTGGGTTACTCCGTAATGGTCGGTTCCCCTGCGATCATCACTGCAGATCCCATAATGCTCCTTTCAAGGCCAGAAGATTTCCACACGTTCTATTATTAGGAAAACACGGCAGGTGGCGTTTGACAAACATTAACTACGCTCCAGATACATGCGTCATTTACAGATGCATATTTGGAACATCTCCCACATCCGTGTGCTTGAGTACGTGCCTTTGGATCTTTTTTTTAAAGATCTCTCGCGTGTGTTTAATCCGCACAAAGTGCATCATCAGCCGGAGCGTCCTGAATTCAGGAAGGATTCAACACATTTTCTTGCGGGTTTGGTGTTGTGATGATGTTTAAACGGTCATCAGCGCTTCGCCCTTGTATCCTCGGTGTAGGTGAGTGCACTGAGGATTACGCACACGCGCCGCCGGGTTCGTGGTAGATGAGGAATCATTCACTTTATCATCAGCGTGTTTCATCTGAACAGCTGGACCGGTCCAGAGGGAGCTCTTATTTAAACCGCGGCCACAGGCCGGGCCGCTGAAAGTAATTTACAAGTGAAAGGTTCGTGAAATACGGCTTCTGGACGGAGATTTGTGGCAATTCAAAAAGCGAAGCGCGAACAAAACGAGTCAGGCGCTAAATGTCAATTAACTAAAAAAGACATTCTTCACATGCCGGTGTGTCCCAGCTGAAAAGTCTGGTGCATCTAAAGAAGGACGAAATGATGCTTTGATTAAGCTAAATTATGTCATAAACTCAATGTGGCAAAAGAGTTTTGGTCAAAATCCTCTCAGAGCTGCGGAGGATCGAACGAGATGTCAGTTAGAAACACCAGAGATATTTTGAAAGTGCATCATTTCACGTCGCTGTGATCTAAATGTGTGTCGGGCTTAAAAGGCATTGCCTCCTGTAACATCTGGATGCATGGCAATCGACTGCTAAGAATGTTATAATCATGCAGACAAGGCCTAAGCTGCTCCATTACGGGCTAAGCTGACCTATCAGTGGGGCTTTTGCTAATCCAAATTGTGCTTTAGCTGGCAGAGATTGCTCAATTCAGGAGGTTCTGCTGGGAGGAAAAAAAGGAAACAAGCTGAAAAATAGCACACCTGCCGTGTGAGCTGCTATCATTCACGAGATATGAATCTCTTATGTGCCCAAAACGCTTGGCAATTTTTTTTTTCATTTAGAAAAGCTTATTTTCATGGTGGATTTTCTATTTGCCGAACATATAAATACCAGCAGTGACCGAAGCGTCCGTTCAGCTGACACGAGATTAACAGCCTCGGCCGTCAAACTCTTACATCACACTCAAATGTGATGAGTGACAGATTTACTTCTGCAGACGGGGGCCGGCTCAGAAACACTTGTTTTATGCACGTCTGGTTTCTCCTGCATAGTTTCACTGTGACTACGTCGTGAGGCCACATCCCCTCGGATACACTGTGGGAGGCTCATCTGCCACATCCGGTAAACGATTTGGGCGATTAAATCTTTGTAAGATTTGATCTCACAACGATTTAAATAACCAAAAACAACTTAATCGCTCCTCCTGGAGTTACCTGCTAAGGATGATTTGAGACACACAAAAAGAACCTTTCAGGAAGAAAACGTGTAAACGGCGACTATAATCCTGCCGGTGTGAAGTTCAGGCATCTGAATCGTTATCGGGAACATCTTTTTTATTATCAGAACCGCTACTTGCAACGACAATATTGGCCGATTACCCACCAAACGTCCCGAGAGCTTCATCCGGACCTCCAGCCACAAACCAACTGACAGAAAACCTTTTCAAGTTGAGCAAATGAAGTGACAAACACATCAGCTCTGTCGCAGCCCACTGAACGTCTCGCATGGTTTTCAGTGGTGAAGATGAGAGGAGGCGTGAGGCTGTAATCCTTGAATGCATCCCGGTGTCGCCCGCAGCCGCTTCTGGAGCAGCTTCTTTGTGCACGTCGACTAAACCCCAGCGCGCACACACCCGTAATCTCCCCGGCAGAGGAAGTTTGACACGAGAAGTGAGTCTGCCATAAATGCACAGCGCACAAATGCAGGATAATGTTTTGGAGATCCACAGATTAACTGGTGTAATCCGGGCTGCCGCGGGGAAAGTTTAAAGATAAATGTGGCAGATGTTAAACCTCAGGTTTTAATCCATTGTTGTGCCTACATGCTCCTTATCGGGGGGGAAAATTAAAGAACTGTCTCATGCTGCGACTTTTAACTGCAGAACATTATCATTTTCTTGCAAATTCCTGTTTACATTAGCACAAAATACCAAATGCTCCTTTTGGAAAATGTCAAAGATAAAAGAAAAGCCAGAAACCGAACCAAAATTCTGTGAATTAACTTAAGTCTCCCAAATGTTTTTTCCAACTAATTTCCTGCACTGACTGACTGCTTCAGTGTCAAACTGCAATTTGCAGTTTAATTTAAAAGATGAGAGTGTTGAACACAAAAAGATGTCTGCCGGCCTGAACTCGTAGACGGAAGTTATTCTGGTGGGAAATGTGCCGCCACTTCAGCGCCGTGTCAACCGGACAAGTGCAAAGTGAAACAAATTGTAGTGTAGATGAAGCGCGGAGTAACATTAATAAATAGTGACACGCCGTTGGTCTCATCAACTATGCTGTATTTGTTTTACAAGGGGCTGGGGGGGTGATGCGCACAATGACATGGTTTTGTCATTCGCCGCACACGCCGTCCAGGATCGGCCACATTTCTGAAATATATCCAGTGATTAACTCCTCAGCTCAAGAGGTCACACTCGAGCGCCCCGACAAACTGCTCCGGGGCGCCGTGAGGTCACAACAAGTCCGAAATATACAACAAAAAAAACCCCACTGATGGTTCGTCTAAAGCAGCGGTTGCCAAACTCAAGAATGCCGCGGCCCAATTTGAAATCTGAAAATCATTTGCGGCCCACCCAAACCTTTAATCACAACTCTGATCAAAGCATAAACTAGTGATGATTAAATGACCTTAAGAATTCAACCGATTCAAAATGTACTAACCGACAATGTATGTTTTGTATACCATTTTCTCCGGATCTCATATATATTTACTTTAATACTACAAGAGCTCGCCCCATTTGACATTTTCATATTCATTTCAAACTTTTCAAAATTGAAAATTAAAAAGATTTTATTGATTTATTGCAAAATGACCTCTCGCGGCCCACACTTTGGGAATCGCTGGTCTAAAGGCTCCAGCGATGGATGAGACACTCGACAACGGATCGTTTTAACACATGTTGGCTGTTTAAAAGCCCCGAGTAAGCCGCCCCGGGGCCACAGCACCCCGTTTGTTCACATACTAGTTCCTCCATGGAACGCATTGCTGCGTGATTGCCGCCTGTAGCCAGAGGAGGAATGGCTCTGATTTAATTTTCTGCATGGAGTAAATCTCAGACGTACCTAGTTTGAAACCTGCTAAGTTATAGCGGCGGCTGTGCTTCATTACTGCAGTAGCTCTGTGTGCGTCGGCAGCTGCGCATTTATTTTCTGCAAACCTATTGCTGACCATGAAAATCCCTTATCAATAACCAACACTTACCGCCGGTGCGCCGCCACCACAGAGATGCATAAGTTAAAGTGAATTATCCATATTCGCTGGGTAGCGTGTTTTAATTACTTTAGAACCTGCTCTGCTATCTCGAGCTGTCTGCATTTCACATCAGTATTTAATTAAGCACAGTGATCAAATGATTTGGGAGAGAGAAAAAAAAACTGCATTGCGGCTTTTTTAGTGCTTCTCCCACCGTTACTGCAAAAGAAGCTTTTGGCATTTGTTTATTTTGTCAATAAAAACCACTGTGAACCCCAATGTATCGCACATAGAATGTATTCTTCTGAAAGTCTCAGGCTCAGAGCCCTTTGTAGCTTCCACTCGCGCAGACGTGTCTTTTAATCTTGTAATACGTTCAGATATCACTCACAACAACTGTATTCTTTCATGAGTTCAGTAAAAAAAAGTTAAATGTTTTATTGTCATTATTTTAGGTGTGCTGGTTTATACATGTGGGATACAAGTGAATGACGTGACGGGACAATGGGGCCTTTCAGTTGGAAATCTATGTCAGATTTGCCCATAAAAACAGCGCAAGGTTAGTTCCTTCTGTTCAGTAAATAACACACTTTCCATCCAATGCGTTTGACCTAAATAAACATAAAAGGCAACTCAAACCGGCTCGTGTGGTTTTAAGCCGTGGAGGTGAGGCGGAAGAAGTGTGGGAAAAAAGAATATCGCTCCACCGATAAGCAGAAAGGTGTCTCAGGATTGTTTGAGAGGGCTTTCAGCAGAGCGCACGTGACGCCAGCGCCGCTGATTGCCTCAGGTGCATCCACTCTGCTGATGACCCCCCCCCCCCGCCCCGTATGCCCCGCCCACCTGCAGTACCCGCAGGGAAGGCAGCCGCCCCGACACGGTTTTCACGGACCGCCGCTCTTTTTCAATTTGGGGGAAGGAAGATGCTCTCCGTGCATGTCTACGTTCACCCGTTCACACCGATTTCTAAATGCTCACACACACACACACACACACACACACACTCTAATGGCAGAGGCTTTGGGAGCAATTTGGGGTCAGTGTCTGGCCCAAGGAGCCACGGATTAGCTGGGGATCAAGTTGACAATCTGGCTCAATCCAACACACCACGAGCAGCGGCAGTGAGTCGGACCTTCATCGGCCGATCGGTGGTGGACCTCGCTGAGGCTGATGATGCTGATTGGGAGCAGATCACAAAAACCTTCTGGGAATTCTTCCCAGAAGAGCGGAGGCCTCTTTAGTAGCAGATTAACAAATGACATCAGGGTTGTAATGTTACTTTAGCCGTTTAAAAGAGCAAGAGGCAGTGTTTTGAAATATATCCGGTGTTCTTCATTTTAGTAGATTTGGACTCACAGTTCATTCGTTTCTTTGCAGTCATCATTCACGCAACAAGAAATCAGGCTGAAACTGCAAATATCAACGGTCATCTTGAGGATATTATGAAACTAAGCGGGGTTTCGACGGGGATAATCTCAGATGAGCTGAAATGGGCACAGTGCTGCGAACGCTGTTAATGGGCGGCTTTCACGTCGGAGCGTTGCGGTTAAAAGCCCCCCTGAAAGAAGCCCCCCCCCCCCCCCTTTGAATAATCCTCTGCTTGGTTCTTCTCATGATCACATTTCAAAACATACGTTTTCAAGTCAACTGCCACGACTAATCTCTACAAACGAGATGAACGCGGTGTGCGATGCAAAAAAACAAACAATGTGTCGTTGTGTTTGCAGCTTGCTCGGGGGAGGCGGGGGAGCCCCAGAAAGGATCAGGACACGAGCAAGAATATTATCACAAAGTACACCTGATGATTGCCTCATCGACCATCACCTCAGCGAGAGAGGAGGCTATTAAAAGGTTCTTCATTCTCCCTCTGCGTCTTCATTATTTCTCAGCGCAAAAAATGGACGCTGACACCTCAAACAGAGCGGCCGAGGAGATGAGCCTCATATGCATTCCCCCAGACCCCCCTCCCCCAGATGTGTGAACAAAAGTGATGTTTTCACACACTGATATATTTACTTTCCTGCCTAGTGCAAAGAAAACGCCCTAAATACACATTTAGTTGATTTTGTGTGTTTGTGTTGGCTACCAAATTTAGATGTGATCATAATTAAACACAACATTACTATATTATATTTACTTTATTACAACACTAAAAGAAAGGATCTGAATGTCAGTAACCGATTCCAGCAGCTTCATGGTGATGGTGACTGCGTTCCTGAAGTCTTCATTTCAGTAGCAGTTACATTCAGTATTTATCCATTTTATTTTATATGAACTTAATAAAAAAAACAAAAGAAAATGAGGACATTTGAGAGCCAAAAACCTTTTGACCCTCATGTGTCAGTGAATATTAAGATTTCGGTCTGGACGTGTATCATTTAATAATTGAGACAACAAATATCAGAAATGTTGTAAAGCCCGCAGCCCAAACGTAATTATTTCATGGGAAAATCTATTCAATCTTAACATTATTCACCCGGGGAGTGTGGACATCATTTTTTCTTTCCCTGGAAAAACAACAGAGCGGCAACAAGAGTCTCCAAACAGCTGCTGGAGAGACATTAGTGGGACGGCTGGATCAAGCCTGAGAAACACGACGTATGCTCCGTGATAAAGACGTGGTTCGGGTCCCATTTGGACAGCTCTGCGTCCGTGACGACTTAATGCGCAGCCTGTGACAAGCAGAACCATCTCATGGCCGCGTTGTCACACGTTCCCAATGCAGCCTGTAATTATTCATGTTGCTTAAGTGCTCCAAAGCTGAGAAAGTGTCCGGTTTGACTTATTTACCGAGACAAGCAGCCAGCTGGAGGGAGATCGGGCTTGTTTTTTTTCCTCCTCAGTTCAGCAGGAATCATTGTACATTTTGAAAGCTAAAGAACTGTGGCGAAGCCAAGAGGTCTTTGAAGGCACGGGGAAAAACAATTGGTGGTTTCTCACGATCTCTAATGGCTTGCAGGTAATTAACATGTGTCCTTTTCTATACCTTCCTAAAGGTTTGACGTCCCTGACATGCCGGTAATCAAACCAGACACTTATTAAGTTGTCTGGAGCAGCATTCAGCAACACCGTGCACCCATGGCATTTCCTTTATTCTCACAGCAGATGTTCCGTGCGATCTGACGCGGCACCACAGGCGAGTAAAGCGCGGCTGGTAACGCGCTGAATACCACGTGTCTGCAAATAGCAGATACAACCCGGACAACGCTTCTCAAGAGGTATTGTGAAAACAACAAATAGGCCGTTTTTATGCACTGATTTTTTTGCTAAATTGATGGGTAACCGTCTTAAATTTAAGAAAAAGCACCCGCCTTTTTATAATTAGATGTTTGAAGTTTGAATCAAGTTCTCTCGCAGAGGGAGCTGTTTGGTGAAGTTTCGTTGAAATTAACGGGAACTAAAGCAGGAGTCCAAATAGGCTCCATAGACCCAACTGCCCCACAGACTCATCAGCTGATTTAGCATTCTCTGGTTATTCCTTATTCTAATGACATAGAGTTTTAAAAACAACTTCTTCTCAATTTTACTGTAACGAAACACCACTTGAATGTTAATGAAGTCGTTCCAGCGACCTCCGAATCCGATTTAAATTCGATACATCTCTTGCCAAGACTCGCTCAGCGGTTGGCACGGACGTAGCACCAAGCTAGCCCTCACTGTTTCTGTTTCAATCAACGTGAGCTGTCCTAAATATCCTGAACACCGGCCTTCTTTAGTAAGGGGGGTGTAGGAGGGGTGGGGGGGGGGGGGGGGGGGGCAACGGGGTAATTAACAGCTGAGGCGATCCAGGACCGTTTAGCCCGTGTCGTCTCCGGTTTAATGAACCGCAGAGAAACGTTTTTTTTTTTTTCCACAATGAATTGTGGGAAACTGCGGGTCCGCTGCGCACTTAACATTCGGGCGGCGATGGAAGGAGGAGGAGGAGGAACGATGAAGAGCATCTGGTTCCTTCCGAGTCCCGCAGTCATTAGAACTGGATCAACAAAGTGAGGATTTCTACAGGGAATAGGTCTCCTTCACATGAAGAGATGCTCTTAAATAGCCTTCTCCTTCTGCATAGCAATGTGCACAAGCGGGAGTATTTTTAAATCTGTCAAGACGCGGCGGAAGAAAAGACAGACAGGCGCTCGGGCTTTTGTCTTGAAGCCACGTTACGGCGCCTCGTCTTCCTCTTCCCAACCACGGTCCTGCGCTCTCCTCCTCGCACTTGCATGAACTGCTTGTTGTACTTTAACATTAGAATAAATCTTGTCTAAGCGGCTGTCGTTCCTCCGGCTGTCAGAGGCTGTTACCCCGCCGTGTTGTGATACCCGTCCTCACGTACGGCCGCCTCGTGAGATTTCAGGGAAAAGTCGTTTAAATGTCATTTTTTTTAAAACACAGCGACGGATCGCGGGCGTGGAAACCTCTACCGCAGCCAATTAAAGATGAACGTGACGCGGGCTGATGGGCGGACGGGAGGTTATCGGGTCGCTCGTGTTTCGTAGCAATTAGCCGGCCGCGGTTCCCGTGAAGGGGGAGCCGCGCGGCACCGGCACATGACATCACTTAGCCGCCGTCGAGGCCTCTGACCTTTTCCGCTGCCGCGAAGACTGTCGGGTTTTCTGATATCACAGAGAGGGCAGACACCCCCCTGACCCCCCACACGGGGCCACATTTCACTGCTCGTTGTTGATGCCTTTTCTTGTTCACAACAAAGCGCCTTTTATTGGCTTGAAAAATAAGAAAATGCCTCCTGTGACCTTTTCAATGTTCCACCTTTGCCGTTGAAGTTGGACCTGTGGTTCCAGTTATTCGCCTCCCTGATCGTCCGGGATCATGATCAAATATTCAGCGCACAACACCAGCTGAAACGGTGGTTGATTCGTATCAATAGTCTTTCCCTATAAGGCGACTTGGTTTCAGCGGAACCCGGTGATCGGGGATTAACATGCGAGCGCGCTCGGTTTCGCCGTGTTCCTGTTCGTTTCCGCCGCACTCGATTAACCTTTTGCTCGGGTTTCAAAATGTGATGCTAACATCGCTAATGCAGACGCGGGCGACGCCGACTGAAATTTGTACAATTTGTACAGAGCGGCGAGGGCGCCGTGGCGTGAACCCTCTGTTCCTGTTCTGAAGGAACCGATGAGTGATCACATATTTACATTTCTGTAACCTTATCACATCCGCGGCGAGGAGCCTGTTTCAGCAGGAAGGACTAATTGAAGGCGTCCGAGATGGAGGTAAAAAATGTTGAAAGATGTTGAAAGATTTAAAACCATTTGATAATGAACAGCAAATGCACGATGAGTAAGGGAATATTAAAATAAAGTGTTCTCATTGAGCGCGGGGACACGTTGGACACATAGTGCTTTATGTCCTCAGCCTCCCCGGCCAGTATTGTTGAAAGTGATGCACGCGTTTGTCGAAATATTTTATTCCCCATCGTCTTTGCATCAGCTCCTGCTAAGCCGTCAGTCTCTTGAAGGCTTTGTCATAAAACCTGACGTCCCCAGTGCAAAATCAGACTTTATGTACTGAAGTAGCTGCAACTAAACAAAGGATGCGACATTAATCTCCAGCCTGTAGCACTGAGAGCATCAGATACTGAATTATTGACAGTCTTTTGTCACTTTTGTGAGGCACTCGTCTGCAGTTTAACAGGTAAATCTGTCAACGATATTATGGCTTAGATTTCCTCAGGTGGAAGCAATAAACAAACCAGGAAAAACAAACACTTGAACCTGAATGATCAGACGCCGTGCGACGCCGTGCGCTCGCCAGGACGGCCCTCCGGAGGAAAAGACAACAACAGCATCATCAAATATGTATTTGTTTGTCTTCTCTTCTGAAAACGGCGTATTTGATCGAGGTAACAGAATCGCAATTTAGACACAAAGACGATTCGAGCGAAAAACAATGGGGGCCGCCGAGAGGACGTGACCGCAGTGAACAACAGGCTAAACTTTGCAATGAGTTCCCAGCAGTGTGACGGGGTTTGTCTACAGCAGTGACACTTGTGAATCCTTTTCATGTTTCCTCCTGACATCCGATGTTCATCAAGTCTGCTACTTAAAACCCTCTTCCAGTCCTTGAGCTGCTCTCCGTTGGACGCGCGCCTTTTGTCTCCCGCTTCCCGCTAATTGCCGTAAGAGAATTATCCAGCGCAGCGACGACAGCGACGTGATGTGTTTTGGATTGATTTTTTTTTTTTCACTTACTGTGATGGAAAAGATGGCGGATTTCACATCGAGGTGCCTTTGTGCCTCTCTGCAGTTTGCAGCGGGAGACCGGCGAGGTCAAAGGTCAGCGACATCAATATGGATTTATCTTCTATCAGTTATTGCTACAGTCTTCTTTATGAGATGTGAGCGTCTGTGTTGCAGCCAAATACACAATGACACACCACCTAAAGCTTTAAATTAATTTAAAAAAAAAACTCCTTTTCATTTATGGACATCAACTTTGAAGATCTTTTCTGCATTTCCTAATGTCCAATGGAAGAGCGGACCTGTGTTGAAGTTTACTTTGAAATCTTTCCTGGAGCGTTTGGCCGCATTCGCTCCTTTTGTCCGTCGTCTACACGTCAAAGACACTTACCAACCCGTATCAATCCATCTGGGAAAGGAGACGCAAAATGAAATGTGCCGGATAATGACAGCCATGACAGGCCCGATAAAAAGGCACACACACACACACACACACACACACACACACACAGGATGATGTGCAGTTATTAAGATATATATATATATATATATATATATATATATATATATATATATATATATATATATATATATATGAAGACATCCTGTGTGTTGAAACCTGTTCTAACCTCATATCTAGTTGGACCTGGGTGAGGGATAAATTTGCTCCTGAAGTGGGTGGTTACCATGGTGACGCTAAGAACACTAAGGACAATACCAAGGCCATCTGTTTATTGGAGTAAAAAAAAAAAAAACAGAAAAAGAGGTGAATAGAAAGCGACAAAACCCGAAACTCATTTGAGCAGAAATTGTCGGCAGATGTGAGGTTCAAACATGGGACAGAAAAAAGTATTTGTTCAAATATAATGAATATTTAAGTTTGAATAATTCTAATGAATTATTCATTAGCTGTATATTCATTATACAGTACGATTATTCCTTATGCTTTAAGTAAATTAATAAATATAAAGAAGAAAACATTGAGTCCACCTATTTACACGATAATGAAACAAGTATTCTACCTCAGTGTACGACCACGAGACTCTTACTACTTATACTGCAAAAATATGAAACGCAAATTGAGCTGAAGCTCAGTGAAATGAGGGAACGTTTCAGCTGCTTCGTGAGGTCGTGACCCACTGCACATTCAACACGGATCAATGCAACGGAACACAATATAGCAGCCTGAACGAGGGGGTTTCTGTCAGTGAGAAATGCAGGTCAATATGATGCATTATGTTGTTATTAGTATTTAGGACCACAAACAAAATATTGATTGATTAGAGTGAAGCTTTAGAACATTACTGAACGCGTAGCCTCAAGCTAATTTGCAGTGCCTCTTTATTGCCCTTAATTGCTCTGTGCGGCCTAAATGCTAACACCATAAATGTTTCAGCCACCGCTAATGAGCGACAGCGTGGACGTGGCGTTTTATGGGTTGTTGAATCGTGCACCTTCATGAGTTCATTTACTAATGTGCTCTGAAGGGTAATGTACATGAAGCGGTTGGTGGGGATTTACATTTCCTCAGGGCATCATTTTTCATTTCAATGGCGAAGAGGGAGAAAAGCGCTTATTTTCTCAAGTTGAATTTTTGTATCTTCCTTTTAAAAGAAATGAGCGTGTCACGGAGCCATGAAATGATTGACAACATATATATTTTTTTCTTCTTTCAGTCCACCACTAAACGTGTTTGGGAGTGGCGATTTAAGGGCTCTGAATATCAACCAGTACAAAAATGTAAAATCTAGAAATTGTAGAGCAGCGCTGAGCGGCGCGCTAATCCTTTAAAACCCAACAAATTCAGGGAATTTGGGGAAACTAATGGCGCGCTCGACCGCTCCGATGACGTCTAAATTGTTGTTTCTCGCCACCTGCGTGGAAGTACTGATTTTTTTTTTTCCATGTTGGGCAGGATTGTTTCATGCAGGAATGGGGCAGACTTTAATCGTTATTAAAAAGGAACGACGGCTAAAAAGCGACCGGCTAATTGAACGCGCCCCAAAGCAAATGAGGCGTGACTAAATGCATCTTTGGAAATATGAAGACGGGTTCGGTTCTGGGAAACAAAAAGCCTTCTCCGCCGATGACACTGAACCAGGCGGCAGCCACGGCTTCCTGCCAGATATGCATAATCAGCAATCTGCGGAAAACCAAACAGCCATGTGATTCCTTAATGTGCTGCGACAATGATGGAACCCTAAATGGTTTTCTCCGCTGCGCAAATGAGCTCGAGCACTGGCGGCGAGAGATGAAAGTGGTATTGCTAATTTACAGCGCCGTGTCTCGAATGCACTTTTCCCTTCAGATATCAGAAATACTGCTCTCGTTTGTTCCAGAAATGTTACTTCTTCTTCGTGACAATGAAAGACGGTAAAAATAGACGGCGATCAAAGGCTCGCCTGGGACCCGCCAGGGGAAAAACAACCCACCGGCAGCCCGGAGGAACCGCGTCCTCTGCTCGCAGTCCGTCTAAGAGCAGGAGTGGAGGCGCTCGCCTCCTCTGAGAGCCAGGTGCTGAAAATCACCTGAGGTCACGACCCCCCCCCCCGTTCCCCCCCTCCCCCCACGCGGGCTCCCGTGGCCTCTGCGGGCGCCATCGATGCTTAAAAGCTTCATGAGCAGGGAAGAGACTGAGGGGGTTTGTCATATGAAACTAAAAGCTACAAGAGGAAAAAAAGAAACTGTTATAGGAGCTGGTGAATACAAACTGGAAAGAGAAGAGAGTGATTGTTTTTCGTTCACTTTCTCAACCTAAACCCTTAAAGCCGCGTCGGTTCATGTGTGTTGGAAGCTTCCTCAACATTCTCTGATATCATCTTTTCATCCCGACGGCCATCGCTAAACGCTGCGAGAGGAGATCTGGTATCTGGAGGGGCTTCATGCGGTCCTGCTGCAGCCGACTCCCCGTCTTTCTCCCCACATAAAAAAAAAAAAACCCTTTTGGACCTGATGCTGCTACCTGCTTTTATTTGAAGAGTTGGCAAGACTGCGCTGGTTTTTCCAGTTAGATACTTGGAATACTGCTTACTCTCGCTGGTTTCCCCCAATATTGCCAACCCCAGCTTTTAAGCAGGTGACCCATTTTGGACAGTTTGTGTAACGCTGATCCAACAAATACGTTAAAAACCCCTCAAAGGACACAAGTAGGAGCGGAAAACAAAACGCGTCTCAATGATACAAAGTGTCCTCCGACGCCGCTTCATACGCAGCAGGTTTAATTACTGTATATGAAGAAAGAGTCTACAGGATGAAGCCGGGCTCTGGCACCGGGGGGCCCGGACGCACACTCGACTAGTACGCGGTGATGTGTGTGTGTGTGTGTGTTTGTGTGTGTGCGCTTCATTCAGGAAATCCCTTTTAGCGTGAACTCCAGGAGGTTGCGGTGTAAATTACAGCAACCGCGGAGTCGGCGGGGCGAGGACGCCATTACCAGGAAATGTTGCGAGTCGTTCCGGAGTGCGAGGGCAAGACAGACGGCGTAGACAGTAAAGTGCTTCGCATTTTGGAGAAAGCAGCAGAGACGGAAAGGTGGACTTTGTGTCCCCTCACGTGAAAGTGTCAAGGAAACACTTTTGATCCCTTTGCTTTGGTCCGCCGCGGCGCTTCAGTGACGGCGGCGTCGAGCTTTTGAAAAGTCTTTAAGGGTGAATCGACCCTCCTCGGAGCTCTTGACTTAAGAGGGCTGATTAATCCAAAATTTCAAAAAAGAAAAAGCATATTTCTTTGCCAGCGTTCTTTTAAAAAAAAGAAGCACGGACGTTCAATAGCACGCTGTCAGAACGCCGCCGGGGGCCGGGGGGGGCGGGGGGGTGGCATTTTGCATCTCAAAGCAAATGTCTCTCTGCCGGGTGGGACGGGACGCCGGCCCTCGCTGCGTTTTTATGCACGTTTCAAATTGTGAGCGTGAGTGCAGGAGTCTGAGGAGGGAGATACGGACGGTCGGGACTCATTTCATCGCAGCTCGCCAGGCCGATGACAACACCCCCCACCCCTCCCCTCCCTAAGCCGAACCGCATCGCGGCAGCTTCCAGATGCTTTTGATGGCACTCGTCATTTGGGGAAAAACGTGTCCAGTGGGAGTAACGTACACAGAGAGGTGGACGAAAATGGACAAGCGGCGAATAGAACTGAGCGAGCAAACAATCTTAGCCCTGAAAGCAAACGGCCCCATCAAATGGATGTCCTTAAAACGCCCAAACAGGATGTAGCACAGTGGTTTTACTTGAGTACGGGGGCCTATAACCGCTGACGGCTTTTATTTATTTAGTGCGCCGTTTTAGTTGTTTCAAGACATTTTTACAGGAGGACTCTGGATGGCTGAAAATGTACCTTGAATGGGCCGAGGACTTAAAGGGAAACAGGCGCGCTGCCTCGTGCCTTTTGTAAGCAATAAGCCCGGGGCAAAGGTCGCTAAAAGCTGCGGTCTCGCTCAGTGCGCCGGTGTGCTTAATGGCATGGAAAAGTCTTCGGGTCAGTGCTGGTCTTTCTTTATGTTTGTGTTGGTAATGACGGAGAATCTGTGCCCACATGCGACGTAATTATTGAGGTCACAGGATTTAAGTGCTTTTTTTTTTTACGTCTGAGGATACGGTTAAATGAAATTAAATTACGGGAATAATGTATGATACATGCATTTTCATTGGTTCTAAAATTCTTGCACCAATGAAATATTGCCACTAAACATGTTTTGAATTTCCTTTAAACATAATATTCAAATTTGATGAAGCATAAATTTATTATTGCATATTCCAAAAATGTAAATGATCAAGTTTTTTTGGAATAGTTTTCTATCCATCTATTGATTTAAAAAAAAAAATCAATTAGGGTTAAGTGTCATCCAACTAAATTAATAAATTAAATCCGTGGCTGCTTTGAGTGACAGCTAACGGCCGTTAAATAGCTAGCTTGAGAAGCTAATGAGCAAATAACAACGACGCCATTGTGTACACGGTTCGTAGTTCAGACACCGTAGTTCCACACTTTCCATTACGCCGGTTCCTTCAGTGGCAGTAAAAGTAAAATAGATTGAGATAAACGGGTATTTAATTATTGTGGTTGCATAGAGGAAGCAGGGTCCAAACTCCAGAGTTAGCTTCGCCGTGCTATTTGATCTGTGACTGTAGGGCGAGGAGGAGGAGGAGTCCATTTTTCTCCTTGATCGATGTTACTTGTCCTCTTTTTTTTTTTTTCTTTCTTTCTGCAGTGTTTTGTGCTCTCTGTTCTTGACCGCTCGCAGTGAGTCTCACTCGAGAAGGTGTCAGCAGAAGGTTACGCCGAGCTCTTTAACATCCCCTCTGTTCCTCAGACCCTCTTTGTCTCTCATCGAGTGCCCGAGCAGACACGAAGAAGCACTCTGAAAGCTCATCGCCGGCCACCGGGTACCGCCGAGCACCCCGAGCCCCCCCGAGCACGCTGCACGACCCAAAGAAATACAATATACGTACATTTAAAACACACGTTTCCTCCAAAACAGTTCTTTCACTGCAGTAAACAACATCCGGAAAAAAACAAAAAAAAACAGACTAAACTCTGATTCTCAGAAGACCGAAACTAAATATGTCCCAGGAGAGGAGCAAAGAAGAAGAGTGCTTATTTGATTTACCGCAGAGACTTGCCAAGGAGCAAACTTGAAAGACACAAGTTTACTAGAGTGAAGCGAGGCTTCCCCCGGCGCGCAGTAAATTATCGTTTTCACTTTGAAAGTTGGAAGCAGAGCCGGAGCTACGAAAACAGCCCTCGGGAGGAGAGGAGATGGACATCTGTGAGGAGTAATGGTTTTCTCTCACAAAGAAGCGCTGTTCGTGTTCTTCAGCGCGGCGCCACCATCACAGCTCTGCTGGTTGACCTTTTTACCGCGGGACTGACTCGCTGTTACTTTTCAAATCGATGCGACGCTGCAGCCGAATCGTCTTGTCAACGTTTTTAACTGTATTGTACGGAGGACGGCTGCTTTACGGGCTGCATGTTAGCCAGCTTACGAGCCCCATCAGTGCGTCCAGCAGGTCCGTCATCCAGAAACTCCCTAAGTAAGGGGTCTGCAGCTAAAGTGTCCAATTTTCCTGGAGGGTATTTAAACTGCCTGGTTTCTAAATACAGGAGACAGGGAGGGACGTCGGAGGACGATCTGATCATGAATGCGCTCCGCAAACGTCTCGTCGTAAAAGTAAGTTCCGTATCTTTCCTTCCGTAGCCGACGAAGAGGCGGAAAAAGCGACAAATTAAGATCCTTCTCTCTGCTCGTGACATGTGACAGGGGGGACGTGGCAAACGTTGCACACTTCCCACGGACTGTGGTTCCCAAAAGCCTCGCCAAAAGAAAGAGGTATTTAAAAGAAGGGAAACCAGCCGAGCAAATCTTCGTCCCTTGAGACATCAGTGGACATTGTGGACGGATGAGGGAGAGAAGACTGTTTTAAAGACTAATTCCAACGGAATCAATTTCAGCCGCCAATCTAGTCGCCTCGTTCTTAAATCGATTTACATATTTCAGAGGGATTTAAAATCAGAACAACAGTAAGCTTAAACCTCCTTGATGCTCATTTTTCACCTGCAGACCAAACGTTTACCAGGAACGCATCAATGTGTCTTCATTCATGAAGGACATTAATGTTCATATGGTCTTTTTCACTGGCAGGATAAAAATAAGTAAAGTGATTTTTGGTTTTAGGTAAATTATGTTTAGTTGGTCATTAGGATCTTCTTTTTATCCGATTTTTTTCATGAAAAAGGGAAATATAATTGTTAAAAATTCAATCTGTGGTTCCCAAGCCTTTTTAATTTGTTAATAATAAAGCTGTTTTGTGGAACTGCAATTTGCATTTTTCCAATACGTGCACTTATGGAAGACAAAATAAAGTACTTTACAAAACCACTTAGTTTGGCTTATGTAACTCGACTGGTGACTGGCTGGTGTGTCTGGGCTTTTCTTCCACATCTGATCTGTTCCAGCATTTCTAATGATTCACACTGTGTCTCTTCTATGCCTTACCGCTCACTTGATCTAATGAGCAAAATGTGCAAATATTCGTTCTAATGATGCAGGACAAATATTCACTAAATGTAAATACGCTTCCACAAAAACTCCCTGCACGGGTTGTAGAATAATCCAGCAGACACAGACGTTGAACAGAGAACTCCGTTATGAAAGTAGCCCATCTTCTGCGTGGTGGCCCCTTGGCGGCGTCCATCCCGCTCGAAAGGAGCCTTCTCGTGCACCGCCATGAGGAACCACATCCAACCACGAGGAACCACATCCAGCCACGAGGAACCACATCCAACCACGAGGAACCACATCCAACCACAAGGAACCAGTTCCAGCCACGAGGAACCACATCCAGCCACGAGGAACCACATCCAGCCACGAGGAACCACATCCAGCCACGAGGAACCACATCCAGCCACGAGGAACCACATCCAACCACGAGGAACCACATCCAACCACGAGGAACCACATCCAGCCACGAGGAACCACATCCAGCCACGAGGAACCACTTCCAGCCATGAGGAACCACATCCAACCACGAGGAACCACATCCAGCCACGAGGAACCACATCCAACCACGAGGAACCACATCCAGCCACGAGGAACCACATCCAACCACGAGACACAGGATTTCTGCTCCAACTGATCTAAATGATCTCCGCTTTCCTTTTTTCACCACACAGCAGATGCCCAAAACTATTATCTGAATTAGGCTAAATGCCCATGTTTGGCCCCTTTCCCTGCGCATTGTACGCGCGTGAAACGTATCTGGCGGGTAAATCACGATCCATTTGAGGGCAAAATGCATACGAGGGCCGTCTGACAGGGATGAAAAAGAAACATGGTAATTGAACACATAATAATGGAAAGTAATACACACAAGCCACAATGGTTGTTGTACAGATATGACCGTCTTGCCGGACAACGTTCACATTTTATTTTCTTTTTCATTAGTCACCTCTACGTGCTGTATTTCATTTTACCCAAAGAAATCGTCTTGATGTCACGACTGCACGTTGTGTGAGGCTGAAACGCGTCACCGAATACCAACTTGTTTGTCTTCCACAACGAAAGGAGAACAAAAGACACAAAGCTAGTGGTCTCCGATACTGGATATTACACTCTATGCCCACAGAATAGCTAATGAACCTCACCGGGCTCCACGCTGACGCTTATCAGCCAGATTTCTCTCCCCCGGCCTTTGTGTGTAATTATTGATTGTCCCGAGGAAGGCGGGTGTACAGAGCCCAGCAAACAGCAGGTAATTAGTACTTTTTACACCTTTTGGAAGGGTAATGTCCTGTGTTTGTATGCATGGGAGCAGAATGTGAGCTTCTCCTCACACAGTGAGATAACTGGGAGTAGACTCATGAGCTGCTACCTGAAGCTGCATTTTATCTTCCCTCTTTAACACGATAACACTTAGAAATCACGATTGGAAAATACTTGCGTTTTCAATTAAGGCCATTAAGGTAAATAATCTGCCAAGAATCACAGTTTTCCACGATAACGGCAGCCGGAGCGGTGAAGAAAAATCCCCTTTTGTGAGCCTCGTTATGTCTGAATGCCCGAAAGCAAAATCCTGTAACGCGATATTCCAATATGTCAACATTATTCTCATTACTGTGATTTATTTGAAGCCGGAGAAGAAAATATAAAGTGTGAATCCTTTTTGTCTCCCAGAGGATAAACGGCACCAAGTGAGTATAATCTAGAAAAGGTAGGCTTTCATATTCATGTGGCGTCCCAGCTGGAGGACCCAGGGGTGGTGAGAGCGTCGCGGGAAAGGCCTCGGGCACCCGCGTGCGTGTGCGCGTGCGCGCGTGCGGGGGCGCATGGAAAGGGTATAAAAAAAAAAAAAGAAAACTCTTGTGCTTCACGTCGCCTCAGATTCATAACTAAGGCCGACGTGGATGTGCAGACGGGGCGGATAACCATCCATCTTGTTGCGCTCCTCGTATCTTATCCTCGCAGACTTCACGCTGTGCTCCTGGTTTACATTTTCCACGTGCAGAAGGATCGAGCCGCGTTGTTGGGAGAATTGTCCACCTGGCGTGCCCTTTTTTTCTTGGAGGCAGCCGAATAGCGTCTGTTTTTCATGTCTATTAGACTTAATTGGGCAGCTCGGCGCTGATTACCAAACACATTGCATTGCACATTGACGAGGAAGTATTACTCGCGTTTCCGTCATCGGAAGCCGCCTCTTATGAACTGGAAACGGGTTTTCTGTTTTCAACACATCTCCGGCGCGGAGTGAAATGATTTGTGCGGCTCGGCGAAGCGGCGCCTGTGACCCCGCGTTGGGGCTTCAGGCATACAACGGACTGGCTTTAGAAACGCAGCGCACCATTACGGGACATTTGTTGTGGATCAGTCACTCCAAAAATGTCAACGCGGTTACAGGCTGCCACTTTTCTTCTCCTCGCAGTCGCGGGAGCGAGGCGACTCAGGGTCGCTATTAGAAAGCCCCTGCAGCGCTACATGTGCATGCATCATTCATGGGCTGGCAACAACACACACACACACACACACAATATGACTCCAGGAAAACAGGAACATCACAATAGTTTGTGAAAGGATGACCGTGTGTTTGGGACTTCAGACTCTATTACTTTCCTGACAAATGGTGTTATCCTGACATCATTGTGAAGACGCACACAGGCCGAACCTCTGATGGTTGTAATTCTTTCAACTTTTACAGGACTCTCTAAATGCCGTGTGATAAGCACAGGTGGGCTGTTTTTTGTAGATGTTAACTAATGTTTAGGAATGCAAAGCAATGATAAGAAAGGGGACAGAATTAAAACGTGTGTAAATTAAGAGACTGCGCTTGTTAATTGTGAAGAAACAGACTGAACAAGAAGAACTACTGAGAAGATATTCCAATGCTTGAATGTGTACTTTCAGATTAAAAACAATTTCCTGAATGTGGTCCAACTTGGCAGAGACACAAAGTCCAAAAAATCCTGAATAAAACCCCAGTTTTTACTGCCAGTGTTTACTTTAACAGCTGCATCCACGAGGTGCTTCATGTGTGTTTGTTCAGTGCCAACACGTTCAGGAGGAGACTCGGATGGGTTTAGTTTCATGGACTTGCTGTTGGGCGGGTTCATGACTGACACCACCTGCAACGCCATATGCTGCACCCGTCCGCCCGCTAGAATAAATCAAGTGCAATGATCTCCATATAAAAATTCAGCATGAGCGCACAACCTTCGCTTGCACAACTTTGCCGTGTAAAAATGTCAATGGCGAGATAAGTCCGAGTCACCGCTTCGTGGTACGCACACGACCGGCCCCGTTGGACATTTCGTTGTCCTCTTTTCAACTCAACGTTGCCTCTGTGGAGTCGGTTCTTCGGACAAACCGACCAAGCCGAGGCCTCATTTTGTGAACTGCGACCTTCCAAAACCGGTTTCCCTTGCAGTCGGCTGACAGCGCTGTGGTGTAAAAAGCCTCGGAGCGAACCGTTAAATCTTTCAGCGATATTTGCAAATCCTCAGAGCGGAAACACACGAACCCACTCTGCTCGGTGTACCTGATGCATTATTTAATTACCTCCTAATGACACTAAACGCTCAGAAAATTGAATAAACCTCAAGGAGGCAACTAATTAAAAAAAAAAACCTTTCCATTTATGCACACGTGTGGAGCCGGTGCAAAATCACCCCCCCGGCCCGCTCCCTGATGGACGGACGCCCTCCTCTTGGCTCGGCTGTCACTCCCCGGCACCTGGGCGACCTGATTGATTACAGCCGCTGCCAGTCTTCTGAAGAACTGCCGATACCCGACGTCAGGCCGAAATAAAGGCATCCGGCAGGTATCCATCGCCAGGCAAAGGGCTCTCTTGCGACCGCTGGACGCCTGAAATTGAATACGCCGCAGGCGGCTCCTGCAGTTTGGGCCTCATTTTAAAAAGGAAGATTAAAGCGCTCAACAGGCTGGATGCCGCTTTCGGCGAGGTTTGAAGAAAGCACGATAAGCTGGACAGCGGATGATGAGGAGGCATCCAGAGTACGTAACAAAGAAAAAGAAAAGCATCCATTTGGCCCGTAAAAGGTGTGATGATTACGCCAGATTCTCCCCTCTTCTAATCCACTGGAGCTGTTTCCTCCGACGGGATACAGAGTCCAATACGTCACTAATGGAACCCAGGAAGGTATTCCTGTTTCCTTAAGACACTTTATGAGTGTTAAATGAAAGCTAAAAAAGAACAAATGTGAGGATTAATGATCACATCAAGGTGAGACAGTAACAGCTGGATAGTCACACGTGTGCGTTAGTTTTGGCGTTAGTTTAAACACTTACCTGCGCGTGAGCGGCGCTGAAATCACCGCGGGGCAGAACCGCTCTTAAAACACATTCTATTTTAAAAAGGCAGAAGCAAACAGAACGATGGAAAATGAGGTTCGTAATGCACGAATCATATTTTAAAGTGGCATTACACTGCTGGTAACATTGTAAATAGCGAATCTGCTAAATGGCCATTTGCACTTAGTTCTCGTGACGTTTTTGAGGCAAAAAGCCTTTTCTTTGATTTCTGCACTATACTGTAATTAGAAAAGGTTCACAAATGAGGGCTTTGATGAAGACACATACTTACTGTATGTATTTCAGAAAGCGTGTCTCATTGATACGTGTAAGTAATCAACATTTTACGTTGCGTTTCATGATATCTGCTAAATGTTCACCTCAATCGCTGAAAGGAGGCCAAGGTTTTTTTTTGGGGGGGGGAGAGGGCGGAGAGCAGCTCTCTGGTCAGTTCCTCCAGAGCAGTAACTTATCAGCCAGCCATCGACCCCGAGCCCTGCGGCTCTCATTAGTGCGGCGGGGGTGGGGGGTCCCCCCTGGAGTCTGCAACTGGTGGGCGGCCAGGTTCAGTGTGCATCTCTGCGAGCTCTCTGGTGGGCTCCCGGGCCAGATTCTGCCTCACCAAAAAAAAAAAAAAAAATTCCACCTTTCTCTCGCTCAGTAAACTGTGTCCTTGTTACCGTGGATATCGGGGAGAGAGCTGAGTGATGTCAGCTCGTTACATGCGTGCACGCCTTTAAGAATGGACTGTTTTGTCAGGTTGGGAAAAAGGTCTCCAGTAGGTTCAGGCGGTTTTAGAACAAAAAAAATCCACATGGACTTTTTTTAAAGATATCTATGAATTGTTACGGACGCAGGACGAATCCACCGAACCCTTTTTAAAGTACTCGGGGCCGGAATCAACGACAGCAGCAGCTTTCCTCAGGATGAAATCCTGTAGACTCCTTGAGAGGCCTCTAATGTCACACTGTTTTGTTGAATTTAAATGAATTTTAAATCCTGTTTGGGTTTTTAGAATTGCATCACAGCGTTACAAAGTAATAGTTCATGTCAACAGCTGTCCAATAGCAAGCAAACAAATGACATCATTGGTTATACACCAGATGACTATCTTCAGCATTAAAACACAGTTATTGCCATACAATTTTTAAGAATAAAAGAAGGCACATACATCGAGTGAGCCCTTCACATTTCAGCTGATAGTTTTTTTTCCTTCCGGGAAGGTTTATTTTCAGACCCTCGCATCCCTCTTGCCAGTGGCACCTGAGTTTTAAACGCCGACACCGCCGTCAGCACACGACGCGACAGGAAGCTTCTCCCCGCAGCTTCCTCAAATAACTCTGATGTTAATACGATTACTGCGTGTGACCGAAAATACGTAAAGACATTTGCAGAGAAAGAAGATCGCAGTGTGTGTGGGACGTGTGGCTAATTTCATTCTTCGGTACGGGGCGGGTGTGAGCGCTGAGGAATCGCCTTCACCCACATGCTGCATTGTCCAGATTAAGCTGGTTGGAAAGAAGAGCCCGTGGTATTTAATCAGCTTCCCCAGACCATTACCCCAGTATGGGGGGGTGCAAACACCCATTATTGTCCTTTCTCTAATTCTATGCAATCTCTTATTAAACCAGCATGACAAGAGCAGACGTGTGGGCAGTTGTGTGTGCACGTGTGTGTGTGTGTGTGCACCAGTGGAGTGTACTTGTGCAAAGCTTCGAGCACTGACGGCGTCCGCAGAGAGAAGGTAAATAAAGGAATGTCTCAACCTCTAACAAGGATTTTAATTGGCTATTCAAAGATATAATTACACAGACTTTGAGTAACAATTACGCCAAATATATGACCTTCGGTGGCGCTAACAGTGACGGCAGCTCTATAGCCGTGGTGTCCTTAGAAATCAATTATTCATTAATTAAATTATACTCCAGTTAAAATGATAAGAGAGAGAGCGAGGGGGAAGATGGAGGGAACCGGATCGCTCACCTCTTGGATTTCAAGTTGCTACACGACCAAACCGTCCTCCCTGCTACACCGGTGGACCCACAGAAGAGCGAGAGAGGTGTCCCCTCGGAGACGTTGATCAATAACTATAAAAGTATAACTGCTGAAATATAAATAAGTCGAGTTGTAAGTGACAAAATGAATGAAACTTCTATCACGATGTGACCGAGCTGATGCGTGTTTGTTTTTAAACCTTCTCTAATGAATCTGAAAGCAGATGTTAATCTAGGCATGACATGATTGGATTTACATCAATTAGAATGGTGATGATGATTAGCTGGAAGTTAATCATATTTTTAACCCAAATCCTTCAGCTCCTCTTTCGCTGCGTTCAAAACAAACACACACACACACGTCTCCGGATGCCGTCGAGAGGATCAGCCGGTGGAAAAGGGACCCGAGGAGGGTGGTGGGTGTGGGGGGGCGCGGCCCGCGGACTCAGCACCTTCCTCCTGCATTGGGGTCGATGCTGTTGTGCCTTTTTGACATCAGGGCAGATGTTGCAGGGGTTACGGTGGACGCTCGATGGAAAAGATGGCGACGGATACAGGAGACACAAACCTGGTTAAGCAAATCCAACCGACGCTAAACTACTTTCACTGGGGACCATTTTCGCCGCTTGTCAGAAGCCTTTGACGTGCAACAGAAAACGTCACGTTCTGCCAATTCAGGGAAATTCAATCGGTTATCTCGTTTGGCTTCGTGTAGTTTGAGAGGAGAGCGCCGCGGGCACGAGTCCTGAGGAAAGGAGTCCGCTCGAGTGTGTGTGTGTGTGTGTGTTTGTGTGTGTGTTTCCAGTTCCCTCCTCTCAGAGGCAGCGGGTTGTTGGTCACACGCCTGAAAAAGGATCAGCGGTGAACACAAGCTCAGGAGATTTTATTTCGTTTTTTGACGACACAATATCCCGCTCGTGAATTTTGAAGCTTTTAAAAAAAACACGGCGGTTTCTAACAAATTGCTAAATGGGAAGAAACGCCAACACTTACTACGAATGCGTGCTGTTGAATTTGCTTAAAACACGGGTTCAGGGGTCATTTAGTAATGAAGTATAATCTCTACATATGGTAAAATCGGCTTTTTGTTGCGGTAACCATAGCGATACCAACTCCCGGTTTGGCCTGCAAACACGCGACAGCCCGGCGACACTTCATAAATGGTGTGGTTATCTCGCCCGTGAGGTCTGAGCCGCTGCAGCTGCGTTTGCAGATGAACACTCGCCGCAGACTTCTGTGTTGAGACACGACGTGTCTTTGTTCCCCCCACGAGACGAGAGGATCTTAAAGGCGCGTCACGCTTTCGTCTCACAGCGGCCGACTTCGCGGGCCGCTCTCCACCAACGCCACCGCAATCTGATGGTGTGGATTCATCCCCAAGTCCGAGGCAACCGAAGATATCATTACGGCGGAGGCAGAACAAAAGGACATGGTGCCCAAGAGCATTTCTTCCCTCCACGAAAAAGTATATATATATTTTTTTTATACATCCATTATCTTTCTGATTCAAAGCCCTCAGAGGGGAAGAGGAATAAGATTTACTTTGTGCAGTGCGATGTAGGCCGTCAGACTCAAAGCAAGGGTCAAGTCCCTCAGGACAGACTACATTCGGCTCTTATGTAAAATATTAATCCCATTTTTGATGACTTACTTCTCTGGGAGTTCTTTTTTTTAAAATTCTAAATAAAGCAAAATATTCCCTTATTTATTTGTCGAGCTGGTTTGTGATGGTTGCTGGGTGTAATTATAAAAACGCTTGATTAAACCATACAAAAAAAACATTGTTTAGTAATACTTCATTTTGCTGTTGTACTGATTTTAAGCTAAACACGTTCCGCATTTTAAGTGCAGCCATATTTAGCCGCCATCAGAGAGCGGGCAAATTACACGACGGTTCTTCAGCTGAGCGGCGAGACTCATTACTTTCCCTGATTCAAGGGTAGTTCTTCGGGCTAATCTGTTGTCTGGTGTCGAGAGCTGCTTTTTGATCGGCTCCACGGCGACGCAAAAGAGTCTGTTCACTGTTGAGACATTGTGTTTCACGCGCTGATCGTTTCAAAAAAGGCAGCGCTTTGCTCCAGTGGAGTTCCAACGCTGCCGAGTCAAAGCAATCGCAGTGATCTACGCTTTCATGAACTAGATAAAAAAAAACACACACACACACACTTTGTTACCAGTGTTGTTATTGTGTTCGTGAAGATAAAACGGTCGTCACAGATGTGATTGCAGTCTAACTTTAACAGGAGAGGGGGGGAGGGAGGGTCCACTTGACAGGCGGCGGGGGGGGGGTCCGCAGAGGGCGTCGCCCCGGACAGGCGTCACTTCAGCCTCCAGCCGACGAGGACAACGGAGAAGGTGGATATTAACATATTGTCTCATTTCCATTCTAGCGGTTTGCACCAGAACGTGGCCCAAGCGCCAAGGTCACCGCTACATTAACTGGGATCCTGCACAGAGTCTGATTCTCAGAGCACAATATGAGACATATGGCACATTCACACCGAGAAGGCAGCATCAACAATGTTGTTGTTTTCTGTGTGCAGGCTCCTTGTGATCCCAAATCCAAGTTTTTTTTATTTTTTATTATGTAACAGGCCCCATTTACCTGAGCTTTTGCACTGCAAATAAAAAGGAATCCAAATCAACCAGTCAGGTTGTTTGGAACGTTCATGGGGGAAAAAAAGAAGACAAAGTGACACTTTGCTGGAGGTGGGATCACGTGCTGCTGTACGCGTAGTCAGCCGAGGGACTGTGACACATTAAAAGAACAGAAAGCAATAACTGTACTAGACACACGGAGTTTTGGGCTTCGCTCCACGGCGCCAGGGGCCGATCCGTCCCCTTCACAGCCGCGCTCGACAGCCGGGGGATCGCAGGTAACATACGCGCGGGCCGGATGCTAACCGAGGCACGCTGATTACATCATATTCTGAGGGGAGTTGGGAACCACTGAATATCAAACGCTCCGTGATTTCCACATTACTGGGCATCCGACTAGCTTATTTAATTAATTAGTCACATGGTGTATAAATAGGGCTTGGAACACACAGGGGCGACGCTCAAAAAAGGTTGATTCGGCGTTTAAACAGACCGGACGTGTGATCACAACTTATCGTGACATGTCGGTAAATGAGACCAAAACAGATGATTTTCAGCATTTTCTGTCAAGCTTTAATTGAGAATGGTGCGATGAGCTAAAATAAACAGAACGAGAATGTTTTACTATCCCTGTTGGTCTCCTTCTTATCGATAAACCCTCTTAACACCAGAGCTTTCAGTAGCACGTTGCTACACGCGTCCCTGAAGTTTACCTCGAATGTTCCTGAAAGGCCTCCTTTGGTTTCTGTAATTGAACGAAGGTTGGAAGGTTTCATTTAGATGACGCTGAAATTAAAAAGGTGTAGCAGGTGACAGGATATCTAATAAATGTAATTCAAAAGATAACGTGCGCACGTGCGTGAGAAAACAAGTGCAAGGAATGTGATCCCTATTTACCGCGTGCAATTACCCCTTTCCAAGCTCATCGCATTTGTTCCAAACATTCTGTGAAATCTCACCTGCGTCGAAACCGCCTCCAACCGCCCCGCTGTCAGTTTGAGGGACGGCCGGCCGCGGTCGCGGGGGCGGCGAGGAACGGCGCTGCGCAGCTGAAGTTATGTTCAACGTAAGGAGAAGTGACAGAAATGCTAATCAAGTATCAAAACTGACACCACATTCCCATCGATGCACATCGGACCATCAATGATTTATCGTGTGCGAGCGAGGGAGCGTGTCACCGCGCTGAGTGCTCATGGGTAAACACCGCTCCCGCCATGGCGCACCACTTAGCAGCAGCCGCCGCCGCCGCTGTCCCCCTCCTCCTCCCGCCCTCAAGAATGAACGGCACTCTGCGCGAGGGTCCCCGACGGTGGACGGTGAGACACGCAACACATCCAAGCAAGTCACTTCAGTGTGTACTGAAGGGCTTTCATAGGAGCAGGAGGGCAGGTGCGCGTCCCCCCACTTCAAACGGGCCCTTAAAATAAGTCACACACCCCCCCCCCCCCCCCACTCCGTTTGCTGCCTGTCCCGAGATCAGAGGGGGGCTGCAGCGGACCCCAATTACCAGACCGCCGTTCACCTCCTCGCTCGCCGCTGCTTTAATTTCAGTCAGGACGTTGCTGCCGGAGCCTCGCGGGAGAACGGGGTCAGAGGTTAAAGACTCCGCCGGGCAGCTGAGCTTTGGCGAAGGAGTCACAGAAGAGTCCCGTTACTGGGTGTCTGCCCGTCGGTTGCGTCCTCCACTTTGGCGTTTCCCAATTAATTGTGGGTTTCTTTGTGAGTGGATTACTGGGACGGGGCCCCGGTTTTGACGGATAAACAACGCTCCAGTGCATAATTTACTTGAGCACGAAAGTGGAAAGGCGAGATCCATTCACTCTCCCGGTCGTATTCTTAGCAGCTACTTAAGCTGACAGCAGGGTTGTAATGAGATTATTGTGATTGAACAACAGAAAAAAAAAAATGCAACTGAAACGTCTGCAACGTCACCTACGGGTAATTGGGATTTACAAATGTGACGTTGTGTAACCGCGGCTGCTTCTGCCTATGCAATAGAAGTTATCACATATAGTGATAAATATTGAAACGGGTGCTTTCTGCATGATTTATGCACTTTAACATCTGAGAGAACGCCCGCCCGCTGTCTTGTGAATCAAGACGACGTCCACGCGCCTCGTTGTGACGCCGTCGCGGGTTTGTTCATTTTTAATGGCAAGGGAAGAAAAGATGGAACCGCCAATGCTGTCGATTATTCAGTCGGGTCGACCAACGTGCAGAGAGCACGGACTTCCTGTCTTATTGATTTGGATATTTCGGATTAAGTTACTCAAGTTACTTTGTTGGTTTTTAATCACCCTCAACAAGATTCCTTCTCATTTCTGTAATTAATGCAGTCTTTGATTACTCCAGAAGAGAAGAGGTTGAAATTAACATTCTACCTCCAGGCAAAAACAAAAAAAAAAACGATTCATGCAACGGCATAAATATGTATGATGAAATATCTCCAACCACGAGGATCGGTGTCCTACGTTTCTTTGCCTCGACTGATTATTTCTACTCGTGGGGAGCAGTCATGTGAATATGGCGCCCGCCCTCGTCGGGCAGTATGAGCTGCTGTTGCATGAAAGAAGAGCCTGGAGCAACGTGTGCTTTCATGTGAAAAGTGATGGCAGGATGCTGTGGGACATTAATGGTTCATAAACAATATGGATGACTGTGCGAGCAAAGAACTGGTGTTCTGTGCATGTGCTTTTTTTATCTTTATGCATTTTTTATGTTTTTTTCCCCTCTTCAGTCTCAGTCAGATGGCAGAGAGGTTAACATCCCCGATGCATGTGAAGTAACCCTCCCATCTAACGCGCGTGCGCCCACGCACGCTAACTTCAGTTATTTCAGAAAACAGTGGGACGCGGTTTCTTTAGCATCTGCGCTACGATCAACCCCAGCGTTAGCAGCAACAGGAGGAGATATTCGGCCCAATTGGCACTTATGAGACAGTCGCGGCTTGCTGGGTGACGTTGAGCATTCAGGGCCAAATCAGGATGAACACACACGCTGACAAGAACGATAACGTCTTCTGCCTGACCACATCCGCATCATCGAATAGTAAAACCCAATCTGATCAGTATGAGTAGGAAACAGGCAGCTGCAAAGGAAAATTCATTTCATCCCTTGTTTCATTTGATCAAGTTAGTTCACGTTACCTCATGCAGATCACATTGGCCATTCCTCTGGATATTTTGATATCGGCTAACACAAAAAGCTTTTTTTTTTTGTGAGCGAGTGTACGTTAGAAGGTGGTGTGAATAATCCACAAATCATTTGAGGCCCTCTGATGGTTTCTAATGAAATGTAAATGTAAGCATCCCACAGGAAGTGCTGCCTTTTTAATTAAATTTGATATGGACCACACGTTTTGGCTTGGAATTGAGGTGTAAACAGACGAGTGTTTGGCAATTTACCTCCTGTATGCAATAAAGATGACCCTGTAACACTCACAAATAGCTGCAATATGCAAGTGAGGAAATTCGCAGTGTGCCCTGATTTATGTGCGGTTGTTAATGAGGCGCTGTTGAAGGAAGTGGTCTGCGGCTGCCAGCGCAATATCTGACCTCTGAGAGTGCATTAAATCAAGGCATTAGGGAATGCTGTAATAAAAGAGGACAGCTAAGGCACTGAACCTGCTCCAAAACAAACAAGCCACAACACCAGCAAAGAGGAGACGGAAATCACATACAGAGAATTCTCTCATTCAGAGGAAGCCAACAGCCATCATGCAACCAGATATGGAGCCAACGTGCAGCCATCATGCAGCCATCATGCAGCCAACGTGCAGCCATCATGCAGCCATCATGCAGCCAACGTGCAGCCATCATGCAGCCAGATATGGAGCCAACGTGCAGCCATCATGCAGCCAACATGCAACCAGATATGGAGCCAACGTGCAGCCAAACCGTCATGTACGACGGCAGCAGCCCAAATCCCCTTCAGTCAGTTGTTTTCTCTTGGTTGAGATTAAACAGGCGGAAGTAGATTTTAAGGACTTTCGTTGGACCTTTCTCAGTGCATCAATAGTAATGATTCTAAAGCCTGCATGTGGGCACTGTGACTGTATCTCAATCTGGAGGTGTTTGGTGACTCGCGAGGCTGCAAAAGAAACCTGATTGTAGAAGATGACGCCTTGCTAGAATACTTCAGCACATGTGGTAAACATGAGTGGAACAAAAAGTTGAACTGTTTCTTATTAAACATTGAATATGGAAACCAGTCATTGTTTAGAGCGCCTTGATTAGGCTGTATTCATTTTGAAGCAGAGCGAGCAATTCTTCAGAGGTAAGATAGACAACAAGCCTAGTTAACGATAACAAGAAAGAAAGCTCTTAAGGATCTCCCAGGTTGTTCAGGGGAATATTCTAATGATAGATCTCCGCAACGGCGACCATCTGCCCCGAGACTTCTGTGGCCAAGGCGGCGAGTAACCTTCCTCACTTCCCCAGAGCCGCCGCCGTGTGCAAACAACGGTGTTTGGATGCGGCTTCGGCAAAGCCGAGGGGCCCCTTGACTCCTCCCCACACCGACGTGCTGTTTGCACAAGCCTCTACGCCTGTGTGGACTGATAGACTGTGCCAGCGCTCAATAACACTCATGTATATATGCTCGGATTTACGGGCTTATGAGCTTCCGGAGTGGATGGACCCGATACGAGAATAGCTTTGCATTCTTTCTTTGTCAACAATTCCCCAATTCTGTAGTTTTTTTTTTTTTGTTTCAATCTATTTTGCAGGAAAATGTTGACGCTTTATGTTGAAAACTCTAAGAACAAATGCTTCCTATTTCCTAAACTCCTTCCAGTCACAGTATTCTTCCACATACGTTCGTGGCGAGGGATCATTTCCTGTTTTACATGTCCACGGCGTCAAGACCTGACACTTTTTTTGTAAACGCTTCAAAACCTTGGGAGTCTGCGCGATTACATTCATTTTCACTGCATGATTTCTGTTCCTTCTTTCAGAAATTGACAGATCGTGCAGTGGGCATTGTTGTGCCTTTCAGATTTTGTGCTTTCACAAGTCAAGAAAAATTACTCTGGAAAGGAAAAGCGATGAAGTTATAGAGAAAGGGAGCCAGGTCGAGCTCTGTGGGTTAGCACTTATCCGAGGCGGGGGGGCACGGCCTCTGGTGTTGGAATAATTTGCCCGTGCACCTTGACGTTCCCCTGTGAATGTAACAGCTGCAAGCCTCCCAAAATTGACACTTTATTGACATTATTCTGGCCTGACAAAAAAAAACATGACTGAATGAATGCGTTTTTTTAAAGAAACCATTTGCTAAATTGTTGGAGAGCGGTTCGAGAAGACGTTTTTTGGAAGTCGATGAGGGTTTTAAGGTGATTCTCAATTCAAGCCTTCTGGCCCTAAAGGCCTGCTGGTTTGCAGTTGGCGCGTGTAATCAGGAAGTAGTTTAAACCTGGATGCCAAGTGAAGGCAATTACCTGCAATCAACTACCTCGCTGGAGATACGCGGCGTTTTGTCTGCACCTGAGTAGCGGATGGTAGTGAAATAGATCAGTGGTGTTATGAGGTGTTAGAGGGGTTTATGATGCTTTGTCTTCATATTGAGTATTTTTGTGGAATATGGAAAAAGTAGGATAGTGGAATCTGTGAAAAACGCCCTGAAAAACAATTCAATTGTGGGTCTAACAAGCGTGGTTATGCCCTACTTGAGGAATGTGTAGCAGCCATCGTGCCATTTTGTGACAATGCATCTGTTCAGATGAGACAATAGAGACCAGGACCATGAAATAACATGAAGAAACATATGCACATTACAACCGAGGCAAATTAGACTGTATATTATTAAACTCAAGGTGTGAAATTCCTTCCTCTGGCATTGCTCCGTTGCTTAACTAATTATCATGGCACATTAATTTTCTAAACCCCGAAGCCTTTGTTGAGTTTACCCAATGTGCACAGCGTACGTGTTTATTCCTGTGAAAACGAGGTGTATTACAAAACAAATTTAAGAGAAAGCATTTCGCTCTGAGCCGCGACAACGGACCCGGCAGCTTCATTTATACTCTGCAGATTGCATCAGAAATTTGGAAAATCTTAATTGGAGACAATGTGTTAAGAGGGAGATATGGTCTGACATGTGGCCGACATAAAAGCGTTACGGGCAAATTAATTATTGCGGTATGCGTGAGAGTGAAAACAGCCGCCGTCAGCTCCTGGAGACACACAATAGATGCCGAAGATAGCAGGGAATGCTGAATACATACATCGGTGGGTCTCTCGACACATTTTAATCAAAAGATTCTGGTGTGCCCCCCCCCCTGTCCTAACAGTGGACATGTGGACAAAACCTCTCATTTATTAGAGATTCTGGGGGGCACAGCCGCGGCGAGGCGCTGATTAGAAGCCTTGTACCAAATAAGCTCGACAGCTCCATTTCACCACAAACCTAATATTCATTTAGTTCTGCAGATTAAAAACATTCAGCTATCTGTGCGCTAAAATCCAGCCTGACATGGGAGCGTATTCCGCCCTTTCCAGAAAGCGGGTTAATCGCTCTTTCTTTCATGAAGAAAACCTCAATCTCCCAGTGACCAGCAAGTCTCGTATGATGCGGCGGCTGAAGCCGTGAATTGAATTAAATAAACCCGTTAGTTACAGCGCCCGTACCTTCTCACCTCGGCCCCAGATGCACTTTCATGGTGAGTTGGTGCATCGTGGAGAACCAGAGGACGCAGCTTAAGCCCGCGATGGCAAAGTGACCTTGAATCAAAAAGACGGACGAGGCGTCCTCGTTCGTTACTCGAATCAACTAAGACGGCCCCGTCTGCTGCACGCCGACGCCTCGGCCTCTCCTGCAGGTGCTTTAAAGTAAAGGACGCTCATTCAAAAATCAATCCATACTTAGGATTCTGCCTCCTCCCGTCTCGCAGACATGAAACAAACCAAAGGTCGTTTGGAGCAGAGAGCAACTATTTTTCCACGGGCGCACTTAAAATGCACGGAATGTAAAAGCGAGCAGAGTTCAAACGCCTCGTGAAGAAGTCAGGGATCCTGATCCTGCAACAGTCTCGAAGCAATCGGCGTTATTTAAGCAGTTTAGACAGGCTTTTTATATCTATAATGATGCTTTTTAAACTGTGCCAATCTGCCCGGCCGCTTGTTTTCAGCATTGTGACAGAATTTAATTTTAAAATCTAGTCTTTCATCCTGCTCGAACACTGAGGAGACAAATATACTGGAACAGAAACCGCGTCTGATTCCAGCAAATATTAAAACAAATGCTTGCTTTGGCAGATGTGTTTTGTGAATGCTGTTGTTGCAACAACAGAATGAAAAGAGGACGTGGAGGCAAACTAAAGTCCCACCATTAGCCCCGGGGCAGCGGCAACTCTTTATCACGTGCACTATTTCATCTCAAAGCGTTACTATTGTTTTCTCTTTGACTGGATCACAATCGGTTGCCGGCGTCATTGTGGTTTATGTCGTGCATCACGCGCGGCAGACAGTGCATCACGCGCGTGGGAGGACCCGCGAGGGAAGAGTCGGCTTCCCGCTTGATTGCCGGTAGCGATCGCATTAGAAAGGCCGAGCACGTCAACCCGCGCGCTAAACCTCTAATGCCAATAATCCAAACCATCCAAGAGCAACAATCGCTTCCAGACACAGCCATTAGCGATTAGCATAATCCCTAATAGCTTCCCTTTGCATTTCACCGTCTTAATCCAGGTCTCGCGACGCCACGCCGCGCGGTTGACGCCTTCCGCGCGTAGCCGGCGGAGCAGATGTCGGCAATACGCTTCGCCGGCAGAGTCCACGCGACGTGGGGATTTCTCGCCGTCCCCCCCCGTCCTGCGTCTCTGCGGCGCGTCTTAAAAAAAAAGAAGAAAAAAAAAACGCCGTGCTAAAATTGTTTAAACGGAATACCCCGCGGCGATCCGTGGGCAAGAATGTGGCACGAATAAGTAAACAACGTAAAGCGACGAGAGGCTTCAAAAAGGCGACGGGGACAATCACAGCAAACAAGATCCTGGAAGCCAACGGATGTGTTTGCCTTTGTTTGTGACAGTGACTCAGGGGTGTAAACAGAGGAATTAGCTCGCACCTCCGGAGCCTCGACACGTCACACAGACGTAATTGAATTAAGTCTGTCGGGTGGACGCCGCGGACAGAAACGAGACGCAGCCGGGCCCCCCCTGGAAGACGCCCCTCTGCAAAAGGCCCCCTGACTTTTCATCTCATCAGCGAAAGAAAGGGCAATTGCCCCCGAAAGATGAGCTGAAATGGCCTCTGCGGTCAGCAGGCTGCGTCGGGGGCTAATTTCTGTGCTTCCTCGTGGCAGACGAGGCTCGCTGGATGGAGCCGCGTATTTCCACGGCGTAATGGTTCATAAGATAGTGCGGCCTATTCTAGCGGGAGAAGCCATCCCTCAGCATAGCACACCTATCAGCTCGTGGACACACACGTTGGGTGGGAAAAAAAAAAAACATTCCCGGGCCGTGTCCGTATCTCGCCTGCGTGACCGTTTCCCCGTCAAGGTTTTATCCTTTTTGACTGGGGGAAAATAAATAAATAAATGCATCAGCTCGTGTCGTGAGACCACATTCCTGGCAGCCGGCGAGGAGCAGGAGCGGCGCGAGCGCTCCGGGAGACGTGGAAGG
Organism: Gasterosteus aculeatus; assembly: GCF_964276395.1. Lineage (NCBI taxonomy): Eukaryota > Metazoa > Chordata > Actinopteri > Perciformes > Gasterosteidae > Gasterosteus > Gasterosteus aculeatus. The sequence goes on along the minus strand of NC_135699.1, from coordinate 15,553,468 downwards.
AAAATTGGAATCTTGACAATCGTGATTGACGCGCGCATTTGTCCCGAGGTAGTCTTATTTGCCGAGATTTAAAAGACGTCTGTAAACCCACATCCCGCCGAACGGGGGGGGATTGTTCCTCCAGACGCGGCAATTCTGTCGCATGCAAATAATCATTCGGGGGGGATGAATCCCTTTGAGCATGAGATGACTCTCGGCTAAGCTTATACTTTATTTTGGGTTTGAAATAAATAATTTAACAAGCCGTGTCTTTCATTTTTAGACAATCTGTCCATGGTTGCGGGAACAAAAACACAAGTCCTCCCTTCCGTCGCCGCGAGGACGCAGGAGAAGGCCGCTCCGAATTGTATCCTCCCCTTCTGATGGACACCAGAATGAAGTGGATACGAGGCGTCACGGTGAACCGTAACCCAGAGCCACTTGGCAGCAATGACAGGAGGAAAATACTGTGAATTAAATTCAAACCATCAGTAAAATAGACTTCCATTTGAAAGCATCGGAGTGTAGCTCCGGCAGGGCGGGGGGAAGAGAGGGAGGAGGAATGCACATGAATTCTGAGCAGGACCGAAGGCGCAGGGAAATCGGGTGTACCCATTAACTTCTCGAGAGGTGGTTTTTTTTGTGCAGAAAGGAGGAAGCCGTATGACTTCGGTCGTAATCCCCCATGATACGATTTCAGATCCTTTCACAATACGATCAAACCCATCTAGTGTGGAATGGAGAAAAAAAGAGGGGGGTTGTCTATTTAACCAAAACAAAACCAGCGAAAGGAAACGCCTCCTGAAAGGTCATTCAGCGCCGCGCTTTGTGTAGCGTCGCCGTGTCAGGATGTTAAAGGATGCGGAAGCATGTGAAACCCGGAGGACGGACGTAATGGCTGCACTGATGCACTACGACTGCAAAAAGGGAGGTTTCCTCCTGACATCATCCTAAGTAATGTAAAACCTATTGATGCTGATAGCTTGTATATTATCTGCAGATGATGGTAAAACAAAGATGATTCCGGGCCGAGCCCGTGTTTGGTCAATTCTGATGTCTAGGTGCAAAACGGACAAACACACCTTCAGAGGCCAGGAGGGTAATGTCCATCATACCAGTTCATACAAGGGTATTAATAACGTCCAGCGATATGATTTAAACTGAGACAAACAAAATATTACTGTGCATGTGAAGATAATGTTGAAACTAAATAACATGAGAAATGACAAATAAAACACGTTGGTTTCCACTGAACAAATGATGACGGGCAACATTCATGCCGTTAACTCGCGTTACCCGACACTGTCACGCGTGCACTTTTCCACCCGAGAGCCTATGAACAATGTGACTGAAATGACATTTGAGCGTCAAAAATCTGCAGGTTTTATCAGTGCGATTGCACATTCACTTAGCAGCCCTCCACCATTACCCTTCACAATCAGCTGCCTGTTGGATAATCACGGAGGAGTGCCCGCGCTATTAACAATAACAAATCACTTCTCCCCTCGGGGAGGGATGACTTCATGATACTGTTGATTCAACAGGGTGGACAGAAGTAACTCTGATTTATATGCCACCGCGTGTGAGGCGCGGGAGGAGAAAGAAGAAGGCCCCCCCCCCCCCCCCCCGTCCCCCGTCCCGGGGGGGGGGGGGGCGTGACGGGGGCGATTGTCCCGCGCTGTGCTGCTCCTGAAGAGATCTCTCCCAACAAGACAGTAAACACGGTTTAGATGCCGCGGTGACTTGAACCTCAGAGCGCCGCGATGCCAGCCGGTCTAATCAGGTGGAGTATAGGGATGGGGGGGGGGGAGGGGGTCGGTGGGGGGCAAATGAGAACGACTGCACTGGAGCCGTCCGCTCTCTCGACAGCGCAGGGGTTGTGCTGCTAATTAAAAAGTTTAATTCCGGCAGCACTCTGGAGGTGCGTCCTTGTGAGTCTTGGCGCCGTCTTATCGGGAGTCGGCAGTTTCTGCCGTGTTGTCGGGGGGGAAGCGCGGAGGCCCCGGCCGGAGGGGAGGGGGGGTGGGGGTGGGGGGCGCATGGTCCGACCTATACCTTGGATTCACAGAGGGGGCCCAGTCAGGTGACAAGAGTCGGAGGCTAAGCTGCCCCCCCCCTCCCGGAGCGGCTAAGAGAGGCCAAGCAAAGGGATAAAACGCTGGGTTTAGACTTCCCGCCGCACGTCTCCGTCGCACGCCGCCTGTCGCCGGGTCCTTTCTCACGTCCGGAGGTTGCGGGTACACAAAAGGAACACGCTGTTCCCTGTTCCTTCAGAGTCCCACAGCAGCCGAATCAGACGCGGGATGAACTCACAACACCTCCACAAAAAGAATGGATTTAAAAAAAAGGGTCTCTTTTTCTTTTGGGTTGAGGTGAGGTGGGAATGCACCCTATTGTTAGACATCGCCGGAGGTAAAAGTGGCGTGAATCTATTGATTAGAGCACATTACAAGTAGCAGGATGACAAAGGGACGTTGAGATGGCATCGCTAATCCTCTGACATAGCATCACGGACAGATGAATAAAGAAAAAGTGAGCAACAAGAGCAAAATAGTTCCAAAAGTACGCCGAAATGAAACCAATATCTACCGCGGCTGGAGAGGAACGCCGCTCTCCGGATTTACAGGCAGGGGGTTTTATTACGGAGGAGGTTAAAGTGTCACTTTAATACCACGGAGATATTCGAGCTCGCGAACCTCGGCTCTGATTCGCAGTCGTGTGACTTATCTGACATTTGCGACCGAGGATCGTCGCTGTGTCGCGTTGACCCGATGTATCTCGAGTCGACGCGACCAGTTCTCCTCGCAGCTGCGGCGCCATGACGGCCTTCAAACTACTGCCAACAACCTGCTGTTGTTTGGTCACTTTCTTGGGAAAACAAGTGCCGACCGCGGGGTTCTGCTGCGTTTGACGAAGGACGAGTTCCCCTCACAAATTGGGTGAGCTGGGAGATGAGTCCTTTCGCAGTGGGCGGACGGCGGCCAGGCGGCGGTGTGGCTCTGCGTCACGGCAGGTGGCATCTGTGGAGCGTCAGCAGCCGGCTGACGGGACGGTAACTTAATTAGGGCGCTATTTGTGGTTTGAAACGCGGGACCTACACTCCTTTTACACACGGGGACACGTGTCTGGTTTTGTAGTCTTTTTTTTTAACTGAATCCTGTTGTGTCTCAAAGTGAGACACTTTACGAGAGAAGTTTGATTCATGGCTTTTGGACAATTATTGGAAAATGTTGGGTGTGTATCCCCATCATCATGACACAAATATGTGATATAAAGTGGACCCAAGAAGTTTCTACAAGTTAATTTTTCTTATCGGCAACTTATTATTCTGCAACTATATTGTTGCTTTTGCATAAGAGTTCTCTAGTTGAGATTCTCGAGAAAAAGTTATTTGACATTTAATATCTGTTTCACAGGCGTATTTTATTTGTGATCAATTGCACAGAGCATTTTGAGATCTTTGTACTGATTTGTTCATATCAGTTCAACTTTTGCACCTGTGGTAGTAATAGATACCAATGAAGCGTAAAATTTAGATCTACTTCTGCATTAACACCAATCGTAGCTTTTGGTCATAAATTGTACAACATTACATATTTACACGGTAATTCCATTATCAAACAGCATACTTCTCGACACAAAAGTGCTCGTGGCCGGGTTCTTTGAGGATGAAGAGAAGCCATCGGTAATCCTTGTGAGGAGGACTGATGTAACTGCTCGCACTTGCTGACTGTCAGGTTCACATATCAATGCAGAGCGGGATTCCGCTGAGCCTCAGCAGATGAGAAGGCTCGTTCCTCCGGCTGAATCGTTTCAACCGGTCAAACACTCCTCAACAGAAAGGAATATAAATCAGACAACTGGACACATTTCAAAAAAGGTTTTATTTTGAACCGCGCCGTAGTGCCGTTCTTAATCCGCCAGTTAAAGGAGCGACGGGTAACACTGACAGATAGCAATTAAAATGGGTATTGCAGACGCCCCCCCGTCCCCCGTCTTGTTGCCAGGTTGAGGACACTGATGGACAAAGGCAACACGTGCACACGAAGGGTTTTTGGGTCAAATAACAAAGAAAAGCAGTGGTTTAGATGGACATAATGTTTAAGTTATTACAAGTCATATGCTAACTGAAACCGCGTCAGGGAGATTTTACACTCGCTGAAAGACAACTTCATTTGGTGTTATTCAGGCTTGAAGGCTAATATGAGCTATATACTGTATTTCAATAAAATGTCTTCCTAGCAATCACACGAAATTTGAAGAGAATCACCGATCGAGTCTCAAAACGCAAGAAACTCTTCTGACAAGAGCATTGTTTGGATGGAAATCAATGACTTTACTCATGTACTTGATTTGCACGTCCGTAATCTTTCAGCATTACGCTATTGAGTAATTAGCGTTACGATTTTTGATTTTTTTTTCTTCGATTGTTCAGATTTCATATGCCCAAAAATTAAAAATGATATTCTGCACAAACTTTAATGAATTTGCTAATTTACCCAGTTGATTTCTCATTATCATGTTATGAATTAATACAGAAAAACATCTTACATACTTAAAACTGCTTAAATAGTTTTAATTGTAATTGATCAATCCGTGTTAATCTACCTGTCACAGATAATGGTAAACTTAATTTAGTTGGTTCTGGCTTCTTGCTCTAGCAGTTGGTGTTTTTCAAATACATTTTTCCAGCATTAATATAAACACTATTGGTTTGGCATTTTATAAAATTGCTTAAAATACCAAGCAGTCAAGCTCACGTTAAGCCGGTCCCCATCTAGTGCGGATTCCTGCTCATGGATCTTCATATAAGATGGATAATCAATACCGTTATTCTATTCTATTTATGAGGGGCAATATCCTTCCACTGAAGCCCGTGAATGCTGGCAGGGAGCTTCAGTGCAGTTCGCCATATTGTCCATCGAGCATAGAATGTTTGATATTCCAGAATGGGCGTTTTTCACCCAGTTGGGGCTTCCTCAAGAGGACAAATAAGTTAAATCCTCGCGGTGGTGGCTCGTTCTCTTTATTCGGAAATAGAAGCGCCAATTTGCTGATGAAAGTCCTGTGTGTACCGTAATGATGTCACTACATTGCTAATTGCTTGTTCAAGTAAGCCCAAAACACACCAGAGAAACTGTCTGAGAGCGATAAAAACAGGAGAGCAGCACAAATCACCACGCTGTGCTCGTCTCATACTAAACTGCTAATTTAAAATCCTGATGTGAATGTTAGCTACGTGCTGGATCGGTGCAGTCCGTGTTCCTACAGACGGCTGGAATCTTCTTTGTGTCTCATCCAGGAGATATCACCTTAAGCAATACTAAACAGATTGAAATCAATGCTGAGTTTACTTGAGTTACTTTGGCGCGTGTTGCTACAACACAAAACAAAATGAGTAATGTGAACTTTAAAATCAAGAATGTGCTTTTTCTTCAGAGACACTGTACGCACATGAAGGGTCTTTGTTGCCTCTATAAGGCTCTCAACATGGCGACGGTCCGATGCTAACGGTAATGACTGCGTTAGCAGAGCTAACGATGCAGTTTTTCCCCAAATTGATATAGTGCAATTATTGGGGGGTTCATTATTTATGTCAAACACTTACAGCCTTTAAACGTGATGCTACTGCCTGTATTTGCTGCAGCGAGGGCCTGGTGGCCCAACACAGGGGCTGAGGAACAAGAGGGCGGCAGCACTGCTGCCTACATAAAGGAGCTCGTAATTCCGTTTTCTATGACTATCACTGACTCACGACTCTCAGGCATTGCCAACGTAATCGCAACAATTCTTTGTCAAAGTGAACCAAGAGGTGGCAGCTGAATCTTCAGGATTGAGCTGAAAGCTGATATTAAAGCATCTCACAGCCTCAAAGTGGACCCTTAACCACAACCTGCAGTCGACCATACAATACCTCCAGTGGGAAAACGCTCCAGTTCTCACTGAATGTATCCACAGTGGGTGTTTTCACTTCATGTCTTCGAGGTCCTTCGATTCACACCACAAAAACTCAGTGGAGCTTTTTTTTTTTTTCCTGAGAGCAAAGTCAGAGAGCAACCGCAAAGTAACACACACAAAGAATAACAACACAAAATACCTCCTAAACCTGAAGATGTGAGAGGATAAGTATCACCAGCAGTAAGACACAGACATCCTTGTGTTCGCTGTGCTGAGAAGCAGTCCAAGGAGCATTTGAGTGCATGTAAGCACCCTTAAGATGCCTTTGGGTTGCATTTCCCCGTAGTCCATCACACCAGTTATAATGTAGAGCAGGTGTTACTGCGACACGTCCGAATTTATGAATCACATTCTACCAGATTACTGGTCTCGTTCAACTACACCAATGTCAAACGGCTGCAAGCATCTGTAAGTGATCATAATTCCACTTCCATTAAGTCCACATTAGCCCCGAGCAGACAGAGAAGAGAGATGCAGTATAATGCATCATTTAGAGGCAAACAAACAAACGTGGTCTGAATGAACGTCGATACCGTTGTTTGTTTGGCTCAAATCATTTAAACATCGGCCGTCGATGTTTTTCTCTCCTCCGTGAACGCGTCATTTTGAGGTAACAAACGGCAGATATAAAACAAAAACTGCTTTAGGAGTTTATTTTGCTCAGGGGCCCTTAAACACACAAGCAGACTTATTATTATTCATGTAAGCATGTCATCCTCCTGTCTAATGAGCCTTTCACCGCGAGTGTAATGAAACAGCTTGCGTTAACACAGGCGAAATGATCAGCCGAGAGCTCCCGTGTCTACGCAGCAAGATGAAAGCAGATGCTCCGTAAACCCAAACACCAGCGTAACAGAAACAGAGGGGACTTTGAGTCATCGTCCTTCTCGTCAGCTCATTGACTCCATTAGAGGAATCTTGAAATGCCCTTGGTCAAACGTCGTGAGAACAGCGCCTAACTGCCATGACCAACTGGCCATGAACGAACCCTGGAATTGATTTGTTTTTCTCAATGATGAACAGGTTCTTCTCTGACTAATAGACCTGGACTGAATGTCAACGATCACACATGCGCCTGGAAAGAGGTGATAAGCTAAGGACTCAAGCTCCTTTTCGAGCAATTGTCTTCAAAGTTCAAAAAGGTTGTTCAGATAATACAGCATTTAAATGATTATTAGCTGTTTAGAAATGTTCTGATGGAAATAAAATAAATAATAATACTGGCTGACTTGTGAGTTTAAAGCATTTAAAAACTGTTATATAGTAACATGTGATTGACTGTGGATAACAGTGTAAGGAATTCTAAACCTGAAGGAATATTAATAAGACAATTTCTAAAATGTGATAAAATATTTTAAATGAACGATTCCCTGTGTGTATTTCATGTCTTTTCTAAATATGAATCTACAATCTCAAACAGGGTGTGATTTGGGTTGAAAGAAACAACAGTTTAAAGGTTAGACGAAAACAAACTTGTTGTGTCCAATAGTGTGTAAATGCTTTCAACGTTTCAAGCTTACATGATAGACACCTGATCAGTAAGGCTTAAGGATGTGTTATGGGTGTAAAACACACCCTTTGAGGTACAATCTAAATACATAATGCTCTCAGATTCTTAACACAAGATTATAGCCAATGTCAGAATATTGAAAAGTTTCCAATTTCAGAACTTTTAAAAGCTGTTCTTCAAGCGTTCATTCAGTTTAAATAAAAGATGAAGGGGTAAACTAGCAGACCTAGTTTAATGCATTGAACAAAGGGGTTCAGTTTATTTCAATCAGAACCTAAAAAAGCTTTGTAATAAAATCGTAAGGCTAAAAGTACATTGACTCATTATGTCTGTTGAGAACAGGAATACATCACGGTGATTGATTGCCCACCAATCTGAGCAAATTGACTTTTTTTTCCTTTTACCACCAAGCAAAATTCCCTTTATAAATAAATCACACAGGCATCAGCTTCTTAGTGAATGCAGTTTGTCATAAACCGAGTAGTAAAAACAAAATTCCCCCCCAAAAAACCCTGCGGCTAAATAAGACTGAACTCACCGGTACCAGTCCAGACCCTTCTCGTAGTTCCTGTCAAAGAAATGTGGCTCGTTTCCAACGGCTCTGACGTCCGGGTGCACCCTGAGAGCCTCCAGCAGGGCTCGGGTGCCCCCCTTCTTCACCCCGATGATGATGGCTTGGGGAAGTTTCTTCTCTCCGTAATCCGTGGTGCAGTTCACCCGCAGGTCGCTGTCCGTGGTGCTGAAATCCCGGCGCTCCTTCCCCGGCGCGCCGGTGCGATACGCCGCCGCCGCCGTGGCGGCCGATTTGGTCGGAGACGCCTGGGTCCTAATCCACTCCACGGTCCTCTCCTCGGCCTCGGCATGGTCCTCCCCGGCGGGTCCTCCCGCCCCGGTGGTTTCCGTGAATCCCTGGGAAGAGGAGTAAAGTTTCTCCCTCAGTGTCACCAAAGTTGTCTCCTCCGTCACCAGCCTCCCCTGATACGCGTAGTTCTCTTGCAGAGGGAACTGCAGCGAGTTGTAGCAGCTCATCAAGCTGTAGAACAAGTAGGTGACAGAGAGGGAGAGGGTGAACATGAATAAGATTTTCCGGGGCACTTTAGAGGTGAAAACCGAAGTGCTGGACCAAAATGCCATCTCTGATAGCAGTGATCCTCTCAAAGTGGCCAGACATGTTTCCACCCCGAGTCTTGCATGGAGCAAAATCAACAGCAATAATCAGTCACTATCAGCGCTGCTCCAGCTACGAAAAGCCAGAAGCTGGAACAAACCAACCCAATCCAACCAAACCGCATATTTGTTTAAGGATTGCGGGGGAACCGAGCGTTGAGATTCCGGAAGAATAACGCGTCCTTTTTTCTTTGAGGATCGATTTCTTATTCCAAGGCTGACAGACAATGTCACAGTTTATTGGACTGAACTTGCAGATTTGAGAGGCTGGAGATCTGGCGCCCTTCCAAAAGAGCACCCTGCCTTCATCTGGACAGAAAATGATGGACCGAACCCTGGCATTTCCCAAACAAAGGGAGGGAAGAAAACGAAGAGAAATAACAGCAGAGTGTTTTTAAAGTCGTCCCTTTTTTCTCCTCAGCCCGAAGTCCAGCCCAGTCTGCGATCCAAGAGTACATTCACATCCATCCAGGCGAGCTTAAATCCACTGCGTCTCTCGAACGAGGGGATGATCATTTCTACATCCTCTGACTTTGTGCAGCAGAAAGTCCGCAGCCTTTGCACAAAAGCCTCCACTCATCGCTGCGCACCAGGCTGCCGCTCGCCGTCCTCGCGCCTCCTCAGATTGGTGGAATCCGGCGATGTGCGCGTCGGCCGAGTGAGCTCATCTGAGCTGGAGCGCCGTAGAGCCACACGGCACAACTAGTGTGTACACCCGCTTTTTCCCTCTCTGCGTGCACAAGTAGGGATAGAAAACGTCAGATTCAGTCATCAGAAGTTGTTGCGTGGAAATCTGCGGCCCCTCATTCGTGCCGCTGCGCGCAGAGATCGGGACCGCAGTGCTGGGATGTACGAGGGTTTATTACGTTGTGAAACGTTTCGTAAAGTTCACTATAAAACTCCATCTCAGGATGTTTTGTTAGAGATTATATTTTACAGAAAGCTCATGTCTGCACCCTGCTGGTTTTCTACGGAGCGATGCATATTTTAAGTGTATTCAACATATCAACATAAAAGCAGCTCAAATCAAACAATGATGATTACTGTGTTTTTTAGTGAAAGTGATTATTAATGTGTGCGTGTCATCCTCTTACATTTGCATAAATATGACGTACGGTATTACATTACAGGTTATTTAGCTGACCTTACATTGCATTTTGAACCCATGGCTTTTTACATTTTTGCCTGGGGAGCAATTAGGGGTTGTTGTCTTGGTCAGGGACACTTCAATAAGGGACAAGGAGCAGCCAGGGCTCGAACCACCAACCTTTCGGTTCCCAGCGCACCCTCTCTACCCTTGCCACATCGACCCAGAAGATGTTTTAAAGAGGGGGCACCCAGATTAGAACTAGGGACCTCTTGATCTGCAGTCAAATGCTCTACCACTGAGCTATACCCCCAAATCTACAGGGCGCAATACTTGTTCTGCGCTATGATGAGGCCTGGATATGTGCAGACTATAATTACAGGTGAGGATATTCAGTACACCTTAACGTGTACACTTTGTTGCCAAAATATGAGGACTTAAACTCTGCATGCCACTGAAATGTCTCTGTGTATTAGAGAAAGTCATTCATCACATACCTCAGAATCACCAGCAGAGCCGGCGTCACTCTCAGCAGCAGCAGTCGGCCTCTGATCGTTTGCACAGCTCTCGAAACAGCACGCCAAGTTCAGAGGTATAATAATGTGTTAATCGCCCAAATTGATTATGCAGCATTACAGGACGACTCTTTAGAAATCACCACCAATCCACCCTCCAATGGGAGCGACCAGGACACAGAAAACACATCTTCTCATCTCAAGATTTTTATAAGCCAATGGAGATGTAGCAGGTTCTACCAATAGAGCTTGCAGACCACAACTTTGCTAAGTTGATTTACTCAAATTGCTCCGGCATTGATTTCTGATGCCAAAGAAAAACAGGCGCAAACCAAACGGCGAAGAACCACAACCAGCGACTGACTGGTGGACGTGGAGGACGACTTAGAGACACACATTCCCTTCAGGAGTTGGTAGGGACCAAAAGTAGAGCGTGAGTAGAACATCAGACACTCATCAAGTGGCCCGGCCAAATCCAATGTAATGAACATTTTGCTCCGTTACTGCGGATGTGTAAATAAGAAACTCACAAACTTCAAAAGGTAAAAAGGCCTTTGACTTTGTAACTTTTAATATAGAATAAACTACAAAACCACAAAACATAACGTGTTTAGTAGTTTAAAATTTTACATCCCAATCGACCAGTACGTGAGCCCTGCAGGTGAATGGGTGAGGGGGAGGAAAGCACGGACAAGTGTTGGGAGCACAATGGCGGTCGCGTGTTTTGCAGTCAAGATGGCGTAGGAGAGCTCGATGGGTTCGAAGAAATCGCCGCGTTTCGCAAATCGCCACTCGGAGAAGCGGAAAAACCTCCTTAACGGCAATTCGCCCTGTTTATAAATTATCACTGTTTTCAGACTTTCCGACATGTCTAAGAGTCACCCTGCCGGAGGTCTCTGAGCATGCTCAGACACTCCGGCGGTGGCAGCAGGACGTGTCGGCGTTAACAACTCGAGTGAAGTGTCATTAAGATGGCCGCCGCTACTCAGTGCTGATGATGAATTATTGTCAGAGCACAAGAGGAAAATATATTGACCCGTTTTATCTTCCCTTTGTCGTGCCTGTTATCTGAGCCATTCATAAATCGCTCAGACATCGTCGGTCCCGGTGGAAGCTCAGTGCTCAGATTGTGTCTATTTGCATTTACAAACAAGCACTCACTCGGGGAAAATTGAGTTTATTGAAGTTGAGTTTAAGACCTGGCAGCTGCTTTTGTGAAGACGAGGATTTACTGGTGGTGCCAAAGGCCAATATCAAATGAACGATTGATACTTAATGCGGGCAACGGGCTATTCGTGAAGATAAAAGGTATTTTAACATTGTCTCATTGATCGAGGAAGCGTTCCTCACAAGGAGGCTGCGCGCCACCGCGAGACCTACGGCACGCATTATCATTCGCCTCGTGTCTAGATTGTATTCAGATATGAATTATCCGTATTACATTTATACCTGGTATTAAAAATGTCTCTTAGCTACAGAGTGTCTGCAGCTGAACTGCAATAATGATTTTCAATCTCTACGATAGTTAAGCCAGAATTACTCGTCTAATTCATTATAAATATCATCTCAACGGCTTTATAGCAAGCTGCAGTACTGAGTCTAATTTATTCTGCTGCAGTATAATATTTCTGTTTTAAAAACACTACGACACTTTTAGTCCACAGTACTCAATGGAATAACAGGTGTATGGAAAATAAAACCAGTTCAAACTGGCCCCAGGTGAGTGGTGGCCGCAGCATTGTTCTTTTTGGGGAGGGAGCCCGGATTCCACCCCCCACCACCCCCCCCCCATCACCTTCAGTATGTGATTCATCATCACAAGGAGCATTCTGTCTGGAGACAAATACAGTAAAATCTATTAAAATAATTCATGCCCATGTTCTGAAAACGCACTAAACACGAGCAGCAGCAAACCTCTGACACTGTATTTGGATAGTTTTAAATCGAATGACCTGAACTCTGAGTCTGTCTGGTGGACCTGAGATGAACAGGCCACTTTGGGGGGATTTTGGCGGCTGCCACAGGGCTCAGTGTAATTTAAGACGGAGCCGTCGGGCTCGTAATACGCCCTGTCGTTCCACTGGGACGGAGAGGGTTTATCAGGCCACAATTAGCCAAAGGAGGAGACCGTCTCTCCATCAGTTAAAACCTACCGGGGTCTCGAAAAGAAACCTCCTGAACTGTAATGAAATCAACACACTCATGGTGGATTTTAATTGTACCCACCTGGTAATTTATTGCACAATAGTAACTTCTGAAATAGCCGTATATGCAGTAATGTATGAAAATGACAGGCAGACATGCTTGTCCCTGAGCTCTCTATGCTGCAAAGTGCTGGCTCGGGCTCAGCAGAGTTTACAGCCTCGGTGTCTACATTTAATGAAGAAAACAATCAGGAAAAGGCCGCGAGTGATGCTTGAAGGCTTTTCCTCATGAATGTCTTTGAAGAATTTGACTGCAGGAAGATTGTAGAAAAGATGGTTCTTACACATTGCTCTGTGGTTAGATTTATTCTTAAAGGTTTTATAGGTGTACTTATTCATTTTACACAACAACATTGTGGAACACATCATTTCAAACTACTAAAATATTACATTTCTATAGAAAAGCATATGGGAATACCACATTTACATTTAGACACCCAATGAGGGATGTAAGAATCCAATTCTTTATTTCCGGCCCTGGAAAATGTATTTGGATCACTATCAAATAAATCTCTGCAAAAAGCCTTTGTTTCCCGTTAGCATACCAAACATCATCAGAAACCTGGTAAATACACATGTGGAGGCTCGGCAACAAGACAAGACTAGCATTCGACGTATCCAGGGACCCGAAGCCCGCGGCCAAGTGTGTACTGTAAACAAAACCTGGGATGCATGTACACAAACACAATGTGCAAACATATGTGCCCCCCTGCAGGCTTGCACCTCGGGTACGTACTGCACATTCTGACTGGGAGGGTGGGAAAACAATACAAGACAGGATTTGTGGAATTAAAGACATATGCCTTAAATCTCACATGTTAAAATTCAGTTTTAGTTTAGTGCGGACTAACTGGCTACAAAGCTGTTTGTTTCTGCACTGGAACAATCCTGTTCATCTTTTATTGTGATGCGATGAAACAGTCTCTTACTTCTGTGGCACTTTTTAAACGTTGGCAGGAAATTGGATAGCTCCAAAATGCAATATTGAAACTTTGCAAAAAAGACTTTCACGCATCCGAGACACATCTAATTGAATGAATGTCAAAAAAGAATCAGTGTGCAGAGATGTGGATGTTTAGGACGGCTGTTCTGAGCTGCAGCGTGACGTTGAAGGCCAAACAGGGACAAAGAAAGGCATTCAAAGTAAAGACAAATGATGTCTAATTCTGGGAGCTGACAGTTATTGAATTAGTCAGCCACCGGGGTCGTGTCTGCACAATGTCACGTGATCCATCTCGCACTGTGGAGACCGTTTGGAAATGAAGGAGTGCGTTTGTACGTCTGCTCTTGCTGACAAACACTCGTACCCTGATGTATCTTCTGATCCTCCAGTTAATTAATTAGCGATGTACTTAGTTACTTAAGTTAAAATATCTGATTCATCAGGTGTTCCAAACATTGCGACATCTGAAGGAGGACAGCTCTGCTGGCGTATGAATTGGGACACAGCTTGCATGTCTTGTGTCTTCTGTGGAGGAGGTAGTTATGGAATTTTCCTGTAGATTCTTGCTGAGGAAGAAATTGCCTATTAATGACAACCACGCAGACATTTCCTGTATCATCTAAAGCTTTTGTTTTTTGAGCACCCCACCTTGGATGTGGCAAAATGCTCTAGCGATGATATGGATGATTCGGAAAAAATACAACATGAATGTAAATATCTAAATAGGTTTTTGTCAGGTGTTAATGATCATAACGCTCAAATACTCAAAAGCATGTGAATGACCATCATTCATGTGTTCTGCAGATGAATTGAAAGGAGTGAATCATTATTGAAATTACATAATGTCTAGTGAGTCTATACTCATAAATTATAAATCTGTTTTATTAAAGCAATATATTTCTCTGCAGGCATTTAATCCACTTCAAAAAGCCAATACTTTGTGTATTATAATTGACATTACGATTGTAAACGCAGATTACCGTTTCGGCTCTACTTGTGGTGTTTCTAGCGGTCGTCGCACTGCAAAGTCAGTACAACCGGTCTATTAGTTTGTCCTCCTCAGTTGGGCCAGTGACTAACGGCTGCTGCTTAGAGGGGCAATCCTGTGTTCTTCTTCCAGCGGCCGGGGTGCCGATGCTGAGGTGAAGTGATAGATACTATCCTTCTCTTGATCAATAGTTCTGCTTCCCCGCCATGTTGACCAGGCTGCCACAGAGCGGACTAATTAGATGATAAAAAGTGATGGATGTGCATCAAATCCGGCCAGCTCTAAAGAGAACTCCTTTGGGCTTCGTCCCCTTTCCAGGTGACCTTTTTCATTGTAGGTGGATGCACTTGTATCAATGTGTTAAATGCTTGTGACGTAGCCATTGACCTGTGTTGCATTGATGCATTAGAGAACATACAAACAAACTATGTGTTATGTATGTATGTATGTATATATATACACACACACACACACACACACACACACACACACACACACACACATACATACTAGGGCTGTCAGCATTGATGCATTAATCTATGCGATTAATGTGGCCTAGATTAATGCAACAAAAAATGTTAACGTAGTTAACGGTCGTTTGTTTACTTCCGGTTTACTTCTGATCCTGGAAACGCGGAAATGGAACGGCCGCTAGCTGCAGTCAGTTACAGACTGGATGAGATGGAGGTAAGACATACAACAGAGAACTTTGCAGGGGAATTACTGCACGTGTCAAACAGAAGGGGGGTGAGTGTCAAACGGACCACTCAAAGCACTGCTATGTTAAGCTAGCTGCTAGGCTACTTCCATCTCAACATCTAATGTTACCCTGTGCAGCACACAGTCTGCAGAGGACCACCACTGTGTCCCTAAAAGACAGTGGTTTGAAAACGTCCTGGCTAAATGTGGGGAGATTGTTGGCACTTCAAACACAGCCGTTAAATTATAAAGAGTTGAGTGGACGAGGACAGCAAGAGTCGCTAGTTCAACATGTTCCACCAGGCGGAATTCTGTATGTAGTTTTTAGTTTAGTAACATTTAAACAACAGTGTCTAAAGTACACACTTTCTAAACAAACAAGATTAACATTCATTAATTGCCAATATCAAGATTAATGAATTTCAAAATGTGCGATTAATTAGTTAGATTAAAACAATAAAAATAATATTGACAGCCCTAACAAATAAATATATATATATATATATATATATATATAAAGATGGAGAGAGAGAGAGAGAGAGAAAAAAATAGATAGAAAACATTTTTTCTAACAAAGGGACTATAAGTCACTTTCCAAATCCCACCAATATGTATGCAACAAAGAATTAATACTTATTGACCCTCACTTCAAAACACAAGATAATGAGATTTTACAAATTTTCTCCCGGATGAGTCACAGTGGCTTTGCTGCGAGAAAAGGGACAAATCACCCCGACTGGGGATTGTTGTGCAAGGAAATCCAATAACCTCCACGAACGGGTCGTATGTTCAATGGCGTCCTGCGAGGACGCCAAGACCAGTGGCCCATTACTGGAGGGAAAATGAAGAAGGTGTAAATCAAGGCGGCTCGGGGTTCTCGTGGATTGGGTATTCCCAACACGATCAGTTAGAGGCCACTTGAATGCCCTTCCACAGTCACTGCACAACATTTGAATTTCCTATTTAACCATTAAGTTATGCTGCATTTAGAATATTGCAGGCAGATTAAGGGTTGTTCAAAAAATGATGTCTCTAAGAAATAAAAAATAATATCTGTTGCAGAAAAAAGGCCTTTCTTTTTTTGCAAACAGCACAAAATGACCAGGAGTCCGTTTTGGAGGAAAAATTAATTTCAAGACTCTCTCACAATATCCTCCTCTCATCTGCTGCCCTCACTTCCTCAGCAGCGCGTTGACAATAACTTAAAGGCTTTTATTTCAAGCCAAATGGGAAAAAACAAAACAATTTACTTCTCACAATATTGTACTTTGCATCATTAAAAAATGAAATGTAACCGACTTTTTTCCCCTTGAATGTGGAAAAACCAACTGTTCCCAATAAGACTGGGATGTCACTTTTTAAAAGGATTTCGTGTCTCTTTGTATCATCTAATCAAACAGTTTGCAGAGGGTTGCGTCTTTTTTTCCCCCTTTTCCTCATTTTGTTTACTCAAGTATTTTGATCCCATTCTCTCTTCCACTCGTCCCCCCATTGTGTCGGTGCGCTATCTTTAGGGTGTCGATGTGAGACTGATGCAACACTGCTGCGTCGTTCTTTCTGTAAACACGCCGGAGCGCAGCCAAATAATGGGGCGCAATTAGAGCCGCGGTAAAATGGTTCTGTTGGAGGCATCATCGCGGAAAAAATAAATAAATAATAAGTTTAACGTTCCTCTGATGACCTATGAGTGGAAAATGCCTCGAATTTATGACACCCATTTGCCAATTTTGTCCACGAGTGTTGATTTAAAGTGAGGGACCCTCGGACTCGGAGCGAGCTTCCGGCGGACCGCAGGCCGTCTCCTGAGTCGTTGTCTCCGGGTTGGCGAGACGTCCCCCGGCGGCTCCCAGGTGTGGCTCCCTCAGCATAATTAAGGTGGGATCTGCCAGGGCTTCTGGGCCGGGGTCATTCATCAACTGGATCACCCGAGAGATTAATATGCACTTGCCGCAGCGCTCCAATGGATTGCTGCCACTTGCTGAGATCATTAGCGCTGGCCTCCGTATGACTGCAGAGGTGTGGATGGGGAGATTTGCAGCTTTGCATACCAAATGAATAGTCCATCATTGCCTAATTAAGGGATTATTGGAGACACTTGTGTCCAGTCCTGCGGACAGTAAACCATAACTGAAGGGCAAGCTAGACAGATTAGCTCCACCTGCTTAGTAGCAAAGTGCAAAGTAATGAAACTGCTGGCAAAAGGAGAGCGGGAGTGAGCCATTACACAACATGTCCGCCCCAACAAGACACAGGTACACTGTTTAATTACTCTGTTTTCAGCGTGAGGGGACGAGATTTTGCAACACGTCACCGTCCGAGCACAGTTCTGCTATTATTGATCCTGATGGGAATCTTGTGACGCCCGTTTAATTGACACAGTTGGAAAGGAGAGCATCGCCTTGCGTCATGTAGCAGCGCTCTTTGTAGACTGTTAATACCATTTCAATACTTAACACTTGATTAGCCGACAGCTCTTTCGGCTGTGGCTGCTCAGCAGACGTGGCGTGCAGTGGTTTAACGAGCTGCCGCGGTGAGAATAGCCTCCTGTTGCAGCAACAAGGCTGTGAAGGTCTGGGGGGGGGGGGGCTGAACCTAAACCGTCACGTTTTGGCCTTTAAAACCCGACGATAAAGCTTGTGAAAGCCACAGAACGGTCTGGCTCTCTTACTGCTGCTCTGTGACGCCACACAGCCTCTGATGCCGTCCCTTCGGGTCTATATTTGCCACGTTGGGCTTCCAAGTAACTACAAAGAATGGCCGTTGTGTGTCATTATTGGACGCCTGGAGAAAAACCTCAGGGGGTGTGATGACAAAGTGTAAAAGCTGAAAACACTCTCGCAGGGCGGCAGGAAGATGAGGCATATGGCAAGAACTGGAATCTCGATCAGGAGACCGACGTTCAAGACCGCCGTTTGTCTCCCAAAGCGCTGTTGGGTTATTTGGGAGTTCACGACTAACCCTCTTCAGTACTTGTACAGCATGTCTCTGTACTCCAGATGGTCACTGTCAACGTATTGACCACCCAGTTGGGAGGAAAGAGAGAGTCAGTGTGTGAGGAGTTGGGATGAGAACATGTTCCCCCGTAATGACCTTGTTCACTATGCATGTGATACATTGTACATTTAGTATTATTATGCTGTTGTGTATTTCCAGCTGTGGTTTGATCTCATCCAGCTGCCAAGAAACATATTACAGTGATTTACCATTTGTACCTTATTACATAACTGCGGTATCATGCTGTGCTACACCGGGATTTATCTCGCTTAAAAGGGCTAATGGGAGTCTGGAGACTGAAGGTGCAGCCTTGGGGACCAACACATAAAAGCAGCTAAAGCCTAGTGCTAAAGCGTAGTGCTAAAGAGGCGGGTTGATAAGGCCTCAAGGTGATAATTACATTATGTCACATGTATTTACTTTCATTCAAAGAGACTTCAGCCGCCAATATCCAGATGTCCTCAAAAATACAAAATCTCTTCTGGCAACACTCGCCAACGAAATCCAACAGCCATTTGAATGCGTGTGAAGGACGGGAGGAGCATCCACTAGTTGTGTAAACCATTATACAGTTTCACACTGAGAGGAGGGTTAGAACGGGAGGGGGGGGGGCTGAGTGCGGCTTTCCTGGCCGTAAGCCCCCCCCCTGTATATGAGGCTTGTTTTTCATTGACTGTGTCAGGAATCAAGAGGGCTAATCCCTCAGCGACTCCAGATGAAAGTTTCAAAAGAAATAATGAAAGGCGTCCTGCCTAAGGGTGCACGTCGGGGTGAACGTACAGCGCGCTGGAGAGAACAGCGGCGGCGCACGACAAGCAGCATAAAGGACGAACATAACAGCTTCCCCTTGCTGCCGCCCCCACCGGTCTAACTATAAATCACGTATTCTGTCTCCAAGACGTAAACAAATACGCAGCAGAGCACATCAGAAAGCTGGCGCAGCGTGAGTTCTTCATGGAACGTAACATTTCGCATGCCCGCTCTTTCAAAACATCTGAACGATCCGTAATGCGACGGCGGGCTTCATTAAAAGGGAACAAGAGGACACAGTTTTTTTGTTTACAATTGGCTATGTTTCAAAATGTCTCCCTCCGGTATCAAGAAATCCCCCCGCGATGAAGCGCTAAGATAAGCACTAAGATACGTGAAATTACAAGGATGTGCTCTCAAGTACACGACAGAAAACCGTTGAATGCCGACACGTTGGAGAGAGGCCCTCGCTGTGTGGTTTTGTGTTGGTGCGTTCGTCGGTTTGTGCCTGTGTGTGGGTGCATGGGTGAGAGCCACATGGAATCCGTCCACGTTGCTCGGTGGCTTGATGCGAAATGTCGGCTTCACGCCGGAGAAAGAAAAACGTGATGTACAATTGATCTGTTCAGACAATGGCTCTGTTGTTTTAACGCGTGAGAGACATTTTAAGGATCTGTATAAAAAGGCCGACCAGGTGGAGAGACTGCACTGTTGCGTAAGCCATGTTGTTTTGTGGTTGGAACTGCGTCCGGCCTCTCGTCGTCCATCCATCTGCAGACTTGCAGGTCACAGAGCCGCGTGGATGAGGTTCTTCTCTTAACTACCCGTGCCTCATTCTTGAGTTGACATTCTAGCCGTCGCGTGTGGCCCCACTGCGGTTTTCTCTCCTCTATTTGAGTTCGAAAAAGAAACCCGGCCCGCTAAGGGATGAGTCAGTGTCAGACGCTACCAATCTAGCCTGGCCATTACCTCCGGTTGGCTTTATGATGGCTCTCACAAACAAATCATCCCTGTGCCTTCAGCCCTTTCAGCAGATGAGACATGTGGACTCTGACATGAATGGAGTGCGCACTACACCTCCTGAAATGACCGAATTAGAATGCCATACTGTTCACAAACCGTGCGCCGTGAATGGAGAACACCTCTTAATAGTGCTGGCAGGGGAATACATCTGCATTCCGCTGGTCATGCATATGTAAATCTCCTTTTTCTCCCCTTCCACGTGGTGATGATTTGTAGGTAGGGCCACGCAACTTGGCCAATAACCCTTGCAATTATTAACGTGCAAATAAGATTTTTTTGAAAGATGCTGTTAAGTCTTTCTTCTTCATGCAGCGGGATCAGTCTGTCGGTTCATAATGTTCGGTTTCACTGCCGCCGGGCACAGCAGGGAAGACATAATGGCATGCAAGCGTAAAGCTTAGAATTACCTTCTTATGAAACATTAATTCACATTGCAGTGTTCACAATAATTAAACCACTCCTTCCCTTTAAGGAAATGTACACTGTGCATTCAGCTCATTCCATTCACCCTCTAGCCCAGTTTAGGCTTCAGTACAATGTAATATTGTTTTTGTGCTAGTAGGACTGGTCAAATGAGCTGCTTCCAATCAAATGAGTCTTGAGGAAACTGTGCTTTATTTCCCCAGTTCATACGTGGAAAGCGATTTCTGTTGCGTTACTTTTCGTGACGGCGCTGCGCAAATAAATAATGATAAATAAGGACAGTAAACCTCCAAGATGATAATTGTCTCAACCCTTGAGTAAGCTGACACGGTTCAGCACCCATGCGGGCAGAAGACGCATTGTGTATATAAAGCTGTTTTTAGATGATTGGCATGTTTTGCAGGTACCTGTAAAGATGCTCGACAGACCATTTGAACCCGCGTCTCGGCCTGCTGGTCTCCGCGACTCCTGGTCCGTCAAGTCTGCCATGTCGTTCACTTAAATCGGCTGCAAATATTCCCGGAAGCCGTGGCGATAAATCTGGAGGTACGCGGTTATTCCTGATTCCTCCAACAAACACCACAAGAAGGTCAAAGTTTTCACTTGTTCAGGGAAATATCTCAGCTAGTTGATGAATTAGCACAACATTTGTTGCAGACATTCAAGGTCTCCCGGTAATAGATTACCATGACTTCGGTGAGCTCCTTTTTATAACGCTGAAATCTGGCGAATCTGAAAATAAACCAACACGAATGATCTTGCCATCGTCAGCTAGCTCGCTAATCATTAGCACGCTCACAAGAAAGACAAGACAATCGACTCGGAGAGTAAAAGTGATTCACGCTTGCACGCCGGATCATGTTTTCAACAGGTTCTTTACTCTTTTTTTTTTAGATCATGTAGATCCCGTCTGAATCCCAGGACCGCCGTGAGCATGTTTTCATGCAGAGGAGGAATAGTGGAGGCAGCCGTCTCTGATGCTCCCCCCGATTTACCAATAACTGACGCGCACGCAGGGCCGGTTCCCCACATGCGCTCTGCTCGGCTGCGATTTAGTCTCACACGTCGCATCAGATGTCAAAAGAAAAACAAGAGGGTCGGTGTTCATTGCAGGCATCAGAAAGTATTCAGCTTCAAGGCTCCCCTCGGGTGCCTCCAGCAGCCGAATCTCATCCTCCTCGACGTTGCCGGGCGTGAAAATGCTCCAGACGTTCGCCGTGGAAGACTCTCTCTCTCTCTCTCTCTCTCTCTCTCTCTCTCTCCGCCTGACCCGCCTCAAACGTCTTAATTGGGGTTGAAAGTGCGAATCTCTGTGCTCTTGATGTATTCCAACACACTGGTGAAGACTGACGGGGGAGGAAGCTTTAACTCTGGCATCCTTGAGAAGGCGCGAGAGAAAAGGCCGTCCCCGGAGTGTCGGGCCAGCCAATGGTTAAACTGTTCTTAAAGCCTCATCTAATTAATTAGCTCTCGCCGAGTCTTGACATGTCGTCTTCTCCCCTGACGTACCTCTTTAAGCTCTTTAACCATGTGTGTTTTAAACCGCACGTCTTCATTACACTCACTTCAAAATGGACATTTATTGAACGCCTCAAACCAGAATGTTCAACATTGATGAACAAAATAATAACGTTTCGTTATAGTTTGTTCCACATGAGGGGTGTTTGTTCCTGTGAACAAGCGCGTGGTAATAAAAAGGGAACATCTGTCCAGACGTGACATTCAGGGCTCGCGCCACCTTTCCGTTCACAGGGTTAATGTTCACATGGACGAAGAAATAAGGTCCCGTTCATTTGAGCTGTGATAACAGCCAGGCAGAGGTTACGCTCATCCACCATGTCCACAGATAACAACGCTGCTTTGCTTTTTCCCATTTCTTCCCGGATACACCGAGTTCTTATCTCTCGAATGTGACACGGTGGAAAGAAACAGAAGCCCAGGAGCTGCTGAGCGGCCCTCTAACGAGAGAGCGGTTGTAGTTCTGTTGGTTATCATTAGACAACAATGAGCGACTGTTCTGTAGAAGGCAAAATGCAGATGCATGAGATCTCAATGGTTGGAAAAACAGGAATTTGATGGTTATTTGATTGCTGTTTTTTCTCTATGAATACAGACAATACCTTGAAGTATCCTAGTCTACGTTGTCGCCCTGTATGTGTGCGAATGAAGTGATTGTGAATGGATCCCAGCAAAATGAAAACATTACTCAGCGAAGGTCACTGAGAGCTTGTAGAAGCTACGGTGGCACATCTGTCAATCCGCGCCACGTTTTGAATACAAAAACATCTCGGGCCTCACCATCAATTCATAAGATTCTCAACTGTCCAATTAGTCTTATCTGCGCTCTGCAAGGACGAGAATGTGCCATATTACAGGAAACGCGATAGACGTGTGGGACTGCAATTGTCCAAAGAATCAAGAGCAGAATATATCATCAATTTATTGCCTAATTATATAATCATTTCAAAGCGCCGCGTGTCAGTGGCTGTTTTATAGGTGCGCCACGGACAATTGTACCCAAAATGACAAACGAAGATTCCATTTAATAGACGCAGCATCACACAGACACTCCAGTGTGTTATTCAAGCCGTAACGGCGCGTTAACGTGCGAGAGGAAAAGTCCTGCAAACGGAACGCGGAGATAAATCAACCTCTTAATGTGCGCCGCAACTTTTATTACGTGGAATTGATTTCAGTCCAACGCGCGAATGTGAGATTTCAATCCCACATTCCAGAGGCGCAACGTGCGCCCGGTTGGATGAGGTCGCCTGGGGCGCTTCGGCTGAAACACGCAACTCGACAGATGGGGTCGAGCTTCAGATGCTCACGCGGGACGAGGCCGGTTTTTGTTGCTCCTCGGCAGGTGCCTGTTGCGACGGGAAGTGCATGAATCACAGACCCGGGGTGGCTGGGGAGGGGGCGCATATGAGGGTGGGGGGGGGGGGGACGCTGTCAGCCGCGGTGACACTCCTCGTAAACACTGCTGACCCGCCGGCCACGGCGTTGTACTCCTCCCATCAGCTCTCCCCATCGCAGACGAGGCGCCGCGGGCGGCGGCCGCATCCTCGCAGGAGGACGGGGGGGGACGGAACCGAGAGCGGCCGCGTGCTCTGGGGAGCAGGAGCTCCGGATCGCAGTGATGTTTCCTCGGTGAGGATTTTAGGCCCAAGTGCCCCGCGGGCGGCGATGTAGAAAAACATTTTTTTTTTTTTTGTTGTTGCAACGAGTTTACATCACACTGGGATGCGGCGCGGGCTTTTATCAACACGGGCAAGCTGGGCCGATGCGATTGAATGTTTCTGGCTGTTACACTGATGAATATGGAAGAACAGCTCAGGCCTTGTGCGGTGGAGTTAATGCACAGGGGTCATTTCGTGGTTTCAGAGGGGGCTCAGCTGGATGCTCACTCACCTGCTTTGGGTTGTGCACAAATGGAAGAAAACGTTCAAATAAAAAAAATGATATATACAAAATAGATGCACAATGTCAAGAACATCTATGATGGGAACAATTGGGGACAACGCACACAAACTCAAGGGAGGAAAAAAAAACAACAAGCCACACCGGGTTCACAGTCTTTTACATTTTAACAGTAAATCTCTGTTTTCTGATGAAAAGCCACCAGCTTTGATGTTCCCCACACAAACGGTCTGATATTAAGTACACATTTAAAAAAAAAAAGAAAAATTGTAATACAGAGATACGGGCTGTGTTCTCTTCAGGGTATCTGGTACAAAATAGTCAATGATAGTTAATTTCATTGGTTTTATCCCGATCACCATAGAAACTGCTTCCTCGAGGCAGCAGTTTCAAGACCACGTGTTGTTAGAGAGGCAAATATAATTCAAAGCACACTTCAAGTAAAGCTACATTACACTCCTTGTGTAGAGAAAGGAACCGAATCTGCTTTCTGCCCGACGTGTTTTCCCTCCGGGCCGACGTTTCATCCGTCGCTGCTGGAGGGCCGAGCACGTGGCGGAGGGCGCGAGTGGAAACGGACTGCAGGACGAAAACGTAAAGCTTCATCATGAGGTGTGAGCATCGTGTCACAGCCCGATACCGTCGCTCCTTTTGAAATATCGTGCTTCCCCTCCCGTCTCTGTGTGGAGGAATCAGCCTCCTCTGCCTGCTGAACAGATAGCTTTATTATTTATGTTCATAAACGCTCTGCTTTTTATTTATGACACGTCTCTTCTCGTCAGCCTGATGTGCATGTTTTTCAGACTTAATGGAAAGACAATACGCCGATGCAGTAATAGAGCCCTAAAACTAAAAGGTGCATTTATAGAACAGTCTGCAGCACGACGGTTAGCAATGATTTCTGCCTCTGATCTATAAACAACAAAGGAAACGACGTGTCGGATTGGGTGATCTTAATTTTTTAAACAGCAAAGCGTGACGATATTGATTGGGTTCCATGCACTTAATCAAAGCTAAAGGGATTGTTAGCGGTCTGGTAAAGTGTGTAATAGCAGTAATAGCAGTATACAGCTATAAGCTGTTTTTGTTCTCCGTATAAAAGCCTTCTTGTATTTTTCTATTTGCGGTGCAAGACACAAAACAGTAATATGCAAGAGACAAAAGAAAGTATATGGAGTAGTAAAATAATGATCACTTATTCTTCACAGCATGTGAACATGTGATTTCCTTTTCCTTCATTTAATTTAGTTCATCATACAAGATTGGTTATAAGTTCCAAATGACTGCAAGCTACCAGTTATATTAAAAATTAATATGAAACATAACATTCCAAATCGGATCATTTTGGACACACGGCGATGATGGCTGAAGGAACGGACACGTGAGGCTTCCAGAAGAACCAGCTTTATGTTTCCAGCGTTTTCTCACTGCTGAAAAAACAGCAGTTAATGTTCGGTTACTAAGCGTTGCGCCTGCACGAGACACCGAGAGGAAACGCGCTTTAGTGTTCCGTCTTCCATCCGTCCTTTCTAGAAACGCCGGCGAGTTGATGCTGTGTGTGTGCAGCAGGTTTTCAGTCTGTCCGTCTCGCTCGTCGCGATTGGTCGACGCCTTTTGAGCCAGCGAACCCCTTCGCTCCGAAAACCCCTTTCCCTTCTCGCCACGTGACATTCTCATTCCGTGCAAAGGCGCTTGTGACAAAAAAAGTTCTAAAAATACATTGATGGGAGAATTAATCAAAGAGTTTAAAAAAGAAAAACGCCCCCGGTGAGCAAAGGCCTTTATTCTGAAACATGGTGTGCTTGAGTGGCTTATCCTTCATTAAAATGACTCAACCAACTGCCACCTACACATCCAATCCAGAGCAAGCGTAAGCCTGTGTCACTAATGGGGGAGAAATATCCCCCCATGTTGTAATCTAGGTCAACAGAAGCGACTTTCTAGTGGTTGTTATCCCGAATGAAGTTCTCCTTCTGGGTTTAGTGTCATAAGAAGAGCACAAAGTAAAACACTGTCTATTTGAGTCGAGATTAACACCACAGTCCCCTCAGCAGTCAAACTGATTGGGGATTTTCTATACTTTAAACTCCGGCATAAATCATCTCTCTCCTGGCGAAACGGAGATGACGGAGTCACACGGCGCCGTGTGAACCAGCCCGTCGATTCGCAGGAACTTCAAGGCGCACGCCGTGTTTTTTTTTGAAGGAGGGCCGGCGGTGACGCTGCTCCCGCTGTGGCTTCGGGGTCAAACTGTGGACGACCTTTTCCGCGCGCGCGGTACGTGGAGCAGCAGAGACGAGCCGACCGCGAGGAGGCCGGGGGCCCCGGCGGGGGCCGACGGCCTCGACTCCCGTCTCCCTCTGACGGAGCCGCCGTGCCTCTAATAACGTCCTAAACGCCGGAACGTGTCCATCGCCTGGTGCAGAACCACGTGTCCTTCCCCTTTTGTTGCGTTGTTGTTTTGTCAGAGCTGCAGAGTGGTGTCGTCTTGCACATCTCAGAAACTTCAAATGAGATCTTTTCAGTCGAGGCGCTGATTAAACCACGGGGTTAAAGCCTTGATTCATTCCAACACTGCGAGGCGTCTATTCCACTCACGCGTCACTCGGGGGAGCCGGAGTTTGTTTTTCCTTGTTTTTTCCTCAAGGTGCTGGTGTCAAGGAAACTGAAATTATTATTGTGTCTCCTTCAGCAAATACATAACGGAACAATAACTGTAGTTTTGTGCAGAACGTTGAAGAATGTGCCTGGAAATGAGAGAAATACACAATCACATCTGGCTTCTTGTGGATGCATGTCCCCTTAATGAGTTCTATAATAAGATGAGACACTACTACAAGTCTTATTTTTATTCCCTTATAGCGTCATTAAGGCAAAACATAATTTCTTCGTGAATGATTTTGAAAAATCCCCATCTACAATCCGGACACATCACAATAAATGTGAAACATATGAACCCAACTGACAAAGAGCTGTGATAGCTGTCGACACTCAGTGGCCTTTAAGTAGCTTATCTACCGCCTTAATGGGAGCGAGAGCCTTCCCATCACTCATGTGGAACAGAACATGGACTCCAAAGACTATCTGGACGATCTGTGCAATGAATCCAGAGAAACCACGCCACCATTTTGCTGTGTCATCCTTTCCTCCAGAGTTTCCCCTTGACCGTCTTCACTCTGGAACGCCGATTCATTACGAGGCGCGTTAAGGTCACACGGCGTCTCCCGCGGAGCCAGTGGAGCGTTTCCACGTGCAGAAGAGGCTTGCAGCAACTTGTTTGTGTGCAGAGTAGACGAACGGATACATGTGCTCATTTAAAAAAAAAAAGAGTTATTTCTAATGTCAGAGAAAGTTCAAGAATATTAGTGAATATGTAAATATGACTTTCCCGATTGACAAAAAAATAAACTCGGGTATAAAATGCAGAAGGAAAGATGTTGTTGATGAGTGCAGGGTACATTTTCTCTTCCACAACCAACATCACTAAAAGCGTACGAAGCTCCTTTGGGAATAAAAAAGGAGGCACAGAATCAATCTCCATCGCGTCGACTTGACTTCTCTTCCTTCTGGCTTTGAGAGCAGCTCTTGTTCCCAAAGATTGATCGACTTCATGTGACGGCGATAACCTAAAACGTAACCACTGTAGTGGCATGTTTATGGCATCGCATTGGCACAATGATTGATTGGTGTTATTAACACAAATCACCAGATAATGCTTTCGTCTGATGGATGGAAAACAGAGATGACTTTGTAATTTGTTGGCACCAAACCGGATTTGATTGTAAGGCCGCACACAGGAGAAAAGAAATCAAGGCGTGTAATTATGACAGCATTGAATGGAGCTGCCGCGCTTCCCCCCCCCTGTAATTACACCGCCGAAGTTCAGAGAAACGGCCGATTCGGCCGTCTGCCGGGTCGAGCTAATCCCCTGAGGTCCGCAGAGGGAGTCGATCGCGGCGAGCGGCTGCAGGTTACGCAGGCCGCCGTTTACACGCGCGGGAATAATCAACCCCCGGGTGTGAATCTGGGGGGGGTCACTGAACCCGCTCTGCTCTGTCAGACGCCACTGAGACGGGCTTCTCGCTGGTGGAAATCCGTCACGCCGCGGATGGAGACGTAGACACACTCGGGCCTCTCACCAGCTGACCAATTGTTGTCCGATGCCATAAAAAGCCGCTTCTCTCCGGCTGGAGGAAAATGCCATACGAGTGTTTTAGGCAGCTGGCTGACTGCAACGCCATCCCCCCCCTCCCCCCCGCTGTCAGTTTCTGCCTTTCTCTTAGTAACTGCTGACTTATAGGTGACGAGGAGCCACTCCTAGAGGTGTGATGCTGCCCTTTATGGCTTCTGGAGCAGGTGCCTTGGTGTTAATCATTGCTCAATGTAGCCGTCGTTGTCGGGTTTATCACGACTTTAATCATAAATTGTTACCAATGATTTCTTCAGTGGGTACAATATTATCGTAGGTGAGTGAAACAACGGCCACAGTTCCAGTGACGAAGCTGCACAGTTGTAATAAACTGGAATCATCCTTTAGGGGCTTTTGGTAGGATCATAAAGCCTCGTCCTCGCGCACGGTGTGCAGGAAATTGATTTGCAGCAAAGTAACCAGAGTTTATTGATTCCATTATATCGCGCTGCCGGTGAACACGCAGACAAAGCGCTGCTAAATCACCGCTGTGAACCAGCAAAACAACAGCAAAACTGACATTGCTTTGAAGTCGACGGATGGGGCTCCGGCACCCGTTGTTCCGTTGAGCGAACGCATAAAGATGACGGACGTGTCCATCGGCCACAGGCAACGTGGAAACGCCGATAAAGGCCCTGGGATCGATAGTGCCGCCCGGTGCTTTATGATCTCCGTGCTTATGCAGCATCTGGCCTCCGACCCCCCCCCCCCCCACCAAAGTGAGTTTCCCAACACTCGCTTTTTCCGTCACCGTCTTTTCGTGGGGGTCCACAAACCCCCGGAGGCCTGACACCGCCGGACGTCAGAGGTCACCAGGTGTCACACCTCGGGCCAATCTGAGCGGAATCCAATCACGGGTGCACGGCGGTCTGGATCCGCCCCCTGAGGGAGGAACCCAGAAGACCCTGCCCCGCCGTCTCCCTCCCCCCTCCCCCGCACGGCCCACGATGAATCGTCGCCTCCAGCGATGCCGCGTGCCTCTTGGCCCGAGGCAACAAAGGTGAGAGTTCATTGGTTTTCATGAGGTGTGTCCAGAGGCGGAGGGAGACAAATCGCTGTGTGTGTGTGTGTGTGCGTGTGTGTGTGTGTGTGCGTCGTCGTTTGGCTGAATGCCCGGTTCTGCTGAGGCAGAGCGTCCTGCTGCTAGCGTCCGGTTGCACGAGGGAGGATGTGGTGGGGGGGGGGGGGGGATGCTCAGCTCCTGCCCACACTATCAGGATATAACATGCGGCACGCCGTTCTAGCGGCGGCCTCACGCCACCGACTGGACGCTGCACGGGTCATTAAGGTCGCGCTCTGGGCTTTTTTTTCTTCATTGTGAAACATTTTTTTTACCGCGCCGCGTTTGACAGCTGACGGACAAACTTTGAGTCGCCGCAGGACTGTAAATCCTCCCCATGAATCATTCATGCCCCCCCCTCCTCCCCTCCTCCCTGACGCTTTCTATTACGCGTCTCTCTGACCCCTCGTTTGTGGCCGGCGCTGACTCGGCGGATTGGCTCCTCGTTACTCCCCAGGAAACAGGCACTTAATTGGCTTTGCCAGCAGCGGCGTCTCTGATTGGCGGCCCGATGTTTGGCGGAACCGTCCTCACGGAGCACATGGATGTGCCTCGTCTAACCACATAGGAGGGTCTGCGAGATAAGAGAATGATGCAATGTTCGTCATGCTTTGTGTTCTCTCGAAGCAGCAGGCATCCTTCTTTTTTTTTGTTATCTCGTCAGATGAAGGCCTCGACTTTTATGTAAATGAGGAATGCGGCCACAGGGTGTACATGTTGAATGAGGCACTAGATAGAGTCAATCTGTTTTGGCTGTTCATCATATTTTCCTCTTTTTTTTTTTTTTTTTTTCCGGCCGCGTTTTAAGTTTCAATCTGAACTTTTCTCAGCTCTGCCTTTTCATCTCGCCGGGAGTTGCTGCAATTTACACTTTGTCTTTCGATTCGTTCCTGTCTGATGCAGTGCTTGGTTATCGGTTCACCTCACGCCTCCCCTCCGTCAGACTCTGAGGAGGTTGCGGGGTGAATCAAACAGGCCGTCGCCCGCCAACCACCCCCCCCTCCCCCCGACTCACCCCTCCTCTTTTATTTAATGTCTGCACCCACATTCCATTTCATCTCAGAAAGCAGCAAGAGAGAACTCTGTTGACACCATAAATCTGCACTAGATTAAAAGTACTACCACTCTTTTGGGTGAAGCTCTACGTTCTCATCCGTCACCCGGGGAAGAAGTTAACATTCCGGGCCGATGGAGGGGGAAAAAAAAAAAAGCGGCTCACCTGCACACATGGCCGTCGAGCTACTGCCACCTGCAGCCCGTCGGGCTCACAGCGGCTCGGTGCTCGGCTTCCATTGTATGCAGAACCAACAAGCGTGAAATATGGAACAGCAATTACAGCCCCAAACTGAGCAGACCTCGGGCGACGTGCGCGGAGAAACACCTCGTGGCTGCAACTAACAATTTACAGGCGTGACTTTGTCTGGAGGAGGCCGCTGGAAGAAAAAACCCAAACAGCCTTTATTATGTCTGCTTACCGCGTCGGGCCCGGTGCAATTTGTTAGCGCGAGCGGGATGAGAATGGACGCGACCCGTAATGGTGTAAGAAGGGGCCACTCATTGGGCATCGACTTTGCTGCCTCCCGCCTGCTAAAGACGTTGAATAAAACGCAGAGCAGTCGGGACTGAAGATGTTTATTCAAGGAGCGGGGGGGGGGGGGGGGAACGGACGGCAAATAAGCACAAAACGCTCTTCTTTTTGGGGGGTTTTCAAAAGAAAAATGTCTCTCTTCACGAATCGGGATCTAAAAGAGGAGACGATTTACATTTTCATTTTACATTCCGTCCTTCAGAGTGAATCATGAATCAGAATATCTGGCAACCAGAATGTCTCAAAGTATTCATTGTGTTTAACTGTGTGTGTGTGTGTGTGTGTGTGTGTAAACGCCTTAACTAATGAACAAATTCTCTTCTTCAAATGCCAACCTTTGAGTTAACTTGATACCTCAGCTTGTTTTTGTTGTTAATGGTAAAAACCTTTAACCTCGCTGCACGTTGAATATAAATTCGAACCGACCAATAGGATTGCAGCTTTTCTAGAAGGATTAGAAGCCATTAAAATATTTGTCTTTGAGCCTTATCACTTAAACTGAGTGGATAACCCTCTGGATGTACAGTGTGTAAGCCTGTGTGGATTTAATCTGTACATGTCGCCGTGACCACAATCCCATTTAATCGGCAGCGCAGGTCGCTCTCTGACGCCGCCGTGGCGTTTCTGGCACCTTTTTCTCGTTGGGATTTAAACCCTTCGGCCTGGATGTGCTCCCTTATCCTCCAATCCCAGACTGCGGCCACATCTCGCTGACCCCCGACCTGCCACACGTACGCTTTCCTGACCTTTCCTGAATTTTACACTCGTGTCAGGTCACGTGTGTCCGGTGGATTGCAAAGATAACATCTGTCTCACCTCCGGACTGTGGAGAGCGTCAACGCTGGAACAACCTACATATTTCTCCCGCCGAGGCGCAGACGGATTGAACAAACAACGATGTGTCAGTGTGTCTCCTTCTTTTTCTTCTTCTTTGCCTGAAACAAATATTAACCGCAAATACTCCGCGGCTGAAACCAGTATAATTCATGCAGATCATCAGAGAGCCAAAATTCTGATTACACAGTACGTGTGCGGGGAAAGGCATCAGTTTGAACTTTGCTTCTTGCAAGGATTTACAGGCGTCCAGATATAATCACATTCCCGAGCCATGCCAGCCCCCGCTGATTGAATGAACGAGCACCTGCTGTGCCAGCCCGGGACGGGGGACGGAGCTGGCAGCTTGTAGATTAAATAAAGCTGTCTGGTCTGTGCCAAGGTAATGGCTTCTCAAACCGCAGCTAAATGTAATACTGGTCCCGTGTCAGTGTCGCTTTGTTGGACAACTCTGTCCGGGGCGTCGAAAGGGGGGAGGCCGCTGCGCGTTGTTGCACATGCAGAGCTCCGGCTCAGGCCGCCTCCACGCCGGGTCCTCGGGGGCTGATCCGTTGGCGTGGAGCCCAAAGCGATGTGAAGCTCCTGCTGTTGTCCAGGGAATGTTTCGGTACTTTGAGGCTGGTTTTAATAAGCATGATGCAGCATATTGTACACATAATACTTCCATCCATATGATAATCTGTAACCACAAAGCTTACTTTTTAAATATCAGTATTATACGTGTGTGTGTCGCCAGTAAAGTTAAATGAAAAACAACCTGCATAATTCTTAAAATCTGTAATGTGAGTGAGTTGTTTACATGTTTAACGCTGCTTTGTAGCAATTAGGTTCGTCGGCATCGTATTATAAACACGGCAGCATCTTTAGGTGTCCTCTGCTCTTGGGTTACACATGTTTGGGCTTTTGGAAACAAACTGACTACATCCCACGGCTCCCCTCTAAAAACAGCTCGCACCCTTATTACTGCAATTTAACATGCATTTAAAATGCTCCTTGTGTTTGGTCTGTTCCAACGAGATGGCAATTGGGCAAAGAACATCTGCTTTTTGTCACAGCTTCCAGGAAAACATCAAACGCTACGCTATTTACAGCTGCAAGTTAAATTAATGCAATAATGTGTGAATGCAGTGATACGATACAACCTTTTAAATCCGAGAACAAGGCCGCTGTGGCATTGAAATCTTTTTTTTTTCTTTCTTGATAGGAAGTGTGTTCATGTTCATCATAAAATCAATAACCTCTAGTAAATTGCAAGATATCCACATATCTATCTATCAGGCAACGATACCTTGTTATTTTTCTAAAATCAGGAACATGCAACTGTGGAAGATTGATTATTAATTCAGTTTTATTTCGTACTGCTGATTAAATGAACAGAGCAAATCCACCGAGTGCAACGTTTCTGTGATTCAAAGGCAACACTGGTTCTAAATACAAGCAGAGTAATGGTGTCAACATTTACTGGCTTTTTGTTCTGGGTCACGTCTCGATGAGGTCATTTCACTTCTTTTTTTCTTAAATCAATCCCATGCAATTTCTTATTTCGTGACCATGCCCCGGCGGTTGCCATGGCAAAGAATCAATCCTAAACTGTAACAAATGGCTTCAATTCATAGAGGGAAATGGTTCCCATTAGTCCCCAGCTGGTCAATACACGTTTGAGGTCCAGTTGAGAGCTTTTTAATGAATGTGCGCTGGCTTGTTTACCCTGAAAGTCACAGACATCATCTCTGACGGCAAGTCGCCCGCCACATTTTGCCAGAGCTTCCTGCCACCATTGCTGCAAAGCCGGTTTTCAACAACAATGTTCTGGGCTGATCAGGCCTCTCTCTCTCTGGCACGTTATATATCTCGTTCTACACCGGGGGAAGGGAAATAATCACTACAGCTCTGCATGCTCTCATTTTATAAAAAGGCAGCGCTTAAGGCGGCCTCGCTGCACGCAACCTGCAATAAACATAAATATAGATGGGACGCCGCGGCGCTTGACCTTTGCCACGCGTTCCTCTTGTTGTGATAAAAGGACACGAAGCTCTCTTTGCATAGAAAGCAGTAAAGTGCCGCGAGTGGGGGGGGGGGGGGGGGGGGGGAGTTCAAGGGCAGGGGCCAATTCATAATCAATAACTGCTAAAGATCCTAATTTAGCACATTATTCATGTTGACTACTTTGCCCCCTTGGTTATTGATCGATGGGCGATGCCGCTGAGATGACAAAGACAAACAGGTGAAGAAAGAGTACTTATTAAACGAGGGCGACCCAAATGGAGTCCAAGCGGGAGACGAGCGCATTGAATCGCGCGCGCCCTGTTGTTCGCGCGCTCCCGCCCGCGGGGCCCGCGGACCCGCCGCGCAGACGTCTCAGTTATTGCTATCGATCGGCGGTGTCGAGGGTCGGGCCATCTCGGCCTCCGCGCCGCGCTCGTCAATAAGCGTCCATTTGCAGAGGCGGCCGACAAACGGAGAAGGAATTCAATTTGCCGGCATTCGTTCAAAAACGATGTTGTTGCGCGGTTTTTGCTGACGTGTTCCATCAGGCGAAACCAATGTGGTGGAACCAACAGACGGGCTGCAGGCGCGCAGAGAAAAGCGATCAATCCACAGTACGAACTATATATATATATATATATATATAATGTACGTTATTGGGCATGCATGTCCAACACCGTGCATGATTAACAGAGTAGAAAACGTTTAATCTAATATAACACCCTTTTATTTCCATGCTCGTGTCTCCCAAAGCTCTTTAATGGCGAGTCATTTGAAGAAAAAAAAAAGGATGTAATTTGTAGTATATCTGATATCTAAGTGATTTCCATCTTCACTCACAGAGACGGCACTGAAGGTGTAATATATTGAGCTGTCAATGGGTGGCACTGCATCAACATTAACAGCAGAGGAAATGCCAGCCGGCTTGCACAGCCCACTACACACACACACACACACACACACACACACACACACACACATGTCATGTGCACAGCACTGTAGGGTGTTTATATGTACAGTCCTTTCTTTACTACATTTATTGTTTTTCAAGAGCTGATGAATTTCAAATACTCGCAATGACGTCGTTCCGTGCAGAAATTGGTTTCTGTTAAAAGCTGATGGTTTCATTCTGGAAACCAACTTTTGGGCTTTAAATAAGTTTGAAATAGTTGCTTTAGGTTAGGCGACAAAACCGTTTCAGTTGGAATGAGTTCGAAACGCTCAAATCGCTCGTCGTTCCCACAGTTAAGGCACTGTGAAGCTGCAGCCGTCTCACACACGGATGTGTGGAGAGATCTCAACGAGCGCTTATTTCTATCGGCCTATATTACACCGGTCGGGGGTTGTGGTCGCAGGGGGTTATTCTGAGCTCGGCCTGCTCCGATCGGTGAATTGATTAGACGTGATTGAACCCCTGCAGAGGTCACTGAAATCCACACGACGACAATTGAGCCTCTACTTCCATCCCATCACTCTCAGCCACATTTCTAAGTATAGACCTCCTTCTGTGCACAGGAACAGGGTCTGAAATGCAGTTTAGTCTTCAACTGCCCCTTCGGCAGCATTTCTACTGCCACTGGGCCTTTTAGTTAAACACTTAGAAATGGAAATAAACCTCCTTTAATTAACATGTGATCCATTATCTGACTCTGGAACACAAGACGCAAGTTATGAATCCAATATTTTCAATCTCATCGATATAATTACCCACTTGCAAAGGATTTAAGTGTATATTAAATGTGCACATTAAATAAAAGGCGCTGATGAGCACAAGCGGCCTGAAAGTAATTGACAGTCTGATGGCATTTAAAGGAAGAAAAAGATGATGCATTGCGGATGATGGTTCTTTATCAGAGAGCATGTTCCAATAGCTAACAGAGGATGAACTTTCCACTCATTGTAAGACGTGTCAATGTGACGGTAGTGCACATGGCAGCGTCTGTGTGTGTGTGTGTGTGTGTGTGTGTGTGTGTGTGTGCTAAAGGCCGGGTCATATTTCTCACCTTTGCATATTTCATTAATTAAACAATAGGAGCTTTTTAGATGACGTCATCGGGGACCACTAACGACAACAATCTTGAAAACATTCTTTTGGTTACTGTTTATAATAATTTCCCCCAGAAATGTGAATTCAGGGAAATATTTTGGGAAATCTTTTGAAACAAAGCCATTTAAACAAAGTTTTAATATCCAAACGAAACAAAAGCGGTTAATCTATGACAAAGATTTTTTTTTCTTGTTCTTTTCCTTATTTCTACACCATTCATGTCATGTTTTATAACTCCCCTCCTCGCTTGTTTCAGATCTTGAACGTTCGCCTCGTCCTAATTACTTCCTCCCGTTAAACCACCTTCTGTGCTGTTTCCTAAAATCTGCTTTTCCCTGACCTCACTGTTTTTGTCCCCTGCCTTTATTTTGGTTAGCCCGTTAACTTCCTTCTCAACTGGACATTTTAAGTTCACTTTGCTAATAAACCTGCGTTTCAGTCCAAACTGCGTCTTCAGAGGCAAAGCCCGACCTTCTCCAAGCGAAGAGTTTAGATGGAGGAAAAGAAAAGAGAGAAGTAATGTTTCCAGACGCCTCGTTCTCTGCATTATTGATTCAATCGTGTGCATTTACTGACAAACTGACAAAATGTGACCGTTATCGAGGACATCTCGTTCCCCTCGGACCAATAGATTCTTCCTTTATTATTCAAATTCAACTCTTTTGTTTTCTTATTTTCTGCTCCACTCAAGTCAAGAACAGTGGAAGCTGATTTTGTTCCCCGTAGCCTGTTGTTTTGATCTGGGATGTGAGACGTCTCTGTTCCATTTCTATTTTGGGGGGAAATCAAAATGCCGAATCAGTGCAATATTTGTAACGCTCCACACTACGAGGTGGAAATGATGTCGGCATTGCTGTGTGAGGTTGGAATGGTAGCAGCAGTCAGACGGTTATTAACAGTTATCACCGACACACAACAAAAAAAATCACTATATTTTGTCACTAAATGTCGGCCCCGCCTGATAGCCGTCATGAAGATAGGAGGGTGACCAGTGTTGCCCATTTATAGTGCTGTTCATTTCATACCACAGGAGAGGTACTGATTTTGCCCACCGGGAGGCTCCCTTCTCACACACTGAACCGACTCGGGCGAGGCAGATGCATGCAGATGTTGAGTCACAGTGTGCTGCAAAACAGATGTCATAACACAGCTTTACTCCAGTGTGTATAAACTCAAATAGGTTTGAGTATGACGCCAAAGCTTGATTTGTAGAATTTCTGCAGTATTAGCTTAATTAAATATGTCTAAATATGGTCCTAAAGAGCTCAAGCTGTTTCTAAAAAACTGTAATTTACAGTAAATTATATTCATTACCAATGGATTCTATAGCGGTCAACGAATAAAACGATGCCAAACACCTTCCGTCAGATAAGTTCTAAACATAAATGATATGTCCACACTGAGCCCCAGAGGAAAAGTTACAATACTCCAACATGTTCTTCTTCGAGTCATATCTGTGCACGTGAACGCCAATCGGCTGCAAATCCACGGTTTGTATCGATGATGAAATTCAATTGTACAAAAAGATGAAGTGTCTTTGTATTGGACCCACGTCCACCACTGACCTTTCTTGATTGAGTGTAATAGCATACAGAGCAACTGCAAAAAGGTCACTGGCATAGACAGCTTTAACATTATAATTGGCGGGGGGGTGGGGTGGGTTGGAAAACTGTTGCAGGCAGCTACACACAATCGCATCAGGAAGAAGAAATATGAAGGACGCAATGTTTGCAGGCCGGTGGTCTCCGTGCAAAACGGACTACCTGGTTTGATCACAAGGCTGATGTGGCTGAACGTAACGAGCCGTTTCTTTGTGCTTTAGCATTCTGAGAGGCGCCTTTGTGTCCTTGCCGGGTCTACTCTTTATTCCCTATAATGTCCAAGGGTGCCGCGTCCGCAGCTGAAAAGTGAACACACTCGAGGCGGAATACACAACATTCAAAATGGTTTTTTTGGGTTGTTTTTTTTTCAAACCTCAAATGACAGAGGCGGAGATCCGATAAGAGGGGCCTTCGCAGCTCCGACGCGTGGCCCTCGCCGCGCTCCTCCGGAGGAACACGTCGTTGTGCCCTCTCCTTGTGCCGTAATGACGAGCAAGCTGTGTGTCGGGTTTAATCACCGTTATTCAGCCAGGTTCGCTTCCTACGTGGGCGGCATTTTAAGTCTGACGATGTGGCACAAAGCAGAAAACTCACGGCGCGTCTTTAGTTCTTCTTTTTATTTTTTGTTGAAGGACACAGATACAGTTCTGCATTAGTGCCCGACGGACGTTTGCGGTGACAGAGTTGTGAGGGGGGGAGAGGGGAGCTTCATCTTGAAGGACGCGCAGTATTCTGTGGCAAGACGGACGAGATTATGCATCGGCCTTTTGAATGTGATGGTTGTGAACGGTCACACGCGCGTCGTCCCTGTTTGATCAAAGCGTCCCGTCACAGTTCTGACCAAAAGGTCTAAAAACTTGCTCCGTTATTTGATAAATACCAGCAGGCTTTCATCACATCTGAGGTTTCGGCACATCAATAATGGGCTGCATCTTTGATAAAACATTAATCACACTTGTAGGCATTGTAATGTCAACGAGCAGCCTCGTCTGTTGCTGATTAAAGCTGCATTATGACAATGGCAACTGTAGATAACATAATTATTTCCACATAAGCTTAATAAGAGGTACGGCCCTATGGCTTATTTGTTCTGCGTTATGTAAATACTGTGTATTCTAATTAATGTAATTGGGTAAACAGAAACAGATAATTGGGAAACATCCCATGGAGCAGTTGTGTGCTTTGGTTAATAAGGCGATTACGTTCACGGAATGCAAAGTTAATGTGAAAGAATGTCGCACACCGAAACAAAGTCCAACTTACTGCACATTCTGGAGACGGCGTGGAAATCAAAAGCTGTTCGATTCCCGACCACAGTTCCCTGCAGCAAGGCACCATGACACCCAAAAAGTATCTGCTGAAAACGACGAGCAAATAGCTGGAAACGGGTATTTAATCACCGTCAAACGTTGTGCTGGTTCTCAAATGCCGGCGTGCAAACACACTGAAACGTCACACGTGTTCAATACTCCCATGTCAACACGGTCGGTATCCTGCCAGGTCTGACCAATCGGTGAGCGCTGCATGAACATTAACATTATGCCGTGAAAAAAAGGGGGAGGAGTATTCAATATCCAACGGACTAATTATGAAACACATCTCACATCTGGTCAATGCACATGAAGACTACGGGCGGGACACTGAGTCCGCGGGACAGCCACACGCTCAAACGTCTCCGTTTCACCGAGCACGGCGACAAACGTGCACCTGCTTGATCCATGATCACCGGCTTTAGCGGCTCACTCTCAGTAACACGTTGACATTGTCCGCCCGAGATCCTCTCTGAGACGGCTTGATTTACCAGACCCCTCGAAAAAAGGGGAAGAAAGAATCTCATTGAGGAGACGGATTGCTGAGGGGGCTCTCCAGCGGGCCGATAAATCATTCTTTAATCAGAGCGCGCTGAGGCTGAGGTTACACGCCAGGGCCCCACATTAGCACCACTGACTCTCAGCTGTCTGCGGTTCGGCTGCCGCGCCGCCTCCCGAGCTCCTCCTCCGCCCTCCATCTTCCCCCGTCCTCTCACGCCGCTGCAATACGGAGCGGCGCGTCATTCGCCGGAGAGAAGTCTTCCAAAGCTGGCGGCTGGTTCCTCTGAGCTTTGGCACCACGGAGGACGTTATCAGCCGATCACAGGACGTAGAAACCTGCAGTAGTCATGAGGACCTAATCAAAGATCCACTCCAGCAGTTCTTACCTCTCACAAGAAAGGCCCGAGACATCTACGATGTGTAACTTGGTGGCTAAACCTCAACTAGGAAACATTTACGACACAGGGAATGAAAATCACAGGATTTTAAATAGCGTTTAGTTCTCTCGCAGTCAACACATCCTTAACAAACGTTCAGTTCAGGCAAGTGTGATGAAAACAACGGCTACCTGATGGTGTCTGGACGATGTTTTGCAGGAGAAGTGAACTCAAAGCGTGCTCATCAGGTCCGGTCTGACTGCACACTCACGCACACAGTTTGGTCACAGATGAGGAAGCAAGGCCATCCGATTTAAGTTCTATCAACTTCACTTCAAAGCCGTCTCACACTGATGGTCAGGCAAAGAACTAACTTGATTTTTGGATTTTGGCGACTGTGCAAAATGAAGTGAAATGAAGGATTGTCTGACTGTGGCGCTTTATTTAGAGTTTTAATATAAAAACCTGCAATAAGAAAACATTCCGACACCCGGGGGCAGCGGAAAGCTCGACCGCAGCCTTGTGCTTCTCAAGGGGATTCCGACTCTTTAGCAGGTTGCGTAATGAGGGCTTTGGCTGGAAATGGACGATGTTCAAGTTTGATGACTTTCACGTCGTTCTTTTTTTTTTTCTGCTTGAACAGTGGATCACATAATCCTCCTTATTAAGGCACCGTAATGTGTTTCATGTGTGAGTGCAAACCGGCTCTCCTATCTCCTTCCTGGACGGGGTCGCGTAGGCGCCCGCTAAGTTGGCAGCTTTATTGGTTACATATCGCACGCAACCTTGCAACTGGTCCCCCGTCTGCTTTGTGTTTGTGTGTCTCTGCGGGGGGGTTTGACCATCTCGCCGGCTTCTGATATCCTTGAAAGGCAAAGTCAGTGCTGACGTTGGCTGCATGTTTGGAAGAGATATGGTTCTAATTTGGTTATGACTTTATATGAAATGAAGCTCTTCGCTTATGCACGATTGACAACTGTGATTTGTGAAAAACACAATATTATGAATATTCTAAAATTGTCTGTGTTCAAATGAGCTTTCGGCTTTATGCATGGTAAGCAGAAAAAAGCTTTTCAGCGCCCACTTTTTGGTTTTGGTTGTACGACTTCCCTCTCTGAGCTTCATTAGGGACGATGTGTTCGCACAGCAGAGCCTGTATCACAGCTTGTGTTTGCAGAGCTTTCTTTGTCAAGCAAAGCCCAGAGGTGCACTACAAATCAAATATGCATCCCCTTCAATGATAATTAAATCTGCTCTACTACATTTACTTATGCTAAATAATGCACTCACATCAGTAGTGTTTCCCACATTAGCTGATGAGCAGCAAATGAGGGAAGGAGACGCTCTTAGGACTCTTAAAAATACGTTTTTCCACTTAGAAATATATTGAAAAATAATTTCACAGTTTCAGTTGGCTGACAAAATGTTATCGCTTGCTTTTATATCCTGTAATAAATCCTTTTAGCTTTTCACAATAGAACTGATGAGATAAACACTCTTCAACATCGCCGTTTATTTTCCTTTTGTTCACATTTCCGTAGTCGTGTTTTGCTGCTGCTGCTTTTCTCGGCCATAAAACAACAGCGACGGTACTTTCAAGAACCAAACAACAAACACACGAGTGCAAATAAACGTGACACCACTGATCTTGTGGTCCTGTAAGATCTTTCCCAGCAGCCAGATTTGAGCGCTTTACAGTTCTGTCTACCACGCAAAAAAGCTTGACAAATCGCTGCGAGAACCCACTTCTGTTTCTGCAGCTTTAGCATCCCCGGACCGTGTTTTCTGTATTCTCAGTCTCCAGCCCTGTGACACTGGTGCAGGCAGAGGTGATGAATGATTGAAGCCCAGCCATTTTTTTTTTTTATTCCTCTATATGGTTGCAACCCAATCTCCCCCTGACAGACACTGGCGGTGTGCGTCCCCCAGGCACCGCGGGGAGGGCGCGGATGACGAGTCACGCCTCTGTGAAACGACAAACCAGGC
This sequence comes from Gasterosteus aculeatus, assembly GCF_964276395.1. Taxonomy (NCBI): domain Eukaryota; kingdom Metazoa; phylum Chordata; class Actinopteri; order Perciformes; family Gasterosteidae; genus Gasterosteus; species Gasterosteus aculeatus. Next base: position 15,512,329 of record NC_135699.1, on the reverse strand, counting down.
AGAAAATTGAACCCTTCCATCAGTGTTTGCAACAATCAATTTGTTTAAATGAAATATTTATGCACCAGTCGTGAAGCGGAGAAGGTCCCCGTGGAAACCGGCCTCTAATAAAGCGTACAGGTGAACATATTCTAATAGTAGTAAAAAGGCACTTTCTATTTGATTGTGTCTGTATCAGGACACACATATTGCTTCTCCCTCGTGTTTCCATGGCCACTGGCGAGCTCCCTTTCCTTTTAAATCCTCTCCCAATTATCAATAGGGACTTTAATTGAGACCGGATTGGTGGAGGATGAAGGTGGCGGGTTTGCACGGATGACATTAAATGAGTTCTGAATATGTAGTGGGGACCAAGAAGGATTTAAATATGAATTATGAATACACCAGATATTCAGAGTGCTCTAAAAATTCCCCCTCTCGCTTTAATAATAGATATGTTTTAGTGCTCTGCAGATCCATACGGCATCCACATTTAGAGGCCGCTGTCTGTGGGAATGATGTTGAATAATAGGGTCAATGTCAGGGGGGGATGGGGTGTAGATGGGTAGCTGTACACATGGGTACAGTTTCTAATATATTTAGCCGCGCCCAGATGCTTTTTGTTTGGGAGTTGATTAGTGTTCAGAGTCCCGGCGGTCTGAAATCTGTCCGATCGAACAATAGAGAACACGGAAGACACGTGTCTGACGCGCTCCCATCAGCAGCTGGTTTCAGTCACCGACTTTCTTTTTGACCAAATTGGTGGTTTCATGAAGGACCAAAGGCGGAGAAAGCGAACGTCGCGTGGAAGACGTCTTGTTTCGGGGACTTGCGATGCCCAGGTGTTTCCAGATGCACTAAACCGCCTACCTACTAATCACTGATTCACCCAAGACAGTCGTCTGTTTTATATTCCACAGGCCTTCTTCACAGCAGACGTGTTGATTAGTCACGGTTGGAAAAGCACAAGTGTAAAAGATTCAAATGATGATGGCTGGATTCCATTTAGCTGCTTCGGTTTCAGGGAGATGTTGGATATCGAGGAGTATTGCGTGCTGACTCACTGTCATGGCGAACACGTGAATGGAACATCGCATTCACACCTGTCCTGTGGTTTTATGCATATTTCTAATTTGTGCATAAAATTGTTAGTTTTTTTCGCTCTCGAGGTTGTGGACTCTCTTGTGCATACTTAAAGGCAAAATGTGACGATGCGCGATGGGAACACTTAGCTCATGAATCACAATAAACAGGAGTCACGGTCACTTGGAACTAAATCAATAAGTCACACAGATGTAAATGGCATTTACACGTTACTTGGTAGCAGAACATTGGATGCAAGTAAAAACAACACAAGCAATAGTGAATCATTTCTTGGGTCAAATCAATTTAACATGTTGGCTCTGCATTGCTGATAAGCACATCATTCTTTTACCCTTTTCATTCCATCCATGCAGTCTCATCAGCTTGTGTGAAAATTAAAGCTCTGCTTGAAGCAGAATATCACCAAGTTTAATATTCTGGTCTCTGTTGGACACAATACGCCGCGGGACGTGCCAATCAATATTTTGTCAATGTTAATTGTCACTCGAGGCTAAACGGTTCAACGTTAATGCTGAAATGTGCGACAGGTTATAAATCTAAATTGTAGCCCTTGAATTTGCGGGAACCAAATTTGGCATTTTTGAGACTCTCCGAGTGTCCAGTGGCATCATCCTACCGCGGGGGGACCGGGCCCGTCCCCCTGGGGGGACCGTCCTGGGGATAGCGGCAGGGATTAAGCACGTTCAGAAAGATTCTGCAGAGATGCAATCAAAGCAAAATAAATCTGAGAGCCGCTGAAAGCACGATGAGATCCTCTCCACAGACGTCCATTGACTGGTGCTGCGTTTAAGCGTTAGAAACAAGGGTGCGGCCTCCTGTGATCCATCCCTCCCCGAAGTGGACCTTTTTGTCCACGTCATTGAAAGACGAATGAACAGCACAGGATCCGCCAGCCGTGAGGTTTCTCTCAATCCATAGGAGGTTGTGTTCAGAGGAGCTTAGCGCAAATAAATGGCCTCGTTTTCTCTTAAACGGCGCTGGAGTCCTTCTCTTGTGGCGCCTGTCCATCATCCCGACGCTGGTGTGGATGGAAATGAGCTGGAGACGGAGGTGTTAGAATGTTTTAATTATGCAGGGACACAAGCAGCCTCAGCGTCGCTTGAAACCCCGGAGCAGCGATGAGAGAGAAGATCAACACTTTCGAGTTTGGAAATAATTTAATGTGAGTGAGTTGCTTAATGCCGCTTTGAGCCGCAGATGCTTAAAATCAAAGAGGAACTCAGATGAATGTGCAGCGGGTTCCCGTCCCGTTACTCGAGCAGTGACAAAAGCAACAGTTTTTTTTTTTTCGGGGGATCACAGCACTCGGGCTCCTGACTGGATCTCACGCTTGTGCAGAATAGTTATAACTAATTAAAATGTGGGCATTCCTCCTGACAGTTGAGCCCCCGCTGGAATCGGCCAGATCTACGCAGAGTGCTGTGCTCCACAACAACTGCGGGATGATCAATCGCTGCCGTTGAGAATGTCGAGATGCGCGGCGGACAACGGAGAGGATGGCATTTCTAAACCGTGTCCCCTTTTGTGTGAACAAACAAAAGGGAGCAAAGAAAAGCCCTGATTTAAACAACGCGGACAAAATGTCATCAGCAATTAGCTGTCAGCGTGGTTGGCGAGGAGATGGGCGACCTGCTGTTCAATGGCCTTTGGCCCGGCGCTCGGCTTTTGTTCTTGTTGTCTTTTCTTCAGCAAAGGAAAGAGGGGAAGAAAGAAAGGACCAGAACGGCTCAGTGTCATTAGCGGTGACGGGGTTATTTAAGCTCGCTCAATCCAAACACACGGCGGATTTCTGTGCATTTTGTGAACAAAATACAGATCTTTCCCCCGCACTAAATGTTTTGTCATGACGTGTGATTTGGTCGGCGTGGGAGTGTGGTAGAAGCGAAACCATTTCAACCGCTTCAGAGATTGAAGTGATTTAAATGTTCTTTCACGTGGAGCGGCAGGTACCATTCAGGGCTAAAACCCTAAATCATATTCCGGTTTCCCGGAGGATAATTGTTTCAGCTCGCTGTAATCATTCCTCCCAGTAGCCATTCAGAGATCCCTTTATCGTCCACAGTCCTCCTTCTCTGCAGAAACCTGTCCCAAAGTTCACGTGACGCTTCAGCCGTCTCCGTCTCTTTGTGGTCCTTCCACACGGCAGAACTTCAACTTGCGCTCGACAGGGAAAATACGTGAAGATAATTTGAACTCGACGGTGCTTACGTACGTTTTCTCGTGGGAGCAAGAAGCCAACGAACAAAACGAGACACCGAATCGAATCGCTGACGACGAGTTCCATTTCTCGCCGGACAAATCCAAATCCAGATTTTGACTCCTGACGTTTCTCCGCTGCGAGGCCTTCACAAAAAGCCTCCTCTGGAGTAGTTATCAGTCCTCCATCAAGGTGAAGCTTCCATGCACACTGGGCCATAGATGCCCGGCGTCTCCACGTTTCATAGGACTCATTGGTGATTTCTCTTGTGGTGATTCACAGAATTCTTATCATTAAGCCGTTTTTCGAGGCAGAACCCAAAAAACAGCCTCATAGTGTAAAGTTAAACTTTGTGGATCTTTTCCCGCATTATGTTTCTGTCTTTAAAACACCTACAGGCAGATAATTAACCTCCAAAAGTCACTCTGAAAGGAATTTGACGGCTCCGCGTGCTTGCGGAGGCGGCTGGCTTTTATTGCCCTCTTGAGTTTTTCGTCGGTCTTTTGGTTCGGGTCTTGAAAATGTCCACTAGTGACTGATGGCCGACGAAGAAGCAGCAATGAGATCCTCTCACCTCAGCGATGCGGAGCGCTTCTGTTCAGCAGTGGTGTGAGATTGTTCTCTATCCGGGTTCAGCTGAGGACGCTTTCGTTTGTTCCCAAGGAGACATTAGTGCCGCCCGGAGGCGGCACAGCATCGCTCAGGGTTCTTCTCGCTCCTAACGGACCCGCACTAACCATTTGGCTTTCACGGCACTCGTGTACTTTGGAGTTGATGAGTGAGTCTCGTGGAATTGAGAGAGCAAGACACACAGTCACGTTGCCTCTCGCTGTCATTTCCTCCCCCAGGCGGATGTGAATCCGTAAGCAACGCCGAAGCGGGTGTTTCTCTCAAATGAGGATGACACACTTTATATGAAAACCAATTCTGAAGCTCATTAACGCTGTCAGACTTCTTTTCCTCAACGAAAAAGGAAAGAAAGGTGTGCGTACGCTGGCATCTCCCTCAAATGCATCTGCAGAACTGCAGCCGCGCAGTTTAGTCGTGTAATGTCAGCTCTTTCGCAGAGTGGGTGGAATTATTTAATGCTGTCGAGTCCTGATATCACACTGATAGGGTGAGCCTCTAGTCTCCGAACAGGAAGAAACGTAATGAAAAAGCGAGAGACGTCTTGATACCTTCGGCATTGCGGGGCCACGGTGAGAACACGAGGCTGCTTATTCTCAGTGGTTGGAATCAACTTAAAAAGGGAAAGATTGTTTGAATCCCTCGGGGAGGAGCAGCATTCACAGCAACCGCAAAGAGGTTAGTTGGCCTCCAAACGGCAAGTGGACAGCAAGGTTTTTTTGGGAGGCGTCTTTGCTTTTATGATATGATATTAATTTGACCCGAATAAATTGCGTATTTGCAGAGATGCTTGTTGACTTTTCCCGTCCCGTGATGCAGGATCTGTGTGAAAAGTATGAAAAGACACAGCAGGGAAGTCTGGATGCTGCCCTAAAAATGTCAGGTTGTCTGAAAACTTGCCGCATAAAACTATCAAACACGCCAGAGGTTTGTAATTAAGGGGCAATTTTGGGGAAGCTGCACATTTCCAAGAAGAATTTTCTATTACTCAATGGAATTACAACGGAATACAAAAGAACCGAGTTCTTCTTCAATAAACTTCTCTCGGCCGTCTGGGGAGGGCGAGCGGTGGTCTTATTTCAAAGGTTTAGTGACGTGTATTATTCAGCACACGTGTGTGTGTGTGCCTATAGAAACAACCATGCATGCATATTTATTCATGAATGAAACGTGTCAGACAGCAAATTGATTCATTGTTTCTAATCAATCACTAACCAATAACGGCTCATTGTCACTTGGAGGCGGTCCTTATAAATCCTCGGTCCACTGGTGCCACACGGCGCTACGGGACCAATGACTGCAGATTTGGAATCTTCCCGCCCATCAGCCAAGCACGATTGTGCTTTTTCTCAAGAGCTGACTGATTATTTGAATCTGTGACTTACATACTCGCCAAAACCCACTCACAGTATTTCAGCGATTTTTGTCAAAAATGTGAACTTCTTTTGACGAACATTTTTACAGAGCAAAAAAGGATTTTCAAAAATCCGTCACTGGGCATGAAAAAGCAATTAGTAGAAATACAAAAAGGCTCCTTTTCTGTTCCTGAGTGTGTGACTTGACTCCACAGCAGTTGCAGCTGCAGCCCGGGGCCGGTGTGGATTACGCAATGTTAGAGGGACGCGGTGCAGTGGGAAGGTGTGTTAAATGCACTTCCTGCTGTGTGTGGCGCTGTGCATGATTGCTAGAGAGGCGGCAAGAAAAGCTACGGGGCAACAGCCTTGAGGTTGAAGTTGCCCCGGGGGAACTCTTGCGTTGATTTCCGGTGGTCTGGAAGTCCTCCGCGCACACTTCGCCTCCCTTTCCCTCTGGCAGAACCACGCGGGATACAAAGCCCGGGCCGCCCCGCAGCCTGCTGGCGACGGGCTTTGCAGCAAGGAGAAGCTCTGCAATGACACCAAATCATCACGCGTTTTGGAGCTTCTAGAATCATTAAACACGATGCGTGTTTCTCTCCTGGAGCGCCGTTGTAGAGGTGAACCTCAGGGAGCTAAACGTGTTGTTTTTAGCTGCATTAAATGTCAACGCATAACGTGACGTCAATCACAAAGCACCTCCCAATGTTCTTCTAAAAGCGTTTACTTAACCCTGCTGTTGGTTGATGCACCGTAAAAACTAATTCGCACACTAATTTAAAGTGCAATAAACAAAAGTTAATGAGCTAGAAAGGGAATATTAGAGGTTAGCAAACCCTCAAATGTTTTTCCTGTTTATGAAAACAGTCTCCGTTTCACTGCAGTTTTTGTCGTGTGCTGCTGATCTGAAATAATGAAGAATTAGAAAAGTACCGTTTTTTCTGTTTGAGTGGCTTCACGTTCATCTCTCTGCATCTCCTGCTCCCTTTTAGCTGGAGAGCACATCTGGCTGATACATTATAATGTTGTAGAAAACCTTCCTCTTTTGTGCTCTCACCTCATCCTTGATCCTACATCCTTGATGTAAGAAAATGTGCACTGACACGCAATTTGCCCTTTTGCTTTCGACTGCCTCACATCATCGTTCAACGTGATCTCCAAAACCTGTTCGTAAAAATGTAGACGAAAATCAGAAAAATTGAAAAATTGGTAACAATACATAGGAACTGGCGGCGGTTAACCACGCCCCTTGAGTGAACAACATGGCGGACCATGTTGGATTCTTGAGTGAACGTCTCTCCGCCATGTTGGATTTTTTGAGGGGGTTAGTGTCAGTATTCTATTCTTACAAGTTAACATTGATTTCTCGTTAAAATGCAATCATAACACGTTTTTTTACATCGTTAGACTTCACAAAGTGTGTTTACGGGGCGCAGGTCCCCGTTCACTTTGAATAGGGTGACGTCATCAGTCGCAGTCCGTATTTATTTAGTATGTATCACTACGAATTTGTATGTTGAAGATTTTCGTACGCATTTTTACGAACAGGTTTTGGAGATCAGGCTGCGTTGTTGCTGCTGTGGTGCCTCGGAAGCCATCGACAAACAACCAAAGCAGCTGGATGCCAAACGTCATGAACAATAGCGATTTGAGGCAAACTATGGGAGGGTTTTATTTTGGGTTATGGTTTTCAAATTTAAATTTAATAATTTAATAATTAGCCATCTTGTTCAAAGGAAAAACAAATACAGATGCAGACGTCTTGTCTCACACACCTGCGAGTTTGAATAAGTGAACGTGTCTCAGTGTAAACCCCAAATGGAATCATGTCTTCACCTGCAGCCCATATGTTTAGGAGATAGCTGCAGATAACCAGTATCTCAGCAGACGTTACTGCAGGCACGGCTGCAGGACCCTGATATACTCCCTGTGTTCCAGACACGTACGTCAGGAGGGATCCGAACATGGGAATATGTCGCTGAAAAGGACTACAGGATCTGTTGAAACGCAACAGCAATCTTTACTCCAATTGGGCTTTAGAAGCACAAAGACTGCGAGGACCTTCCCGAGGTTCGTGGAGCTACAGCAGGGTTTCACTTCGATAAACAATGGGCGTTTTTTTTTGCAAAAGGACATTGATCTGTTTTATTTATTATCAATCATTGGCAACAAAGCAAGAATTACGCTTGTATAATAGGGTTCTCATATTCCGATGCACCAAAATCCAAGCACAGATGCCACTGCAGCAATCATTCCTTGAGAAGAACGCAGGAGCTGGAGAACGGTGCTCATCTCGGGCCATGTAGTCACTTGGTGAGACGGCTGAGTGCACGTTAGTGTTGTTTGAGTAAATGTTATTAGCAAAGTCATTGTCATGCTTGAACTAGACAAAGAATCGAACCCTGAATCTATGAACTCCACACGCCTGCTCTGACTAAGGCCACACTTAGTGTTTAAGTATCCACTTCTAATGACACGACGTAAGGTCTGAATAGTGTGTATCAGGGTCACGTTGTTTTTCACTAGGAGACTATTGCAGCTTTATCCACTGCACAGGCCGTCCACTCCTCCCTGATGAAACATCATCTGACCGTGACATTGAAAGACCTGACGACTTTACATTCCGCTCTGCATCCAGCTCGCATCGCGGCAACACAGACGATCAAGCCTCTTACATTCCAGGGGCAGGTGTGTTCAGGAGAAATGACTCATGTGGAGAATGTTCAGCCGGGAGGAATCAGTCCACGAGTGAAGAGCAGGTTTCCTAAAGAAGAACATCAATTACACAACTAGTGCTAATTTTCTAAGGTTATTTGGATGGATTCATCTGACATGTGCATTTATTTATACGTTGAGCCTTATAAAATAATAACATACACATATATGTTCAGTTCTTATGAAATCCACTGATGGAATCCAAAGTACAGGCACTCAAGAAGCCACATTTTGCATATTTAAATCTCCAAATATGATGTAAAATACTCAGGCTGTTCCTTTAAAAAATAAAACGCATGTAGAATTGTGATGTGCGTGACGTCAGGGAGCTCATCAAATATTTATAGTGCATATAGATCTTCCCAACTTCTGTACGAAAAGGAACGGCGGGCTGAGCGCGCAGGTCCGGTTGGAGGGGAGCAGGACGTCGCGCCGCGGGGACGCACGACGTGCCCGACTTTTCTCTCAGTCGACACACACAACGGGGGAGAAGCGGCAGAAACATGGGCGTCAAGTTCCTCTGGGATTCATTTTAACATCCACACGAGCCACTCCACACTACTTCGCGGCAACTTGCTTAATCAGACGCCGACGGACCGATTTCTTTCCCACGGCGCCGAGTTCCTCGCAGCTCCGCGACCCATGAGGAGGGACGGCGCGATTTACGCGCAGCTGGAGCCTCCGACCGGCCGCCCCCGTCCCCGCGCGCCGGTCCGTCGCGCCCAGCTCGAACCGGCGGCACCGGCGGACTCCGACCGCGCGCCGACGGAGGAAAGAGTCTCCTTGATGGAAGACCATGCGGCGCTTTGAACCCATGGAGACATGGCACATAGGTTCCTCTCATCTACGAACAGATCCAGCACCCGATTCGCCTTCATCTTCACCGTGTCGCTGTCCTGCACCTACCTATGCTACACCATCCTCTTCTGCCGCGGCACCGTCATGAGCAACCAGGCTTACGAGGGCAGGAGATGCTCGCCGAGCAAGAACGCGGGGGGGAAGAAACTTCTTGGAAAACTGGACAATTGCGCGTCGCCGGGCGTCCGGTCCGTTGTGGAGGAGCCCGCCGCCCGGCGAGGACCGAGCGAGGTCAGCGAGCCGAGCGGAGCCCCGGGCGGCCCGGCGGGGGGGCAGTGGGCCGACGTGAAGTTCAGAAACATGAGCGTCGCGCAAAGATATGGGGACAAGAAGCTGCCCAACGCGTTAATAGTCGGCGTGAAGAAAGGAGGCACCAGGGCGGTGCTGGAGTTCATCCGGATACATCCAGATGTGCGCGCTCTTGGAACAGAGCCGCACTTTTTCGACAGGAACTATGACCGAGGGCTCGACTGGTACAGGTGAGCAACGGGGATATTTCTCTTTTTTGCCTTGATATCGTGCGCGCAGCGTGTGCGGTTCAGTCACCTCTTGATCCGCCGGGCAAAGGAATCTGGTGACGTCACGATGTGCACTTCCATGCCCGTTCCGCTCGTTTTATGACGGGAGTGAATTGCATTTTATTACAGTACAACTCACTTCATCGGTGGCCTATTATTCGATGGCACGTTTTGCGGTGTCGTTTGATCTAATAACACATCTGGGGATGTCACGGACACACAAACCTAAAAAGCATTAAGATCACATCTTGTGAGGGCTGCAGATGTTTCACCATGGTGGTGAACAGACACACACAGACAGCGCTGTGATGGTTTGTGCTTTTAAGTGAGCCGTGCCAGCAGACAGAACGATACCGATCGCCCGCTTGGTCCATTCCCACAAAAGGTGTTATCCCAACAGGGCATTTTTAAGTTATATATAAATATATAATATATAATATTCAAATTTATAGTGGACAGTGGACTTAAGATAAACTGTCGAGATTTTGGGGGGTCAAAGGTCACCAGGTGTCAATCCGTTCCATGCGCTTTGAGGGAATGGCTTCATGTTTGGCCCAAATGTACAATAGGATAAAATGAAGCGATGACAATGTGTTAAGAAATGGATTTAAATTGCACCTGGACGGCTTATGGAGGTAATTCTAGTATTTTATTGGACAAATTGTCATGAGGAGCATCCTTTAATAAATGAACATCATATTAGTGGGCTGTCACTAAGACCATCACATCATCTAAATTGAGTTCATCAAAGCGCAGAGCTGGAAAGTTTCAATCGGTCCATAAAGTACAAAACGTGATTGTTATTTTACATTTGTGATTTAGAGATTCAAATGAACTTTGATTTAACCTTAATAGTCAATCATCCCAAAAAACAGTAAAGGAAATGAAATAACAACGCAGTGTACCTATTGTCAGTATTAATGCAGTTTACTCATGCGGATGCTGTGCGACACGTTTTATTTCTGCACAGGAAGGAGCTTTTCAAACAGGATGCAACAGTTAAAGTTTGTCTTCATTGTTGAGTATATTTGACAAATGAATCGCGAAGGGCGTCGCTCCTTTCCACACTCGACAGAACGAGCTGGGAAGCTTGTTAACAGCCTCCACACGTGGCGGCTGCATGCGGCCCGCAGGACGCTGCTTTTCTGGGAAGAAACGCGTCGATTTGAGCCGGAGGCGGAACGTAGACGCGGTGTGACGGAGACGTTTGTACACAAGCAAAGACGTTTCTCCGTTTTAAAAAAAGCAGCAAACACCCGGTGAACACAAAGGAGCCGCAGATGACAGACCGACGTGGCCCTGCACCACCCGTTGGGCCGCACCGGCAACCCGCCACACATCCACCCGCCCTCCCCCGTGCAGCTCGGTGATCTCTTTTCTTGCTTTACTGAAGTTTGATCTTGTTTTTTTTTGTCTTCTCCACGTCGCACTGAAGCTCAGCAAAGACAAACCGAGGTCTCGCATCGAGCAACACCGTTCAAATACTCGAGACGCTCAAACAGCAGCACGGACTGAGGGACGCGTGTAATTCGGCTGCTGTTCAACCTGACGGGTGACTGAGCGGCGCTCATTGTGCTCGGCTGGCCCTCACTGATTATCTGTCACAACGTTTGCGATGCCGGCAGCACGTCGCGTGAAGCATTTCTCCGTTGTGATCAACTGTCATGTTCTAACGCCGTATTTGTAGATTCTACTTGTGTGGGTCTGCTCTGCGCAACAAGTCATCAGGTGGCCTTCAACCGCCTGTAAAATACGTATCATTTCATTTCCCCGTGAATTTCTTTGTCATAAAATCTTTAGCCCTTTTGGAAGCATTGAAGTGGCTGTACTAACTCACAAACTCCAAACACTGTCACATGTTGGATGTATTGAGTTGTTATTTATTGTAGCTGCATGGGTGCTATCCAGTGCTTTACTTATTCACTTTTATGTTCTAGTCTACCACACGACAATGAATGAAATGCCTCATTTTCGGCTGATTCGGGCAAACAAAGTTATCTTTGACGTCTCCACTCGACACCTTTGTCAAAGCTGGTTGCTCACAAGATAAAGACGGCAAACCAAGTCGTCGATTATTTTACGCATCTAATCTTCAGGCTCTCAAAACGGTGCCGTGTCCATTGCCGTGCGTCCTCCTGCACGGAAGCCGACAGGGCCGCCCGCTTCGCCGCCTGCGTCCTCGCCCCCTCGCCGCCGTCTCCAGCGGCATCGGAAAGCTCAAGAGCGGACCACCACGTCGCCACACAACGCCCAGGCCTAAAAGGGCATCTCGGCGCTATCGACCCCACAGTCAGGAGCACTCGCAGTGGATTCCCTGAGAAGGGTGGAAACGGCGTGAGGGTGTCATCCGGAAAGGTCGAGGAGGACAGAAAGGTGGATGGTTCTCGTTTAACACAGAAAACTGCTCGTTATGCGGCGATGGCGGTGGCGCGGCGTGCATTATTAACGAGGTGTCTTCATCGCAGCGCCGCCGCCGCACGTAGCGGGTGACGTTAATTAAGAAAACAACCCTTTCCGAGAGGTTTCCTCCAAGAGTCCAGTCTGGGGAGCAGAGCTCTTCTTACTTTAATTGAATAACTTGGAGCTCTAGCGTTTGCAAATGAACACGTGGGGACGCGTGCTGTACGCGCGTGCACTACTCGCTCACACGGCCTTCAATTTGTACGGTTTTGCGAATCCACCACTTTGTTCCACATAATAATTATATAATTACCCCGAACTTGACATTCACGAATCTCCGAAGATGAATTATCTTCAATAACTTAAGCGACTACTTGACGTCGCGATGAGGTTCCCCTCTGTGCGCCGACTGAAACGTCACGGTAACTGTTTGGAGGCGTTGCCATGGCATCCACATTCGGTTTAAGCTCCAAGGTAAACCCATCAGCGACTTTTTAACCTTATTTCAAAGTGCGTATGTGTTGTGTTCTGGTTTGAGTCTCGCTTCAAAGGAACGAAGGTTAGCGAAGCTGCTGCAACAGCGTCGGCCATTTCACTGGAGAGCTTTTCTTTTCTTTTCTTTTTTCAAAGAGCCAAACTGATGATTTCTCCCCGTTGAAAAATCTTTTTCTTCGCAATTCTCCCCCCGACTGCATCGGGCAAGAGCTTGACTGACAGACGGTTCGTCCAATCCGCGCTTCTCGGACGGTTCTCTGTTGAAGCCGTTCCGTTCCAAATGCTGCAGGTCAAGCAATAAACGGCCGCTGTCCTGTTTGTCACTTAATGTGTCTCGGAAATGAAAATGTAATTCCATTTGGGCTTCACTTGTCCCTGAAACAAATGACGCCATGAAACTAACTACCATTTTAGAGATGGAGTCTGGAAATATGGAGTCATCCTCAGAGATGTCGGCTTGTTAACTTTACCCCCCCGGGCGAACCCGGCGTATCGCTCCCTCCTCTCTGGTTATCAAATAATATCGGAGCTCTCCCTCCTCCTGTGTGTCGCATTCTCTGGCTCCTTTTTGTACTTTCCCGCCAGCTTCACTGAAGGCCACTACATGTGTGTGGGCTGTCCTTTCTGCAACTATGCTTCTGCACGACCTATTGAATAATGAAAATAAAAAAATAAATAGGAAAAAAAGCGCATCCGCACAGGTGTAAGTATTACGCCGTTGCTAAAAGCGTTCGCGAACCACTTCAACAGCTGCGCATTCATCCAAAAAATGCACAAAGAGCGGCGTAATAATGGTTTGAGAATGAGCAGGTCCGCGGACGCGTCACATGGTAATGTGACAGCTCGTAGCCGGGCTCCACTCGCCGCGTTATTGTTCACTGAGAGCAAGTGTCAGTCATTTCCCTCTGCAGACCAAAACCATGAATAATCGTCACTTCAAGGAACACAAGAACCCAGCGTCGAAATGACAGCAATTAAATAGCGGCGGGTCGAAGGTCGAAGACGGCAGCGCCGGCCTTTATTGTGCTGCCGTGAATGTGTTTTGATTCCATTATGCGGCGGATGATGGGCTGGGAATTCTCTAATGCCAGCCGCTTGTCTCCTGTTAAATTAGAGAAATAGATCCTTGCTTCTCAGAGCGTTGCCATTCACCTCCGTTCCCCACCTGGCTGAACGGGCCGCGGGTTCGTCTGAACGGCTCTCCGTTAAATCTTAATAGACTTCCCGAGGCAGCGGGCCTCTGTTGCAGGTGATTAATGATCAGATGTCATCATTCAGCTGTTGTCTGAGTGAGTGAAGCTTTAATAATCCAGCAGCTCTCTTTTGGAGGGGACCGGATCTCCGCCTGATGGAGGAAAAAGGGGAAGATGACGTTTTCAGGACGTTTGTGGTGCAAATTCTTTACACAGCAAAGTATTTCCGTGTGTTTTCAGCATCGGTTTGATGTTGACTTTTGTTTCCACTGACAGTGCAGTTTGTGTGGAACTGTAACTCAGTCTGATGAGAACAATGTATTCCAGAGATTATTTGACTTAAACGTTTTAAATCTCTCTTCATGCTGCTTGCTAGGATTCACTGTTCAGTCGGTGTGGACGGGGAAAACACGAGGGGCCTTTGGACGGGTCAACGGGGCGTGAGTCTGCGGCTGGATGATAAGGGGGTGATAACAATAGATATTCATAGATTATACATTTGATCTATATCCTTTTTATCACGCAGTTGAAAGAGTGGCTTACGGACAGATAAAACAATGAATGATTTTGTCCTCATCGGTTTTCATAACCAATAATAATATGGATGATAACACCACGGTAACCGAGTTCATACATGGTTGTTCCAGCTCGCCCGGCCTTAACAGGGGTGCGATGCCGCGTTGCACGTGTAGCCGCGTTGCAAATGTTTACTGAGAACTTGACAACGTGCAACTTGCTGTTTTAAGTTCAAACCTGAGTGAAATGACAGTGATGCATTCTGAGTCCATTGATCGTTCACAAGGAGACGATTCAAAGCCCGACCTTTACTTGTTCTCACGCTCCGCATTCCCCATGAGCTGGCAAATCCTTTAAGTTCTTCAACGAGACCCATTCAGCCACCATGCATTCCCCCGCGTGCGCACCAACAAAGCATACATGACCTGCAGGTGTGTAATTACGTTTGAATGTAACGTTACACACAGTGTGCCGTCCGTAACACAACGGCCCTCCAACAAAAAGCTCTCAATGTGTCACCCGGCTGTCAATGGGCTGTCCCTGCTGATGAGGTGTTGCCAGATCGCCATCGTACTGGGAAAAAAGCTACATGATGACCAACATGACTTATATGTTGGTCATCATCTGAGCAATTTAGGAGCAACTGGCAAAAGCCGAAGTTCAGAAGAATCAAATATTCTGCCATTTGGATCTGCGGGCTGCAGGAGGACGGGCTTTAATTGGGAGTCCTTTTCAAGAAAGACATCCGTGCTCGTGGCCTATTCCTCCATAACGATACGGCGGCATCCAGAGGCAAGTGGAGATGAACTCCGGACCTCCAGCCTCCGCTGCTCCAACAGAGATAAATAGTGGAGCAGGAAAGCCTGCCGGCTCTTTCAGGTTGGCTACAATATGCAGACTGGCTCTCACTGCACTGCGGCTCATTAATGAGCGCGCTTCCCGCCGATCTGCCCTGTTAGAATAGTGGAAAGTCTGGTTAAGGGAAACCTTCTCTTTAAAAAACAACAACCTGTTTGTTTTTTTTACTCATTTGCAGTGAGGATCTTTCATTTTGTGGTACAGACCAGTGGTTCTCAAATGGGGGGATTTTAAAAAGATGTGGATATTTTTGAAATGATCATCAGCATTCATTCACTCAAAAGGGATGAACCCATGAATGTCAGTATAAGAATCAAGCAAATTGTCTTACAGGTTGAGAAGAAAACGTTTCATCTCTAAAACACTGAAGTAATTCAACTCTCGTAGTACAGATATTATCAAATGAGAGGCCTTGTGATAACAACATACACTGATCCTCACTGATGCTTGGATGTCATTTCTGTTCATTGCTGGGGTATTTAATATAAAGTACCGTAAAAAAAACTGTATTTTTCAGCAATTCCGGCACATTAAAATGATAAAGCACAATTGTTGAAATTCACACTAAATCTCCAGAACTCTTAAACAAATTGTCTTCCTGAAACCTTTAAGAAACACTCCCATTCAACTGGCTAATACGTGCATGATCATTGACTTAAAGTGGGCTTCTCGCCGATTGTTGTATAGTTTTGAAGGCGGTGTTTCATTATGCATTAACGGGATAGTCTGTGGTTGGGTGAATAGTGTCTGGTACAGAATAAGCCCTGTTTTCAATCGTAAAAAGCGTAATGAATTCGAAGTTAATGTCACGGAATAACAACGTTAAAATACCTTAACAAAAAGAATTGCGCAATTAGAGCATCAAATGCAATCCTGAAGCATCCAAAACAGATTAGACTTCAAGCGAGTCCTCTCGCTCGGCCGCGAGCGCGTCTCATTTACAATATCGAGCTGATCTTCCACACCCGAGTTCATTTTCCCAGAGTGATTAAAATGTCACAGCGGAGCCCGTAATGCATCCTGACTCAGAGTTCCACCACGGATCGGGAATGAGACTGTAAATTATCCCCAAAGACCCAAAGCGTTGACTCTGAGTGAAAAGGTGGTAATCAATCAGAGCACTTCACTCAAATGTCAGTTAATTAAGGTGTGTGTGTGTGTGTGTGTGTGTGTGTGGCCCACAGAGCGAGGTGTCCTTATTAAAGTTTGCGCTCCTCTGACACATGCATACTAATACAGATGCTGAGAAACTTAGTAATTACCCTCCAAGCGATTCCATTGATATTACAATCATGTCAAGTTTCTCGGTGCAAATAACCGTCACCGGGCTTTTCCAGTGACCTCACCCACTGGCACCGAGACCCTCGACTGGATCTCTCACTCCCAAATAATACAAAATGTGAAGAGGTGTGACATTAAAGGTAAGTGAGTGCACAAATAAATCGGCCGATAACAACATAATTGAATATTCACCGTGCCTTCCCCCCCCCTGCGGTTCCTCATTAACATCACATGGAGACAAAGTCATCACCGGCCGCTCCTTTGATCTTTGGACCGCGCCGTCTTCTCCGCTCGCTGCAGTTGAGACAAACGTCAGTTGAAGCTGATGGACTTTGAGATTCACACTTTAAGTTTCATATTCTCATATAAAGTGAAAAGAAGCAGAAGTGGCGCGCAGTATAACCCTTGATGTAACACTAGCTATATGTAACATTAGCTTTGATGTCGCGTCGATGCCCTCGGGCTGTGTGTGCACGTGTAGACACAACGTGTAGACACAACGTGTAGAGACATGGCAGCAGTACAGTTACACACTATTTTAAAGGTGCACCTGTTCGCTGTGTGCGTCCGCGTTGAGCACGCCGAAAAATGTTCACAATTGACGAGCCGGATCGCGAAGACTGTTCGCAGCGCCGAAGATCCTGCAGGCCACGAAATGGTTAAGTTTGCGTGTGTGTGTGTGTGTGTGTGCGTGTGTGTGTGTGTGTTCTCATGAAAGACTAATAGTTGCCTCGTGGTCCTGAGGCAACAACTCAGGATTCATAAATAAAACTAAATGGATCAATATTTTTCAATACTTGAGCTTGAGAGAGAAAGGTTAGCGTTCAATCACAGCCCCCCCCCCCCCTCCCGTCCCCTCCCGCAGTGATGTATTAAAGTGTGATTCTCCATCATCAGAACTACGCAGAAAATGTACCTGTTTTCTCAAAACTGATTCACACGCTGCTCCATCCAGAGGTTCGGACTCCTCTGAAATCGGGAAAAAGTTCAAACAAACCGCAGCGCGTTCAGCGTCCGCTTTTTGGTTCCTTCAGGGTGACAAACTGAGGAGGAGGCGTTCATTGTCTCAACAGCCCACATCAGAGGCTCATTCATCAGCTTTTATTGAAGCCAAGTGTCGGGGCACAATGACAAATTGCGCTCGGGGGGGGGGGGGGGGGAAACCCACATGACACAAATGTGACACGTGGAAACATCTGCCTGTGGTTGGCCGAGTCGTTACCGTGGCAGCACGATGGCGATGATGCATCTTGTGATTGTACCAGATGACCCGGCGCCGCGTCGCACAGATGGATCCTCGTGTCGTGTTTATTTGGGTTTTGGCCACAGCTATTCGGTAGCTGTCTGTCATGGAACTATATTTTCTATACCGACGTTTTGGACGTTGCAACCACCGTCGAGTCCTGAACCCGGAGAAACCCTTTCAGAGTTGCATGTCGGGCTTCTTTCGGTGCTTTTGGGGGAAAGACAACAGGTTGTGCGTGGACTCAAAGCAGGACGGTGCAAAGCGAATGAAGGAGGAACAAAACCTCGCTGCCTGCGTCAGAAATCCCCGGTGAAATAGTGCAGGCGACATGCATGAGATCGAGATGGACGATGCATTTAAATTCAGTGTGACTTGTATAAAAAAAAAAAAGAAGATCTCAACTGTTGGATTTTACGAATGTTTTATTCATCGGTCTGACTAACATACATAAACAGGACGAGTCATTTCCATTTCCTGCCTCCATACTTTCACAATCCAATGCATAGGAAATGTGAATTCATCCCAACACACGCGGCGCGTTTAGAACTTGATGTTTGTGATTCGATGTGGATTTACGTTTCCTCTGACGCGGACATTTTTTATACGGGGGATGAAAGACGTGCGAAAAAAAGGTAGGAAAAAAAAAACAAGCTCCTGGTCCAGAAAAAACAAGCCTCGCTGACTCATCCGTTTGTGTTTTTTTCTCTTTCCCTCCCAAGGGGACTGATGCCTCGGACGCTAGACAGCCAGATCACCTTAGAGAAGACGCCCAGCTACTTCGTCACCAGAGAGGCCCCGCGACGCATCTCCAGCATGTCCCGCGAGACCAAGCTCATCGTGGTGGTGCGCAACCCCGTCACCAGGGCCATCTCCGACTACACGCAGACCCTCTCCAAGAAGCCCGACATCCCCGCCTTCGACCAGCTGGCCTTCAAGAACAGGAGCCTGGGCGTGGTGGACGCCTCCTGGAACGCCATCCGGATCGGGATGTACGCGCTGCACCTGGACAACTGGCTGCAGCACTTCCGCCTGTCGCAGATGCACTTTGTGAGCGGCGAGCGGCTGATCACGGACCCGGCGGGGGAAATGGGCCGCGTGCAGGACTTCCTGGGGCTGAAGCGGATCATCACGGACAAGCACTTCTACTTTAACCGAACCAAAGGCTTCCCCTGCCTGAAGAAGCCGGAGAGCAGCGGGCAGCCGCGCTGCCTCGGCAAGTCCAAGGGCAGGACTCACGTGCAGATCGAGCGCGAGGTCATCGAGCAGCTGCAGGAGTTTTACAGGCCGTTTAATGTCAAGTTCTTTGAAACTGTGGGGCAAGACTTCAAGTGGGACTGAGGGCGGGGGCGGGGGGGTGTACGGGAACAGATGGGATGTGCTTCTAAATGGTGTTTGTGGGATTTGGGTTATTCTGATGGATGCAGAGGCCGAGTTTCTTTGCCGCAGCCGTCGACAGACAAGCGGCATTAACGGTATTGTTGACGTGTTCGTTCTGCTCTAAAAGGTCCGTCGCGCAGAGCAGAGAGTCCCAACGCAAAGTTGCACCAAATGAGCCGGGCAATTATTCCTCGGAGAGCTTCTCCTTCTTCTCCTTATTATTGTTGAAAGGTCACCTGCAGGTTTGCCGGATACATGTATTGCAACTGAAAAGGTAAAAAAAATAATAATAACAGCTATATTTAAACAGATGCTATAACTCTGACAAAGGATTACCGTTTATTCAACTTCAGCGCTTCCCGTGTCAGTATTTTTGTTGTGATCATCAAAATAAAAAAAGGTAAAAGTCGTGAAGTCAAGTGTCTATTTAGGATATTTTCTGCTTTTCTTGCTACAAATGAGCAAAAGTGTTGTTTTTCCTCAATGGTCTCCAGTATACATCGAGCCCGTCTCCTACAAAACGACTCCTTCCTCCTGGATTTTGTTTGTAATTCATGTGGTAAATGGAGAGAAAACAAAACAGACTATTTGGGTTTGGTGAAGAAAATTGAAATGAATTTGGAACGAAACAAAATGACTCGTGTCACTCGGGACACAACCAGCCGTCTTCACAGGACCGTTTTTTTTTCACCATCTAATTTCATTGAGACCATCCATCCATCCATTGTCAGACCGCTTATCCTGCACACAGGGTCGCGGGGGGGCTGGAGTCCATCCCAGCCAACTTCGGGCGATAGACAGGGTACATCCTGGATTGGTCGCCAGCCAATCGCAGGGCAACACAGAGACACACAACCATTCACACTCACATTCACACAACTACGGGCAATTTTTAAAGTCCCCAATTAACCTGATCCCCAGAGCATGTCTTTGGACTGTGGGAGGAAGCCGGAGAACCCGGAGAGAACCCACGCAGACACGGGGAGAACATGCAGACTCCACACAGAAAGGCCACTGGGCGGAATCGAACCCAGGACCTTCTTGCTGTGAGGCGACAGTGCTAACCACCACGCCACCGTGCCGCCCATTTCATTGAGACATTAATAAAAAAAAACAAATGTAAACCAGGGCAGTTTTCTCATATGGGAACGCGACTAAAGAAAAGGATCATATCTCTTCCTTGAGAGCAGCGGCTTGTTGATTCGGGACACGACGTCTCCAGTCCAAATCTCTGAGACGTATATTAATCAGAAAGGAGTTGCTCGAAAGATAAACCCCTATCAGATAAACGCTTACCACTGATCTCATTAACTCCTCCTCCTGAAGGGCCAGATTGACCTCCTGGATTTGCATATCGGAGCCAATCAGACTCGTCATTAATACATTCCCACTCGTCTCCAAAGGTCCTCGACTCAAAAGAGGAGGGAGGAGAAGTGCCGAGAGACCCAAGAATCGGTGCAGGGAGGTAACAGCGGTGACAGGAACGATGCTACCGACCCCAGAGGGGACGGAGGTGAAACATCAGCAGCGAGCGCGTCTATCGGACGGACGGATCAGCGCGGGATTAAGAAAACCTCGGCGATCGCTTTGACCTCTCCGGGTAAATCCTTGTGTTCAGTATGAATAAAGTTTGTTGAAAAGCCATTCGAGCCCAACGCTGCCGAGGCCTCGTCGTCCTCCTTCATCGGACGCTTGCTTGTGCTTTCTGTTAATGGTAAATCTAAAGTGTTTCCTGGGGAGACTATTTAACGGCCGTGTTGATCAGATAATATGATAATGGATGCAAAGCTTGAAACGGTAGAGATGATTGCAGTGTTTAATAGTCCCTCCACAGGTGTTCCATTGTTTAATCCCCCGCTGCAGGCCTGTGAACGAGCAGCTCCCCCAACCAATGCGCGAGAGCGACAATGCAACCTTCCGCGTAAAGCAAATTAGATTTTCACCTGCGTTGCGATTGTGCTCCTGCAGCACACGTCCGGCGGGCCGGCGGCAGTATTTCAACTGTCAGTTGTGATACTCTACACTCGTTTTTTGATTAACCTGCCAAAGCCGGCTGCTTCTCAGCGAGCCGTCAGCGGACGCGACACTTTAACAACTTTATCTCAGCTCAGTTAATTAGAACTTTTCCCCAAGAACGCTGTGGGCGCGATGACACGGCACCGGGGGGGAAATGTTTTTTATTTAAATGCAGAGCTGCCACCGCGTGATAGCCGCTGAATTCTTTTAAGTGACACCAGGCCTGCGCATGGCCTCTTTAATTGTGACTTCAGTCGGAGAATAGCAGGTAATCGTTTGGGGGAATATTAGATTCATATTTATATAGACAGTATTGTTGTCATGCAAATGTTGCAATTTCATTATTAAATATACAAATGAGGCTTTAGCTGTCGCTGACTGTTGATGGATTTACGAGAAATCTGCAAATGCAAATAGACAGTAGTCAGACAAACGCCTAAACATGTACTTTGGCTGTTTTGTTCCCAGTAGTCTGAAAGAAGACGTTCTAAGGAATCAAAATACGACGAAAGTGTTGATGTTTTTGTGCACCGCTAAAGGGATCTTTCTTTCTTACGTATCAGCTCCTCGTTACGAGCCAGTTTTCTCAGGTAAAAAGCTGTGTGACCATTCTAAACTAAAGTAAATGACCAAACACGTACATGTGCTTTGAGGGGTTCAATAAAATCAATTACCTCCTTTGACCTTCTTATTAAATGAAAATGAATAATGAGGCAGCATTCAAATGTATGTTTTGCAGCCGCCTCTTAAGGAATCCAGAGCTTTTGAGCTCTTTCATAACTGCTGCCTTAAAAGAAAAAAAGCAGAAAAGCCAGAAAACCCCAAAAAGCACGATTCCAAAAATTCATCAAAAACATCAGAAATACAATGATGATGAAGGAGGCTGAGAACGTCGACGATATTTATCGACTTCTCGCGGGAATCCGGTTTGTACGGATTTGTTTACGGATGTCACTTTGAATTTACACATTGCTTCATTCCAGTTTCTCCGAGGAGATGCGTTCGACACAGCGTTGAAGTAATCATACAGAGATGCAGAGACATCTGCTTGTTCTCCGCCGTGAGCCGAAGCCACGGAGGATAATGAGCACGTTTCTTGTTTCCACAGCGGACAATGAGAGGAGCAGGATTTGGAACTTGGCAGCCACGAACCTCATCAAGCACCGCTGCACCTTCTCAACACACGAATCCCCCCCTCGGATTGTTTTCCTCGGCAGACGCTTGTTTGCTCGGGATTCTGTTTCACGCTTTCATCGAACACAGCCGGCGAATTCCGTGTCACAGGAGTCCCGGCGAAAGAAGCGCGCGAGCTAAAACCTTTCCCCTCCGGTCCGTCCGACGCCTGCCGCTTGCCTCGCGTTCAGAAAGGTCAAAAGTGCAAAAACGCGGCTGCGGGCGGTCGGCTCATTGAGGACCAGCTCCCGCGGGGAGAACAAACATGTGGTTTCACACGCAACGTTGATGGTGGTGTCGCCACCCGAGGGGAACCACAAGAGGGGAGGAAATGGTTCCACGGCGACAACGGAGACTTTAGGTCAAGTCCTTGTTCCACTGATGGAACGTGGCCCACGTCCAATAAGGAGCCGCGCCGCTTTCCCCGCTCCTGTCCTCGAGACTTTTGCAATCCCAGCAAAAAAGGAGCACCGCTTTGCTCTGAGTTCACCGGACTGCTAATGGGCGGGAAAATGGGAAAGCTAGCGTGTGATCTGAACGCCGTTAGCCGCGGCCTCTTCCCCGCGCGGCCGGTGCAGCCATTCTCGCCTTTCCGGGAGAAGCGCCTGATTTCCGCCCGTTCTTCTCCTACGAGCCACGAGTCCACGGCGCCGAGACCCTCGCCGTGATCGATCCCGCGCGCTTGCGCCGCGTATTTAGATGGGAACTATTAACGCCGGTTTGGGATTCATGGCGGCTAATGAAAAGGAGCCGTGAAGCCGCCGCCGGCTGCGTCCAGGCCCGCCAGCGCCGCAAAAACACGACGCGGCCTGTTGATGAAAAGCTTCGTTTCCCCTCCCGGGTCCGGTCGTTCTGGGGGAAGTACTTCCTTGAATATAACGCTCTGTAATCGTGGAACTAATGACTTTACTTTGGAGAACAGGGGGCCGTAATGGGAGTGAAATGGAAAAGCCTCTGAGATTGCTCCTCCGTGCCAGATTCTCAGAGGGAAATCGTCACAGATTGCAGTGAAGCTTTTTGCAATCACACTGGCGCTGGTTTAGTGTAATGTGACTCATCAAAGCCTTCCCATTGTGTCATTACGTTCATGCTTCCAGCGGAAACGGCCTCATTCACTCTGCTTCTCTCATCCAGAGGAGCGACACACAAACCACATATTAAATCGTTTAACCACCAGCTCCCTGATTAATCTTCCTCTGGGATGCTTGAGTCTCTGTGTCTTTAACCGGTGGAATCCGACACGTTTCTCTGCAGATTTTTAAAAACAGATCCACATCTTTATATTAAAAGACTTCTTTCAAAGTTAAACACGAGATAAAAGAAAGATTTATTAACCTCCGAGTTTTGTTTTGTGACTTATTCAAGAACCATTTTGATGAACGTCTCCATGTTCTTTCCGGGCATGTTGGATGGAAGAAGCCTTTTGTGTGTCTGTTGGTTAAATGGAGACAGCGATCCGGTCTCTCTTCGAAGGCAACACAAATATCAGCTTCTTTAATCTGCACGAGGGGGAAAAAAAGGTGTGAAAGAAGACAGTTTTTTTCCATTTGGCTTCAGGCCACTGCGGAAATAGTCTGTTCGTGGCGTCGAGTGACGTTTCTTACACTCCAGTTTTTCGTGGAGATCAAACGAGTTGCTGTGTTTGTTTTGTGCGCTGTAGACGCGCTGCTGAAGTTTGTTTACTGCGCGGCTGCCTGGATAAGTCACGGGATCACGCTGCACCTAATTTTAGAGAGCGCCGCTGAAGAACCGGCAGCGTGGATCGGCCTCTGACGGGTGGGGGTGATGTCATTTCAGCGTTCGCTGGTTCTACTTTGGAACCCGAGTCTCGTTCGGCTCTCCAGACGTAAATTTACACTGCGCGACATTTTCCGGTCAGAGAACCCCGCAGTGAAGATTCACCAACAGCTGTCCTCATTTACATCTTAACGGCAAAGGAATCGAATGTGAGAAGCACGACGAGTTGCACCACACGGACTCACGATATGGGAGGATATTATTCATGTGTAGTGACACAACCGGGACTCACACGGCCTTTATTTCTCACAGCATCAAAGACGTTTGTCTGCCGATTATCGAAAGTGGTCCATCAACCACATTCAGTGGGTTCTTCTGAACAGACACAGGAAGCAGCATCTATGAACGGGTTTAAGGTTTGTCCAGAGAAAGCAGGTCAGAGGTCGGACACCTGAATCAACGACGTTTCTGCTCTCCGTGTTAACTTGAAGCGTCGCTGCTGATTTTCCTTTTCCTCTGTTTCCTCGTGGTCGCCGACCGAGATCATCGACCGACTTTGAGGCGCGTGTCTTTTCCTCTCGCCGCCGACGCGCTGAAGATGGTTCCAAATGTGTTTTTCTCTCCCGACTTGAAGAGAAGACGGCACTTGACGATTCGAGGGTGCCGCACGGGAGCCGTGCGCTCGTAGCAGCTCATTAAAGTGCGGAGCGCATTATCGCCGGCAACCATTCGGCCACGAGGTCTCAGCTCACGCTCACGTTTGTGTGAAAATGCCTTTTAAGAGAATACTTTAAGGTTGGTGATTGGAATCCTCGGATTTAGAATCGCTGCGAGTTCCATGAAATGGGCCCTGCAGACGCTCGCCATCCGCGGATAACCCAAAGGGGGGAAGAGTTTGGCGGCATCCAGTCAAAAAAGCACCGCGCTCGTTTATTCAAAGTCGGTTAAAACCTGAGTTGGACGTCGTGTTGTTTCCCCACAGAAACACCCGCCAGCCGTGAACCAGATCCGGGAAACAGCTGGAAACAAACAGGGACACATTTGTAATGTTTCCCCTTACAGCTGTCCAATTTTTCCCAATGTCTTTACTTACAATTCGCTGCTTGAAACACGTTGGTCTGATCAGAAGAAAAGATCCTTTTTCACGCTGTGCTTGTTAAATCCTGTGAAAGTGAATAGTGGCCTTTTGAGAAAACTCCCCCCCCCGGCTCTGCGTCGGGGAGACTTGAGGTTGGCGACGTGGTTCATCATGCAAAGGTCACGCGCGTCGCCGCATGGAGGCCACAGAAGGACCCTTTCACCCCGAAAACACACGAAGATATAAATATAAAGCTTTCACGCGTCTAATGATGCTGCTGTGATTCGCCGGAGTGGAGACGTCTGCGGCGGCTGGCTTGTAAATGTTTCTGTTCCCGTTGAAGTGATGTTGAAGTTACTTCTGACAATCGAAGAGCCTTGAACAGTCTCTTGAAGAACTTTTCCCCACGTCTACACCGCCGACTGTCTGCTTCCTCGTGGCGAGGATGCTACTGAGCGCGTTAACGATGACACTCAAAACTGACGCTTCTACATATTTCCAAACATCACAACAGGAACTTCTGTGAGGAGAAACTGCAGTAAATAAAATAGGAGTTTTATTAATTGGTGCAAAAATATAGACATTTGAATGTCACACAGCTTGATGTTTCAGCCATTGAGGTGACATTTGAAATGTGAGGAATAACATCTGTAAACATGCAAAGCATAATTAGGAATAGATTACTTTGCATGTTATCTTGTTACCAGAAGAGTTTGACTGAAGCGGTTAAGCTGAATCAAATCGCATGTGCGTCACGTTTCATCGCCGGCCTCCACCGTACTTCCCGGTTTGTGAGATTCTGTCCCTGTGATTCTTTGCCTTTCTTCAGAGGAGATGGTGAATAATATTATAGCCGGGGCTTTAT
Source organism: Gasterosteus aculeatus (assembly GCF_964276395.1). NCBI lineage: Eukaryota > Metazoa > Chordata > Actinopteri > Perciformes > Gasterosteidae > Gasterosteus > Gasterosteus aculeatus. Next base: position 15,486,741 of record NC_135699.1, on the reverse strand, counting down.
GAAATGTCACTGAATCAGCAATGTTTGATACGGGAGCCTTCAGCAGAACGGCCTCAAGCTTCAAAGGGAAAACTGTACTTTTTGATCATCGGAGACAATTGATCTCCTGTGTTCAAAGACTATTTACGCTTCAGGCTTTCCTAAAGAAACATTTCAAACAACCTGCCATTAAGTGTGTGATTGTAATATCAATGCCGAGGAAAAATGCAAATGAGTCATGTGCTCCCTGACAGCGTGTGCCTGTTTCCCTGCAGTCACCCAAGCGGTTTACTGCACAGCGGCAGGTACAGTTGTTCCTGCGCGGCAGTGATGGTGACAGCTCTATTTGTCACAGGTCAGTTCGTGCATTTACAATAAATGGCACATTTTGGTGTTTTTAGAAACCACCTACTGTACACGTGCAGGCGCGGAGAACTCGAACACAGCGATCCGGATCGACGCAGATAACTCAAATAAGTGTTGCTGTGAGAATACTTGCTGCAGAGAAAAAAATCATTCTAAATGAAACCTATTTTTCTCTGTTATTCCCTCCCCCTCCGTCTGAGCACATTTCTCAACACTCAACGTAGTCTTCTCGATGCAACACATCACACAACAGTTGCATGGTGTAAAAAAGCCGCGCATGGGCGGAATAAAGGGCCGACTGATCCTCGGGTTAATAACAGACATGTAGTTCCTGCAGATCCGGTGAAAACGATGCTAATCGGAGGATAGTGGACAGCAGCTCTCCGACAGCCACGAGTCACACGCAGGCTGCTCATTTGCTCTCGCTTCACGCGCCTGACTGTACGCGTGGTGTGACTGGCAGCCTGCGTGATGAATTCATGTGTTAGCTTCTTTTTGTTGTTTGGGGGGTGTGAAGGGAAGGGGAGGGGGGGGTCCTTTTCAACCGCCACCTTCCTTGCCATAAACCCTGGCATCCTTCCTGCTGAGAGGAGGGACGGGATCCATGAGGGGCTGAGTGCTGCGAGGTGTGAGGGAATTACAGGGGGGTTAGTGGAGGGGGGGTTGGAATGAGAGAACGAAGAGTGTCAGAAACGTGAACACGGGCGTGAGCTGCGACTGGCGGTGGAATAACGCTGCTCTCTGGTTAAGCTCCTGTCGATTGGAGTCAGACATCGATGACTGCGGAACGGAAACGTGGGACTTCTGTGCAATAAGATGCGACAGTTAATCTAAAATGAGGAATATTCCCGTTTTACAATTATTACGCCTCCTGTCTATCCGGATTTGCTGATCTCCAGAGGCTAATGGTTGCTATTGAACTTAATGGAGCAGCCAAAGAAGCGACGCTGAAGCACTCGTCGCTTCCGAGTTGCAACCTATTCAAGTTGGATTTTTAATTCAATCAATTAACCAATTACCCCCCCCCCCTCATTGACTCTTTTGCAAATGAGCAAGTGGGCCTTGAAAAGGTTTTATCTCAATAAGGAGCCTGGAGATATTTTGCACTTAAACTGGAGTGAAATACTGAAACAGCGTGTGAGGATCCTATTTCTGTATATAAATCTCAAACACTGTTCTTAATGTGACCAAAACTTTGACAAAAGGGTTTTATTCACAGTATTTAGGCCATATATTGTGTTAAATAATGATTAATTAAGCATTTATTAACGGATGTGTCTTCAACTATAACTATTCCCATAAATGGTGGCTGGTGTAGAAACACAAGGAATGAATTAATAAAGTAACAATTGTTTGCAAATTGAAACTAATGGTTAAAATGTCTTCAGGCCTGCTGTAAAGACCATTACAGTGACGTGCTGTCTATTATCCTGCTCACACAACAACAATAACTTGATAAGAGACAAAACGTAATCAACAAAAGCCTCCGTGATTAAATTAAGTTGAACGTCACCGGAGCAGTAACACGCCATCAGTGAGATTCTTCGCCTGCTGCATGTGGGCGGAGCCTTGCCCTTCACGCAACCAATCAGACAGCGCGTGAAAGCCCCGCACAAACAATCTTTATTCATACGCCAACTATGACCGTGATGCTGTGCTTTGCTATCTGGTTCCGCTCATCATCACCGATCAGCCTTCGTGGCTGCAGGCGCAGCAGAAACTAGAAGCTGGAGATACCGACTGATGTGATCCCTTCTGCTACTGTTATTAACATCACAGCACAGGGAAGCTTGGCAGACGTTTCAAAAAAAGAAGCCTGTATTTGTGCTCATTAGCACCCGTTTGCTCTCTCCGTCAGCCGTGAGTCATTGCGGCGACCTGATGACAACACGTTGTGTTCGTTTTCCCAGAACCGCAGCAATTACGAAGAGAAACACCAGTTGGACTTCAGTCCCCGGGGTGGCGTTGGTCTCGGCAGGTCATTGACCTCCATGTGCTTTTGTCTCGTCTTCATATAACTCACACACATCCGTCTGTTCACATGTCTGCAGAATGGCGACGACTTAATCGGGAGACTGAAACGTTTGGTTTTGTAAGAGAGACGAATGCAAACACGCGATTAAAGCCGCATGGCGGTGATGTTCATCATTTGTGGAGGTTATGTATGATTATAAAAATATTGCTGTAAAGCCTTTGTTGTGGTAATAAGCGTAAAGAGTCGAGCGTGCACCTCTGATTCAAATATAGTTTCCTTTTTCTTTGGGGAAATAATACAATAAAACCAGTAGTGATTTATGAAGCAATAAACTAGACAGAAAAAGACTAAATAGGGGGTTTATAATCATTGCCTATGGAGGTGTAACCCCCTAACAGAATAGGCGGCAGGCATAATATCTTAAAATAACTTTTGCATACATCAAGATCCCAAAAGACCCCGTAAATCATTCCTCCTCTGCAAAGATGACGAGCGATTGTGTTCAGCTCCCTCTTTTTCTTCTTTATTAAAAGCATGCAGGTCCAACCTGACAGCCCCCGCATATAACACCCTCCTCCGCCACCTCCTGCCCCTAAATTAAGATGAATTACACAACAGGCCCGTGAGCTGGAATGGGAAGTGATATGCTCCCAGGAACGGGCCTCTGGAGATGCTCCGTCTGCGTTAGCGGAGCGGCTTTCAGATTGCGCTCACGCATCCCCCGCGCTGAGCAGAGCAGCCGTGGGATCGGCCGTCTTGTGTGGGCGCGCTGATACCCGCCGACGGGCGACACTGATTAAAGCCGCTCTCGGACCAGACCAAACGCCGCCGTCCAGCCGCGTGGCGGGACGCATCGCCGGAAGCCGGACGGGTCCCGCGCAGCACAGCTCGGGATTCACGGCATTTTGTGTTTTGAGTCTTTTTGTCGAAGAATGAAATGCGTGCATGTGCTGTCGTTGGACATTTGTGTCACGTGGATGCGCTTTCCGCTTGCCCAGGTTCCGACCAGCTGAAGGTTTTTAAGGGCCGACACGAAATCGCCGAAGGCTCCATCCAGAGCGGCAGCAGTGACAACAACACGGTGCAAAACACACACCAATCGTTATTTTCAGCTCATGACACCCGGAGGATAACACCTAATTATATCACAAAAAGATGTCCCAGGATGCTACAGGGCCTCTGGCCTTTAAACCAACATATGTTTATGCTGACGTTTTCATTTAATAAAGTAGGGACGGTTCTTCTTTCCAACAGAAATATATATATAGAGTATATTTAACACAGTATCAGCATCAAGAGGAGAAGCCTTGACCAGCATGGAGCCATGCGATCCCCCGCCGTGAACATCACCAGCCGAAGGACTTCCTGCTGAGCGAAGTGGGGGGGGGCGAAGCGCCCGGCATGTTATGCAATGCGCGGAACCTCACCGTTCATCGTGCAGCTCGGCGTGTGCTCGCTGGGCAGGAAGGCTGCCGGGCAGCTGGTGGCAGCAGCAGGCGTCTGAACCGCTTCACACACGCCGGCGATGTGACAGCTCTGACAAACCAGAGTAACAATGCAAGCATTTGGAAGCGAGCACGAGGTGTGTAGAACAAACCCCATAACGGGAACAAATCGAGTGCGCGTGGACGACGCAGTGGGAGATCAGGTCTCGGGGACACTGGACACGGTCTTTCTTCTGGGTTGCAAGTAGAATGCAAGATTCATTCTCATTTAGCAGGTTGCTGCCAGCAGCAAAACCAGTAGTTTGTGCAGAATCGCATGAAGGAGCCTAAAAAGTCCTTTAAATGGCGCGCGGCTCCGTGCGCGGATCGTCCAAGAACGACTCGCGGCCATTACGGAAGTTCAAGGTTCGAGGGCTCACGGCCCCCCGAGCACAACGAGGAGCCGACCAGGTAGAAGAACCACGTGGTGACAAGCGATGCCGCTGAGCGGAAACCCGAGAACCCGAGAACTCGATCCAACATATATCTCGTCCTCCACCACGATGTCAGAGGGGAACCCGTCTGGCGCACGAAAAGGGACGCAGTGATTAAATCCCTGCCGCCGGCGTCGGAACGCAGACAGCAGGAGTCAAGGTCGTTGTTCTCACACTCCAAAGGAGGGCTCCTCGGGTCGCTTTGCTTGTTGTTGTTGTTGTTGTTCCTCCGAGCTAAAGAAACATCACATCTAAAGCGACGAGGGGGGGGGGGGGGGAGCTGTCGATGTGGTGGACTATAATATATTGCAATGGCGTTGCAAGGGATCGAAAGCAATGAGCTGCTGACTGTTTAATAAAGTGCGAGCTTACACAGCGCTGTGTTCTTAACTATGATTCATTACTGTCACTGGATCTTCTGCGGGGAGGCGGCTGGATTCCCGCCACACTAAATTGCTGTAAATGGCCTCTGCGTTCCGATGTGGAGTTCACTGCCGTCTGTTTTCTTTCCTTCTCCCTCATTTTTACCACCCAATTAAAAATGCACGTAAATAGCTCTCGCTGGCTTTTCAAAGTCGCACATTAAAAGCACAATGATATTGGATTCGTTAATGGGTTTCCTTCGTAATTTGGGAGGTTGACTGAAACAGTCGGGTTTCTCTCTCTGAGGAGCCGACCCGGGTGAATGTTCTGCAGCTCCGGAAAGGCTTCATCTCGTCTGAGTGAACTCTTCAGCACACTGAAGATGAAAGCTGTTATATCGAGGTCAGGAGTGTGTGTGGTGCTTTGCTTTTCACCGGGGAGGAATATCTTCCACGTCCTACGGAGAGAAAGAAATAAAACGAATATGAAATTCTGCTTCATGTAATCTCATCGAGAGAAAATGTTGGTTTCAAACCCAACCAACAACCGTTTAATCATCCCGGCTTCTGCAGAGTGTCTCAAGGATTTCTCCTTATTTACAAAGTTGATATTGCGGCACCCACTTGAATTTTGAAAAGCGGAGGCAGCTCTCAGCGGTGCAGAAAGGCTTCGGAAGGCCAGCCGGAGTCTGCTGGGGATAAAGGGAGAGAGCTGGATGCCACACACACACACACACACACACACACACACACACACACACACACACACAGCAGGGCAGCGGTTCAGGGTGGCGCTCTGGTTGAAACCAAACGCTCGGCTGACTCATTACGCCGCCGCGAGTACACTCATTACTCCGTCTCCGCCGGGATTGGAAACAGCTTTTAAAAAAAAAAACGTGCATATAAATGGCCACCAAAACGTTCCGCGTGTTAAAAGTGCTCGCGTGATTCTTCAAAGTGAAAACATTTTTTTTTTTTTTTAAAGGATCCATAATTCATTCCGCGGCGCGCTGGCTGTTATTCTCATTGGTGAAGGGGGGAGTCTGGGGGGACGTGGTGGGGCCTCCGCTTCCTGCTAATTAGCGGCGCAGGGAGGAGAGCTGCTGCTGGAACTGGTGGTGAACATGACACGAGGCCATTAGGTGGCTGGGAAGTTTGACTCGGCTGAAAAGCAATTCATGGTTCACGTCTCATTGTTGGAAGCTACCTTTGGCTGGGGAAACGCTGACGGGGGGGGGGGGAGAGGCATCGAGGCGGACAGGGGCTTCAAATGCTAAAAGTAGCTGCGAGCTCCTCTCTGCAGAGCATCTACCACCGCGGGGTTCACAGGAGAGCTGCCTCCGTTCTCAAAGACCCCCACCCACCCCCAACATGGACTGTGCGAGCTTCCACCCTCAGGCAGGAGGTGTAGAAGTGCCGAATGCAGGACCACCAGACTGAAAAACTCTTTTTACCCCACTGCCATTAGAGCCATCAACCGCTGAGAGGACTCACGACTGGTCTGCACCTTAGCTTGTTAGGATTTCACTTACTGTTACTGTACTGTTTATATATTATTTTATCAATTTATATTGCACTCATTTCATTTAAGTTTTTTTTTACAACCTGCTCAGTTTTGCACTTTTCCCCTTAACTCATCTCTGTCTTACTTTTATTTTATTTCATGTACATTTATGTAAATATTGTATTTTTATTTTAAAATTGGTCGGCTTTCCCGAAAGTATTGTTGCAGGAACGTGACGACTGAGTGCGGATTAAGTTCGCGGTGCAGAGTGTGAACCTGGGTGGAGGCATCGTGGTCATTAAAGGAGCTCTACGCTACGGTCGTGATGTCGACAAAAGAACTTCGAGACGTCAGGTGAGAACGCCGGTGTGTGGATGTCAGCGGCTCCACAGGCTCAGCTGTCCAGTGACAAAGGGCCACTTTCTGAGATATGACGTGCAATAAAGAATCCCAAACCAAGCTTAACACAACACATTGGGCCATTTCCCTGAGCCCGGGGACGTGTTCCTGCAGTGGGAGGGTATTCGTTCATGAATAAATAACGGCGAAACAGATTATGCGTGCATCTGGCTATGTATCCGCATTAGCTTCTGTCCTCCCGAAGCCATGAATCACGATAAAGAAGATTCACGAGCACGGACGCCTGGATGAAATACGGATCCTTCAGACCTTTTGCTCCTGCAGAAAAGTAAAAGGGCCATGCAATTTTATCTTTTCTCCCCCCCATAGTTTTAGAATCCAATAACGTGCACATAAACATCTACAAAGGTCAGGGTGAGAACTTCACCCATTCACCCGTAGAGCATCTCACCCTCGACCAGCTGGCTCGTGTGTCACCTTGACAGATTTGCCTCTTCCCAGCAAAAGGAGTAGAACAATTCAAACAGGTGGTGGAAAGCTTTGGAATGAGAAGACCGAGGCTCCCTGCTAGGCCCATTATCCCAGTTCATGGTCTGCCGGGTCCATTTCCAGACTTGTGTTGCCTCTTTAAATCAGCAGCGGTTCACCCTTTTCTCTCAGGCAATAAGGTGCTTTCGCTCTCCGGTAAAGTTTTTCTTGATTGGCTTGTTGTTACAAAGAGAAGAGTCTCCATCCGCTAAGATAAGACGAGCAGACAAGGTCCCTTCTTCTCCTTGTTATTCCGCTTGCTTTCCCCCGGTACGATCGCCTTCATCCCCGGACTCCACGTGCTGATGATGGACTCCGGGATCGACCCGCTGACCGGTCACGCCTGATTTTCATCCCACTTCCACGGGAAAAAGCAGATGACGGGATATTTGATCCATAAAAGGTGTAAAACGCTTCTGATTTACAGCGAAAACCAACGTACACTGTGTTATGATTACATTCTGCTGCATCTGAAGCCTTTAACATATTAATCATACACTAACGAGGGGATGTATTGATTAAATTATTCCGATATGTTACAATATTAACATTGTGAGTACATTACTGTGATGGATTGAACTTTAATTTCCAGCGCATGTGATGACAGAAGCGCACAGGCACTAAAGGGGAGCGTGACCCCCCCACAGCGATATTAACTCCTCAGATCACTATCGGGACGCCGGACAAAGTGTGTTTTATCAGCACTGTCTTTTTTTAGGAGAGGGAAATATAAATGTGTGCAGCATCGGCGTTGGACGTCCTGCTGCGTGTGCATCTATATTAAAATCAACTCACCGTGCCGGCGCCTCTGATCGATATCAGGAGGAGTGACGATATCTCTCGCTGCTCATCTTGCTTTGTCTCAGGCCACGAGATAAAAGGACAACAGGAAATGGCAGCAGGGAATAATAAAAACCTCAATAAAAGAAATACTCCTGCGCCACTGATGGGGGGGGGGGTATCTATCTAACGATCCAGCCGACCCATGGAAACCTGGGAAGGTCTGCTGCTTCTAATTCTACGGCAGAGGGGGGGGGGGGGGGGGGTGCAGCAGATCCCACCACATCATCTTCAACCAAAGCTTGCAGTGCTTATTAGTGTGACCATCAACAATCGGCCTGCCTCGAGGAGACGGTCTGGAGGAAAATCATTTCACGTAAAGTGCACCGCCGCATTCCAACGCGGCCCACCGCCTCCTTAATGGATCCAAATGACTCGCAGTTAAGAGGCTCTCAGGCGCCATTATTCTTATCTCAGGCTCGCCGCCGGGCCGAGACACCCCCCCCCCGTAATCTGTCGCTACAGGCAGGTTGGTGTCGGTGACCTTTAGCTGTGCCAGCACATGCATATCACGCTCGGGGTCTTGCACCTCTCTGCGAGTGCCTCTCTGTCTCTGTCTTCCCCCGGTTCTTCCCTCCCAAGTCCAACCGCTCTTTCCGGCCTCCTGAAATCAATTCCTATTGATTTTTCCGCACTCTCTGAGGTGGAGTCAAAAGAGGGCACAAAGGAGATAAAAACCACGGGCGAATTGCTAAAGTAACTCCGCGGTGCCTCGGGGGGACTGATCCTATCGTGAGAGAGAGGAGCCGCATGCTGGTTGGAGTCCATTGAGAAGCGATGGAGAGCGAGAACGGCGTCCTCTGCCTACCAGGAGGCTTCCGTGAATGATTCACGGGGGGACGGGGGGGGAAATCTCAGCCGAGAGCTGTCTGCTCGGCACGAACCAGCACGCTGATTCAGAAATCCAGAGAGTGGGACTGAAAGACCTTAAACTGGTCCCAACAGCTGCTCTGAGACGACCTGCTGAGTCAGACGCTTGACAGGAGAGACGATGACGGATGCTGCAATGATCCATGTGGGTCAGATCACATGGTCACATACCTGTAGAGCTTGTACTTGTACTCTACGACATTCAAAAGGGGAAATAATGTTTAGTAACTACCGGTTACTAAAGTGCTGCCCTGTTCACTTGTCGTTTTCTACATTTAAAGCATGGATTACAGAATTAGCAGTTGATGAATCACTGCTGCTTGAATATCATGACTGGTTGTCCCTTTTTCAGTTAGAAACTGAGCCGTGCTTGCATCTGCACATCTCAGCACCTTAAACCTGGGAAGAAAAGCTCAAAATAATCATCCCGCCCCCGACGACTGGAGGCCGCCTCGAGCTCTCTGCAGCACGAGACAACGAGCGCTGCATCTGTGTGTTCATACTTGCTTGGACCCCAACAGGATGAAAGGAGGATCTTTGCACATCGAAAATAAAAACGCCCTCAAGATGCGTCTCGTGCTGCAGCAGCGACAGACCAGAAAACAAAAGCGTGGATTCACTCGTCGTCGGCTTCTCTGCCATCAGACAACCTAAAGTCTGGGAATGATGACACACAGCGTCGTAGCTCCAATGCTATTGCTGCAACATTCACATTCTGTGAATGAACCCAAAAGGGGCCTGTTGTTTGTTAGGGGACAGCGCCCTCTAGTGGCTGAAATAGGGCACCAACACAAACAAGAAACCACTCCAATTTTACACATTTTTAATACGATTCGTCATTTTATACTTGTATTGATAAAACAACAAAGTATTTACACATTAGTCCTTTTTGGTGGAAAAAAAAATGTAAAAGTGCATATATGACAAGCTTTGACAACAAGACAAATAAATTAACATAACAGAAGCTTTTGACCTATCCGAATGAATTATTGAATGTCAAACACTTAAAGACAAAAAGATTATAAAACAAAGATGAAATGAAATACAGTAAAACAGGATTCATTCGTGAAAACAATCTCAAGAAATGCAACGCAGTGTATTTTACAAAATGCTTTTAGAATGATACAATCACGAGTAAAAGAAGGTCAACGTGGAGGCGTGCTGTGCACGCAGCACTAGTGTTGCTCTTTATCAGCTGAGGGAACGTTAAAATGAGACTCATGACATTCATTCATCACGCGGCTCTTCAGCTCCAAACACACAAACTATCCGTTACGGTTTGTTCTGCTTAAGGCTGCTGAAAGGTTTCAGTAAGATACGTTTGTAGTGTTTAATATGAACGACAGCGCGCAGCTGTATTGCTGAAGCACCAGAGTACCGGCAGAAGCTGAAGGATTCGGGCATTTCAGTTTCAGTGGTTATTGCAACTTTGATTGGTAAAGTGGTAAAATTACAAAAACGTGTTGCAGATAATGTCATTTGTCATAGTTTCGCCTTGAAAGAGATGTGACTCTGTAAAACTACACAACTATAAGTCAATGTGCAGGATTACGCATGGGCACACACACACACACGCACGCACGCACACACACACACACACAAAGGGAGCCAGTTCAAAATAAAAATAGTGGTCCTTTGTTTTCTGACACACTGTTTTCAATAAAGAGTCATGATTGCAATGATCGACTCGGCATAAATACCAAAATGTTTTAACTGAACATTTCCATGTGATTGTTCGCTACATCCTCGAATACAAAACTAAATGTTCTCTATTATTGCCTTTAACATTTGCATACATATGTGTATCTATTTATTCGAGTGGCCTCTATAGTGAAGACAAGCTGATCTTTGATGCAGCTAAGAACATTTCAACAAACTGTTCAACAAATTGAATTAACGGAGCCTTTTTCCTCACAAAACATACATATACATACATGATGTTTGTCTCTGCTGGTGTTCAACAGCAAAACAAAAAGTCAGAACCGTCCCTGTGAGGTCGGAGCACCCAGATCAGCAGAATTACAAAAACAAAAGAAATGACGGCATCGCGTATATACATTTTTTTATGGTGGAATCTTTTTAACTGTACAGTTAATATTATGTAAGTGACAAATTCTTAACATTGGAAATGTGTGCAAATGAAGCAATGGGCTACAACAGGCTGCTCTGCTCTCTACGCTGCAGAGTCTTGCATAGTTAATGAAATACATGCATTATGTCAGCATGCAAAACTGCATTCCTTAATCATTCGCATTCTCTACATCGACAAAAAACTGCAGTAAAGGAGAAGTGATTGTGTAAATGCCTTGATTCATTTTTCTTATATGTTCTACACGGTGGACATATTTAGATGCGCTATAGAATGTCTCTGGTCTTGTTTCAGCTTGTTTCTAATGTTCCTGTGCATGATACAGGTTGATGCATGATACAGGTCATACGTACTACACACACACACAAAGAGCAACGTAGGCAATGTGGCGGCTATGAACACATGACAAAAAGTCATGGGTGAAAAACAGAAAGTAGCTTCAACACGCGGGTTCAGCTCCAAGTTCTGTCACGAGTGCCACCAGAAGTCCAGTCGGACCCCTTTAATATCTTAATAACTAATGTGGAGAACCACTGCTGTCGTCCTTTTTGTTTACGAGAGACGGCCCGAGACGGACCAACAAGTCACGGCGAAGCTTTAAAAACGCACGACGGAAACGATGCAAACAATGACGTGAAATCCTCCTGCTTTGATCCAAAGTGCACGAGTTCCTGATCGATTAAAGTAGAAAAGAGCAGCTACAGGAACCGCCCCGCATTTAACCCCCGCAGCACGTGGTCACATGGTCCAGGGCGGCTTGAACACAGCAGCCGCTACGCCTCAGCGATGGGCACAAAAAAAGTCCCGGGAGGGTTTGGGAGACAGTGAACGCGTCGGGTCTTCGTTCACGTCTGCTACGGCCAAATTAGTGCTCCAGACGCTTAACGGCACCTTTAAACAACGGGGGTTAGAGTTCGCCTCGAACATGTCAGCATATTTAGCTGCCACTGACAAACTGCTCCATGTGAATCTCTACCGACGGGCTACTTTAACAACATACGTGCACGTTTAACATCGGAGCGCGTGTTCGATTTGAAACCATCTGAGAGAACATGTAAACTTGGTAGATGCTACAGAGAGCCGGTTTAGAGAAATGCTGCAGATCTAGAAGTCAAAGACGACGTCAAAGTATAACGCACTTACTAATGGCAGAGCCACATTCATTCATTGGTTGAGAACACGCTCTGTGCTGGTGTCGGATGAATGGATATTGCTATTGCATGAGGGGGAAATGTACAGCGACGCGGCCAGCGAGCATCGGCGGCAGAGGGACAAAGACCAGCCAGCATCTGCACGGTCCACCCACAGCTGTACAGAGACGGTGGACTTCTGGGACGAACCCGTCTGCCATTTCAAGTCTGAGGCCGGGTGACACGACTCAGCGATATGTCCAAAATGAGATTAATGTGTGCGTGTATATAAAAGAAACGCTACCGTATCTATAGAAAGTGCGAAGAATAGAACATTCCCAAGTGATGCACACAGTAGTGGACTACTATGACGCCGGAGGAAATTTGTTTCCATGTACAGAATTAAAAGGCGCTTAAGATCATTTTCATCTCGGTCGTGGAAGAAAGAAATGGGTTTTACTCGATATATTCAGTCAATGCCTGCAAGGATATATTTATATACACTTTGACTTTAAAGGGTTTCATTCCAAAAACACAACTTCCCTTTGAGAAAAAAGTAGTGTCTGATAAAATACATTTCTATCAAAAAAAGTACTAATATACAACAAAAATAAAGTCTTAAAAGATTGGAAAAGCTGTCTTAATGCGAGTACCAACTCTAATCGCTTTGGTCCGAGCCGCTCTATCTATATTATTCTTATGTTACTAATTAGGAAGACTAAAATGATCTGTTATTTGTCTTCTCTTACGGGACGTCAAGTCTTTCCCTCCTTAGCTTTGGACACGCTACCTACTAACCAATGCATGGGCTGCATGCAGAAAGGGATCAGAGAGAACTACCGCGAGTGCTCTGCACTAATCGATACGTAACCAAACTCTTTTGTATTTGAGTGCGTGAGCATTTATCCAGTTTCAGTGTTTGTCCAGAGACCGTCTGCTAACGAGGAGTTAATGCCTTTAAAAAGCTGTGAGGTCACAGCACTGACACCCACCCATCTGCAGAGAGGCAAACGGAGCGACTTTACCCCGTTAACCTCTTTAAACTTCAAAAAAAGGACATAGCAAGCGTCAGGTCTGAAGGAAAGATAATGGGATTTTAAGATTCGGCTTCAAGCCTCCGGTCCGACGGGCAGGTCGGTACCATCTAACACAGCGAGCGTCCCATCACACCCAGACCTGCTGGTAACCATCGGCGCAGCTTTAAAAACTGGAGCCCGTTCGCCACCTAAACATGCGGACGATGCGCCGCGCTTTGTTACGGAGGAGAAAACTCAATATCCAGACCTCAGAGCTGATGCAAAAGCACCCAGTCAGAAGTGCGTCTCTCTACAAACACGTCCGGTGCTCGCTGGAACCGAGGCACAAAGAAAATAGCTGCATCATGTTGAGGTTTTCTCACTGAGGCCTCTTGGCTGCGCGCGCAGGAGACGGCGTGCTCGACGACAGCTTCCGGGAAGACGCCGTCCTTTCCGGGGGCTTCTTCCCGTTGGAGGAAGGCTTGAGACTTAGCTCGGACGTGGAAGACTTGGACTTGCCAACGTTCAACAGAGTGCGACTGAGCGAGCCGGGGGGCTTGGAAGCCTCCTTTGTGCCCGGCTTTGTCCCCCCGCCACGAGTCCCCGCGGGGGTCAGCGGGGACGCGGCGACTCCCGCCTTCCCGCCGTCGAGCTCGTTGGCCTGCGCGCTCTGCTTGCCCGTCCTCTCCGAGGCCTTTTTGCCGAGCAGGGCGCTCTTTCCCAGGTCGGCCGAGCGGCGGCTTTCCCTCTGCCGCAGGGCGCTCCTGAAGAAGGACAGGCCTTTCTCCTCCGACCTGCCGCCGCGCTGCGCCTCTCTGGCGGAGACGCTGGGGGAGCGCAGGCTGGTGACGGAGGAGCTGCTGCTGGAGCTCCTCACGGACCTCCTCTCGGGCCGGGCGCCATCGCCGCTCTTGGAGAGGGAGGCGCGGGACAGCGGGCTGCCCCGCAGCCCGTCGGCCTGGGGGCTGGCGTGCACCGAGTCCCTGCTGCAGCTCCTCTCCACCAGCCGCCTCCGGCCCGTGGAGCTTCTGTCGGGGACGCCGGGCTCCTTCTTCGCGGTCGGCGACGGAGACGCCGAGGACTGGGGGGTGGAGCGGACCAGCGGCTTGCGCGGGGCGGCGGCGTCGCCGGGCGGGGCCTTGTTGGTTTTGGAGGGCGTCCCGCAGGGCGTGGAGGTGTTTTTCTTGGCGTTGGCGGTCTTTCCTTTGGGGACGCTCTCCTTTTTGCCTTTCACAGGAGAACCGTAGGACGTCTCAGCGGCGCAGCTCTTGTGGGCGGAGCACAGGCGTTTTTTGGAGTTTTTCTCCTGCTCCGCTTTGCTGCAGCTCTTTGAGGAGCCCGAGTTTTCTGCCTTCGAGGCGAGAAGTCCTCCGGTGCTGCTTTTCCGCTTGGGCTCTTTGCAGGGAGCAGCTTGGGCGGGTACCACGTTTTGGTCGATCGCCGTTATCTGGTTGTTGTTTTCGGTCGCCTCGCTTTTGCCGCCCTTCTTCTCCACCGGAGTGGGAGCCCTGCAGTACATCATGTCGAGGAACCGCGTGCCGTTGTCCTGGTCGCCGAAGTTGCCCTCCATCATAGACAGGGGGGTCCTGCTGCCAAAGTAGCGCTCGTGCTTACTGTAGCTGCCGAAACAGGACGTGGACACCTTGTCATCGCAGGCCTCGCCTATCCTCTCCAGAGGGGGGGAACAGCGGGAGTCCAGGGAGAAGCGGGAGGGCGAGTTGGATCTCATGTGCAGCTTGGCAGAGAGGGACCAGGAGGGTTTGATGCCGCTGTCGTTGAAGGCTAAAGGACTGGCGACGGACGACCTGGAGGACACGCTCTGCCGCTGAATGCTGCGCACAAAGGGGCGGATGGAAAAGCCCCCTGGAACCAAGAAAGGTTTCAGGTAAGAGACAATTAATACATTCACGACAATTGTATTTGACCACATGTAGTCGTTTAAATAGCTTTGGCAAACATAGCAGTCTGTCAGTCAACCTGCTGTTGTCCACTTTTCTTAATTAACTTGTAATTAAGAATTGAGAGCCGCGTGGTGCATTTCTCCTCTTGGCCAATGAGGCCTTTTAACAAGGAAAACCGGGACATTCTGGTTCCTCCTGGATCTATGATCACATTCCATCCAGATAATCTGGTTTTTGTGGCATGTGCCGATGTCTTAACTTCAAATGAAATGTAAGTTTTCAATGTTGTGAAACCAGCCTGGGTGAAAAGACCCGTAGTGCTTCGCCCGCAGGCTTTAGTCCATCTTCCACTACTACTTTCAACTCTTAGTTTCTCCGGGTAGATTTTTATGCGGCTGACAACTAGTTCTCAGGTTTCTTTCCGATCAGCTGGAAAGAAATGGGTACTAAAGCTAAATACAGAATTTGGCAGCAGAAGTAATGATGATGTGGGCGAAGGTTCCCGTGTCAACATTTATTTTGGGGACTTTACTGTCTGTACTCCGCAGGGTTGAACAGGGCCTACTTTTACAGGCACCCGCCCCCCTGCTGTGGATCCACTCCCTGTGTCAGAGGGTCCTGTTCCCACGGCCATCATGATCCTGTAATCTTACCACTTTAGGCGGTATCTTTTCATTCCAATGGAAACATGTAGGACAATTTCAAAAAAAGTGAAGCGGTGTCTTTTTCTCACGTTCTTTACCTGACGGTTAGCGAAGTGTGGTTTGGGGGTTTCTATCTGTTTCAGTCTTTTGAATTAAAAATAAAAAGTCCAGTTTCAAGTCATCACTGCTCATACGTGATGGAAAAAAAAAACAAAGAAATGCAACCGTAAGCCAGTAAACCGACTCTCACCGTCATCTTCACTGCGCTCTACTGGGAACTCCACGGACTCGGCCAGCGACGCCATGGAGGTGCGCCTGGAGGAGGCGCCAGAGGCCAGGCTGGCAGGCCGGCTGCCAGGTAAGCGGTTGATCCAGTGGTCACACAGGGAAGAGCTGGTGGAACCTGCGGAAACGGACCAAAACGTTCGTCTCCGGCTTCACAGCCACCGTATTCAAATGCAAACCGTCTGTCACGTTGGTGCTGTGGCCGTGCTCACGCAGATATATTGCGATGAAACTACACTTCAAGAGTTGCCAAGAATACCGACCGGCGACAGAGCTGTTGGCCGACCAGGAGGGGATGACGGTCCTCCGCTGGTAGAACAATATGTAGGCCGTCTGCTGGCACACGTCGTCGTCGGCTACTGGGGAAACCTCGCTGTCATCGAAGCAGTACCACTGACCGTCGATGGAGTTCTTGCAGTAGGCTGAGGGAGCGAAGGGGTTCACATGGCTGATGAGTACATCCCCCGCTCTTTGACGGCATGCATCGTGTAATAGCGGCACGGATCTTGGTATCACCTGTGTAGTGGCCTCCGTGCATGTTCCCGTGGTGGTTGCACACAGCGTAAAGGTCATACAGGTAGTCATCGGGGTTTCTTCCCAGCCCGTACGGGCGTCTCCACGGCGACCAATGGGAGGGTAAACTCCAGCTGCTCTGGCTTCTCTTCACCACGTGAGGTGCCATGTCCATGCCCATCAGCGGGAACCTCACCATGTTCTGCATCTTCACCCTGCGGTCGCCGTCCTGGAACAGAGGCCGACATATTAAAACACATCAGCGGGCCTCTGTTGCACGTCACAGCCACCGCGCATATCTGACGCCAGCTCTTTCTATTTTACATTTCGGCTTTAGCAGAAATAAAAAGGTAAAATCTCGAGCCGTCGGCCATTACAAAACGTCAGACACAGAGAGAAAGGCGACGTCTTTGAGCAAAATAAAAATTGTTTGTTCTCGATACCGACAGCGGCTGCGGTTCCGCCCGTCTGCGTGAGCGGCGTTCGGTTGAGCTCGATTACCTGTCGGAACCTCTTGAGGTGCAGTATGAGCACGTCGGGCAGCGTCCACAGGCTTAGCTTGATGCGGCCCTGCTGCAGCTGCTTGCAGTGGGGACAGCGCCAGGCATCGTCTGGGGCCAGCTGAAACAAACACACAGCAACCACACCGCTCAGTTTCTCCCCCCCTTTCTGCTGCAGAGCGATCGCGGACCGCTAAAACCACAGTGTATATGTAGCGCTGTGCTTCTTCAACCCTAGCAGAGGAACGATAAACTGGTGAGGCTCTACTCAGATTTCTATTTCCCACCGGCGTACGATGCATTCTCGAATGTCAAACTACTGACTGAGCAGCAATCCGCCGCGCGTCTTACCTGCTCCTCCTTAGTGTAGAGCTGAAAACACTGCGCCAGGGTGCAGGCCTGAGGCTGATGGTGTTGTTCCCTGTGCAGATACACGCTCTCCGCATCGGGAATGTACTCCTCCTCGGTGTGCCCGAACAGACTGTGGGAGCAAGGAGCACGGCTCAGAGTCACGAGAGGATCGTACCGTCTGCTGGAACGTTTTGCTCATCAGTAAACTAATTCAATACTTGAAGCGGATGAACCAGTCTGACACATCACGATAATCTGACTGAGTCGTACTCGAAGGGAATGTAGAGGACTTTGAGCATGCAGAGGGGCGCTGCAGCACTGAAAGGGGCTGAGATCAGATTCAAACATTAAGTACGGGTTTGGGTATCACTAAAATGCCCCGCAGGGATTTTCCTCCACAAGTTTGCCAAAGACGTTTGCGCGGGACAAACTGGAAAGTTACGTGACTTGCGAGTAAAAGACTTCCATTTGACCCGCACCGCGTGTGTATACGTTTCAACCACATGTTGTGTTTGGCTTAAGTGAGGAAATAAGAGGTCTGGTGTTTATCGTGGTTCAAATTAAGACCACGATCAGCATGAAAGATGAAGCAATTTCAGTTTCCAAAGGCAAAACAATGTGAATGGCAGAAGCACTATGAAGGGGGTCATGGCCTGTCAGGTGGTTTAATTAAGTTCCTTCATAATGCAATAACCGTGACCTTCAAGTTTATTGAGATTTGGGCCTCACCTTAAACTGCCAAACCGTTTCCTTGCCTGGCAGGTGAAGACGCTGCGACGTGTGAGCACGCTTATTCTATGGTTGATAAATCAACGATCAGAAGTTGGCAGTTCACTTTTGGTTTTATTTCTGCTTGTTTAATTTCTTTAAATTATTCTAATGAAGTGTTTGACTATAGTTTCTGATGGGAGCCCTGCTTTAAAGTGATCTGCATGTGCAGCCCAGCAAACTCCTTGTTTCCAAGGAAGATCTCAGCAAACAAAGGTTTGATAAAATAAACAGTAATAATTAATCTTTTGCACTTACTAGTCTTTGGTCTCTTTGTCCCACTCAACCACAATCTTCACGTGTGGTGGCCCCCCTTGTCCACAGGACTTGTATGCTCTGTAGTGGAAACAATGATTTGGGCAGGGGACATTCATACTTCCTCATTTATGTCACCGGAGCCCCATTACGAGAAAAAGAGTTGTGTGCAACATACTGTAAATGTCACATACAAAGTGTTCAGTGTGTTGGAAATGTCTTTAGAAGATGGTTTATTAGGAAGTTAAACCATTTAGCTACTCTCAAAGAGCAGATATAGATGAAATATGAATCTGCGGTTATGGAATTGCGTGTGAAACATACACAGAGATTTTGGTTGTCAAGTAAGAAGCTAATCGATCAGTCAGTGATGCCAAACATTTTTTTATTTGACTTTGATTCATGCACCTCTATTGAGAAACAATGTCGTGACTTGATTTGTTGTTGGGAACGTCTGTGTGAAAGGAGCCAAACGTGCTGAGCGGGCACTTTAACAAAGAGCTAAAACCAAGTTGGAACACGTTAGCACAGCAGGGCAGACCTGTGGGGGGGGGGGGGGGGGGGCACGATTGACCCGATGATGTCATATCAACCTCACCCCGTCACCTACGGTCACACCTGCCTTTAACTTGTTGTGCATGTGTAAAGTGTTTGCTAGGAAGAGGTCAGGATGACGACAAAGGAAACAAAGCTTCCAAAGAGTTGAATTGTGTGTGTGTGTGTGTGTAAAAGACTTAATGACATATCATTCATAATTAACCCCAATGTGATATACACATCTGTAACTAACAGAACTGACCTTTCCACGGTTGGGTGACACAGTGGTCGCTCATCTTGTGGAAGGAGGTAGGTGATACCGACAACGCCAACCACGCGGAGACTGAAAGGTCCGACCTACGCAGAGACACCATAGTTGGGGAGGTTTAATGAGGAAAAACAACCGGCGTGACATTTCACAGTAATGGAGGCTCACATTATAATAGCCAATCGTTTGGCTTACTGTGTGCAGTATCAGCGTGTTTGTTCTTCTTCCTACCTGAATGTAGACCCCTGGCCTCAGGAGATGACGCATTTTCTCCAGGATCTCCTTCTGCAGAGCGTCCCAGGTCACAGTGCGCTCCATGTACAGTACGAACGGCAGGCCGAATCTAAAACGACACCGAGTGCGTATCATCATCAGCTGTAATTTTCAACAGGAAACATGGGGGGCCACAAACAACATCATGGCCCATTAACTCATTGGCTTCGTTGTGGAAAATGGAAAGGACAAACACACACTGCTCCCCCATATTTATAGACATAACAATGAGATTGAAGTACCTCTTTCCTTGGTGGCCGCTACAAGCTCTGTTACACACCAGGAGGATCATTTTTTCTGGTCCCAGGTTTTTATTGGGTGATGCAGTCAAAGGGGTCACGGCCCCTTGCATGAAAGATGAAGTCCTGCTGATTTCTGTCCCATATTTTAAGTTGTTATGGTTCAGGTTTGCCAGAAGACTTCCTGTGAAAGATACGAACGAATCAAGATCCCCCTCCATACATTTAATGTGGGTAAAAAAATAAAGAAAAAAGGACGTTCAATTTACCTCGTTTCGTGCGTATATTTTCCAGTTTGAAGGTCTCTGGTGTCTCAAAGGCAAATATAGAATCACTCTCTTGAATGATGTCAAGATCATCATCATCATCGCAAAATGAACGATGAAAACCATCGTAGTACATTTCAGTCAAAACGAACTGAAAGAGAAGAAAGGAGCACATTCAGAAATGGCGAGTGCAGTTGATTTGACTCTTGTTGTGATTTTCATCCTTGCCGCTTTAAACAAGGAGAGCCCCGAGCTGTCGGCTCTCTGTTTAAGCCCACCTTGTTAATCGAGGTGGCTTTATGAGAACCTGCGGCTCCAGGAGCAGTGAGTCAAGCTCACTGGGAGACCCTAAGCTGACACGAGACAGGAATAGTACCTGGTCCGTCGGGATCTTGGTCTCTCGTGACACGGCATCTCTGAGGCGAAAGACGGTGCTGTTGAGCGGAGCAGCAACTCCGATCCTCATACAGTGGGAGTACTTCCCCTGGTAGACCACCGTCACATACAGGGGCCTGGCAGAAACAGTTAGCACAAATAAAAACACTCCCATGGCGTCCTCTACCCTGCTGCTGCTGCTGCTTTGAAGCCGCGGCTCACATTTATCTCAGTGGAAAGACGGTGACCCCTCGTGACTCACCGGGTGTGCGGCAGTGGGATTGGTAAGGAGATGCAGAGGAAGGGATCAAACGTGTTGCTCTGCTTTTGGCAATGTGGACAAGTAAGAGAAGACCTGTTGGGCATAAAGATTATGGATGATATGGCCGGAGTGGTAAATTAAAAACATTTTTAAAAAGTATCATTCAATATTAAATGTACCTGTACTGAGCCTGAAATAGTTCTTGTACAAAAGAGCCGGCAGAGAGGGGGGGGGACGGCCCCTCCAAGCTTTGATCGTCTTCTTCAATAGGTGGCTGAACAAACACAAACAGGTTTTACTGGTCAGATTTACAAGTCTTAATTACTACCACCGGGTTCAGATCCGAGCCACGGGGAGGAAAAACAAGACCAGGCGCGTCTCCATCACCAGGAATGTGACTGCAGGGACCAGAATCATTGTAAACACCCGAGAGCTGTAATGCAATGCAGGTAAAATGTCCTGGAACAACTTTATTGGAGCTTCCCAGATATGAAAAAAAGGAGCACAGGGCCATGCTTTTCAATAAAACAGTACAACAACAGACGCCCATAACAACTCACTCCAGGCTGATAAATACCTTTACAGCCGGCCTGATGTTGGGGTTGACCGTGTTGAGGTCCTCGTGCACTCGGTCCAGCAGCCACAGCAGAAACTCCTGCGCATCGTGCTGAGCGTTCCCTTTGAACTGGGTGGCGTTTTTCGACACCGCATTCTGCAACAAACGGGCCACGCGTCACCGGCACGGGTCAAACGTCACGTCAAGTGCCGCCGTCTCCACTCCGATCGCGCGCTTACCTTGAAGTCCCTGCTGTGCTGCGGGGTGTACTCGAACGTCCACAGAGCCCGCACGAGTCCCGACAGCTGCTCCGTGACTTCTCCCCTGGACAGAGGACCCTTCTTCTGCAGGTGGACGCCGTTGGCCGGCGGCTTGCCCTCGTCCGACTCGTCGCCTTTGTGGTGCTCCAGGACGAGGTACTCCGCGAAGAGCTCGGTGTTGCTCAGGCACTGCAGGACCGCGTTCATGAAGCAGGTGTTCCCGTGGTTTTTGAGGCCCGACACTCCGGGGACCCTCTCCCCGGACAGGAACCCCGCGAGGTCGCCACCGTCCATGGGCACGTCTTTGCACCCCGGTTTGAAAGTGGAAAACCCTCCATCGTCTTTGTCCTCGTCGGCCGGCGCTTCCGATCCGAAGGTAGATAACGCGGTCAGGGTCCTCAGCACCCTGCTCATGAAACTGCCCACGGAGCGGACGGAGCCTCGCCGGAAGAGCTTCTTGCTGAAGCTCGACTTCTTGTCCTTGGTCGCCGCTTTGCAGGACATGGTTGGCTCAGACGTACGCGCCGCGGAGAAGGGGAGCCCTCGTCTGCCCGGCCGCTCTCTGCCGCTCCATCTCGATACACCCCGAGTCAGCGGTGGGTGCTGGCGACGTCAGGTGCGCCGGCCGGCCGAAGCCGGCGGAGCCATTTCCGTGGAGGCGTCTTCTTCCGAAGCGTGCAGCCGTGACTCCGATGCGTGAAGTCACTTATCCGATAACGTCGGCATTTCGTGCCCTGCGGCCGTGGCAAAAAAGACAGAAATGTCCACGGCCAACTACCCGACGTAATTACGTCTTAGGAAGCGTAACACAAACATCGCTGCGGTCTGTTATCGTTGCGGTTCACTGGCCGACCGCGACGAACCAACCTTCGGCTTACCTCGGGAGCGAAGTGAAGCGGGGTTAGCCACGTAGCTAACGCTAGCGCTAGCTACAATAACAACACGAGCAGCAGAGACAACGGGCGACCGGTTCGGCCAAGAGGTCCATGTTCACCGGAAACTGAGGGTTCGCCATGGTTTGCAGGTCATGCCGGTTGAAATTGAGAGTGAGTCCGACATTTGGTTAACCTCGCATTTGTCACATATTTAGAGGCTACTCCGGGGCTAACCCGACAGCAGGATGATGCTACTTCTTCTTCGTCCTCTTGTTCTTTGCTGTGGTTTGTTTTGGCAGCTGGTGAGCTGATTTACCGGCACGTCGGCGCCCCCTACTGGGCGGGCGGGGGAACGGTAGCCTGGCAGTACTGCAGCTGGAGCGCTTTACTTTCTCCAGTTTATTTTCTTAATAAAATGAATGTAGACCTAGCCATTTTAATGGTCAATGATTAAGGTGTGCGTACTGATTAATAAAGCAACCTATTCTCTATTTTACGGCTGCACTGCTTTGAGGAAGAAATGTGTAGAAACATTCCATTCTTATTAGTACCATCTATAAATTATTCTATATATACTATATAGATTCTTAAAGTAATATCTGTAACTTTGAATATACTTTGAATACTACCCAACCCACATAATAGAGACAGGATACAACACATTGTATTTATTGCCTTAATATGACAATGTTTAACATCCTGCTGCTGTTGATTTATCGTTACTTTCATCCTTATTTATGCGTCTGAGCATGTCACGTGAAACGTGAGGTGTTGTCGGCTTTGAACAGCACATTTTCTGGAGATAATACTGTAGATGTTTGAGTGGCAGATGCTCTGTGTTGTGCTGATTAGCTTCTTGTTCTCACTGATGGAGTGAGCTGTATCCTGTAAACACTCCCACTGATTGGCACACGCTTTTATTGTGCAGAAATGCACCTCTGATTGATGTCACGGCGGGGTGGCATCAACAGTTGGCACACGCGCAGAGATCAATGCGTCGGAGGAATGGCTGCCTGTGGTTTGGGATCCCTGAGAAGCATCCAGATAAATCAGCCCTGCATCTTTTTCAAAGCGTGTTTTATCGTGTGAGACAGAGTTCTTACACACTACTCACCACTGGGTGGCTGCACTGTCTCTTCTGGTATTATGAACTTCTCTCCAGGAGTCTCTCACTCCACTGCCAGGCTCCTTATCTCGCGCAGCGGCAGAGGATGCTTTCAGCCGTTATACGCTCTCAGAGGAAAATTTGTGATTTAGCTTCAACAATAAACCTCAACATAATACTTTGGGATTTGAAAATGTCTCTCTGCCGCTCATCACCGAACAAACGGGTCAAATCTGAGTGAGCCATGGAAA
The DNA here is from genome assembly GCF_964276395.1 of Gasterosteus aculeatus. Classification (NCBI taxonomy): domain Eukaryota; kingdom Metazoa; phylum Chordata; class Actinopteri; order Perciformes; family Gasterosteidae; genus Gasterosteus; species Gasterosteus aculeatus. The sequence goes on along the minus strand of NC_135699.1, from coordinate 15,463,320 downwards.
CGTGGCGCTGCCTCCATTGTCCGATGTGCAAGCACCAGTTTGAGCTCACAGTCAATCAACAGGATCAGCACTCTGTATTGATCTGAGCGGGAAATGCTGGTCAAGGTGTGACCGGGAAGCATTCAGTGTGCCTTTCAACTCGGGAGACGATGCGGTGGGGGGGTGGACGCAACACATGTACGCCGAGAACAAAGACCGCCTGCATAGTTGCAGCAGAGACCACAAATACAGCGTCTGAATGACCCGGAGGGGTGAAGGCGTGAAGACGCATGCGATTTCAGAGTGAGAAAACGGGGGATTTGACATCAATGGGAGCTGCAGTTTTCATAGGATTGGACTGCATCAGAGTATAAATACATATTCATAAAAAAGGAGAAATAAATCTACAAAGAAAAGATGTAATCTAAGTCTGATTGAGTGTTGGACTTGAGAGTCCGTTTGGCTTTAGTTCTGGTTATTACTAAATCCTTCACTTGTTACTTGCTGTCATCACGAGCAGTCGGGGCCAGCTGGGGAACTTCTCTAATGATGTGTCCATGGTAACAAGGCAGAGGGTCACATGTGCTCCGTCCCTCCACACGGGAAAAGCCGTCTGTTCCCTTTTGCTGAAATATTAGAATGGACTCCAGCTTTTGCTTTGTCTCTTTGAGGATTTAAGATCGTTCCTGGTGTCGTTTTTCACCCAGTCTGTCTGTTTATGAGGCAGCTACATTTGGGCCTGAAAGGTGGACGCTTAAATGTTGAATCAAACACGGATGTCACCCTCACTGCGTCCACTTCTTTCTTCAGGAGCCACTCTAATTGAGCCACGAGATAAACGTCCCTCCTTTTATATGAATCGGTGAGAAAACGTCAAAGGAAGAGCAAACAAATCAAGCCTTTACCTTTTCAATTAGCACGTTTTAATGGCATTGGCTTTGAGCAGAAAGCAGTGGCTCTTATCTCCTTGAATGTGTGCCTAATGTACCGCTAAAGTGTTGTGTAATTGTTTCACGCAGCGGTGGCAGGGAGCTCCAAAATCCCCCTTTTTTTTTAAAGCATTTCATTATTTGCAATAAGGATTTACTTTACTCTATTATTTTCCAAATAACTGATCCAATAAATTGAGTTTATAGAATTCTGAAAAAATTAATTTCTCACTGATTGATTTAACCAGCACATAATGAAAGCTTCAGGACCGTGAGGGACTCCCGCTCCCGATAAGGGCCGCGTGTGAAATGATCTTAGACGCACCTCTACCCTAGAAGCACATAATTGATGCTCCTGTGTCTATTTAAAGCATTTGTGCACATCCTCTTCCCAGTGAGAAGACGCCTGAGGCGCTCTATCACACAAGGGCTTCCATCATCATCATCATCATCATCATCATCATCATGATCGTCCTCAACCGTATTGGCGACGTGTGAAGATGGCCTGGTCATCCATGAAGCACTGACGCAGAACATGGTGCAGTCAAATTAGCACAATGTAAAGGAACAACATGAAGGAAACAACGCTTTCCATTATCTGCATAATAGGCCCACGGTAGTCCTCCATTAATCAACAGGAAATCATTCAAATGTAAATGTAATAATGTGTCTGGTAACATAAATCATAGTGAGTACGAAACAACGGGCTTTTAGCCATCACCTCATCTTTTTAAACCCAAATTATACCGCAAAATATGTTTAATATTAACGTGTAATTTTAATGTTATGCATAAACTAAACATTAAGCACAGTAAAAAACAAAACAAAGGAAGAGTCTGTGTGTATGTTTCTTTAAAACACTGTTATTAAGAAACAGCTATTAAGGAAATTCCATTTCATCGTTGTGAAAAATGGGAAATATGTGTATGTATAAATAAATGCAATTTTTGTTTGTGCTTATTTTTGCTTTTGCCACATGAGATCGAGCCACTGTGCAGGATATGCAAAGCTTCTGGATCTCCCGAGTATTCCATTAACATATTTAGACCCTATCAAAGTGTGCCATCACAGCACTGGATGAGCTCATTAGGAGGAACAAATTAAAAGCACACGAATCTCCGTCGGACTGACGGCTGAACCTGCTCCCTGCGTTCATCGGGCATCTTTCCCGGCGACGTCCCTCAGCAACAGTCAAGTGATGCGTTCAAGTGCACGTCGTAAAACTCGAGCGCCTTGGGCGGAGGTAAAAAAAACGACTGTTCCAGAAACATGGGACAGAAATGTTTTATTGCTATTTTAATAAAAACGTTGTTTATAATATGGACAGATGGATACGTATTACTTAACATTAAAGTAAGCTGATATTGTTCTCAACTTGTTCTTGCCAAAGAGCTCGCTTTTTTCAGCTCATACCAAGAGTACCACATCTTTGCAGTATGAGTGCTGTAGTTTATTTATTCCTTCTCCCCCTCAAATCATGTGATCAGTCAATTTTGTTTAGCTGTGTATTTTCAGTAATTATAACGCAGACAGGATGTTTTTATTTTTAAGTCAGAAGAACCCATCTTTGTAAAAAATCATCTGTTTTCATTTTATTGTTATCCTTAATGTGGTAGATATTTATTCATACATTTACGGCAGGGCCATTGTGATTTACGATATTGTATTACAGCTATAAAGGGGAAGTTTAATCTTCCAACATTGGCTTCAACAATAGAAACAAGAGTTCTCTGAATTTGCTTTTTGTTTTTTTTAACCGACCAAACATTTTGTTTGTGTCGTTCTGTCAATTCGAACTGCAATGTGTCCGACAGTAATCGAGGGCAGTGAAGTGCACTTCCTATGACCATATTTGGGCGGGCAATCGGTGGCGCCTGAGCTCGGGAAGCAATTGGAAACACCAAAATGAGCCTTTGCCCGTCTTCTATCGCAGGAAAAAGCCTCCGCGCGCTGCTGTCGCCGTTGAGCTGATTCGCCTCGTTGGACGGAAGGAAGGCGCGTGCTGCCGCCGCGGGGACCCGACCTCTGATTCCCACCAACTCTGACACACGCAGCTGCAGAACCCCCCCCCCCCCCCCAAAAAAAAATCCACATTCCTAACCGGACGACACAGGTGAGCTGGATCCGCATCTTTTTAGTAGAAATGGCAACATGTGGTTTAGAAGGATGGAAGAAGCGTCACGCGCTCCTCGGATCACCTGTTGATCCGGAACCCTTGTTGATGCATCATTCGGAATAAGCCTTGTTGAGGAGGACATAAAGTTCTGTTGATATCCAGGTTTAGATATCAGCGCAGGAGGGGATTTTTGACGTAAAATGTAAGTCGTAAACGCTCAAAATCTGTTTTACTTTTTTTTTTTTTCCTGAGAGGAATTGTCATATACATCTGCAACGTGGCCAAAAGTTCCCCTCTGTGCAACACGAATGTCTGGAACACAAGGTGGGAGAGCTCAAGTTGTCTCGGTGTGAAACCAGATCCCTGCAGACTCACTGAGAGCTTTTCTGATCGGATCCTTGTTTCTAAACGCTCTGTGCATGTCGAAAGATCAGAACGCCCCTCATCCTTCAACACACACACACACACACACAGAATTCAGGCGCATCAGAGGAGCATTGCATCAGAAGCATCAGAAGCGAGAAGTTGTCATTAAAGCCGTGTCATTTTACCCAGAATACGGCACTCAGAGAGCCTCTGAAGCTGTAGTTTGTAGTTTCTTTGTTGGAAGATGTGCTTTACTCTGGATTCCAAAATGTTGTATAATGTAATATAAAAATGTCATGAAAAAATGTTCTATTTTTCAATATTTCTAGTTCTGACTGTGATGTGAACCTTCTCTGCAGCTGAGACGTTATGCTTGCCGCGTTTCATAAATCAATTGTGCGCTTTGTGCGTCTTTCTCTCTCTCTCTCTCTCTCTCCCCCTGATTCACAAAGGCGGCGCTCAACTAGAATAATCTTGTCCCTAAGTGACGGCAACGGCAGCCTCAGTCCGTAATTCACCTCTGCTCTTCATATTGATTATCCAGCAGATTAAAAGGGGCAGAAAAGCGTTTCATTATGAAGCGTGAAGCTGCCGTCTAATAGCTCCGGTGGGTCTGCATCGTTGTGAAGGTCTCTCTATTTGCTTTTCTTCCTCCCTGTCTTAAGAAGCGAGAGGGAGGGTGTGTGTGTGTGTGTGTGGGGGGGGGGGGGGGCAGCTTTTAACTCCACTCTGGAGTAATCATTACCAGTCCATTAGGTTCAAAACACCCATTCATTAATAGTCTCCTGTTAATGCCGTAGATCAGTGGTCCTGTCCTTAAAATGAAAAGCTTCCCCAGTGTTACACACACACACACACACTCATCATTAAAAGGTTACGGTGATGCTGCTCAAACATGGAGGTCAATTGTGTTCAAAGGAGTGACTCGCAGCATCACTTGTCTTGTAGAGGCGGACGGGTGTTTTCTGCGCATCGCCGCTTCCGCGCGACGGCTCCTCGGCTGCTGTTTCAGAGAGTGTGTTTTTCCCCACCGACACAAAGGCCGTATTATCCGCGGCACAATGCGGATCCGCGCCGTTGTCTAAGTTCCATTAAGCCCGGCTGTGATGCAGACGGCCTTCGCAAAAGCTGTGAACTCCTGGGGAGTTTTTTCTGCCCGACGTGCCCGTCATGGGCCTCCACGACACGGGGACACGGGGAGGCTTTTATTTTTTGGGGGGGGGGTAGCGAGACGGATGGTTCATAGATTGCTTGTTATCAACGCGTGCATGCGCTATAGATCACGGTGACTTTTGCAAATCCAAAACCCACACGAGAGCTCCGAGACGTGGCACCGAACAGGCGTCCCTCAGGGAGGGACCAGGTCTCTCGCTTCTGTCAACGGGTCTCATAACGGCCGTGCCTTTCAGCACCAGCGCTACGGTGGAATCCACCTAAGAGTTGGGGATCAGGGTTGGAAGTTCAAAACAGGCACGTAGTTTTCATCCGGTTACCCCGACGGATCCTTGTAAAAGGACTCAGGTCAATATTTCTCTTTTCATTTGGTCAACTCGGGGGGGGATGTAATGAATTAAATGCACGCCATGTGCCGGATGGGAATCCGCGCGTCTTCTGTCTTGATTCGGGGATTCGGGGTTGCATTGATTGCAAAGACGGTTGGCAGCTGATTACCTCCCCTGATCAGCCGGGTCCACGTTACGGTGCACGTGCTACGCCCACGTCTCCTGAGGTGGGGGCCCGCGGACGAGCCTCACAGGAAATCCCCCCCCCCCCCTTTGTCTGTGATTGAACAGCTCCGGTAGAAGCACAGTGTAGCCGGGTAATACGAGAGAAGACACAGCTACATGTTGTAATGAAGTATTACGGCCGAAGTATTGAGCCGCCAAAAACAACGGAAGACTAATCTTATAATTCACCTTTTTTTGGTGACTGCATCCCTGCATCCTATATGCAATTTCATTATTTTATTATATGGTAATAAAAAATGAATAAAAACAGGAAATCCAATTTTTCTCCTTTTTCATCAATTGTTGTAATATTCAAACGGTTCAGAATGAGTCAAAGTAGTTGGTTAGTTTCTGTATCAATGTGAAACATCACATGCAAAATAGACGTAAAGTAGCAACGGCTGCTGAGACGTTCGCATATAAATATGACACACGTGTGATGGACGTTGAGCCTCCGCATCGAGGTGACGGCCCGCCGACCCCCGACTCTCCTCCTCAGAATGAACGCCGGCGGAACACAGAGCCGCACTCCTGGCATCAAGCCTCAGGCCTTTTGGAAATTCCGTTTTTTACCTGTGTTTACCAGCTCCCTTCCTCCCGCCGTTACCATAGAGACACTCTCCCCTATCAGCGAGGCGCCTTTGGCTGCCGGACCCATTGGCTCTCGCAGGGGAGAGAGACGCTCTCGCGTCGCCGAGTGTTTTCCCTGGCAGGGCTTTGGCACCGACGCAGACGCCGTGAGAGGCATTCACTCGCCTCTGACGGTTGTTTCCCCCCCCCCCCGGCGGCAGCCGGCGCCCCGCCGCGTTCTGTCACCGCGCGCGGGGGCCGACCGGCCGAGACGGAGTGCGATCCGGCTGGGAGCGAACCCGCTAACCGTGAATTGAAATGAGTTCACCTGGGAGACGGCGGCTGCTCCCGTTAGCCGTCAGCGGTCGACGCCTCCCGGGCTCCCGGCGTGTGGCGGATGCGACGTGACGCGGGTCTTTTTTTTTTCTTTTTTTCCCCACAAAAAAAAGAAAACAACCCGACACGCCACACGGGGTATTTCAGCCGCTTGGCCTTTTGCAGATGTCACGGAGAGGGTATTTCACGCTTAGATTGAGGTCACCGCACGAGGAGAGCAGAGAAACACTCGACACCTCTTCTCTGAATGTTGGACACTTTCCTGCTGTGGAATAACACAGCGATGCTCTGTTATCTGTTGAAGAGGTAGTTCATGTTTTACATGCTACGCCATCGTAACACCTGTTGGTCTCACATGCGTCCCTGAAGGCTCACGCTCAAAAAGACAGTAAAACACACTATTACACTATTAGATGTGAAAGCACTTGCACATAAACAGGTACTGATATTAATACGACAACATATAACAACATTTTGGGAAGGATGCAGATGTACATTTCATTCAACTTTCTCAATTGGGCCAAAATGTGATGACAAAACACTTTGTGCTGTTCATTCGGAAAACCAGTTGATGCAAAAGCATTGAATGTGCATTTCATTTCACCGTGCCTCACGGCGTGAGCGTGATCACGTGGAATCGGGAGAAAAGGCGCGTCGCCGGAGACGCGCAGTGGGAGCAGCTCGATGGGCAAAAGCGCGACGCCCCGAAAAGAGTCGTTGTTGATTTCGAGGACAACCTGAACATCCTGAGCCCCTGAAGGATGCCACGGAGTTTAGTCAACAAATCTGGCATTCCACGTGTAATCCTTGAAGGCCGTCTCTGCGGGTCACCCTGACCCCTAAACAAAAGCCTCCGACCTTTTCGCAGCCGCGACGGAGACCGCGACCCAAACACCGACGGGCCCTCGAGGCGCTTTTTGAAGGAAATCTCTCGAGGAGCGCGGTTTGCTCTTTGGAAAAGGCAAAGCGACGCTATCTGAGAGCGAAGGAGCACGGACACTTGAGTCTAATGGAGTAAAGTGCGAACGCCTCGGAAGCGGTTAACGGGTGCCAGCCGATCGATGGGCGTTTTTGTCCTTTGGGCTCGGCCTGCGATGCTTCCAAATACTTTCACTTAAGCAACGTCGTTCAGGCCAGACGTCTCTCCGCTGTTGCCCTCGCGCAGTCTGTTAATTGCGAGTGAGTCATGTGTCTTATTCCGGGCGGATCGTCAGAACGAGCTCCCGTTGTTCGCGGCTTCTTCTGGGTTTTTTTACGGCTTTTCCATCAATCAAAGCCTCTCTCTTGTGTCTCCGTCATTTCTCTTTCTTTGGAGTCTCTCTCACAAACATCCGGGTTCTCACATCAGTCAGTGTGTGTGTGTGTGGGGGGGGGGGGGGGGGGGGGTCTTTGATTTGACAATAAGCTTCACTCGCTTCCTCCGTTGCCGGGCAGACGTGAGCCTCCCTGACTGTTTGGCTCTAGAATCTAATGACTTTTATAGTTTTGATTTAATAACTTTGCGATAAAGTTCCATGTTCAGGCTTTTGGACGTGAAGTGGATGTTGGGAGGGAAAGCAGGCCGCAGCGGTGCAAACAGTCACACGGGCTCAACGTGTAATGTTCTTAAATGATTTGACAATTAATCAACGCGTCGTGGTCCCGTGAGGGTTTGGTGACAGACTCCAATATCGAAGCACAGATTCCCGACCTTTATTTGACATTAAAGGGATTAACTCGTAATAAAGCTCGGATATACCGGGGACACACGATAAAGTTCACTGTCTGACTTTTGACAATAACAAAGGTCATAAAGGGGCATTACTTAAAAATAGTATTCAAGTAGGAAGCAGGGGGAAATGCAGATGGGCAGATGGGATTAAAAAACAACACTTTATTTGTATTCTTTAGCGCTGACGGTGCACAATGTTATTATATCAGGTCACACAATTCAGTTATACTTAAATAACACAATGAAGCGAATGGTTTCTCTTTCAGGTCACCAGATTGTACCATTTTCTACGACAAGTAGCCATCAGAACCCTGAACAGTATTCCTGCTTCTGATGAATGTTAACACAAAAGCTGCCTCATGTTAATATTTAACGGGATTATGTGTTCATTACATGCAGAGCCTGTCTTATTCTGGTTAATGCTACAAGTCAATCCTTTGTTTGTGAAAACATTGATTCATTTGATTTTTCACGCTTCGGTTTATTACTTAAAACAATAGAGTTGATATTCTTGTTAATGGAAAAGTATTATTTTTTTAGTTTCTAAATTGTCCTTTGGGATGAACAACGATGAGCTTCGTCGAATGAGAAGAGAAGATCGGGTTAAATACGAGGCTAAAGTACAGCTAACTTAGCTTAGCATAAACAACAGCTAACGGCAAATGTTGAGGAAAATCCTCCTCCCACATCAGTTCCCAGTGCTCTCTATTTAACAACAAAGCTACTGTTTGACCCGACCAACGTCCTGCTCCTCGGACTGAGATGTTTTTGAGATCTTTTAGTTTAGATGCCTCAGCTCAACGACGTTCTCTGGAATCCGTTTTTTTTAAACATAGCTTTTATTTTGCTCTGTTGCCGCTTCGCTTTAGTGATGTAACCGGTTTTATTTGCTGTTTTTTGGTCTCTTGTGGCTCTCGGCTCTGTGGGGCCTCGTGATTTGCACATTTGGTACAAAACGTGATCCCCAAAGACAAAGCTTGATCGGCGCTGAACCGGCCCGACCAGAAGGTGGAAGCTACGTATTTCCTCTCCCTTCTCTAGAATTGCTTCTCAGCGTGCTGATCGTGGGTTGCACCTCTCTGTGTGCGCGTGTGTCCTCGCAGAGAGACGCGATGACGGCGCTGCTGGACCTGAAGAGTAGTGTGCTGAGGCAGGTGCAGAGGAGCCAGTCGCTGAGGAGCCGATGGGAGCCGCCGCCGCCGACCCCCAGCAGCCCCCTCAAGCACTCTTCTGACCCCTTACCTCGCAGGTGAGTCTCTTGTACTTGGTTTCTGGTTATTATGGGGGGGAGGAGGGGAGGGGTTCATCGACGTGAGATTCATGCAGTTGTGGCGCTGTTTCCTTTGACCGGTACAAAGGTTTACGACTGTTTTTTCTTTTCTGCGTCTCTTCTGGGCTCACTGAGTGGCGGAGAGGTTAAGTGAACTCGTGTTGTGATGCACCTTTTCTGCTTCTGCCTTTGCACGAAGACACATTCATTTATGTCTCGATTGTTTGCTTGATTGTTGCCGCTTCAGGTCAACTGACGGCCTCGACTAAAGACGCTCTTTGTTGAGGAAAAACGAAAATGAAATTGCATTCAGTGTCGCTCAGAAAGAAGATGGCGAGAAGTCGTGCCCGTGATTCGTTCGTTTCCCGCTGGCCGTCCGGCTGAGGCCGCAGGTCAGCGCCTCCACGTCCGAATGAGCGTTTATAGGCGCAGCGGGCGCCCTCCCCCCTCAGGACACATCTGCACTGTGGGTGTACTACACCGCGCAGTGGGCCGCGGCGCTGCAGGTGGCTGAGAGATGGCCTGTGGCCGCATCCACAAGTCAGGAGGTCGCCGCATGTCTTGGTTTACCTGTGCAGGTGTTTTCTGTTTGAACCACAGTTGAAAACATTAGTAGATTATAATATAACACCACACTTTTTATTTGTAAAAGGAGCTGCTCACTGTTTTGATCACGACTCATTAGTCATCTAATAAATGACACCTACCATGTTGTTATGCCAATATTATTTCCATGTACTGTGCGTATGTGTGTATGTGCATATGTTGACATGAAATGTGTACGAATTGCTCTATATATGTACTATTTTTTTTTGTCTATTCTGTCAAAGTTGTGTGTAACGTCTTTATCACTATCCTTACAATTTTATTATTTTTTATTTATTTGTCCCTCTGATACGATTTTAACATTTTTATTTTACCTTGTAGCAACAAATAATGTGGCACAGGTTAAATCTTGAATCTGTTTTTCCAGTCTTGTTCCCGAAGCGTCATCTGAAGCCAAAAGTAATTGTACGAACCTGTGGTTTCTATGGCAACCTAAATACAGGCTGCTGCCGCCGTGAACTTATACTCGTGCTGGCAACCAGGTCTATTTTTAACGTGGAACATAACCCCACTTTGCTGAACGCTGATCAATTTTGGATTTGAAGAATATTAGCTGACCGTTTTCCACGAATGCGTCATTCGGATGCATGTTCTCCGGTTCGTTTCATCACTCGATCCCTGGTGCGACGTGATGTAAAAACCTGCTCCAATGGGAGCCTGTTTGTGTTCTTCATTAAAGAGGGATTTGAACCGTCAGTATCTCACATTCTTCTCATTTCCCACACCAGCTCCCCGGTGCCGCGTCCTTCCCACCGACCCTCCGCCCCGAGCTCTCATCATTAGAGGCCGGCTGTTGATCTTTGTTATCCGTTCAGACGGCTGCTGGCCTGCCTGCACTCTCGCGTTAATTGAGAATTTGCAAATGAGGCCGGGTGGACTCGGGCCGCTCCGGCCGCAGTCGTTGACCCGGCGCTGCGGTCGGCTGTCAGAGCTCGAGTGGCAGAGTCCGGCGGGCTGAAGGGTTTTAATTCAGCAAATTGCATTTCTGTGAGCCGGTTGTCAAGTGGGTGAAAACGCATGTGACGCTGGCAGCGATGAGCTCGACAGGAGACTAAATATTGTCCGTTTTTTTGCTATCCGATATTTGATATGTTCTTTTTTATTTATCCAAAACCATGACACACCCAAACCATGAATGTGTTATTTTTTTCTCTCAATATTTTCCTGCCTGTGTGGAAGAAGTTAGACGTCAAACGAGAAGGTGGAGCTGCAGCTCTCAGACCCAACAACGCCGTGCTGGCGGCACTAGTTCGTGGTCCGCTTTGGTCGTGATTTGACCCCTGACCCAAGCAGTTAGTAAACAGGACGCAGAGCTCTACCTGAGAGCCGCTCCACATGCTTCACATCCCCAGTCAGCTATTGACCTGCACGGTAAAAAAGATAGAAAACTGTGGAGCGCCTTTGGGAAGCAGCCAAAAGGACCCAAATTGAAAATAATTTCACAGCAGGCTTTTGTTCCTTCTGTCAGTCACAAGTTATTGGACGGAGAGACAGTGTGATCTTATCTCCATATTAGATCCTCTTCACCTGCGATGTTTGTTGCTTAATCAAATGTGTAATTAGAGTAAAACAAGCAGTGACGTGCGTGGTATTCACATGGAAGAGACCCTCTGCTGCGATAGGCTGACAACCGTGATGAAATCCGCTTATTGTATTTGATGCACGCAGACGTCACATTGTCTTTCATGCTGCAAACAATGATGTCTGCTCTATTAATTACTACGTATGCACCGCCGTATTATATTGAAGTTTGAAGCGAGGGGTTGCTGTCAACTCAAACACCCCCAATTAGTCACATTTGTTCTCTTCTGGAGAATGTGTCCATGTTTTTATGTATTTCTTCCTGCTGATGGGAAATTGGAATTAGGTCTGAAAATACATTTGAAGAAAATGACTATTTGAAAACCTGTTGCACAGCAACATCAAACCCTCGTAATTATTTATGTGTGTCAGAGAGAGAAAGATATCAGCATTTGTTTTTATTTGTCATGTATCAGATCAGGATTGGCTGTGTTTGTGTCATTTGAGCATTATTTTTGGCTTACGAACACGTCGGCCTAAAGCCGGAATCTAAGGATCCCCGACTGTCTGGACAAATCCTCGGGCTGACTGACAGAAGATGGGACAGATGTGCGGATAGGAAGACTCCTCCAGATGGATCTGGAGAGAATCCAGTGTCTCGTATCACAAGTCTCCCAATCGAATGAAGCTTATTTGTCCTGTACGTGCAAATTAAAACCGTAAGCCCCAAAACACAAAACCTCCCATCTTTTGTCTTTTCTTTGGCGGAGGCATTTGCAGAATGGAGACTTCAAGCTATCAAACACGGACCGAGAGGCTTCAGATCACAAGAGCAGCTCTGTTTTTGATTAGTATGCCGTCAAATCAACAAACACACCACTGGGGCTGAAAATGAAAGGCTTTTCTTTGTTGTAATCTATAGTTTCAATGCGAACAAATAAAGGTGGAACTCCATCCTCGTGAAAACAGAGACGCACGGAGAAGAATTAGATTAGAGCTAAAAGCATGAATGCTCATTATTAATGGAAACAACTCTGCTTCTAAAATCTGAATCTTTGCAGGTTTTCTTAGTTTTGGATGATATTTCCCTGTTTTGCAAGCAACCTGAATGACGTCAGCTTGTCGTTTTCTGTCATTTGCACGAGCCAAATAATTAATCTAGTCATGCAATCATCCGTAGCTGCAGAGGTTTTGATTACAAACTGTTTGCTTGGTATTATTTCCATTCAAACGAGGAAGACTCTTCTGCCTTTTTAGGGTAATTTGATAACAGATTCACCCACTTTGACTGAATACCTGACCATCCGTCTCAGCATGACCACCATTAGCCCTCATCAATACCTCAGGGGTTTGCCAACCGCTGCAGCGCCGCGGCGAGAGTCAATGGGTGCCGGGATGGGCTGCGACCCGCCCGCTGGGCTGTGATGAGGCTAATGAAAGAGCGTGGCAGCGCCTGTGCGGACGGCTCCTCGGTGTAATGCGATGGGGTCGGAGAGAGAGAGAGGGGGGAGGGGAGGGTCTGGGGGGGTCTGGGGGGATCTGGGGGGGGGGGGGGGGGGGGTGAGGAGTTACAGGCAGACTGCACGGCTGATCCACGATGGTGATCTCCATGCAGGCCGCTAGGAAGCCCCCCGTTGCGAGATGTCAAAGGGGGGTGGTTCCCCAAGGTGTTCAGTCAGCTACTCCCCCCCCACATCCCCCCCGAATGTGCATGTGTCACCATGACAACAGGGCACAGCGGGAGACCGGGGGATTCGCTCACACCTGCAGCAAACGGGGACATTTGCATTCTGCACGCCGCCCCGCTCGTCATGCAGGCGAACGCGGTTCACGCAGAGCGCAGACATGACCGCTGTGGTCCAGACCCGCTTTTTTTCCTCGTAGTGCACCAGATAAGAAGGTGTTTGATAGTTAACGGAGGAGCTGAACTGCAGGCGACTCGGCGGATCATCTTTATTGACAGATGCTTCTCTGAAGTGTCTGTAAACAGGATGCAGTGTCTATGCAGATCTGTCTGTTAAGACGACACGCGTGTGACCTCGCGTTTTCCTCCGTGACATATTTAGCAAGTGTTTCATCTCTATTTTCAGTTCAATCTGTTTCGTCTCCTTGGCAGGATCTCCGAGGAAAGCGTGGAGTTTTTTGATCGCGTGAATGCCATCCTTCAGAAGCAGGAGAACATGCTGCGGGCGGCCCAGGCCGAGGTAACTTCCCCGCCCACACCCGACTTCCACTTCTCCGTCTGCTGCCCCCCCCCCCCCCCCCCCCCCCCCCTGAAACACGTCCGTGCAGCTCGAGTGGGCCTCGGCGCTGTCTGCTCGGGCCGGCGTGACGCGGGCGGACAGAAGGGCCGGGTGGAGCCGGGCTCTTGGACGCTCGGCTGTGACAAGCTGCCGCCGACGTGTTCGGCTCCTGCCAACGCCAAGATGCCAAAGATGCTCTCGCAACATGTTGGCTGAGCGCAATTAATGTCTTTTCCAAATTTCCAAATGACTAAGACAGAAGTAGAAATAAAGGGTCACGATCAAAACATAAGGAACGTTCACGCTAAATATCATAATTGGTTAGAAATAATATAATCAGACAACTTCCATGTTTTGGATCTGATCTCTTTTGAGTCTACATTTGGAAATTGGTCTGATGATTTTGGTTGGTGGTCTATTGACAAAGTGACTACTTCAGGAAAATACTGACATTACTAGTTGTTTGTCACCGTTGAAATAAAAAAATAAGATCAGGATCAGGAAACATTTATTTGCCAAAATTAAAAGAGTTGGATTGATTGTATTGAGGTTGTGAGGCGGACGGGTTTTGTGTTGGCTGAGCCGTGTCTGACCCCCTCACAGGGCGAAGGAGAAGCCTGCACGGCGCCGCCGCCCCAGGAGCACGTGGACCAGGCCTTCATCCCCGACAGGATCCGAAGGACTGAGGTGCGTCTGCTCTTGGTGTTCCAGCAACAATAGACGGCTCCCTGTTTTTTAATGTGCAGCAAAGGGAAAATATCATTTTATTTTTGAGGGATGCAATTAAGTGGCGTTTGTTCTCGTGCAGCTGGACCTGCTTTATGAGGAAGCTGTGTACACGGTGGTCAACCGGGTGGGAGTGCCTTCGCCTGAACACGTGAGAAGTGAGGAGGACCTGTTTGCTTACCTGCTCAAGGTACCCGCTACCCACCCTCCCACCCCCCCCGCCCCCCATCACCTCCCTCCCTCTAAAAAGCAGAATCTATTTCCTGAGCTGCACCACGTCTACCATTAGTAACGGCGCCGCTAGCCTCGGCCACGGCGTTATTTGTCGCAGATGCTCCGGGCTCTAACCTGATTAAACATCAGAGTCCGGTTACACTGCGTACTGGTGTACAGCTGTGATATTACGTCTATTCAAACGCTGCTCAGGATTATAGACTCTTTTATGACTGGAGTGGGTGGTGGGGTTTTTTTCTCTTCAGGTTGTGTTGTGTTCCTCGCGTTGCAGCGGATAGTAGCGCGTTTTGAAGTGTAATAAAACCCTGAGTGTTCCTGGAATGTTTATCCGACTTTCTGTTGCATATAAAAGCCTTTTTCTTTACCGCCCGACCACCCAAGGTGTTTGATATGGGCGAAGAGGAGCACGACATCATTCTCCAGAAAGTTCAAGCGTCCAAGGTGAGATTCACTCTCCATTCAAGTTGTTGCTACAATAATTAATATCCTTCAGATATAACGCCGCAGGTTGATAAAAATATGTAAAGAGAAAAATGTACTCGTCCGTGCTGATATGAATTATGTTGTTTTCAGTTGCAAGCACAACTGATACTTGTAATATAAGATAGGTCCCATCTCGTCTCCAGAACATTTCACGCAAATGCAAAGGACTGGACGTATCACCACTGATGTATATTTCAAATATATAGAACAAGCCGTGAAAATATATATATTTAACATTTGGTGCCTATGAAACAAAAAAAAACCTCCGTTAAGTCGGTACCAACTCAAGTTAATTTAACTTTAGAGGCGTCACTAAATCCCCAGATGTGCCGCCACAGCTGGTGTTTTAGTGCATTTCCTGGTATTTTCCGCTCCTCGCCGTTTGCACTCTGCTTTAGTAATAAGTTGAAAGTGTTTGAGAGAAACATTTGGAGCACGCTGGTGCCCTTGGAGAGTGCAACGTAACACCTGTTACACCTGTAAGGCCCGTGCTGTACGTGTGTGTGTGTGTGTGTGTGTGTCCGTCACGTGGCTGCCAGGGACTCTGCCAAGAACTGAGTCCTCACATTACATTACATTACAATTACGATAGTGAGTTTTAGCACATTTCTACCTGCGACTTCTAAAGCCTTCACATTTCTCTCTAGAATGAATGCTGAAATGCATTTTAAAGTCAATAAAAAAAAGATAACGTATTCTACGCATTTGGTTGCATTGAGTGTTTCCTTTCCTACAGTAAATTTCTTTGTTTCGCAGCGAGCCAGTTTCTCTTTGAGAGTTTCCGTCATGAAGGCGAAGAATCTGATGGCCAAGGACGCAAATGGTGAGACGCCTCAAGATGGTTGCCCACGATTTGCTCAAACCCTTGTAATCCCCTAAAACCTTTTCTTACACATGAATGAGCCAACAACGATATCATTACGTCATATTGGACCGGAGTCCACTTTTCATGGGAGGGGAAGTTTGTCATCTTCACATTGATGAGCACTTTGCCAAAACACACCACTGATTGTGATCGGAAATGTGCCCAAAGGGTTCCGTCCTCCCGCTGCTATAACAGCGCCATCGGGGCGACGGCCGTGAACAGCTTTGCGCGTTTGTGGTCTCACCTTTTCTGTGCGTCACTCCGTGGCCTGCCAGGGTACAGCGACCCCTACTGCATGCTGGGAATCCTGCTGGGCCAGAGCCCGCGGGAGACGGAGGAGAAGAAAGAGCGGAAGTTCAGCTTCAGGAAGAGAAAGGAGAAGCTGGAGAAACGCTCCAGCACCAAGGAGGTGTTACCTGCAAGGTGCATCCAGGTGACCGAGGTCAAACCGGAGACGCTCAACCCCGTGTGGGAGGAGCATTTTGTCTTGTGAGTACAAACCCTTCAGCAGAGCGCCGGATATGTGTGACATGCAGGATTCACTGTTTAACTGGTGTCACAGTGACCAGTGGCATCATCTCTGCAGGAGGTCCACTGAAGGATTGATGTGTTTATTTCCAGTATAACCCACGGAGACTCAAGGATTTTTGTTTCCTTTTCACAGTGAAATTGATGATGTCCATAATGACCTCTTGCATCTGGACATATGGTAAGATTAGTACGCAAGCAGCGCCGTGAGTTCTTTGAATGTCGCCATGCCAGATGTTTTAGAATTATTCTCATTTTATCATATTAAGTTGGCAGATTTGTCAAAATAGTATCTTTTTTTCTTGCACCACAAAAATATATACAAAAAAAGTTGCCTTTTTGTATCGGCAGTGTTGCATAAAAGATTGGTGAAAGAATCCTTATTAAGTGTGAAAGGTCGCCCTCCTCTCTGCAGGGATCACGATGATGACGTGTCCGTTGCAGAGGCCTGCAAAAAGCTCAATGAAGTCAGCGGACTTCGAGGAATGGGCAGGTAGAAGATTGAAATGCGCAGTTTCCATTTGGACAAAAAGTCTGAGGGGGAGCCGACTGTCATTCTCAAAACGAAAAAATCCCCTGCGTTTATCAGGTATTTTAAGCAGATAGCAAAGTCTGTCCGCTCCAACGGATCTGCGTCATCGGGCTCTGAGGAAAACGCTGACGACTTCCTCGGATGCATCAACGTCCCTCTGAATGTGAGTCTAATCAAATAAGTCGAGCTGCACATTTACCCCGAAGGACACAGGGGGAAGAATATGGTTGGTATTAATCCTTTTTTGCAGGAGTGCCCAATTGTCGGCTATGACACCTGGTTTAAGCTGGAGCCTCGTTCAAGTACGTCTAAAGTCCAGGGAGAATGTCACCTGATACTGAAGCTCTTCACCAACCAGGTGGGTGAATTCAGATTGTACATGCACATGAAAGAAACTGCACCCTTCTTATCTTCCCTTTTTCCTTTCAGAGGGACACGGCTTCTTCTAAGACCGACTCAAACGTCTCCATTCACAAGAAACTGCTGAGTCAGATCGTGGAGTACGAGCATGCTCATGTTAAGGTGAGTTACAGGCGGATAGTTCTCCAGAGCCTCCTTTAAATAAGAATTTGGCCCCAGTGGACACTGCTATAAGTGCACGCTAGTCATGGAGCACTCACACACCATCATATTGTTTGGTCACATGAGGAAAAAAACAGACTTTGCATCAGACATCTACATGTATGTCACCCAGCTTCCCCCACGTTGCCTCCGCTGTGCATTTTTACTCGCTTGCTTTAAGGACAACGCCACCAGTTTAACGTTCTGTAACCATGGCTACTCACTCTCTCAGTTTATTAATAGTTATTTAATCATAGTAACGGTCATAACTTTTTAAACCCGTGCAAAGTTTGCGGTGAGTGTTAATCTGCTCTGTGAAACGCCAGCGAGAGCCGTACAACTGGAACGGGCAGGTCTGTCCTGCGGCCTGCACGGTGCTGACGCACCACGCCGTGCAGACGGATCTCTCCCCCCTCCAACAGGCTGTTATGTGAGTACCAAACGGAGGAACACAGTCGATCAAATCCAGACGCCCCGAGCGCGAGCATCAGGTGAAAGGCGCCGCGCTCTGTTTCCCCACCCAGACGCTGGCAGTGCTACAGCAGCCACCACCGCACCCAGAGGCTGTGCTACTCCCTGCTGCTGCGCCTCCTGAGGACCATCGACGCAGAGTGGGACCCCTCCGCCGTCAGGGGGGAGCTGGTAGGTTTCCAGCCGTCCGTGGGGGGGCAAAAAAAAAAACCAGAACCCAGAACCCTTTCATCGTGTGGAAACAGTCACCTCATTAGCCGTAGCTTGTCACTGGCATGCGTCTCAAGGTTTTTGGTCCAGCCAAAAATGTCTCGCTGGGCCGGCGTGCTTGAGGATATATAACCGTAGCGCCCTTCCTGTGTCCAGGAGAGGCAGCTGTCGGACAGCTTCAGGCTGTACACAGAGCACTGCCTGTGCCTGATGAAGAACATGCGTCAGGTTTTCCCCTGCAGCAGCGCCGCGGCCATTGCACGCTACGAGCTCATGCTGAGGTAAAGCCACGCCGCCATCGCATCGCATGTGACACCACTCGGATCAGTCAGCGGCTGCCTGAGCACGAGGGTCTTAGTCGCCGCTAATTTCACCGAGTGTGCAACATGGATTCCTCGGTTCACGACCTTAAAGACGCTGTAGACCCTCGTTGGACCCGACACAGTCTGATATCGAGCACATCGATTCTGATGCTCGTGCGCATGTGGAATCTTTAGACTGAGGAAATCATAAACATTCATTCTTTTGAGAACATGAATATCCACAGTGGATTTCATGGATCCAATCAATTTCATTCACGTGTTGCCCCCCCACGCACAACATTGTATCGGGGTCAGACATTCTTTATCAAGTGTGATGGAGCGACTTTGTGTTACCGTCACACAACAGAAGGAAGGGCAGTGAAATCAGGGATTCTCTCCCGCAGAAACGCCAGCCAGTGTAACCCAGCTAATTAATAAATGTCTTATTGTTGTGGAGGAGTGTTTTTTTTTTTTTTTTAATTTTTTTATTTATAGAAACTTTCCCAGGAAAAAGTCCAGCTCTGCCCAATAATCAACACCTCGAAGGAAATGTTTTCTTCATCTCCCGAGAAACACACGCGCAGTGACTCACCAAACTGTTTGTGCGTCCGCTCGCCTCCCCTGCAGAGACGGTGCGGGACGAGTGTGAAGAAGCCAGGCCGAAGCTTCCGCGACACTCGACTGTGCGCTAAAGAATAATTTGACTTATGCGAGCCTTAAATACTTCTTGTGCTAATGGCGTGTTCCTGTCTGTGAACGCCAGGGGGGTCGGCTACATGCAAAACATGCCGGCGTTTCAGACCGTGTGTCCCCTTCGGCACGATCTGCATTTGGACATCACCACGGCTGTCAAGGTGACAACAGACAGGGAAATACATGTCTCTGCTACATTTGTGTACTCCACCTTTTGAGCTCATCTGCTTTTATTCCACCAGAAAGGAACCGCGGAGTGGTACGAGAGCCTGATCGCGCAGTTCAAGCCAGAGGACGGGGTGCGTTCATGCCCGATGACGGTAGAAGTCATTCCACCGCGTCGTCATTGATGGTCTGTGGCGTGACGATTGACTTTCGGGGATGTTTTGGCCCGTGCAGACCCTGGAGGAGCAGCTGAAGAAGCTGGTCCAGGTGGTGGATGCCGTGTGTGCAGACGTGCAGAGAGCCCAAAACGTTTACAACAAACTCTTCTACAGGTGAATACCGACCTGTGCATCTCATCCGGGACGAAAACGCCACGGGGAAAACCAGCTGAAGACGTCTCCTCCTTTGCTTGTTTGTTTCCCACAGTACAGTGAAAGAAGATTTCTTCAGCATATCATACAGGCAGTTGGAGAAACAGGTCGATCATTGAAAACCAGTATTGCCTGCAGTCATCCAATGTCGTTTGAAAATCACGACTCCACATTGTTCCGTCCCACAGGTGGCGGACGACGTGAACGTAGCGATGGAGCGCGTCTGTGGGACTCTGGAGCAGGAGAGCTCCAGGCTGACGCAGGCGATGGGGGAGACCATCTTTGAGCTCTTCATGTCCTTGAAAATCCTCAACGGCTTTCGGGAGTTCCTTCCTCTCAAGTTGGTCATCAGTTCAGCTCCGGGGATGTTGCAGACGGCGGCGCGGTTCAGCCTTTTTTTCGCTCCGCTCCGAACGCGTGTTCTTCTCTTACAGGGACGCCAAGATGCTGGCCCTGACCGGCTCCCACAACTGGTTCAAGTCATCGATTCACAGGTGGCTGGAGATCGTTCACGAGCGATCCTGCGACAGGATCCGTAACGCGGTGGAAACGGACAAGGTGGGAGACCCGCTCCACTCAGAGATACCTGGAGGAGGCCTTTAATTCAAGGCAGAATGTCAGAATTTACAAAAATGGCTTTTCAGAGACACGCAGATTTATGATCTATTAACTGCGGATAGTTGACCCGCTCTGTTCGCCCGCTGAGATTGTTTCTCCGTGTGTTCGGTGAGCAGCTCGAGCGCGCGCAGCACGCCAAGCACAGCTCGTCTGCCGTGGAGGTGGTAACGTGCCTCAGCCAGGTACGGGAGATGTGGCTCCAGCTGGCCTGGCCGGACTCTGCGGGGGCCTTCATCTTCGTCACTCGCCTGACCGACGTGAGCGCTGCTTCCACTCACGCACACAGACGACGGGATTGTTAGAAGATTTAACAGAAATGAAACTTGTAAATCTTCTCTTTTTCCTCTCACAGAACTTCTGCAGCGAGGCTGTGTGCTATTCAGAGATGATAACGCGAAAGATTGAGAGGAACCAGCTGGGGCAAGACCACAAGAGCTTCACAGTGCAGGTAACGCCTGTAGCAAGACGGAGCTGAGGGGGGCGGGACAAAGGGCTCAGCGGGAGATCAGATATGTTTACACCAACAAAGAAGACTCAGTCACCGCTTGTCGCCGTCAATCATTCACACTCGCGCCCCCGTCCCTCCGCCCTCTTGTTTTCCTCCTCTCCTGTGGCCTCCTCTGGCTTTCCGCTGTAGCTCTGCGTGGGCCTGAACAACACGGAGCACGTGCGCGTTTTCCTGGGTCACCTGCCCCGGGACCTGGACTGGCAAGGTGTGGAGCGGGCCATGGAGGAGTCCTGCGGCGCCGAGGGGAAGGAGCAGGTTTACAAGGCTCTCAACGGGCAGCTGGTCAACATGGACCTGGACCTGCAGAGGGAGGCCACGCGGCTCATCACGCTGCTCACTGACAAGGTGCCGGACGCCTGCGGCTCGGGGCTGCCGGGGAGACGCGGCGCTGTACTCACACGGGCCGCTTTGTCTCTGTGCAGATGCAGCCTGAGCTTCGGAGGTACATCCAGCACATCAGCTTGTCTCCAGACTCCATCAACAATGACGACGTGAGGAAGTGAAGCGCTTCTCTGCTGCGTTCGTTCACATAAATAAGCACTTACACGTTTGAACGTGCGCTCCTCCAGGCGGTGTCGCCCCTGATGAAGTACTTGCAAGACACCATGGCGATCCTCACTGAAAACCTGGTGAAGGAGAATCTGACGAGGTAATTACCTTCCCCTCGTCTCGCCTCACGATAAACGTGCTTTATTATTCGGAATTATGACCAGATTGCTCATTTCCATTAGGTGAAACTGTCCAAACAACACAAAATAAATGACAAACAAAACCAGACGGAATCCCCGACATAAAGTCACAGCTATTTAACGTGGTGCAAAGCTCCCAGTGGGAGCATTTCCAGTCTAGCTCCTCCCTTCCTGTCCGTGCACGGGGCATACGTGAACACTCCATGCATGACCTGCACGTTGTGGGCCAGATGAGAATTACAGCTGAAAGTATTTTAGGAATTACTGCAGTGTCGGCAAAAATAAACTGCTGATTTGATGACCCAGCATGAAATGTGCATAACTTTATGTTATGCATGTGGCGCCTGTGCTATTGTGTGCTGGAAGCTTTGGAATAATAATTCCGCTCATCATCATCAAGCTGGGGAGGGGTGGGGGGGTTGTTGTTGTAAAAACCCAACGGTGTGGGTCTCTCATTGTGTCTGCGGCCTCTCAGGGTTCTCCAAAGCCTGTGGGAGCTGCTGCTGCGGATGATCCTGGACGCCATCGCAGAGAACGCCGGCGTTCAGGTGGAGTTCTACAACCGCTTCCAGTACACCGTGGAGGTCAGTGGCCGGGCTTCTGCATTTGTCTTCCAGCTCTCTCCTCGTAGCGTGACTGACAGGAGGAGTCGGCAGAGGGAGACGCGGCGGCTCCGCACGGATAGCGATTGTGGCTGATACCGACGTCCTTTTAATTAGCTCTCTAGGCTTCGCCGGCGTGCAATCATTAGCATATATTAGATATTTATGATGTCCCCAGGTAGTAGTTCAGCACCGAAACCACATAAATGACAACGTAGGAGCTGTTGTGTTTTCTGATTCCAGTTTAACCAGCTGGCGGCGGACGTGACAGATTTGCTCGATAGGCGCGGCGCGCTGCACGGCGCGCTGCACGGCGGACAGATATTGTGTTTGCCTGTCCGAGGTTTCATGCCGCTTCTGTGAAGAGGCTTGTCTCCCGTCATTCCATCAACATGAGGGGGATGAATTCATCTTTATATTTACATTTATCTTTCCACGGCAATGCTTTAGACCCTGTTGCAGTTCCTGCATGTCAAGGGAGAAGGTCTCTCCCTGGAAGACATGAAGAGCGGAGACTACAAGGTGGGACTCATTTCTTGGGATTTATATCCTCCAAGTCAAGGTGTTATTCATCTCCTCTGCTTTTCCCGGGCCCATGCTGTTTCAGGTTCTGGATGAGGAGCTCAGAATGAATAAATGCTCGTCCTTCGAGCTGATTGAACAGTACTATCTGGAGAAGATTTCCCACCAGGTGCGTCTCCGCTTACCGGCACTTTCGTTTTAGCCCCAAGGTGGACCGAGGCGTATTGATTGGAGAGAGCGAACCCGTCTGTCTCTGTCTCTCTTTTACCCCTGATTGAAAATCTGCCTTCCCCCTGGGCTCTTGAAAAACACGATGCTGCCGGGTTCCGCCTCGTGTAGACTTGACATGTGCTTTCAATCATTCCTTCACCCGGTTTGTGCCGGGGGAGGGAACCCAGGAAATAGTGCACGTGGATGGTTATAAAACCATTGAATGATTGACAATCCTCCGTGATTGTTTCAGAAAACCCTGAAACACACTCGCTACGGCCGGATCAGTCTGAAGTGCTACTACGAGGCTCCGGAGCAGCGACTGACGGTGGAGATTCTGCACGCCGCGGATATCATCGCGCTGGACGCCAACGGTGAGGGCGTCGTCACCGGGTGGCCGCAGCCGAGTCCGGTTGGCGCTCATGTTTTCTGCTCCTCCTCAGGTCTGAGTGACCCTTTCGTCATCGTGGAGCTCTGCCCTCACCACCTGTTCCCCGCGGCCAAGAGTCAGCGCACGCAAGTCAAACTGAAAACGCTGCACCCGGTGTTCGACGAGCTCTTTCACTTGTGAGCGCCGTCGACCCGCCCTTCCCCTTCCCCTTCCTCTTCCCTCTTCCTCTTCCTCTTCGCAAAGTGCCGCCCTGATTGTTCTACCCCCCCCTCGCCCCCCGGTGTCTTGCAGCCACGTCAGCCCGGAGCAGTACCGGCACCGGTACGCCTGCCTGACCTTCACCGTGATGGACTACGACTGGCTCTCCACCAACGACTTCGCCGGGGAAGCCGTGGCTCCGCTCAGCGACTTCTGCTGGCCGGGGAGACCCAGCGCCTCGGCCGCGGGCAAGAGCGTCCAGCCCGTCATCCTCCACCTGTCCCGCAGCAAACCCAGCGGTACGCGGCGCTCTCGCCCGCCCTTGGAGATCTTTTTTTTTTCGTTTTGCACAAACGTGATATTGGTTCCTAGGAGGCCAGAGGGTGAAGGTCCCGGGGTTTGCGATCGCTACGAAATGAGAAAAAGGCGTTTTTGTGTGTCCTCTCATGCGTTTTGCTTTCGCCCTCCAGAAAAGCCGATCATGAGGATGCTGGACGCCCGCGTCGGCGACAAGGAGGCTCAGGAGTTTGTCCGCAGGCTGAAGGAGATCGAGAAGTCGATGGAGGAGGAGTAGAAGCTGTCCGTGCTGCCTGTGTTGCCGTTTTTCTGACCACGTCTTGCGACATGTGCTTTTGTACCAGTACGATGTTTACAATATTTGAATTTTTTTCAACGTCACCGTTTGTCCAGTAACTATACCAAAATCAAAAGAGAAAAAAAAGGGGGGGAAACAGTGAAGCTTATTGCTGTTTTCTAAGTGGGAGATGAACATCCTGTCACTGTGCAACCCTTTGCTGTCTCAGTCAAACTATATTTTACAACGTAACGGATAGTTGATCCTAAATGTTTACCAGTCTATATCTTTTGTAATGAGGTAATTGTTATCTTTGTTGTACGATCTTTGATATGATAGATTTCAGAACTATTTTGTGGAAGTAGCTTATGTATCCAATAGTATTCTATAGAGTCTAAATCTATACCTCAGATATGCCCTTTAGTTGCAGGGGAGTGACCAGCATCAGGACACTTTGAAGATAAACCGCTTGAAAGCCTATTTAGGGCGAGAAAACTTGATCCCACGTAGATTTCCTTATGTCTTGAAGCAAATATAGACATATATATATATATACGGTTGGGGGGATTTGGGGGGGATTTGGGGCACTGCACTCTGAGTCGTGGTGTTTTAAGGCCGGTGGGACAGCTCAGCAGCATCAGCATCACATTGCTCTTCTCTGAGCTCGCTATGGATCATTGAAGAGGCCAAAACTCTTTATTCTCGCCGTCTGACACCAGTGAGCCAACAGCAACAGATTTTGCCCCCCCCTCCCCACCGAGTGGTAACAAAAGATTTTGGGAGCTCGCCCACGGACAAGAAGTGGCGCCCAGTCGATAAGTAGCCTCGCACATTAACCTCCGTGAAACCGCAGCGCATCGTTTTAATCGCTTCGTCTTTAAGAAACGCTTTAGCTCGAATAGACATAAATACCTAAATGTTTGTTTAAAGATATTTAGTGTTTATTTCATTGAATTATTACAAGTTCAATTCACTTCATTCTTTTCGCGTAAACGCGAACAAAAAAATAATAATTTTACAGTTTTCCATCATTTATGAAATTGAACATCAACTGTCGTAAACGTTTTTCCTGTGCGAGATGAAGTTATATCCAGAGCCAGTCATGCGTTTACGGTAATGGGGATCCACCAGGAGACCCTGATGGCTGGTAATTGAAAAGGAGGAGTTACACTGTCCCCGGAGATGAGGCAGTATGCTGCACAGTGTGCGTCCAGATGGAGGCTCATTCCACCAAATGAGCTCATGTAGCGCCCAGAAGATCTGGAAACAATCGCGAAACATGGCGAGGCTCTTTAGAATCCCAGCTTTAAGTTATTGTGGGAACAGAATTTCTGTGGGGTCAAATCTCTCGGGGTGAAGAGAAATGAATACGCACAATGAACCCGTGCAGTGGCATTATTAATCATGCATTAGGGGTCAAGTACGACCCGTAGCAGCTCTTTAATTCCAATCCCCTTCTCGCCAGTCCTCCAAAGTGACGGAAAGGTCCAGATAATAATGTCTCTGCAAAAGAGAAATAACAGTCCGGCTGCCGAGGATTACTGGGAATTAGGAAAATGGGAAATCGTTACGCAGATGAAGGAATCAATTCAAGGTTACGAGTGCAGAATAGTCGAGGAAAGGTAATCACGTCCTAAAGAGCAGTACTACTTTTCCTCTCGAAACACCAAATCCTGGACTAATGAGCTCGGCTTCGGTCCCTGAGCGAGGTGTAAATCACCTGCGCGGTGCACCGAGGCAAAGAATAGACCACGATAATGGAGGCATTAAAAGTATTTATCAGTCCAACCCGGGTTTTCAAATTACAGGTTTCATTTCAGCCCTTTGCACCGAGTGGAAGTCTAAACTTCTTTCAGGAAATCGAGTACAAGACCGACTTGAGTTGATCTAAAGTCCATTTAAGGTATAATTTAGTCACAGTGCAGGAAACTGACCCTTACTGTCACAAATGTAGCTTCGAGTGAACACTGTTAAACCAATAATAAGATATGCTATCAAAGCAATGTAGACTCCTCTACAAAAAAACGTGCTACCTGATGTTGAGTTTGTCTTTGCATGTTAATAAAAGCTTCTTAGTGAACACAAGTCGGGTCTTTAGCAGTTGTTGAATGTGTCACTTGTGTTGTACCTTGATGACGAGACAACAGGAACACGGGAAACGTAGCGAGAGATGTACGCGTGCAGTAGCTGCTAAAAACACATCCATGCTGTGAGAGAGAGAGAGAGAGAATCCTTTCAGTCCATCGGGACAGAAAACGCCTTTACGTTTTATTTGAGATTTTAAAATACCGCCCTGAAAACGTCCTGCAGGTTGTCCTTCACAAAAAAACGACTCCAGTAGGATATTTAGAATTATGAATGGGTCTTTTGAGGGGAATATTCTTAATCCTCTGCGATATCACAAACCAGATTTTCTGGCCAGATGTTTACACAAATACATTCAACCTCACATTTTACAGCATAGAAAACGAAAAAACTGGTCGCGTTTAGACTTTTAGATGGAAAATCCAGGTTCTTGGTGAGCAAGGCAGTGTTTTTCCCAGTCAATGCAGGTGTCTATGTTCAGTATCGTAGACGTCCTTTAGTTGCCCCCAAACGGGCAACATGGTGAGTATCAGTTGAGTAAATGTATTCTGGTGATTTTCAAAGATTCAAATGTATTTTAGTCTTCAAATGTTCAGTGAGGTCAGTTGTTTTATTATAGTATTTAAGGCAAAGGACTGTGAATTTACAGAAAATCATCACAATTTAGATCCAGGACTGTCAGCTGGTATGCTTTATTTAAGGTACTAATATAGAAATATTTACCGAAATTAGTTTTGATTTGTTTTTGTTTTTTCGTCTGCCGTCTAAATGAAAAGGCGACAGCTGGTGAAAAGCATCCTCGAGTGGAAAAATACCTTCAATTTGTTATTGTAAAAGTGAATTATTTGTCTTTGAATTGTAAATGCCTGTGTCGCTGTTTACTGGATTATACCTTTGGAAGATGTTTATGACCTTGAATAAAGATTGTATTTCAATTTGAACGTGTTGCCTGGCCTCACATTAACACAACGCTTTTGAATATGTTGTGTGGATGCATAATAATATATAATATATATATATATTTAATACAAAATGGCTGGAGTGATTAATGTACATGTTGTTTTCGGGCTTCCACACCGGCCCGTTTCTCTACACTTTATCTCTCCTCCTGTGTGCTCATCCGCCCGATCGATGTCCCCCGATGCCCTCGGCGCCGCCTCTCCCCGACCTTTAATATTCCTCCCTCTCTGCAGCAGCCGGCTGAAGATCAAACCCATCCTGACATACCGAAGCCAGCCGAGAGAAAGGCCCGACACACACACACACACACACACACCCTGCCAATCAGCTCACTGTCCACGTCTGTCAAAGACGTGTTATGATATTAGTTGAATATATTAGTGGGTGTGGAATTGTGCTCTGGCTCAGGTGGGGACACTGAAGGGTCTCGTCCTCTGATGCCTGAACACTCCATCAGTCGGCGCAGCAGACGGCTCTGTGCTGCTTCGATGTGTCCGCGTTAACAACACTAATGATACTCGCTGTCATCCCTTCTGGATCGCAGAATAAAAAAAAAAACGGCTGCGTGTCAGGAGAAAATATCATTTGGGACTTCTGGCTTTAACCACTAGATGTCGTCGTCATTTTACGTTTTGTTCATGGAGCTTCGACGTCATCGGCGTCTGATTCGGTGCGTTTTCACTCAGTCATGCAGCACAGAGCAGCACGTTAAGGCGCGTGATCCTCTCCCTCCTTCCATCAAGACAACGACGCATCTGACTTTAAAATATGACCAATAATTAAAGTACATGGCCGAGCGTTACTCGCATTACTTATTACTTCAGTGAGAATTGGCCTGGTGTTCTTCACCCCCATGAGGGTGTATAAAGCCACCCAGGCTTTTACTACGGGGGGGTCGGGCGGGTGGAGGGTGGGGGAGGGGGGGGGTTGTTATCACCTTGCTGAGGGGCGATGTTGAGTCAGCGGCTTTGGTTTTCCAGCTGACTTGCTCTGTGGAACTTTCTCTGGGACTTGTTCCTCACTCTTTCTTTGAGGCTTTTTGGTCGATCAAAGAACTTCCCTTCATGTAGCCCCCGGCCCCAATTCAATCTCATTTTTATACTCAACTCCAGCGCCGGGGCGGCGACACTGCGATCGACATTATTCATATGAAAGCTTAATTGAAAGCTGAGGGACGGAGGGTCTTGAGGGTCTTGAGGTGTTTTTGAATACGTAAACAAAACACTTCTTCTTAAATGGCGGCGGTGGCGTGAGAGGCCCCCCCCCCCCCCCCCGGCGAGCCTCCCTCGTCAGGTGCTCTCTACGCCTCTGCGGCGGGGGCCTTCGGCTGCCGTTGATCCCCAGGAATGTTGGCAGAGCGTCGGCCTTCTCTGCTGCTCCTCTGCTGGCTCCGGCTCACACGTTTAACGGCGCTGTGATCCCGCCGCGCCTCATCTCCCCCTCAAACAACCGTAATCCCCCCCCCACCCACACTGCAGAGCCCGCCCCCACTCCTCCGCCCAGCTCGACGTGGAGGCCCCCACACAGACGCTCTTTCCACTTTTTTTTTCCTCCTATTTTTTCTGGCACTGATTTCAGATTACACACCTGCAGTTTCCCCTGACGCGGCCTCGCGTGGCTTTGAAGACAGACAGTGCAGGTTTAATCATGACACTTTGCCTGGGGAGACCATTACTCAAGCCAGGCTAGCGTGTGTACAGTATGCGTGCGTACTTGCATGTCATTTATTTCCGTGCGTTGCATGATTGTTACCGATAAATATGTCTTGAAGACTGGAAGGGTTGATTACTTCAACAGAAATGTCCTTGTTTGGAACCGTGAGTGAAAAAAGTAAGTGGGGGTTACGTCAATAAATCTTTTCTGCTGCCAAGGCCGGAGAGGTTTCCTTCCAGCGCGGAGGGGGCTTCTTGCCGGGCGAGCATAAACACCTGTTGTCTGCAGGTGCATGCTTTGCCGTGGCGTCGGCAGAACCAAGCACTTCTGAAGGCGGCCCTCTCTGAAGAAAAATGCAGCCGAGGCCAACACAGCGAGTCCTTTGTGGCCGCAGTGAGCGGAGATAATACTGGTCAGCTCGCAGCCCGGAGGACGGCGTTTGGGCCGAAGCCCGAGCCTCCGGTGAGCAACGGAACAACGTCGCGGGAATCCTCCCGTCGTGGCTTCGCCCCCGGCGACCGGCTGAGCTCCGACGCGCTCTGATGAGGTTCACCCCACTGTGAAACCAGTAAGTGCTTGTGGGCTTCTTCCTTCAATCCAGCCGTCCCCGCTTAACAGACATACCCACAATCCATAGCATGTCGTTACATAAAAAGAAAAGGGGAAACCCCAAACTAATGGGGGAAGGAATGAGTTTAGACCTGCACGCGAAACACTGCGTGTGAAATGTGCTCCAATAGAAACCAGTACAATGGAAGTTGGTGGTGCTAAATTAGAATTCCAGACGTACCGACCCCTGTTAACATAGCGGCTAGGCGCTAACGCTGCTAAAAGCTAATAATGTCAACGTGATCTCAAAAACCTGTTTGTAAAAATGTATACGAAAATCTTGAAGATACAAATTGGTAACAATACATAGGAACTGGCGGCGGTTAACCACGCCCCTTGAGTGAATGGCGGACCATGTCGGATTCTTGAGTGAACGTCTCTCCGCCATGTTGGATTTTTTGAGGGGGTTAGGGTTAGGATTCTATTCTTACAAGTTAACATTGATTTCTCATTAAAAATGCAATCATAACATGTTTATTTTAGACTGTTAGACTTCACGAAGTGTGTTTACGGGGCGCAGGTCCCCGTTCACTTTGAATAGGGTGACGTCATCAGTTGCAGTCCGTATTTATTTAGTATCACTACGAATTTGTATGTTCAAGATTTTCGTATGCATTTTTACAAACAGGTTTCGGAGATCAGGCTGAATAATGTAGTTAAAGAACATAAACGTTGGTCTGTGCTGCATCAATGCTGTGATTTCAACCCAGTCTCACAGCAAAACGTGTCATAGCTACGCTGTGGAACGTTGTTTCTCCCCAAAATCATGACACTACTACGTTTTATTTCGGCCCATTCATTTACATTCCCTTGCAACTGCGTCACTAGAAATTACTGTAATAAACGGAAGGTCTTCTGCATTCTCGGATAGAAGATTATGAAAATATAACGCATACTTCTCGCTAGAAATGCCATCGAAATGCATACAAATGCTGATACTTTCTTAAAATATTGTGTTTTTTACAGACAATAGACCGACAGTCCGCCATTTTATTTAGCTGAGGGGAAGTTGATAGTCACGTGACCTAGTTGCAACTAAAAAGTGTTCTCCCCAAAAGCGTGAGAATACCACGTTTCACAATGTAGCCATTACACGTTTTGCTGTGAGGCCGGGTTGGTGACTTTCATAAGGAGAGGCCTTTCTGCGTGCCCTTGGTCTAAAATCCCCGGGGCCTCCACAGGGCACACTCAGCCACAACATGTGAACAGCTCAACAGCATGTGGTTTGTTGAGCTCACAGGATTTTGCGCAACAATGCCTGAGTGCATAAAGAACCGTATGTGCTCAAAAGAATATCACATGAACTGCATCTGAGCACCACAAGCTTCAAAGATATCCCTCAGCGGCCCGGAGGAGCCTCTTTGGCTCCTCTGAAGCTCTTATTGTGGCGGGGCGTGTCCTGGTGAAGCAGTTGGGCAAGTGCAGTGACTGTGTTTCACAAACAACCCATTTCCTCCCCGAGCGGTGGCACTCCCAGCGGAAATGGTCTTTGCGAGATGTGTGCACGGTGATTACCGGATTGGACGACAGTCTCAACTGGATATGAACTATAATTCGTGGAAACGTGTGTGGATTCGTACCTTGAGGTTAGTGTGGCCAAACACACACAGTGCTTGCCTACTGCCCACGGCCTTGATTAAACAGGTCAAAGTGACAAATATTCCTTCTGCACCGCGTCTAAGTTTTATCACATTATTCCCACAATGTGACATCATTTTACTTTTACAACCAAAACAACACAAGCAAATTGAAACCTTTTGCGTTCTCTCCCTACAAGAGATCCGGACTATCCACTAATCACACGCAGAGGGGTGAAGGTCGCCAATGGGGACATTAACGATGACATTTTGACCAGAGCTGTTTAGTTCGTTTGTCTGGTATTCCTCGTCCCTGTTGCCCTTTTCAAAGGCAAGATATAACAGAGCCAAAGCCTGGGCTCTTTAAAGTAGCAGCCATGCCACCCAAAGTCGGTGTTAATTGGATCTGAAGGACCACCCCCCTCGCATCTACCTCAAATGGCTCCTCTTATTCTTCTCTCGTTGTGCTGCAAAAGCTAATATCCCCCTTTTTTTTTCTATCCCTGTACCGACTGCGGTCGGAGTAATCTAGTTCATTTCCTAATACGTCTCTCCACAAGCAGGGACGTCTGAGGGCCGAGCAGTCGGTCGCAAAGCCAAAGTGTCCACAGCTCCTCGTCTTTGAAGTCTTTGAACCGACGGACCAACAAAGACGACTGTCTCCATGGCCACCGCCGGGTGGAAGGGGGAGAATGTGACCAGTTGCCTCAGATCAAATCTCCCGGTTCATTTTAAGGTCAGCAGACTTTTCGCACCTCCAAAACTTCGTTGGACAAGAAAGACGTTTTGAATCAGAGCGTGGCGGCAACCTTTGGAAACCGATGTCATGACTCATCCAGAAAACCTGGGCCTCTGAAGCAGCCTTAAGGCTCAATGCTGCGTCCTCTCCTGCTCTTTTATTGGCTGCGAATATTTCATAAGTTCGAAGTGGTTCAGCGCCAATTGTTCAGTTTCCTTGGACGATCCACCAATATTCCGCTGAAGGATTCCAACTCCCTTCCCTCCACGCGTTATTCGGATGTGAGGATAGAGGATGTAAATATAAGACAGTCGGTTCATTAAAAGGCTCCAGTGCCAAAGTTCACTGGGTGGGAGGTGCAGTGTTCCTCTCCCTCCTTCTCCTTGCTTGACCCTCACACGGGGGGCTGTGGGAAAGAACCCGACGAATCCTCCCAGTGGGGAACAAGGCTGAGAAACACAAATCTAAAAAGGGCCCATGTGGCCTCAGCACCAGCGTGTAAATCGCCGCTCTCTCAGGCCCCCCGGACCCTCACGTGAGTCGGATAAGTCACATCAGCTTTCCCTGACAAAGCCCCCGTTTACCCAAAATCCCACCGCTCCCCCCCCCCCCCCCCGCCCCCCGCCCCCCGCCTCCACCAGCAGAGCACCAGCAGCGCTGTGCACAGCGCACACCGGCACCGCGGGGGTCCGTGGCCGGGTGTGTTGCCACTTTCAAGTTCTGTTTTTTCAGGACGGGAGCAGCTGTTAAAACGTTGTCCCACCGCGTTTCACGTGGCTCAGCTGCTCCGCGTTTTGTTGCGCTGCCACCTGCGAGCTAGAAAAGTGTTGTTGTTTACTTATTTTGAGAATATGTCAGTGATGTCTGTACGTATGTTGCTTTGTTCACGTTTTATGTTAAGTTTTTGTACTTATTTTAAGCTAAACGGGGATATTTTTCTTACACCCGACTTGGTGGCTTTGTTGCCTGAACCTAAAATGGTAACAATGGAGCTAAAGATCACACAAGAGCTACAATGCAAACCTGCCTTTAAAATGTTTATGCTGTTTATGCTGTTTATGCGCCTTCCGAGCAGACGGCGAGCCTACAGAACAGAACTTCTGTGCGCATGCGCTAAACATACACGACCGCTTGAATGAAGTCGAAACTCAGAAATGAGAAAGCAATGCGAATGATCTCGGCAGCGCCCGCTTCACAAAAAAAACCCCGAAACGCCACTTGAACGTGGCAAACCATACGGGCCCGTCGACGTGCCAGAATCCTCCGCGCTCAGTGGGATTTTCAGCCAGAAGCCCACATGCCGCCTCTCGGGGGCCGCTTTAAAGCTTGATGGATGCCTTGATGGTGCCGGGACCACCAGGGCGGCTGCCAAAACTCACAATCTGCCCTCATCAGCTCCCACACAGCCGGTAAACTCTGCGGCCGTTGTGGGTTTAGCGCCGCAGCGTGTTTTTGTGTCATGTGGACGTCGTGTGGCGAGCTTCTGCCATCCTGTTCCGGCTCCGTGCACCCACCCCCCTCCCCCCCAACCACCTTTGACGAGGGAACCGGGAGGTAATGCTGGGTAATTCGAGGGTACCCTCGGTCAGGATGAAGAGAGGAGAACACCGTGAGGCCGCGTGCCGGCTTGCAGGGAGGTGACGCCTCTCTCTTGTGTCGCCTTGTTTGTACTCGATGAAGATCTTCTGCTGCAGAGCTGCTTCAATTGAACTGTTTACCGTCTACACAATACCATGTGTCCAAATTCCTTTCGCTACCCGTATTGAATTGGATTAAAACCTAAATTACATATCGGGGGCCAAGCCCTTGACGTCAATAACAGAGACGGAGAGAAAAACACGATGGTGAACGTGATCTTGTTTTCCCAGCAGATGAAACTCTCCCTGCTCCTTCCACAGAACTGTGTGGAAGTACTCTACTGCAGTTATTAAAACTGGCCCCCTGACAAGCATGAAATGAGTGCACGTCAGTGCAAAAAAACGGCCCCTCTGGTTGCAATCAGCGTTGTGTTGCTTGTTTGGCGAGCGCCATCTGCACCCCCCCCCCCCCTCCATAACGGGGTGAAACTCGATCCAGATGCCTGCTATTTGACTGTCTCATTCTATACCCCTCAACGGCCTCGGTGGACTCCCCTCGTGGCGGGCGGAGCGAGCACGTCCTGGCGGGCGCCGGCTTCTTGATGTGAGATCGGCGTCCCAGAGAGAGACACCGAGGGCTGTCGGAGCAGCGCGGCCTCAGGGGGAAATCCCTCATTTGTAGCGTAAAAGTCTCCAAACCTACTGATGGATCAGCCCACTTACAGTTTGTATGCGGATCTGATCTGTGCACACAGGCCGTGCTGCCTTAGATCGACACACACACACACACACACACACACAGCCTCCCTTTCACTGTATTCCTAGAAACACCCCCCCCCCCGGTTGTTACACAACCGCTAGATCCTGCAGTTTGCCCCACAATGCACCGCTCCCTTTGAAGTGAGGAATAACGGGAAGAACCCCTGCTGTAAAAACATGCCGTCCATCCATCTAAACCCAAAACTCTCTCTCTCTCTTCCGTCATTTCTATGTTTACTCAGCACGAGCAGATAGCACGATAACAAACCTATCGTTTTGGTTACAGAAGGACAAGCGTTTCAAAGTTCACCGACTTTTTTTTGGGGGGGGGGGGGGGGGGGGGGTTGTATTTGCATCACAGAGTTTTTCTAAAATAATTGACGTCATAAATCTCTGGCGGCGAGGTGCAGAGGTTGAATTGCGGCGGCGCAGTGTTCACAGTTTAAAAAGCCATACATCAAGCTGCGCACCAGGCCAAAAGCAGTAAACAAGCCATTAGACATAATGAGGCATTATTTATGATAGGTCGAATTCTGGGGCGGGAAAAAAAAAGAGAAATTCATCAGATGTTAATGGCATGGAAACCCCTTTCGTGACGATTTCATCCATCAGCCAAATCCCAGCAGGGTAAGAGCGAAAACAAAAATATTTCTGAGT
This sequence comes from Gasterosteus aculeatus, assembly GCF_964276395.1. Taxonomy (NCBI): domain Eukaryota; kingdom Metazoa; phylum Chordata; class Actinopteri; order Perciformes; family Gasterosteidae; genus Gasterosteus; species Gasterosteus aculeatus. The sequence goes on along the minus strand of NC_135699.1, from coordinate 15,428,877 downwards.
AACTCGTGATAAGATCCAGTCGGCGACAAAAGTTTTCAGAGCAGAGAAAATATTTATTAAACATGCTGAAATCAGCCGATTAAAGCTTTATTCCAGACACCCCTGGAGAATAAAGTAATATATTATTACAGCTATTTTCAGGTTATGCGTAAAGATTTAGAATTGGTTAGGGAATATTTAGTTGGGACCAAAAGGCGGGAATGACATATTTTCCAGAGACACAGAAGGAAAATGATGAATTGTCACTCTCGGAAAAATCGCCAAGAAATGTGTTCATACTTATGGTTGAGTCGTCATTCTTCATATAAAAAAAAACTCCCCTTTATTCAGAAAGTCTCACATGAAGTGTAGCGACATGACAGATGCTTCCTCCCATTGTTCAGTACATAAATAAAATAGAATACACGCAGCAAGATAAAAACCATGAACGTAATCACGAATTACATAACATGAAGACAGTGAACGACTCGCCGCTATGCTAACGCCATAAACAGCTGCCGCTCGGCCCGTCACTCACACAGAGCAGATGTCATCTTCCCGTGTGATCCAGTTAAAGGTTAAAAGTGACTAAAGGCTTCTGACATCTAATAGGCAGCGTGCGTCCCGCATCGCCAACCGGCCCACTGGAATAGCAGCAGTAGATGTGGAGGGCGGACAAAAGCGGCCTTGTGTTAAGGAATGCTCCACGCCGGCTCCCCGGACTCGCTCTTATCTGATTGAAAGCAGAGGGAGGCCCGCGCGTTTGTTTTCGGGCCTCGCGACACGACCTGCCTTCGGCATTCGAGTGCACGATGTCATCCGGAAAAACCCGGGAGAGCAGAGGCGTGGTCTTTTTTCCTCGATTGAGTCATGTGTTTTTTTAGGGGTGTGAAGGTGACGCGAGGAACACCGATGCGGGTCAGCGATCCGACGTCCTCCATGTGTTCCCGCCTCGGGACGGCCGCGCTCCGCTCGCACTAGTCATCCCGCCGCCACCTCAGGAACATAAATAACGTGCGCATGAGGAACGTGAAGACAAAGGATCGTGCTCCAGCGGAGGTCTTGACTCCAGCTCTGTGCGGGAAAGGGGAGGTGGACGCGGTCGGCGCTCTAACTCCTGCATGTCGAGAGAACCCTGTGTGGTGAATGTGGACCTGCCATAAAACAAGGCCTCCAGACAAGGGCGGCCACCTGGGCTCAAACCTCCCACGGTGCGCTAAGAAGGCCAATAAACAGGCCCGCTGGCAGGCGAAAGGGTGGGAAAACGTCCAGGGAGGCGGGAGAGGACGGGGAAGGCCCGTCCGTTCGGCAGAAGATTAGCTGTTAAATGTAATATTCCCCTTTTGCACTTTATTTTAGGGAGCGTGACGGAGAAAGTCGGAGGGGGGGGGGATATTCGAGATGAGAGCCGCCCAGCCTGCACATCTGATAAGCGGAGGCCTCAAACAAAGCGGCAAACACAAGAACAATAGGGAGGAAGGGGGCTGTGGGGGGGGCGGGAGGGGGCCCGCGGAGGGCTGAAAGGCCCACAGTGTAACAGGACCGAGGGAGGGAGGGAGAGAGAGGGAGAGGGAGGAAGAGAGGGAGGCAACCAGCGCCACGCTGACGGCGCCACGCTGAAAATCCACCGCCCAGCGAACGCTGCCGCCTTCCACCCGTTAACAGATCAGCTGCTCCTGTTCTTTTTCTTTTTTTTACTCAAAGGCAGATTCCAAAGCTGATAGAAACGGCTCCTTGGGGCCACTTAACAGGGGACAAAAATCAGCGTCAAAAGGGATCTGACACTGAATCCCACAAATGAAAGATTCCTTTGTGTTTAGTGTTGTTTTTGCACACGACTCGCGTTTTGTTTCACAGTAAAAACGGTTTGTCGCGGCTGTTGCCGATGAAAAATGACAAAAGCCCGCAGCGCCGGGGCGCTTTATGGAGTTTAGTTTGTCCAGCGCGTCATTCCGCTGGGAGGCGCGGTGACAACAGATTATCGCTCCGGGGCCAAATGATGATTTAATAGCACATCTATCTGAGCCAGAGAGGCTGCTTTTGTTTTTCTCATCGATTCGTTTCATCCTCATGTGCGTTGCGCACTTTCTAGAGAGGCCGATGACTAATATTTTTCAAATTATTTCGTCAGGAGCCCACCTAGTCTCTAAGGAATACGCTGCAATTGTTTTCACTCGTACTTTATTTTTGTATTCCTTTCTCTACTTTAAGCCGGAAATGTCTCCTTAAACAGCATTTTTAAACGAAGAAGCTGAATGCTGGGTATAAAAGTACAGCCCAGTATTAATTTCAGTCTTTTTGTTAATATTATACCCTTTAGAGATTTCAGGTCAGTCAAGCATATCATTGGAATCATAACGAGATCAATGGACTGCACGCGCATGTGGCCTCATGCTCCACGTATCACAGCCCCGGAGGGAGGAACGGGACGCTTTGAACTCAGGAGGAACATTGATGCAGGAATGTCAGCGTTTGAAGCTGGTTGCTCTGTTTGTTTTTAAGGCGGGAGAAAGCTTGGTATTATTACTATATTTTAAGAGAAGTGCATAGTTACTGGTGTTCTGATATCTATTATTATTTTCCATATTGTTACAGATCAGGGGAGAAAGTGACTTTTATTCATCCTCATAAGAAAGCAAAACTGTACGGGGTCGTCCAACAGTTTCAAAAGCACTTACTGGACACCTGAGAGCCCAAAAGTATTCCCCATGGCTTATTGTGTAATACACAAGTGCGTTTTTATGCCTCCCAGTGCTGGCTGGAGTCAATGAGGCGAAGGAGGCGACATAAATATGTAATTTCAGGCAACAAGTCGAGGTGTCTTTGATGTGAAACGGGATATTTTTCCCATCTAGAAGTCACAACTTGAGCTGCTGGGTGCACAGACACTTTCAAGCCGGCGTATTATGTGACTGTGAAACATGTGGTCCTATTCTGCGGCTTTGTTTCGTACAAATGGCTGGTTCCAGTCGGATCCCCTGCTGGTTGCCATTCAGTGCACCACAAGGTCGGAGAAAGAAAAATCTCTTAGAAATTGTGGTTTTTGCCTGTTCTGGTGGTAAAGCTACAACATGAGCCTTAACCACAACAAGAAGATATTGAGCTTTTCCATTGATTTGCACGTCCACGTCAGCTCGGCATAAAGACTTGAAAGAGGAGGAAGCAGATGGAAATAACTCTTTGTTTAATTTGTACAACTTCTTTAAGTGGTGTCGCTCGCGCAGGTGAAGCGAGACACACAATGTGTTACTCACATTAAGAGGAGCTTAGCTGGCAGACTTCCCTGGCTGCTGGTATTTATTATAAAGATATCACAACGTCAGTATCAGTCCTCTCACGTAATTCAAAATGCTGAACTCCTGCTTACTACTTTGTGTTTTGTGGTGCGTGAATATTTGTTGGCCCCTCTCAGAAGGACCTGGGCAGCAGACGGCCCTTATCAGCTGTGCATGTTATCTGATGAAGGGGCCCCAAAGCCCTCTCATCACGCTTGTGGAGCGACAGGGGAGGAGGCTCACGGGAGGTGAAGGAGAAAAAACGAGAAAAAGGTGGGGGCGTTCTGCTCCAGTGAGACTTGCAGACGGAGGCGTAAAATATCCACCGCCAAAGGCTGCCGCCATCAAACCAACGTTACGACAAAAGACAAAGAGGCCGACGAATCTCTGGGACAGTCTGAGTGAAGGTGGCCGTTGGCACACTGGTTTTAGTTTTAGTTTTTTCGGCCCGGCGAATTCAGCGTTCTGCTTCCCGGAATAAAAGATAGATGTAGATATTTTTGCTTTTGACTCATGCGTTTTCTCATCTGTTTTTCTCCAACTCCAAAAGAACTTTTTGTTTCCCCCCAGACACTCACTCGGATTCCTGAGTGTAACTAAATCACCCCACAGGTCATGTTCATCTTTCAGCCTGAAGATATATGTCCTGTTTATTGCCCATGATGATCATTAGCATCCCCCCCCCGGCCGTGTTCCATTGCCTTGAACAAACACCCACACAAATGCAACCCTGCACACGCAGAGAGTGTCTCTTACGGCAGAAACAAACTCCATCGGGTCGTACACGCGAGGTCCAAGGCTTCTTTGTTCCCGGATCAAAGACTTCCGGCTCACTTCCTTTCCTTCCTCCAGTAGGTACGCACACAGTTCCTGTCAGTCTCTGGGTCAGTTATTCTTCAAATGTTTTCAGAGGAAACAGGCCTGAACATCACACGCGCACAATGAAAGACTCTATTGTTTGTTGTGTGGATTCTAGTCAGAAGTATTAGACAAAGTGTGCGTTTTGAATAACCACAGCGTTTAATGTGTTGCAGCTTAACCGCGGGTTCGTGTTTATGCAGCACATTATGAGGCGTAATCTCAATATGTTGATGATATATGAGAGTTACACGAGATGTGAGATTAAATACAAGTGAATCTGGCAGTGAGTGATGGACGTGACAGCGCTTGTGTGGAGTAGGAAACCCCCACAGGAACTGATCCAACACACGATACTTTTCATCAAGGAAGCGGAGCAGCAGACATGCGGGGTAGCGGCCTTTAGTGGTCGCTGGTCGGTCCCCTGCCTGCAAGCTGCTCAGACGGCTGTCTGCGCTTCCGCCTACAAACAGGACTCGCCGTGGCCAACGTTTCTCCTCCAGTGGGAAAAAAGAGGTGTGTGATGTATGTGTTTGCTGGAAGACATCAGGGGAAGTACAGCAGAAGATACTTCATCCAACCAAAGTGAACGTTCTGCACCTTTATGTGCAGTCAGCACAGCGTGTGATTAAAGATGATGGATTTCATGAAGTAATGAGCATGTTCTACGTACCCTCCTAGGCTTATGAGCTGACAGCGGTATTCTCTTTACGCTTCTGCATGATGAGTGGAGCTGAAAAACATCAGCTGACTTGAGGTTGCTGCTCTGGCTGACAGCCAGGAGCTCCTCTTTATGGTTCACCTCCGTTTGCAGACTAAACATGGCTGCCAGGCAGATAGAACTGCACCGAATGCATAGACAGTTTATTGTGGAATGTGCAGCGCTTGTGCACAAAAAGAAATACTGCACACACACACACACACGCAGGCAGTTGCTGTGGTGGGTAGTAGACCACACGGCGTAGGCAGACAGCCAGCATTTCAAAATGAGGCCCAAAGTGACCACTCTGAGATGAACGCTTTAGAGGACGGCCAAACCGCAACATCAAACGCACAGAGAGTGAGAGGAAAGCAACGCTGGATCCAAACAGTTGTGTTTGGAATGAGGCCTTTAAAAAAAAAAGAAGAAAAAAGTTTGGAGGGACAGCAATTTGGGAAAGACTTTGAGGGGAAAAGTGTTTTGAGAAGAAAAGCAGAGAAAACAACACGTCTGGCGGCAAAAACTAAACTCTGAACAAAGAAATGAGAACAGACAACCTGAAAGCCACAGAGGTCCAGAGCTTGATTACGCGCGCTTACGTTCCCTCAGCGCGGCTCTCCCCGAGCTAACGCAGCTAGCGGCGCTTCCACAGCTAACAGGGCCAACGATGACAGCAGTGCTGACGGAGCTGACGGTGCTGCTGGACTCTGTGGGGTGTTAGAGGCACCTTGGTGCCACCACGTTTGATTAAAAAAAGCAGCGAAAGTGCTCTGTCGGATGTTCCTACGCTGCTCTTCTGTTTCCTTCCAGTGGAGAAAATAAGATAAAGCTCCTTTAGATGGCCTTCAAATTGGGAAAACACAATGTGGTGTGACATAGACTGCTACACATGCTCCAATACCTTCTCCGCGCTGGTGCCCTTTTCATTTATTCCGCCCCGTCCCCCCCGTGTGCCCTCTATGTGAATATGTGAACATCAGGTAGACGTTCACATATTCACATATTAGACATGTTAATGCAATGAATCTTGCATTCAACCTACAATACTTCTGAGTAGGTCACAGTTTGGTGACGTGTTGGAGGCTGAATAGCAAATGTGAGAACACTTATTTCACCTCCAAAAATGACGTTAAATGACACGACTTATATGGATTGCGCTGGTTTTCAACACTTACAACACATACACGTATATCTCCGGCTTCATCTGACTTTTTAACGCTGGTAAGCTGAGACATTTCTTCCCATGAGACATTTATCACATGACATTTTCCAACACCTCTTTTGTCCACAGGGATTGTTTCCTGCAAATAGAAAGCGCGTCACAACCCAACAGTGCTATTGGGACTTGAAATATGACCACAGTCACTGAAAGGGCATGAGCACGACTTGGCAGCTTCCCCTGTGCACAAGCTATTGTTTGTGCCAGCAGGAGAATACCAGCACATCTAGGAGCAGTTTCTCAGCGCCAAACAAGGATTCATTTCTGGATCAGACTTCATCGCAGCTAAGATTCATACTCACTGTTCAGAAAACGCACCGTATGATATAAATACGCACTAAACTGTATCTCACCGGCAGCAACGGCCTCTGAAACGATTTTTTGATGAAGCCTTGTGGAGCTGTGTGAACCACAGTAATAATAATGGTCGTAATCAAAAGGAGACACCACGTTCAGATGATCTGTCTAAGATGTTCCCTTGAACGGAAAACCGTGTTTCTGGGAAAATCTTTCATGCCATTCCAGAGGGTTTGGAGTCCGAGAGCTCCCTGAGCTGCGAGGTCAGTGGGAGGGAAAGGTGGTGCAGGATCGGAGCCAAAGCCCGAGGCCGGAGCGTCATGAAACACACAAACACACAGCTGTGTGTGGACAGCGTCCCACTGTTCTGTTCTTGCCGATCCACCACAACAGCCCACTAATCCCCCTTAGATCTGCTCATCAGGGCCAGGCGCTGCCCGTCCAGCGGCGCTGCCGCATCTGGTGGAACCAAACGGCGGAATAATCTTGGTTTACAGCCGGAGCTGAATGGAGCGGGGGGCCCGTCTGGGGGTGTGGGAGGAGGGGTCCGGAGCCACACTTACACTCCTCTCTGTACCACACAAAGGAAGGTAAATATGTGGAGACATGAATCTGGTCCAAATATATATTTATGTAAATGGATATTGACTATCCTATCATTAAAAAAAAAGAAGAAAAGCAATAAAGGGCAACAAAAAACAAACAGTCCATTGTTTAAATCCAATAAATTCTTAACTAGATTAGATGCAAGAGGATTTGCATGGCTGCCCCAGACTCAGCAGCTCTAATAAAAGCAGCTAGCTGAATGGTTCCAATGGTTCTTGACTCGCATACACTGGACCGTGTAGTTTTAATGAACTCTGAACGGCCTCGATCAGCAAAATCAGATCATCATTGGGATCACAACTACACGCCAAAGTGTTTTGCATTTTGCAAACTTGCAATAATAAATAATAAAGGAGGCTACTTAATCACTCACAGTCCTAATGTGTGTGTATTTACACTAAAAGCCTCATGCAAGCTGACCTTTCTTCAACTCATACTCAGTGACAAAAGGCAGAAAATGAATTTCCTTTTAGGAACGTGCCGTAAAACTAAGGTTAAAGCATGCGGCCAGAGTGGATGTTATTGAAAAGGATACATTACACGGTTGACCTAAGCTCAGGGCTCATTCCTCCACTGGGGGACAACCTTTTCAGAGTGGGTGGAAACAGAATTCTGCAGGGTTTTTTTCTGCTTGCACTTGAGCACCACCTTAGTTACCCTGCATCCTCCTTTTAAAGCACACCCATACTACACCCTTACTCCAGGATGTAACCTCTGCGCAGCTACGTACTGCAGGAGATCATATCTACACGCTGAAGATTTACGCAATAATAAGACCTGGGTCACATCACATTACGTTTGTGGGATAGCCCACCACAGAAAGCACTAATTAAATGTTATATATATGAAACTTTTTGATGGTAAATGTACAACCATTAAATATCGGTTGCACTCTCCTGTGTGTCACACCTTAACGCTGTCTTCTTCGCCCACGAGTCATGTACATCTGTGGGAAATGTATTAATGGATATCATCTGCACAGCGGTGACTATAGAAACAGTTCCCCTCTTAAAAAAATGATTACTCATCTGCCCAAGGGTGGAAACGCAGGGGCCCAAAGCACGGCCCTGAGGGACACCCGAGGGCCGGCCCGCGGTATCTAGTTACCTCTGCTGTTGGCTGTTCAGCTGCCATTGATGCACGTGCACATGGTCTGACATGTCCCACTGAAAGGGAAATTGTTCCTTTAAATGACACCACGTCTAACCATCTAACGTGTTCTTTATGAATTATAGTGTTTGAGTTTGGGGAATTCCACAGGGTTACCCTTTGTTACTGTTTTTAAGACTGGAAGAAGTAGCTCCAGCTACGCAGATGTGATTGTCTGCCATCACCTGCCAAGACTTAACGCTCAGTTCAGCACAAACAACCAAAAGTAGGGCTGCTGGCCAAAGCAAGCCGACGCCACTACTGTGCGGATATTATTTCCCTTGCAAAGCGCAGAGGTTAATTGATATTTGGGAGGAATTTGGACGGACAGATGGGAGGGGTATATCACAATTCATCATCAAAAGTCTTTCCAAAGCGGTCTTTGTCCCTGCGGGGGAAACACACTGAGGCCGGCTTACACAGCATTACATTAATCCAGGGGCCACAGCTCTCCACCATTTTCTTCTCTGTATTTATGGATATTTTCCCCTAAAATATAGACGTCTTCATTTGTTCATAAATGCTCAGATGTACGTTGTCATGAAATGGAATGATGCACACGCACGGCCTCCAGCCGCCTGACACGATGAGATGACAGACCCCAGTGTGGCGCCGAATGGAAAAACCGAAACAAGCTGCAGGCTGCGTACTGATGTTTATATTATGGGCTTGCTTTGGATTATCATGGCAGCACGCTATATCCAAGCCCTGTTCTCCTGCTGCATTGGCTTTTTACGTAACTTTACACTTGTTAGTTTTAAGTGGTGTGGGTGTTTGAAGATACGCGCTGTGATTATTTGATCTTCTTTTACATCTGCACAGCACGTGTGTTTTAAATGATCGGTTTTAGATTAGTTATTTGCATTAAAAGGCATAATACTACGCCTTCTATATATGTGGTCAAATTGTATATATTAATGAAGCTAGCTGAATCGTGATGGTTTCATAATGACCACAAGGAGCTATTCCCCCCTTATTTATCCACTTCCTCCCATGCCATCTGAAGAGGAGGACCACTGGCCGCTGGTGCCTGGTCTGCAACGCACCATAATCCGCCACGGATTTAATGAGCTTAATGTGCACTCCCAGGCCTTCTGAGCTTAAAGGCGTGTGCACTGCATGCACTGTAGTGCTGTTTGCTTTCTCCACTTAAAGAAATCAGACACACAAGCATGTCTTCACGCTGCGATTGGCCATATTACAGAGGAGGTTCTCTGAGAAACGTATGAAACGTTTACAAGTGTCAGTGTGCCCACAGACGCTGTGGTTTAATCCTTATCATTAGACTCGCACTACGTGTCTGTGACCATCTGGTGTCAAAGTGACATATGTTGTCATGGAGCCTGAAGTCTTGGGGGGGGGGGGGTAAGTGCAGACCAGAGCCCTGCAGTGTCGCTCAGGCTTCCAAGAGTAGGAGGCGATTTCACAGCTTGATTGGGGATAAACTGTGATTTAGTCCTCAGACCCACGATCCACTCGGCCCTGATACTAACGCACTTTCTCTCCTTCCGGAGTAAATGACCACAGCCGAGGCCCCGCCGCGCAAACCAGAAATCAACATGTCGCTTTCTAACCATGCACCCAGAATCAGGAAATAACGTAACACATTACAAACAAAGCATTCAGAAAACATATGCACAAAAAAGATTTACCACAGCTAATATGATTTAATAGTTCATTTAAAATGATGCATATAATGTGTGACCAAGAGCTACCTAGAGGGTCAAAATTAGAAAGAAATTGTGACTTGTATTGCAGCTGTTGTAGTCCTGACCACACACGCTGGAGAAGACTTCAAGCTGTGCTTTATATACGCAGAAGTCTAGATCTGATGTATGTTTTTGGAACTCCGGGGATTGATTGGGAGGGATTATCGCGTTAACACCCAACGCTCGCACACAAGTGAATCAGTGGTGAAGTGGTGACAAGTTTAAATTTGCTTTGTATTCTGCGTTCTGCGTTTGGTCTCGCAGAGGCCGTGCTGTGTGTATCTTTCTGCGGTAAAATAATCTTTCAGAGACCATAAATCTGACCTGGGTACGCAGGCCGCGCGGGCGCGTGACACGTTTTGTCACAGCTCAGCGGTAAAAGTCATTGTCATCATCGGCCGGTGAATTGCTTTACCTCCACGCTCTTCAACTGGAAGTGCTCCTCTTTAATCATGCTCGCTTCTGATTTGGCTCCATCGTGGCTGCAGCTGTGGAAAGAGTTGCGCTTGACATTTAAGACTCACTCCTGAGATACAGAACTCCTTCTTGCGTAACTGATCGCTTTCGCACGTGCAAACGGAAAGATTGTATGTTTCCACTGCACCGATTTCCTGTTACTGCTGTGTGTGACAACTGATATTACGGGAAATTTCAGCCCTAAAATTTCCATCAATATTTTCAAACAATTAGACGCAATTTCTTTGAATAGTGCAATGTATGCGACCCCTTAAACTGCATACCCGTATATACATACATACTAGAGAAAAGGCTTCTAGATCCATTTGTTTCTGTTCATCATTTTTTTTAAAGAAAATAGTTCCAGGACGGTTCCATTAAAACCCCTTTTTGGATAATTGTTGAAAGCATTGATTATTCAGCCCACGCAGACCCAGAAGCTGTCATTGTGTTCCAGGTGGAACGTTTACAACTTAGCAGCAACCAAAAAGGGTTCTGCTATGGGGACAAGTTAAAGAGACGTGTGGGGGTTCTAGTTTGCCCCTTTATTTCCCAGAGTGTCTTTTTTCAGGCTTTTGTCCCAGACGCCATCTGATGACTGTTCACCCAACTCCGTCTCCCATTCTGCCTTGACGGAGTTGGACGTTTTCCGGGACTTTGGTCGACAATGACAGAAACGGAAAAGGCCCGGCGGAATGTTTGACACCCGTTCTGGCTCAAGAGATTTATGCTCAGCACCTCTAAGCACTCTGTGTAAAGACCGAGTTTGTACTCGCAGCTCGAAAGTCTTTCCCCACTGTTGTTAATTCTCATTCATTCATTATGATTATTTGGGTTATTAAAATTCAATATGGTGGCAAAATGTAACATGAAGAATAAGCAGGCAGCAAAGCGAGAAAACAGAAAATGTATTTGATTAGCATTCATAATACATTGCAGTCTTTAGGGCTCGTAATAAAAATATTATCTCTGATGTATCAAAGTAGTGTATGGGGACATTAGCTGCTGTTCAAACACGACACATTTATATACTTAATTTCATCATGTGCTGTGCAACATTGTTCTGCATGTCAGGATTACGAAAGGACGCGATAATCCTTAATCTTCTTAATGAACTTCAGTTGCTTAATTAAAGAGCCCATTCAACAGAACAACACAGAGGCATTTTTCCATTATAAAAGTACTTCCAGAAGGGATAATCAAGTCTGCTTCTTTACAAACATGTCCTCATATTTTCATCAGAACATGAAGGCCATCGATATCCTCCTTCTGGGCTTTCAAACATGATTATTTGTTTTTAACTTTCATCCAGAGCGAGACGGGACAAGCTGAGCAGCGGTTTTAACCTCGAGGACATCAACAGAGATTTGTCTGTATTGCTGTGCTCTAAGGGATGACATTTAGTTTAATGCAAGAATGGAAACTGTCTAAGTGATAATCCTTCAAAAGCATCCTTTCACTCAAATTGTCCCTCCTGGATCGTATTCCATATCTCACCAGAACCTGAAATAATACAAACCCACGTTGACAATGGTTGGGCATTGACTGATTTGGTCATGGGTTAAATGTTTGCAATTGTTTAAGTCGGGCGTCAGTAACAACATTGTAACAGGATTTGCTTCATGGAATAATTCCCCCTTTTCTGACCCTTAAAAAGCACTTTAATGTGGTGATTAGGGACCAAATCGACAGCCCTCTTGTGCATAAGTACATTCTGCAATTTCTCTGCATTAAATATGATGTCTCATCAACATCATATGTTGTCTCATCCGTCTTGGTGTCCATTCTCTAACTGCCTGCTGTTATGCACCAACCGCCAAGTCAAATTCCTTGTATGTCTGACATGTTTTGGTAATAAATGTTTCCTGATGATGCTTCTGCAGGCTCTCTCTCTCTAAGCTTTGGATAGTCAGACAAAGAGGGATCTTTTTTTAAGTGACTGTTGCTTCGAGGCGGACTGGAGAAAGGGTGAACCCATCCTTGAAGGTGTTGGAGGGTTTGGGTAAAGTTGGGTCCAAACAAAAATGTCCCCCTGCCCTGAACCATTCAACCCCCCACGTGGGAAGAGACGTGAATACTTCCAATCATGTTTACTTGATAATCATTATTTCTTATAAAACATTGCTCAATATGTTAGCGAACTTGCCTGAACCAGTGAACTGCTGTGTGTGTGTTTGTCCGTGTGTGTGTGTGTGTGTGTGCGCGCGCTTCCCGCCGGCGCCCCTCCTCCCCGCGCCGCTTGTCCAATCAGAACAGAGAACGGCCGCACGCAGCGGCGGGCGGGGGAGGGTCACGTGTGTACACACCGCAGGGCCAGCGGCACTTCGGCAGTAGTAAAGCGGGCGACGGACGGCCCCCTTTCCGCAGAACGAGCCTTCGAGATGAAGTCGGTGAAGCTTCTTCTGTGAGGAGCCGAAGCGGGGTGGTTTTTTTGGGGGGGGGGCGGGCGGAATGAAAGGACGGAGAAATGCTCACGTTTACGTCCGGACCCGATGCCGCCGCGCGCAACTTTACGCTTCTGGTGAGTTTTCCTTTCTTTTTATTATTTATTATTGAGCATTTGGACGCAGCTAGAAGGCGACGGGCTCACCTTTCTGTGGGGGGGGGGGGGTTCCTTCACCTCCACCTTCCAGCCGCAGAGATAAACAAACAAAAACAAACCCAAAACACGGAAAGAGGATCCGACAGTTAGAATAACGGAGACGCGTGACAGCGAACCACGCTTCGATCGGCGCAGTCAAGTGCGATGGAGACACACACACACACACACGTCTGCGATAACAAACACACACACACACACACACACACACACACACACACAGACACCACCGACCGTTCTTTTCTGTGTTCCTGTCCCTACTTGTTCCCGCAGCAGCTCCGCCGATTTGACGACGCGTGCGTTTTCGCTCGAGGACGTTTCCTCGCGCGATCTGCTCTCCGCGGGGAACCAACCGAGCACAACGTGCATTATATAATGTGACTGTGGTGGGATGTCCTAAAGTCTGCAGCATGTTTAAAACACATATATCATGTATGGTCCTTATAAGTTATTGGATCCAAGGCCATGTATGAGTATACGAGTTGTATAATATAAAGTTAACCTCGGGGAGTTCAGTCATTAAATAACAATCACAGTTGGGTTCATTCTCCTTTTATTGTTCCACTCACAGGTGCGTGAATATGTACCTTTACCGATGAACTAGGCTTTACATCTTTGCCTTGGTGAATGACTTTTGACCTTTGAGGGCCACTACTATCCAGTGGTTGCTCATTGTGGAAGCAGCCGGCTCGTGTCCGCTCAGATAATGCATACATTCATATGGATCGAGGCTCTGCACATGACCCGTGTGACCCGGGGGGGGGGCATTGTGCATGTGCACCGTGGCTTAGAGGCAGCTTTGTGCTGACCGGTCAACGTCTGACTGTGTTGACGTCTGTCACAGCTCAACGTGTTTCCCAGAAGACGCCGAGAACGCTGACTCGACTGACCGTGACCAAAGAACCAGAACCTGAGTGTGAGGCCAAACTGTTTTTCCAAAACAATCAGTCAATTAAACCATCAAAAGGCACTTTTTAGTTGTTGTTTTTTATTGCCCCCTCGAGCAAAGGAGTTTATCAAGAAATTCACTAGAAGAAAAATAGTTCCTCAGTACCGCCGCTGTGACTCAATTCTTTGGAGACGAAGATTTTTGGGCAATGTTCCCAACCCCTCCACAGACACGCAGTTGATGGCTTCGTCATTTTAGTAATCAAAATATTATCCAGCATCAGCTTCATTAATGCTCTCAATTAATGGGCAGCTTTGGCGTGAACTTATTGTCTCTCTCTGTAGCATCTCTTCCCCGCTGGCGCTCCAGACGCGAGCGGCCAATCATGTGACATCACTCAGGGCTTTCTGGGAAGAGCCTGTAAATTCCAGTAAGGGCACATACGAGGGGTGTGGGCCCGGCGTGTCACACGCGGCTCCCATCGGCCCGCGAGATCTGGCTTCAGGACGCTGAAGGCGTCGAGCACATGGGCGTCGCTCCTAACGGAGGGCGGTTGGTTCGGCTGCAGCAAATAAACCCTAACACACACACACACACACACACACTACCACACCCCCTCTGGGAATATTTGACTTGAGCGCTTTTGACATGGAGTGGGGCAAAAAGTTCAGACGGGGCTTAACAGAGTGTACGGCTACGGTCAAAGTGGAGCGGAGAGGAGCTCAGGCTGCTCTTGCTTAACGGTGTCGTTTTACGTAATGCACCTTTTATGGCGAGCCGCTATCAGGGCGCCACCGTTCTCCCGGTTATATTTGCACATACTCCCCTGCAGGCTTCAATAACTCGTGTAAATACACAGATTACCTGGATAACGACGACCGGCAGACAAGTAGTAGGCCGCGCGTACAGGAAGCATTAGCACATGCTCTAATAACAACGGCATATAGGGCCTGATGTTGTGTTGATGTGTTGGTCTTTGACCTTCACGCAACCCCCAACAACATCCCGTCCGTCTGTAGCTCCGGCACATTGACGTCAAAACAAAACAAAACAAGAGATTTCCTTACCTTGAGCTGCTGGGAAGCAGCGCTAAAGTGCATCGGACGTGGAGGTTTTCGCGGTGCAGAATGTGCCACGCCAGCGCTAGCCGTGAAGACGGTGATTTACAGGTATTGTTCAGTACGGGCGCCGTGCTACTGAGTACTCAGAGGAGCCGCGTAGGAGACTTAAGCGCGCCCCAATACTGTAGATAGCGGCGTTATTTTCACTGTTCATCTGCTGTTCTGCATCTATGTTTTTCCGTGCTATCGAGTTTCCGCTTGGTACACGCGGGAAATTCCGAGGTTTCAGATTCCACTATTTTACCGTCGGTCCAGATACGCACCGCAAATGCCACGGCTTCGGGTTTCGCCGCTACGTCATCCCCGGTTTGTAATCGTCACAGCCTTTCATCGGATGCTGTTCAAAGAGGAAACTAAGTGTGTGTGTGCAGAGCAACACGAACCCCTTTTCGTGCATGAAAGCCGGGCAGCTCTCAGAAGCCGGAGCCGGAGCCAAAGCGGTAATGAAAGGGTGCACAGCAGGTGCTAATGAGTGAGCGCATCCCGCCTCCTCTTTAATAACGGCCGTCGTCTTATGTCATTATCTCCTTACTCGTCTAAGCAGCGTCAAAGCGCGTGATCCACGGCTGAGTGTGTTCCTGCGTCGAGCCCCGTCTTATGAAACGAGTCGCCTTAGAGAGCCGTGTTTACAGGAGGTCGGACCGGGCCTCCCGACGGGCGCTTTCGTGACGAGTAACTCTACACCCCCCCCCCCGAACCCGAACCCGGTCCAGCCTCCGCTGTACTGCGGTTACAGCCAGTCGTAGTAGTGTAGAGGAGGGACTGAGCCTGTGTGTGTGTGTCTGTAGTGGTGTTACGTAAGGGAATGGAGGAAGGTTTTCCCTTTACTGGCAACGTTACTCATCCTCCTTGTTTTTGTTTTAATTCTTAAGTTCAGTTGTTTTTCAGAGGAAGACATTGTAAAAATAACGGCAAAGTGATCTTGCTCGACTGATGAATACTTTTATGGTTATGTTATGTTAATAACGCAACGCAGCATTACGTAACTGCTTTTTTAAAACCTGCAGCCCCCGTCAAGCTGGATGCCAAACGCTCCCCGCGGCCCTTTTTCTGTGACCTCGCCCTGAACTCGATCCTCTCTGCCCCTCCGCCAGAGCTCGCTACGCATTTCGCTCTTTATAAATCTACCCATCACCACGGTCCCAACCCCCAGCCCCCCCAAAACCCAAGGTGCTTCACTCCAAAAGCGGCCCGCAAAGGTGTCCGGGCATGAGAAGTGTGTTCTTTTATCCGTGTGAAAAGCCCCGGGGCAGCACAGCCAGCAAATGCCCCAGCATGAGAGAGAGGCAGGGAGGGAGAGGGAGGGAGAGAAGCTTGCAGAGGCGTCGAACGCTTGCTGACGTGATGCACTTTGAGGCTGCGCCGGCAAACAAAGCGTATTGTCAGGCGTTCGTATGCAGCCAGCGGGACGCAGTGAGGTGAGATCCACGGCGTTCCCCCGTCTCCAGCCAGCGTAGAAACCCAAAACGGGCGTTTTAGATTCTCTGTGACTGATCTTTTTAGCGTACAAAGGAAGCAAGGTCTTCCTGTCCGGTCTTTCTCTCAGGAAGCCGCCACGTTTCTGGGCGGTTGTCGCGTGCTGCGTAACTAACCCCCGTCTCCCCTCCCCCTCCGCCCGCAGTGGACCCGCTGACGGCGCTGACCTGTGACGGGGCCCAGCGATGTGGCTCTGCGCCGCGTACAATGAGACCGACTCCAGCGTGGACTTCCGCCTCTGCCAGGACTTGGGCCTCATCCTGTCCGTCTTCTCCCTCGTCTACCTCCTGGTGTGCTTCCCGTTGGGGCTCTGCTACAACGTGCTGCTGGTCGTGGTCAACCTCTCCAACAAGGTGTCCATGACCATGCCGGATGTTTATTTCGTCAACATGGCCATCGCGGGCCTGGTGCTCAACCTGGTGGCGCCCGCCGAGCTGCTGAGCTCCACCTTCACCCGCTGGCACGCGTGGGAGTACAACAACGAGGTGTACATCACCATGCTCATCCTCTTCAACATCTCCTCCCTGGTCATCATGTACTCCACCACGCTGCTCAGTCTGGACTACTACATCGAGCGGGCGCTGCCGCGCACCTACATGTCCAGCGTGTACAACACCAAACACGTCTGCGGCTTCATCTGGGGCGGCGCGGTGCTCACCAGCTTCTCCTCGCTGCTCTTCTACGTGTGCAACCACATCTCCACCAAGATGGTGGAGTGCTCCAAGATGCAGAACAAGGAGGCGGCGGACGCCATCATGATGTTCATCGGCTACGTGGTTCCGGCCGCGGCCGTCCTCTACGCCTTTGTGCTCATCCTGCGCATCCGGAAGGAGTCCACGCCTCTGGACCAGGACTCTGCTCGCCTGGACCCCTCCATCCACCGGCTGCTGCTGGCCTCGGTCTGCGTGCAGTTTGTGCTGTGGACCCCGTACTACGTGACCCTGCTGGTGCACACCGCGGCCGGCGTGCCGGGCTACATCGGCGGCGCGCATTACCTGCCCACGTATTACTTCTTGCGGTGTTTGTCCAAGCTGCTGGCCTTCTCCAGCAGCTTCGCGATGCCTCTCATGTACAGGCAGATGAACAAGAACTTCTCGAGCAAGCTCCAGCGGCTGCTGCGGAGGCTGCACTGCAGGGACCGGTCCTGCCCCCACGAACGCTCGACAGTGCAGCAAGTGGTGACGTGAGACCCCCCCCCCCCCCTCCCCTCCCGTCACCCCCCCCCCCCCCCCCCCCGCGCACCGCCTCTATGAACTGACAGATGCACCTCCCACTCCCCCTCCCCACCACCCTCCCCCGGCCATTATCAACCTCTTTGGCGTAGCCGGCACTTATCTGCGGAGCCAGGCCCCCCCGGCTGGGCTCCCTCGCTGCTCTGGACTGTGTCCGGAGCGACGGAGCTGACTGTGGAATTTCCTGTCACCTTCCGTGACTCTTTGTTTTTCGGATCCAGCCAGAGTTCGGCCAGGGAAAACCACCACAAGTGCCGTTACGCTACAAGACACGTAAACAAGAGGAAAAAGCCGCCTTAGTAAGCGAGCTCGCATCGCATGCGTCAACAACAACAGATTTTTGAGCTACCAGCGGTGTTCGCTGCCCTCATGCCAGAGGCCTTGAAACAAACCCGGGTACTGGTACCAAGAGGTGCCCTCACCTCACTTTTATGAATTGAATGACTATTAAGCTCCTCTACAAATGTCCTAGAATAAATAAGTATATTAAGTACTACAGGAAATGGACGCACGCAGCTGGTGTTCAGAGGTGAGACGTAACCGGTGTACCTCCTGTGGTCACATCACCAGCCACCGTTATGATGTGTTGAAGAGGCTGACGCGGGGTCAGTGGAGTCCCTCGGTGTCCCGAGAGAGGAGGCGGCATGTGCATTCCCCACATTTTTTGAGCGGTTGGAAGGTTTCGTGCAGTAGAAACATGAAGCCTCACTGGGCGACCATCCGAACCTCGCCGGTCAGCAGCACGCTGGATGCAGAAGTGTAATTCCGCCCCGACCCAGTGAGCTAATCCGCACATTCAACGGGGAGGCGGCTTTGCTTTTTTGCATGAACCGACTAGTAGCGGTGGACCCCATATATGAAATGAGAAATGTAAAGAAAATGTACTTTTGCATGAGTGCCGTTGCATCTCTGCTTTTCTTTTCTTTTTTTCATATTTACTTTGTGAATCTGAGGGCCAGTTATTTGATCATCCTGTGAATAGAACATTGTAGTTTTTAATTCACCCCTTTAGATCAATGCTAGCAAAGCTAGAAGTCTTGTGCTTTAAAATGTGCTTGTGACATCTTGCCAGATGTAATAATACAGATGTTATGCTTTTCATGCGGATTTTAAATTAAGATTTTAACAATAAATCACTTCTACTGTTACGTCCTGTGACCAGTGGGGATATTTTTTTTATCCACAATCGAGGTCTGAAACAGTGTTTTATTTTTGCTGCACAGCCCCACCCTTGTTATGTGTGTCTGCAATCAGTCAGTTAGAAATACTGTTTATTTTCAGCTGAGCCTGTGTGTTTACATTATGCGCTAGAGAATGTGCTGTTTAGAAAAAGAGAAAAAACATGTACGTACCAGGATACAGTTAATCATTATCTGAGCCCGGTTCAAAGTCCCGAAGATTACTGACGGGACGACAAACGGGGAGCACACGGTCAAATCATACCAGGGGGTTTAAGCAGCTTTTCTAAAAAGTATCTAATCAACCACGACACTTAATTCTATTCACGATAAATTGAGTATTCACAGTTTTTGTTTGTCATTATTAAATTTGATAGACTTTTATTTGGTGAAGAGACATTCAGGCAAATAAAAGGCACTTAGGAGGCCGATAATCACCAAGTTCAGTTAAATTACTGAAATCTCCCACGAAGACCAGGCGGGTTAAAGAAACCTCAAAGTTCTTTTGTGTGGAATCTGTGCAGATGCATTTTAGCTATTTGAACGTAAAGACCTCAGAAGTCCACATGAAACCGCTCGGATGCTTCTTGTGACTGCGTATGCACGTGTACATGTATGATACAACGCAATGTGTATATATTGTATGTTTGGGATTTACAAGAAGATTCCATACTCTTTCTAAAACACAGTATTATTTTCTGAGAGATATATTTAGATGCTGTAAGTAATCTACTCTATTGTCGACTGAGTCAAAGACTGATTAAAACAATAAGCTAACAAACACCACTCCTTATTTCACTGAATCTGATTGTATTCAACAGGAAAAAATATTTTGCACGTCTGCTGTGCTTTCTGGTTGTCTGGGACAATTAACGCCAAATGTCCTCGTTCTTGAAACTAGTTAACCGGATTTTACAAGTTTATGAGTGACCGCTTTGAATTGGTTGCTTTTGTTCCCAAAGAAACTTCCCTCCAAATGGACGATACTCCTCTGCCTTTACCTCTTGAATCGTGTAAACACTATTGCCCCCCCCCGGCGGTCGGCTCCTCGCGGCGGGCAGCTACTCCTGGCTTTTCCCTCCCTGCAGTGAGGAGGGAGGTCGCCGCAGGCAATCTGCTGTCGGCCTGTGGCGAGACCCTCCGACCACGAAAATGACGCGTTCCAGGCATTCTGGGAATTGTTTAGTCTTCTGTGGGTCTGACCCTTCTAATGCAGCTCTCTTCTCAAAGAAAACAATGCCGTTGCGTGGGCTGCATCTGAACGCCGAGCGGGCGGCTGAGAAAACATCAACAGGAGCCTATGCGGGAGGGTGGAGATGATCAGCAGACGGGAATCTAACGTGTAATTAGACGGGTCACGGTAGAAGCAGAGGTGAGGGCCGCGCTTGCAGGGAGGAGTGTGTCAGACGGCGACCCAGCGGCAGAACAGCCTGATTGCACAACGCCGTGTATATTTTCAACATCTCCGGAGGAGCCGAGCCACAGAGCAAACGGGGGAGGGGGAGGGCCTGAATTAGATGCACTACATCTGGAAATGATATGACAATGGAGTGAGTTGAGCGTGGTTGTCATGGTTGCCGTTTCCCTTTTGAGGTCCTGGAGTTTTCACTCTGGGCTTTTCACTCTCGCTGTTGTGTTGCCTCGAGCGAACGAGGCTCAGCCAATCAGCGCAGCGACGGCGCGTGGCTCATTTTCGCCGAAGAGCGGGAAGCGCGCGACGCGACGGGGTGGTGTTTTTCTAAGATGTGATGCGGGTGAAAGATCGTGGCACGATTTAGGCTGTAAGTGCACTGGTCAAGTCTCGCCAGTAAGAAAGTGATCAACCTCAGAGCTCCAATAGTGTTTAACTGTCGCAATTGTTGCAGATTGTAACCATGTGCCATCCGACCAGTGAAGATTCTGCGGGGGGCAGAGGGGCTCCGCTGGAGCTGACCTGGCGACGTTCTGGTCAGAGCGTTGAGCTGCTGCTTTCTTCCATTGGTGAACACTGGGTTCTTTGGTTGGGTCATTTGGTTTTTGTAACAAAGACGTTCTCGTTCAATCGGATGCGCGCGGTGTCGCTCATCTCATCTAATGAAAGGTGAACGGCATATTTCCACGATCTACATTTTACTTCTGAACTCTTGATGCACACGAGGATATCTGGTCTGAATCAGTGCGCGGTCAAGATGAAGCTTTGACGCTTTGGCGCGGTGTTCCTCAGGTTGCATTATGAAAAGCTTTTCACAATAAAAGCATCTGGGACCTGAAAAACGTGTTTTTTTTAAATGTGCTATACATTTAGCTTGCGTGTTGTTTTCTTACGTTAGAGGTTCTTCAGGCTGACATAACATCGGACCACCTAAGGAGCCAGAACATTCGGCTTGTAGGTTCAAGTGTTTTATCTGGCTGCTAACCAGTTTTCACACACGCACCCTCAGACCACCATTGTTTTTACTCACGTGGGTCAAATTGGGCTGCAGAATGTAGCGGCGAGACAGTTCGCAATTTCTTTAGAAATATACCACACAGTGTGATGCACGATGTCGGAAAGGAGGAAGCTGTGAAACTGAGAGGTGTCAGACCTCTAGGAAGTGAATTACCCATCTAGCAACACGGATAAGAGAAAGAGGAAGTAGAAAAGGTTGCACATTCTGAGCACTAAATTATGTCCCCGTACAATTGCGATGCACAATTTTCTGCTAGATTACGTCCGATTATGGAAACAAGTGGAAGGATTGCAAACAAGTTAGTAAATACTACACAACTAGCTCGTTGTCTAGAAGAAAAAAAAGAACAAAGAGACCTGTCCTGCATCTAAAACATACTGCCGAGCTCGGTGAAGTGAATCACACCGCCGCAGGTCTCGTCTCCGACGGCGTCCTCGCTGCAGAGCAGAGCGGGGCCTCCAGCTTTGACCCACCACGCCACTTCAGCTCTGGGAGACAAGTGGAGCAGAGCAGATGCTTTAAAAACAACCCGCCCTTCCTCCCCTGCCAGTCCTCCTCTTCAGAAAAACAAAAAACACACACTGACAATACAATTCCAGCATCAGCTAAATATCAAACATGGCCCTTGAAGCGGTGCGGAGGAGCTGGACTGTGCAGGATGTTCCACGGAGAGGTTGTGGTTGTGGGAGACGTTGGATGGAGCCAGAAGCCCTTCATACTGGTAAGTGAAGGCAGATGAGGGTGTCGCGCCCTCCTCCTCCAGACCTCCCACTTTCACTCCCCCGACCACAAGCAGTTAAACCCCACCAGTTCCCATTAACGGCGCTGCTAATGTGGTCCTGCTGATTAGATGTCACTCGGTGGGAAGTCTTCATTCTTTTTCCTTTGTGCAAGAAAACAGAAGTTGTTATGATAATATGGTGCAGCCGTCGTGATTGAAAACCGAGACCAAAGCAAACGTTGAATCCTCCTTCCAATTTAGCGTGTAATCCAATTGTTGAGCACTCAGCCTCTTCGAAGGTCCCTCAACTCCCAATTCTCACCAGTGTGCTCACCGCCTTCCCAAACGTCTTCCACTGCTTGTACCAGCGGGCCACCCAGTGGACGTAAACAGCACCGCTCCCACCCTCTGCCTATGACTGCCTTTGGAAATGTCTTATAGAGACAGTCGTTGACGCCCAACGGGAGCCATTCAACAGTCATCAAGACTGCTGCTGGCTTCAAAGATTGTACACTTTCTTTGACTTGTTAGACAGTAGCATGTATGTTTCCACCAGAGTCTCAAATCAGTGAATGACAGTGTAACGCCATCGCCTTCTTCTCCTCTCGGCTCCTCTTTTTTTGGCAATCTGTGGCACCTTTCCACCGGCTGACCTCCACATAGAACACTTATCTGTGCAGGCTGAATAACTGAGATTTCAGGCAGCAGAGAGAACATCAGACGTTCTGCTACTAGCTGCTGAATCGATGCTCTACCACAGCTATGAAGCTCTTCTTCTAACCCCGAGGTTCACTTTCCTCCCTTCCATCGCTTGTTTGTTGGCCAGCAGCTGCCACCATCTATACACACATGGGCTTTTTGCTCTGCCTTTCATACTCATTGGTTCCTATGGGTGATAATGTTTGAGGATTCAAAATTAAAAGGAAAAAGAAGCAGCTTTCTTTGGAGGTATTTTCAAACAGTACATAACAAGGTTAATTGGTGTGTTTTGGGCATTGAGGTAAATTGACAACTTGTTAAGACCAATCTGCCCCCTGCTGGTAAAAAAAATGCAACAACAGAACAATCCCAGAATATACAGCATGCTTAATCTCTTACTCATTGACACTAAATCTACAGATATTCTCCCCAGTTATTCCCAGTAACCCGGTATTGAGAATATTGCATCAAATCTTTTGGGCGGGCTATTGTCCGTTTTATTGGACTGACTTCAAATGTGCACTGGAGATGAAGTGTGTGTTGCGTGTGCAACATTTACAGTTGCTTCTGTAACCTCTTAAAAAAACCTCCAAATTGTACCTGACGTACCATGAACGCCGTCCGGCAGGTCCCAGCTCGAGGTGAGGACGTTCACTCTCAGCCCGGCCTCCTCTGTTCTTAGCATGACATTTAAATCCCCGCGGATGGAGAACGTAGCGCGGCCAAAAGAGCTCTGGCCTCCACGCGGTCCGTCCGTGGCTGAAGTGACCTTCCCACCGTGAGAAGACTTCTCTCACATTCTATCTTTTGGATGCAAACTATAATTTCTCGTTGCCGTGGACCCTGGACAGCGATGTTCTCTCATCCTGATGAGAGGCCTCCGGGCTCAATGACTTCATGCAATTCTGTTATATCAGTAGATTATGGACGGGGCGAAATAGTCTAAGACCACTTCATTTGCTTTGATGTCATGCACCTTGCTTTGTATCAATCTGTCTAGCTCTGTTGTCACAGATGGTTATTTTTATCTGCAGTTAATGCCCCCCAGCTGTCAATCATTAGTCCATAGCCACAGTTTGGATGCATAGATTTGTTCAAATTAATTTAAGTCTGCTCTGCATCACCCTTATTGAGAGTGAAGGCTGTTTTTTTAAAGCCTTATCTGGATATAATTGTAGTATTGAGGATGAACAGTAAGTAAGAAAGGGCTGTTTTGTTCTTTGTAGAAATCAATAATCGATACGGATCAGTAGGTAAGCTGTGTCTATCAAACATAATGATGGAAAAACTCGGGAAGGTCATGTGCTGTGTGTTTACGCGGTCCTTAAGAATAAGAGCCTGAAGACCCCGGTTGAACAAATGCTGCATAAATATATCTGTGGTTTCCATAACAACACGACCTGGTCGAGGTAAACTCCACGCTCATCCACTGTCCAAACTCCGGGTCCCCGAGGCGAACATGTGATCGCCAGCCGGGCGAGGAAGAAAGGTACATGTGATGAAGCGTGGTGGGAAAGCGAAGGCGACGGGTCCTCTCCTTCCTTTCTGTCCCTCCTCTCCTCTCCTCTCCAGACGGGGTTGGGCCAAACAGCAGGTGGTGCACAAGAGAAGCCCGGACAAGAGATTTCAAAATCTCCTCCTCTCACTCTCACTCTGCACAAGCATGGAGGCACAAAGAATCCCAAATTCTACAAAGTAAGTGCTGGTTTTCACATATTTCCTAGTATTTGTGGTTTCGGAATATGTGGTTTACATCGTTTCCAATGTTAAGGGAAAGAACAGTTGGCAATAAGATTGTAGGTAATAACTAAACGGTGTTTGGTTTGATTGTGAATGGTTTATTATTTGTGTCTTTGGAATCGTGTTGAAAGTTGTGCGTTGTGAGTTCTATATCTGGCTCCATTACCTGTCTGAAGTGGTTTTAGCCTCTGAGAGAAACAGTCTCTCGTTTCACTGACTCGGGTAGAAAAGGATAAGATCGAAACAAGGTCGAAACCAAAGAACTGTTTCAAAACTAACTTAAATTAGAACAATATACCGACAAAATCATTCCTCTGAATAGTTTATATTGTATTCTATAATTATGTGATAAAAAATTGAATTGTGTGAGCTCAGTGGAGGTTTTGAACGCCCCTGAAATAAAAAAAGCTGGATGCTATTAATGTTCTGATTAATGTTGTGATCATGACTATTTAAAAAAAACACGGCAAAAAGAACGTTTGAAGACCTCCAGCCAATGCATGACTTTTGCTTTGATATGCATTTGTGTGCTGAGTTATGAAGACGACTATTGATAAGAATGCATTAATATTGCAGAAGATCTCCTCTTAAAACCCAAAGACTGTGATGCCAAAGGCATGTTAAACAGAAAACAGGCCTTGTAGCACCGGAGAAAGCTTTTGGGCCTGAAAATCATCCATCACAGAAGAGGACTGTTTATGTAGAAACATCTTTGCATCATATACATTCAGAACTGAGTGCGATGTCGCCAACTGGACCCCTAAAAGCACAGAGGTTCGTTAAATCACAAATATGTTTCCATTTCACCAATTAAAAGTCATTGAGTCCGTGCAAACCGGCTCGAGTGATTTCAATGCATCTGTTTAAGCCCACATCTTGAATGTTAATGTGCTTACTTTGTTGTCTGCAATCCGTTTGGACCGCCGTCTTCACCGCGGACCTGATTCACCGTGACACTCGATCTTATGCTGTTTAAAAAAAATTGCAAAAAAAAAAAGTGCTATTCATCGCAGTCATTCTCATTTCACTGCGCACACATTTGCTTCTTTTTCCAAGTCTGCGCTCCTAATCGCGTTTAATGTTCTCGTGTTCCTCCTCACAGCTCGGGTGTCACAGCGGCGGCGTCTCCGGCCGAGGCGCTCTGAATAAAGATGCCCATGGACTTGGACGGACAAATCCGATGACTCAAAAGAAGAGAAAGAAGTCCAGCCTCTGATCCTCAGGACGGCCGTTTGTGATGACGTGAGTCCTCGGGTTGCACAGAGCCTCCAGAGTCATGGAGGTGCTTCTGTTTGGTGTTGGGGACATTTTGGTAGATGGACCTTGACGTCAACATGAGGTCAAAGAAACTCTAACCGGTTTTGTTCCGCTCACCTGGCTTCTGTCAGCATGCCAACGCAGCATAGATGACTCTCCCTTCAAAGAGACATCCCTTGGAACTGACATCGTCTAACCATGTAGCGGCTGCAGGGGACTTACGTGTGTCCCGCCACTCAAGACGGTCCAAAAACAGTCAGCATGGAAGTGCAAACCACCGCTCTGGTCTGGATATATGTTAACGGTACGGACCAACTGACCACCTCGAATGATAACGACACGACGGAATTGACCGAAGACTCAGAGAAATACCGATCTTACGTCGTTGGTCTCTTCCTGTCCTGCCTCTACACCATCCTGCTCTTTCCTATTGGATTCATTGGTAACATCTTGATCCTGGTGGTCAACCTGAACCACAGAGAGAAGATGACCATCCCCGACCTATATTTCGTCAACCTGGCTCTAGCCGACCTCATCCTGGTGGCAGACTCCCTCATCGAGGTCTTCAATCTGAACGAGAAATATTACGACTACGCTGTCCTCTGCACCTTCATGTCCCTGTTCCTGCAGGTCAACATGTACAGCAGCATCTTCTTCCTCACCTGGATGAGCTTTGACCGATACGTCGCCTTGGCCAGCTCCATAAGCAGCCGCCCGCTGAGGACCATGCAGCACGCCAAGCTCAGCTGTGG
Source organism: Gasterosteus aculeatus (assembly GCF_964276395.1). Taxonomy (NCBI): domain Eukaryota; kingdom Metazoa; phylum Chordata; class Actinopteri; order Perciformes; family Gasterosteidae; genus Gasterosteus; species Gasterosteus aculeatus. The sequence goes on along the minus strand of NC_135699.1, from coordinate 15,402,536 downwards.
CCTCATCTGGATGGCCTCCATCCTGGCCACCCTGCTGCCCTTCACCATCGTGCAGACCCAGCACCGGGGCGAGGTGCACTTCTGCTTCGCCAACGTCTTTGAGATCCAGTGGCTGGAGGTCACCATTGGCTTCTTGGTGCCCTTCTCCATCATTGGCCTGTGCTACTCTCTGATCGGGCGAATCCTCATGAGGGCCCAGAAGCACCGCGGGTTGTGGCCACGGCGGCAGAAGGCCCTGCGCATGATCGTGGCCGTGGTTCTGGTGTTCTTCATCTGCTGGCTGCCGGAGAACGTGTTCATCAGCATCCAGCTGCTCCAGGGCACGGCTGACCCGTCGCAGCGGACCGCTACCACCCTGTGGCACGACTACCCGCTCACGGGACACATTGTCAACCTGGCGGCTTTCTCCAACAGCTGCCTCAACCCCATTATCTACAGCTTTCTAGGAGAGACCTTCAGGGACAAGCTGCGCCTCTTCATCAAGCAGAAGGCCAGCTGGTCGGTGGTGAACCGCTTCTGCCACCACGGCCTGGATTTACACCTCTCTGTCAGGGGCGAAGTGTCCGAGGTGTGACTGAGGGAAGAGGGAATCGATTATCAAACTAAGGCCACAGAGCATGTTAAATCAATCGTGACTTTAGCTTTTTTTTTCACCTGTTAGCTCGTCTCGATAGTTGGAAAGATTCACTTCACTTTATGAAGAATAACACAAAAGTCACAGAGAATTCAGACTTGTCGAAGGATGAAAAATGACATAAGGTTCCTTTTATGGAGCCGACAATGCACATTGCTTTCAGATATTCATGTTTATCTGCATGTTGGATTGTTTCCTTTAAGTCTATTTGATGTGTTATTTCTTCAAAACGTTACTTCGCTGGCAAAGCAACAGTGAATGAAATGACAGTTTGTGGCAAAACGAGACGAGTTTCAGAGGAGACGATTCTTTGTTTGAGATGGATAATAGTGAAGTTTAAAGCCACATATAATATCACCTGGTTTATGTGTGAAGGAAAACATGCATATATCGGGAGACTGCCCCACACCGACCATCCCCATCAACATCACCGTGACATCACATGACATCACATGACATCACATGACCAAAGGACCGCTCTCATCTGTCTATAGAAACCGAACATGAAACAAATGTGAAAACAGTTCGGGACGTACACCGTTTTTTTATAACGAGAGTTCGGAAAATGACATAAGTTAATAAATATGTGCTAATTCCTGGAGGAAAAGTCCAACAACATTGGATAAAGCCAGGTGCAAAATTCTAGAAAACACAAACATTTTTGTTTGCCATGTGTTTGTATGTAAAATGTTCCATAAATCAGGCAGTGAAGGATATATGAACAAAATGACTGACACAGGAGTGGAACTGGAAGGTTCGGTGTATGTAAGTGTTACCAAAGATTTCTGAGAAGAATCTCATTTAGGGAAAACAGCTTTTAAAGATATGCGTTGCTAAATTACATACGTTCTGATATATGATATGACATATGATTCATATTTAAATATGCAAATGAGGCATTATCCGATACTAATGTTTGTGGAATTTAGGAGACACCAATAACATAAACACTTAAATGTGAATTTTCAATTATTTCTTTCCTCTAGTCTGAAAGGAGACCACAACCACAACCTCTCCATGGAAAATTGATTTGTGCACCAACAAGTTCTTTTCCTTCTGTTGAATAAAAGTGGCCTTATGTACAGCATAACATTCGTCGGACCGTGCAAACCAATGTGTTCTTTTTGTAGAAATAAATAAAATGTCTGACCTCTCCAGGAGTATAAAGTGGAAGTTGTTGAGTATTGTTTTTCAACAAGACCCAACTACATTTAAAATAAACCTGGCTTGTGTCGTGCACGAATGTATTCACATGTTGTTAAATTGGACGTTTTTTTTTTTTTTAACTCAGGCACACTATCTGTGCAATTAAGGACATGAAATGTGAGATTAATCTCCCAAATCAGCTGTCTTAGCTCCATAGATCGTGTTTAGTGTAGGGAATCGGCGAGCGGCGCTCTCAAAGACGGCTGTGCTGCTGCCCCGCTCGCCGGGTCCTGTCAGGCTGCTGATGGGAAAGCAAAGAGGCAGGTGTTGTTCAGGAGGAGACGAGACCAACACATCATTCGTTTGTGACAACGCAAAGCTGCCGCGATCACGTCGGTAGCACACGTCACACCGCGTCACTGCTGCTCATCACACGTTCCCACCTAAACCTCTAAACCATCCACCACAAATACATCTGCACACTTCTGGCTGGCTTTTCTGCCTGTGAATGGAATTCATTCATTTTTTATTCAGTTAACATGGACGCGATGCGACAGACAAAAGGCCGGATGCTCTTAAAGAGTGATCACCTACAGTTTTATTTTTTTTACAAGGCTTTTGACAGAAGGAAGATGCTCATTAAAACATTGGTCGCAGGTTAATGGGATGCAGATTGCCGGGCAGCTGCAGTTTAAACATTTCAAATTGATCCCATCAGAGGCTTAATAGGATGAATAGTCGGCTTAATAATGAAACCTGCCGCTGGGTTTTACACCCTCAAATTGTGTGTTGATCCGTCACAGCAGACGTTATAAGTTGATACTGCACTGCCTTCTTAAATTCAATTGAATAATACGAGATGTAACAGGGTTTACATAATATAACTCACAAATTATGAATGCTAAAGCGCCGACGTAGCAACGACAGAGTACCGGTAACTCACAGCGACGGGTCGAGGATTGTACATCAACATATCAAATCGTTGTACTGCCAGCCTGGGTCAGGCTAGCGGGGTCCGGACGAGTCTGGGGGGGTCTGGGGAGGTCTGGGGGGGGCTGAGCAGTGTTTGTGCATGAGGCAGCCAGAGATAACGGCGTAACTGGGAAAAACAGGAGTCCAAACCACAAACTGTTATTCCAGCTGTAACAGTCCAGCAGCCTGGGAAAGCTGCTGCACTGGTTGTTTATTGTCTGCAAAAATGTTTAACTTGTTGTGGTACATGGTGGTAAATATGTGTTTGCATGGTCTTCCCATTACACTATGTCCTGTGTTCTAGACTCTTGTCCTGCAAGAAAGCAAACAGGTCTAAGGTCTTTTAAACCATTATGAGTTTAAGTATATATGATATATTGCGATTGTGAATGTTGATTTAGTATAAAGACTTGTATTCTTCTGTAAACAACACAGGGTTCTAGCAGAGCCACAGAGGGCAGGAAGACAGGAAGACAGGGATGTAATAATCCAATGAGAGCTGTCAAGTTCACTGAGATAAATAAGCCACACCTAGACACAACAAATCATCTTTACATCACACAGACACACACACATTGGAGATGCTGTGAGAAGAGGCTGACAGTGGACTGTGTGCACAGCTGAGGCTGCTGAGTGAGGTCAAAGGTTTGTGCTCATGACGTCACAGAAAGGAGAATGGGTGTGACTTTTCATGACTTAATACTTCCTCTGGACGATGCTGGATTAAACGATGAGTTTGTGAGCAAAACATCTAAAATTGTTACAATATGTTTATGTTATTGTGCAGGACGGATTACAGTTTGTAGATCACGCAGACAGACGATGATGATGATGATGTGATCTTGAGACGAATCCCAGCACTTTTTATTTACTAAATTGAAAGAGATTTATGTAATTTTATTTCCCTCATTGTACATCCACTAATGTAGCTCAGTGAAAACCGGTTTCTATACAGTTCATTGGGTGCCAAACATGTGATGTACGAAGAGAAATAAGCTTTTTTTTAACATTTAGTTTCTGATTAGAGGTGTTGATTCGACTCTACGGTGGTTTTAGGTTTTGTGTTTCACTGGCTCATATTATGTTTAAACATGTTTCTAATATTTTGCGCTCTTTCTGAATATCGATGAGTCTGGACCAAACACTGGAAAAAAAACATTACAATACAGCTCAGTTAAGTCCAAATTTAATCCACACCTTTCTGATTGCAGTAAAGTGCTGCAGAAAGCAAAGCAAGCTAAATATATTCCACACAAAGGTGAGCACGGTTAAAATACGTCCCGTATAAAAAGCTACGGGACCCTGTGCATCTGTAAGTTTGGGGGAGGGGCATTTAAAAGTAATTAGAACAGTCCTAGGTTTTGCATAATTATTAGACAGTGCACTCGCTGGACCTCAGCAGCTGAATAATGGATTCGGGGTATAATTGCATTTGTAAATTTAAATCCTGACAAAGGAGCTGAATAGAGCGGATTAGCTTCCCAGATGCAGAAGAAAAGAGGAATGGATTGGAGTTTGACACGCTGCAGGCAGACCCCATACATTCCTTTTGTTGAACATTAAATGAACCGAAAACAAATCAAAATTATTGTTTGCAGAAAAAATTCTGTAAATTCACACTAAAGGCAGGTGGTGATGTTGTTTTAAATAATCTGAATTTATTGTAGTGCATGTATGCATCAAAAAACTTTTTCTCTTGCAAACTCTTGTAGTGTATGAATGTGTTATATTGCTTTAAAACATTATTCATCTTTTGTTCCACGAAAAAAAAGCTGTTAATGAATAACACAGACTATGAAATAATGTGACATGAATATGGGGCTGTCAATATATGAATTAGAACAAGTGATTTAGTTCTTTAGATGATGAAGGGGGAGGGGGGGGGCATCAGTGACATTTCGTCGTGTATTACATTCAAGAGCGGAGTCGACAATCTCAAATACTAATACTCTTCTTCTCCTTTTTAATGGGTAGACAATTGAGAATAACGACGGAAGAAATACTGATTTTAAAAAAATAAGGGGGCTATATTTGTAACTGTTTTTGTAATTATTACAGTTATTTCACTTATGTTCATAGCATGTTTATCAAAGTAAATAAAGGAATCGGTCACACCCCCTTTCCTCCGCCCCGCCCCCCCCCGCGTCAGTGTGCGCGGGCTCGCAGGCGGACTTGCGCGCAGACGAGCAACAGATCTGCGCGCATGCGCAGTCCATTGTTTTGACTGAAAATGCCGTCGGTTTCGAAAACGGCGGCCAACGCGTCCCCTCAAACCGAGAAACCGACCCACTATACGTGAGTAAAGCCGCGACGCGGAAAGCGCCGCGTCGCCCGTTGCGAAGAGGGCTCACTTGCACGTGCGCGCGTGCGCATCGCTCGCATTCCTCAACTCTCGCGCGTGCGGTCGAAACATGGTGCTTTTTTTTTTCCAGGCATTGTGACTCCCGAACGTCACTTAGCAAAACAGCGACTGCGACGAGGAGCGACAGCAGCGCGGGCGCAGGAAACGCGGACGCCTTTAACCGACTTGAATCACCAACGCGGGGGGGGGGGGAAACGCGGGCGTTTTAGCGAGTTGTGCGGTTGTTTTAAGTGTCCCTCGAACGCAAGGCTCGCTAAATGTTTTAGCCAGGAACTCGCTCGTAAATAGCTCGGCCTTATTTTGAGTCGCCCCCTCCTCCCTCCTCCTCGCTACGCACATTTATAGGCGTACGCCGCGGGACCTTCAACCGGCGTAAGGCAGGAAAACTTGCGTAGTTTACTTTGTGAATGGCAAACTAACGCCAGTGACCCAAAACAGACACACACACACACACAGCGGGCTGCAACACCAGCCACACAACACGACGCTTTAAACGGTCAAAACCCGCTTCGTCGTTCTACATTTGGTTGTTGTTGTTGTTGTTAATAATAATAATATTTTAATGCAGATACTTGAAGGAGTTCCGCACGGAGCAGTGCCCGTTGTTCCTCCAGCACAAGTGCACGCAGCACCGACCCTTCACGTGCTTCCACTGGCACTTCCTCAACCAGCGGAGGAGGCGACCCATCCGGAGGAGAGACGGGACCTTCAACTACAGCCCCGACGTGTACTGCACCAAGTACGACGAGACCACCGGCATCTGCCCCGATGGAGACGAGTGAGTCGCCGAGCCGCGGAGGAGTTTAAGTTAAACTAAAGCCACAAAAGGACACTTGACATTTCACCAGGTGGAGAGGTGGTAGTGTGTCCCTTCTTAACATGCACTCGGGCGGTGTGCATTTGGGGAAGTGTCGTTTGTCGTCTTATGTATGGTGAGACCTGAGAGGAAGTGCGTGTTTTTTGCATGTCTCTCTATCTGTTATAGATTGATGATCATCAGGGAAAAAGTTTGACCAGCTTGCTTTAAAGGTGGCAAGATCTGTGTAGAGGTGTGATCCGAAAGGTGTGATGTTGTCGCAGATGTTGTCGATATGGTACATTTGAGGTATTGCGACATGTGTGGTTCCGTCGTGCACGTGGAGTACTTGGGCTGAACTCTCACTTTGTGTGACCAGACTTCACCTCTGGGCCTCAAGCATTCTGCTGCTGCTGCTATTGTTTTCAGCTAAAGTAACACGTGTCCCCAGCTTGAAGGCTTCAAAACCGATCAGTTCCCAGTTAGTTTTATTGTGCTGTACGTGGCACCATGTGGTGTCCAGTTTTATTATAGTTTGTCACCCTGGTGTATTATCATACAAAGTCACCACGCGCTCCAGTTTCACAGTAACCAGATCTGTGTGTTCTCAAAATGGGCGGCGTGACTGGGAATTAAATGATTGGAATTACATTTAATTGAGTCCCACATAGAAATGCAATAATTAAACTAATGGGAAATGAACCACTGCTATTTCTTCCAAATCATCTTCTAGCGGCAGCTATTTTTGTACGACTCTGTGTTGCCATAGCAACTTTTGCTTGCTACTCTGTTTTAGTTTATTCAAGGGGCTTTTCGTCCTTGCGTTTCTAGAAGGGTTGCTGTGGTTTTCATATTGTCGATTAAAATGAGTGTGCAACTATAAAAATATTTTGAATCCTCCTTTGTTCAGACCACGTTTTACCTCTTCAGTGCATCACTTTGCCTGCACAAGCATTTTAGAGTTGTACTCTGCAATTATATCCTGGAACATTGTGTGTTTGTTTCACATTCACTTTATTATTTTATTATCTCTTTTCTCTTTTATTGTCTCTCAGCTGTCCTTATCTACACCGGACAACTGGTGACACAGAGCGCAAGTACCATCTCCGCTACTACAAGACTGGCACTTGTATCCACGAGACGGATGCTCGAGGGCATTGTGTGAAGAATGGACTACACTGTGCTTTCGCTCACGGGCCACATGACCTCCGACCTCCAGTCTACGACATCAGGTGACGTGCAAAGGAAACAGTGCCCTCTCCTTTCCTGACGTTTGGTTTCTAAATGTATAGTTATTACATTATCTTTCTTGGCTTTCGCCTTGCGTTTTTATGGATGAATTAAATCACCATTGCATATGTGGTTACACCTGCAAATAACTAGCGTTACCAGTGGTCTTAAGATGCCACTTTTATCTGTATTTGTAATAACAATATGCCATTATTTGAATTGTAAATAACAATTAAGTGAATCTTGTGTGCACAGAGAGATTCAAGCACAAGAGGCCCTTCAAAATGGGCAGTTGGGATCTGGGGAAGGTATCCCAGATCTGCAGCCCGGTGTGTTAGCCAGCCAAGCTATGATTGAGAAGACTCTGACCGAAGACCCCCGGTGGCAAGGTGAGCGCGCCGCGCCTCCGCGATAACGGCCTCCTGCAACGCCGCGAAACAAACGAGCATTAACGCACTCTGTGGCCTTTTTTTCCAGATACCAACTTTGTTTTAGCCAACTACAAAACGGATCAGTGTACGAAGCCCCCGAGGCTTTGCAGACAGGGCTACGCGTGCCCCCACTACCACAACAGCAGAGATCGAAGAAGAAACCCCAGGAAGTTTAAGTACCGGTAAGATTCTACTTCAAGTGCGAATAACGGATCGTATGACGTTGTGCTACTGTAGCGGGTGAAGGACTCTCAACTCTTGTGAACTCAGGTCGACTCCTTGTCCCAACGTGAAGCACGGGGACGAATGGGGCGAACCCTCAAAGTGTGAAAGTGGAGACTGTTGTCAGTATTGTCACTCTCGTACTGAACAGCAGTTTCACCCCGAGGTAAGGGGATTTAGTTTTTACACAAGTTGAACAGGTCGATAGGTCACAGCTTTAATTATAACACCCAAGCTTTAAACTGACTAGTTACCAAAACAGACAAAATAAATATAATGTGTAATGGGAGACATGATTTCTTTCTTATTGTTGTTTTTTTGTCTTTCTCAAGATCTACAAATCTACCAAATGCAACGACATGCGACAAACCGGCTACTGTCCCAGAGGACCGTTCTGTGCGTTCGCACACGTAGAAAGTAAGTGAAAGTTTGTCCAAATACGATTTCAGTGGGAATCATCAGTCTGCTGAGCCCTGAAGCGATATCACTTGATTACAAACCCCTGTGTGTGTGTGTGTGTGTGTGTGTGTGTGTGTGTGTGTGTGTGTGTGTGTGTGTGTGTGTGTGTGTGTGATTCCTTTCTGCACACTACATACATGTAATGTGCACTTGAATGCTTGCAGGAATCCCCTCCACAGAAGAGACCATGAGCTCACTGCTCACAGTGATTCAGTCCGGCTCGCAGCCGTATTCAGAGGGTCCAGTGAGCGAGTGGAACAGCGGAGGAAACTCCGCCACCAGCAGCAACGGACAAGTAGGAAGTGTATGTCGTCCAACATGTATCCACATCAACTGCGCAGATGTTATTGAGCTTCCCAGATGCGCACTCGTCCACATATTTTTTCTCATACTCTCATTTTTCGGTTGGCATGTTTTTTTATATATATATATATATATATATATATATATATATATATATATATACTTTAGTTTGTCATTGCTGATATTTCCTTTGCTGTTTTTATGTTTCATTACCTAAGCTGCAATTTTTTGCTATTTAAGATTACAAATAATTTATTGTTACATTCTCAACCTTAGAATCTTTAGTCTGATCAGAAGGACGCTTGCATCTTTATTTTGATCATGACTTTATTAAGCTCATGTGCACTTCCCTCTCTGGTTTCACATTCTAATCGCTCAACTGTAACGCCGAGCTCGGGAAGCGACAGTTTGTTGTCCATCAGCAGGCCCAAATCTAGTGCTAGTTTATGTTCAGAGTTCAACACGTCCAGTGTGTCATCTCTGACGTCTAACTGTCCCAGAGCCTTTGAACCTGAGGACCAGGTACACAGAAGCTAATCGTAGGGCTGCTAATGTATCGTTGGCCTTAATTTTTGAATTATTGTTTTATTTCTCATTCATGTCATTCTGATTGGATCACTATGAGACATTTAATCCACCAGTCGCTTTGTTTTCTTTATTAGTATATATTTACTTAAGAGTAAAGATATTAGATATTACAGAAGAATGCAGCCTATTTAAAGCAGAATATGTCTCTTTAGTACGGTAATCAAAGGCGGTGCTTTATAATACATTTTCACATGTCTGATTCTCATCTGCTGTAACTCATAATTCATCACCGCTACTATAAAGTATCCAACGCTGCTCTCGAGCACAACATGAAGTTCCAGTTAGCTCCACTGGGTAAAGGGAACCGTGTTTGGAGAGCAAAATATCTATTTTATTTACTTTGTGGCTTCATCAGTTTACATTGTAGATGTTCAGAAATCATTGAAATGTGCTGTTTCTGTGTTCGAACACTTTTAGATCAAAAACAAGGGGCTGGTGGATCACAAATTAATAGACCAAGAAAAACAGGTTTGTTCTTTTAATTTGGTGATGAATTAATGATATTACATAATAAATGACAGATTGACTTTAATTGGAAATCAAACCAATTCCTTCCAGACACAGAATCCTCTATTCTCTGCGGTGAACCCTTTGGCATCCAGCTTTACCTCCAGCATCACCTCCAGCTTGGCCTCCAGCGTCGGCTCAGACAGTTCTTCACCCACCACCTTATCAACGATGAATGCAAAAGCCACTCCGTTCTATCCGGGGAGCAACACCGTGGAGTCTGTCATAGGTGAGCCAGGTCGCCTGTGAACCAGTCAGATTCCGCTTTTCTGTGGTCAAATGACAGCTTGACGTATCGCCTTTTCTCCCCCTCAGGATCCGCTTTGGACCTCAACTTCAGTGACATTAATGTCGCCTCCCTCGATAAGGAGTTAGAGGAGCAAGACAGCAGCGTGGGACTCGCCAGTAAGGACGCCCAGTGCAAGTTCTCTCGGTGGCTCGAGCGGTCGGCCACAAACGGCCCCATCCTCGCTGTAATAACTTGTCCTGTCCCCGCAGGTCAAAGGGCGCTCGGTGGCTCCGCCCCGGTCAACATTCCCGGCTCCTTGGCTCGATCGTCCTCCTTCAACTCCTCGTCATCGCTCTCCACCTCGCCGCTGAGCTCCCTCTCCCAGTCGCTGTCGCAGTCCCTGCTGTCCGCCGCCATATCGCACCAAAGTCAACCGTCAAACATGTTGGCCAAGCAGGAGCGCGGCCTCCTGGGAAACCCCGCCTCCTCTTCCCAGAATTCCTTGGGTAAGCTGGGTTTGAATTATCAGAGAGCTTATCAGAAAGTTTCCGTACCGCCGTTTTAACACCCACGTCCCCCCCCCCCCCTCCTCCCAGGCTTGAATGGAGGGGCTGGCAGCATCTGGGACTTTGTGAGTGGCAGCTTTTCACCGAGTCCATCTCCAGTTTTCAGCAGCCTAACCGCCGCGACCAGCAGCGGCGATCTGGCCCGCCTCTTCAGAGACCTGGACGAGGCCAAACGGAAGATCAAACAGTGGGAAGAGGCCTGGCATCAGGTCAAACAAGTCAGTGCATTGCACACGTTTCTCATTCAGAGTGTCGGATGGATTTCCCCTTTTGCAAGAAGTTCTTCTTGTTTGGTTCCAGGCCTGTGAAGCTTGCCAGAAGGACGCTCACGAGGCAAAGGAGCAGGCGAAAGCCTCCGAGGCCGAGCGGCAGCTGGCGGAACAGAAGCGGGAGGAAACGGGGCGCAAGCTGAAGGAGCTCCAAGGGGACTTTGACGCGCTGTGTCGCGCCCCTGGAACACCTCTTCTCCGTAGCTATAGAGAGCTGGACAAGCTGCCCTTGTCAAAGCTACACTCCCTCCAGAGTCAGCTGCGTAGTGACCTAGACCTTGTAGACGGGGTAAGACGGACGAGATCACACACAGAATTCTCTTTGTAGCATCCTGGCTTTATCGTTATCACACCGACGTCAAGCATGCTCATTTGAAAAGTCTGCATGAAGTGTGTTTCCCTTCGTTTGCGGCTGATGTTCATTCTTTTCTTTCCCCAACAGGTAATATATCAGCTTCAGTCAAAGAAATGTATAGTTTGCCAAAAGCACGATCGCTGCGTTGTTCTGCAGCCGTGCCAACATTATGTGCTGTGTGAGAACTGTGCACCCAGTAAAACACAATGTCCCTGTTGTAGAACAAAGATATTGAAGTGGTGATGTACAAAAAGGTACTATTTAAGGATTTAGCCCTTTGAAAAACTACTCGACTAGACATTACACTTTGTACAGTGATTGAATTGATTTGGAACACAATGATGTTTAACTGAGACGGAAAATAGTATTATGAATCCGATTGTGTACTGAGGATTTAATCATTACACTTCTGGCTGCACATTAACCCGACTCGACCCGAATGGAACGGCAAACACTCAAAACAGAATATTTTCCTAAATCATCAGTCAGTCTAACGAGCGCGCTTCTCGTGTCCAGCTATCAAAACAGCAGTTGCATTTTTCAGCGATACACTTTGACAACGCGACACATACTCATGCTCACACAGTAAAACAGCAAATGGGATTGATGAACTTTAGAAGGTTAAAAGTTGTACACTTAAAGAAATTAATGCGTATACGTTTGTGTTCTTCTTCCCTTGTGTTTGGATGTTAATGGTTTGGAAATCCTTTGGAATTATTGTGTATGAAACTCTGATCTGTCTACATTTAATGTACTTAAAAGTTCACCCGGAGCAAAATGGAAGGTTTTTCAAAAAGATACTAAAGAAATATGCATTTGAAAAGGTTTTTATAGATCGTATCATCACAGATTATTATATTTGAAGAACGAAATACAAGACGGAAAACCAACTCACTGTAACTTAATATTATATCTTAAGTGAAAAGTTCTAGTTTTAAAATTAGGTCTAAAAAAAATCTCCCGTGTCTTTCTCCTGCCGTAAGTCCTATGGTCATTTTTCACTTCGCTCTCTCTTTATGGAGCAAAACATTGTTACGCCACAAATGACCTGAGACGCAGAGAAATCAATGTGTGAACATGCGAAACACACTGCCAGGAAATGTAACGTTCACTCGCTCTCTAAAAGGTCCACGGATGTTCAAAAACATCCTCAAAGCAGATTTTCGTGAGTTAAAGAGGAATAAAATTAATCAAAGAATTCACTCGGGAGCTTTTAGAACCAAATCAAGAAACCAGATACCCTGAAACCGGAATGAGCCCGATGCTAAATGAGGAAGCGATGTTTCAGTCTGAACGTGCAGGATGAAAAGCGTGTGCTCGTACCTCTGGCGGAGCGCGCAGCTGCCAAAAGCAACGCGTGAAACGTGTCGATGAGCGACTTTGTTCCTCCACAAAGTGCTGGAACACGTTTAGAAGCTCCGAGGAACCAACACACACTCGCCCCCGAAACTATGGGGAGTAATTAAAGAAGAAAAACACATCTGCGGCCAAAGTATTACGCCACTATTATGCAGGTTGATCAAATATTTCACATTAAAAAGGGTATGAATGCTGAAGCACATCTGCGTCTGCATCAGGGGAGAAGAAAATCCCAGTAACCACGGAGACGAGAACCAGTAACACATCGTTGTGTTCCTCTTTAAGTAAAGCCACATTTTACATCATTCAGTTTGATTTGATATTAAAGCACTTTGTTGACCTGGGACTTTATTAAAGGGTATATAGAAATTTGCTTTAAGCTGCTTTGTAGGTATTCTTTTGATGTTTTTCTTCTTTTTTTTTTTTTTCTTCTTTTTTTTTAAGATTTATATATTTTTTCTATATAAGCTAATGTCTGAAGCTTTCGTGTGTACTGTGAAAAATAATTTGGATATTTCATGTTTCCTATTGTAAAATCATGGCATGGTTCTACATATTATTAAGATTTCATAGAAAAGTACTTGGTTTCTACTTTCATAGTTAGATTTATAAAATTTCAATCAAATAAGTGCAAATTTAAAATGTATTTTAGGCATAACCAGCAGCTGTAATATCGATATGCTACATGTTGAGGCTGTAATTCAATCAGTTAGTTCTTTTTTTGTAGACATTTATATAGCCTATCGTATTATAAAAGCATGTGTTGTATTTGCTGAAAGCCTGAGATGGTGGATTTTGTAGGTATCGAGTCTCTTGACCTTGTCTAGAACATATCGGCCTCTTAACTCTAAAGTGCCTTGCCGTGGTTGAAAAGGTCGCGTGTAGAACTGTCCGCAGCGGAAGCTCATGCAAAGGCTTTCTGCGAAACGCGTCTTGTTCCACTTTGCAGAAACATTGTGTGTGTCAATAGATCCGTGTATGTATAAAAAAAATATGCCAGTGTATTTTATATGATCGAGTGTTTCTGTGGCGGATAAGTGAACACAAGCGTTGTCCCGACTTCGCGATGAACGCCCCCCTCCGCCCGACCCCTCCGCCCGCTCACCCCTCGGTCGTGGTGCTCTCTTGGTGCAGCTCGGTCTTTTGAAATTAGGTTTTTTCCAATTCCGCGTTTTTTGGAGTATGCAAAGAGGACGGACGCATTTCTATTGCAACGTGGCGTCTTTTCAGACGGTGACTTGTGTGACGTTTCTGCGGTCAATGAAGAATTGCGTAGTTGTAAATGGGACAGGACTTGTTCTGGGTTCCTCTAATTGAAAAGACCTTCTACTGTGTATTCAAAAACAAACAACCCTTTTTACTCTTGCGTTAAATTCAATAGAAAATCCTGTATCTCTTTTGCTACTTCTAAATATGGAAAAATGCCTCGTTTACACACATTAGATGACAATTAAGCAACTCAGAGGAAAATAATCCAGACTGGTTTTGGTATTTCAGCATTTATATGGTTTGTGACTTCATTGTATTGCAGCTTAAGGCGGGCTTGTCCTACGTCTGGTGTTGCATGTATGCGATATATTAACCAGCTACAACAACAACAAAAAAGGAGAAAAAAAGTTTGCACTGTCACACTGCCAGAATATTTGTATAGACTTATTTTCAGTGTAGTAAAGGCTCAATAACTTCTGCCAGCTTTGCTGCTACTGGAAAAGGTATTAATGTAGTTTCTTGTTAAACATTTAGATGTTTGAATGTTGTTGTGCATCCACAGCTCAGACTTCACAAACCTACGAAATAATCTCTCTTCTGCATCCAATCTCACTCGGTTGAATCATTGTAAATGTCGCTGAGACTGACGCCACCCCCCCCCCCCCCCCACACGCGTTTAGAGTTCAATTTAATGTGCACGTTGGTCGAACCACGATACCGATGTCTAGCGTGGGAATCTAACAGTCAACCAAAGTGGTGTTCAAGTAGCTCTCTGAATACAGGTGTTTCTAAGAGGAGACGGAAGCCCGGTCGGGGGACGGGGGGACGGGGGGGTCTCCGGGTGGGTTTTTGCTTGTATTTCCTCGTATGGAGGTGACAACAAGACTATGCCATTGACTTTTGCTTACAACATTATTCGTGGACGTGAGCCAATTCTTTGCAGTTTTACCAAAGACTTGAACTGTTACTTCTTTGTTGCTACATTTCGTCATTTGTTTTTATCTCAGTAAGAAACCCCAAGTTGATTTAAAAACCCTAATCACCTAGTACCTTAAATAGATAACGTTCATTGACAGCAATTAATGGCATCTTTTTCTATCTTAACTGAGCTGTAGTGAGTCGACGCAGAATTGATTTGAACTTCACGAAACGCGCGTTTGTGACTTTGCTTTGTGTTAATTCTACATTGACGTACATTGAGGTTTGTGCGGCGCGCTGGCGAGCACATGTGAGCATCCGGTCGGTATAAATGTCGTCTACAGTGAAGCAGTGTGTGCATCTGAAGAGGCCATAATCACCTTTTTTAGTTTGTTGATGGTTGTGCATTATATGCTGTTGTGAGGGGCCTGCAGCGACCGGAAGGGGCTCGGTGGTTTTTTTATTCCTCCAAGCGGTGGTCCAGTTGAGTTTTAGTTTTTGTAAAATGTCTGTGGACAGGTGATGATTGTGAGGAACATTAATGGCAGATACAGACATGATTAAAACAGTTTTTTTTGTTGTTGTTCGTATGTTGTTGTCGGTCTCTCAAGTGGTCTACATGCCCCCAATTCAAGTGAAAAAAAAGACCGAAATGGAACAAAAATCCCTTGATGAGCACAGCTTTCATTTCTTTAGATCTGTTGAATTGAATTCAAACGGCCCGGCGACTTTTTCAAGTACAACTGTGCCTTTTTTTTTATTATCGTTTTGATTGGCATGAAGACGATATGTCTCAGTGACACAGTGTTTGCTCTCAGTAAGATGGCAAAATGCAACATGCTTAATTAGAATCAAAATTCCAGTGCCTTACGCCATCTCTGTGGACCGCCGTGTGTTTGCTAAGCGAGCCTCTAGATTAAGGAGGATTAAGGATCCCATAGAACGAGATCCGCTTTTATGAGCCACAAACGAGGACGCAGCGGTTCTAAATGACTGATGAGCGCCGGTCTCGGTCTGTATTTGCCATACCACTTTAAAAAAAAAAAAAAAACTGCAATACTTAACCGTTGAATACACTATTTTGATCTCAATAAGTCATTTAGCACCAAAAAGTCGGTTGTTTGTAAGAAAAGCACCAAATAAGAAGACTCGTGTAAATGAACTGTAGTAGATGAATCGTTACACTGCTTTGAATAGTTGAATCTATCTCGCGTTATTGTCAGTAGTTGTGTTGTCTTTTTGTTTTTAATATTATGAAAATGAAGCCTGACAATTTATGCAATCTTGTACATGTATATGATGATGTATGGAGCTTTTCAAATTAGGTAAAATACAGGTGTTGTCTAAAGTAAATGATCTGAATGTGGAACTAGTTGTTCCATACACTTAAGAAAGAATTTCAGTAGAAATGTTATTTTAACATTGAAGCCCTGAAATATTGAATGTATCGTTCTAAATTAGATATTAAATGAACAGTTCACTGGATATTGTGGAGCTCAGTTAATTCCTTTTGATGTAGCATCTAGTTGTGAATTGCTATTCAATAAAATGTATTAGTACTAAAACAAATGCAAGTTTTTCAAGTATATTTGTCAGGATAATAAGGAAATTAAGGAAAGAAATGTATTTTTCTAGGGTCGATGGTGATTTAATACATATTGTGTTAAATCTGAGGAAACTGCATTTCATGGATTGATTTACTGAACGTCCGCTGGTTTAGAACTTATTTATAGATTAAACAATATGTCCCTTATTTTGTGATGAGCTGTATTGATATGTAGGAAACCTGATAATTGTAGGAATGATTCTGTTGGTATATTGATATTTTCTGTGTTTTAAACACACAATAGGTCCAAGTCGTAGAATACTAGATTTTTCTTTTCTACATTCAGGATTGTGTACAGAATATTTTCTGTAATGCATTATTAGTTTGTTGACACTTGTTAAATTGTTACACTACAGTTTCGCAATGGTTTACAGAGTTCACAAAATTATTTTTATCATCTCGAGTATTAAAATAATTTTTCATCTGAAATGTGTCTTTTCTCTCAAACACAATCGAAGAAAGAAATCTGAGAATCCATGTAAACAATTTAAAATGTTTTTGTATTAAAATGGCGACACCAGAGGAAGCAGTTTTTTTATTAACTTTTACCTTACAGTTACTAAAATATTCCTACTATCTAAAACAAATCTGTCGTGAGCAGTTCAAGTATACATTTGATGTTTCAAGGCAGACAAGAAACTGCCAACTAACGCGACCTTTGGCGCGCTTGTATTTGTGCACACGTTTGAACTTTATGGCACAATGGTGTCACATGTGATGCCTTGTCTCTCCGGATAAGTCATCAAACAGGTAGCGTATCAGTTGATTGGCCTGGAGGAGAAAACGCAACAAACAATGTGTCATGAGAATATAACAAATCCTAAGGCAGCATTACACTTTAACCATCATATTTATATTATACCTCTTTGTGGCACTAAATATTCTAAATGCATGGACAGAAATTTGACGTTTACCTTTCAAGAATCGAGTCAAAGTCGGTCACGATCGCGTCACCTTGCAGGGCCACAATGAGACACGGTGCCGCGCGAAGACGAGCAGTCTTTTAACGAAAACCAGAGACGAGAGGAAATCAACTCTGTCCGCGAGAAAGAATGACCTCACGTCAACGTACTACCAGGCCGAACTCCTCACCCTTTCCTTGCCTCTCGACGGCCCCTTCAGAGCCTCGGCGATGTGTTTGCGCTGCTCCTCGTCCAGGATGCTCATCCTACCTGCCACCAGATGGCAGCCTGACCTCAGCAGCTGCTCGAGCACCTCCAGCTGGGACGGCGCTGGAGCATTTAAGGGAATGAGCAGAAAGGTTGTCTGCCAGAGAGCGCTGTGTATCCCTGGTACCGACAAACAAGCAAGACGTGGTTCACAGAGTTCGCCTGGAACGGACTCACATTTCAACATCGCTCCAGAGTTCCTGCCAAAGTCACAATAAATGATTAAATAGTCAACACAAAAGAATTGTCTTCCCGCCAAAAGCAAACCAGACAAGCGGTCGTGACCTGTGTCGTGTCCCGATGCCCTTGAAGGTGAAGCCTTCCCCTGGTCCACCTGGGCCACTGTGCAGCTCCGTTCGCGCTCCGCACAGACCAACGGGTCCGAGCGCACGCTGAGTATCTTGACGGGAGACACCGAGCACAAAGGCTGGATGTTTGCCGTTCGTCGCACGTGGGTGAAACGTGTGGTAAAGTGTGCAGACCTGCTCCCGTCTCATTGCGCTGGTCTCGGTGCAGCAGAGCCCCCCTGGAAAAAAACTCCTCACGTCCTGAATCGCTTTCTGATGTGATCCTGATCCTGTTAAATTGGTTACAGGCTGTTTCATCATACAGGGCCGTGAGACAAGTTGAAGGTAATTCAAAGGGCTTTGCATAATACACCGGTGCTGTTGCACACATAGCAATGCACTTCTTAATCGTGTAGCAGTGTGCACTAGTAGAACCGCGCACTGACCATAAATGCCATTGTATGAATGAGCCACGCCACGATGGGTCCACTGTGACGAGACATCTTGGTCCAGCGCATCCAACAGCCTGCTTACAGCATTTTCCCCCCGGAGGCAGAGAGCCAATGAGGAGCCGGAGCACAGGTACCCCACGTGGGCCTCCAAGTCCGAGGGGTCCTTCGCACAGCAGTGAACGCGTGTTGGACCATCGAGGCCTTACGTTTTTGTATCAATGGAAAGCTTGAGAGGGATAATGATGATCAGTTACACTCTGTGCAGGCAGTAGTGAGGTGGCAGTGCGTTTATCCAGGGTCAACACACGCAGGCCCACCATTGTGAGGCCACACAGCTGCAGTTTGTGGGCTATTTTAGCCAGCGAGTGATTCCAGATTGTTGGCTTGAACAGGCACAATGTGACCAGCATCTGAAGGTCTGAACAGAATCCTCTTTATTATCGCATCAACTTGGAACAGAATTCACTGTAACTTAGTAAGCTATTAATATGATAATATCATTTGCCACAATGCCCTGTGCTGCACAAACTATATCACGTCGGACACACACAAAATTTTTCTTCTCAAATATAGCGAAAGACTAAAATTCTTCAATCTGGAGCTTGACTCAAAAGACTCAAATGGTTTTAGACTCAGTATCTGATCGCATGTTGTATGGAGCCCTCAAACCTACCAGCAATCATCTCATGCTCAAAGAAGAACAGGGAGGCTTGTCTGAAAGCCACTTCGGGCGTGGGGGACATCAGGACACTGAGGTCCCCGGGGTAATCTTGTGGTAAGAGTTTCCTCAGTGAAGCCAAAGCATCTCGCGCGTTTAAGAGCACACACTAGGGCAGGACGGGGCATCAGATGGCCCACGCTGTCTTGAAAGAGCTGCTGCCCCACTTCGTGTGGATTCAGCTCCCGAGCCTGAAGCCGAGTCAACGCAGGCAGCCACTTCAGGCCGAGCAGCTGGAATCCTGTATGTTGCATGATCACCTTCAGCATCGGCATTGCAATCGTTACAAAAAAAGAACGATTTCTAAATAAATAACTCACTCACAATCTCGCTGCTCTGTTCATTCATTAAACTGTGTGGGCTGCTGTGTGTATTTGGTTTGTTCGGTTTCAAAAGGCAGGACAAGCTGTGCTGCAGGTGAACTTCGCCCACCTTCTGGCTCCTCTGTCAGCACTCTGTGCAAGAGGCTCAGGCCGCGTCTCGTGTCCTTTCCACAGAAGGTCAAAATCGCCATGTCCGAGTTGGATGAGGACTTCGGGTGGGACAGGATCACGCTGGAGGGATCTGGCACTGCCCACATACAACTGAACTAAAAAAAAAAAAACATACAGAAGACATGTGAAGGGGAAGAGCAGAGGAGCATCTACTGCTTCACTGAACAGGTGCTACGTACCAAAGACGTGGTACAGGTTGCTGCTGTAAGGCGCAGTGTGGAAACACAAGCTGGGCTCCGCTGCCCGAACCCCATCGACTCTGGACCGGATGCGACCCAGAAGCTTTGGTGTCTTAAATTCTCTCATCAGGGCTGGAACAACAAAGTAACACATTATGGAAAACCTGAATGTCCCACAAGAGGGAATAAAAAAAGTTAATCATCACTGCACAAAAGGTGATCAATTTTACTTTTAAGAAAAGGTGAGAAGAAAAACGTTTTGCAAGGTTGCTCTTGATGAAAATGAAAATAATGTATGTTTCTTCCTTTAATCTCCTGTGGCTGAATTGAGTACTAAAACATGAAAAATTGTATGTTTCTGTCATTTGCCTAAATCCTTTTCCTTACCTGTTCTTAAATTATAAATACAGCAGAAAAAAACAATCCCCAGAATTCTTTTTCAATTGGATTTGCAGGACAGATGTTTATTTGCACTGTGCTTTAGAGATCATTTGAGATGGAATTCAGACCTGCTGGCAGACAAACAGTGTGGTGCACAGCATTTTCTTTCCTCAGTAACAACACCAGACAGGGAGGGAGCAGCTCCAGCTGACCCCGGCGTGGAATGCAGGAACACTCGAGCCTAGAAATATACACAGGCTTCTATGAAAAACATGCAGTACACGTTGTGCATCACAACTGTCCCGTTTTCTTATCACATTGCTCTAAGTTTGTATCAACAAAATCCATTTCACCTCAACAAGTGTCTCTGGTAAATAGTGAAATTCCACTATTGCGTGATTGTAGTCGTACCTGCTGCTCGGAGAGTCCCAGGTCTGCAGCGCCGTTGCTCTGAAGCCGCAGCCCCCCCAGCCCCCCCAGGCCGAAGCCTCTGCGTTCACACACTGCCAGCACTTGGCCGAAGCAACATGGAGGCACAGCAGGCGACACCACCAGGAGGTTGTGCGGGGGGAGCACAAGGGGTACAGAAGGATTAGCGGCTCTACTCGTGTAAAATGTTTGATCCTTGCTGCAGTCAGGGTAGTAAAGAGGAAAGTAGAAAATGGAATTCATTTGGGTTACTGTACTTTTCGTTGTGGCGCACAGAAAGACTCCTCTTCGCTCATTCGAGGGAACAACCCTACAAAGAAAAGACGGGGACTGATTCAAACATTTCCGGTTTTCAGATCAGTTTTGAACCCAATCTGATGACTTGTTGACAACAAACCTGCTCGGGAGCCGGTTGTAAGGGCTAACTCTTCCTGAAAACCACAAGCACAGCTCCCTGTGCACCTGGCTGGCCGGTCGAGAGGAGAAGAAGAGAGGAGGCTCCAGAGGGTCGGTCCCTCCGGGCACCAGAGGGTCCGAGGAACTCGTCAGATCGCTCAACACGGAGTGGGCACGAAGGCCCCGCACAGCAAGGGCCAGGACAGGCTGGGAGGTCGCACCGGCTCTCTGAAGAACTGGTCCAGCACCTATGAGTCGGACAAAGACACTGACAAAGGACCTGTAGGACACAGTCGGAGTTATTTGGTATTTTATGACCAGACAGCTTTAGTCAGGTCTTACCAGCCCTATCACTCAGGAACTCCCGTGTTGGATAAAGGAGCCGCAGACCACACACATCGAGTCCCGAATCAAGAACCAGTTGGAGGGTGTAGTGTGTTATGACAGGATGGAGGATGAATGCTTCGCACCCCACAGCGACAGATACCTGCAGCAGAAATAGGAGCGGCATTTATTTAGTTACCCAGCCTTCACTACCTCTGATTTAGTACTTCCTGGAATCAAAAGACGCATTGACGGACACGCTCACTTCCGTGTGCAGCGCTTGTGTGGTCTCTCTCCCCCTGCAAACATGCTCCGGAGTTTCCAGAGTCTGCCAGTAAAAGCCGGGGTCGAGACCAAATGTCCTGTCAATAACCTGAAACACAAGGTTAAGGGAGCCCAACACAGTCAACAGAATCCAGTGGTAAATCATAGGCCCATTTTTTCCCTGAATCACCTTTTGGTTGGAGGTGGTGGAGATGAAACCGTTTAGACTGCATGACGGCAGATGGATGGGGGAGGCGAAGGCTTGTTGGTCCAGCAGCTTTCTGACCGCCGGTACCCAGCTGGCGATCAGAGGGAGCGAGGTCTCAGTGAGGAAGCTGCAGACGTGGTTGTAGAAAGGTGTATGGATGTCTTTGTTCCTTTTCTACAAATCAAACAAGAGGAACAGCGTCAGTACACTTAGCGTAAAGCCCACAGGAGTATATGTGATTCTTTTCGGGGGGGGTTTTAACGGCTTTTCTGCTGTCCACCTTTGGTGCGTAAGAGTGACGAGCCACAACCAAGACAAACAGAGCAAGTCCATCGTCTGTCCACTGCTGCTGGAGTCCTGCAACCCAGAAAGGGACCTTGGCAGCAGCCTCGTCTTCATCGTGGAGTGGGCGGCCAACCTGGAACACGTAAGCAAGTGACCCTCACGCGGCGAAGCTCAGCGTTATGATCACAAACATTGACACGGGTCGGGAGACAGAAGCAGCGGCTCGCTGACCAAAGACAGAAACCAAGCCACCAAAGTGTTGTAGGTGTGCGATTTGGTTGCCGCTGAAATCTGATGTTTTCTCTTCCCGTGAGCTCTGGATCCGACCGCGCCAGGACTTGAGAGGTCAACGATCAGTAGCATGCGTCCCTTACTCTTTAGCCCCGTTGGTAGAGTACTGATGGACTGTAAATGAGACGCTTCCTAAAAAACAAGACATCGTGACGTAAGTGTGGGCCATTTTCCCGAGAACTTTACAATTTTGAGTTTTGTGGCTCTCACGGAGTCGTAGAGAACGTCGGTCTTTTCGGCGGCTGGCCGCTTCTGATTGACTGATTTGAGTGGACGATGTCTTTCCAGTTGCTCAGGAATCTGTTGGTGTTGCTCACGTGCATTTTTCTGCTTAACTTCTGGTCTCTGTTGGTCACTATCAAAAAAATATTGTCACGGCTAAAATATCAGTTTATTTGAGATGTGCAGAATGAATAAAGAAAAAAGGCGCACCTCTGCTGCTCCGGTTTTTTGATTGGTCCTTGCTGAGATGTAGGTGGGGTTTCCATTTCAGTCGTTCTGTATTCAAACTGCACATAAGAAGATTGATTGTCTCCCCCCTGTTTGTGTGTCTCCTGTCCACACGCAGACTCTGCAGCCTGCGGTTGCGCCGCGTTCAGTTTTTCCAGTACATTCTCTGGCACTGAATGAGATGGGTCCATACATTCGTTGGGATATCTATCTCCATTTCCCTTCATCTCCCTGATCTTCTGAAGCAGCTTATTCTTTCCAGTCACTTCCCTGGAAGCGGAGACATGCGATGCTATGAACTGAAACAAAAGGTGCAGGACTGAAACATGACAAATGTTTTCTCGTGTATTCACCTGTCATCCGTGCATGATGCATGATGCACTTTAAGATTGACTTTCTTTGGGGTTTCGTGGTGCTTGCTGCGTTTGGCTGGTGACTTGGACTCTGATGGAGGATTTGGGGATGTTCTTGGTGATTTTATTGAAGAATCAGAGCAACGCAGGTCAATGTAAACAGTGGGACATTCCTTCTGCCTCGGCCGCAGCTCGTCTTCCAAACTCCCCGATGACTTTTCCCCCACATTGGTATGCCTGCGAGAAACAGCTGATCATTACCAGTATCTGTCGCAAAACATTTGCCGTGATTCCACTTACTTGATGTGGTTTGGACTTTCCATCGGCTCTGACTCATTCTTCGATGACTGGATGTCACAAAAAGCAACTAGTCTCTCCATTATGATTGCTTCGGATTTCTCCTTGTCGCCATCTATGAACAAAACGTAATCATAAATGAAATACATAACCCCCTATAATTATCAATAAACCCTTGATAATACACTGAAGCAACAGCTGTGTGTGCACCGCAATAATTCATTACCTGCATGTGTTTCCAGCGGTTCAACTGACACATGTTGTTGCAGAGGTAGCCGGTCCAGATTTTTGAGAACATCGTCCAAGTCCCACTGGTCAAACCTCTGAGTAACAACACCAGTATTTTTTAGGATGGGAGATTACTTAACCGCACCAACCATAATCAGAAGTTTATCCTTAACGTTTTATACTCACTGCCAATGACAGAACGGTCAATTGCTGATCAGCTGTTGTTGTTGTTGTTTGTGTGTTGTTTGGTCTCACGGAGGCATCTGACTCCACGAGGCCCGTCTGAGGAGCGTCTCCCTTTAATGGTGAAACAGGAAAGGGAAGGTTGATATTTTTAGTCTGTGATATGACACGCCTGGGTGAACAGAGGCTGCAGATCAACACGACCTACCTCGACATCAGCGAGTTGTCGTTGCGTGACAGTAGAGCCTTCCACATTTTCATCGCCATCCAATTGCTCACTCTCTTCTGTCCTGCGGGTCGGAGCTACAGGTTTCCACAGCCGCTGATTGCGAAAACACACACAAATAACAACAAGGACTTACTGCGATTAACACTCATGAAACTAATTGAGAGCTTACTAACCTCTAGATGATCGTCATCCATTGAGAGTAGGTCAAAGTCCTCAGAGACAGTCAAGGAAAGACCAGCGGGCCTTTGATATATTGTGGCAATCTCTTCATTCTCAGACTGCTACGGAAAGAGGAACCATTATTTCCTGTGTGATTTGTGGCTGTTAGTCAAGTTATATTGACGTTACGTTAATTAATTAATAGAAAAGAAAAACATACTGATGACGAATCAAAGTCCATAGTCGGTATATGCGGTTTCACTTTCTCCAGAATGGCCTCCCAACACGACGAATGATGCAGGTCCATTGTTGACGGTAAAATGTAATATTTTGAACATTACCGTTCATTACTTGCGGCTCCCTGGTTACGACGGCAACGGAAAACTTTCGACCGTTTGGCGCTTCGACTCTCGTCAACAATGTCGCCTTCAGGTACCGCAGGAAATATTACAACTTGTTAAAAAGAAGAATGACCGGAAAGTGTTTCACACCTGAACAGGCAATTATAGCTTATCCGCCTCCGGGTGAAAATTGTTTGAGGTACGTGAGATTGATTAGACTGTTCACATATTGTGTAAAAACATCAGTAAGATCGAGTATATGAGGGCTGGTTGAAATGCAAGTTGAATGCTGTAGTGCCGAAAGCAAAATAACCTTAGTGCACCTGACTTAGCTTACGTTAGCTAGCTAGCAGCTGTTGTGCTAAGCTAACGTTATCTCTCGCCCGTGCTGCATCAGCCGTGACGCGAGCCAGCTGATGAGAGGTAATGTTGCATTATAGTCTGTTCCTACGTGACGGTAAATACTTACTTTTATTTCATTGCATTTGTCACTCGCTGTGTATAAGTCGTGGGCGCGTGCTGTGGTTGAACTAACGTTAATTTTTTCCATGATGTGGTAAATTATTTCAACTCCTTTTAGGTTGATGTAAAGTTACATTGAAAGAAAAAAAAAGTCATACAAGTTGAAAACATTTATTACACTTGAAGACAATTTTCCAACTGTGTTTTGTTTTTAGTGTCAAACAAGTCACACCAAAAAAAACATCTTAAAGACTTTTTTTGTTTCAGAGTTGTACTCACATTTCATCCTTTCCGGTAAATTTTGCCAAAGTTTGTTTAACGAGGCTAATCAGTAATTTTCGACTAAATAGGGATTATTTTACTCAAGTTTAATGGGCTGAACTTAAAAGTTTTGGAAAATGCCATTTTAGATTTGCATTTCAAATTGTAGTCCGGTGTGACATTTCTTTGCAACCGGTTTGGACCAGCCATCCCCCACTCCATTTGTCCTTATGAAGAACTGTCCAAGGACACAAATTAACGTCTATATATATATATATATATATTTTTTTTTTTGTTTGTTGTTTGCCTCAACACGTTTCCATAATCTGATCCCAAAGTGGTAGAGGTTTGTTTACGCAAACTAAATAGCCTACAGCATTTGAGCTGGATTTAGACAAACTCCTTTTAGGTTCTTCGTCTCTGGAGAGATCAACAATTTGCCGGCTGCAGTTACATTTATTTGAAGCTAAATATGTCTTTTAATCCAAAGAAATTCATAGCATCGCTGGTACATACTGGAACCATTTTCTCCAAAGGGTACAGGTTACAACATTTACCTGTAAATGCAAAACAAGAACCAGTGTCGTACATTCTTATTACTTTTTTAAAATGGGAGGATATCAATTCTTAAAAATGGTTTAGCAGTTTTTGAAGAATTCACTGTCAATATCTCGCAAGTCCTGACCAACAAGACGCGGCGGGCTGATGCATGTGATATTGTTGAATATGGTGATGGTCGTGTCGGGCTCTTCGCCCTCTGCGTGCGTCTCCACTTGCCGAGGTATCACCGACGGATTCCTCAGGCTGTAGTTTCTGAGTGGGAGGGTGCCGCAGTCACACTTCCACCGGTTCAAGGACAGCAAAAGTTTTTCCATGTTGTCTGGAAAATCAGGCACTATGCTGCTCAAGGTGTTCGCTCTCAGGTCCAGATAGCGCAGTCTTGGGAGTAGCTGCTTCGTGCCATTCTGCAAATATTGTCGACATACATTGTTGGACAACAGCAAGTACTCCAAATTCTTAAGGCCGGAGAATGTGTGGGTTGTTAGAACCTCCAACATGTTGAAACTCAAGTCCAGTGCCAATAGGCCCACCAGGTCTCCGAAACTCTGTTCTTCTACCACAGAGATGTTGTTGTGCTGCAGGAAAAGCCTTCGCAAACCAGTGAGTCCAGTGAAAGCTTGAGTTGTGACTCTCGTCAGGCAACCTCTGTCCAGATGCAGGCTGTGGAGCTTTGACAGGCCGTTAAACATTTGGTCTGGCAGACTGTGGAAGCAGCTTCCGGTCAGGTTGATGACCGCAACGTGAGGGAGCCCGGTGAAACTACCCACCTGCGCCTCCTTCACCTGGTTGTGCCCCAGCTCTAGAACCTCCAGATGACCGAGCCCCTCAAAGATCCTTTCCCCCAAGGTCCGGATCCTGTTGTGGCTGAGTCGTAGCTCTTCTAAATACTGCAGATCGCGGAAGGTCCTGGGCCTAATTCCAGCAATTGAGTTGTTGGAAAGACGCAGTACATGAAGACTGTGGAGGCCCAAGAAAGTGTCGTCATGGAGAGAAGTCAGTCGGTTGTTTGTGAGATCCATCCATCTGAGCGACTTCATGCCTACAAAGGCTCTGGGTGCCACTGTAACGATGTGATTTTGGGCCAGGTACAGCTTATGCAGTTTAGTTAGTTTTACAAACACATTAGCTTTGATGACCTTGAGGTAATTTCCGGTCAAATCCAACTCTTTAAGGTCAACGAGATTTTGGAAAAGCTGTGGCTGCAGATAAGCAAGTCTATTCCCCGCGAGAACAAGCTCCCGTAGACCTTGCAGGTCGTGGAAAAGTGTCTCAGGTAAAACCACTAAGGAGTTCCACCCCAGGTTGAGAAGCCACATCCGTGAGAGCCCTGCAAACAGTCTTTCTTCAAGACGAGTGAGTTGGTTGTTGTGCAGACTAATTGAAGCAATGTTGGGAACGTTCTGGAAGATCGTACCTGGTAACGCCCGGATGCGATTCCGCTCCAGGTGAACGTGTGCAAGCAACCGGAGTCCTTTAAAAGCCTGAGGGTCGAGTGTCACCAGCTCACCACTCTGCAGGTTTAAAAAGTCCAGGTAAGAAAGATCCTTAAAAGACCCCGCTGGGAGGGAGGTGAACAGGTTTCCATCCAGCCAGAGGCAGTGAGTCGACGGGGGCATGTCCGAGGGCACTTGTGTGAAGTTGCGACCGCTGCAGTACATGCTGAGGTCCAGGCTGTAGTCGTCGTGCATACAGGTGCATCCTTTAGAACACGGGGTGGGCTCTTCGGCCACTTTCTCTCCGGCTGTGTCGGGGTCTGGCAACACCAGTGACGTTCCCAGCACCCACAGCACCAACAGCACGATGGTTTGCATACCGGCTGTGGACGAAACATTAACAGCAAACGTTTAATCTGCACTAAATTCACTACAGAATTCAGATAATTAGATATTGTATTTCTGCTGCATGGTCTAAAGGATGTCGCTTACCTCTGATACGAGGGGTTGTGATCTAAGGCGGACGGGTGGTGAAACACTGAATGACTGAACCTTGTGCAATTGTTTGTACGCTGGATGGAAGGTTTGCCAAGCCCACAAAACCCTTTTCTTTTTCTTTTTTTTTACAGCTTGACTGCACTGAAATATATAAAGTTAACCCATGCATGTCCACTTGGCCTGTGTTGAAATATTTTTTATATGTGCCGACCTTTTTTTTGGCGAGGTTTATATTTTGTTTTTTACCAGCAGTAACTTCGATTAATCTTTTTAAGTCTGTAAAATGAGAATGAGTCTCGGTAGAGATGTTAGGAATACTTTTTTTCAGATTCTAAGAATTGAAGTCCGGGTCCTGTCACTGAGTGCATTTGCTGTTGGTTTGAACTGACCGAACTGGCAAAATTGTATTTCACTTGTGACCTCAAACCTGGAAGTCCGTTTCTCGTATTCATTTTCTCTGAGAATCACAGTTCTAACATTTCTTTCAGTGAAGAGCATGAATCAAAAGGGCTGGTTTGAGTATTTTAGAAAAAGCCTACTGGGATTTTACAAGTTCAATTCATATCATTTGTGTTGTTCTGTATCATACAAATTTCAATTTTAGGATACATATTTTATATCATTGCATTGCCTAATAGTTATGAGGAATTTGTAATAGATGCTTGGGGACAATCCCCTTTACTATATTTCCCCTTGAGAACATAAATAAAGTATCTGTTTTATCCATCTCATACCTCTTTGTTTTATTTGAATAAACTAAGCATGAGGTCGGTTCCAGAAGTCCATTTTCTAATCACAATTGTAATGACTAACTTTCTATTTACTCTTTTTCATCGTATTTGAGTTCTTTTAGACAACCATGAACTGGTCATGCTCTAAAGGACAACCAAATCCAGATAACACTGTGTGCTCACACATGAATTCCATTGATTGATTTGCCAACACCGATTCATCACAATGTAATGAAAATGTATCATTTTAACTTATAACTAAAGCTCACTAGATGACTGGCTCATTGGCTTCTTAAATTTGATTTTGCACACATTTTGGTAATAATGATTCTTAATTATCTTATCTGTATTCTAGTAGCATTCATCTGCATATTTGCATATTTATTAGCTATGTCACTTACACAAAAGTAATACATGTCACATTTCTCTTTGTGAAACGACCAGTATTCGTTTTTTGTTACTGAAGCCTTTTTTTTTAGCATGCAAATGTCTTACCAACCAATCCGGCGAGTATTCTGAGGAGATGAATCCTAACTTGTGTTTCTCCTGCCAGTAGAGCGCACTGCTGGTCTGTCACATCAACAGCTTGGAAGACTTCTCTCAAAAGACTCTTCCTAAATTGATCTGTCAGTTTAATGCTGAATAGAGTGTGACAATAAGTGGTTGGGGGAGGATTTTAAACCGAGTTCAATGTTGCTGAGCCGTGCCCCACTTCATCTCTTTGAACAAAGCAAACAATATGAAGAATTGAAAGGTACTTTGTGGTTTGTGCAACAGATAAAAATAAAACACTGCAATTTTTACTGCTGTAAAAACAATTTCCATACCTACCGGCTGCCCGACAAACGGGCTCCTCTGAGTGGCGGAGCAGAGCCACTGTGCCGGAAAACCTTTTACTTCTTATGGAAGGATCATTTCCTTAAATGATTCTAGATAAGTGTGATGCTCCTGAAAGGCTCGATGTCAAACCATCACGCGTCAGAACTCCTGTCATGATGCAAAGGACGGCCTGGGGACACGTTTAGGATCCATTAAAACTTCAAATGTAATAACTGGTCTCCAGATTAGTTGTGCTGATGTTGAAAGACATGTTCAGCCCCAAACACAGATGTCTAGAAACCGTGGTCATCTTTGGTTCCTAGTTGTGTTTTTTTCTTTGCTGGTTGCATTGCAAATGAGTATATAGCATAGTCCGTCTTGCCAGTTAGCTATGCCGTCTTTAGCTTTGACCTCAGATGTTTTGTCACAAGGTGAAATTTCAAAACTCAGAACATTATTACCAATATTTAGACGTATCCAGGGCGGATGCAGAGTAGTCAATTAATCTGCCATTTTGGTCTCATTTATTTGTAAAATGTGTGCACATCCCTATTAAACATGAGGTTTCTGGACTAAAAATCTGTTGGTCTCCAAAAGCATCAAGTTAACATACGGACAGGTGGAAGTTCAAAATGTACCCTTTGACCTCACCTTTTTTCTTGGCTGTTATCCAAATATTTGTTCACAATTTGCTTTCCGAGCTGATTCTGAGACTACTACGACTTCTGAAGCTCACCTTTTCTCAAATGAACGTTTGGTAAGAAAATATAAGCCAGCAGCTGAACTCAGTGAAGTGAACGAGCTCTTTTAATGGACAAAAGCCCAAAGCAACAGATGAGTCCTCCTGGGCCTCTGCAGGGGCTCAATGTTGGACCTGAACACGGTGCGTTGTGGTGCGTACAGCCCCGAGGGAAAGCCCACCAAAGCAATCCTTTTCCCTTCTTTGTTGCTTTAACTGTATTCATCCTTCATTAATTGGGCCCAATTAGAGGATGAAGCTATTATTCTCCGCTGTCGACCAAGTGGAGAGGTTAAATTGAACTAATTTGTTTTCTTTGTCTCCTCAGAGGATTCAACCGAGAACAATTCAGCTTCACCAACCACGTGATGAGATTACACAGGTGAGTTTTAAGCCTTTGACGTTTATCTTTAGCTCGGAAGGAGAAAGAGAAGACTCAGCCGACGCTGGCAGATCGCTGGACTCTTTCTCTGGTCCGATAATGAACAAAGAAAAGCGTGACGACTTCAAAACGGGGTTTCCAGATAGCCTTTCACCCACCAGCGCCGCTCTGATCCCGGCTGCTACCTCGGCCCTTTGACAGCCAGAGACCCCCGACGCCCCTGCAGTGGCTATTAATACCAGCCGCAGCTCGCAGGAACGAGCCTCCCTTATTGATGGTGATCAGTGTGAGCGGAGCAAATCCTTGCAGCTGATGAGCCAATGAGGCGTTTCTTTTAAACTGCATGTGCAGGCCACATGATGCCATTAATGGAATAATCGGTGCTTATTAATATATTAATGATAATAATTCTAATATTCAGATGGTTCAGGGTTTGTGGTGATAATAATAAGCCACTTACATTTTTTATCTCAGGAGTTTGAACCCTAGAGGGATCAATGAGTTAGTTTGGGCCCTACTCATTATTTAAAATGTAGTCTTTGTGTGAAGATGCAGACCCACATGGCTGCATTGAAAGACTGAAAATGATTTAGTCTGAATTTAAAAATACGTAATTCTAGTCAAAGACCCTTTTAGGATTCCTAGTGAGCGAGCAGAAGCTCTGGAAGCTTCTCCTTAGCAACCCTCTTCCATAGTGTCAGATTTCCTTTTTGTCCGATCGGGTCGTTTTGCCGATCAGAATTTGCAACATACGATTGACAAATGAATTATTAACTAGTCCGACGGTAGTTACACTGCAGAGATACTTTTGGCTGACAACTTGGATCCAATTTTTTGCCGATTGAATACTGCCAACTGTGATGGAAATCCTCTGGAGAGATATGAGGCTCCTTCATCCCATCTAATTGTATTTGGGCTGCTATCTTCACAGTTATGATTCCCTCCGGACGGACAGTGTTTCACTGCAACCAGCTTCTCTCTGTGCGAGCGGAGGGATATTCTAATCTCTCGAATATATTTCAGTCGTATGCATTAACATGCTTTGGTCATGTTTTAACTCGGAGGTAGAAAGAGATTTCTGATGAGAGACAGAAGTGCTGTCAAAGTTAAAGGATGCATTCATCTTTCTTCAAATAGAATATATTACTCTATAGTAGCTGAATGTCGCTTTTCTGTATGCATTCACTGAGCACCAGCAATGATTGAAGTGTATTTTAAAATACATACAGTGTGTTTCGGTGCAGGAGGCGGGTGCCTAATCTGCAGAGATGTGGTTTGATATGTTTGGAGAAAAACCAAAATGTGATTTTTCACTTTGACACTAAAGCAGGTCTCCTCCTTCTGTAACAACAGCATGCACACGTGTGAATAAACAGACGCACTTTTTATATGGAATCCTCCCTCCTAGGCAGCATGTTTGTTTTTGTTTTTTCAAAAGATTGGTGAAGTTGGAGCAGAGAATTCCCTGTGGGAGCCTAACATGACTTTCTGTTGATGTCGGAAAGGCATCCGTGTGATCTTCTCACATATGGAGCCGGAAATAGCGAAGTGTATGTTAAACCAAAACTTAAACCGGGCTTGAATAATGCGAGTTGAAAGGGAATGGTGAAAATACTTCAGCCCAAGTTGCGACGCGCCTTAACAAGAGGGAGTTTTGCAGCAACGACACTATGAAGCTCATCATTTATCACTGACTTTTAAACCCGAGAAAACGGCACTTATCCTAAAATGACCTTTCTTCTTGCCTCAAGCAAGAGCAGAGACTTCCTAGCGTCTTGTGTCTGCTGTGCCGGCTTCTCTCTCCGCGGAGCTGCACATCCTTAATCTCCGTGCGCCGCCCGTCACAGACGCTCAGATTGTGCTCCAAGCTGCTTCGCTTGCTTTTGTAGCAGC
Organism: Gasterosteus aculeatus; assembly: GCF_964276395.1. NCBI lineage: Eukaryota > Metazoa > Chordata > Actinopteri > Perciformes > Gasterosteidae > Gasterosteus > Gasterosteus aculeatus. The sequence goes on along the minus strand of NC_135699.1, from coordinate 15,370,479 downwards.
CCTGTTATCTGGGCTGTGTTACTGCGCACTGGCTTGGGGAATGGATCCATTTGGAGCATTGACAGCCAATTCTGGCCCTGCTGGTGTCTATTTATGTCAACTGAATTGCTCCCCTACTAAGTGCCTCGCTTGACTGCAGTGCATTGGAAATTATGACCGTTTATGTCTTTTATGTACGGATCATACTTCTCTGTAGTGTCAGTTTTTCCATTTCCTTTTTTTTGTTTTCCCATAGAAAGGATACACTAAGATAACACAGGGTTTTTAGGTAAGAATACTTGTTTATTATATTATTAAATAAGAGTGCATAAATAAGTGTATGGAAAGCAACGGTCGGTCAAACGCACTCTTCTTTCTTTGGATTAATCCCTCGCTGACTCTCAGACAGAAACAGAGAAATGAGAGAAATTATATCCAATGACAAATATTAGTTCCCAGATTAATACTAACCATAACTTCTCATATAATTTATAGGCGCACAGTGTGCATATAACTCAACTATCATGACTGCACTCACAGCTCTTGCTTCCCCGGCATCATGCAGCGACACGACTTCCAGTTAGACAGAAATGTCCCCCGTTATTTCCGCTGCGAATGTAATGTCATTACTTTATTTTGTATAAGCAGCAGCATTTGAATGCCCCTGCAACGGGAAAGTGTCCGCCTGTCACAGTCTGCTTCTTCACGCCGAGGACCGAGCATCTAGACAGCTTGTCAGTCGAAGCACCTCACTGGTCTCCCACTTTATTGCAGTCATGGAAAACACCTGAGGAAGGTGTGACTGCTTCTGAATTATTTAAACTTAAACAGGACTTAAATCAGCCGATCATCTTTGAGCTTGGTCTCCAGTCTTTCTAGAATCTCCCGTGTGTTGCAGAGCTGGTGGAGCCTTTTCTAAGGAACAAGTACATTTTCTAAGGATTATTGGGTTATGAACAAATCCCTGATACACTTTTCCTTTGTCCTACTACTCCTTAATGTGTCCCAGCACATTTCAGAACCCTTTATGTCAGGAACACATGAACTGCATGTAGCAATCATCACGAAGACCCACTGGGTTAAAACCAGTGTGGCGCACACACTTTTTTTCCGTTTTCCCCTTGTGGATTATGGTTTGTTTGTGGGAAAAGTACAGTCCTGCATTACATTTCACGTTTGAAATATCACATGCATTCTTTATGTCATTTCACACAGCAGGCCTATGTCTGTGCCGCCCCCCGCCCCCCGTCTGACTGAATTAGGTTATTGTGCCGATTTAATTTCCAGAGGGAACCACCCTGGTGGTAAGAAACACCATTTGCTAATTAACAAAAATGTCTCCTGGCGTTTTCACAAAAACGACAGCGCTCCCAGCGGATGGTTAGAAGTTGAGGTCTAAGAGAAGCCTGTAAACAGGAGTTCTTTGGTTTTTCAGTTGTCATTTTATTTAATTTAAAACATTGCCATGGTTGAAGTATTTGTAAATGTGTATTTGAATAAATCTCTTCGCATTGTATGATTTGTGATGCTGCGATGGTCACGAAAGGTAACATCAGTATTATCCCTCAATGACGGAGTAAATGTCTGAGGGAGAAGTTGTATCCTGCTGTTGTTACTGATTGAATGTGATTGAATAACCTGTTCGACATAAGCTGTTTTTTTTTTCTCGTCTTTAGTCATGCAACTATATTACATTATCAACGCGAAGCTTCCTGTTAGTAAATTACTTGGTCAGGTTATATAATGGAAAACATCAAGGTCAAAGAAAGACAGTTTTGTTATAAATAGCTTTAATGTAGACGGTATAATGACACCTCACTGTATTCTAAAGTAGCACACTGATACAATGTAGCGTGCTGTACAGGAGAGAGCCGCGTGGTCCATGTTGTAATCAAGAGGAAGTGTTTTATGAAGAACTACCGATGTTAAAGAAAACATCCCCCTGTAGAAAATGCACACTGACGTCCATCACCAGACAAATGTTTGTTTTCCTTTTTAGTGAATAAGAACGAGGTCAGTTGAACCAATTGCAAAACCCTAAAAGCTCTACTAGTTTTACGGTAAAACCACCAACGCTGTGCTCAAGTTGCTCGTTGCCAACGACTATTTTCTACACTTGGATGGTTTATTTAACACATGGAATAAGACGTCTTGTATCGTCCTAATAGACAGTCTTGTTGGTTTTTCACATTTTAAAAATATTTGCTGTTCCAGACGGCACTGAAACCATTTTAAAACACCACAACAGACTGGAACACATAGATTCAATGCTATTTCACACAATCCAATACAACAAAAATGTCAATATGGAGGTTATCTTCTTTACTGCATAAACAATGAATGGAAAATATGTCAAAGATAAGTAAATATCCAATAACGTGATAGAGGATGTGAACTCTGTGAATATATTAAACGGCATTGTAACCATAGTAACTTTGTATTGTACATGATTAGAACAGTTAATGAACTAACAGTGATACAAAGAATAGATAGTGAACTGTATTAAAACTGTAATCAAGGCGCTTGCATTATAAACTTCACTGAAATATAACTGTTAATGTGTGTTGTCACTTCTGTATTGCAAATCAGATTAATATTAATTAATAATATTACAGTAAAACTTGGTGAGTAAATAAGTTTTTGTGTAGCTTTATAACAGTGTTTGCAGTATCTTTGAGGACATAATTAAAATAAAACCACTTCTTTTGACAAAAGAAAATCCTTCATTGGTATTAGACAACATTTTTTACATGAACACAAATCGTCTCAAAGAATAAACTCAAGTTTAAATAGTGTGAACAACACGTTTCTTACTACGGTGAAACACAAGCAGTTCCGTGCAGTACGTCTACATGTTTTGGAAAACGGTGCATATTGTGTGTTTGGACTGGAAGTCTGTGAGATTTTGACTTGAGTACATAGACGCGCTCTTATGCTGCACGAGCAGTTTCCACTTCCCACAGCAGACTGTTCATACACGTCCCCCCAACCGCATGAGCAAGACCTGCAGGCAGCAAGGGGCCTCTTTTACTGTATGTCGGCTGGCCGGAAAATCACATTATTTATGAAAACAATTGGTCTTTCAGGTGCGTCATGACTTGTTTTTCTACTGAATTCTTCTGCTCGAGCTGAAATAAGAAGTGGAAACAGATCTGTTTAACAACAACAGCAGCAGCAGCAGGTAAATGTGTCGCCTGTCAATTAGACAAAAACGGGTTTATATGTCTTTAGTTCACCCATTTTTTTTTTAGTAGTAACAGAGAACAACCTTTTACTTTGCTTCACGACATTTTTACATTCAGCCTATCAGAAGCTCACGAAGCTTTAACTTCCCAACACTGGACACGGCTGCTGCTACTGCTCCACTGGTTTCACTGGTTCCAGACTGACCGGCCCAGATACATTCGACCAATGTGAGACTTGAATCATGTAAATTTTCTTTTTATAAAAGCTGAGAGTTTTTAACTTTTGCTGTGAACTCTGAGCCTCCGTCGTCACACTGAAAATGACTTCTCTTGTTGGGCTCAATGGACCAGTGAGCCCAATCACTGCGATGATACTGGCAACCACACACATGCTGGTACTGACGAGAGGCACTATTACACAAACGCCACACCGCTTCAACACTGCTGCTGCTCCTACGAATGTGTCCATCAGTAGGATGCATTTGGGCAGTGAAAAAAGTAATGTTGCATTCACAAATTTAAATTGAAATCATTTTTTGTCAACACTTGATGTTGATTCCCCTTTAATTCTTTTTAGAAAGAATGAATGATAAACTTAGGGGGTCTCCGGTTGTGCAGCATTTGAAAACAAACTTGAGTAAGTTATTGTTGGATGAAATGTAAAGAGGAGTTGTGGGTGGATGAAAACCAAAAGTGAACTTTGACATTTGCAAAGTCCTTTTTTAAGCCAAACAATGATGTTTTACTAAATGTAACCAAGTGGTCATGTTGTTTAAACAGTACGATGTCATTTTGTTTTAATTTACAAAGTTTCCACGATGGGTTAGGGTTGAAATTTGTCTCCAGACGAACTCATTGAGAAAGCGGTCTAGTTGTAAGGGTTACATACAGAGTTGCATTTAGACAAATCTTAAGGTCCAATAATTTCTCCGTTACTATTGGCGATAGCACTGTACGTGTCACATGTCGGGTATATGAGAGTTGTGTAACTTTTGTGTTTTGCTTTAGCCGCTGGATTATACGTTTATCGATGACAACATTTTGATCGCTGTGAACCTCCTCGTGGATCACTGAGTGACACGGACTCCTGTTACAGTACACGTCTACCTGTCAGTCCCTCAAGTCCCTCATACTGTCACTTCCGTCTTGCTGTTGGTCACAAAGTACGGTTGTGGCGGCATGTAGCGGGCGGCGTGCAGCTCCTCGTCCAGGATGCAGAGTTTCTTGGGGCCGTAGCCCTGCCGCAGCCCCAGCGCGTCCCTGCTCCCCCAGGGTCTCAGCCCCCCGGCGGCTGCGGCGGCGGCTGCGGCGGCGGCCGGGCCGTAGGACAGCGACTGGGTGCTGTGGCTCTTGGGGCTTTTGTATTTGTGTGCGTCCTGCTTGGCGGACACCTGCCTGGGGGGGCTGTAAGGATTGCTCGGCTCCGGCTCCGTGTCCACGGCCTCCGTGGGGAGGCTTCCCTTGGTTGTCATCGCCATCACCTGCTGCCGGTTGCTGTAGAAGCCGTCGTTCTCTGCTACCAAATATAGATAAACAACATATTTCCTAGTGATTTTCTCCTCATTAGCCATTGCATTGTGTCCTTAGTACCGAGCTAGACAGGCAGATGGAAATAGAATTATGTTGCATGAAACAAATTGATGTGCCATATTAAAATCATGTGCAGTTCCCTTGATAGTAATACCCGATAATGGTATTTTTAATGGATCTTTACATCGAGGAACTCGCAACAACTTTAAGGAGAATATAGTATCTGACGGATGAGTTCAAAGTCCTTTATCTGCCCTGTGAGTGTTCATTCGGGAGGGCTACCGCCCCACTCATTAGCATGTCACCATGTGGCAACATTTCACCAGCCACAGCGTAAATTACACCCACACTGCAAAGTAATGCTTGTAGTTTACTAAAAGGTGGAAGCTTAACAAAAACCACCAACTCAAGTATGTGTTTTACGTTATGCCTTCCTGTCAGCCATTACGTAAAAGTACGGTACATTATCATAAACAATGTGATTAGGCTTGATAAATAGGATTTTATTGCTTTAAGGTGCCTCCCATGTGGTTCTAGGACCGACAGAGCTGAGCGGATTGCATACGTGTGACATGTTTGACATGCTACACGCCGCATGGCCCCCTGGGAAATGTGTTCTAATGCTGAAACTGTTTTTATCAAAGCGGCGGCACTGCCCTCGCTGTGGGTAACGCACCCAAACGGCATCTTTCCTTTGCAGAGACGCCTGCTGGGTTCTGTCATATCGCTCTGTCGACATCACAGTTGATCCGGTTGTATTTGAGGTCATTGTTAGTTGGAGGAGATACAATATGATACAATTCCCGCGGCTCACAGACTAGTCGAGTACTTTTCTGGCATTTATTTTATTTTGATCAGCTGCTGCAGTTTGCTCATAAAAAAACCCCTTTAGTGTGACTTTATATTTCAGAAACAATATGACAACTGTGTATTTGGGCACTAATTGAGCCTCAGCACAAGCTACAGGCGTTATCCTTTTTATAACATACATACGTGGATCCGATTTTTATTCCACAGATTTGAGTTCCATTGCAACATTTCCGATCTTTAATGTGGTCTCTTCTCCGGCTGCAAGCTTGGGCTGATCTCGGTCACCCTTTGTGTTACAGGAAAGCGATGTGGTGCTGAGCTCTCTGTACGGCCTCAATGCTGGTACATGTACACTACTGTATATGTGCATCTCATCGCAACTTCCCAACTCAGTTGTGTTTTGATTGCTGCTGATTGTCTCCTGTCCCCGGTCTCATTAGCTTAGATTTGCTCTATTTTTATTTTCCCTAATGATCGGCTTGTTTGACGGCACTTCAGCGGATTAGCAGCGGAGTAGCTTCGGCTGCTCGAGTGAATAACAAAGAGAGTGAGCTATTTTATTTGATTGGACCCACTACACGCACACCCGACTGTCCTCCCGTCCATCACTCACAATTGATTCATCTATAAATAAGACTCCCGTTTCACTGTGCAAAATAGCATCAAATGCACATCCGCAAATACCTTTTATTACACACCTCGATTCTGCATTTATTTAATTAATTCTCTGCTAAATTATAAATGTGAAGCGGCCGGGCTAATTCAATTTGTTTTGGTCAGAGAAATCTAACACTAATCCACTGGGATGTTAACTCCTGCAACAGACAAGAGAAGCACTAGAATAGACATTACTTCAAGAATGCCTGAATTCAAAATGTAAACATAATTGGATTCGATTGAGAACTCAATATATTTCCTGATTATTTTTGCTCCACGGTAACATAAAGACTGTCATCAGTGTTTTGATGTGACTTCACTTGGACTCCTTTTTAAAAAATGTATAATTTGCATTTATTCATGATGCAAATTCCAAATGCACCTTCAGTTCCCCTCTCTGCCGGCAATGATGCACTATGGATCTGACAGTGAATTATTACATACATATATATATATATATATATATATATATATATATCCTGATTCCGGTTCACTCAATGAGACTGAATCTCTTATATCTTATATAATGCAGAGAAACCGTGATTATTTATGCTACATTCATAGAATAAGATGCTAATTAGATCCTTACCCACAGCCTTCAGCGTGGCGTACTTGTTGGGGTCCTTGACAGGCTGGTGCTGTTCGTAGGGGCTGGGAATCCTCCCCACGGCCGGGTACAGCTGTGTCATCAGAGTCGATGCCTGAGCCATGTTGTTCATCTGGTTGCTATCTGAAGGAGGGGAAAACGCAAATGCAGATTTCCATTTAGGATTGGGCAATATTTCATCATCTTTCAATGGAATCCTACTGGGAGGAGATCATATAGGAAATCAGATATGGTTATTCAGAATTATTTTATTCATATAGAACATGGTCTTTCTTAATTTCATAAAGCTGAATGAATTTCCTGTATAGATATCGATGGAAAATATATGGCCATCTCCTCAGCCCTAATTCTCTTTAAATCGCTGAAGTAATATGTTGAAATATCTGCTTCAGCTCATACAAGAGTCAATAAGTTCATCCTTGTTCATCCTTTCAATTAATTATAAAAATACATATTCCCTTAAACTGGCTTGGTGTCCTCTAAGTGATGCTTGTATGATCCCCTCATAAAAATCATCTTGATGGATGTAAGTATAGAATTAACGCTGCTGTAACTTTGTAGTGTCACTTTCTTTTCTGGGGGTGGGGGGGGGGGGGGGCAGCTGGAGTCATGGCTGCTCTTTGTGAAACTGTGCTAATCCCACAGTAGACATCTGGGAAATTAAGGGGTGCACAGTGAAGAGACCGGCCTCCTGCCTGCTGGCACGTCGGAGCAAACAGATGTTCACAGTGTGTCTGGGTGTTATGGAACGCAGCACTTCACAGCAGTGCCGTGTGTTTTATATACGTTTATATATTTAAGAGGAGAGACATCAACACATTTATTGGCCACTACCTGATGTGTGTGGTTTTGCTTATTCATGACTTACTTGACCTCCTTACATTTATGTTTCTATGCAAATGATCCCTAATGACCACATGCAATTAGAGGGAAGTAATGGACGTCTTTGCAGAGTTTGTGAGAGTTGCATCTTGTTTATTGCGGGGATGCAGTGACAGGAGGAAGTGACGGTTGTGACGCGAGAAGAAATAATTGAATAAAGCTCCGTGGTGAGAAACTGCATTTAAAGCGTATTCACTCGAGTTAGGAAAAATTCTCAAACGTCACAGCGAGACGCTCTAATTAACGTTTCCTCATTAATTATGTATTAATCATCCGTTATACTTCCCCACTTGTGTGATTGCAATCAAATGCAAAAAGGAAAGTTTTTGCCTCTAGCCGCCCGACTTCATGGGTGTGTTCACGTGGACCTCACGAGGTCGACGTGTCCGCTGGATGGCACCGGGAGACGGGGCAGCTAGTCCGTTTATTACTTGCTGCTATCGGAGGCCGTGATCCATTCGGTGTGAGACACTCATTGTGCTGTTGGTCATGACGCAAACCATCCACCACTGTTGTCTCCTCGTGACGAGTCTTGTAGTCATGGAGACAACAAAATGCTTTACCAAAAAGAAGAATCCTCAAATTGTAACGAGCAGTCCGCACACGCGTCGAATCTGTTGCCTCTTCACATGTCTTTTTTAGGGCTTGTTGACCTGCTTCAGTTTCATAGAATTCCCGGTAAGTGGGCCATGCACACACGCTCTCATTCAACGTCCTCTTGTTTAAGCTGAAGGTCCAATTCGATTGTCTGCTTACACAGAATTCATTTAGTGTACTTCACTTGTAATTCCTTTTAACCTTGAAAATACATGATTGAAACATTGGTACAAAACACACAAACAGTAAAACATTGAGATCAAGTTAGATTTTTGGTTTACAGATCAACGATTTTTGGTTGCTCGTCTGTTGAACCATTTGACCGTTGTGCTGATCTGATGCTGAGCTCAAGGTCGGGGTTTCTCTTTAAAGATGAATCCTTTCTAATGTTTATCCATGTACAACTGAATCCTTTGGCCCACTTCTGATGTCTATTCTATGTCATCCATTCACTTTTGGGTGATTTCACTGCACTCTGTAAATGAGGACAGTATTTTTGCGAATGTTTGGTGCGACTTTGCTATTTTGAGGACACCAAACAGCGGTGCGGATGTTTGTTATTGTTTTTCTCCCTTTTCTTAATGTTGATTTGTGCTGTTGACTGAGTGTCGTTGGAGCGCGTACTGTTGTCACAGCCACAGCTTTCATGTCAGCTGCTGGAAGAAAGTAGGCCACTTCGGGAGACTTGTAAGGTTAAAGACTCCACGGTTGTTGTGGGAAATAAGCGAGTGTAACACTCCAGACACAGACGCCACCCTGAAACTCATAAAAGATTTAAGAGGGTATTTTGGGAGCTGTACGCCCTGAAATGAACGGCGCAAGGAGAAGGTTGCTCTTATTTACAGGCAGCCTACTTCCAACTTAGTGATGAAAATATTCTGTTATCTCTGAGTCAATATCTTTCCATCTCAGTATCTTGGAATGTGAAACGCTGTTTGTATTATATCTGTGTATTATTCTGTTATTAGAAGGTAGTTCTCAGTTATACTCAAACTGATGTGTACATTATCACATAAAACAGTATTTTTAGCATATATATATTGATGTAACTATTGATCTGGTAAGGATAGTGGGTTGAGTGTCGAGTATTTTGTTGACAGGCGTTTGTAATTAAACTACAAGTAATTAAATACACAATGTATTAAAAATATGCAATGTGTCCACTTGCTAAAAGAATCCAAAAAATACTTTATTTTGATGCAATGCTGTTTTTATTAAGCAGAGTACAGAGTTCTTTATTAAGTTAATAATTAGTTTAAAGGAGTATTTTATGCTGTTTGATCATTTATAACAAATTTAGTTTATAACAAATTTCCAGACAAGCGGCAGTTATCTACAATACCAACAAACAACACTTTTGAATTGCATACTATTGCCTATTTAAATGACTGTAACAGCGTGCGTCACAATGTCTCAGTGCTGTGTTTTTGTCTCTCCCATAAAAGCATTTTGGATTCGATCAGCTCGACATTTATAACTTTTAACCATTATTGAGCTCCTGAAAAACAACAATTTTCAACAGTAATACCTTGAACTAGTGGAGGGCAGATCTGGTGTGAAATAGCCCGTATTACCCTGGAACAACCACCTTGTTCTGTAAGTGAGGCAGGATACTGCTGGAGCCTCAGCATACGACAGCAGATATTTGTCCACACTCCTTTGCATCAGTCTGGTTTAAGGGTGTGTGTGTGTGGGGGGGGGGGGGGGGGGGGGGGGTGTAGACTGGCATGCTCCACTGCACCAGTGGAGTGTTGGCTTTATTGGAGACTTTATTCTCTTTGACCGATGAGCTCGAGTAAAAAGAGGCCACGCTTCACAACGGCCCCCGTGTGGCCACGTGGAAAACCAACGGGTGGCGAAAGTCTGCGCTACTGATCTTGATGCCCTTGACATGCAGTGTGAGGAAGAGGGGAAGCCTCCAGAGCGTTTTCAAGCACTGGGGTGTACAGTGACCAGTATGGCTTTGGAAGTAATCACAGCCACCTCTAAAAAGCCCAGCTGGAGAGGGCAAGCACAGGACTGGTCCGTGTGGCTAAATGTGTCACCACACCTCCGGGAACGTCGCAAGAATGTCAAGAAAACGACAATCGTCCTTGCGCTTGTTGCCAGCTCTATTAACTGGAGTCCGTCCCATTTATGCCTGTAAGATGCACTGTGCCATGGATCTCCCATCCAAGGTCACCGAACAAACCGAGGAGTAGAATATCAATAATGAAGCAATGTTCAACTTGAATGACACGTACGTTGTTTTACCAATTATACTTAGTATACGAATAGGTGCTTGTATAGTATAATAACTGGATTGCGAAACAATACAATAGTTAACGTGATGTTGATGTCCAGTAAAAAGTCTCAAAATAATTAAAGACTTGTGCCCTAGTGTATACTAATCAAACTGTTGTTCCCCAACCTGTCTCACCGCCAGACGCAATTAGAGATGGTTTAAGAGGGTGAGACACACACACACACACACACACACACGCCGATCTCATTATCTACTGGTGAATATTACTGATGGGAAATCTTTGAGTACATCAGATGAGACGACAGACTTAAGTAAGAATGCATGTTTAATGATCGTCAGACACTAATATATATGTATATCATATATATATATTTATATATACATATATATTCTATAATTTCCTGACTCAAAGTAAGAGGCAGCTGGGGTGAAATGCACATTTTTCCAAAGCAATTCATTTTTCATTTTTGTGACATAACCTTTAAATAGGTGGAGTCACTGCGGAGCGGCTCTCATCATTGATCATTTTCTTTCATTCACTGTGCTCCGGGGACCAGCTGGAAAAATGGGATTTTAGATCAGGACAAATGCTCCTCAGGGTTTTCCCTTACGCTGTGCGTAACGTTAGATGCTGGAGGTGGATACAAACTTAAACCCATCTGTTAAGTGCTGGCTTTTTATTTTTTGAATCCTCCACACTACACAGGTAGATTTACATAAACTGTACATATTATACCAAGGTAGCAAATCTCAGTCTCGGAGTGGTTTGTAATTAAACAGATCATTATTCTGTGTGGGAGCAAAATGTAAGATCGCACGCCGATTTTAGAATGTTTGTCACGTCACTGCTGACACCTCCACGTTTACTTATATGAATGCCTCTTAAAAGTTAAAGGTTATTCTTGTTTGTGTTACATTGCATTTGTCACGTCAGTGATATTTATGCTCAATGAGACGGAGTTTGTGACCTCACAAAGTGCTGCGGCCTTCTATCAGTCACGTCAAACAATTAGATTTAAGTTAAATAGCCCATTTAGAAAGCTGTTGGGGTCTGTGTTTGACTTCGTAACCTTAGTAACCAAACAATGTACATTCCCTTGATTGCTACGATTTTGTGGGGTCAATTCGCCGCGTTCATCAACGAGAAGGTTCTTATTTCAACCGTGATTCAGTGAAATCACTCACTGCCCTCTTCTGTTGAGAACACACTGATTTCTGGCCTGCGATCCAAAAAGTAATCTCCGATATTTATTTGCATCTGCCTCAAGCGAAGACTCTTTAGAAGCATCTAAAGTGAAGAAAATCAGCTTTGGAAATGTTCCTCCTGTGACAGACGGACCACGTCTTGACCTTCCGGGTCGGGCTGTCCGAATGAAGAGTAATAAAGCGCGAGGCCGATGCAGACTATTCGTGAGTAGCGGCGCTCTAGGTTTGTCATGGTGATTATTGCATCTCTAGAATTTTTGCTGACTAATTGCTAATTGGCTTGTTGAGGGATTTTTTTCCCCAGTTTCAGGACATCCGTGCAAATAAACCAGGGTCCCAATTTCCGGTTTATACTCGTTTAAACTGGAATCTGAGTTAACAGGTGACTTTTGCAATTGGCTGCGCTCGCCAAGAGACGATGGCGGCAGCATTCGTAAATGAATTCAAGCCGGTCGGGACTTTGTGCTGCTGACGTCACCGTACTTACGGAGGCTGTTGGCTGAGACGCGGGTCTGCATGTTCTCGTAGTGCTGGCCAAGTCCAATGTCGTCCGTATGTTCTGAGGCAGGATGTCGGATAACATGTGCAAGAGCTCTGAAAAGATCAAGTGAAATCTCAAGAAAGGATATTTTTCAGTAAACAAGTACAGATTCTTTTCCCTTTGAGATCTGGCTGTTCCTCCTGCAAAAGGCTCCTCCCAAAAAATGTGACAGTTTGTTTGTGAAATGTTTGTTTGTGACATCATTTGGCAGCAGCATTGCATTACTGCGCCATATCTCAGCTGTATAAGTTGACAGAGTAGGGGAGGAAGGTTACAGTAAGCTGGAGGCAGGAAGACAAACTGCTGTCTCCGGTGTCAGAGTCATTGAAGTGGGTTGAGATGCCGCCACATTTGTTTACCCACCAACCTGGCTCGTATCGAACGTCTCCTACAATTCCCACAATGCAACGTGGTAGTATCTTTCTTAGGGCCCTACTTCATGTTCAACATAAGTTATTAAAGCTGTTTTTTGTTTTTAAAGCAGTCTTGGGGGAGGGGGGGGGCACTCACTAGTGGCCATTGGTAAGAATGTGAGGTTAATAACTGAGCAGGTCAGGATCCTGATGAGGATGTCGATCAAGTCAATGGGCCACCCGATGTAGGGAGCTCTGTCTTGGGCCTAGCAAGGTGGTTGGTAGGGCAGGGGCTATATTCCCAAGGACAAGCATGAACCCATATAAAAGGTTTGGTAAAAAAATTCCCATATAAAAGGTTTGGTAAAATTGTCTTTTTTGGAAGAAGGGGAAAACGAACACTCATGTCTTCACGTGTGCAGTTAGTTCTGTTCATTAGCTTTGAGTTGCTCATCATAATCCTCCCATTCTCATATTCTGAACCTTTAGGATTTGCTGCCAGAACTTCAATTGATTATCGTAGCTGTTCACAGTGTACAGCTATCCAGTGCTATCCACTTCAAGAGTGTTTATGGCTTATGAAATCAGAACCTCCATGTAACTCATTTAAATGACTTTGTACAAGTCAAATTCTAATAGCGTTAAACAAAATGTATTTTTTTATTGCACTTTAAGGATTTAATTCATAGCCTGGACTGCAACAGACTAATACAAATACAGGACAACAATGGGCCGTGTTTCCTCAGACATTTTCTGCAAGAGAAAGATTGACTGTGTTTTTTATGTTCAAACTCTCTGCAGGTGCTTGATGCTCACAAGCACGTCTGCATCAATCAACATTTTCCCACCTAATAAAAAAAGTAAAATCAGCACGCGGTGCCTTTAAAGAAAACTCGTCGTAAATACTATTAAAGAAAACTCACAATATGTTACCTAATTGTTGGGTTCAATTGTATACTGAAAATGAAGACTGAAGACATATTGTATCACAAACCCAAACTGGTGTATTTTTAGTGCATTTTAGCGCTTTCTAAGTTATTGTATTTCAAAAAAAAAAAATAACGGCAATATAATCCATATTGAAGAAGAAAACAGAATTGTGTTTGTGTCCGAGGGACATGGAAGTGGGGAAATGGACGCTGAACAGTTGAAGGCTTTAACAGCTGAATCCGGTTTCCCTTCAACTCCAAGCTTGACTTTGAGTGTGTTACCTGTTGCACAGGTGAGTTAATACCCGGTGGCCCGGTGACGCACAACAAGATCAGCTTTTAGATGTTTCCAAAGATCAAATCAAATGGCGCACGCCGACCTACCGTGACATGTTTCCCCGGTGCGGAAGGTGCGTCTTTTCCAAAACCAGCTTGGTGAAAATCCCCACCAGTGCCACAATGGCCACGACCCCGCAGATCACGTACGCGACGAGGTTGGTTTTATCCTTCGCGGCGTCCAGCGCCACGTCCGCTTTCGGCGGGGGTCTCCCCGTCATCATCGAGGGCGGGGTGTCGTTGTTCTTACAGTTGGTCTGGTTCAGCCGGGAGCTCCTGAGCGAGCAGCAGAACCTGAAGCCACAGCTGCCGCAGCAGTACACGTAGTCGGCCGTCCGGCACAGGAACGGCGGATCCCACTGGCCCATCACGTCGTAGTAGCCGCGGCACCGGTCCTCCACGTGGGGGCTCTCCGTGACCCCGCGCCCCCCTCCGTCTGAGTCGTTGAACCCGGCCGCCGGCGTGAGTTGGTCGCGCGCCTGACCCGGCTCGCCCTCCGCGCGGCACGCCCTCATCTCCACTAGGAAGCAGCCGAGGAGCAGCTGCGTGCCCCGCATCGTCGCTCACTCGGTGCCCCGCTGCTGACGCGCCGAGAAGCCCTCACGAGTCCGCGCGCATCTCCCGGGTAGACGAGACACTGTTGTGCGTAAAAGGCGCAGTGCGCGCTAGAACTTTGGTCTCCTTGAGTAAAAACAAAAAAACAAAACAAAAAGGCTGCTACAGTCGATCACACACACAGAGCGAGAGATGGGAGGGGGGTTACAATACAACTTGTGTTGTATTAAGTCCACACTTGTGCTTTCAAAACAACCCAATAACAAAGAAGAAAACACCGCATTTACTTGGATAGAAAGGCACACAAGGTGATTTTGCCAATCGTTTTGATCAGCTCTGTAAGATATCAGTCACATGGGAACCAAACGCATTGACTTCTCTCAGGTTACTCCGTGTTTTCACTCATGTTTGGCTTGAGAAACGTGGTCGTGTCCACTTGAACGTCTGCCTTTGGTTCATCTTCATGATTTCCAAGTTTTTGGAGGACTTTCCCCCTGACCTCTGATCTTCCACCAACACTTTGGTGAATGACCAATGAGTCAGAAATTAGGATAGTGTTCATGTATTGTAATAACATCTTTTGATATCTGTTTCCACCCGACGAGAAACAGAAACACTTAAATCAGTTTTAAATTTAGCTTTTAAATAAAAATAATCCTTGGATGTTATTACAGCTGAGTAAGAAGTATTATGTCATCTATGTGCCTTGGATTACAGTTTGATTAACCTTACAGATGTACTGTCTAATTTACTTTTATGTATTCCAATGTTCATTACATCAGCCTGAACGTTTCAACCATGAACCTTCAGCTATTAATTACTGACCGTTTACAAACTATAACAGATGATGAAGGGGACTTGATGAAGGCGAGCGTGGATCTGAAAAGAAAGCCAGCTATTTATTTTTAGAGAAAAGTTTTTATCTAAAATTAGGATTAGTGGAAGGAGGCTCACCATCTGCCACTCGAGAAATCTTGCTCTCTTTTTTTTTTTTTGTTTGATGTCGACTCGTAGCCATGGGAGGCTACTGTTATTTACGATCCTCAGGGGAGGTTTTGCTTGTCTCGTCAACTATAAATTTGCCCAGCTTCAAAGAAGAAACTTCAGAGTTCCTTTTTTAAAGTTAAAAGACTATTTTCATTAAGACCAGATAAGATCCATTTGACGACGTCTCATTTAAATGTTCAATTGTAAAAGTGGATCAAAAGCCGACAAATTCACCAGACCGCATTCTGTTTTGGCGGCTGCGAATCTCCTCCCCCAGTTGGTGTTCTCGCCGTGGGGCTGCTCAGTGCCCTTTACGTCTCGTGAAACATTGTTGATGAGTCACTTTGTTCATGAATCATACAGAGAAGTTGATAAACCCTTTTTCCTTTTTAAAGCTTCATCTTGTAGATATTTCGTTCACACCGTGCACCAAAAACAGAAGAATCTGATTAAATGATGAAAAGTTGTGTATGTTGGTCTAGTTTTGAAAGAGGTACAGGGGACATATTTCCACAGGACGTCTCTACAGTAATCACATGTGAAATTACTAAATTTAAGCAAAGGACAACACAAGTTTGTTATACTGAGCAGGCGGGAGACGTGTTTCCAAAAGAAATATACAAAGTTTATTTCTGCCACAATTAAAATCTATCAAAAAGGTTACTGTGTTTTCCAGGGCAGGGGCCTTCATGCTCAAGGTGAGTGAGGGGGAGGGGTGAAGGTATAAACTAAGAAAAGTCTCCCTTGCCATCCACCTCTTTTTCAGTTTCAGGTAGCAAAACAAAATCAAATAAGGGACATTAGGACTTCAATCCCAATAAAACAGCAACAAGTTTATTACAATAAAAAGAGGGTTTGGGTTATGTCCACAAAAATAGGGTCTGTCTTATCCCCATAAAAAGAGGGTTGTTTTATCCCCATGAACAGAGGGTTCTTTTATCCCCATGAAAAGCAGCAGCAGTCCGAAAAGAGTACGGTTCGAGGTAGCCGGGTACCGAGCCCTCAGCGTGACATCGCTCCGGCACCAAAAGGGAAACTAGCAGACCCACGCCGTCCAACCTGCCAGCACCTGCACATATACTCACCTAAAGGATTATTAGGAACACCATACTAATACTGTGTTTGACCCCCTTTCGCCTCCAGAACTGCCTTAATTCTACGTGGCATTGAGTCAACAAGGTGCTGAAAGCATTCTTTAGAATTGTTGGCCCATATTGATAGGATAGCATCCTGCAGTTGATGGAGATTTGTGGGATGCACATCCAGGGCACGAAGCTCCCGTTCCACCACATCCCAAAGACGCTCTATTGGGTTAAAGAAACCAATTTGAAATGATTCGAGCTTTGTGACATGGTGCATTATCCTGCTGGAAGTAGCCATCAGAGGATGGGTACATGGTGGCCATAAAGGGTTGGACATGGTCAGAAACAATGCTCAGGTAGGCCGTGGCATTTAAACGATGCCCAATTGGCACTAAGGGGCCTAAAGTGTGCCAATAAAACATCCCCCACACCATTACACCACCACCACCAGCGTGCACAGTGGTAACAAGGCATGATGGATCCATGTTCTCATTCGGTTTACGTTCTAACTCTACCATCTGAATGGCTCAACAGAAATCGAGACTCATCAGACCAGGGAACATTTTTCCAGTCTTCAACTGTCCAATTTTGGTGAGCTCTTGCAAATTGTAGCCTCTTTATCCTATTTGTAGTGGAGATGAGTGGTCCCCGCTGGGGTCTTCTTCTGTTGTCCGTCTGTAACGGTCCATCCGCCTCAAGGTTGTGCGTGTTGTGGCTTCACAAATGCTTTGCTGCATACCTCGGTTGTAACGAGTGGTTATTTCAAAGTTGCTCTTCTATCAGCTTGAATCAGTCGGCCCATTCTCTTCTGACCATCAAGGCATCAAGGCATTTTTTCGCCCACAGGACTGCCGCATACTGGATGTTTTCCCCTTTCCACACCATTCTTTGTAAACCCTAGAAATGGTTGTGCGTGAAAATCCCAGTAACTGAGCAGATTGTGAAATACTCAGACCGGCCCGTCTGGCCCCAACAACCATGCCACGCTCAAAATTGCTTAAATCACCTTTTTTTCCCCCATTCTGACATTCAGTTTGGAGTTCAGGAGATTGTCTTGACCAGGACCACACCCCTAAATGTATTGAAGCAACTGCCATGTGATTGGTTGATTAGACCATTGCATTGAGATTATGATAATTGTATTGCACTGCGAAATTGAACAGGTGTTCCTAATAATCCTTCAGTTGAGTGTAAACGCGCGGTATTATGGTGCACGGATAGACACATTGGCGTGCAATTAATTATTACGTACCTGTGCGGTGGAACACAATTTTGCGCCACACCAGAGAGTGCGGAGCGTCTGCAAAACCTGCAGCCAGGCAACCCGGAAGAAGAAAGTCTGCACCCGTCGCCAGAGAGAGAGCAGATCTACCGATCCCTTCTTATATGGCAGACAATTAAAGGGACAAGACCGCGAATGGGCAAAGAGCAGTCATCCTGCTACACGTGCATCGATGGCAGGGACTCGGGATACGTTGTCTGCCTCCTGCTCACCGGGAGAAACAAACGCTCAACCACGGGGAGTGATTTGTGCATCGGTGCCGTTCCCAAGGACGCTTCCACATGTAGACGAGGGGGACAAACCACCAAGCTTCTGATGAGGGGTTGATGCTCGACCTCCAGAGCCACATTTAGGGAAATACAAATGCATCGTTTCAGATCGCTGAAGATGAAGCACATTCTCTGGTGTTGTATTCGTAAAGCAGATGGTGGTTAAGCTCCTTAATTATACTTTAGTTATGTGGTCAAGGATCTGGTCAATTATGTTTTGGCACAGTGAAAACCCGTAAAATAAACCCACGGTCAAAACCCGTAAAATGAACCCACGGTCAATCACATTAACATGTACAGCCAGTGTCAACATTGGTGTGACAATACTCTGAAGAGGTTTTGATGCTACATCTTTAAAAGGGAAACGCTGCATATTCATACTTGACACAGGTTTTGTTCCCTTGAAATTTCTGTTCTGTGTGTCCTTGTGTTCTTTTTATAAGTCCAGTCTCGTCAAATTCGGCTGTTCTCATTAGGGCTCTATATTTATCTGTTATCGCAGTGGCTTCCTCGTGTCATTTTAACGTCAGCGTTTTGAGCAGGTTGAAAGGAATCGTATCACAAAGGTGTGCTGAGTAAAATCAACATCTGCTTCTCTCAATACACAACACTGCTGTTCAACAAATAAATTGTTAGTAGCTTTTGTCATGCAACACCATAAAATAGATACCAACATAAATCCTTTAATATGCAAATATTTCTCAGAAAGCCGGCTGGCCTCTCCTGATCCGTAATATCCACGGCCGTGGCCGGGAGAACACTTCATGTCAAAGTGCTGTTGTTACATCAGCGACCATTTTCATCATTGAATGAACTATTGCTGTTTCATAAATGTGTTGAATTCCACATTTCAGTCATTTTCCGTTGAAAGCGACCCTTTGTTGGGTGTTTTGAAAGATAGTTTGCTGCTAAATATCAACAGAGTTTAAAAAAAAAAAAAAGGGTGAAACCTGATTGAAACCAGTTGGGTAGATTCTACCTCCCTGACCACGTCACTCAAGTCTGCGACCGACAGAGACTTCAGACTCTCGTTTTTCGTCCGGCGGCGGTCTGCGTTGCCCTCGGAGCGTGTGAGAAGGACACGGGTTTGTTAACACTCAAGTTAGTCGCATAGAGAGACTCCTTCGAGGTGTCGGACCTCAACGAGCACTGACGAGGCGGCGTTGTTTCATGCATTTCACGTCCCTTTTTCAAATCAACCTTCAAAACAGGACTGGAGTTTCTCACCATTTGTATCAGCGGTGAATGACCACAAAAGGTGTGCTCGTGACTTACTTTCCCATGACTGTAGACGGCTGAGACTGATATTTGGGGAGATATGCAACATGTTAAACACGCTGTAGCCGATGTTCAATCGCTGCTTCCCTCAGTCTGCGTCTTCGTTTTACACACAGTCGGGAGCAAAGAGCACTGCAGAGACATGTTGTCATAGTTACGGGAAGAATGGCTGCGATGACCAGGAGTTAGACAGACTGATGGCACACAGTATTTCATGAGCCGGTTATTCAGCTGCAGGATTTTACTATGAGTTTTCCTACGGATGAGCTCGTGAATGGAGATGGTCTGAGCTTCCGGATCACTTCTTGTTGTGTTGATGCATTTGGTCTCTTTTTAGTGGTTGGGAGCCGTGGATTATTCCCAGAAATTAACTGTCCTATTTTTCTCCCCGGAGAAAACAGTTTTAACTGGATGAGAAAAATGTTCATTTTATTTTATACTCCAATCCCTGGATGGACCTGCTCACAATGACCAAAGCATTTATTATTTAGCACCGAGACGAACCTTTTTGAAATAAACGTGTAAAATTGAAAGCAAAAAGAACATGAACGAAATTCGAGTGTTTGACATAAAGGAAACTTTTGTCTTTAAATGATAGTTTTTCATGAGAGTAACTTTTGAGTATTAGAAATAGTATTTAAAATGCTGTCATTTGTATATCTTTTCATTGTTTCACAAGCACTAACATATTGGTCATGCTCTCCGCTCGGGACTCTGCCCTGTGTGACGAGAAGATGTATCCAACACATTCATTCATCATTTCTTTCTTAACTGGCCCTTACAATAGGTAAATTGGCCCGTTTTGACCGTAGTGCTTTTAGTAAGTAAGACTGAGCTGATGATGACTGAGAACTGACTCAGACGTGCACTCCCTTGCTCTTTAGATGATTGGATGCAGGTATTTATGCTTTTTATTCTGACAATGAGTGAGTTAACCGCTAACCGCTAATTGCTCGTTTGCTGGAAAAAGCCTCTAGAAAGACTTCAAACTCCTTCCAAATAATAAACCAATAAACCAAATATGACAGTTCTGTTCCTCTTGGACAAGAGAAATAAAAGTAATAGTATAATGGGTACAATTTAAACAAGATTTATTTAATTTTTTTGTCAAAAATTGGACGTGTTCTGATCTAAAGATTCTTTTTAAAATTCTACTGTTCAAGCAGCGTAGCTGATGAATATCAAATACCTGCAGAGCAAAGTGGATTACAAACAAAAACAACGACAACAACAAGGTGGCATGTAAACTACCTAATTCTATTAATTCTAGTCCTTTTCTCTTCCCCTCACAACCTGTCTGCGGGCCGGCGGTCATCCTGCTCCTGGGAGCGGCGATGCCTGACGGTGGGCACCTACCAGCCTATTCAGGACCCCATCGGAGGGGCTGCAAAGCCCCAGCGGGGCGGCCGCCTTCGCACCAAAGTCGATTGGAATGCCAGGCTCATTACGGTGGGATGAGAGTTCATCTCTCCTCCAACTAACGTGAGCTTCACGGGGGTATAATGAGCCCCCTGACCGCTGGGAGTATCACGGGGGTATAATGAGCCCCCTGACCGCTGGGAGTAGACGCTCGTCTGGCTTCCTGTATTGTATTAAACCGTAGGTTACGGGGTCACGGATGACAAGAATGACTGACCTCCATTTCAAGAATCACGGCTGTTGGTCATTTTCAGATTCCATCGAGTACTCACTTGCGTGAGAGAGACCCACATAGATGGGCCTGTAGGGGGGGGGGGGGGGGGGGCGTAATGCTTTTGGTGCTGGGGACATCAGCTGCTCGGAGGGGACCTTCCACAGCAGAGATATGCAGAACCGGGCTGCCGGACTTGGCCCATTTCCCAGAAAATGGTGACTCAACTGTCGCAATAATGTTTGAATGTCCGTTCAGTCCGCTCCCAGGTTCAAGTTAAATGTGAATATTTTCTTTACTCCCCTATGAAGATAATCAAAATGGCATTCGGTCAAAATAACGATAGGATGTCATCTTGGAAACAATGATCAGATGCAGTCCTTGTCTTCTGCGACCTAATTGATAATGTGACCTTAACCGGTGTCCTGTACGAGTCCACCGCGTGCTGCTCAGTGGAGACCTCCGTCTGGGCAAGTGAAGAGGACATCAGTGAGAGCTTCGGCTGCTCGGGTCTCCTGTGCAATGTAACATGAAGCGCTATTCTTTGATCAGGCCTATTTTGAGCCCACACATTTTGCCGGAGCAAAGCTGATCTCCCTGACATGCACTCAGGGAGGATTGGCAGGAGTGACACACACACACACACACACACACACACACACACACAGGGAAGACTCTTGGCTCGGTTATCCAATCCAATTGGGTCTAATTGTGACCTTTGAGGGAAAGTCTGATATCCGCTTGCCCCCCCCCTCTGAAGTGTGTTTATGTCTCTGTCCATATTCTCAGTTTGCTTATTCAGTGGAATTATCAGCTAAATATTACTTAACTAATTTTATAGATTTGTCTATTATTGGTGAAATATGTACTTGGCCGTGTTGAGTCACAGCACGTTGTTGGCTTGTTTTAATGAGCTGTTCGTGGCGCTTCATCATTTCAATGCTCGACAAGTGACTATTTTGACAACGTGATCAAACTGCTGCCTTTGTTTGTGGCCCATATGGCGCTTTTATTCTTCTGGGCGTCTGTCAGTGCGCTGCTAGGATGGACATCCTTTTTTTGCAGTTATTTGCAGTTGTACTCAAGCAACACATGCAAGTTAAAAACGTATATCTTCACCAAACATCCCTTAAACAAAGGCATGTTTGGTTAAAATGTGAGTGTGTTCTTTTGTGTCAAAGTTAGCTTTATAGTGGAAACCCTAATGAGCAACTATAAAGCAAAGGCTGCAAATGGGAACAAAAGGAAAACGCTAAAGAGCTTTTTAGCTACTGTAACCAGAGGGATTTCATATCAACCCTTTAACTCTTATCTATTTAAAACAAATGTCATGCTTCTCCAGATGGAAGCGCTCAGAAACCTCAGTGGCTGCAGTGAAGTTCTTGCCAAATGACAGTGTACCACCTCTCAAATTGTTCTGACATTTACAATCAAGAGAGTCCGGTTGAAGCTGGTTTATTTGTTTAGGCCTTTATCGCTGCTGCAGACTGTGAGGACTCAACCGCAGCCCGACTGAGAGATAAGATTAGTATTCTCTTTGGAAATTAAATGATTCGCCAGTAATCAGGTTCTGCATTTAATTCAGAGTTCAGCACCAATGACTGCTGATTGGTTGCCGCCATTTCCCCACAAGAAATTTCATTTTTCTGCATTTCGCTTTGTTCTTAATAAAATAAGACAAAGGAAATTCAGTACTTGAGTTTGAGGCACACGGTTTGACAAATCAGGACTAATGATTGCAGACTTAGCTGAAAGAGAAACCGTTCAACTGTTTGATCGTGAGGTTTGTTTGCGCCTGATGTTTGCTGCAGATTTATTCTAAGTGATGACTTTGTTTTCAGCTGTTTACTCATTTCTGCAGGATTTCTCCAAAAGGATTTCAATAAAATGTTATAACGAGTCAAGAGCTTTGACCAAAGAATACGTTTAGTACTTCATTCTCCAGATTTTCAAAACATCTACTTCGACACATGTGATTGTTATGACTCGTGTTGTGATGAAGCAGACATATGGGCCTTTCTCCCCTCATGTTGGATGGTTCATCCTTGAACAACGCTCTATTGACTCTCTCTAATTTTGGGTTCCCAGGTCATAACGGTTTCCCCAGCAGCTGTTTCATTTGATTAAGCGAGAACCTCGAGTACGGAAAACCAGATTAGCGTCTGACGGATCCACGAGAGTTCTGTTTGATGTGGTGAAGCAGCTTGAACCCCCTAAAACAAATGGTACCTCCTCCACCTTTAGTACTTCAGTGAGACTTTTTATCTTTCCCCCTCATACTTCATAAAGGTATTCTATCGAAATAGGTGAAATAAATGTGAATGTGAACAACAACAACCTTAGCATTTTTAAAAAAAAATTAATATAGTTTGATATTTTGAGATCCTGTGGAATCATTATTGATTCACTCCCAACAAAATGCCTGCAAGGTGGAGAATTTACTGACTAACATGATCTGAGTCGCATGGCTTCGTACGCAGCTCTTTACTTGGACGGAGCTGATGGAGGGCACGTGGTCTGAAAATATTTTGAAATGATCACCATGAGATACTGGAGCAACACGCCCAGATTGAACTTACTAGCTGTGTCATAAAGGCTTGAGTGCCACCATGTGTCCGTAATTACATCCAGGAGACCGTCTATTCCCTGTTTTAAAAGCATGAGGGGGATATTAAGGCTCGGCCAGATCACAAACGTATCGATGCTCGTTTATCCAAAGCGGCTGAGATACTTTGTTTTAGAGCGTGGTTCTTAAAAGCGTAACTAGACAAAAGACTGTTTTAACAGGAAAAACAAAAGCTTTGCATCATAGTGTAAAAAGGATAAAATCCCCCATAAACATCTCCATCTATTACACCAGGTGGCAGTGTAATCCTTCCGTCCACTCGCTGGCAGGCTGGAGACGATCCACTTTGACATTGTGTGAGAGGGACAGAGACATGTTCTCGCTCACATAAACACCTGTGTGTAGTAGTTTACAGCAGTTCAACGGCCATGTGTAGATCACCCCGATATTCTAAGCTTATAGTGGTGTTTTAGATGTATTGTTCTCTTCACTTAAATTCAATAAAACAAGCTTCATCAGATAGATTCAACTTTAAGTGCAAGGCTTTAAATACACCTATAATATTACAATGTTGGTTTACCACAATCTCATCAACACACAAATCCGATTTTCACAACTTTTCCTTTTAACAACATGCTTCGCACAAAGTTCTGTTATTATATATCAATTTTTTTTGTGGTGGAGTAGAAGTTAAAGTGGAAGTCATTTGTAAAACTAGGTGGCGGTTCCTAACATGCCAGGATATAATATAACGTAGCTGAGCTCCTGGTGCCCTCCTCTGGTGAGACTCACTAGTAATGTGGGCCAGCTTGTTGTTCACTCTCTCAGTGAATGTGCGCGAGGCCTGTTCTATTTTTATCTTACAATGCTCTTGATTCGATTACATAATCGCCTCATATTTCTCCCAACAGAGTATATTTTTCTCTGTCGATTAGTGAGAACATACTCTCCCAGGAACCCTTGGCCTTTGCGACCTTCGACGCATGTACCATGTGGGTGTGGGATCTGCACTTTACAGCTTCGGGCCTGAGTAAATACTGCAGCCATTCCAGGCATCGCTGTGAATGGCGAAGGAAGGAAATGTCTGTAATCAGAGTGACTTCATCGCTTCCCGTAGTCCAGGCAGGAAGTGAACCGGGTGCAGAGAGACGACCGTAGTTGAATAGAAGGAGCATGTCGTTCAGACCGAAAGAAGGGAGGTCTGAGGTAACTTCTAGTCTCTTTAAAGTATCACATATTACACTGGTATCATATGATCATGACTGTGACATTACTTTTACATTTTTGTACGGCAAATCTGCTTGCAGGCAGTGCAATTGTTTGTCCATTAATGTGACCTTGTGTTGTCTTTTCTGTATTACGCCACATTGTACATTAGAAAACAACCCAATTGGATTTACATAGCGCTCAATGTTCCTTTTGTGGTTCAGGCAGCCGCCGCTCTGACCGTCCTCCTTCCCCGAGGCCGCGACCACGGTTACACTGCTGTTACACTGTTGTTGTTACCTGTTATTCCAATGAGCAAATGTTATTCCTGATATTGTTTCGGGGATGCTCAAATGGATTGCATACCTCTTTGCCGTGTTAATGGTGAGTACTTTGTTGAGAGGTCAAGGAGAAAATGTTCAAATTTAAGATTTTAAGAGGACATCTGCATACTGAATAATATTTCTTTAGGATTCACTCGTGTCCCACGAGGGTTTTAGCTGCAGAACAAAACTGAGTTGTTATTGCAAACTGAATAAGGTAAAAGGTTTTCACTTTTCGCTCCACATGGAGGAGCGATGAGATGCCAGATGTTGCCACCTCATCGCTCTTCATATTGGCGAATTAACAGTCATTTGGACGCATGACGTTTTTCACACTCCGGGTAAACAACTCTATTTTTGTGACGATATCGTCACTCAAGACAATGCAGACCTAAACAAAAACATGTTTCTGTAAATGTAATTATAATTAAAAACACATCCATTCAATAACTACTTTTTAACAATTAGTGTTCCGCTTATAAAATAAGTAAGTACAGTAAATTTGGTGTGGCAGCAGAGCAATGTCGCTAGGTGTTTCACAAGAGTAAACTTAATTGAAAATAACAGTGAACAAACAATAAAATGTAAGCAACCCCAGACTTTAAAAACCCCAAATTAGACCAGCAGGAGGTGAGGGCAGGACACGGCTTGAGCTTTCCAGTTGAGCTTAGGGGGGGGGAGCAGGAGCAGCCAGTAATCCATGTAAAGAGAAGCAGGTTGACTTAATGGGGATATGTGGACTGCTCCATCCATATGGATGTTCACAGGTTCCCGACCATGAGGTGCAGGTTTGTAAAAAAACCAAACTGGAAAGGAAGCCGACAATGAGATGATGATGACTCGCTGAGGCAGGAGAAATATGAATTGCAGTAATTTAGCGAGGACGATATATAAAAGCTGAATGATCATTTCTGGCGCCTGTGAGGGCCGGAGTGTGCTCAGGAAGCCCGTCCAATCCTTTCAGAATATGGATGTGCTCACTGCCGTGAAGCGACAATCACAGGAAAGAGCACTTTAGACAAAGTAACATGGAAAACAGCCCAAAAAACTGTGCGGGTGATACCACTGCAGTCGGGAGGACGGGATCTACCATATCAAAGAGCGTTCAATGACCCACAGCAGAAGACATAATTATGTCATTGGAGCCTCTGAGAAAAGCTGTTTTAGTGAAATGCTTCTGACTGAAACCACATTGGCATTTCTCTCAATTGTTGCGTGCACTCAACAACTTTCTCAAAGAAGTTTGAAATGAATGCCACATATATGGAGGTTTGTTTCAACTACATGTTTAACATCGACTGGGACGCCGTATTTCAGGTTTTGTTGGTCAATTTGCAATATAAACCAGGTATAGACCAATGAAAGCATGGGAGGTAAAAAAAAATGTCCCCGGGGCTTGAGGGAAGCTTTATTTTGTCCTTCAGATCAATGAGGAATCACAAAAAAAATGGGAAATGGTAGAGAAATAGTAAATTATTGGTCTGATAAGCAGAATACGTAGTGGAATACGGTGTGATGCTAAGCTTGACATCTCCAAGTTCATCAGCAAAGAACGACAGAAAGGTCCCTAAACAAGTTAATTGCCGTTAAACGTTTGTTTTCGGTGAAGTCGGGCTTTTCTAAAATTCCACAGTTGCTACACTGCGACCTTCAATACGCCGGCCGGAAACAATAGTTATATTAAACCAAGGCAAACAACTGACTTATCTCACTTTCCCTTTGCAATCACCATATATGAAAAGATAACAAACACGTCGTCTGTGCGGCATAAAACAGGACTATTCATAGAGCACGTGGGCTTGTTTTGCCTCAAAGCCTTTTTGCAGTCTTACAACAATGAAAGAGTTTCTGTTGACGTCACGCTTCCACTTCCAGTATCACACAGCATCCGGATCTTTGCCTGCTAGAACAACACCACGAGCTGCAGCATGCCAGTCGGCAAACAAGAGGTTATTTCTGTCTGTGGTCGAGCATTAACCGACCCCCCGCCGAGCACCCTTACCGGCCGGGTCCGACGAGGAGGAGAGAGCGAGAGAGGCGGGGGGCTCGAGTTGTGTGCCACTACTCGCCACAAGTACTCGACACTGATGGGAAACGTTCGGTTGGTGAAATCAGGGAGTATAAAATATTAACCCGTCCTTCGCTGTGGTTGTCTTTCATGTTGTCCAGATTGTGGGGACGGACCGTTACCCCAGAGACGCACAGAAACAAGACTCTTATTTTCCCCTCATCCGGCTGCTTGTTTTGGCGAATAGGATGAGATATTTTTAGCAGCGTAGTCTGCGCCTGCTTTATAGTGTTGGTCAATGGGGACATTTTTACTCCTGACAAGGTATTTCTGCTGTGTTTAGCTGCTTGCACATTACAAATCATTTTAAAACAAGTGTCTTTTGTTGTCCTCGTAGACCGGATTAACTTAATTAACTTGTGATAACTCAACGAGGCCAGCTCGGTAAGTGTCATGGATGTGGTGTCTATGGAAATATAATCCACAAGGCTTGATCATGATGTTCTATGTGACTGTGAAAGAATAGAGGAGAATTGTTGAGAAATCCTGTAGGTTTTCACGGGATGTTACTCATTAAAATGCCACAATTATCTAAATGAGTTCCATCTGATGCTGCGACATGACTCAGTACTGATTTACCATAACTATGACTAAAACAGCGATACAGACAATTCCACACACGGAAAAAAACCTGCGCTTCTCCATTCGTTGTCGTCACTATCGTGTCATTAATAATCTTGGTTTTCAATTCTAAACGGATTCCTGTGTTGCCCGTGGTTGATGCAAATGCAAATCACATGTCGATGTGTTGGTTGATGCGCATGCTTAAATGTAATCACGGTTTGCCTTCGCAGCTGTGAGTTTGTGTACTTTTCGGTGAGTGTGTGCAATTAGATGTTTTCGGTGATGATGTTAACATGCCCCAAGCTGCCGCTGGCCTTCCTTTTTTTTTTTTTTTTTTGCCCCCGATGGCAGCTGCATGTAGCGTAGCTTCAAAGAAAAACTCGAGGCCTGCAGGGATTTCCCTCTGGCTTTCCCACCATCTGCAGAGGCCTGTGGGATGTGATGTGAGCCGGTGCTGCGGAGGCTCCCCGGTGGAAATGAAATTTACTGCAGAGTCTCCCGACACGCGCAACCTCACTTGACGTCATTGCAAAATGCTCATGATTTTAAATGATGTTCTCATTATGTCGGGTTGCAGGCTGATTTTCATTCAGCAGACGGCGTTTAAAACGTCATTATTTTCTTTGACTGAATTTAGGTCGAGGTGTCATGTGATCGCTTCGTGCATTCGCAAAAGACAACTCCATGGCAGCCACCCAGGCTTCTTATTACCGTGATAAAGAAGTCTGAGGTCTGAAATGTCAGTGTTTTAACACCCCGAACAATCAGTCCTGCACAGTCCAACACCTGATACTTTGAGAACTATTTTCATAGTAACAGATTGATCATTGGTCTTTTGGTGCTCAACAATGTGCTTTTGAATTTATTCAGTTATGGAAGGAGCTGTCTGCTTTGCATACCGGCAACTAAATTAACGCCAAATGTGCATCTCGTCCAGACCTTCCCTGGGACTTTTTTTCTGGAACAATCCCAATGAAAAATTCACAAGGAATGAAACACCGTCTGGGTTTAAACGAAGTAACTTTGTGAGCTGAAAGGGGCCTTATTGATGACTCCCTCATCGCCGCACGCGAGCTGCGCTCATCGGGGCGAAGCATCAAACACGGATAGGGTTACTGCCAAAGCCTCGAAGGTGCTTTGGAATCAGCGCGTGATCCTTCAAGGGTTTATATTTATTTATTTGCACCTTTCTTAATGTTCTCGTTCCTACGTGATGAAAGTTTGGTCTGACCACGGTACCGTACATTACTTTACTGTGAGAAATGTTTTCATCAATCCGAGTATGCGAAGCCCCCACATGGGGCTCGACGTTAATGAGGACTTTGATGTTCAAGGAAGCTTCGTGTGGATTTTGGCTCCGAACAATACTTTAGCACCGAGGGTCAGGAGTCTGATGAGATTGTACGACGGCACACCGCCACCGACTGCCCGGCACTGATTCGTAGCAATTCGCCTTTTGTCATGACCCTTATAATTCAGTTGAATGTGACACAGGATGTACATTAACTGATTAGGTTTTACATTTAAAAAAAATGTGAGCGCCACGCAGCAGGCTGTCAGTTTATTCAAAGGTGTTAAACACAGAGACCAGAAATTGAAGCGTTTTTACAACACACACGCAGCTAGTAAAAGCCAAGAGTTGTAACATATTGAATCAGCGTTGCCAAAGTCAGTTTCAGATTAACTCCAATTTGATTCTAAGCGCGTCCAGGTGAAAATAACCTCAGACTGACCAGTGAATACTCCTACATTTTGTATTTATTATACAATTTATACACGCATATCACGCAAAATCACAAGCAATCCTCTCCATGTCTCGTGAGCTTTGAAAGCCAGCTTGAACTTTATACACATAAAGAGTATCTTAAATCTAATAGAATCACTGGAGAATTCCACCTCCTTACATCTTCTTTTTATGTGGAAAAACAGTTTTTACCCAACAAAATCCTTCAGGCCAGAATTGTTGATGGGTTTCCACATAAAATGTAAAGTACAACGAGAAGTAATGTTCCTGACTTTATTATCTGGCTCGTTTGGAAGAATTGGAACCCAACTAATGTGTGCAAACTTTGTTGCACAGCTTTGATGTCGAGAGGCATTGGCAGTGAGAGTATGGATCAACATTTGCACGACAATAACCACAGCACATAATTCCACAACCACATTATCAGATATTTGCTCCCCAATGCAAGGCCATACATTCTAAAACATCCCCTTATCACCACATTATTTTGAATTACTTCAGTGTTCTCAGCATTTGAAGGCGTCATTGACCATCTAGAGGAGGTTGGGGGTGGGATTGTGCAACGTTTGGCTCTGTGAATGCTGTAAATGACTCATGTGACAAAGGGAATAGTCTCGCTCCTCCTCCGTCCCCACAGCCTCCTGCTGCCTCACCGAGCAGCGGACGTAAACGTGGCTGTCAGCGACGCATTCCGCATGTGGACCGTTTAAGAGCAGGGACTCTCTGGGGAAAATGAGCTCTTGAGTGATTTGTTTGTTGAATGACGTTAGGAATTAGTTCAAATTGAGACACATAATCTCAGTTTAAATTGTTACTGAAAGCGAAGATGGGAACACTGATTTGTTTGAGTTATTTTGCATTATTGCGTCATTAAAATATTTTACTCCTGATTCAATGCTACTAATATTATAACAACCACACTGGAACTGGTGGGCTATAATGTGAGCTTTAATCCAATTTATTTCATAACTAAACTTTTTGGTCAAATTCAAAGGAGCTCTGGTGTATTTGTGTGTTGTGATTGGTTCCCGTTACCGTTTCATGTGTGGATTATTTTCTCAAACGAACCACACCTTGAAAATACTGTTGTTTGGTACCAGACGGCCACCTCAGGCTCTAAAGAATGAATCCACGTCGTCTTAAAAACAGCATGAAGAGCATTGAGTAAAACGTGGTCCCGTTTAGAGTAAAATGGACCATGAAGCAGGTTTCGCTCCCACTTCTGTTTGCAAAATACCAAGATGGTGCCGGCTATGTTCAACACTGTAATCTACAAACGTATTCAGTGGAATGGTTTCTTCCTGGACAACGTTATCTTTCAAATGCTTTTGAGTATTTCAGTGTGAATGTCCATATCCATATGCCTTTTGTGTTTACAGCCCACGCTTTTATATGTAATGTTTCATTTATTGACAATAAAAGTCTCAGTACAACCATCCTACGTTAGGCGCTTTGCTCGATTCAGCTTTTTCTTCCTTCCAGACGGCAGCGGAGTTACAGGTGTGGAAGCGCCCTCGATCGCCTCCTACTCGTTGGGACGTTTTAGACAAGAGGCGTGATTTATTGCTAAGTAAAGAATATCATCTTTCTTCAACATCAATCAAGCGCTGCTTAGTGACTGAAACTCTTAAGTTGATTTGCTCCATAAGTTAGTAATTATGAAATGGAAGTGAATGAAAAACAGGTGGCCGGTGGGAAGCAGATGGACGTAGTTGTGTGTGATCATCATCAATAACGTGAAGTTATTGTGCCACTAAAAATATGTTACATTCCAAGTGTCCACTGAGTTTAGTTTATTTAATCAAATATATTTTTGTGTAAACATCTTGTATTAATACACCGTGCAGTTTAAGATGAGAGATTAGACTTTTAAATGTTACTGAAGTTGAGAAAAAGTGCACGTTGTGGACTTGGATGTGAGCGCAGGCTCCGGTGCAGAAGAGACGTTTGTTTGTGCATAAAACAGGTGTAAGCAGTGAGCTGTACGAGCCCCATTAACTCTAACTGCGTGTTCACCCCGTCCCATGCGGCTCGACGTGCATATTTATTGATCATTAAACCAGAAGACATGAGCCTGGTCCTCCCGTCGTATAGGAGCGGCCCGAGGGCCGAGTTCTGATTCTCCACAGCGTCACCTCGACGTCAGACCCCAATTACCGAAATTCCCCTTTTATCTCACTTCCTGTCGGTGCATTCTGAGGTCACCGACGGAATCTAACCGCCACTGTGAGCCACGATGCCGCGTGTGTTTGTATGAGCTGCTGCGTTAACCCCCCTCCTTGAATGTTTAGACACTTCAGCTGTTAAATAAGAAATTAAAACAGCATTACATTACATTACATTACAGGTCATTTAGCAGATGCTTTTATCCAAAGCGACTTACATTACACTTTAAACCCATGGCTTTTTTCACATTTTGCCCGGGGACAATTAGGGGTTAGGTGTCTTGCTCAGGGACACTTCGACATGGAACATGGGGCAGCCTGGAATTGCACTTTTTAAGGATCCACTCCCCAGTGGACCCAGTGTGTGTCGTTCTTATTTAGTGCCACATAACATTTCTGGAGTAAAGAACACTCGCGCTGTTTCACATGGCGGAATTCCCACACAAAAAAAAAAAAAAAAAACGCTTGTTTTGATCGAGTATGTTTGAGTTGATTTTGGTCCCCTGCTGATTACACGCATAAAAAACAAGTTCCCCCGGGTTTTGTTGCTGTAGTGCGAGTCGAGCGAGGGTTAACATGAGCAGCGCAGTGTTCCCTCCTCCTCGCACACGCACACGCATCCCGCCCAGGAGAGGAGGGACTGGTAGCAGCTCTTGAGAGCCGGCAGTCTTTCGCTGCCAGTCTGCTCTCCCCGGCTGCCTCGGCGTCCTCTGGCCTCCTCCCTCCATGGGACTGCAGACCTGGCCGCCCAGTAGACCGCTGTCCCCCATGGCCTGCCTCGATGTGGAGACCCCCTCCATCTGCAGGGGTAAATTTAAATCAGGTGATTTCTGTTTTCCATTGTGTAGTGTGCATGCCGTACAGAGTTTTAGACTCGTGTTCTCGTGGATAGTTACTTTTGAAAAGCAGTCACAGAGGGAAAGAGGGAATACTGCGTTTCTACTCCCAATGTATATATTGGCACTCTGTTGAGACACTGTTATGGTTTTCTATCACATAATACACAAATTCACTCCTGCTATGTAAGTTCATACAAAGAACTTCATTCAGGTGAAGTGCAATAACCAGATATGCGTCCGATCAAGATGTTAAACATTATTTGCATGTTTTAAATGTCCCTTGTTTGCATTCATCTGCAGCAAATTCCTTTTTACTAGACATGGCCCTGAGTAAAGTAGACTACAAAAAACTGTCTTTGAATGATAACCGTGTTCTATTCCAGTTTACTTATTGTTACTTATTGTAACATCTGGCAAGTTCCATTTGATGCAAATAGTTTACAACTAAGCAGGTTCTTGGGAGTGCATTCTGGTACAAGATTATGAATATATGCACAACATAAAAATCCAATGGTAAATGTGTGTTATGGTGAATATGTATAACCGGAAAGTTAATCAAAATTTCATCATGCAAGAAGTGCAGGTTCAATGTGGATTGAAATTGAATTATTGACCTGATTAAAGATGACCATTTCTTAATTTGCCATCCCAGACTTGCATGACATCATCTCTTTGGCTTCCACTACCCAGCAGTGGTTTAGACATTCATTTTTAAGTAAGAAATATTTAAAAATCCAGCTTTCAACAGCTGCATTTTGACTTCTATACATTATCGGTCCTTATTAACAATCATCTGATTCACTGTTCAAGCTTTGCTGATACATTTCTGCTCTGTTGAACGTATTAATGGTAAAAGCAGTGATGGAATAGTTACAGCTACTTTGTTTATAGACGATATACTTGTTTAGTACAGTATAAATAGACCTTTGGCCCCTTGAGAGTGGAACTTTAGAAATCATCTTAGGAAAATGCATCTGATCACAAACAACGTCATTATAGTCCTGGTTTGGTTCTCTGGTTATAGATGCATCTTGGCTGAAATTGGCCGTGCGTATTGTCACACTAAAATCGACATAACACACAAGTCAGTCTGTCTCTAAACTAAATTCAGCTTTGGTTTGCTTCCAGTTCTCTATGCACATGCCGAAAAATTTTATTATTGTGCGTAATGTTTCTAAAATACAAGCGGGGAAAGTAAAATGCAATGTCTTCATAGGAGATCTCGGGGGATGATTTACTGAGAACAGCATGGGTCTGAGATTAGCGATTACATCAGTAGACAGGGATTCCAGCAGAGCTCCACTACCTCTGTTACGCTCTGCTGGTGGGCACGAGAGCGGAGCCGCTTTGCATCGCGAGAAGGTTATCCAGGGTTCAGGTCCAGCAAAAGCGGGCATGAGATGTGTAGCCTCATGCCCAAGTGGTGTGGGATCAAACTCTTCATTCTCTTGTGGAACCTGCAAGGCAGCTTCTGACGTTATTGATATGCAGCAATATGCACCCGTAACATTTCTTGCCTGTGGCATTTTTTTTCCCCGAGTCACAGTGGACATGAATATTGAGACAAACCAACGGCATTTCTTTACAATCTCCTGGTATGATCGGCCGTAGACTGATCATACCCCCCCCCCCCCCGGCCCGGGCTTGTAATGGGAAGCAGGCGGGGCGGGCACACTGTGTTCTCTTCCCAAAAGTTGATGGGCTGCTGTGAGTGGACTCGGCCTCCCGCCCTTTTCCTCGCCACTTGTCACTTTGTGTTCCCTTGCCCACCAGTGGAAGCCAGTGAGCGTCTCCTCGGCTCTGCATACAACCAGAGGACCCCCCCCCCCCCTCCCAACACTCCCCCTTAACCAGCCCTAAATTGCACGATTCCCAGGCCTTGTTCTCACAGCTGCCCAGTTTATTTTTGTAAGAGTGAGTCACAGAGCCTTGTTCAGACTCCTTTCCCAGGAGAGTGGAGCAGGTCTGTGTGTGTGTATGTGTGCGTGCGTGCATGCGTGTGTGTGCGTGTGTGTGTGACTGTGACTTGCTGTTTCCCCTGAGCCACTGAGTGGTTTTAGCCCGCCGTCTCTTCACCACAGTGGCGTGACAACAAGGGCCTCACGTACCTCACACCACCGCCTCATTTGTCTCCGTCACCCAGTACCTCTCCACGCTTTGCTTTTCTCTTTGTTATTCTTCTAAAATAACATGTCCACGCTCACTTCTTTATAAATGTTTGAGTTGGGATCTCACTGCAGTTTATGTTGGTGGGAAAATAACACGGCGGACCTTCCAAGTGTACGGGGGGGCCTGCACGCCAGGCTCAAGCGTTTCTGCTGGAAGACGTGTCGTGTCTTTGATATTCCACAACGACAATAACTGATCACGTCTTTCCACCCGGAGCTATTTATTAAATACATTCATTAGCGTCTCCACTGTTGCCCTTGGTGGTGACTGCAGCCCTGACATGGATTCCTTTTTTCATCCTTTTGTATACTTCACTACAGTTACTTTGTTTGCTCTGTGTATTTGCATTCACCAAGAGATATGGACTCTTGTCGGGAAGGTTCTTCTACAGCTTCGGCGCGCGGTAGGCTTAACAACCGTAGTTAAAACCACACAGGAAGGGAATAGGATGTCTGTGGTGGTGAGCATGGTTTGCTGTTGGGCCTCGGGCTAGTGTATTGATTGAGAAATAATAAGTACTGTGTTCCACTCGGGTTGTTAGATCGGCTCGTCGGACTTGGTTCTGGGAGGGTAAAAGTTCAACTTTGACCTCCTGTGTCTCTGTCCTCTCTCAGTCCTCCAGCTGCGTCTGCAACAGAGGAGAACTCGGGAGCAGCTCGTGGAACAAGGCATCATGCCGCGTAAGTGTTCTCATCAAACACAAACCACCCAGGCTTTGACTAAATGGAAACCAATTGACTCGTACAAGACGACGGTTACTTGTATGCCTCGTTTCTATGTTAGAATTGCCCTTTTCTTATTACCTATTATTTAGTATTAGTATTAAAGATGAAATTAAACTTAACATCCGACTTCCAGCAGCATCAAACCAAACTTCCCCAGGACTTGTCGCGGGTCTCAGTGTCGTTAAAACTCTTTTACTTGTCATTATGCAATTACTTGCTTTAAGTGTATTCACAGCAGCACACTGTGCATGTTGCTGTAAGTGCACTTCAAACACGGCACTACTCGTGTAAACGTAGCCGGTGCTGAAAGCGACTCTCTCCCCCCTTTGGATGTGACTGGTAGCTGGAAACCTAGAAAGAGAAAAAGACGAAGCTCGTCCTTAATGTTCGGCCTCCTGCAGTCGTGCTTACGTCTCTCTGGCTCCACGCGGACACATGAGTCAGCGGCTGAGCCTCCGCTGGAGGTCAGTGGGCAATGACCTCCGAGGCCATTTTCCTCCGCTGATAGCGCTGCGCTGCTCCCACGCCTACGAGCTCACGGTAGGTATGCGGTGAGGTTTAGCTGACGAGCCGGAGTGTTTGGCTTTGCCTCCTCTGACACACTCCTCCACCGTCCTCAATGCAAACAGCGGCCGTCACAGAAGAGGTGACCACTCAGTGAGCCAGACTTACGCAGGAGGAGTTTACCCTGCTCTGTAAACGTATCCATGATTAACTGGATATGACTCTCGTCCTGAGCCGGTGAAGCTGGTACTTCCTGTTTGACTCCCCATGAGCTCCAGCTTATTAATATCACACTCATGCAGAACTGAAAACAAGAAGATAATTATCTGAACGACGGTCCAGTCAGCGTGGAACGTGACTGTTGTGATGTCCGAGGGAAAAAATACGACATGTTAGTGCTCATCACTGGATACGCAGTTTAGGTTTGTGCATAGCATTGACATAAATCATGCTTATTTATATAACAAGTATTTGCTGCTGGATGTGGATGATTCAGAAGACATCTACAGGGATGTAGACTTGTTATATGTTTTATAACTTTAAACTGCTTATATTGTTTCATTACACAGAATGTTTACATTAGAACTATTGTGTGGTTCACATTATTCCAATTTAGTTTTAGAAATCACACTTTTTGGGTGTTTCACTTATGAAAAAAACGCCTTTCAAAATATTAGAATTTTTACAATCAATAATGTATTATTTAAACGGAGAACAAAAGGACAGCATACTTGTGTAGGAAATACAGTTATAACCAAGTTATTATAAGTTTTATTTTTTATTCACCCCTTCACAGCTCTGAAAACCCCTGCTGCCTTTCACGAGCAGATCCGCAGCCTGGAGAGAGCCCGGGTAGGACAGACATCATCACTGAATCAAAAGGATCCCCCCCCCATGTACAGTAAATACAATGATCTTTTTAACAGACCGGAAGCTTCTTAAAGCACAAACTCTGCAGCAGACCGCAGCGCTCCGAGCTGGTCCGCATGCACATCCTACAAGGTAATCTCCCTCCTGTGTGGTGTAACCGGGTAACGCCCTCTAGATAACGTGAATCCAGAATACGGTCCTTATGCATCCAATCTCACTTATTGCCCGTTTGAATTTGTTTGTAACCAGATAAATGCCATTGAGCCGGACGGAAGCGTTTGAGGTGTGGCGGAGCCTCCATTGAGTCACCTCTGTTTCCGGATCGAAGCCAATGACCCTGTGTGTGTGTGTGTGTGTGTGTGTGTGTGTGTGTGTGTGTGTGTGTGTGTGTGTGTGTGTGTGTGTGTGTGTGTGTGTGTGTGTCCCATCAGAGACGCAGGCCGTTCCCTCCCTGCAGGCCACACAGATGAAGCTGAAGAAGGCCAGACTCACTGATGATCTCAATGAGAAGATCGCCCAGCGGCCTGGAGCCATGGAGCTGGTGGAGAAGAACATCCTGCCCGTGGACTCTGGTGTCGAGGAAGACGTGGACGGTAGCGCGACATCCGCATTAGCCTCAGCTCTGCTTCGAAAACTCCAGTTTTCCCCAGTTTGGATCGATCCTTCGAGTGTCATGAACTGTACTTGCGTCTGACGTCGGGCCAACAGGTGGCGAGGCAAACGGCTCCAAGCCAGCAGACGTTTTCAGCTTCGACGAGGACAGCAGTGATGCCTTATCGCCACGACAGCCTGCCAGCCAAAAATATCTCAGCTCCGCCGCTCAAAGGGGGTCCGGTGGGACCGAGGCCACTTCTGCCTCCTGTTACTTAGACTCTCGCATACAGGTACAAAAAACACCGCGAACCTTTACAATTTATTCTTTAATAAGTTCTTTAATCTTTGAAATCTCCAATGCAGGCTTGAATGTGTATAATTCTTTAAAAAAAAGCCAGACAAAGTTGTGTTTAGTTTACTTATTGGAAAGATCATCTTAAGGTTATGTGCTGTATGCAGTTACATAGTATTTATCATTCATAGAAACATCTCGTATTATCTCATAACGTTGATATGTTCGATAAGTCTTTCCCTGCGTGGGATGATGATTAACCGGCATCGCAGCTGGACGGTTCTTTGATGAACGGCTCTTGTGGTTCCTCTCTGTCTGTGGTTTTCTCAGCACTCCCCACCGACCAGCACACAGTCCACATCAGACGTAGTCGTCCGTCTCCCCACCGGTGAGCAACAGAGCAAACAAGCAGCGTCCACACTGCGGCCCGTCACCCCTGTGGTCCCCAGCGCGGCACCGGGGCTGCTTCTCGTCAAGGTTGGCTTCAACTGTTCAACAACGTTTAATTTATTCAAAGGGGGATTATTTTTTTTAGGAGATAATCTGAATTTAATTCACTTACAGCCTCCTTAATGTTTAGGACCAGCTGACAGGAAATGGACTTCCTTTACTGAGCCCTTCGTCCCTCTGATTTATTGGCTTTGTTTTTGTTTTCTTTTTTTGTTTCCTTGGGAAATGTGATGAGGTTTGCAATGTCAGAAGACACGGAGTCTGTGTTTTGATACTGTTTGATGAAGGCCATGTCAGTTTTTAGAATGAACTGAAATCCAGCACAGTTCAAAGAACTGAAGTTTGAATTCATTACAGAAGATCCTCGTTCGAAATGTTTGACCCCAATTAGGGTCAAATGGCAGGCTGGCCTTCCTCATTCGGGCTGCGCGAAAACTAAGCCACAAATCCAAGGACGCAGTGAAGCAACATGGTTTCATTCATCACGATGGCCTTATCCCCCCTCTGAGCATAAGCCGAACTCTCCCTGCATTGGAACACAATAGGAGTTTGACAAATTAAGGCGTCCGCTCGCTTAACCCGGCTTGGGTTTCTGGTTTCACAGCCAGAGCCTGCTGCTCGTCAGCCAAGCTGTTTTCATGGGTATCCTGTAACTGCAGGTGGTGAAACAATGGAGCTCAGATGGCCACTACCCGTTTCCTCATCCTGAGCTTTTCATCGGGTGTCAGAACAATGTTCTACCTTAATGATTCAATCAAACAAAAACACAGTATTGGTTCCACGTCTTGTAGTGTTGGTGCTGGCACTGCTCACTCCGTTCCCTGATAAATTGGACTGAGATCAATCACAGGAATCAAATATCCTCCAGATGGTCCTCTCAACGTTTACATGCCCTTTTCTACTTTTATGATCTGCAGCAAAGCCTGCCCAGGCTACCCAGCGATAAAAGCCGCAGCAAAAAGAGCAAAGAGCCCAAACCACGTGTGAAAAAATTGAAGTACCATCAGTACATCCCCCCGGACCAGAAGCAGGAACTCCATGAAGTGCTGATGGACTCGGCTTATGCCCGTCTCCTGCAGCAGCAGCAGCAATTCCTGCAGCTTCAGATCTTGAACCAGCAGCAGCAGCAGCAGCAGCAGTACAGCTACCAGTCGGCCCTGCCTGCCCCACGCAAGTACGGCTGCATTTGTAAACACGTCCACAGCTGCTGCGTGTCTCACATGCTTAAAATGCCCCGTCCACAGCGTCCTACACAAATGCTAAAAGCTTAGCTTTCCTCTCTAATCTGTCCCCCCCTTTTTATTTCTACAACAGACCGGCAACTGAGGTACAAAGCAGCTGTTCCAGCGTTGTTCTAAGTGGAAAGGCCGCGTTGAGCCCGGTGCAGTCCCGTCAGGCAAACCGCAGGCCGGATCGTTTACCAGCTAATCTGGACGAAATGAAGGTGACGCATTGCTGCCCGCACACAATCTTAACTAGTTTCGAGAAGTATTTTATGACAATGTGTTCTCTTTACAGGTTGCTGAGCTGAAAAGGGAACTAAAACTCCGATCTTTGCCTGTTTCCGGGACCAAGCTAGATCTAATAGAGCGGCTGAAGTCGTACCAGGAGAACTCTGACTGTCGGATTGCTGCTGTCAATGAAACGGCAGCCTCGCAGTCGGACAACAAGGCGTTGACGCCGCCGGTGTCGCCGGTAGCCAGCCTGGGCGCAGATGACGGTCGAATGGCCGACAGCCCCGCCGAGCTCCCAGAAGCTCCGTCTTCGACCCCCTCTGTTGCCCGCGTGAACTTCCCCCCGAGAGCTCCAACGGAGGAGTGTCCCCCGGAGACGCGGCCCTACGAGAAGGACTCTGAGAAGGACAAACGTCTCCATGATAAGGAGCGTCAGATTGAGGAGCTGATGAGGAAGCTGGAGCAGGAGCAGAGGATGGTGGAGGAGCTGAAGATTCAGCTGGAGGTGGAGAAGAGGTGCCAGCAGGCGGATTCTCCCGCTCAGCTCACGCCTCTTCCTCCCGTCCAGGTCAAAGAGGAAAGCAGCACCAGGTCAAGCTGCTCTGCGTCTTGCATATCTCCTGGTCTACCAGCGTTGGTCAAACAAGAGGACGCGGTCCTTCAAAATCATTTCATCGTCCGCGAACAGACTTTCAAGCAGCCGAAAATGTTGCAGTCGGTCAACGCCGGAGGTCAGACCCCCCAACCTGCTGCCTCCGCGGTGACCGTCCAGCTTCCCGCCAGCAGCATTCAGGTGCACACTGCTGTTAGCAGCGCAACACAAGGCCTCATCCGGACCTCTGGGCAGGTGCCGCAGGAAGGCGAGGCTTCAGCTGCGTTACAACATCAATGCAGCACTGGGACTCTGACAAAGGTGAGGAAACTCATCCTCGGCCCCTCGCTTTGAGTCTTCACCATCAGTTTCGATACATTTGCCGAACTGCGATAATACATTGTGTTTTTTTATTGGGTAAATTCAGGTGAAGTTGCACATCATGCTGATCAAACATCACAGGGTTTTTGGTAATGCCTCTTTCTTGTTGCCACAGTAATGACAGGCCTGACATCCTTCACTATTCACATGGAAGTAAGGCTTGTGGAAACTTACTGGAGCGGCCACTGAGGGAAGGTTGACAGTAGTGCTCTGTCGTCCCTCTGCGCCGAGCCGACCTACAGCCGCTCCGAATTAGCAACAGAAAACCACAACTCGATGCAAAGCGAGAACGCTCCCGGGCTAAAGCAGGGCGTGCAGAGCAATCTTCTTTTCGGTCCCACAGAGACACGCGGCGCTCTTCTACTCTGTGACGGCGTGAATGCATTCATTATAGTGCGCCTCCTTGCTGACCGGCCTAAATGTCTCTGCAGAGACGGCGGACGGGTCACACAGCACAAAGCTTACTCAGCACATTCCCAGCGAGTTTGGGAGCCTCCTCTAACCAGCCTGGTCCTAAAGATCCTACAAATGAGTTCCTTAGTCGCTCTTACTTCATCGTTTCTTTTTATCTGAAGCACTTTAAAACTTTGCACACCAGCCTGTGTTTTAATGTGATGTGATTGGCCGTCCTCTTTTCCTGTTAAACAGTCTCCTTGTACCAGGCAGCCGACTGCGATCTCGCCAAAAGTCCCAAACCACGTGTCAAAGTGTAAAGACCCACCCCGCTACGAGGATGCCGTTAAACAGACGCGCGGCTTGCAGGCAACTGTTCAGGTGACTAAGAAACACGCTCTTATTTACAGTGTATTCTTTAGACTGAGACATTGACCGGTCTTCCTGTCCTTTCCTCAGCGTCCCACCGCTGCAAGCCAGCAAATGGACGACTTGTTTGACGTGTTAATCGAGAGCGGCGGTGAGAAATACTGCAATTTCTTTTTTGTGGGGGACATGGGGCGGTAAAAAAAAAGGCGTAAAGGATTCTCACACTCTGAAACATTTGTGTTTCAGAGATTTCACCCTTCACCAGACAGCATCCGCCCAGTCTGGACAAGCCTCTCCCCGTGACGGCCAGCGTCACCGTCCTCCCCGTCAACACGGCCTCGTCCCGCCCTCCGGCCCTGGTCCAAGTGGCCCGGCCGCCTGCGGCGCAGCTCGAGCCCTCTCCCAGCTCGGGGGCGCTGACCTCCGCCAACCAGCTGGAAACCCTCCTGGGTGCTCACACGCAGACGCTGAAGCTGACCGAGGAGGTCCACTCCCCCGCGGTTACCATGGAAGGGTACTTGAACGAAGACACGTCCCCCTCCGCTCTGCATAGCACCAATATGGACAATATGGACTGGCTGGACCTCACCCTGTCTGTGCCAGCGGGGGGGGTCAACTCTTTGGACATGTCAGCGCCAGTGGGCGTCTTCTCTTCTGACTTCCTTGACTCACATGAGCTGCACTTGAGCTGGGACTGACTGAGTTCAGACGGACAGACTTTTTATGCGAGGGAAGCTGCTTTTACTTCCTGTGTGGGGGGGGGGGGAACAAGGTATTTCGGAGGTTGAGGCAGCTCTCTTTTGTTTTCTGGCTGTAAATTAGCTCAGTAAATCAGTTTAGAAGTTCCTTCGTTGCTTCCTTTGAGGTCTTCAAACGCTTTGCTTCTACAGGGAGACGGAGGCGATAGGACTGGCAGATTGAGTAGAAGCTGCCTTCACCACACATCTTAACTCGTGATAGAATTTTGTTGTTATTATAACTGTTCTGACGTCATTGTTTTCCGTTTGTCATCTGATTGTAATGAACGTCCAGTGTTGTGTTGGCCTTAGTAGCAGAAAGACACACAAATGGTGAATGTTCATTGTGTTTGTGTAAATTGTGAAGCATAAATCTGATGTTTACTTCAATCGAGAGTGTGAATATGACAGGTACATAATATGAAATCACAGAGTAATTCAATCAATTTATTACATTTATTACAAAGTAATTAATGCACAAATTTGCTGCATTCGTCAACCAGTTCTGAAAGATTTTTAGCTGCAGCCAAATCTCCACATGCATTAGTAAAACCGATAGCGTGAACAGTAGAATACAGGTAAGGATGACAAAAGCCATCCGCTGTGCTCTGAGAGACTATTTCCAAGTGAATAATGATAAAAAACCTTCTTGCAACATTGTTTTAAGAGTCTTCAAAGGAGGGTTCAAATATTGAATTATGCTTGGTTTTTCTTTTGTTTGGTTACTTTGTACAAGAGATGTAAGCATGGCAACACATACGGACGCATCTTACAGAAAAATAACATCTATCCTCATGAACCACTGATCACTTCCAGCTGAAATAACATGAAGGCATCACAGTTTATTTATAATGCAGCGACATCTGCTGGCGACATCTGAATCTAATCAGCTTGAGCCGACGTCTGACTCGCCTGACAACTTCTCCGTTCTTCTGGCTAATTGTAAAAAATGACTTCTGGTATAATTAACATGTAATTCAGTATCAAAGAAACCAGCACACACAACTTTATGACCCACTACACGATAGCGCGGCATCGTTAAGCATTAACTGTCACCCTCTGCAGGTTATCTCGAGCATTGCTGCCAAACTGTAAATGTTAAAGGGATTTTTCTTACTGCCAGCACATTACCGCCTCATTTCAAATATTGAACAATCACATTTGAGCAGGTTTTGGTTGAGTGCAGGTTAACGGTCAATGTGGAAATTTAAAGCTCAAACGCATTGGTGAATATGTAATCCCAAAACCTGACCAGCGATTCTGACTATGAAATTGGCTTTTTGTTTGTTTCAAATTTGCACTTCATCTCTCGGCTTCGCCTCTAGTCTCGCATCTCAAGTTGCTTATCGGACCGTAAACGGCGAGCAGCGCTCAGAGAAGGAGTATGGGCACTGATGTCCACTGGTTACAACGGAACCCCAGAAGTACCAGAGGCCTCTCCGGGTCATCGAGCACCAATCAACACTGCAATGCATCACGTGCAATGAAACTTTGTCCAAACTGGTGTCTTAAAGGTAAAGTATTTATTATCTCAGGGAGCACGGTGTGTTTCCACACACACATACAGCAACTCTACATCCACTTTTCTCTCTTTATATTTGACCTCTAAGCAAAATGTCAACAGTCAAGTGCAGTAAAAATAACAACATCTCAAATTTTGACATTGGGGAATTTGAGAAGACAACCATTTTTGGCAACAACGTCTAAAATTCTGTGTTGTCCACTTCTACTCAAAGTTAAGCAGCTAGAATTTTAAATGTGACGGTAAATTTGATACAAACAGCTCATAAAATGATTCTATGATAGACAATTACATACAGGAAGATTGCATTGCACCACATGTTCCTTCCGCCACGTGCTGCTTTAAAACCAAAGTGAATATTAACAAACATTACCCTTCAACCATTGAAATGCAGTATTGTGACGGTAGTGAATGCAAACAGCAGAGGAAAACTCTACTTGGCTCTTGTCGGATTCCCTTTCCGTCTGAGCTCCATGTCTCGACCGGCAGTTTTTCTCTCAGAGCTTTTTTACAGTCTTAAACGCTGTGCGACACTTGGGACATCTGTGTGTGGTGGATTTGAACGAATCCATGCAGAAGGGAATGAGGCAACAACCCGCCACGCAGCTGCAGAAGAAGTAACAGGAGCAAATTCATTGAGTTGACCCAACTGGACAACACATGAGTGACAGTAAAAACCAGCTGCACAGGTCGAAACATCGAGGTGTGATTATATTGGGGAGGGAACGGTTTCCTACCCAACCATCGCCGCCATGAAGCACACCAGCCAGGTGACGCTGCTGACGGAGGTGAAGGTCTCCGTTATGATGTACTGCTTGCACTCTGGACACTGCGTCCTGCATGGACAATGGGGAAGCTGCTCCACA
The DNA here is from genome assembly GCF_964276395.1 of Gasterosteus aculeatus. NCBI lineage: Eukaryota > Metazoa > Chordata > Actinopteri > Perciformes > Gasterosteidae > Gasterosteus > Gasterosteus aculeatus. The sequence goes on along the minus strand of NC_135699.1, from coordinate 15,326,146 downwards.
TCCAGAATCACTGTCGGGGCTGTTAGACAACAGGAGGATGTCAGCTTGGCTTTTCCCTCGAAAACAGGGAGAACTTAAATTTCTAAGTAAAGGAGGTTCACATCCATTGTGATTAAAAATATCCAGGTAGTGTCAATAAAATAAAATGTCTGCATTTATTTACATTTCATCATTAATGTAACGTAAGTTAAATTACTAAAGTACTGTACCTAAATTCAAGTTTCAGGAACTTGAAGTTTGAAATTCTGCAATTTGCACATTTATTATTTTTACTTGCTGTCAAAACGTTCTTCTGCGTATTAGCGACTCACCAGGGATATTCGGTGGACTCTCAACATAGAAAATAGAGCCGCCAGGAACGCCAGGAACATCAGAAACTATCTGACAGGAGGCGGGACCAGCCTCTAACAAAGAAGAATAAGCCGGTCACAAAAACAAAGCATGCTGAAGTAATAATTGTCTGCCGGTAAATTTGGACTCTTGCCATTCTTTGTGTCTCTGGCACGCAGGATTCGGTCACGGCTTCTTTGGAGCTCTGCCTCCCTTTCTGCCAGTTGTTCCAGTTGGTCATCTATGCTGTCGTGCAGAGTTGAGGCTGCCACCTCTGGCAGAAAAGAAGAGCATACAAATGAGACCACAGTGTCAAAATATAATATGCAAAAGACAACGTTTATTTCCATGATGCAAATATGTGTCATTACTTGTTGGGAAGGTGTTTAACGCTCTCTCATACCTGTTTGTCTGAACTCTGCACGATTCCTCATCTCCTGGAAGATGCACTGGATCTTTTTCCTCTCCAGAAGTTGTTGTCTCTTGAGTGAAAGATGGTTCATCTCGGTCACAATCTTTTCAAGCTCTTTGTCTGAAGGCAACATGGTGGATGCTGAAAAGAAAGGCAGTGTTTTCTTTGTTTTTGTTTTTGGTTTGACATTTGGTTGACCTGTGGGCAAAATGTTCCATACTGGGGCCTAAATGTAGGCAAAGGGAGTTTGGGAAGCAACATTAAGGTCTGGCAGGAGAAAGGTGGAGAAACGGCGGATGCCCTTGAGCAAGGCCCTATATCCTACTGCTATAGAGGAGCTGCTCATTGCCAGCAGATCAGACTGGTTACACTGGGCAGCTTCCAGTTGTGAATGCCTGTGTGAATGCGTGTTCCTCTCAGGGAGAAGCTTCCTCAGTGAAACGTCCCAGAATAAACTGTAAAGCTAAATAAGTTTTGATAAAATCATATTGATATGTGACCACATTTTTTGTTGAGGGATATCTTCTCAAAATAAAAGGTACAAGTATTTAGATTCATAAACAGTTTTTTCCAAACCACTCTGCTATATTTAATGTCAACCAGCGACAAGTTTCATTATTTTTTTTACAATCCACCATATGTAATAGAAAGGCCTTTTGTAGTGATTCCTGATATGTTATCTGCTGTATTATATTACAGTATTTTGCCAAAATGGTGAGTAGGTGGTCAGCAATGTTGATATGCAACAAACTAGTTATAACCATTAAAGATCAATAGATTAAAATAAAACTCTTAATGAGTGTCCACACAATCTTTACTATGTTTATATCAAGTTTTATGAATTTTCAACTTCATCTCTGCTTTTCCTAAAAAAAAAAAATCTTTGGAAAAAGTAGAAATCTATTAACCAAATTCTGGTTCAAGTGAGCTAAAGTACCCACAATAACAATTTAGACTAGATAAAATGCTGAAATCATTAATTATTAACATTACTCAAACATGTGATATACACACTGGCTCCATGAAGTCGCTTTTTTAACTGTATTAAATCGATTCAGCTAAAGAGAAAAGATGTGCATTACCGTATTTACTCAGCAGCTCCCAGTGGATCAAGTCCAGGCAGCATTCAAACTAGGCCAACACGGACAGTAGCGTTCACTTATAGCCGCAAATATTCAAATCTTTGGGTTACAACTTCCCTCGCTGGAAATGTAACTGAATGCGCTTGTTGAGATGCAAGTAAAACACAACCACCACATGAATAAAATACTGTAATGTTTTAATGTTTGCGGACAAGTATACAAAACTACAACACACCGGTAAATCACGCCCAGTAAAGTGGGGATTGACAGTCCTCAAATATCTTATTTACATGGAGCCTTTTTGAGATGTGCTCTAAAACATGATCAGTACTTTGTGAGTCATTTCCAGTCTGCGGGGCGAGTAGAACCGGAACAAACGGAAACTGGTGCATTTTCCTGACATGAGAAACGTTCTCATTTTTTCCTGAGTCTCTTCATAAACGTCACCTCGTCTCTGTTCCTGATCCCGTAGCTGAAGATATGAAAAATACAGTCAAACAGTGACGAGAACAGCGTCGCAAGTGAAGAAAGTGATTTTTCCGCACTTACTCTTTAAGTCTCATCTTGTCATCTTCAAGCTTTTCCCCTTGAAATATCAACTGATAAGTTCTCCAAACATATCTCCTGTGAAAGAGAGGAGGCGCACAGTTGCAATCGGTTTGGCCATTTCATTTGAAATCCCCTTCGTGTCATCGGGTGTTTGCGAGTGTATTTACCAGCTGATGTGTTTAACTCCACCTTCACGTTGTTGTTTCAGCTCCATGAACCTGCGAACGGCCTTCTTCAGGTCAAGCACAGTAGCATTTTGCACCACCACTATGGCTGAGGGGGGAACATTTTATCAAAAAATAATCACTTGAATAATCGTGGCGTGAGATGAAATAAAATACAAAAGGACAATGTGATCGGAAAACGGTGTGCAGGTTGCGCAACACAGGTTCAAAATGAAACAACTAAACCAAGACTCACGCATTATCTCTCCGTCTGCCTTTAAAACCCTCACAGTCATCGCTTGGCCGTATTCCAAAGCAATCTGAGAGTTCACCTCCTCCAGGGTCACCTGAAGATGGAGATGATCAGGTTTTAGGAAAACGTTCATAGCTACAAATCAGGAGTCTTTTCTGCTTCCTACATACGTTTTGTAGGGCTTACTGTAATGCATTGTACAACGTCCACGGACGTTATGTGTGTATGCAAATAACGTGTGTGTGTGTGTGTGTGTGTGTGTGTGTGTGTGTGTGTGAGTACATATACAATGAGCAGCTTTTTTTGCTGCGTGTAAATGTAACATGTCTACCTTCCCATCACAATTGGTATTAATGTGCTACCGACCGATCCATCACACCTGAATGGGCAGATCACAGAGTAAAGGGTCTTGCACAAGTCGAGCGAGTCCCTCCTCAAAAATATCTAGGATCTCTGAGTGAGGAAGAGCCTCCTCATCTTCCTCCTCTTCCTCCTCCGCCCGGCGCTGGTTGTCCTCCTCTTCCTCCTCCGTCCGGCTCCGGTTGTCCTCCTCTTCGTCCTTTACAGGGGGTCCTCCTCCAACAGAGTCCTGAATCTGGTTCTCCATCTTCCACCAACACCTACAGCTCGATACTCAACCAGCTGACGGTGAAACTATTTCACTGAAGAAAGCCATGAAGTAAACAAACCACGTGTGCAGTGAATATCACTGACCGGGAGGCAACCGCAGCTCGGTATAATTAGTTCCCCCGACCCCCGCAGTGGACGCACATACACACGCTAGTATTTTCAAAAGAACACATCGATTGGGGGGGGGGGGGGGGTGTATTATTCAGTGGTGACAGGATTTTGGGTCGTGGTTTTAAATAAACATACAAACACGTCTTTCCTTAATGTTTTGTTTCCCACCGGACGATGAAAAGAGTAGCACCGTCTCTCAGGAGCCACTTCCGCTTCTCCACACGCACCAAACAGTGAACAGACGGGAGAACAGTTTGCTAACTAATCGAGTTCCTGGGTTCCTTTGGTTGTATATTTTGGTTACTTAAATACATAAAATAATCCCGGTTAACATGCTTTTGTTTTGTCCGACCTGCGGAAACGTCTTAATTGTAGAGGAAGGACAGAAGTGCATGAGATTCGCCTGCAATACCTGTCCGTATGTACACAACATCACACGAAAGGTGAGTTTTGTTGATCACGTGACTTCAGTGTGATTCTATGTTGTTGTCCACGTTCAGTGTACAAATAAGCTGTTGCCGCTTGACTTACTTTTGTCTTCTGCAGGTTAATAACAGAAAATATCCTAAGCTGAAGGAGGTGGACGATGTTCTCGGTGGAGCTGCAGCTTGGGAGAACGTGGACTCCACTCCAGGTAACAAATCAGTTCTTTGTTGGTTGTATAATGTCAGTGCTTTGTATTATTCTTCAGCCTTGTCGCCCATGTTAGTGATTCTCATACCTCTAGTTTTTAAATAACGTCAAACTGAATCACTAGATCTTTTATGACATCTGTGCATTTGTTTTGCCTTTCTATTTATGCTTAATATTTGAATTATAAATAAATTGATGCCGCGTCATGTATTTTTACAGCGGTCTACTTTAAGATCTATTTAAAATGATAAGTTTCATGGTTCATAAAACATTGTGAAACTACAATAACAAATGTCCAATGCATAGCGTGTTGCTGTGTTTAAATGTTAGTTTAACATTCTAATAACTTCAGACCCAAATAATCTCATTGGATTCATCAAGTGTGGAAAGGACTTGATCCAGTTGATTTCTAAGAAACACAGAGATCTGGATTAGTTTTTCTTGGAGAATATTCTTGCATCATTTTTTATCATGACTCATCTTATAGATGAGAAATGCAACTATTCCTTGTGATTGCAAGCTGACACTTACTTCTTGTACATGTTTCCAGAAACCTGTCCAAAGTGTGGACATCTTCGAGCATATTTCATGCAGATTCAGACCAGATCGGCTGATGAACCAATGACCACTTTCTACAAATGTTGCCAGGCCCAGTGTGGCCACCGATGGAGAGACTGACACCTTCGCTCTCTGAAAATCACATCGTATTTAAGGCTTATGTGGCAAAGATACTTTATTTAATGCATTCTTGCTGGTTATGGAAACTTGAGGCCCAGCGGAATAAATCTCCAGTTTTTTTTTGAGTTTGTGGATCATACAAACAGTTCATTTTCAAAAGAAAATATTAAAATAGATTTTTCAAAGAAAAGTCATGTTCTGATTTTTTATTGATAAAATAATACCTGTATACAACCGTCAAACAAGTTTTGACTCGCATAGTTATACATTTCACAGACAGAGAGCAATTCAGACCAGCGTCATCCACAACAATGGCATACAGTACTTTGTGTTGAAAGTTCAATGCAATCCTTCAACTTAAAATGTACCTTCTTGCACAGTTTAATTAGCCTCAAGAAGAAATTAAATCAAATGCATAGAGTCAAGAAAGTAGCCGGTGAGATTTTATCTGTTCCCGATGTGTGGCTCATGCAGACAAACTGCCCTTCGAGTGGCGGCGAGCTGCAGATTGGACATGCTGCGGTGGCCGTACGATGGTTGTCTCCTTGTTGGTAGTAAACTCGATGGAATCACAATGTTTGATACAATCATTTATTCTGAAGCTTATTCCTAGCAGAGAGGTCACTTTGTAGCATTGGCCAAAAGACATCAGTATTATCCAACATGCATCTTAACGGGCTGATGCCATATTGGGAGGGTTACAGGCTGAACAACGGGACGTGCTAATGACGGCGTCACCGTGTGGTAGCTCGGCTTTAAATCTACTGAAATGATTTACTGCTGGTCATGAGATGAAAATGCAAGTCCTTAAAGCCTGAATCTCTCCGCTTGGTCGTTAACGTGAATGAATCAGCTGGGGAAATTAAATTCCAACTTAAAGTGCAAATCGTGGCTTTATTATCAAAATGAAGTACATCATGGACAGAGGGCGGTAACGTAAATCACTCAACAATTTGTAACTAGTCTGAAGCTCAGAAGACAAATAAATATAGCAGGTAACATCAATCTTGGGCATTCCCAAAAAAGCAAATATATCAGTTCAATTAGCAGAAAATGGTTCGTTAGTTTGCTCACATTCAACAAGGGAGAACGATCAGAAGGAAAACGAAGTCAGTTAGAATAAAATTATCCGACATGGACAGAAACCTTCACAGTTCGTGATAAACTTGTGAAAATAGTGGATTAAGTATTTAAAATAAATACAAAACAATAAGGCTAACCCAGAATGTTAGAACTCAATACACTTCACAGATTCATTTAAATAAATAGTGATCATTTTCACAGCTTTTGCTAGATTAATCTGTCATTAAGGGGGGGGGGGGGGGGGTTTAACCCCGTTAACGTGTGTAACAAGTCTTTTCTACAGAGTTCCTTACTGCTGCCTCTTCATTTGTGTGTCTTTAACTACTTCTGTAGTTTGGTGAGATTTCTACATTTCGAATGCATATTAATAGATGAAAGTATGCTGAACGGTATTTACAGAAGGTATTAACTAATGAGAAAACTGCACTATTCTAGAGGGATACACAACACTTTGCAAAATGGGGGGGGGCTGTCATTACCAGCAGGAGGAGCTGTGGGAGCACGCGTGTGCATGTACATGTCTCTAGCGTACGGCGGTCGGTGGTTAGCATATGCGCTTGTATGTGTAGATGTAGCCCTTACAGTACGGGCAGCTGTGTGTCACATCCTTCAGGTCATCGATCAGACAGGGAATCAAGCAGCAGCCCAGATCGCACCTGCAAATAAGGAAGAGCACACGGTGTTGGGAGGTATCAACGCCACACTGACCCGAGACGCATGGCGCGCACCCATTAGTCCCTCAGTAGCTTTTAATACGTTTATTTTAAACGTTCATCAGTTTAGATTCATATATTTAGGTTGCGATTGTCAACTTGGGAGGTTCTGCCCCGAGAACACGGCCCAGCACCCGGGACGTTTTGTGCCACTTACCCCACGAAGAAGCAGAAGAGGCAGAAGAGCGAGTTCATGAGGCCGACATCGTGGGAGATGCGGGTTACGATCGCCTGCTGACAGTGCGGACACACCGTCTGCACCGGCGAGGTCTGGAACATTTCCCCCTGCAGGACGGTCACAGTGGTGGCGGCTCCAGGGGGAGACAGGACGGTCGCCGTGTGACCCCCCATGTGGACAAACTGACCGGGACAAGGGCCCATCTGTCCTGGCATCGGGAGAGGAAACTGACCGGGCGGAAGCGGGTAGGGGCCACCTGCACAGAGGTAAGCGACACGTAACATACTCCATCGCATATGGATTAAGACATAGATCAATAGGCTGTATGTTGAATTTAGTGCATTTCAAATGGCCAAAAGCACGGCTCCAAATAAAAGCTAATGTTGCTCAATCGGAAAATAGAGCGTGAGCGTGTTTGTTTGCGTCAGCTGCACCTGGTTGTAGTGGATGCATCGGCATGGGCCCGTCTCCAGGGACATGTGGGGGAAGGAAGCCGGGGTGCGTGGCCTCGTAGGGCGGAGGGCCGTAGTCTGGAGGCAGCGGCTGTCCTTGTATAGGAGCGTTGGCCCCGGGAGCCGTTACTGCAGGAGAAATGTGGGAAATCAAGAGGCCGGAGGACTTCAGCTTACAAGGAAACAATTTCAAATTGGACGACACTTTTGCTCTTGCAGGCTGCTTTAAGAAGGCGGCAGCTGCGTGTTACATTTATCCCATTAGAGCCTCAGCGCTCTGCTTCATCCGCGGCTTCTCAGGTGAAGATTTCAGACTAAAAACAACATGAGACCAAACTTTAACCACCACACCGCTGAATGTGCTTGTTTTATCAGCTCGATCGGAGCGCGTTTCCTCCCAGTGAGCTTTTTCTAGATTGCTTACTTTTGAGTCTCCGTGGTTACTGTTGAGCATGAACATTTAAAAAAAAGCACATTAACGTTGCGCGTTGAGTTGTATTACCTGGTTGCCCATTCTTCTCCTCGAGGAGCGGGGCGCTGGGACCCCCGGGGTACGGAGGAGGGGGGTCACTGGACATGCTGGCCGGATGTCTGTAAAAGGGGAAACCGGGTCGGACACGGAGCGATCAGCAGAATTCCGCTGTGGACTTTTAATCTGTCAGGAAAGAAAAACACCTTCAGAGGCTCATTCCTCCTCCCCAAGCAACCTGATGGAGTACGCGGCTCAACTAGCTGATCACACAGAACGCAAGTTTTAAGATACTTTGTGTTGGAAAATTGACGGTTTAACGTCCCTTTCCATTGGTGCTCCGTCTGATACAAGTACGATGAAACTAATGATTGTACTGTGATGACATGTAGAGAGCACAGTGTGACACACATGTGGCATTTAAACGTGTCAGTGGAGGCAGAAAATAGTTCAAAGTAACCAGGTTATTTCAGTTTGCATCTGTCAACAGATCAACAAATAACTTTAAAAGGTTACTGATCGTTTACCTGCAACTGGGGAAAGAGACTCCACCAAAGGAATCTGGCCACCACCTGAAATCTGATGAAAACCTGAAGTTAGATCACAATAATATGGATGATGTCACTTAAATCACTTTACATTCTGACCCCTGAAGTCATGTCAACAAAAACGCAACTGAGTAGCGCTTAATTCCTGTACGTACAGACAACAACAACAACACTAACAACAACAACCACCGTTAGCATTTCTCCTGAAATCCCCGCTAACGCACCTCAGCTAACCAACTAGCTAGCTGTTGTTTTTCTAATCCTTCGCGCAGATAATCCAGCTCAACGCCACTTGCACAACTAACCCACGAATACCCGCGTTACGTAACGGCGGCCAGCAGAAAGCCGCGGAGACTAAACGGAGTTTCCCGTTAAATCGAGGGTCGTTTCTGGCACCGATGCGGTGAATAATGGCGCCGTTAAGTGTCGGCTAATTGGCAGGTCGCGTCATGTTTCAGCTCACCTGATTGCGGCAAAGGTCACGTTAAAACAGGTAAAAGAACCAACAGCGGGTCTTTGCTCGTCTCCAGCTGCTCTACGTTCGCTAACTTGGAAGAAAATGTTGTCGTTGTTGTTGTTGTTGTTTTTTTTACAGCCAAATCGAAGCGTGTTTGCTAACTGTCGTTAAGCTAGCTAGCGCCGCCGTTCACCCAGAAACAACACACGGAGCAGGAGGAGGAAGATGACGCCGGGAAAATAAACATGTTACTGAAACAAATGCGCCTTTTTGTCGGGTTTTAAAAGCGTGTGTTCGACGGAGCAGCTGGAGGAGAAGCTACCTGGTCCGGAGAGAGTCGGGCCCGCCGGCGCTTCAACGTCAGATGAAGCTGTTTGACGTCGGCAAGTTGGGATTCTGATGGCGAGGGTCAACATCCGTTCAGGCGGATTTACGCTCCACGTCATTAATGACACACGCACACACACACACACACACACAAGGAGGGGGGCTGGAGGGGGTGTCTAAAAAACACACAAACAATCAATACGAGATGACAAGTCACAAATGTGTCATGTAATTATGTAAAGTTACTCCAACGAGAAAGGCTAGGATTGTAAAACACGACAAGTAAAATGTTTTTTGTGTTTTTTTTAATTTATTGGTCTGTTGAAACGTTACCTATGTTGTCCATACATATCAAGTAAACATATCATACAAAAAAAATCATGTTTATTTTGAAAGTGCTTTCCGGAAATGCTGTATGAAAGTATTTGTGCATTAACGCTGACTTTAACGTCTCTATCTGGCCGACTGCTTAACATTAGATGATCGTATGATCGATGAATCCTGTAATAATCAACAAATAATTAATTATACATATATAAATAACAATTATAATCATATCAACCCGGAGTGTTTGCAGTTCTTCTTTGGGAATGCAGTTACGCTGTATTTATCTCAACTTGTATATTAGCAGTTTATTCTTGTAATATGTCAGAATTCTATAGAATCTTTGGTTTGTCTTTCCATCTAGCGGACACATTGGGTAACTGCAGTGCTAAATGAATCAAGTTAGCGTTCAGAAAGAACTAAAACTGTGGAAACATTTTCGGTTTATATTTTCAAACTAATGTAACAAATAAAAATAACTAAATATTAAGTTTCGATTATTGTTCTCTCGTAGTTACAGCTAGTAGGATGGTACTGTCCACAATACAGCATAATCATCGTGTTCACACTTGTTACTTAGAAAAGTTCTCCAACATTTTACCCATTACAGTCCAACTCAATTGAAATGAAGAACTAAACTGAAGAAGCCGAAATTTATATAAATATATCTGCCTTTGTACCAATTTGGTGAGGGAAAATGCAACACCATGTTACTAACTACGTTGGTACAACTATAATCAAAGTACAACATATTATTAAATGTTTATTATGAATAACAGGATTAGCACCAGTATTGCTCAGACATTTTTATGCTGGAATTTATTATTCTTCGGTGTCCACACAGAAGAAACTGTTATCCATTTTGGATAATCCTGACCAGCCCCTCCACCACCTGCTACAGGGACAGCAGAGCACGTTCTCCAACAGACTCCTTCAGCTCCGCTGTCACAGGGACCGATACAGGAGATTATTCCTGCCCAGTGCAATAACACTCTACAACTACTATATAATGTGTACCCTTTTATTCGATTTTCTTCCCTGTACATGCTGCTGTGATACCAAAATTTCCCTCTTGAGGGATCAATAAAGTATCTATCTATCTATCTATCAGTGTTGTCCAAACAAGGACGCAGTCAGTCTCCTTTATTCAACATCTGGAGTGATATCAATCATACAATGGCACATAGAGAACTACAACCAGTGCAAGTAAAGCTTTTGCGCTGGGGTTTGTTGAATATAACATATATACACTATAGTCTATAGGTTTTACTGCAGAACCCTGTGTTATATTGGCTTTGTATAAATGCCGATTGTTTACTTTATTCTGAAACCGGAAATGTAAACATTCTGCATTAATGCTGATTTGATTCATATCGTGCTGCAGCTCTTCACTGTGTCCGCTAGAGGGAGGCACACAATCCTGGTACTGGCTACGTTTACATTTAACTGTCTGACACGTCTAGTTGAGGACACAAACTTGTGGGATTATTTCTACATAGAAGCTAACATACACCTATTTATCTCCCATACAGACGTATGTGCCAACATACTCTACTTTCGCCTTTAGTCGCTTTTATTTTTGCTCTACTTTTATTTGTATTATCATCTACCTTGCGTAGAAGTAACAACGAGTGACGCACTTGGCCCGACCCCTCCCCGCCGGGCGGTCCCAACACACGAAGCGAACGCCCCGGGTTTCTGCATCGCTCGGAGACAACCAATCAGATCCACTCGTTTTCGCCGAAGCTCATCTCGGGCAAAAACAACAGCCGTCTCCTCCTTTCGTTTCCGGTTAGCATCTTTATCCGCAGCACCAACTTAACCTGCTACATGTTACATTGACGAAAGCATTTGTACTCGGTCGATTACATGTTTTTACACCTTAGTGTCCTTCTGAAGAAAGCGGGAATTGGAGAGCTAACGCGCTGTTAGCTGCCAAGCTGCTAGCTAGCTAGCTAACATCGGCGATCCCGGGAGAGAAAGATGGGGTCCGTCCTGAGTCGCAGAATCGCTGGTGTTGAGGATATCGACATCCAGGCCAACTCGGCCTATCGATTTCCTCCCAAATCGGGTAAGTAGTCGGCAGTGCTTTTGGTTGAGTCCGCGTCGACCACTGTCACGTATCTTCTCAGGCAATATTAAACGAAAGCACACGTTAACGTCAGCCAGCTTGACTCCAACGTCGACGATCGATCATTTTCTGTTGTCGTATCACCAGCCGGTGTTTACAACACGTATTGACTTCGACAATCAAGCATGAAAGCTGGATGTCCCGATCGCTCGTTATTCGGGACTGTCAGAGTGACGCACATTGGTTTATTACCACATTACAGCTTTGTGTTCCCGAACACCCGAACTTAATGGTCGGACTTTTCTTCAAAGTGTTGAAGAAACGAGCTCAGCGACCAGTTCTGCCGACACTCAAAGACAACAAGTGGTTTACGGCCACAGCAAGTGCACACTGTCAATGTCATGGTGTTGTACAGCTATAAAACCGTGTTTACAGGCAGATCATTTCTATAAGTGACTGTATATACGTGTAGACGTCGGTTACAATGACCGACAGAAATGTCCCTGTATGATGTCGCCTTTTAATGTTTGTGTCTTGTTTTTCTTTTTCTTGTCTTCAGGGAATTATTTTGCGAGCCACTTCTTTATGGGGGGGGAGAAATTTGACACCCCCCATCCAGAGGGATATCTTTTTGGAGAGAACATGGACCTGAACTTTCTTGGAAACAGGCCAGTGCAGGTAAACAAAAAAAACAACAACCAGATTTTTCCTCACACGAGCTGCTTCAATCATCTGAGAACAGCTTTGAAACTCACATGAAGCAGTTTGTGTCAGCGATACGATTAGTGAGCCACGGTTGATCGTTACAAATCACATCTCATCCTCCGTATTGTTTTTATTATGACAGTTTCCATATGTGACGCCGGCACCCCACGAGCCGGTGAAAACCCTGAGGAGTCTGGTCAACATTAGAAAGGACTCTCTGCGACTGGTCAGGTAACTGGTAATCAAACGGCTGTTTGAACATAGATTCGTTCCATTGCTGCAACCAAACGTTTCAAAACTTGTATCTGTAGGTATAAAGATGACTCTGACGCCCCGGTGGAGGAAGGTGAAAAAACAAAGGTTCAGTATGGTGTGGAGTTCACCTTTGACGCTGACGCTCGGGTGGCCATCACCCTCTACTGCCAAGCATTTGAGGAATTCTCCAACGGCATGGCAGTGTAAGATTTAAATCCCCACAATCATCTTTTATGGGAGCGAGTCGGGTGAAGCTTTAGCTTTTAGTAGCACACAGGCTGAAGTGTTACGTAAATCATAACTAATGGAATCTGATTATTATTTAGTCTATTATTGAATTTGAGACGTCACATCTGACTCCACTCATGAAACACACGTAGGCCACATCTGCCGATGTTTGAGAGGCTCTATTGTTCAGACTTGAACAAAGAAGCATTATCTTTGTGGAAAACCACGTGCCAGAAACATTTAAACTCTGTTTTTTTGGCTCGTGAAAGTCAAGCATGAGAGCAAATCGACTGGAATAGATGCAGTGGGTTATTAGCAGCTTCCGATCACCATGGAGACGATGAAAGCAGCTGTTCATCTGTTACGGTAGGATGAGACGAAAGATGACGCGTCAGATACAGCGACGGTGGTGCCATTCAATTCACTTTCCTTTATTTCCTTCTTGTCTAGTGACACCGATGAATGTATTGAGTGCTTGAAGATGATAAATTACAGATAACTGTCTTAATGTGACCCCCCCCCAGTTAGTAAAAACCGAGTTCCCTTTGTAACACCGTGTGTGCAGATACAGCGCAAAGAATCCATCGCTGGTGTCTGAAACTGTGCATTACAAGCGAGGCGTGAGCCAGCAGTTCTCCATGCCGTCTTTTAAAATAGATCTCACCGAGTGGAAAGAGGAAGACGTAAGTACATAAACCTATTTCTTATTGCTCTTATCAACATTTTTTGACTTCACTTAATCAGGTAAACTATTGAAATGATTTGATACAAATAATTTCAGATGTGATTGTGATGCAAGAATATGCTTCGGCTCAAATAACGAGGAAAGTCATTTTATGTGTATCCTTTCCGTTAAAGCTGAACTTTGACCTTGACCGGGGTGTGTTTCCTATGGTGATCCAAGCTGTTGTGGACGAAGGGGACGGTAGGTCACCAACAGCGTCACTGTTAGCAGCTGCTTGAATTAAGATTTGGAAAAACGTTTCTAATAACTGTGTTCTTCTTAAGATTGCCTCGGACATGCTCACGTACTTTTGGCAGCGTTTGAAAGAGTACGTATGATTCTAAATAACATCCAATTTGAATTTAAAAAAACGTTTTTAGCTAAAACATGTTTTTGTTTGATCTCCAGCACGTTGACGGCAGTTTCTCCGTCAAGCCTCTGAAGCAGAAGCAAATTGTACGTTTATACATTTTCTTATTTAGATTATTATAGAGCAGTTATTTTTGGCTTACTCCTTGAGGAAGTAACAATTCCTTGACCCATTAAGCACAGCTCTTTATCACACGTTATATGGTATTCTACTGTTTTTTTTCTCCTTACATGATTTTGCATTCCTTCTGGTTTTTGTCACTTGATCTTCTCAGGTGGACCGTGTGAGCTACCTCTTACAGGAGATCTATGGGATTGAGAACAAAAACAACCAGGAAACCAAGGTTTCAGTGGACTTCTATTCATCAACCACAGTGCTGTAAAACGTTATTGAATGTTTTTTTACATATTACTTTTGATTTCATTTTGTTCTCCTTCTTCAGCCCTCCGATGATGAAAACAGTGACAACAGCAACGAGTGCGTCGTCTGTCTGTCGGACCTGCGAGATACGCTCATCCTGCCCTGCAGACATCTGTGTCTCTGCAACTCCTGCGCCGACACCCTGCGTTACCAGGCCAACAACTGCCCCATCTGCAGGCTGCGTACGAAGTGTTGCATTCTGTTCATGTTCTGCTCTCCGTGGTCCTTCATTCATGCTATTATAGTGGTAGTTTCCACATTGCATTTTACTGTGTTTAATGCGAGTCCGTTGGTCTCACAGCCTTCAGAGCCTTGCTGCAGATCAGAGCCGTGAGGAAAAAGCCTGGTGCTCTCTCGCCGGTGTCCTTCAGCCCCGTTCTGGCTCAGACTATGGACCACGACGAGCACTCGGTAGGTCTCATGTTCGTCTGTGTGTAATCACATCCAGTTGACTGAGATGTGTAGAAACATCAAAGGGAAACTGGGCGGTCATAGCGTGTCATAAAAAGTGTCACATAAATATAGTATGTGTCACACACGCGTCATCATGTAGTATGTTATGAAAATCTCCCAAAAATGTCATTATAAACATGCCATATATTCCTTATAGTATTTAAAAAGTCATGAGTAGTTGTTTGGTCATGAGAGTAGCATGTCATAAAACGCCAAATACAAATTGCACAAAGAATCATAAAGTACAGTATGTATGGAAAGCAGGGATTATGAAAAAAGTCATAGTATGCCACCGGAATTGTATTCACTCATGACATATTATAAAAATAACAGTATTTCTAAGTCATGAGCTTAGCTTAGCCTCGTCAAAATAAACTGACTGCTGCTTCTGCTTCAGTGTTAAAGACACTGGCTTAGTTAAGCAGTGGCAAACCACATATCAATGAAACGTTGCATGAGCCACTCTGCAACCTTTAAATCACGTCATCCAGCAGCTAGTTCAGAAACTGCCGCGGTTGAAAGGCGAGTGCTGGTTATGAATCCGTCTGTATCTCTGCCCCTCTGCAGAGCACCGACTCGGTTCCTCCCGGCTTCGAACCAATCTCCCTGCTAGAGGCTCTGAATGGGCTGCAGTCGGTGTCTCCTGCCATCCCACCTGCCCCCCTCTACGATGACATCAACTTCTCCGGGGGTCCGGGTGGAGAAGGCAGGCAGCTGAGCTCCCCGGAGCATCTAAGTGATGGAAGTCTGCAGAAAGGCAAAGTCAGCAAGTCACCTGACAGGTACAGTTTACATGCACACAAACAGCTTAGTGCAAGAAATCAGGTATGGACTTGAAATGAGATCCTATGCATGTTTGTATCTGTAACAGTACTTTACATTAGACTGCGTCAGTTTTTTTATTTCAAGGCACTACCACATTTTTTTAGGAGGTTGAGTAATTAGTGAAATTGTGATTGATTGAATTACCTGTTCTACTCATTATTCTGTATTCATTATTTTCTGTTGTCATTTCCCAGCACCCTCAGATCTCCATCCTCCCCCATCCAGGAAGAAGACGAAGAGAAGCTGTCTGAGGTGTCCGACGCTCAGCCACACACGCAGCTGTCCAGCAGTCCCGCCCCCACTGACGTAAACCCCCGCTGCATCAACCGACGTCTAAACTGCTACAAAAATAAGAGCTCTGACCAGTTCTATTCCCTCCTTCTTTATTCAGGCAACCGCCACCGAGGACGTGGCTGAATCTCTGTCTCCCGATGACGGTGAGTTTGGCAGTCGGTGGACACTTAATTATCCGACACCAGGAGAGCGTATTTCGGCCTTCGAGTGTCGGACTGATTTACGTTTTACTCTGTGGGGCGATCTAGAGGACAGGATGCATTCTGGAGGAGACCACCTACAGGACTGCAGCAGTGAACACAGCAGCTTGACCAAAACGGAGAGCGAGCCCGCGGGCGTCTTGTCCCTGCCAGGTGAGAGGAAGAAAGGAAGGACGCTTATAAAGCCATATCAAGTTCAAACATGCGTTTTCAGCCATTTTAGAGCAAATTGGATCAACGCTGAAAGCAGTCTCTGAAGTTGACGGCGTGATCAACTGCAACCTTTCTAGTCCTCTCACGTCTCTCTTCTGAGACTGCACCTCTGTGCTTTGCATCTAACCGGTGTGCTGTTGTGCCTCTCTGTTTCCGAACGCTCGTCTGTTCCCTGCCGACTTGTCCCTTCGTACCGCCTCACTTTGGGCAGCTCTAGGTCCTGATTCCTGCTCTATTGGTATGGCGGAATAACTGTGGTATGTAGGCTTTCCTCTCCGCTCTGCTTCTCTGCGTGTGAGTTCCATTGCTCCCCCCCCAAATAGATCCATTGACATCTGTCCCAGCTAGAAAACAAAAGATCCCACAGGTCATCGTGTCGTAGCGACTTCTTGTGATGGAGCCGTCTTAATCGGGAATAAGCAGCACTTCTTATGTGCGTCTCTATTTGAGCTCTATTTAAGTCTTGACTGGAATGTTGACTTTGAGCCGCGCCGCTTATTCATCGCTTCCTCCTCTTTAGGGTCATCCGAGTCAACGGAAAGCCTGAAAAGTCAGAGCACAAACAGCTCCAGCCAGCCTCTCCTGTGTCCCACAAGCAGCCTTCACATGGAAGATGAGCTCCTCAACCCCTGACTCTGATCCGTCCTCCACCCTGGCAAACATCAGAACGGATCCCCCGGTCCCTCCTGTTTCCTCGTGCCCCACCGCCCAGTCTTCTGCTGGACTGTTCAGAGCCGACAACCGGCCCGGAAAGAAAGTCCACCAGGACTAAAAAGGTTCAGGCTTTACAAAATGAATTTTTACTTCCGCAGAGATGTTCTTGGTACCGACCGATAAGATCCCTCCCTGGCTTAGAAAACATTTCATTAAGAGTTGTGGTCTCGTTTTGTGGATTCCACAGTAACATTCCCACCTGTCATGGTGGTTTTAAGCACACTTGCTTTAAATCAACTTTATCAAACACTAACTTCATAAGAATTTATAAATACAGTTTGTCTAGATATCGTATTCATCAGTGAAATACATTAATGATGTGGGAACTTATTTTTACAGTAAGGCTGATTTGTTCATTTCAAGTGATTTTTGCATTCCGGCAAATCATTTGATTCCATTCCTTAAAAACACAACGAGATGAGTTTACGCTTTGTTTTTATTTTA
The DNA here is from genome assembly GCF_964276395.1 of Gasterosteus aculeatus. NCBI lineage: Eukaryota > Metazoa > Chordata > Actinopteri > Perciformes > Gasterosteidae > Gasterosteus > Gasterosteus aculeatus. The sequence goes on along the minus strand of NC_135699.1, from coordinate 15,308,837 downwards.
TTTTAATGACGTGATATAATGTACTAGAATCTTGTGTAGTTACCTCCAAATTGTATTCTTGCATATTGCGTGGAAAAGAATAGATTCAGTTAACATGCACATGGGATAATCATTAAGAGCTACAGATTCACAGCCTAACAGCTAAACTCAAAGATATCAAACGCCTGCAACAAGCAGCTGACTCACCTTTGTTGCTCAGCCAGCTCGCTGTAGATGTCACAGATGTCCGTGCGGTCGTTTTCTGTCTGCTTATGTGGCGTAGCTGCGAAAAAAAGTGCGTGTGTGGTGTTTGTGTGGCTGCGATAAATCTACATAACATGGTCCTTCACGTGCAAATAGATCTCTGTGCCTTGAATCGTTATGGCTGCCCGCTTGTTGCATCGGACATTAGTGTTTGTACAAATGCTACAATATCAAACCGTTTTCCTCCCGTAGGATTTTAATGCTGATGTATAGAGCCGCCTTTTTTCTATCGCAAACTTCATGCTATTGGAAAAATGTCTCCTCTCATAGTTGTTGCATTATGAAATTGAACTCTTTACTATCTTATGGCCATTTATTAATTATGCATTTAATCGTACTACTTAGGTTGAAGTGGATGTTTGAGCGGAAGGACCACATCCAATGCAATAATTGCAAACATGGCATTTTAATAATCGGGCTGGCATTTGCATGTGAATTTGTAGTAAACTTTTAAGTACCATGGTTATTTAGTCTTTTCCCCCTTCTCTTCTGTGCCATTTGAACTTAATACTGTGCCTTCCTGTTCCTGTTCTGACCACTATTAACCTGGTATCCAGGATCCCTCCACCGCAGGTGGTTGGTGGCCGTCTGTAGAATCAATACTGTTTCTCCTTGTGTGTATAGCAGCATGTGTATCACAATAAAGAACAAATATTCAGCACTTCACTATCAGTTGTTTTGCGATCTATCACAACTTATTTATTTTTTAGGACTTACTGAACAATTTCCAAACTATTATGAAAGCTTTCTTTAAACAAGACTTTATATTCTCTAATATTATTTTTATCTTTTCACCATGTTAGACTGTGACTTTTATCCACATGTTATATTTTGTTTTGGTTTTATATGCTACACTACAACTTTTTTAACATGCTTTTTTGTTACTTTCTTGATATTGTAAACTATGTTTTAAAGACTTATTCCACATTTCTACAAAATTATTTTTTGGCATTAAACATTAGAAAATGCCCATTTTAAGATTTACCTGTCATTTAACTTCTTGAATCCTGTTAAAAAATTAAAAAGGTACGTCTTTAATTGTTTGGGAACCTTTTCCGATGCATTCGGCCTCATTGTGAAGCTATTACACTGTATATGCTGTAAGGAGCTGACGATAAAGTGTTCTCAACCTGCCGTTTTGCAACTATTCCTTTGAGGAAGGATTCCCATGGTTTTAGATTTCAAGCGTTACATTCTTCCTCCGTATCGGTGAACTGTTGCTCTCTGCTCAGCTGGACCAACAGGTGTACAACAGTATACAATTTTAAGAGTTTTAAGTTACTCTGTGGCCTCAAGTTTGCTTGTAAAAACATAATACAGTGAAAGAAATACAAGTGTATGTGTGTACGGTGCATGTTCTGTAAGTGAGATTATGGTATTTACGCTTTAGAGGGGGTCAGAGGGGGCGGTTACACTGCATACATGTAACGTTTCAGTCTCCTTTCCTAAACTCTTTTTAAATCAATCAGCTTACCTGAAAATAAAACGTGTTGCTGGAATTCTGGGAACTAAACCTGCTCATTCATTCGGTTATTCCAGACTGGCCGTCATCTCTCATGCCACAAAGATTGAGAGAGTTGCCGCTCAGAAAAAGTGAATTAATCACTGGACAAACGTCCAAATGCTTACCTCCAATATCCGATGATCTCACAGGCCGAAATGTTCTCACACTTGTGATTGGCCAGCTGTCCAGACAACGTGGGAGATTTGCCCATTAATCACTGGAATGAAGGCCAAAGGAAGCAGTGGGTTGAAACAATAATCTAGACCACTTAAAACAACTGCCAACATCCATTATTTACATTTCTGTGGAGATATTGAATGCATCTAGGAATGCAGCGTTAAACCATTATTTACTTGCACAACCTCAAAAAAACAAATGAAAGATTGAGCTGAGGTTGAATAACGGAGCTTTAGGATCGTCTTTCCACAAAACCACGACTTTGGTCTGAATAAAGGGGAAGCTCCCTCATTCAATTAGCTTGTGCTAAACCTCAGCGAGGCAGCGAGCCACACAAATCTCCACCCTCATCGCAGATGCATTTGCCCACATGCCCTTAATCTCCAAAAGAAAACATGCGTATCACCACATCCATTCTCACCGCCTTCACTCAGCCCCACCCTGAAAAACACATACCTGAGTTTAGAGTTGGTGCATGTGGCAATACACAGTAGATAAGCTAAATAAAGACTTATAAAGACTCCTAATCCGTCACCATATCTCAACAAGTTTTACTGCCTCATGAGGGTGAACAGTAATAGAATTACTCTGCTTTAACCGTCAGGTCTAAATCCAGATCGCCTGCAAGATCCTCATCGTTATCATCTGAAAAACACCACAGACGTCTTCACTCAGTTTTAGGAAACAGAGCAAACAAATGGTTGATGTTAACATCTTCAGAATAAATACCACGCAAACATAACGTCTGATTTAAAAGCCGGGGATTTGGAGCCACGTGCACATCCATCCTACTTTAAGGCGCCCGCGGGGCGAGGAGGGAGAGGAGGGAGCAGGACGGACACGTGGCTCAGCTGAAGTTAAGTTACATTACGATCCCACCGGTATAATCGGCGTCGTGTTGGCGAGGCACCATGACACAGCAGCTCGCCGGTTCACCGTTCCTCAAGCCGACCTTCCCGAAAGCGCCTGTCGGAGGCCCTCTGCGACACCGACGGCACACGCTGCCCGCCAGCGAGTTCAGGAACCTCACGCCGCAGGACGCCATCAGTGTGTTTGAGATCGAGAGGGAAGGCAAGTCAAGTTATTTATTACAGCACGAATTAAAATCCAGTAAGAACCAAGACTGTCTTTTTGTGTGTATTTGTATAAAATGGAACAGTCATACGTGTTCGTTACCATCTTACTGCCATGGTTTTAACACGGTTTAAACACATGTGTCCCCCCCGCAGCGTTTGTCTCTGTGTCTGGAGAGTGTCCACTCACCCTGGATGAGGTGCTTAACTTCCTGGCTCAGTGCCCTGAGCTGTCTCTGGGCTGGCTTGAGGAAGGGCAGCTCGTGGCTTTCATCATCGGCTCTGGCTGGGACAAGGAGAAGCTCTCGCAGGTATGAAAACCCTTTGTGAAGAGCGACGCGCGGCGGGACATGCAGACCACAGAGTTACCGACAAACCCGCTCGGACGGCTTGCGAATTTTGCCCCATTGGATATTTGACCTAATGGTTGCCTCTCTGTACTCTTTCATTTCCCCAGGAGGCCATGACTCAGCATTTCCCGCACTCCCCCACCGTGCACATGCATGTGCTGTCGGTGCACCGCCACTGTCGCCAGCAAGGCAAGGGCTCCATCCTCTTGTGGCGCTACCTGCAGTACCTGCGCTGCGTGCCAGGCCTCCGCCGGGCTCTGCTGATTTGCGAGGACTTCCTGGTGCCCTTCTACCTCAAGGCCGGTTTCAAGGAAAGAGGACCGTCCGCCATCTCCGTGTCCAACATGCGGTTCCAGGAGATGGAGCACTCGCTGGGTGGGCAGGCGTACGCCCGGAGGAACAGCGGCTGCTAGTCCACGCAGTCAGCTCCAGCGTTGGACGCAGGGAAGATGAGGTTAACGCGACGGCAGGAGGCCCAGGCGGACCGGGTTCAGTGTTGCAGGTAGCAAAGGTCCGACTGGACCTCCTGATGTCGGCATGACACAAGGCCCTGAGGACTGTGGGGAGAAGGGGGACCAGAGTGGATCCAGCTGAAAAGAGGAACCAGCGGTTTGGAGATGTCAAACTCCGTCTCCGTTACCATCTTGGCTTCATGGGTTTAACTAAAAACGCTTGGGTTGTCATTTGAAAATTGGTCCGAGATATTTGCTGCTTCCTTGTGGCATCATTTCAATAAACTATGAAACAATTTCAACAGGGATTCTCTGGTAATTGAGAGTAAGACGCAGAACATTTTCATTTGCAGATTTCTTTTACTGTTTTTTTCAGTTACATGTGATTAGACAAGGTAGCTAAAACGCTACCAAGTTCAAGACAATCATCACCTCTTGAGAAGCAATACACAAATAAAAGAAAACATTCGAGTGCTCATTATTCTGTAACAAAAATATGGCAGTAGTTGGTACATTTAGCAACAAGGCACCAACGGTATCGATATTGGATTTTTGTCCCTGCTTCTGTTTGATTCTGGAGTGTGAACATCTGCCTGTACCAGCGCTGGCTTCTTGAGCTCCTGCCTCGCATGTAAAGGGCATCAGGGAATTTTGATGAGGTTCAGAAGAGCCATAACTTTGTTTCACTGGACAGCGACGGAGTGATAATGACTGCCGGTGAACATGGAGGTGATTAAAGGAAGTGTTTACGATGAGTCACGAAGGTTTTTCATACTGACGGGGTAAAAAACAACAAAACGAGTACATTGTCACTGTTCGTATGGGAAGGGGACAGTCGGTCCACACCTTTTGACCTGATGCCTTCCTGTGGTACCCCCCCCCCCCCCTCTCCCTTTAGTGGAGGTGAGCGTTGAGGTCGTACTTTGCGCAAAATTTGTCCGTGAAGGGGATGCAAGTTAGCAACTCGCACCAGTCACACTTGATTGGGTAAACGTAGAAGAGCACCACCAGGCCTGAAAAAAGCCCGACAAACACCAGCAGGAAAACAATGATCTGACATCGCTTGCGATACATGTCCATGCGGCCGAAACTGATGTAGGGCAAGATGGCGAAGGACAGAAAGAAGCCGGAGATGAAGCCACAAATGTGGGCAAAATTGTCGATCCATGGCAGCAGCCCGAAGGCGAAGAGGAAGAGCACCACGCACAGGAGCTTGGTGAAGGCCCTCCAGGGCTGGGCAAGGATCTGCCAGCTCTGAAACAACTCCACGAACAGGCAGGCTAGGATCCCAAACTGAGAGCCAGCTGGGCCCACCTGACACAAAGAGAGCGGAGAGGAGGGTGTAAATAGAAAAACGTGTGCACAGAAACGTACAGTGTGATATAAAATGATAAGCTCCTAAACGGGAAAACCTCTGACACATAACACAACGCGACGTGATGCTGCTGCACCAATATTCTGTGGGTGTCAGAGTGGTGGTCACCTCCGCTCTGTAGGGCAAAAAGATGGCCGAAGCAAGGTTGCCAGTGATGCCACTGAGAATGTAGATGATTGAGATGCGCAGCCAGCCCGCCAGCTTCTCCAGGTCCCTCAGGATGGTCATCTGGAAAGCCACCGACACGAGGCAGTGGAGGATCCTGGCAGGACGGAAATGGACACGGTGCTCATGTGTGTGCCATCTGACGTGTGTGTGTGTGTGTGTGTGTGTGCGTGCGTGCGCGGGGGTAGAAAACGCACATGTTAAGACAGTTGTACTGTGTAAGGCCGAAGCCCTCAGCAGACCAGCAGTCCATCAACGCAATCTGCTTCTATTTCATTGGAGCTTAATGAGTTTGGGTAGCGAGGGCACTTTGTTTAATTACCCAGGGGACAGATGGGTGAAGCCCTGCTTAAGATGAGGTCAGCACTTTCGGCTGACTGACAGGTCGGAATTAAGCCAAAGCAGTGCTGTCAGACAGAAATGCTCAGTGCAAAACTGCAATAAATCAATTTGCATGTAATCAATGAGAGAAACTCTAGTAATACATAAATAAATAGGATTTTTTCACGCAAACTTAACATACATTATATAACAATGGCCAAAATAAAATATATCAAATTTCTCTTTTTTTTAAATGTATTTTTCTGGCAAATCTACAGCTTGAGACTCACCCAGCATGCAGGAAGAGTGAGAGCCAGAGCCTGTAAAACTGATCTGGGATCTCAGGGTTGAGGAAAGGCAAAAGTCCACACACATCGTCCATGCAGTGCACCTGAAGAAAGACACAGCACAGCATATTAGGGAATGCCCCTCAGTTACACATATATACTCACTTATAAGTATATATTACACCAGATTGCATTAGCAACAGATGCATCTCATACTGGGTTTAGCACTTTGTTTTAAATTAGATAGACCCATTTACATCAGAAGGCTTATTGCAGACGTAGTGCAGCGTCTCTTCTCCGAGCGACAGCGTTTCCCATTAAGTCACTTATACCAGTGAGAACATAAAAGGCCTCATTTGTGCCTGATTAGGAGAAAGTTGCTTACTTGAGAACAGAGAGTAGCCTCCTCGTGAAAGTAGCCGTTCATGAAGTCACAATATTCCCGGGATGTGATTTCACACCTCGAAAAAAATAAAGAAAGAAAATAACAAATGAGTGACCTCGTGATGTTTTTTCCATCCTGTTTTCTAGCAGCGCAGGTTAAATGTTCATCACCAGGTACATTAGATGCCTCACCTCCCTTTGGTTCCAATGCAGCATGGTCGGCCTGTGATGGTACAGTCTATATGAGGCAGGTTGGTGTGGTTCCCTGTGTTGTACCGGGTACAAATCTAAAAGCCAAAGCAGCAACATTAGCTTTTAAATCTTATTTTAAATTATATCCTTTCTAGATTGCTCAAACAGGGGCTTGTAGCGGCTTTATTGAGAGGACAATGCAGAGGTATTCCATGATTGCAAACGAAAGGCTTACAAGGGAAACTGTAACTCATTTCAAAAAATCATCTCCATCTTTATGCCAGACACGGTTTTACTGCACTTACTGGCCACTTGCTGATGTCATCGGGCCATTCATGAGGCGATACTGAGGCGGGCTCCAGACATATCCTGTCGAAAGACAAACACATTATTTGTACCAGCCAGCATTTCTTCATTTGGACTGTGTAACGGAATGACCTTTAGTTCCTCTCACCTCGGATCCTGATGACACACAGAACCGTATTGTCGGTCTTTACCGTGTAACTTGGGAGTGCTGGAATGCTTTGGCCACTTCACCCACACAGCTAGAGTACTCTACAAATACAGCCACAGATACGGGGTTATAATTCCCCACGGTGCCGGTTTGTAGCAGGATTATGAAATGAGAACAGGGCTACTTGATTACACACCGAGCACTGTTCCTCGGAGGTTTGGACACAGCCGGAGCGATCGTTACGCACGCAGCAGGCGGAGTTGCGTTCGATGGCTCTCTTTTCCCTGATAAGATCATGCACCTGTCCGTCCTGCCGCATGCATGGAGAGAATTTGGCCCCCAAGTGGATAAGAGCCTCCTACAAAGAGAGAGAAAAAAAAAAAAACATACGACATAGTATTTATTTTAAGACACTCACATGCGATTATTGCTTGTATTCTTGAGCTTCAAATCATGAGAAGAGTGCTCACCGACCCCGGCCCGATCCAAAAGTTCTCCTGCTGTACAAACTTGACATTTTCATACACACCTTTGTTTCTTAAAACCTACAAGTCAAAGAGAGGAAGGTTTACGTAAAATGGGCCGTAACGAGATGTAACATATTTTGTTCATGAATCATCACGACTAAGCCGCCACTCACGGAATCAACTGTCTCGTGCTGGGAGAAGCCCACTGGTGCGATACCATAGATGCATACAGCCAGGATAGTGATGAGCAGGTGGACAACGGTGATCCAGTATGTAAAAAAAGGCCTAGAGGAGATAGCGTGTATGCATTCAACCCCTTTCTTTCAAAACGCACACATATTATTGGTCCGGTCTCTGAAGAGGTGCCGTACCTGTGGTCATCCATGTCCTCTATCTGTCGCTTGACGTAGCTGTCAATGCGCTTGCGGTACGTGCGGTTCGTGAGCCTCCCCACCATGCCCAACCCGTAAGGCCTCTTCTCTCGGGCGAAAAGCTTCTTGACGGGCACAACGATGCGCTGGCCGCGCCGCTGCCCGGTGACGCTCACAACCTCCTGCCGCAAGGGCACCTTGGGCGGACCCGGCGTCCCTTCTTTGGCTTTGCGCCACCCTCGCTCCAGAGGTCTGGAGGAGTGACCAGAGGAGACAACACATCAGCCGACAGATCAATAATGACATGTTTCGAAAGAGTATTTTCTGTATCTGTGGGTGTATGAATCAAGTAAAGGAAAAGGGATCAGTGGAGCCTGATTGGTTAACTCGTACAGCAGGAGATGACTTCTCTCCAGCTCGGTCTTATCGAGCGCGCTGCCTGTCAGCTCCGTCTCGTCGTTCTTGCTGCTGGGCTCTTCCTCTTTCATGGCCGCCTCAGACGCCGACTCGAACACCTCGTCGGCGTATGTAGACAGCTCCTCCTGCATCATAATATCCTAGAAAGAACATTTCGGAGAGAGAATTGTTGTTGTTGTTGTTGTTTTTTTAAAGTATAAATAAACGCGTTTTGTCGTTGTTCCCGTCTCACTCTGGCAAAGAAAGACGTGTCCAGTTCATCGGGAAAGTCAATCATGTCCTCCTCCATGAAGCTGGCCGGGGTGAAGCTGCGTCTTTGGGCCCGCTTCAGCGTGCCGTCCCGTATTGAGCGCCCCTGCGACGGAAACGCACACAGTAAAGTCCCACAACATTGAGAAAAGGATAACGTGTCATTTATTTCAAAGCATTGCAGTCCGCATATTTAATCCGTCAAGTGGATTTCACGGCTCTCGCTCACCTTGACGAGTGCCGCCGCGGCCCTGAAGCTCATCTTTGCCACGGACTCCCTCTTGCGGCGGCGAGGCAGTCGATTGAGACCCGAGCGGGAGCTGGTGAAGGAGCAGAGCGAGGCGGCTCCGGGCGTGATCGGGGTCTGAGGGACGCTGTAGCCGTCCACCTCCTCCACCATGCGGAACGCCCGTCCCCTGGCCAACGGGTCCACAATCTGGAGACAAGCGGGTTCAGCGGAGAGGCGTTTGAACGAGCCACAGTTGACCAAATAAGGTCGATTTGACGTAAAAAAGACTGGTCTCAAGAGGAAGGGGAATTTTTGGTCATGATGCACCTGTGTGCCAGGTTTCGTTTCCATTCAACATACGTAAACGAGAGCACGGGCCTCAATTTTGTTGCACACATTCTTTATTTAAAATACGTATTCTAATAAAAACCACCCATGAATTCCTTTACCTTTTGCATGCCATATTGTGAGGAAGGGACGTAGAGAGGAGGCGGCGTTTCCGTGCTGGTTAAGGAGATGTTGTCCTGGCTGGGCAGATCCAGCTCTCGTATCACCTGCGGTTTCAGCTTCCCGTAGCGCAGGCTGCAGTGGCGCAGGCTTTTCCGCTGCCATTTCTGAGTAGAATCGCCGTCCTTACTGACCCCGAACCAGTCTGCTGTTCCCCTAACACCAGAAACACGGAACGCTCAGCTCCGGGTCATGCTTCGCTTTTCCCAGAGAGGCAACATTTCAGATGTAATGCAACTCATTGATGACCCTCTTAGGAGCCCTGCACGTTGAGGAATAGATCAACCAAACATGAATGGGACCGACAAGACTTCAGTTCTTAGGATGAAGAAAATTGCCTGAGGCGGCGGAGGAAGTAACGGGCCCAGTGGAGGCTGGGTATGCTGGGCATGTTTTCCTCCAGACACACTGGGACCGACAGGCGCGCACTGAATGCACCGTGGAGAGTCACAAAGTCTACATGTTCAAAGGAAGAGTGAGCGAGAGAGGACACTGGAATTAGATGCTGCGAAAGAAAGCCAATTTGTTTTCATTCTAATTTGAAATGGACAGCAAACCCAATTAACAGAGGAGATTCTTCTGAGATTTTATCTGCGTCCTACTCCGGCCCCATTTGCGTCCTACTCTGGTCCTTTTCCACCAACAGTTGATAAATACACTTGCAATCTCGCTGTTGAAGCCTAATAGGTACCAGAGCAAACAAAGTTACTGGACCCCGAGGGCAGGAAGTGGAAGTGGAAACAATCTTCAAAAGGAAAGTTCTGGCGGTTTCTACACTAATTACCAGCTGCAGAGTGAATGTTTAGTGAAGTTTTGCAAAAGCCACGTAAGTGGGGGACTTTGTGCTGGTTTCTGGTCCTTTACCCTCTAAATATGTGTCAGTGACAATATTTTACAGCTTGTGTATAGTATATAAGATACGTGGGCCTTTCATTGCAGCGGCGGACATGACCTAGCTAACCGTGATTTCGATGAGTAATGAGTATGTTTGAACATAGTCAAAGCCCAGCAGGCTAGTGTCCATCAAAGAAGCCTTCAGACGTGGGATGTCCGCCCTAAAACACTTACTCAGAACTACTCCTCGTGATGCATGCTACCCCCCCCCCCCCTCTCAATATAACCGGCTGCCTCATTCCTGCATCTCTGAATAAAGGGGAATTTGTAAAAGGACAGCTTTTGGTTTCAGGTCCTTTTATCACTCACAGCTGCAACAGTTGCAACAGCTGGTGACTGAGAGCGAAACCACAATTATTGGGACTCTTCTGGGGCGGAAAATGAACGCGATTAAAAGAATTAAAGCGACATTGGCGAAATCATGCCATAATTGTGATTGCACGGTAAACATGCAGACAGAATATTCCCTGTTTCCTCATAGAAAACGAGTACTTATACACATCTGACTGTAACACCTCTACAGTCTTGTGAGGGACTTCCTGCCGTACCTGAGCAGGGTTCTGGAGAGCGAATGGTGTTTCCTGATGCTGCGGCGAGCAGCCCGCTGCCCCTTAATGGGGACCGTGTTAATCCGCTCAAAGTGCACCCTTCTGCTGCTGTGACCGGGCCCGGATCGGGGCGAGAAGGGACGAAAGGAAGGAGAAGGAAAGAGAAAAGACAACGAGCAGTGAGAAGGAAAAGTGCAGCTGGACAGTGCTGTAGCCTTCATGCAGAGAGAGAAAAGCAGACTCGTATGTTTAGACCTGGTCCTCGTTGAGATATAGAACATGGGGAAGGTTATTAACAGGCAGATGGCACAAACGGTCATGCAAATTGGAGTAAAACGGTAAGGAGAGCAGAAACGCTGAAGTTAAATGGAAAACGCCATTTAGGCGCCATGGGACACATCGCCAATATCCTCCATTATGTCAGCATTCGCTGCTTGTATTATATGCTCAGCTGGACAGTTCTTTCATTCCAAATGAAATACCAGGATTTAGTCTGAGTAATAGTTTTTACATTACATCGCCTGTATCAGTGATGTAATTTAACAGAATTTTACTGAGCGTGAGAGTAAACGTGTGCATGCACATGAGTTTCCAACAGGGGGATTTCTGGCAGTTTGGGCGGGGAACAAATGCCTGGACAGCAAGACGCTTCGGCTGCTTAAACCAAACCAGAGGGCCATGATCACCAACATTATTATTGATAATACTCGACTGGAAAGGGCTGAAATACATTGTTCTAATCGCGGAGCGTGCCACAACGCACTCATGTCAAGACGTTAATGTATAAATCCAGTGCATTGTTCGGTGCGTTTACCTCTTTATGGTCTGAGTGATGGATGACTGGCGTTGTAAGACAGGCCGCCGGGTGTCAAAAAGGTCGCGGGGTGGTGACTGGAGGTGAGAGGTCTCCACTGGCATGCTGATGCTGCGCAGGAAGCCCTGCCTCTTCACGGGCTGTACCGGAAAGGATGCATCGGATAAGTGTGAGCACAGGTCATGACAAAAAAAAAAAATGAAGCGGCGATTCAGTGAGAAACATCACCTGAACAAAATTGGACGGCTCGTCCAGCGACATCTGAGCCGTGGGAATGTCCAGTCTGAGCCAGGGGGGCTTTTTCCTCTGCAGGCTGCTGGTGCTCTCCCGCCGGGGTTCAGCCATGCTCTCTGTCCCACCCCAGGCCTGCCAGCTACACAGAGGGACAAGATGATGTTCTGCTTTAGAAACCCATTGAAATCTTAATTAACAGCACATAATCAAAATATATATTAGTCTCAATGAGTTTGTGCTGCAAAGCAGTTTCACAAGAGGGTGCTAAGGCCCCGGATTCGATTCAAACATGGGCGTTGACATTACTCTGTTCATTAGATAATAAAGAGGAAGCCACTGGGGGTAGACCACAGGGGTTTACTCGCCCTTCCCCAAAACAGATTGCAAAGACATTTTTTTAAAAATAAATGAAAGCTAGGATAGTTTTGAGACTTTCTCAATCCTACAGCTAAAATTATATTGAATCCCTCATAGTGGTTGAAGGTTCCGCATCCAACAGACCTCGATCTAGACTAATGACCTTGCATGCATTACGGCAGCAGGCCTGTGAACCAAAGGGGGAGCACGGTCGATCTCGCCATCAGTGGGTGCAACCCTGTTATCACCAGAACCTTCTTCAATTGTAAACGCACTTATCTTGGCCCCGCTGGTTCACTTCCTGCTTAAATTTCGACAGTGCACAGGATTCGTTGCTCACACTCTTAAATGATCGAGCATTGTGCTGCATAAATATGTGTTTACATTGTTATGCATTTATCTGTGATTAAAACAAATCAGCTGACAGGAGGAATGTACAAAATGATGACTATGAATGAATAATGAAAGAAGCACAAATGTGAAACTTGCAAAAGAGGGTGTCTCCGCAGCTGCAGAGCTGTAAAACCAGATGGGGAAAGAAAAAAAACAAAACGCTTTTAGGTCTTTGAATTAATTGTGTTTCACAATCGTCATCGTCACACACGTCTTTATGTTGCATCAGGGGCTTTGAGCTTTTCTGCTTGTAGCAGGTCACATCCCCACTTCTCGTGTTACAGATTTAGCTCCACAGCTTTCAGTAACCACATCTGCTTTGCATTGACATTTCATGGCACCACAGGCTTCTGTTTTAGCCAACGTGATGATGGGAAGTGTTTTCAGGGAATGTCAGCAGAGGAAAACCTCAGGCTGAGGGCAGCAGGGGTCAACCGCGACGTGTTAATTTTTAAACATATTCTAGCTCTCGCTGATTGACATTTCTCAATTGATTTACTCCATCATCATATTTCTACCACGTTAAGTCATCGAGCGGGCTACAAGAAGCAGAAAAACGAGATGGGATGTTTATGAAACACTAGTGTGCATTATCTTTTATTTCAGTCAGTCTGGACAGTCAGGGGTTATTAGACTTTTACATTGAATGTCCTTTGACCTCCACTGACATCGTCTGGACTGTGATACCAGACGATCAAAGCAGATGCAGTCAGAGACTGTTGAAACGGAGATTGATGAAAGGTGGGTGAGGACCAGTAAACAGACTGCAAAGTGACATTTTTTTGTACATTCGGCGTCACATTTTTTGGTATTATTAAAGAGAGACTAAAAGATAATCTGCCTGTGAATGCTATAAGAATCATAAACGCAAAACCGATATATTCGCTTGTGCCCAACAGGCCACCCTCTTGCCCCTGGCGAGGACACCCGCCCATTTAATTACTTTTTGCAGTTCGCTCAATCAGCGATATGTCAAAATGAGCCTGGCAGAAGATGCCAGAAAAACTCCGCCGCATTAACGCAGCCGCGCAGCTATTGTCATGGTTTTCCATTAGCGGCCCACGGTAAAACCCCCCCGACGCCTGTCCGACAACCGAGCCGAGTGCCTTGAAAGTCTGTCTCCGTCTTTCCCTCTCGTCCTCCTCCAAAGTCAACATGGAAGCTGAGCCGGCATGTGCCTGCAACTCGTGCTCGGGAGGAATTCGGCCGGCGAACAGTTGGCGTAGTTACTGCTCAGACGCGAGCACGACCAACGGCAGCCACCGACTCATTTCTCACGGAGCGCTCAAAATGCCAGTCATTTCTGCCATTGAGTGATAAGATATCACTGCACAGAGAAGGTAAGCCTCAAGGCTGTCCCCCGGTCTGAGAAAGACGCGTCTCCGTGGGCAGAAAGTCCTTCAGAAGACGAGTGTCCTTGGCGGACTGAGAGTTCATTTAATTTCACATTTGGCAATTATCCAGGTTGGAGGATTAGCCTTCACTTCAGCGTGTTATCTGCTCACGGTCAAGTTTGACTGAACGTCTGTTGTTAGGCTTTCCTATTGAAGTAATTCAACCCAATCAAATGCTTTAGAAAATGCACAACGGGGTCTTATCTTACTTTTTTTTGCCCCCTGGTTGAGATGTGGCATGGCAACAATTCTGTGCGTGTGATAGTTCCCTATAGTGTTTACATTCCCAGCACTGATTTCAGGCATACATTCTTTAGACCACAATGATTTAATCTAGCTTCTAAAAAAAAGAAGTTGTTTTTACTTCAAGATTCACATCTGAAAGAGGGAAAATCACCCACACCCATAACGTTGCCCTGCCGCGGTTTGCTTCTTGTGAGAAACTAACACTTCCTACACAATTATAAAGACCCATGTTAACCCCGCATGGGTTGTTTGTAATTATGGGGCTGGCATTGCTTCTCCGGGCGCCTTGTCTCAGTTAGGCAGGCGGGGGAAACAGTCAGGCGGACGGATCATAGAGGACAAGCGGACGTCTTTCCAGGTGAAGGGACGTCCAGCCGGCCATAATGACCGGGGTTGACAGGCATAACCAGCACTCTCCGCCCCCGTCTGGGGAGCCGGGATCTGCTGTAATTCCTTCTGCATACAGACTCCAGCCCGTTGATGTTTTCCATGCCATCATTTAATATAATCACTCCGTAATGGTATCCGGTCATGCAAAGAAAAGGCACCGGTTTATGACAACAGCTGCCAAAAGGTGAGGCTTAAAGGAAAACAGAGGACCGGCTCAGTGGAAGGAGCTCTGTGCGAGGGCGGCGGCCATGGTACGGCTTAGTTTTCTGCTTTCTCTAACCGCTCTCAGGATGCTAAGAGAGCATTTTCCCCATTTCCCCCATTCATCATAAATAAAATAGTGATATGGCCATGGCCTATTTTTCTTTTATATTGTATCCGTCATCTAATCTTCAGTTGCCTTTGAACGTAAAGCAAATGAAGGACACACAGATCTTATCACGCATCTCAAAATGTACCCATGGCACAACAATATCACACCTTTTATAAAAAGACTACATATTAAACACGCCTGAGATGGTATTATAAAATATTTGTTTAATCCTCTCTATCCAGAGCCCGTTTGAATCTCAACGCATGCCATACCCACATTCCTGAACATTTGTGGCTGCACCGAGCCAAGCTGAAATGGCAGAGGAGGAAACCACGTGAAGTCTAACCGTTATGGACAGGAGCTGGCTGGTTCCCGGGTACTGGGTGTGCTCTACCGCTGTGCGCTACCCCGAGGAGGCCGGCTGGCTGCAGCTACACCGAGGGTGGCTGACCGAGCTGTGTCATTGGGGCTGACGAAGCCCCGGGGAGGCGAGCCGAGCCCACCGTGGGTCATAAAACCAGGGTTGACAGTAGGTACGAGGATTTGCTGCCTCGCGTGCAACAGTCATGAGTCATGATCGAGGACCTCATCGATCTGGATAGCGAGATAAGGCCTTTAAGGTGCAGCGCTTCCCGGCCTGAAGCCTTTGGTCCCGTTTCATTTGCTCCTTTGTCCACTTTTTCACCGCTTTGGCTCCAACCATTATGCAGTGTTACCGTAATAATTTCTAATAGCTTTACCCAAGGAAGCTTTTTTCATTTTGAAGAGATGTTTCTGCAATTCCAGGTTCTAGATTCCGGTCTTGCCTAAATGGCAGAAAGGGCTTATGTTTGGTTTTCCCCATGCTCCAACAGTTAGTCACTCACTGAATGCTTCTACTATCCATTGTTTCTTATGTTTCACTCCATGCTGGAGGCAAGGCTCGACACTGGGAACAATGGAGGGAAACCGGCTATTCACAGTCCGTTGTTATATGTTGTTCTCTCGCTTGCGTAACCAAAACAAAGATCTCGGTAAAGCCGCTTCTCAACATAAGAAGACATACAAAAGCAAATTAGATATTTTATCAAAACAATTTACTATGCAAGACACGCTCCAAGCTACTGTTGTGAAATCAACCTTAAGACCAAGCAGACGTAGTTCCCTGAAGGGGGATTTCATAACGATGAGCAGAACTCATGACCAGAGGAGTTATAGCGAATGGGTGGAGGTATTTGGGAAACATCATCACAGATCGGACAATTCCTCAGAATAGGAGATCGAAACATAAACAGCCCACAATTAACATTACAGAGGCGCGTCTCGTCCTACTGGTATCCGAGGCCCATCTGCGCACTAATCGCAGAGCTATGCGTTTGATCTTTATATAGGACATTGTGCCTCCGACCGGTTTCGACGGAAAAAGCTGATAAAACTACAAAGCTACTGATATTTCATTTGTGTAAAGAGAACAGAAACCGAGACGGGAACAAGCACTAAATCAAGGCTGCAGAACGGACGTTGGTGCCAGGTGACATAAACCGGTTGTGAAAGCAAATTTAAGATACAGAATTGCATCTACAATATGATAAATTAAATAATGTATCGGTTGTGTCTCCTTACGGCCGTTATGGCCACTTTTCAGATTCGACTTCCACACACATCGTTCTTCCACAAAAAATTAAATTGAGCTTTCCGAAGTCCGGGCTTAAAGCCTTTTCTTATCTCTCTTCCTTCCCATTATAGGAGGATGAAAATAATCCACAAAAACACAGTCGCAGGCCAGAGAGGGACGTGAAACTGAGCGACAGTAAAGTTGCAGTCATCTGAATTGACTCCAGTGACACGTGACAAGCTGTCACACCAAACCACCTTACGACATCAAAAAACCACACACACACACATCTCTGAGAGACATCAGAAATATCCGTCGCAGCTGACCCGGAGATCAAATGTCACAGCTATCTGAGGGGCGGCGATGGAGGGCGGGTGGTTGAGGGTGGGCACGGCCGATACGACCGGCCAAGGAAAGGGTGGAGAAGCTCGGGCCTTTTCCCGTGTTTCACAAAGACTTTTACCGCAGGCTTTCAGCACTTGGTGGGGTTTGTACAATAGAGACGTAAGCGCTTTCTGTCAGTGGCTTCAGTGTGGAGAGACAGATTTGTATCGGGTCCATTGCCAGGCTCCCTCATTGTCATAACGGTGTTTACCAAATGACAGGATCGAGTGCCAGAGATATGAATAGCTCACTGAAGTATAAACGGCCTCCCAACAGCGGGCTGTGTGCATGTGGCGTATTTATAGAGCTCAACTTCAAATGTACATCTGGATAAAACTCTAGACCAGTATGAAAAACATCCTGCTGCAGATATCTTGGCAGTGGGCTGTTTTCTGTGGAAAAATAAAAGTGAGCGCGTCGGGCCAGGTCTAATGGAACTGGATGCGTTAATTTATCTCAGTCTGAAGAAATGACCACCACCAGAAGCAATATCTGTGATCACCATCGCACCGCCTGCCTCACTTCCCGTCTTCCTTTACAAAGCCTCATATATCGGCGGGCCAACGCAGGTCCTACAAAATTGCGCTTGGATATTTTATCTGCACCAATACCAGCCTTTATACGTGCAGCAATATCCTGCACAGGAAATCAACATGACGGACAGGGGAGGTGTTCCAAAGAGGACAAAGGAACAAACACAATTACTTTAATATCAGTGTGTTTGCAAACATCAACCAACTTCACCTCGACGCTGCTTAGCATAAAGTTTTCTTACTTTTTGCTGTGCAGGTGAAAAACGATTCAATGCATAACTTATTTAATACTTGAATTATTTACTAATAATTAGTCCTGCGGGTGAATTATTTACTATATACTTGGAGCGGCTATGCACAGCGCCGTTAGTCTCTGTTATCAGGATTATTAACAGGCCTGTTCCGGCTCACAACTGATCAAACAGGCCCATCTCCCCTTCAGCGAAAATATTAAGCGCACTTGGCAAATCTGCGTGGTGTCCCAGTCCGAAGCTGTGGACAAGTCTCTGATCTTGAGGAAGGAGCTGACAGTGAGAATTCCCTCAGCGTGGGCAACATCTACCTCACAGGCCGAGACAACCAAATCAAGTTTAGGAAATTGTGTGGATGTTCCATGACCACTTCGGTTAAATCGGGCGACACCCTGTCGAACCAGACCACAGTGGAACGGCCTTCACGTCTTTAGGATAACGCAGTTGATAAGCAGTCGGTTTTAATGCCGGCCGAAGAGCTTATCTTCAACGTACTGTATCTCCAGCTGCACTACGTGGGAAAACCCAGCAACCCCTGAAACCGAGCCAACAATGTCACGTTGAGCTAAAGACAGTACGGCACGATAAACATGGACAGTAAGTGAAATTCAACAAGACTGTGATACTTAATCTCAGAGGCGAACAAGAGGACTGTGGAAGTAGTTCAAAGCAACAGCTACAGTGTTCAAATGGAAAAACGAACCCGCACGAAACAACGTACAGTTTAGTCTGAGGGATGAAAAGTAGATTATGCTTCTGTTTGCATTCTCCCAGTAATGAATGATATTAATAAAAGTAATCTGATTCACTCGAAGATGGAGACTCATATTTCGAAATGCTATTTGTAAAGAATGGAAACACATTCGTTGCGCAATCAGTTCAAAATGTTCCTCTTGCAGCAAAGCCCATGTCTTCAATCTCCATTTACATTATTCAACAAAATGCATCAAGCTTTCTGACAGGGTGATTTCTCACCCATCGATCCGTCCTGTCCGAGTTTATGACTTATTAAGGGAAGACGCTTTACACAACAAAAGGGCAGTGAGCCATCTTCCTTGCAGAGGCCGGTCCTCGCAAAAGCATCCTGAGGGTACAAAACAATCCCCCCATTGTTTTTGGGAGGTTTGACATTCTCTTTTAAGTGAGTAAGAGGAGAATCTCAGAAGCAGTGTGCCCTAACAACATGTGATCCCCATCTAAATAGTTTCCAGCATGATATCAGCCTGAATCAAGCCTACAAAAGGCTGCATTGTGCGGTCGAATGTGCATTGGGCTGAACAAGGGTCATTGAGCAGCCTGATCGCACTCAAAAAAAAAGAAGAAGCAAAAAGCGAGCTGAAGTTTTCATTCCTCAATCAATGGAAATGGCGCACTAAGCACATTTCCAGATGAGCAAATTACTCTGGCAATATGCGTTAACTCCATCACGGTTTAGCAGAGATGTTGTATTTGCTTGTACGGCTAATTGACAAAACCTAAATCCAAAGTAACAGAGAAAAAACGGCACCCACGCGGGTTTATCTCTCGCCGGTATCAAAAATACAAAAGGAGAGCCATCGGCTCGGTCATCTCACATCCTCTGTGGACGACCACCAGCCTGGAGAGAGAGACGCTCATTTCACCGAGGAGTGCTGGAAGGAAGGAAGTGCAGAGTAGGAGGAAGGCGGGAGACGTGCAAACCAAAAGGCAGGAAACACACTGCAGACTGGGAGCATTCCGCGTGTCCGGTCAACACAACCCCGGAAACAACATACACTCTTGCTCACAAGCACAGGAACACATCCTTACTGCATATGTAAACATACACATCCCATCCGCGGCCACGGCGGAGCGTCGGCACTGTAATAAAAGGCCCAGCCGCCCACTAAGGCCTGCAGCGCAGCGTAGTGTGACATTGAAACGGACAGATGTGTTAAAGAGAGCAGATGATGTGTGCACTGTACACACAAGTTGGAAAAACACTCTTCAATCCCATTTGTTTAGCGGTTCCATGTCCACAATCAATGCCTGTCGTGTGTCCCAGAGCAAGTCACCCAAACCCTAATTGCTCCCCGGGCAAAAATGTAAAAAGCCATGGGTTAAAAATGCAATGTCGCTTTGGATAAAAGCGTGGGCTAAATGACCTGTAATGTAATGTACAGTATGCGTAGGCGCGCGGCGTGTAGGAGTTTAGGCAGATGAAGGACAGGGGATGTCATTTGAGGTTGTTGGTACCAGCAGCATACTTTTGCACTAAAATACACATTTTTACACACACATTTTAAACCTGATTCCACACAACTAGGTATTTTTTCTGAACAAAGACAAATATGTGGATGAGAAAAAAGTGAGAGGAGGCAAAGAGACGTCATCGGAATGAATTACACGGTCAAATTGAATCTGATGGTGAATGACTTGCAGATAAAGTAGTTTGACCAACGGATCAGTGTCGATGCAGAAACACAGAAAGTGCTCTAGTTGCGAGGGCTGGAAGCGTTGGGAAGGACACACGCATCAATCCCACATACATCAACTATAAAAGGAATAAAATGTACTTCGAAAACCGTGTTCTTGAGATGTCCTTTGGACCCAGAAGTCTGTGGGTCTGAAGGTCACCGCGGTGGTACGCAAGCAGCAAAAACATTGCTTCATTCCTTCACTTGGAATATTTTTAGACTCGAGGGGGATTTTGTTCAGTGCAAGTTCACTTGTGTTGGAGATTTCCCAGACTCTGATAAAGGACTGAGAGGAAGTGAGAGAGTTCCCGAGGGAACACCCAGAGGTGAGGCCAGGTCTCCAAACTGGGATCGGGGAGATGCAAAAGCAAGGATGATGGGGGGGGAGGAAGGAGGAAGAATAAAGCCAGCTGGGCCAAGAGATCAGTGGAAAACTCCCTTCGAATGCACAGGAAGACTGGGATGACTGGGGCAGGTCCTTTGGGATAGTCATCGCTCCCGTGACTGATTTAACTTAAGAAAACAGACCAAAGAGACCATTTTACGGAGATAAAGTCCGCTTTTTACCCCGCGGGTCACAGAGCACACATGTGGGGATGTTTCCTTAGTCTGTTCATGTTTGACAACAAGCTAAAAGTCGTCACACAGCAGCGAAAAATGATCAGGAAATGTGACATTGTTGAGGAGGTTTAAAAAAAAAAAAAAGGGTAAAAACTGCCCGCCTCCATGAGTAAATCACGTTTGATTTGAATAACTCTATATTTGTCTTTCCGCTGGTTTTGAGAGAATATGTTTCAGCACATATTGGGCCTTCAGCGTGATGCCTTGACTATAGCAGGGCGTGATCAACTAGGCGCCATAAATGAGAGGCTTTACATCATTTTCCCTGGCTCGCGACATTACGAGCTCCGACAAACTGGCGAATGGAAAGGGAAGTTGGCACGGGTTTGGCGAGAGGCCTAAGCAGTAAAAGAGGGAAAGTCGAGAGTTAGAGATTCAGGTACGTGTTCAAATATGCCAACACCTGGTTGGATTCCACATGGGTCCGTCTGAACATGGAGCGCAGTCCAGCACGTTTACCAAAATCAGTCAGTATGACAACTGAATGCCGAAATGAGCCTTAAGGATGTGCAGCATGGGGCACATTTCACTAATCTCCCAGCACTCGTAGTTCAACACATTGATGGTTCAAAGCCATAGAATAGAAAAAAGGGCATTCAAACCAAACAAGATCCACCTCTTCCAGAAAAGAAATCCAGTAAAAGAAAAGTCACAGAGGAATCCAAAACACACCCTAATTTCTGGGAAAGCTGCTGGAGTGAGTTTGGAGCATGGTATGTGATGTTAGTGGGTCGGTTATAAAGGTCCGGATATAACTGTGTGTGTGTGTGTGTGTGTGTGTGTGTGTGTGTGCAGCTCTATTGAGCGAACAGCCAACTCCAGTCTGGTACACAATGAGGAGTCACAGCCTCAGGGTATGACGTTCGACTCTGCCAACGATTTGGGGCTGGTGTGCGTGTGTGTGTGTGTGTGTGTGTAGGGGGGGGGGGTTATACTATTTAAACCTGCTGTAACGGTGCTGGCGTACTGTATCAGACAATGATATGAGGGAAAAGTAAACAACACAGTGCTGGCAGCATTTAAGGCCGGTGCCGCGTGCCTCCATGTGTCCACTGAAGATTAACAAAACACACAAAAAAAGCAACATTTTCTTCTTTCTTCCTTTTGAGTATTAAGTTCTGAGCTCTTCCGTGGTGAGCAGAGTGTCAGAAAAGTTTGACAAGTTGTAACGTGCATATGGATGAAATCACATATTAATGACAACACACAAACAACTTCTGAGTCGCCAGATATTTTAAAATTCCTGACGCATGTCCTCATCTTGTCTCAGTAGGTAGTATTTAATTCATGTACAACCCCTGTCCAGTCAAAAACCAAAAGTATATGCACAAAATTAAGTGCATTTACTTATACTTATTTAATAATACTGCACAGAAGTATTCTAACTTGCCCTTCAAGTTATAACGATGTTAATAAAAGTTTGAGCTAGAGGAACAAAACCCTCTAAGACAACGCAATTGCAACATACCTGACGTATATATTTCTTTCTCGAAGCACAGGGTAAAGTGAGATATTTATTGGGTTATCTGCACAACACGCCCCGAGAAAGCTCTTCACGCCTAAAGATCAAAGTTCAAGGAACCACTGCAGCTCGTCTGTGAGTACCAGCCTCCCGGAAAATGAGCTTTATCCTGAAGTTTACCAGCCTCAGACACGCGTTACTGAGGGCAGAAGCAAAAGGGACCAAAAGCATCAAACTAAATTAGACGTTATCCTCTGTACTAATGCGTACTGTTGGCCTTAACCAAACAAATCCCCCCCAAAACAATTCATTCACTTGTATTTTTAATTTAGTCGTCCTTCAATTTTCTCCAAACCCGGTAATAAAAAAAAGGTTTCCAGTAAATTCTGGGAATGCTGGTTCATGTGTGTGATTGTGTGGCACACGGCAGGCGAGGTGCTGACTGAGAGAAGGGCAGCGGCAGCCCCGGGGGCTCAGAGGTAGACCTGAAATAGCCATGCTCCATTACAGCATTACATCACTACTGACTTTACCGGCCGTGGCTGCCGGTGCTTCACGCCGCCATCAACGCTGCCGTGGGATGGGAACAGCAAGCAAACAAGCAGCCGCAGGACGAGGATCTGTGCCCTTCCTGTATAATTAAAACCCATGCACCACAACCGACACGTGTATGGTTTTGGGGGGGGGTTTTCTCCCTCGCTAACATTCCTTACTGTGAAAACCAGTTCTGTTTTCCCACACATGGTGGCAATCGTTTGGCACGCGAGGGAAAGCGCCGTTCCTGCTTCCAGCAACACGGTGAAAACTGTGATCACGTCAAAATTCCAAAAAGGGGGTACGAGCCGAGCGAGTATGAGGATGAGGTGAAATGCTCTCTCACCGGCAAACGTACCCGACGCGTCTCTTGTCTGCACGAGCGCGTCAGGTACGTCATTGATTTAGCAGGAAAGCATGCGTATTGTCTCCAAAGTAGCAGAACAAGTCTGTTAACATGTTTGACCTCTCCAGATACTGCGGCCGTGCCCCACATTCACAGATCAACTCAGGAGACAATCTTCACCGCAGCACACCAGGGCGTGCATGCGGCGCCAGACCCACGCCAGTCCCAAAGAAATATGCAATCCATTTTTTTTTGTCCACTTCAGGTTGCCTGTAACAAAGGATTCTTCTCTTCTTGATTCTTGTGATACAGATGTGCTTGCTGGAGAAACAGAGGTTCTTTGGAGGAGCGTGTGCTCGGTGCACATGGGACTGTTCGTTTTTCCTGAACCGGTAGCCCAGAGACAAAGTCCACAGACGAAGAAAGGGACCAACAGTCACATGGAGCGCACGCCGGGTGCAAGATTTCAGATGTTTTTTTTCGAAACGTCCATCGTTGAATGCGTCGTCTCATTACAACAGAGCCTCCAATCTACAAAGGAAGATAAGACGTGTCCCGCGTGGAAAGGTGACACGTTGAAGCGATTAGGCCCAATATGAAGAACATCACGCTGGCTGTAATGCAATGAATGGCGGGTTGATACGCGGGGCATAAATTAAATCACGCTGCAGCTCTTGTAAGAAGGCAACACCTTGAAGCCGTTGTAGAGCACTTGGCCAGACTGACAGACAGATACCGTGCCGTGAGTCATGCAGGCATCCCCCCCCCCGAGCTGAAGAACGCACATACCAGCCAGTCAACCACAGGCCGGCCCGGATGGTCCACCAGCCTCAGCCGAGCTGCTCACGCCCCCCCCCCCCCCCCCCAAGTATCACGTACACCCGCATGCACCCACCACATAAGCGTCCAATCAAGCACACTCGCACGCATCATGAATACTCCAATAATACTAATAATAGCAGCGCTGCCACTATCACACATCAGAGCCCCTGCTTTTTAATCGGTGCGATTACATCACCCAGAGCCACGTGATAAGGTTTCGGGCATACAAACCAGGCCATGTGCTCCTATGTCCCGTCTGCCAAAATAACTCAGCAGTTTCCAATGCAGCGCGTCTACGGTTTCCCTTCACTCCGTCCAGGTATCGTGGGACGTCGGGGGCACGTGACCTCTTGCATGTCAACAAGTTTGCAGTTTCTTGAAGCTGACGTCCTGCAGCTCTCAAGCGGAGAGGAGTGGAATGTGGACATTTAGGAGAACCCCCTCCGTCATGAACGATGATTCAGAGGATTGTATTTCCTTTCGGGACTGCTTGTCACGAGTCGCTTTGAGTCACCGTGCGTTTGTTCCTCTTGAACGCCAGAGTTTGGAGGAAAGGGGCAGAAGTGATGCTTTCAAGCTCAAAGGAATACAACTGTATGAGAAGCGCCGACCGTCTCACACGCGTCTCACACACATTTTCAGCCATAAAGTATGCGACATTTGTGCGTATAAAATGGGTAGTGCGGCTGTTTTATTCGCGGAATCATGCATTAATATTTACAATTGTCTTTGAGGAATGAGATTACGAGGACGCCGATGAAGAAGGTGGAAGAGGAGCATGGAGGAGGTGGAGAAGAAGAAGGAGGAGGAGGAGGACGTGGATGAGTGAGATCATGGTGTGACTTTATGTGTTGCACGATATGGCAACACTTTCTTACAATTCTCAGTATACATTTATAAATATCTCCCTAACCTGGCTTTGTTTGAGTAAAATAAGAAATCATTTAGGACATTGGACTCGGTTCACACTTGTAGGGAATTTTACCATTAGTTATTTATTGTTTGAAGAAAAAAAAAGGGTGAGTTTTCCCTTCAAGGTAGAAGCATTTCCACTCCACGAGCACCTTAAATAGCCCGTTGTCACGATGAACCCCCCCCGTTGCCCCCCTAGAAGCAGTAACCCCCAGCCTCAGCATGCTTACCACGTCCACGCTGTTCATGAACTTTCAACCAGACGACCAGCGATTCGATCGACTTCACGCGCGGCTCGTTTATCCGCCTCGATCACGACGCGTCGCGCAGCGCCGCGCCGCGTCGCGCTTCTCCCCCCCCGCCGCCGGCTGCCGCCTGCCTTCCGCGGGGGCGACCGGGCGGGAGACACCCGTGAAATAATGACAGAACTTACCCTCAGAACGACCGGCACCGACGATCCGCAGCGGCGGAAGAAAAAAAACAGAATCCGGTGCAGCAGATATGTCTTCCCCGGGCAGCAGATGAGATGATTTGTCACATCATCCTGGAAGACGCGCAGGAATGAACGCGATCTCTTCCCACCCAGCAGATGTGTGTGGCGGGGGGGGGGTTAAAGCCCGGCCCCGGTGCCGAGGTATTAAATCAGGTCACTCTCGATCACACCGGGGTGGCGTCACCGAAACGTCGCTCCCGGTTCTACAGACAGAGCGTTCCCCCACTGCTCCATGGACCGACCCGGGGTAAGTTTTCTTCCGCCGGTTGTAGCCTGATGCAGTTTGACGGGGAGCGCGCCCCGCCCTGGACCGGGAGATGCGCGACCAATCGGCGTGGACGCGGGGAGGCGCTGCCGCTCGCGACCGGGGGGGGGGGGGGGGGGGGGGGGCGGTGACTTAAAGCGGGATCCGCGGTACCGGACCCGGACCCCCCCCCCCCCCCCCCCGAGATCACCGATTCTCTCCAGGAAAACAGCCGAACCCCCTGAGTGGTCATTGATTAGACACGAACCGCACACTAAGTTGGGGTGCGATGGAGGTTGTAAAGCGTTATGTTTAGTTTAAATGAATTGCACTGCAGGGCGGTAAAATAACCCCCTCAAAACAATGTTGATGCAGAATTGGTGTCATTATATTGAAATTGCTATTAACACATATCATCGGCATCACTTTTTTGCACACTTACCAGAGCTACAGTTTTATTATGGCCTTGATCCTTTACTATGTGGGATTCCTGTCACCGAACCCCCCCCCCAAAAAAATAGTCAAAATAATTGAAGTGATCCATTACCCCTTGAAATCACATCCTGTTACGTTCTGAGAGTGCGGGAAATTAATAAATACAACTATATAAATGTTAAGAAAGTATTATTATTATTATTAAGCCATGTTTTTCCCCTCGTCCATTCTTTTGGTGAATCATGCAGCGTTGCCACATGACACAATGATCCCATGATATCATTGAACCCTGTGATTTACTTCTAAATACTGAGCCAATGAAGAAAATGGTTGCCTGTTACATAACCCCCCCCCCCCCCCCACGTTTTCTTCAATTCAATGAGCACATTCAACACCATCATATGAGTTTTGATCAGCTGATGTTATTATGATAGAGATCTGTTAAACTAAGCTTGAACACTGTTCACGTCTGCTGATGCTGGTTGCTGGTTGCTCTTGTTTCGTTTGTAAGGAGTAAACAGCAACATTAAAAAGAAACATAACTCAGAAGTAATATAAAAGGACCAAAACATTGTCCTGGAACATTGTCTTATGGATGAATGAATCCAGATTACCACAACGACTTTTCTCATCATTGTTGCTCCTCTCTTGGGATTCTGCTGCCGTGTCTTAGTGATTTATTCACAACAAAACTTCTCCGGCGTTCCCGAGGCCTTTTCACAGCAACTAGCTGTGTGGCACGTTGGACTCAAATTTATTTGGGCCGTATGAAAAGTTAATACATTCATGTCTGCCATTCAAATCTGTTAAAATACATAACAAGAGTCCAACACTTCGTACTCACAATCCCTCGTCTTCGCTCTGTGAAAGAGCATTTAGAGCCTTCCTACTTGTCCGGTAATAGAGGCTGCCGACCCATTTTAGGAAAAGACCACTACGGTGCATTCCTTCATGGTTCCAGTGAAAGCTAAGATCCACCTGGGGACATTCTGCAGGAGAGAGATTGATGTTGGGAAGTAGGATGTTTCTGGGGTGCAGACAAGGAGCACCAAGTATACTAGATTCATGTGTGCTCATCGGAAGTGAACGTACTTTCTTGCCACAGGAAGTAGAACAAATTTTGTAACACATCCCCCCCCGCCCCACGAACAATATCAGCAGCTCTCCAAAATATCTTACTTTTTGCATCAGGACTATTCACGTGAGGTCGAGCCAAAAGGATGCCGCAGGCTCACAGGAGACGCCTCTCACAATCGATCTGAGAAGAAATGACTGAAAAGCAAAATGAGTTTGTAGGGTTTTTATCAACTACTTCACGTGCACTCAGCTGTGTAAGGACCCTCTCGGTGGCCCGAATGACAGGCCGCGAAGTTGCAGTAATTAATGGCGGCGTGTCCCCCGGGGGGGCGGGGCGGCGGAAGCTGAAGCAAAGGCAGCAATTAGGAAGCAACGCGGGACCTGTAGGTGCACTCAAGGGCCGCTGGTGCCCCATCAATCAGACACACGCTTAAGTAAAAGGAACTGGTCAGACCGTCAACGGCTTCCTCCTCCCTCAACCGACCGCAGTGAGGTTTCTGCTAACACGGGTGACTTGGTTTACCAAAACACAGAACTATTCAAATGGTCACCAACACGATGAGACGAGACCTGCTTTTTCTAGGGCACTCCATTTTTTTAACAGAAAATACATATTAATCCACACTGAAACACTGTTATCTTAAGGTGCTGTTTTCCGCACTGCACTGATCACACGAGCTGAATCCCTTTAGTTAAACTTCAGTGCAGGATTTCATTCGATGACGAACGGCAAACCACTGTGCGGTCGGCAAATACCACATGCAGAAGCAGGCTGTTGAGCAGATTTATACTCCCTGTTTTTTGCGATAAGAGCAGTGAAATCCTGCAGACAGCCCTCCCCCTCCCTCACTCAACAGTTGTCGGCTCTGAGGGCCACAGGTGTGAGCAGAGACAAGGAAGCTGTTATCAGAGTGGGTTGAGAAAGGTGACGGCGATTTGAGCGCAGGCTTCATCCACAAACCCAACAGAGTTTTTCTTCTTTAAATCATCTAAAAGAGCATTCAGACTGTCACTGAGGCCTTGGACCTGACTGTGGCTTTCTTTATTTCAGGGCAGGTTTAAAGGAACGTACAGTAGACACGCGTGTGCGTGGCATTCCCGAACATGTGTGGTTCTCACACGTAATACCGCTCCCGTCGTCCTCCCGGTGAGAAGCCAGCCACCTGTGCGGCAAACAAGACAAGGGACTCATGAATCATTGACTGTCATCAATTAATAATTAATCCCATCAAAGACTGAGAATGCAGATGACTCCCAGACTCGTCGGCCTCTTTTGTGTCAGAAAGAGAGTCACAAACAAGTACGTATATAGTTAAAAAGGTCCTGCTGAAGGAAAATAAAATAAAATCTTTGTGTTTTATTTTCAAATATTACTACAATTTGATCAATCTGCTTTTTTTAGACATGCTGTTATGATCTGAAAAGAAAAAAGAAGTTATAAGGTAACCTTATTAGGAATGAAGCAATTCATTCATTCATATGTTTTGTTTCGTTTGATGTTATACTTTCATATGACCACATTTAAAGATAGCGATGTCTACCACTGAATTAAAAATGTATGTAGGAAGCCCTTCAAATATTTCACTAGTGTAAATTTGAATTTTATAAACTTTTAATGAGCATTAAGGTAATATATATATAGATATCACACCCAGATTGACCCTTATTCCTCATAACGTTCTCGGACTCATGGTGTAGTGAGTCCTTTGCGTTCTGCTGGTCCGTCTGCACACGCAGATGATTCTCTGCTCAGCGTCACTGCTGGAGGTGAAAGTGATCCAGAAGGCAACGCTGCGGCCAAGTTAAGGCGTCTAAGATTATGGGCCGCTGTGGCAATGAGAGGCTGCAAAGACAAAGAGCACAGCGTCACTCCTGACAGGCAGTGGAAACACAGTCAAAGCTAACAATGGCCTCCATTGGTCCACCAAAGTAAACAACTCATGCCAGAGTCATTTTACAGAGCGTGCTCAGCAGAATTGTGTCTAGATCATATCCTGGCCCGATGAATCAATCCATGTCTTCATGACTATGATTCATGTTGTTGTAATAAATTAATTTACCATCTATCCAATGACTTTTTAAGTGCCTCACACAAACACTGCACTTTCTGCACAAACACACACACACACACACACGCACACGCGCGCACACACACACACATAATGTCCCTCGTGGCTCCTCTCCAAAGATCTGACTGGAGAAGAGGGGCCTCTGTGGGGGTACATTTCTTTTGGTAGAATTGTTATCTGTGTTTTTTCATGTTAATTAATTTAATACTGTTAAATAACTTATTACACTAAATGAAAATTTGTATTGAAAAATCTGTAGACAAAAGGATTTGTGATATACGGCGTATTCAAAATTGAGTGAGACAAAGCAAACCATCACCAGGATTTACCCGTCGACTGCACATACGATATTGCACATACAATAGTCAGAACCATCATAAACTAAACCCTTTCTCCCCCTTAAACTCTTTTTAGACTTGGCGACCTATGACATTTAAAGGCTCAAATGCACAGTTATTGTATGACAACACATTGATTAAAACTCAAGACCATCTCACTTGCACGAATGCACACAGGCCGTTGATATTTTCTGCTTCTTTTGTTTGCTTTTGTTTGTTTGCTTTTTATTTGACAGATCAACATGATTATCGTGGACCTACTTGCCCCCACGTAGGACGTAGCTAACCTTCCACTCGCATCGGTCGATGCATGCATTCGTGCGTTTGCAGACCGGCACACGGTGCCTCACAACAGCACAGTTATTCTTTCCCGATAACGTCGCAGTCGGCGGCACCATGTCACACACTGTTAGTCTTCCAGAAAGCCACATGGACCCGGTGCCCGGGGCCAATCTGGCGCCGTCTACTTCCTGGGCACAGGCCGGCATGAGCGCACCAGCTCTATTTATAACCTTTTATATTAGAGCGCAGTGTTTTCAAATGAGGCTGAGGAGATAAGACAGCAGCAGGAAAAGTCCAGGGTTAAGAGGGGGGGGGACAAGAACAGTTAGCTGCCATTTGAAGAAAACTTCTACGTCTGCTATGTCACATTTTACGAGTATGTGCAAACGACACAGGAGGAGCTTCCTGCTCACAGACTGGATTAACACACTTATAATGACAATTCATACTGAATAGTGGGTGCGTTAAATGGTGCGCGGCCCCTTTAAGAGACGCGCCGTCGTTGTTTCCTGTTTACTGGGACCAGCGCTGTGCGTTAATGGTTGACAGCGTTCAGAAACGCGCTGCTGGCTATTGGAAAACAGACAGGAGGTTTTATCACGTTTCAGGGGTTTCGCCGGGATGGCAGGGAGAAAAAGAAAGACTCCCGCATCAGGGTTAAATCCCACGGATTTGAAGGTTTCACCTGCCAAACTGAATAAACAGGAATTAAGTCAGCACAGACTCAAGGAGGATTTTTTCAACCAACCCTGTATCAGTTTGGCTAAAGCGTTGCTTGGCAAGGTAACGCTGCCATCTATTCGTTTTGTTGCTCTGTGGACAGATTGTGTCCAACAATTAAAAACATTGATCTCAATTGACAAGCTACACCCTTATAAAAAACAAAATGCATCCGGGTCGGTCATCTGTAACCCAGGACTGCAATTAAAGACTATTTTCTTTATTAATCGATTCATTGGTCTGTATAGTGTTTGCAAATTGGCCTCAAATGTCTCCTTGTGAGGGATGGACAGCCCACATTTAAATAAATGCACCTGTCAAGCACCCACAAGACTTAAAAAAAAAAAAAAAAAACATCCACAAAATTATAATTTATGTTTTGCCATTTGCGCTGAATCTCTATCAATATACTTGTACAAATCAATCGACTAATCATAATGAAATACAATCTTTGTCCCTGCAGGAGTTGGTTCGCAGGTGTGCAGATGGTACTGAGCTGCGAGGGAGAATAGTGGAAACAGAAGCGTACCTCGGAGGGGAGGACAAAGCGTCCCACTCAGCTGGAGGCAAACGCACCGAGAGGAACGCTGCCATGTTCATGGAGCCCGGCACCATCTATGTGTATCCCATCTACGGCATCTACCTCTGTATGAACGTGTCCAGTGAAGGTAAAGGTCATAGAGATCACTTCCACTGAAGCATGCAAAGGGACACGTTTTAAAAAGCCCTTTTTTGGTTCCACTTCCAAATGTTTATTGATAATATATCCTACATGAAAACAGCAGTGTATGAAGGGCTGAAGGGAGGAGACAGAGTGGAGCCCTGGTGACTGATGCATACTTTGTGCTGGAACCCCAGGGGAGGGTGCTGCCGTGCTGCTGCGCGCTCTCGAGCCCCTGCGGGGTCAAACCGCCATGAGGGAGCTGAGGGCGGCCAGACGCAAAGACGGAGCCCGACAACTGAAGGAAAAGGAGCTGTGCAACGGGCCTTCCAAGCTGTGCCAGGCTCTAAATATATCCCGCTGTTTTGACCGCCGAGACCTGGCCTCCGACCCAGACGTGTGGCTGGAGGGGGGGCCCAGCGCGAATCCGGCAGGACCCCACGATATCGTATCTGCGCCCCGCGTTGGAATTGAATCTCACGGGGAATGGGCCAAGAAGCCCTGGCGGTTCTATCTTCGAGGCCACCCCTGTGTGAGCGTAGCGAATAGAGAGGCGGAGAGGCAGTCTGGAAATGTAATGAACCAGTCGGGTCTCTCAGATGTGCAGTCGGACATGTAGCAGGAATATCCCTTTAACTGCTCTGGCATCTGTTGCCTCTGTGGACTTCTACATTTAGGCAGCATAACAACTCAGGAAGAAGAAAGACAAGGTGGTAGAATGACTGACTGGTTGAATGTCTAAATTTGAATCCGCTTAAGTTATGCAAGATGTTTCTGCAACTGATCTTTAAGCGTATTCATAGTACTGATGCAAAGTTTCACTTGATACTATCTTTCACTCATGGGTCTTCCGTCGTTGTTTTTTAATAAACAGAAATTCTCTTCTTGTGACTCGCACTCCCCTTCACTCCCCCTTCGGTTCTCTCGTGGCAAAATAGCCTCTGATGTTTTGGATCCTTCCCTTTGTTGAGGTCTTTGTCTCCCCACCTTTGGGGATTCCTGAGGAGAGGCAGCTGAGGGCAAGAATGAATGTTCCACATTGGGCCCATCTGTTGTAAATACAGATGATCTAACACATCTGGGATACGGGTGGATACCAATAGTTCCAACGCTCAGAGTAAACGCTTGAGCCATTTCTGATATGTGCAAAATAATTTAATATTGTAAACAAACATTTGGCTCCTGAGGGAAAAACACTTTATACATTTTCGCAATTGTTGTGTCAGCTCATATTAAAATGGCACTGTTGAGCAATAGCACTTAGCCGTGAGCACAGCGGCTATTAACCAATCTCAAACTGACATTTTCCAGTTGGTGAGAGCAGACATCGTCTCTGCTCAACTACTCCATGGGTGACTGAAAGATTGAAATAATAGGATCCTCATGGTTTGTCACCACAAGGACACTGCGGAACTTGTCAAACAGTGTCTTGAGGTGCGACCGTCTCATGTTTTCGTTGTACATAATCTCTTCCAGGTGGTGATGGCCCCGGAAATAGTGCAGCAGCCTGGAAGCAGTTAAAATCAAATGCAGAATAATAGGTTTAATATAGCTCGACTATGAATGTGAGGTATTTCCTATTGCAAACACATGCACGCTGAACAAATAATCTCTACTTTCCAGACAAGTTGGTTTCTGTTAAATTTCTTAATATTATGTGAATGCAAAACATTTCCAAACTAGGGACAAAGCATTAACAGTGATTAATAACATCATGAATCACTGACTCTCCACTAGGGTGTATCCCATCTGTTAAGGCGCCATACGACACTACAACAACAGCGACCATGTGAGTGCATTGTGAGTCACACTGTGCGAGATGCGGCTAATAAAATCTTGGTGGCATTCAGTCCCGCTTTGATAGAGGGGCTTTTAACTGTCTGAAAATAGACTTCTGGCTTAATTACCTGGCAAACATCCGCAGATCCTCTGGATTTTGTGCAGCGGGGATGTTGAGAATAACCTGCCTCTCGCGCTCTGAAAGACTGGCCAGCAGCGTCTCTGTCATCCTCTTGTTAAGTGGAGAGTCCCCACCGGGCAGCAGCTCTGCACTGGAGTTGTCCATACTGGGACTGGTGAGGGTCATGTCATCACTGCTGGCTGTGCACAGGAAGCACAAAGGCGATCATAGACTTAAGCATCGCCACGTGGCACCTCTAAGAGACGGGCAGAGGAGAGAGCTGAGGGAGGACGTACTCGGGGAGCCAAAACTGAGCGCGCTAGGGGTGCTGAGACTGCGGCCTCCAACCCGGGCAGCCAGCGGAGGGTCTTCATCCCTCAACCCGGGCTCATCCTCGCTGGGCGCCACCAGCAGGCAGGCGTAGGTGTGCAGCTGTATCAGCAGGCGGCGCTGGAGCATCCACACCACCATCTGGATCAGCTGGGCCTGATGGGAGCAGCACACGTAAACACGTAAACACGATAACACGTCATCGCCCTAACCAGGTCAGGTGACTTAAATCAGCCACAGGTACGAGCTCTAAATGGAGCCACAAAAAAGAGCTGCAAGCGCAGGAGCTGATGTCTCTTTGCTATTTATTATTCATCACAGGCGCTAAAGTAGCGATGCCAAAAGCAGCACGGTTCAGAGGAGAACACCAGATGGTTCTGCTTTTACAATCCGCTATCTGCATTTACAGGAATAGTCCTGTACGTGCAAGGGATTTACCAGAAAAAGGTCATTTCAATTTTGTTTCATTTGTTAGAAGAAAGCCGGTTATTTCCAAGTACATTTTTTCCTTTCTGGGATTAATAAAAAAAGAATGACATTATTTTAAGGAACAGAAAACATAACAAAATAGAGTTAACTGACATCCAGGATGATTGTCTCTCTTTTATCCACATTGTATTATTGTTTATTTTATGTTGGATATATATGTACACACTTATTAATAGTGGTGGCCTCATTTTCTATTAATACTAATTACTCATTGGTTTACACGTGTAGTGTGTTTAATCCAGTGGGCATGGGTGAGGTTATTTCCTGAGTGTTTGTACGTGTCTGATAATCCTACCTCCTGTGCCAGAGCTTCCAGGGGGTTTCTGAACTCGGCCAGTGAGACAGGCAGGGAGAACTTGGCCAACATGGAGGGCAGATCATGACCAGCAAATTGCTGGGCAAACTGTTCAGCCAATGGGGAGTATCTATCATGGGAGAGATGGACATTATTTCCACTTTTCCCTTGGACACAGATTTAAAATACATCTTCAAAGAGGTTTTAAAGCTTCATCGGCTCTACGGTAATCAGTACATCACATTATTAACGCTTACAGGCAGATGTTGGCATGAGGAGACAGCATGTAGACGTTGTTCTCACACAGCGGGAAGATGATGATTGCTTTTCCCCAATAAACCAAGTGAGCAGCAATTTGAAATATCTGAGAGGAAAAGGAGTTTAAGAATGATACAAATGATGTGAAATGTAATCATCCAAACAAAAAGACTATTTGCAATTGAAAACCAACTGTAGAAGGAAAAGCTTCTTGGATTGGCTGCTTCAACATTTTCTTTCTGAAAGTACTTTTGCTGACCACTAGATGGCAGCGAGACACCATCAACACCTCTGGGACATTTACTGACACGTTTCTGTACTATATGTAAAAAAGACAATCGGATATCTCTGCCATGGTCGCCCTTTGGTTTGTATCCACCTGAAGTAAAGCCAGGTCGGCATCTTGTGCGAGCTGCTGCAGGTTTTTCACCGCTGAGCAGGTTTTGATGAGGCGCACCATCGCAGGAGAGCAGTCCAGAGGAAGCTGGCTCAGCAGGGCCTTCTCACTTTCTAGCAGCAGCAGGGCATGATAGGGTCTGGAGGATCAAACGACAGATCACGCAGCCTCTGAATAGACGGATCTTCTCTTCACAGGTCAAAAGGGAATAGCGTACAGAACAACTGAGTATCCAAAGGCACAAACCGACCACTCGGATTCATTTAAATTAAAATCCTCTTTCT
Source organism: Gasterosteus aculeatus (assembly GCF_964276395.1). Classification (NCBI taxonomy): domain Eukaryota; kingdom Metazoa; phylum Chordata; class Actinopteri; order Perciformes; family Gasterosteidae; genus Gasterosteus; species Gasterosteus aculeatus. The sequence continues at coordinate 15,273,871 of NC_135699.1, read as the reverse complement.
CCAGTGCCGTAGAAATGCAGTGGAATAAATGCTTCTAAAGAGGGATATATTTTTATGCTAAAGTAACAACAGGTGGCAGCATACTCCACACAAAAGTCTTCATTGGTTTCTCCAGAAGGTTTGAGCAGCAAGTCAGCATTGAAGCTCCGAATTTACAAGCCCTTCATCCGCCGTTAAAGACACCAAGACTCCTTTGAAAAGAACTGATGCTGCTTTCGGGCATGTTAGCGGACTAAATGTAAGGGTGACGAAATCATGAGTTTATCCTATTATATATTATAATATTTAGCGTATTGTTCTTTTTCTTACCGGTCTCGTAGTCAAGTCAAGTCACACTATTAATTATGTTGAGAATAAAAAATAAATTTAGCAAAAAAGAAGAATTGTTGCAAAGATGTTGCATTTTTGGAAAAAGAAGAAAACTATTAGCACATAGATACTGCTATAATAAATGAAAAGTTGTATTTAAACATAACATCTAAATATAATCAGGAATAATGCATTAGAAAAAGCTCAATCTGCATATTAATTTATGTAACGTTTTGAGAAGTGGAAGGTTGGCCGGCGTGTCGGTGGTTCGTCATGATAGACAATTTTCACTTTCACATTCCACAGCCGCTGACTAAAACCAAATAGAGCAACGTCTAAACGGTGTATTTTAGCCACAAACCTTATTGCCTTGAGGCTGCGCTCTAACGCCTCAGGGGGGATGTAGGTGCCACCGATCCTGTGGATCTTGTGGGGTAAGCAGAAGCTCACCTCGAGCCAGTTGTTAATATGCAGTCGCACAACGCCAGTCGTACAAAGGCTGCAACAACATGAATGTTGGGGTCAGCTGTGTGAACAATTTGCATCCTGCCTGGAAAGAAAGGAGGAGGAGTAACAAAAACTAGCCCTGTATTACATTTAATCACACACCTGTCATACGCCTCCTTCAGGTCCCTGGCTAGTTTACATTTGGGGAGAATTTGTCTAAATGGGGACTGCGGGTTTCCATCCGCTTGAATCGGGACAAAACACAGAATGAAACTATTACACTACATAACAACATTAGTATACCGAGAAGTTCCATTGCGCAATAATAAACGAGTGATTCTGCACAACTAGCCCCTCATGCATCTCACTCTCGGTCATGGTGGTGATCTCATCCTGAACGGCCAGCATCAGCTTGGCCTCCCTGGTCAGGTACTGGCAGCGCCGCTCCTCGTGCTGCATGGCTATGGCAATGCGGCGGGACAAGTTGTGCATGCAGCTGATGACGGATGGGTCAGCATTCGCCTGTAGACGCCAAAGATGAGAAGGAGACTCTTTATGAACACTAATGAATATTATGTTAACTGAACCACGTTCTCAGTACGACGAAGTTTATTCAGGGTTTTGTATGCATCAAACTTGTATTTCTAATATTCTGTCAGTGTGGATGGACCAATTCTATAAAAATGAACAGCTTCTCTTGGCATTGCTCTGAAGCTTTTCTTTCAGAGTAGATTCAAAAGCAAAAACACAATGCAGATGTATCAAAATGAACATGTATGATAACATAAAATAATTTATTGGTAGACATATGTGAATGGTTTCATTTTGTGAAAGGAAACATGTTAGAAAAAGCCAATGTTATTTTTGCTGTTCAGGGTACAAATGCAACAGTTGCTGAGTCTACAAAACATGACTGAGCACTTTTCGACCTCAGCTGCACTGGGACTGACCGAGTGCAGTGACTCAGCATGGGCGGGGACAGGCGGCCCCCTGTTGCGCAGCATGATTAAGCATAGCGCATTGGCCCCCACTCCCTCTTTAGCTCCCATGCTCTCACAGATAGTGAGAGTTTACTGGAATATTATCACTCACTCACACCCCTCACGTTCACCGTAAACACAGATTAACACAGAGTACGAGTGTCCCACCCACAGCCAGCTGACTAAATTGTGCCAGAAATGATATGCGATATTAAAAGTTTATACACCACAAGCAAAATTCTAAACTTAATACAATGTGACATCTAAATGATTTAGCTCGAAGCCATTTCCTACCCTGAGTGCAAACACCACACTGAACAGGATCATCGTAGGCATTTCTCTCTTAGGTGAAGGGTCCGTTTTAGAAACCTGCCCGGGTAGAAAAATAGGTTTTTCATAAGTGGCATAAAATACATGTTCCCGAAAAGTTTTTAAAATGTGCGTCATGTTGATTTAAAGATGATTTAATTAAAAAGCAGCATAACCGTATAATAAAAAATGTTATTGGACTGCTATGGATTTTAGGTTTTTTTTCCATCACCTGTAACGAGAGCCGGGCGAACCAAACAATATCATTGCAATATTTGAAATTGCAATAAAATGGGTTCGTTGACCAATGATTTAACAACATTTGTATAATTAATCATCAGCCATATGGATAAAAAACTGCTAAAACGGTTATGTTCAGAAAATGTGCTCTACTGTAATACAGGTTTTAAAACCAGGAAAAGACAAACACTCATATCTGATAGCATATCAATAACCCTTTTAAATACCGTCATCTCGGCATCATGGGCGGTGAATCATTAGACACATTAACAGTCAGCAGGGAATTGCTGCTGCGGTATAGATTCATTTTACTAAGTGCAAAGCTGACATTAACATGGGGACCGAGGTGAACTAAGAAACAGTCTGGGAGCCAGATGGCAGGAGAATATTAACACAAACAATTGAATAATAAAGGTCGGGGTCGTCGTGGCGCAGGGGGTAGAGTGAGTGTGCTGGGAACCGCAAGGTTGGTGGTTCAAGTCCTGGCTGCCATGTTTCAAGTCGAAGTGTCTCTGAGCAAGACAACTAACCCCTAATTGCTCCCCGGGCAAAATGTGAAAAAGCCATGGGTTTAAAGTGTAATGTAAGTCGCTTTGGATAAAAGCGTCAGCTAAATGACCTGTAATGTAAAGATATTCATAGAATTCAATATGTTTTTTTTTAATTGACAGCATAAATCACATGTGTCAAATACAGTTTATAATAAAGAAGCTGAGGCCCAAAACTATTAAATGCAGTGATTCTACAGACGATACGTCACATCTTCTGTTGTGTTCACAAACTGTGCACTTACAGTTAATGTATCTTCAATATTGACATGATTTATTTGACAGTAAGTCATCGAAGGGAAAACTTGTACAACATCTTTTTTTTGCACTTGAAATGTTGCACTTCACAGTTTTTGACTTTTTCCTTCCTTACCTGAATGATGGAAGGATGCTGAAGGAGAGTAGGATGACCCACAAAACGAACATTGTCTATCTTCAGTTCAAACTTTTTCCCACACATTTCAGACTTGGTGGCCAGAATGGTGGCGAGGATGATGTCCGAGAACCTCGAAGAAGGAAAAAAACATCGTCAGTAAGAAAAAACGAGCACAGTGTGGTGGGAGGTTAAAGCACAGCAACAGCTGGGAGGAGTAAGACTGCTCACATTGTTCACATTCCTGTCTATAAGAGGGGTTTGCGTTAATAAGATGTATCTGCCTGTAATGTAATTCAACGATGTCAGCACAGATAAAAAGGTCTATGCGGCCATTGGACGGGAGAAGAGAGGAAGAGGCCTCCTTGCAACGACAGTGAAGTTGAATGAATGCAGAAATAGAAAGACACATGCTGGTTTGACTTAAGTAACTCATGCTGCAATTAAAGGGATACAAATCAAGGCGTTAACCTTCAGAAACAAATTAAACACATCAGACTTACCGCATAGCACAATTAAAAAAAGAATGTGCTGCATTTGCTTTACTGTAGTTTGCATTTGATTTATATTTTGTCTGCTCATTTTTGAGGTAAATTAATTCTTAATTATAGTTTCAAACTGTTTGATTTTCTTTTTCTCCAAAAGGGGCATTTCAGCACAGACGAAAAGCAGAACTGCAGTCCTGAATTGACCAAAGCACCGATTCACTGGATCTGCTAACGATGAAGGATTTGACTGAGATTAGGGTCGGGGATCCATAAAAAGGACACAAAATAGGAAAGAAGGGGATTAAAAAAAAACGACAGGGGTGATCTAAGCGGAGGAAAGGTGGTTTAGAATGATTTGGTCTTACCCTTCTACCAACTGTTCGTCAGTTAGTGGAGATTGTTCTCTGAAATGGGAATTGGGCCATAAAAAAAAAGAAGAAAAAAGCAAACAAAAGGGAAAATGCAACACACAGTTGGGCTGAATGCATAAAATGGACATCAACACAACAAACCTGTGATAGTGTGACGTGAAAATGCTCGTCTGCAGGTTGATTCAAGCAAATAACCAGTTTACTTAATGCTAATGTGGTCAATGTCGTCTTAAAAGCCACAAAAGCCTCAGTTCTGGATTAAAACCCAGAGCCTGTTTTCTTTAGAGAGGTATGCGGGGAAAAATAGATGTTTGTGTCCTCTTGCCTAGTGAGCTGAATTGAAACACTTTGAATGATCCGCTCCCTACAGACCTGAAGCCAACGTAACTTCAGCCAACAAACAAGGGACCAGCATTACCTGCCGTAAAGTGGAAGCATGAGAAAAACGAAATACTGGGACTTAAAAAGGTTCTCTGCCTGATAGTTTTGTTCAAAATCTTTTATCTTCACCAGTCAGTTAATAAATAAAAGTATTGTGAGTAAATACTTTATCAATATTCTAGGATAGATCACAAAACATTAAGAGTTACACTGTTGACAGATAACTACTGCAAGTAAACAAAGACAAATACACCAGTGTCTTTTGTTGACATTCCTTGATTGTAATGAGCCATTTAAGGCAGAATGATCATTTATATCATGTTAAAGATTATCTAAGACAATATCTCGGCTGATATCACAATGGTGAAATAATGATGTATTGCCCAGTGGAAAAACTGACTTCATCTGTATTTGTGTTTTTACTTTTTAAGTTATATTCATCCCATGTGGCTCGCCGCCAGCACAATGCATACTATTCGAACCACAAATACATGGAACACCAATTCTTGATTTAATGCACTTAAAACAAGAGTTATGTTAAGTTAAATTAGATATGGTCCAGCTCCTCAATTCTTCTTGAAAAATACAATAAGGTCTTTAAAAAATGAGATTCAATGCATAAGGCAGAAAAGCCTTTTGCGAGTATGTGATTCATTTTGGATGATGATATGGTTAGAATGGGCTGTGCCCACCTACAGTCAATTTCCTCAGTCAAAGATTAGTTTATATATTAAATAAAGACCCCATAAATACCTTGAATCGCCATCCGGATCTTCAACAACATCCCCGGTTGTGATCAGAGCATATGGACTTCGTTGTTTTGCTTGTGGACACAAATAAAAGCATTAAGTCAGTTTACGTGATTATTTATGCTCATTAAAAAAGTAAAACACATTAGAAAAAATGTTGCTCCCCTTTAAGTCACAGAACAACAGGTTCATGTTTGCTGGTAATTTACATCCAGCTAATTGATAACTTTCTTTAAGGATGTGGAAAGAATAAACAGCACACGAAAACCAATCACAACAACAACAGTGAGCTCACACAACCAATGACTTAAAGGGAAACCCGGTTGATTATTGCAAGCATTGAACAGGCAGTTCTGAGCAGTTGTTTTTATTAAGTTATTTTAAAACGGTTGTGCTCGCTCTGTAGATGAATATTTATGCGAGAGTCAAGGGGGACTGAATAAAGACTCAACTCAACTCGGCGTTTCGAGGCCGAGCTGTGATTCTGCGGCTAACGGAGCTCACTGAGCCGACAGCTAAACCAACGTTACCTGACAGGGACGCCGGGCACTCGGCCGCTCTTTGGAACGGATAACGGAATAGGAGTTTGTTACCCCGGCTACCAGAGCTAACAAGTACCACGCTGATGGGACTCGTTTTGTCCCCAGCTCCGCACAGGCTACTTTGAGCCTGTCTGGGAGACTTTCGGTCCCCGGCTGAGGGCTTGAACATCGTGATGTCGGCCGCCAGCGAACCTCCGACCCGACAAGTGACCGTCAGCTGGTAGCGGGCGTGTTATTGTACGCCGGACGCGAACACCGCGCCGGGAATGAATCACAGCCTAAGTAGAAATAACTTCCGAGGCATGCAGTCCTGCCGCACTCCCATATCACGCAGCCGCCATTGTTTTGTGTCACTTTGAAAAGTGTTCGGCTGAAACAGAGGCTGCTTTTTGGATCCTCCTCCCGCTATTTCGACAACGGCCGGTGCTTTACTCCTCCCGTCTAGTGGTCTGAATAGCTGTCTGTTTAGTGATGGTATATCATATACAATAGCAAACAGTGGCCTGTATAAAGCAAATACGACCCCACAAAGCGCCGTGCAGGCTGCAGAAAACGCCAAATCAAAATATATGGTAACAAGATTGTACTATGTAGGATACCTGAAAATATATTCCAGATTGTTATTTTTGTATTCATGTTGTTTTCCATCAATTTACTTGGGAATTAAAAAGAGCCTTCATAGTTAAAGGTATGTGAGAAATATTGTCCATCTTGCATCACCCTATAGATGGCAGTTGCGAGTGATTTAAGGAGAGTTATCACAAAGATATGAGTGTGTCTGTCTGTCCATCCTCCGCATATCGTGACAATTGTTCTTCTTCACGAGTGTCTAGATTCACTTGAAAGTCGAAGATGGCCGGTCTGGAAATATGCATTTAGGGTTCAGATAAAATGAAAAGCATTATTTGCCTTTTGCGATGTATGCCTGGAAATGGTAGTAAAATCGAAAGTGAGCTGCAGGGAAACAACTTTAAACATCATCTAGAAGCTTGATGAGAAGTAATACAAAGATGCATTTCACGTAGTATTTTTTGCATTCATTAAGAGCATATGCTCAATAACGCATTAAAGAAGATAATTTATCAGTTAAGATTTTCACAAAATTATATTACACAGACGGAAAATACTTCTTCTAGATTTGTATTACTACAAACAGATAGTTCACCACAATGTCCGTAAACTGGATGCCATCATTAGCAGTGATGAAATATATATTTTTAAAAGGTTGAAGTTGTATTAGTTAAATCAGAATTGTGCATTCTATTACAGAGTGGAGTAAAAGAGTATACAAATATATTCTGTTAAACGGTCACTTTCAGGGTGGTTTTTAGTGCCGTCTTCTTTTGGCATCAAACAAACCTAGACTTTGCCCACATTTCTTATCATGACAGACACGTTTCTTGATGTGCAGCCAGTATGATTTATTTCTTCTGCTTCAGACACAATCTAAGAATTGCAGCTTAGCATTTTCTTTATCAATTTGGCAAAACCGTACCACTCGGCCAACCCACTTAACCGTTCCATCCTATGATTGGATAAAATTCCAATCGCCTATTTCTGGGAGGAGTGAAACGCTCTTTAATAAATTGCATCGCGTGCTGACCCACGCAGTAGTAGTTGATCACATCTACAGCTGACAAAATGGTCGTATGGACAGACTTCGAGCGCTCCACCATCCAGGACATCTTCTCCAAGATGGACTATGAGGTGGTGGGCCCTGCAGCTCTCACCAGGTCGGTCAAATCTTCTATTTTTCTATGTTTCTATGTTCTCCTCCACATGAATGTGTACGAATATACTTCTTTATTTTGAGTGGCGACTGATCTTCCGTGGTTCCTCAGGTGTCTCATCGTCTACCCCTGGACTCAGAGGTATTTCGGCAACTTCGGAAACCTCTACAACGCCGCCGCGATCATGGGAAATCCGATGGTTGCAAAACACGGCACCACAATCCTCCACGGCCTGGACCGCGGTGTGAAGAACATGGACGACCTCAAGGCAACCTACGCCGAGCTGAGCGTGCTGCACTCCGAGAAACTGCACGTGGACCCCGACAACTTCAAGGTAACTTTCGACTGATGATCTTGTTCAACAAGCGTTAAAAAGAGGACCAACCGTTCATGTCGCTGATGCTTCTGATGCTTGTTGTGTTGCAGCTTCTCTCCGACTGCCTGACCATCGTGGTGGCTGCAAAGTTGGGCAAAGCCTTCACTGGAGAAGTCCAGGCAGCTTTCCAGAAGTTCCTGGCCGTGGTGGTGTCCTCCCTGGGAAGACAGTACCACTAGAGAGCTGCAACTGAGGAGCCTCACATACTGATCGCGAAAAGCTCTGTTGTTTGTCATGTCTCAATGGATCAATAAAACGATAAGCATTTCAACCACTTCTCTGTCCGTCTGTGTCCGTGGTTAAACAGCCCGATGTAAAAGCCTTTATTCAAACGAGGTAACGCGGCATTCCAAACCATGCAACCTTTTCTCTTTCTACAGTATAGTGCTGTAATAATGAATGTCAGTGGTGGAGAAGGTTTACAATATGGCAATGATGACCGCTTTCAACGATTTACATCATGATTCATTACAATAATCGAACATATTTGTATTATTACAATGCACTTATAATAATGCAAACCTAATCATATGTGTTATTTTGATATGGCAACGATATTTCTCTTTTAAATATAGTTGAAAATAGAAAATAATCCATTAAAGCAGAAAATTTGAAGTGGGGCAACATTTTAAAAATGTATGTGGAAAAAATGTATATTACTAATATTACTCTCTGTTGAAATATTGAGTTTTTAACTGATAGTCCTTGGTTTATTGTGAGATAATACTTTAAATACATTGCTGTTGAACCTGTTAAATGTCAATATTTTATCGGTGTCTCATATCCGCCATGTGTGAACCCTATTTTTTATTGCCTTTATAGGTCCTAATATCGTCGTTCCATTATCAATTGACCTGAGTTGAACCCATTTGAAAAACGTAGGCCACCTGATTGAGAAAGATTCACTCCACCACACAAACATGTTCATTGCATTTGATATTTTATTAATATTCTCAAGGACAGAGAGCATCTTATGAAAGATCACCCTGCTGTGCGTCAGCGGCTCCTGTATACAGTTTATCTGTATTTCTCGGCCAGGGCACGAGACAAAGCGCCCAGGAACTTATCCATGGCCACGTGGACCTCGGGGGTGAAGTCTTTGGGGAACAGGATGGCCATGACCACAAGGATGTTGTGGGAGAGAATCTGTGAAAAGAGCAGACTTGAATTTAAAGCAAGGCCAAGCATTGGTGTTTAAAATACTTGAACCACAAGATTTTTTTTTCTTCCGTTTTTTTTTAAATTAGATGACGTGTGAATCCCCATCTACGACAACACCTACCTTGAAGTTGGCAGGGTCCACACGCAGAGTGAAGGCATGCAGCTCACTGAGGTTCAGGAGACCCGCATTCAGGTCGTCGATTTTGTTTATGGCCTCTGCAACTCCACCCATCACGGCCTTTCCGTGCTTCACCACCGGATCGGACCCGGCGCTCATGTCCTTCCAGTGGGCGAAGTAGGTCTTGGTCTGAGGGTACACCGTCAGCATCCTGAGGAACACAAGAGAGCGAGTGAGTAAGCGGGCGGCCACAGAAACGGGTATTTCAGGAACGGCTCCTGCGGTCTGGATTTACCTGGACAGAGCATCGGATCCGATGTCGCCAGCCTTGCCGGACACCTTCGCCCAGAAGGCCTTGACCGCGTCCTTGTCCTTAGCGTTGAGACTCATCTTGTTTGACGGTTGTTTGTCTGAATGCCGATCAGCTCAGACGTGGGGTGTTTTATACATGAAACGGCGCAGGGGCGCGCCCCGGATACCTCAAGATAGCCCGATTTGGAAAGGTTCCAAGTGATACGTTGCAGTCGGAATGTGATAAACCTCCCACGAATTCTATAGTTAATTTAAACACGGCTCTTTATTTCTCATCGCGGTGGATTTTTTGCATGCAGTTTTAATACATTATTTTCGCCAATTCTGAGATGGCGTATGTGTGCATGTTGGTAGACAGTCATTGAATTGCATAAGTTGGTTATAAGTTGAGACCCTTTTGCTTTCAACAAGTGTATTAAGTGTGGATGTTAATCCCCATAATAGCAATAACCGTTTGACGTAGTTGGATCATTTCTTTAGCGCTTAAACAACCAAACTCAATATTCTAAAAGTTACTGGGATGGTCAAAACATCTAAAATCTGGAATTCATCAATTTTGGGTTGTTGTTTTTTGTATTCCTGATCTCTTAATGTGGTATTTTAGGTGATTTTCTGTAATCTTATCAATTATAGAATTAAAATTAAATTAAATATACATATTTATGTTAGATATTGGACCAACATCTGTGTGACAAATGTCATTAACACAAAGTTAATTTATGAGACAAAGGGAATTGAGGTTTATCCGTGATAACGTTGTACATTTCTTTACATTCATTGGAATATTTGGATATATTGTTTTTATTTATTAATATATGACAACTTGCCACTTGGAGTTAATCGCCAGTCTCCCAGTTGTACGATTATGGCATTAACCGTTAACTGCTATGACTCCTCGCCTCTTAAAATGAGGAGGTATGGGTTAGTTGTTATCTTGATGTTGCCATATAGAATTACACATCACGCCCCACTAAATGTGTGTTTCGCCTCCTCAAAGCATTGCAGATTCGCCCTTTCTTTATCATCTTTTCCAAAACCGCGCTCGGCCAACCCACTTACCCACTCGATCGAATGATTGGAAGAGATAACGATCGCATATTTGGGGGAGGGGTTACGTAGTTCTATTAAAGTGGAGTCGGGAACCGACCCGCAGTAGTAGTTGATCACATCTACAGCTGACAAAATGGTCGTATGGACAGACTTCGAGCGCTCCACCATCCAGGACATCTTCTCCAAGATGGACTATGAGGTGGTGGGCCCTGCAGCTCTCACCAGGTCGGTCAAATCTTCTATTTTTCTATGTTGTATGTTTTCCTCCACATGAATGTGTAAGAATATACTTCTTTATTTTGAGTGGCGACTGATCTTCCGTGGTTCCTCAGGTGTCTCATCGTCTACCCCTGGACTCAGAGGTATTTCGGCAACTTCGGAAACCTCTACAACGCCGCCGCGATCATGGGAAATCCGATGGTTGCAAAACACGGCACCACAATCCTCCACGGCCTGGACCGCGGTGTGAAGAACATGGACGACCTCAAGACAACCTACGCCGAGCTGAGCGTGCTGCACTCCGAGAAACTGCACGTGGACCCCGACAACTTCAAGGTAACTTTCGACTGATGATCTTGTTCAACAAGCGTTAAAAAGAGGACCAACCGTTCATGTCGCTGATGCTTGTTGTGTTGCAGCTCCTCTCCGACTGCCTGACCATCGTGGTGGCTGCTCAGTTGGGCAAAGCCTTCACTGCAGAGGTCCAGGCAGCTTTCCAGAAGTTCCTGGCCGTGGTGGTGTCCTCCCTGGGAAGACAGTACCACTAGAGAGCTGCAACTGAGGACCCGCACACGCTGTTCACGAAAAAGCTCTGTTGTTTGTCATGTCTCAATGGCGTAAATAAATAAAACATTTCAACCACTCATCACTGTGTGCGCTTATGGTCAATCAGGCCGATGTAAAAGCGGCAGCCTTTTTTCACAATAAATGCTCAGGGAGGAAAATACATTCTAAACCATTTAATGTTTCATTATGTATGTAGAAAAGTGAGAGACGTGAGAGGCCTGTATTCAAATGGTTGAACTGGGAAAGGTACAGCAGTAGTATTGGCATCATACAGCAGAATAACCTTCAAATGTTTATACATTATAATATAATATAATATAATAATCACATTACGTCTATTATTATTATACATTATGCGTTGTTCTTAATAGTAGTTATTCACCTGTGAAGGAGATTATAAAATAAAAATGTTCACTCAAAGCCAAAAAATCACAAGCACTTTCAACAATAAACTCGTTTTTCTGCGGATTTATTACCGGCCCCGTGAATACTTATAGTGAATAAGCGACGCAGTAATAAATGGACATAATACGTTTATAAAATTACGTGTTCTAGAAGCAGCTCGTGCAGTTTGGCCTCTTTCTCCTAGAAGGCTGTGCATCCTTGTCTTTATAACTGACACTAACTTGACGATTAAACGCCAGACTTTTGAATTATAATGCTAAAAACAGTGCATGAACTCACCCGAGCAACATCCAAGATAGGCAGCAGCGCATTTGGACACCTTCCAAACTGAACGCTGCAGGTTACGTGAGATAAACTTCTCGCAATGGCTCGGTGTACTATGGAATACATTTATTTTTTCTTTTATGACATTTAAATCCTCACAAAAGCAAATTAGTACAGTGGGAAAACGACCAAGACTCATTCAAAACGTTATATTGTTTTTGAGAAACTGAATTATTCGACCGTTGTTAAGCTCGTAAAATCGAAAATGACACAGGTTTGAATTGTAGTTTGCTGTCTTCGGTAATAACTGACGTTTTACTTTCCCCGAGGTTAAAAGAATTGAATATTTTTGTGCTGATGAAATAAAAACATTTCGAAATATTTTTATTCACGGTGTAAACGCTCAAGGAAAAAGTACTGATTTAAATCATCCTTCTGCAATGAACGATTTACATAGAATAATTTGGTCCACAGCTGATACAGCGTTAAAAGGTCATTCGATGTGGAGATTGTAGCTATATCAACAATAATAATGTACTAATAAACAAATGTATAGGTTGAATGGATATACAGTACTCTATTAAAACATGATTGAAAAACAGTTTAGATTGAACGAAAATAAAAAAAATACGAATTAGTAACATAATGACCGCCCGCAGCGCTTTTGTCGACCGTAAGTTTCGTCTGCGAGAGGGATTTCAGACTTTACAATATACACAGCATATAACATTTAATCCGTTATGGCATTAAGACCCTGTAACTATATTTGCATTCGCCTTATAGGGCGGAGCTGGTACTTTATCTCCCGTTGTAGTCAGACCCCAAAGTGTCTAAGCTAAATATGAAGAATGAAGAAATATGAAGAAATAGAAAAAGTAAATGAACAATTTAAAGAAAGAGAAACGGGTTGAAATGTAGGCAAATATTTGCACCCCCAAAACAAGACAGGTAAAAACAGGACACGAAATTGGGCCAGCATGGGTAAAGGTACGTTGTAAGATAAGGTCCGTGCTGCTCCAACTGCCCCCCTGCACCTGCACCACACCGGGCCCTTTAAAGGGGCGGAGCGGCGCACCTGAAGACTATCCCGGGACGCACCTATCGACCGTTATAAGATGCACCATTACACAGTCTCCTGTTAAAAACACAAGGGAGACAACAAATAAAACCGCATCTGCAGTACCACATGCACCCCAAAGCTCACACAGATAATCGCAACATGTACACGATAAAAAGTAAATAATAAAAATGTAAGTAAAAGCATAACTAGACATTACCGAACAAAGTTGGGCCGAAAAATGTTTTTTTATTGGTTTTGATCTATCACGAGAGATATATTAGAATAAACCATCATTGCACAACATGAGATGAAGAGCCAGCAATCTAGAATTAAGTATTACAACTACAAAAAAGAGACTTGTGAATTTACTACCAAGAGCCAGGAGGGCTGACGTGGGAGCTGGTCGGCAATAATGATTGAAAGTCTCACAATAAGAGACAACTAAACGAATACAGTTGTAATAATGCACTGATAATTAGTTTAATCATATCATATTGTTCAAGCATGCCCCGTTTAATGTTTTAGATTAAGATTATGCCAAATAATTGTAACGTAAATTAACGGTATATAAGTGTGGAGGTCATTGAAACATAAATTAACTCACTCTCGGCCTACATTGTGTTGGAATGCCACCTAGTGGATTGAAAATGTTTGTGTTCAACCATCATCATGGTCCTTGCACCTTATTTAGATATTGGCAACGCGGTGGAAACTTAAGCTTATCGAGTGCATTATTCGATTATATTGTTAATATAGGACGCAAACCCGAGATATAGGCCTACATTTCAGGTAAAAACGGAAAAACTGTCGTATCTTAACTTTGTCTTCCCTCCCCTCATAAACCACTAGATGGCAGCTTCAGACAAAGAATCAAGATAATCAATTCACTCTTGATCTTCTGGAGTAAAACAATTCTTTCACGGTAATGTGATACTGAAGCGACAGATACATTCCCCCCGGAAGGGAGTGGGTCTTGTTTTTACTTTTGAAAATCTTGACCGGCCTCTCAATCTCCAAAGATGCATTCAATGCCTAATTTGTGTTAATGGCGCCATTAACCATTAACCATTAATTGTGTTAATGGCGCCTGCGTCCCTTTGTTCGTCCTTCGTCATCCGACCACGGTTTAAGTATTTTAATGACATTTACATCCCTTTCTTGTTCAGACAAGAAGAGCAATTAACGCAGCTCGATGTATTGTTCATCAGTGTTCTATGAGCCGTGCCGATGTACAACAACAACCTTCCATAGTGTGCATTACCAGGGGGACTATCAACACACAACCATCAATATTAAGAGAAAGTTCTGCTCTGTCGAGAGGAATGTGGCTCAACGGCAGTTATAAGGTGATTGTTAAACCAACCTTGTAACATTTTAAACGTTCATTAACTCTTTTTTTAAAACGGCATCGTTCAAAAACGACGTTGCTATTGAACGAAGACATGTAACCAATGAACCAGAACCATTAGACCCAGGTTTATTTCTGTCTGAAACATTTTAGGCGTCGTTCTACTGTTATCAATGTTGCAAATCTAAGAAATGGTGGACTCCTTGGCCAGCCCACCGCCCATCCAACCAGGGAGGGGAGCAGGGGGCCTTTAAAAACCGCATCTCATGTCTGAGAGCAGAACCGACAGATCACCAGAAGAATCGGCACTATGGTTGCATGGACAGAATTCGAGCGCGCCACCATCCAGGACATCTTCTCCAAAATCGACTATGATGTCGTAGGTCCTGCAGCTCTGTCCAGGTGAGTCTTAACTCTGCGTTAACCAGGTGTGCATGAGACCAAATCCTCAACGGATCCGGATTTCCTTCAGTCATTGTGCACAACGCTTTTCAGACATTTTCAATTCCTCCTCTCCGCACATAGGTTTGATCTCCACATTTCACCGTGTGACGTTGACGTGCTTTTCTCAGGTGTCTGGTCGTCTACCCCTGGACGCAGAGGTATTTCGGTAACTTCGGAAACCTCTACAACGCCGCAGCAATTATGGGAAATCCGCTGGTTGCAAAACACGGAACGACTATCCTCAACGGACTGGAGCGGGCTGTGAAGGACATGGACAACATCAAGGCAACCTACGCCGAGCTGAGCGTGCTGCACTCCGAGAAACTGCACGTGGACCCCGACAACTTCAAGGTAACTTTCGACATGTTGATCTTGTTCAACAAGCGTTAAAAAGAGGACCAACCGTTCATGTCGCTGATGCTTCTGATGCTTGTTGTGTTGCAGCTCCTCTCCGACTGCCTGACCATCGTGGTGGCTGCTCGGTTCGGTGAAGCCTTCACTGCAGAAGTCCAGGCAGCTTTCCAGAAGTTCCTGGCCGTGGTGGTGTCCTCCCTGGGAAGACAGTACCACTAGAGAGCTGCAACAGAGGACCCTCACATCATGAAAAGCTTCGTTTTTGTTGTCTCAAAATAAAATAAAAACAATGAGCAAGTCGATCAGTTGTTTTTCAAGGGTTAGGGTTGATAATTGATCAATTGATATTAACATGAATAATAATATTGATATAAAATAATTTTAATTAAAAATGATGGCCTTCAGTGTGAACACAAGGGTTGATGACGTGAAAAAGTGCACGAATGCTGCTGCTTTATGAACAAACGTATTATTCAAATACTAAAAATGATACCGTCAATAATGTCCCATGGATTCTTGAACTATACTAAAGGTCATTTATTTTAATCTTCGAATAATACATATCGATTTCACCAAAACAGGGTTTGGACATTATTTTAGTTTTTTTTACTTTTAGTTGGTAAAAAAAAAAAATCATGAAAATGCAGAAAAAAATACTTTTTATATCTTTTGGACTTCTGCTTCGTGGAAAAATGTGTTGATAAAATTGAAAAAGTTTCCCAAAAGAGAAACACTAAAAATGATACTAACAATAATGAAAATAACTAACTTCTTTGTCGTGGCTCATGGATTTTCGATAGAGGTCATAAATTTAAAATGTTTATTTCACCAAAAAATGTATTATGCATTAGGAAATAATTTACAATTTCTTACTTTCTGTTGTTTTCTATGAGAAAATTAATTATGAAAATGTAAATCATTATTGAAATTGTCTTAAAGTATGAAACTATAGGGCTGCAAGAAACGACTGACTATTTAGTCAAATAAACAACTATGTGTGATGTCCAACGTCAGGATTTAAAAGTCTCTGCGGTAAAGTATCCAGATGTTTGGTATCGTGGTAGCTCAAATCCTAATTTCATATATCGAACTAAGAAAGAGCTAAAATAATAATTGGAGTGAATGCAGAAGAAAAATGTTTGAGGGTTTTTCTAGAGAATAATAATCACTGATTATCAAAATATTTCTTCATTCATTTTTTAAAATAAATTTATCGCTGAATTAATATATTAAGTGATGAACCTCTGTGTAAAATGTGACTTTTGGTATTTTTTAAATCTGTTTCGCGCTCTAGATTTGACTTTCGACCCATGACACAATCCATCTCAAAGTAACCAGAAAATAACAGTTCATTTTCTTTTTTGCATTAATGATTTTATTGATCATTATACACTGATCTCCTGCTGCAGCACATCCGGCCTCTTCTCCTGTTGTTTATCGGTACTTCTCAGACAGAGCCAGAGCCACAGCAGCCAGGAACTTGTCCATAGACACATGGACCTCAGGGGTGAAGTCGTTGGGCAACATGGTGGCCATGACCACCAGGAGGTTGTGGGAGAGGATCTGTGAAAGGAAAGCAATTACATATATGGAGGTTATTAAACATGCACACAGGCGGCTTGTGGCCGCTCAACGGTCTACGTTTGAGGAAGACTTTGCATCACAGTTCAGTGTCTCAGAATGAGTCTGTCTCTGCACCTTGAAGTTGGCAGGGTCCACACGCAGAGTGAAGGCGTGCAGCTCACTGAGGTTCAAGAGACCTCCTTTCAGGTCGTCGATCTTGGCCACAGCGTCTCCAACTCCAGCCATCACAGTCCGGCCGTGCTTCTTCACATCGGGAGAGGAGGCGCTCCGGTCCTTCCAGTGGGAGAAGTAAGTCTTGGTCTGCGGGTAAACTCTCAGCATCCTGGGTGAAAAAGAAAAACATCGATGAAAATGGGTGATGGTTTTACATATGCAACAATAAATGATCAATTAAAAGCGGGTTACATCCCTCGGCTTATGATCATAGTTACCTGGCCACGGCATCAGTGCCGATTTCCTCCCCTTGTCCAGAGACTTTAGCCCAGAAGGCTTTGACTACCTTCTTGTCCTTGGTAGAGAGAGTGGTCATCTTGGTGGTTGAATGAGTGCTTCTGAACGCTGCGATGAGCCCAAACTAGAGGTTTTTATGCTTGAAACAAAGCATGGACACACCCGGTTCCTCCTCCGAGATATGTTCAAAGGCGTTCCACGCGTGTTGTTTCAGTCCCCACGAGATAAGGAAAATCTTCTCATTGTGATGCTCGAGCTTCTTGGTCTTTAAATGATCACGTGATTTAGAAGTCCAAATTCCCCCTAAAAGAGTTGTGGAAGAACTTTTTTGATGTTTTACTCAAGTAAAAGTACATACAGTAGGCCTATTATTATTGGAATATGTTTAAGTGGCAGAAGAACATCACATAATCTTTGATGTGAAAAAATATCTTAATTATCACTGATATCTTTTCATCTGCAAAGTATAAAGTTGTCAAATGTTATAAACGTAAAACAACACTTTGTGTACAATGAACAAATAGGAAGAGCTGTGTAATTTAACTAATTTTAATCTGTGAATGTGGTAATCTGTTAATTTTAACTAACTTCCCATTCAGGTCGTAAGCTTCTACTTTATCCCTCAAAAGCTACTGAACCAAACAAAGAAAATAAAACCACTACATTGAGGTCAAGGCACATGAACTCCATTGATGTTGATGGCAGATGAAGAAACAAAAAACAAACTTAAGTTTGACGAACGTGATTCAGGTGATTGTTCAACAAGAATAAATGTAAAGATCGCTGTCCATGGTTCTGATGCTCAGGTCTTCAAGGAAGGGACAGCTGTCTGTCACAGCGTTTGCATTTTTCAGGCTGTGACTCTGCTAAGTTTCAACAGTTTGTGACCTCTTCCTTTTTTACAGTTTGGCACTTGTTGCCTCTTAGAGTACCAGCTATCTCTTTTCACCGTGGCTCTGAGGCCCTTTGCACATTTGCATCTTGTGCAGCTGTGGAGGATACAGCTGTTACTTGTTCTCTGTTTCATGCAGAGATAACTATAGGCGGAGAAGATACGCCCTTCTATTATCATCGCTTCAATCACACAGAATATGGCCGGCCCACCGCCCATCCAGTCACATGCTGCAGGAGGGGAGCAAGGGGCCTTTAAAAACAGCATCTGATGTCTGAGAGCAGAATCATCTGAGAAGCACAGAAGAATCGGCACTATGGTTGCATGGACAGAATTCGAGCGCGCCACCATCAAGGACATCTTCTCCAAGATCGACTACGATGTCGTAGGTCCTGCAGCTCTGTGCAGGTGAGTCTTAACTCTGCGTTAACAAGTTGTGCATGAGACCAAATCCTCAACATAACAGGATGTCCTTCAGTCATTGTACACAACGTCTTTCAGTTACATGTCCCCTCTGTATAAGTTTGATCTCCACATCCAACTCTGTGACGTTGACGTGCTTTCCTCAGGTGTCTGGTCGTCTACCCCTGGACTCAGAGGTATTTCGGTAACTTTGGAAACCTCTACAACGCCGCAGCAATTATGGGAAATCCGCTGGTTGCAAAACACGGAACAACTATTCTCAACGGACTGGAGCGGGCTGTGAAGGACATGGACAACATCAAGACAACTTACGCCGAGCTGAGCGTGCTGCACTCCGAGAAACTGCACGTGGACCCCGACAACTTCAAGGTAACTTTCGACTGATGATCTTGTTCAACAAGTGTTAGAAAGAGGACCAACCGTTCATGTCGCTGATGCTTCTGATGCTTGTTGTGTTGCAGCTCCTCTCCGACTGCCTGACCATCGTGGTGGCTGCTCAGTTCGGTAAAGCCTTCACTGCAGAAGTCCAGGCAGCTTTCCAGAAGTTCCTGGCCGTGGTGGTGTCCTCCCTGGGAAGACAGTACCACTAGAGAGCTGCAACAGAGAACCCTTGCATCATGAAAAGCTTTGTTTCTTTGTCTCAAAATATAATAAAAACAGTGAGCAAATTGATCAAGTTGTTTTTCAAGAATTTTTAATTTAATTGATATAAACATGAATAATAATATTGATGTAAAATAATTTTAAAAATGATGGCCTTCAGTGTAGATGGTGAACACAAGGTTTGATGAAGTGATAAAGTGCACAAATGCTCTCAAACAATTAGCTCAAATGAAACATGAAAAGAAACAAATGAAAGGGAGCATTTTAATACAAGGTTTATTTAAGGCTAATTTTCTAGTCTTTTGATTTTCTGCTTTATGAACAAACGTATTATTCAAAATACTAAAAATGATACCATCAATAATGTCCCATGGATTTTTGAACAATACTATACGTCATTTATTTTAATCTTTAATCTCGAATAATACATATCAATTTCACCAAAACAAGGTTTCATGCATAAGGACATCATTGTAGTTTTTTTTATTTTATTTAAAAAATATATATATTGAAAATGCAGAAATAAATAGTTTATATCTTTTGGACTTCTGCTTCGTGAAAAAACATGTTGATAAAATTGTGAAAGTGTCCTAAAAGAGAAACACTAAAAACGATACTAACAATAATGAAAATAACTAACTTCATTGTCATGGCTCATGGATTTTCGATAGAGGTCATACATTTAAAATGTTTATTTCACCAAAAAATGTATTACGCATTAGGAAACAATTTGTTACTTTCTGTTGTTTTCTATGAGAAAATGAATTATCAAAATGTAAATAATTATTGAAATGTTCTTATAAGTATGAAAATATTGGGCTGCAAGAAACGACTGACTATTTAGTAAACTAATCAACTATGTGTGATGTCCAACGTAAGGTTTTAAAAGTCTCTGCAGAAACGTATCCAGATGTTTGGTATCGTAGCGCAAATCTTAATTTCATATATAGAACTAAGAAAGAGCTAAAATAATAATTGGAGTGAATGCAGAAGAAAAATGTTTGAGGGTTTTTCTAGAGAATAATAATCACTGATTATCAAAATATTTCTTCATTCATTTTTTTAAATAAATTTATCGCTGAATTAATATATAAAGTGATGAACCTCTGTGTAAAATGTGACTTTTGGTATTTTTTAAATCTGTTTTGCGCTCTAGATTTGACTTTCGACCCATGACACAGTCCATCTCAAAGTAACCAGAAAACAACAGTTCATTTTCTTTTTTGCATTAATGCTTTTATTGATCAACACTGATCTCCTGCTGCAGCACATCCGGCCTCTTCTCCTGTTGTTTATCGGTACTTCTCAGACAGAGCCAGAGCCACAGCAGCCAGGAACTTGTCCATAGACACATGGACCTCAGGGGTGAAGTCGTTGGGCAACATGGTGGCCATGACCACCAGGAGGTTGTGGGAGAGGATCTGTGAAAGGAGAGCAATTACACATATGTTACATATATGGAGGTTATTAAACATGCACACAGGCGGCTTGTGGCCGCTCCACGGTCTACGTTTGAGGAAGACTTTGCATCACAGCTCAGTGTCTCAGAATGAGTCCGTCTCTGCACCTTGAAGTTGGCAGGGTCCACACGCAGAGTGAAGGCGTGCAGCTCACTGAGGTTCAAGAGACCTCCTTTCAGGTCGTCGATCTTGGCCACAGCGTCTCCAACTCCAGCCATCACAGTCCGGCCGTGCTTCTGCACATCGGGAGAGGAGGCGCTCCGGTCCTTCCAGTGGGAGAAGTAAGTCTTGGTCTGCGGGTAAACTCTCAGCATCCTGGGTGAAAAAGAAAAACATCGATGAAAATGGGTGATGCGTTTACATATTCAACAATAAATGTTAATTAAAAGCTGATTACATCCCTCGGCTTATGATCATAGTTACCTGGCCACGGCATCAGTGCCGATTTCCTCCCCTTGTCCAGAGACTTTAGCCCAGAAGGCTTTGACTACCTGCTTGTCCTTGGTAGAGAGAGTGGTCATCTTGGTGGTTGAATGAGTGCTTCTGAATGCCGCGATGAGCCCAAACTAGAGAGGTTTTTATGCTTGAAACAAAGCATGGACACACCCGGTTCCTCCTCCGAGATATGTTCAAAGGCGTTCCACGCGTGTTGTTGCAGTCCCCATAAGATAAGGAAAATCTTCTCATTGTGATGCTCGAGCTTCTTGGAAATTTTCATAATCTTCTCAAACAATCATGTGGGTGCTTTAGAAGTCCAAATTCCCCCTAAAAGAGTTGTGGAAGAAGTATTTTGATGTTTTACTTAGGCAAAGCAAGGCGAGGCAATTTTATTTGTATAGCGCTTTTCATACAAAAGGCAGACTCAAAGTGCTTCACATCATAACATTTCATACAATAAAGTGAAATAAAATGCAGGAATTAAAAGACAATTAAAAACAGCAAATAAAATTATAAATTAAAACCTTATTTAAATTGTTTAATTAAAGACAGAGGTTAAAAGTGCAATGTAGGTAAAATTTAGCAGAAGGCGAAGCTGAACATAAACGTTTTCAGTCTTGTTTTAAACATGGTCAGAGTTGGGGCAAGTCTTAAATCTTCAGGAAATTTGTTCCAGCTGTTTGTTGCGTAGTAACTAAATGATGCTTTACCATGATTTGTATTTACTCTGGGAATCACTAACAGATTGGTGTCAGAAGATCTTAGTGATCTTGAAGGCTTATGTAGTGGAAGCATATCAGTGATATACTTTGGCCATAAACCATGTAGTGATTTATATGTGAGCAGTAGGATTTAGAAAATAATTCTCTGACATACTGGGAGCCAATGTAAGGATTTAAGAATTGGTGTAATGTGCTCTCATTTTTTGGTCTTTGTTAGAACTCTAGCAGCAGCGTTCTGAACAAGCTGGAGCTGCCTGACAGTTTTTTTTGGAAGACCTGCAAGGAGACCCTTACAATAGTCTAGCCTACTAGTTATGAAGGCATGTAGTGTTTCTAAGTCTTGAGCTGACATGAGCCCTCTAAGTCGTGCTACATTTTTGAGGTGGTAGTAGGCCGATTTTGTTACTGATTTGATGTGACTCTCCAAGTGTAAATCTGAATCCATAATAACCCCCAGATCTCTGGCTTTATTTGATGTTTTCAGGGACAGAGAGTGAAGGTGTTGAGTTACTTTAAACCTTTCTTTTTTAGCACCAAATACAATGATCTCAGTTTTGTCTTCATTTAGTTGTAGGACATTTTGACACATTCAGTCTTTGATTTGCTCAATGCACTGGCACAGAAGATCTATGGGGCGATAGTCGTTTGGTGATAGCGCTACATAGATTTGGGTGTCATCAGCGTAGCAATGGTGGTCAATTTTATTTTTTGCATGATTTGTCCTAGTGGGAGCATGTAGATGTTGAATAAAGTCGGCCCTAAGATCGAACCTTGGGGGACTCCACACGTTGCGTCGGTTGTTTCTGATACGAAGTCACCAATGGAAACAAAATAGTTCCTGTCTTGTAGATATGACCTGAACCAGTTTAAGACTGTGTCTGAGAGTTTAAGTGCCTGAGAGTTTAAGTAAAAGGACATACAGTAGGCCTATTATTATTGGAATATATTTAAGTAGCAGAAGAACATCACATAATCTTTGATGAGAAAATGTAACTTAATTATCACTGATAATTTTCATCTGCAAAGTATAAAGTTGTCAAATGATAAACGTAAAACAACACTTTGTGTACAATGAACAAATAGGAAGAGCTGTGTAATTTAACTCATTTTAATCTGTGAATGTGTTTCAACTTTAACTAACTTTCCATTCAGGTCATAAGTTTCTACTTTATCCTTTAAAATTACATTTTGAGGAACATTTGTGGAAGCTTCAATTCAGCACTGGTGAGCTGTGAGGAGATACTGAACCAAACAAAGGAAATAAAATCAGTACTTTGAGGTCAATACACATGAACTCCGTTGACGTTGATGCCGGATGAAGAAACGAAAAACAAACATAAGTTTGACGAACGTGATTCAGGTGATTGTTCAACATTCTAAGAATAAATGTAAAGATCGCTGTCCATGGTTCTGATGCTCAGGTCTTCAAGGAAGGGACAGCTGTCTGTCACAGCGTTTGCATTTTTCAGGCTGTGACTCTGCTAAGTTTCAACAGTTTGTGACCTCTTCCTTTTTTACAGTTTGGCACTTGTTGCCTCTTAGAGTACCAGCTATCTCTTTTCACCGTGGCTCTGAGGCCCTTTGCATCTTGTGCAGATGTGGAGGATACAGCTGTTACTTGTTCTGTTTCATGCAGAGATAACTATAGGCGGAGAAGTCTCACCCTTCTATTATCATCGCTTCAATCACACAGAACGGCCCACCGCCCATCCAGTCACATGCTGCTGGAGGGGAGCAGGGGGGCCTTTAAAAACAGCATCTGATGTCTGTGAGCAGAATCATCTGAGAAGCACAGAAGAATCGGCACTATGGTTGCATGGACAGAATTCGAGCGCGCCACCATCAAGGACATCTTCTCCAAGATCGACTACGATGTCGTAGGTCCTGCAGCTCTGTGCAGGTGAGTCTTAACTCTGCGTTAACAAGTTGTGCATGAGACCAAATCCTCAACATAACAGGATGTCCTTCAGTCATTGTGCACAACGTCTTTCAGTTACATGTCCCCTCTGTATAAGTTTGATCTCCACATCTAACTCTGACGTTGACGTGCTTTCCTCAGGTGTCTGGTCGTCTACCCCTGGACTCAGAGGTATTTCGGTAACTTTGGAAACCTCTACAACGCCGCAGCAATCATGGGAAATCCGCTGGTGGCAAAACACGGAACAACTATTCTCAACGGACTGGAGCGGGCTGTGAAGGACATGGACAACATCAAGACAACCTACGCCGAGCTGAGCGTTCTGCACTCCGAGAAACTGCACGTGGACCCCGACAACTTCAAGGTAACTTTCGACATGTTGATCTTGTTCAACAAGTGTTAGAAAAACGACCAACCGTTCATGTCGCTGATGCTTCTGATGCTTGTTGTGTTGCAGCTCCTCTCCGACTGCCTGACCATCGTGGTGGCTGCTCGGTTCGGTGAAGCCTTCACTGCAGAAGTCCAGGCAGCTTTCCAGAAGTTCCTGGCCGTGGTGGTGTCCTCCCTGGGAAGACAGTACCATTAGAGAGCTGCAACAGAGAACCCTCACGTCATGAAAAGCTTGGTTTCTTTGTCTCAAAATATAATAAAAACAATGAGCAAATCGATCAAGTTTTTTTTTCAAGAATTTAATGTATTTAATATAAACATGAATAATATTGATGTAAAATAATTTAAAAAATGATGGCCTTCAGTGTAGATGGTGAACACAAGGTTTGATGAAGTGATAAAGTGCACAAATGCTCTCAAACAATTTGCTCAAATGAAACATGAAAAGAAACAAATGAAAGGGAGCATTTTAAATACAAGGTTTATTTAAGGCTCATTTTCTAGTCTTTTGATTTTCTGCTTCACGAACAAACGTATTATTCAAAATACTAAAAATGATACCATCAATAATGTCCCATGGATTTTTGAATACTATACGTATCTTATTTTAATCTCGAATAATACATATCAATTTCACCAAAACAAGGTTTCATGCATAAGGACATCATTGTAGTTTTTTTACTTTTAGTTAAAAAAAATATATATTGAAAATGCATAAAAAAATAGTTTATATCTTTTGGACTTCTGCTTCGTGAAAAAACATGTTGATAAAATTGTGAAAGTTACCTAAAAGAGAAACACTAAAAACGATACGAACAATAATGAAAATAACTAACTTCTTTGTCGTGGCTCATGGATTTTCGATAGGTCAGGAATTTAAAATGTTTATTTTACCAAAAAATGTATTATGCATTAGGAAACAATTTCTTACTTTGTTGTTTTATATGAGAAAATTGACTATGAAAATGTAAATCATTATTGGAATGTTCTTATAAGTATGAAAATATTAGTTTGTCTTCGACCCCAAGTGCACGACACTAGACAGAGCTTATGTTCAGCCAAAAACACGGCGTAGTTTATTCCTTCACAAGAGCTCGAGAGCGTAAGGTTCCGAGGAACAAACAAAAACTGCCTCCTTAATTGGCAGGTGAAAACAAAGGAAAAACAACTCAAAATCCCTTTGTCCATGGACACTCACAGTTAAACGAAAGAAAGGAAAACTCACTCTTAAATAATCGAAAGGGGGGGCGGGGGGGGGGGAGTCTCTCGTAGGTATCCACAGGGAAGTCTCCAAAACGACGAGCCATTGAGAGTCCTCCAACTTATCTCTCCATAGAACGAGCCAACGAGCTGCAGCTGCGCAATGAGCAGAGTGGCTTCAGGTGTGATCGCGTGCACGCCCGGCTCGTCCCCGCCGCAAGGCACGTAACTCTCTGGCTGGCCGAGCCGTAACACAACGTAAGGATTTAAAAGTCTCTGCAGAAGCGTATCCAGATGTTTGGTATCGTGGTAGCGAAAATCTTAATTTTATATATCGAACTAAGAAAGAGCTAAATTAATAATTGGAGTGAATATAGAAGAAAAATGTTTGAGGGGTTTTCTAGAGAATAACAATGATTGATTATCAAAATATGTCTTCATTCATTTTTTTAAATAAATGTATAGCTGAATTAATATATTAAGTGATGAACCTCTGTGTTAAATGTGACTTTTGGTATTTTTTAAATCTGCTTTGCGCTCTAGATTTGACTTTCGACCCATGACACAGTCCATCTCAAAGTAACCAGAAAACAACAGTTCATTCTCTTTTTTGCATGAATGCTTTTATTGAGCACTGTTAGCTCCTGCTATATATCCGGCCTCTTCTCCTGCTGTTTATCGGTACTTCTCAGACAGAGCCAGAGCCACAGCAGCCAGGAACTTGTCCATAGACACATGGACCTCAGGGGTGAAGTCGTTGGGGAACATGGTGGCCATGACCACCAGGAGGTTGTGGGAGAGGATCTGTGAAGAGAAAACAGTTATGTTACATATATGTAGGTTATTAGTTCCACACACAATCACACACGGGAAGCTTGTCTGCATGGCAACAGCGGGTCACCTGTTGCAGGTTTGGAACCCGCTTAAAGGTCTAAGTTTGAGGAAGACTTTGCATCACAGTTCATTGTCTCAGAATGAGTCCATCTCTGCACCTTGAAGTTGGCAGGGTCCACACGCAGAGTGAAGGCGTGCAGCTCACTGAGGTTCAAGAGACCTCCTTTCAGGTCGTCGATCTTGGCCACAGCGTCTCCAACTCCAGCCATCACAGTCCGGCCGTGCTTCTTCACATCCGGAGAGGAGGCGCTCTGGTCCTTCCAGTGGGAGAAGTAAGTCTTGGTCTGCGGGTAAACTCTCAGCATCCTGGATGAAAAAGAAAAACATCGATGAAAATGGGTGATGCGTTTACATATTCAACAATAAATGTCAATTAAAAGCTGATTACATCCCTCGGCTTATGATCATAGTTACCTGGCCACGGCATCAGTGCCGATTTCCTCCCCTTGTCCAGAGACTTTAGCCCAGAAGGCTTTGACTACCTTCTTGTCCTTGGTAGAGAGAGTGGTCATCTTGGTGGTTGAATGAGTGCTTCTGAATGCTGCGATGAGCCCAAACTAGAGAGGTTTTTATGCTTGAAACAAAGCATGGACACACCCGGTTCCTCCTCCGAGATATGTTCAAAGGCGTTCCACGCGTGTTGTTGCAGTCCCCATAAGATAAGGAAACACTCCTAGATTTCCGCTCAAGCTTCTTTGAACTTTTCACAATCTATTCAAACCATAAGCATGTGGAATTAGAAATCAAACTTAAAAATACCCCCAAAGCAGGAAGAAGTATTTCCTTTTTTACTTATGTAAAAGTACGGGTATTATCATTGACATATCTTTAAAGTAGTAAAAGTGAAAGAAATTAATAAAATTCATTATTTTAACATCACTGCTATAATTTCTGATGTGTTAAAGTAACTTTAACTTAATGGCTAAAGGTGGGGTTTATTACAATGACTTAAATGTATTGTATCATAATTGATGTCGTTTTTGTCATTAATCATTTTCATCTGCAAAGTTGTCAAAAGATATAGTGGATTATAAAGTAACATGAGTGTTTTTTAAATTTGGAAATACAGAAAACAATTGAGGTACAGAAGATGCTAAGTGAAAATTTTAAATATATATAAGTAGTTCAACTATGTTTAATTCGTAAAAATCAGAAGAGCATCATATGTTTTTCCACTTTGAATAATGTCCCATTCAGGTGGTAAGCTTCTACGTTATCATTTAAAATACATTTTGATAAAGATTTGTGGGCGCATCAGTTCAGCACTGTGAGCTGTGGCACAAACAAAGGAATTAAATCACCACTTTGATTTCAATACACATTAATGACCCCTGAACCCCCGTTGATGTGTTGCTCGATGTTGATGGCGGATGAAGAAAAAAACAAACAAACATAAGTTTGACGAAAGTGATTCAGGTTATTCTAAGAATAAATGTAAAGATCGCTGTCCAAGGTTCTGATGCTCAGGTCTTCAAGGAGGGGACAGCTGTCTGTCACACTGACAGACAGCTGTCATTGGGACATTGTCCGTCTCTGGGTGACACACTGCCATTGGTTTCTTCCGTTGCAGTCATTTTGCATTTTTTAGGCTGCGACTGTTTTGTGACCTCTTCCTCTTTTACAGTTTGACACTTGTTACCTCTTAGAGTACCAGCTTTCTCTTTTCACCGTGGCTCTGAGGCCCTTTGCACATTTGCATCTTGTGCAGATGTGGAGGATACAGCTGTTACTTGTTCTCTGTTTCATGCAGAGATAACTATAGGCGGAGAAGATACGCCCTTCTATTATCATCGCTTCAATCACACAGAATATGGGCGGCCCACCGCCTATCCAGTCACATGCTGCTGGAGGGGAGCAGGGGGCCTTTAAAAACAGCATCTGATGTCTGAGAGCAGAATCATCTGAGAAGCACAGAAGAATCAGCACCATGGTTGCATGGACAGAATTCGAGCGCGCCACCATCAAGGACATCTTCTCCAAGATCGACTACGATGTCGTAGGTCCTGCAGCTCTGTGCAGGTGAGTCTTAACTCTGCGTTAACAAGTTGTGCATGAGACCAAATCCTCAACATATCAGGATGTCCTTCAGTCATTGTGCACAACGTCTTTCAGTTACATGTCCCCTCTGTATAAGTTTGATCTCCACATCTAACTCTGACGTTGACGTGCTTTCCTCAGGTGTCTGGTCGTCTACCCCTGGACTCAGAGGTATTTCGGTAACTTTGGAAACCTCTACAACGCCGCAGCAATTATGGGAAATCCGCTGGTGGCAAAACACGGAACAACAATCCTGTACGGACTGGAGCGGGCTGTGAAGGACATGGACAACATCAAGACAACCTACGCCGAGCTGAGCGTGCTGCACTCCGAGAAACTGCACGTGGACCCCGACAACTTCAAGGTAACTTTCGACATGTTGATCTTGTTCAACAAGCGTTAAAAAGAGGACCAACCGTTCATGTCGCTGATGCTTCTGATGCTTGTTGTGTTGCAGCTCCTCTCCGACTGCCTGACCATCGTGGTGGCTGCTCGGTTCGGTGAAGCCTTCACTGCAGAAGTCCAGGCAGCTTTCCAGAAGTTCCTGGCCGTGGTGGTGTCCTCCCTGGGAAGACAGTACCACTAGAGAGCTGCAACAGAGGACCCTCACATCATGAAAAGCTTCGTTTCTTTGTCTCAAAAGTAAAATAAAAACAATGAGCAAATCCACCAAGTTGTTTTTCAAGAGTTTCTAATACAATTTGTATGACAATGAATAATAATATTTAAGTCGGTCTTACACCGGTTGTCGTTAGAGGGTCGCGGGAGTCAATCTATCGGCTGAGAGACGAACATTCTTCACTCTCACTTTCTCACACACACACACACACACACACACACACACACACACACACACACACACACACACACACACACACACACACACACACACACGGGCAACTTGGTGTCACCAATGAACCAAACCCCAAAATAATGAGTTTTGACTGCAAGGAAACCGATAATAATGGGCCCTGGACACCTTCTGGTGCGTTCACTGTAACTCGGATTTTGAACGTCTCCCGGTCAATATAAGTGGTGGTATCAAGTATTACATGCATGCATAGTGGTTAATTACATTACATTGAAAACAATCATAGCTGTGCTATTATTCTATTGATTACAATTTTAAAATGACAGCAGTATTACACTATTCTCATTTCTCTATTGATTACATTGTTTCAGAATCATGGCTGTATTCTAAATTAGTTATTTCACAAAAAGTTTTTGTTTGAAAGATATACTTTAAGTTTCATATTTTCTGTTTTTCTTGATTCTATAAATAATTAGAATGTAACAACTGATTCAAATGTATTAAAAGGTGGTAAGTAGGGCTGCAACAAACACAAATCACCCTTACCGACTGAAGAGAGTTTATTAATTGATAGTAAGAACAAATATTATATAATAATAATTTTTACATCTGAAGTAATTGATAAAGTGTTGACGCTTGAATGTTTAACTGGGTATAATATGTGACTTGTTGGATTTTTTAAAGTCTTCTTTGTGCTCTAGATTTGACTTGCTACCCATGACACAATCCATCTTAAAGTAACCAGAAAACAACACTTGCTTAGCTTTTTGCATGAATGCTTTTATTGACCATTATGCACTGTTAGCTCCTGCTATATATCCGGCCTCTTCTCCTGCTGTTTATCGGTACTTCTCAGACAGAGCCAGAGCCACAGCAGCCAGGAACTTGTCCATAGACACATGGACCTCAGGGGTGAAGTCGTTGGGGAACATGGTGGCCATGACCACCAGGAGGTTGTGGGAGAGGATCTGTGAAAGGAGAGCAATTAAACATATGTTACATATATGGAGGTTATTAAACATGCACACAGGCGGCTTGTGGCCGCTCCACGGTCTACGTCTGAGGAAGACTTTGCATCACAGTTCAGTATCTCAGAATGAGTCCGTCTCTGCACCTTGAAGTTGGCAGGGTCCACACGCAGAGTGAAGGCGTGCAGCTCACTGAGGTTCAAGAGACCTCCTTTCAGGTCGTCGATCTTGGCCACAGCGTCTCCAACTCCAGCCATCACAGTCCGGCCGTGCTTCTGCACATCGGGAGAGGAGGCGCTCCGGTCCTTCCAGTGGGAGAAGTAAGTCTTGGTCTGCGGGTAAACTCTCAGCATCCTGGATGAAAAAGAAAAACATCGATGAAAATGGGTGATGGTTTTACATATGCAACAATAAATGTCAATTAAAAGCTGATTACATCCCTCGGCTTATGATCATAGTTACCTGGCCACGGCATCGGTGCCGATTTCCTCCCCTTGTCCAGACACTTTAGCCCAGAAGGCTTTGACTACCTCCTTGTCCTTGGTAGAGAGAGTGGTCATCTTGGCTTGTGTGTATAGTTCTTGTTGCAATGAGCCCAAACTGTGAGGGGTTTTATACTGGAAACAGAGCACGGGCCCACCCAGATCCTCCCCTAAAATATACCATGTGATGGGGTGATAAAAACAGAACTAAGTAGCAACAAGAAAACTGTTGTTGAAAACGACATAAGAGGAAAATACAAGTGGATATGTATATATATCATTTTCAACAGCTTGATTAACATGTCAGGACCCATTAAATAAATTGTATTTATATATAGAAAATGTTTCAATATAAGTAATATAAGTACTCACAGCCTCAGGCAATCATGGGAAGAAGAATCCTTTATAATATCAAACAACTAGGATTTACTAATCCCTGGAAATCCAGTTTAGGTTAATACGTAAATTACAGACCACCACGCTGCATGGATCAAATATAAAGGCAACTGCTCTCATTTACCAACCTATGGGTATTAAATGTTGCTTTACCCGGAAATTCATACATTTGGGGTTGAAATTGGTAATCAAATATTTGCTTTTTCCTCTGTGTGGAACCCAATTATTGATCTTCAAGGGTGACTATGCCAAAATCACTGATACGATTTTGCTCTTAGTTTGATCGGCGTGGTTTGGTGTCTGGGGAAATCATTATTAATATTTGGGGGTGTTAGTCTGTTGTATGGCCGGCAGTGGTGTGCTGTTCTTTCTGAGGAATGTAATTATAATATAATATAATGATCAAAAGAAAGAACATATTTCATTTTAGTTATTGCAGATATTGGTCTCTCTAAAATGTCTAAACATACAGAGACCAAACAAACTCAAAATCTAGGCCCTACGAGCAAGACATAATAATAGATTTGTTCAGCAGTTGGAAACTTTCCAACACAATGACAAAAGACCTTTTTCTGGCTTTTCTGCTGCACACGTTGTGTTTCTAGGGCTTATCTACGCTGTGCTGCAGCTGTGAGGGTGGATCCCCTCCAAAGAATGAATAGATAAGCTTTATTTCCAGCGTGTAGTTCTGCTGATATCATATCGACACTCCTGCTTTACATCAACAGAAGTTTGCAATTTGAACCAAATGGGCCGATTAATGAATCTGTTTTTGGGGCTACATGTTTCATTGTGTTACCGATTGGCTTAACGCAAGAGAAGTGATCTCGTGAAGCTGTTAAAAATAGCGGACTGATTTCTGATTGGCTGTTGGCCGTCCTCCAAAATGCTGCTGTGTCTTAAGCATAGTCCATACCAGCACTGTTTGGGTGGCTACAGGCTTGATTGCATTGCCTTGTTATCTTTGCGACTCCTCCCAAAGACGCACAGCTGTCTGAGGAAAACAGCTGGTACGACGAGAGATTTTCTTTGAGATTGTGAGAGCAGCCTTTTAACATGTGACATGTCTGTTCCCTGATAAAAATAAGAACAATTTACAAAACTCAATGTGAAGAGAAAATGAGTGGAACAGAAACACACAAACGTTTTGCACCACAATTAAACCTCTTTAAGGCAACTCTCTGTGAGTTATAGAATAGTAATAGTTTATAACAATACATAATATAATAGGCTGCAGCCCCTTTCATGTCTCCTTCACTCAGTGTCCTTTGAGGCAAAGTGAAACCTCCGCCTTGCTTATTTAGTGAGGTTTGTGTTTTAACATCTACAAATGGGGAATTGTTTGAGGTAACCATGATATTATATAATTAATTATATGTGTACTAATTATATATGTACTGAAAACCACAGAAGATGACCAAATAGGTGACCAAAAATAAAAAGCTAATGTTCTTATGGCACATCCAATTAAAATTATCGTCTCATTCATCGTCATTTTCTATCCTGCTGAGGTAGAAATTAATAGAATGAATGAAATTGAGAGGATCTATTTATAGATTGAAGAGGGGTCAGAACAGCTAGGACCCTTTAAATGAGAGAACAGCAGTTCTACTCAGTGACCTGATGAAGAAGGAAGTACTCCTCTGTGCTAGAACGTCCTCTGGTGGACATTCGAGCACATGTGCTTCTCATAAAATCATTTCAAGTCTGTAAAAAAACAATTAATGTTGTACAAAAGAGATGGACAAAAAGAAGACATGTCTAACTAACGTGTAACACATTGGACTGGGGAAACCGAACACAGATGGCAACTGACATGCATACAATATAAATATTGAATGATTACAATAAACAGTGTGGTCCACGTTTATTAATTCTTTGTTTTTCCAAAATGCACAAATTGGGTAACACATAAACCTTCATAAAAAGATTTAACTACAGAGCTGTGCGATTACATAAAGTAGGCGTGAGCTTAAAAACTCTAAATGTATAAAAAGATAGATACTTAAATAAAACAAATTAAAGTTCAATTGCTCAAAAGTGAATACGAAAATTGTGAAAAAGTCTTTAAAAAGTAATATAAATTTTGACACCAATAGCCTATGCACTTTTGTTTGAAGAATTACATTTTCGGCATAAAAACTAGCAGTTTATATTGACATATATTATTTTAATATTCACATCTTACACGGCACTTCCTTTAAAGACCCCAATCAGACACTTTCTGGTTCCCTGACACGTCTCACCAGCAGGACCACAGAGGTGGACCACACCGGTGCCTTCAGCCATTTCTCAACAAAGTCTCGTTAAATCTTAAAAGCACAGAATATTACAAACACAGATACACTCTAATCTTTCCTTACTACCTTCCCAAATACCTTCATGTATAAAACCACTAACAGCCACAGCTGGCCGAGCATCTTGTCGCCGTCTTTCTTCCGTCACACGGGTCCCGGGCCTTTGTTCTTAGTGTCACAGAGGTGATAGGAGGGACATACGGTTTATTTGGGGAAATGTATGTCGCTGTAAGAAGTTTGCTGATTACAAAAAGGTGAAAAAAATTTGACCGTTGTTTTGGAAATTAAAAAAATATGGTCCTTGAAGGTGCTGAATTGAGTCAAAATTAGAAAAAAATCAATATCAAAAATACTCGTGTAGAAATATTGATCTGCCGTCGAAGTTAAATTACTGTAGCACCAATGAGCAACTTGATGCAAGGACACTTATCCATGACAGCGGTGGCTTTTGTTATTCCAAATGTGCACATTACAACGAAAACACGCTATCAAGCAACCAATATGAGTCTCACATGGATCAAACTAAAAGGTGTATCGTAATAAGTGGTTTTGACCGGTAAGTGACGCTAAAAACAGTGCTGATGACACGATCCCCGCATGACTGGACAGGTGGCTCAACAGCCGCCAGATGTTTGTTTTATTTTAGATTGTACCACAAAAAGGTTTTCAGCCTCCGCTGTGATTAAAACAAGACCGCAGCGCACAAAAAGAAACGCGGAACATTTCAGCACGTTATGATGCACTTAAATGATGGTGGGTGAACACAAACACGCACACAAACTCCCCGTTTGTTGCAGTTTCATCGATGTGCTGTATTATGAGTAGTTGCTGGGGATCGGCTGGACGGGGCTTCATTTGGTTTCACCGGCAGGAGGAGAGGAACCCAACAGAGGAGACTTCGGAGACACCTAAAGACATTTTAAAAAGAAAATATGGTGTCATTTCTGAAATCTTTGACGTCGTACGCACTGTATGTCCCCGCTGGGACAAAGTAGAATACGTTTTCATTGCATGCCGCAGACAAGTTGGGCTGTTTCACTTACAGCTGTCGTAAAGCTGCAGGAAAAAACGACAGCTAATCTGTGAGACGTAAAGAGTTCAGATACGTTTTAGCTTCATCGTATAGTTTGCAAATTTAAATAAACTAATTTAATAAACAGTGAGCGGTTCAGCTATAAGCCGACAAATTAGTCAATATCTTCTTCCTCTGTGGCAGATTTTCCCTGTGGTGATTGTTGAATGCTGCTGTAAAATCGCATCGACCCTCAGGACAAGAAATCATCAAAAGGACTCACCGGGGAAGGAGGCTTCGCAAAGTTGAGCTGAGCATACAGGAGCACTGCGATGTCGTTCTGGCTGGCCTCCAGGGCGATGGACAGAGCCGTGCTGCCGTCCTGAGAGACAAACGAGGCCATGGCGGTGAGGCGGCGCAGGTCAGGTTTTGTCAGATTTCAAAAGCACAAATGAAGAGTCGGACGCCTACATTGTCGGTCAGCGTCGCATCGCAGCCCGGCACGGAGAGTAGCTGACGCACGATGTCCACGTGTCCGTGTTCACACGCACACATGAGCGCCGTGGAGCCGTCGTCATCGCGGATGTTGACCTGCGCCCCGCAGGACAGCAGCGCCCGCACCATGTCCCCCCGACCGTGGCTGACCGCCAGCATCAGCGCCGTCTGACCGGCCTAACAAACGCACAGTTCAAATCGCAAACAGCGGTTTTTATCATCAAAAGCACACGTTAGCTGCTGTTTAAGTCACGCGGGCTCAGTGGGAGCGAATGAGCAGCAGGGGGCGCACCTGGCTGGCCTTGGCGTTGACGTCCCCTGTGCGCAGCAGCTGCAGGACGGTTTGAAGGTCGTTGTCGGAGTGGAAGGCAGCCAGAGCGGTCAGCATGATGGCCGTGTAGCCCGCCTTGTTCTGCTTGTCAGCATTACACAGGCCTGTCGGGTAAGTGGGGCACAATTAGCGAGACGGGAGACACAACAGCAGCGACGGGGACGCGTGGGGGGTGGGAATGTTTCGGGCAGAGTGAGCAAAAGGCAATTTTATACGTTAACTTGCTTAACTTAACACTTAAAATCCCCCTTGTGTAATGACACACACACACACACACACACACACACCTGTGTCCAGCAGCAGCTTCACCACGGGGAAATTGGAGTGGGAGACGGTGTAGTGGAGCGCCGTATTCCCGTTGCCGTCCGCCATGTTGATGACAAACTCCAGCAGCTGGGGGGAGACCGAGGCGAAGGCGCCCATGTAGGCCTCGACCACGGCCGTGTCGGCGGCTTTGTGACAGGACACACGCAGCCACTCCTGCAGCACGGTGGTGTAGGCCGCTCTCTGGGGTCAGACGCGACGAGGACGATTTGGATCACGGACGGGCCGAGATAAGCGGCTCAACATCACAACATCCGTATTAAACACACAGGAAATGTTGTCGTGTGCTCTTCATTTACTTAAAAGCTCGGTGCGGTATTCTTGTTTTTATAACAAAAGCTATTGTGTTCTAACATTAGCTTTAGTTATTTAGCCCTAGTTAAATAATAAAAAGCTCATGATGTTGAATAACTGAGTGAACATTTGAAGGAAATGATACTGAGTGGATCTTGAGTTGAATGGACACTCACTGCTCCTTGCTGGCTGAAGGCGTTGGGCTCCCCCAGGGCTTTCTGCAGGGCGTGAAGAGTGGACATCAGGCTGTCACTCAGGTCCAGCCTGAGACGCACGAGGAGACAACATCAGTTACCGCCGCTTCGACCGTTACGTTGACCCACCCGTCACGTGCGCGTTTACCTGACTTGCTTCGGGGGCGCTGCGGCAGTGGCGTCTGGCGGCGTCGGCTCCGACCGGCTGCCGGGGACGGTTGTCTCCGACCGGTCGGTGGGCCGCGGCGTGGTGATCTCGGGGGTCCTAGTGACGCGCGGCGACGGCGAGCGGGAGGCTGAGCTCCGGTCGGGAGCGGACTCGGTGCTCGACGACGGGCGGTGGACGATGGTGGACGCGACCTCCGGGGCGACCGCGCGCTCTTGCGATGACCCGGCCCCGTCAGCGGCAGCTTGCCCCGCCGCACACCGGGGACTCGCGGGGGAGGCGGAGTCCGTTGCTGGCGACTGGCGGGCTTTGTCTGGCAGTTTTGCGCCTACCGTCGCGGACTGATCGGGACTCTGCTGCGAGTCTGGGACGGCGGCTGGTGGCCTGACAGCGGTCTGCTGAGGCACGCCGTTGCTTTCCGGGGGCCGGGACGCCTCGCTGGGGGTCTGCTGCTGGTGCCGAGTCGCCGCCGCAGGCAGTTTCTCTCTGGCCTCGTGATACTCGCTGGAGTCGCTCCCCTCATCCGAGCTCTCGCTGCTGCTGTCGTCTGATGATGTGGACTCGTAGCTGCAAGTCGAGAACAGGGTCAGAGGGTCCGGTTCAGGCTCGCTGGTTCAGTGGGCGGCAGGTTTGATACGTACCCTCCATTGACGCCAATGAACTGTAGGTTCTTCTTCGTAGAGGGAGATCCCGGTTCGCCCTCGGCTTTTCGCTTCATAATGGACCTCAGGGACGACTGGGGAGACGAGGCTGGGGAAAGGAACGCGATGTGGTTGGAACAAAGGCAGCGGTGATCAGTGGGGGTTTTGATCAGGGAGCCGCCCTGTTACCTGTCGCTGGGCCTTCTTGTGACTGGACAGCCTCAGGGCGAGTTTGAACGCTTGTCTCGTCCTCTTTTGCGTGTAACAAACCCATCTGATTACCGGACGTGCCGACAGCAAAGGCGGGATTGGCTACCGGCACCGAAGTGGACAATTCGCTCTTCAGGACGTCGCGCACCTGCTTGGAGCTGACTGCTATCGGCAGCTCAACTGGAGCGTCTGCGAGACAGAAATAACACTTTAATGTTTCAACCTAAACAAATAGAGTATAATAAGAGGAAAAGTAAAACTGTGGAAGTTTGCTGGATAAACTCTTATTCAGTTTAGTTTCAGAGACCTTCGGCCTGTCCTCTGTGGTGGCCCTCAACGGCTCCACACGCTGGCAGGAGGGAGGGGGAGCTGCAGATCTCCGCTCGGAGCAGCGTGCCCACCTCCACCACGGTGGGCTGCTCCAGCGTGTACACCTGAATCCCCACAGTCCTCTGTTCCCTCTGCTGCGGGGGGCGCGTGAAGCTGACCAGGGTGTGCAGGCTGCAGCCTTGTGGCTCCCGCCAGCCCACGCTGGTAGCCATGACTGGGCGGTCGGCCTGAGGAGCCTTCTGGGCATCTCGCAGCTCCTGCACCGTCCTCTTTAGCTGGCCCTCGAGCTGACCCACTTGATTCCTCAGCGCCTTTGTCTCTGGCAGAAGCCCTAGATCCTCCTCCCGGACCCCGACTCCCACGTGACGACTGCCCCTCGGGTCCTCCGGTCCCACTGCGATGGTGCGCACGTCCCGCTTTGAATCTGGTCGCGCTCCGCCAACGATCACAGTGTCCTCAATCTCACAGCCTGAGTCCTGAAGCTTGGAGCCGTCGGGCGTGGCGGGGGACAGGGGCTTGTTGCTCTTCTTCTCCCCCGTTATCACCTCTTCCTCGGGGATGTCGATGTAGAGCTCGCCCCGCGGACGGACTCGGTTGAAACTCAGGCTGTGACCCAGGAACTTCTGGCTCTTCAGCTGGACGCTGAGCTGCCGTTTCTCCTCCTGCAGCACGGAGATTTTCACCTGCAGCACGGGGATGGTCTTCACCTGCTCCTCGAGATCCCTTATCTTCCTGAGGGCCGTGGCCATCTGCTCCCTGACGTGCTGCAGGTGGGCAGGAGTCGGGGTCACCGGCGTGGACAGGCCGGAGCTCATCGGGGTGTAGGACCCGCCTCCACCGTGGGCTCGGTTGAAGCTGTGCGCGCTGCTGAGCGAGGTGTTGGAGCCTGCCACGCTGCTGTGCATGCTGCCCAGCGTGGAGAATCTGCGGCCCTCTCTCTCCTCCTCCAGCTTCCTGCGCGCATCCAACAGGGTCTTCTCCACCCGGGCGGAGCTGAAGCTGGGCCTGTGCGTGGTGTGGTAGCCCGGGGCGCAGTAGGAGAAGGACGAGTGTCGGCTGTCCATGCTGGTGTTGGAGCACAGGGACTCAGTGGAGGTCCACCAGGAGCCGGTGTAGCCGTAGCCACGGGGCAGGGAGCCATAGCGGGGCCGGCGTTGGATGGGTACTTTCTTGATAGTGTTTCCCTTCTCTATGTCGTTTACATATTTAAGGAAGTCCAGGTCCAGACGGTAGCCGTAGGGGGTCTCCACCGAGTAGGGCGCCTCCTGTTCTTTGCCGTGCAGCGAGGGGGGAGCAGGCGGGTTGAGTTTCCCTGAGGGGGGAAGGAAATCAACTTTAAACAAACGGAAATCTGCGTCTAATCTTGGGCTCAGACTTTAGATAACGGCATTAACTGTGGGCTGCAGTGTATTTGGCAGCGTAAATTGGGCACAGAGTGGAATGGCACAGTTCTAACATGACCTTGTACGTATCCGGACAGCACAACGCTTAATCTACCAGGAAGTTATTTGACATTATGAATCTTAATAAACAAGTTAGAATAAACACAAGCTGCACCTGGGAAGCCGGGGTCCATATGCAGCACCTGAGCCATAATGAGCCTGTAGAGAGACATTAGTTGAATGTGTTAATACACAATAAGACTTTCACAGATACTTAATAAATAGGATTTGGTTCATAGACCTTCGTTTCTGACAATAGGAGTACATGGATGACTTGATTCTTGCATTTTGGGGGGTTTCCACTACAACATGTAGTATTTGTTTCATACTATCTGCCGCTCAGTTGTAACGCTTCCAGCATTAAGCACGCCTCCTGCTCTGATGGGCTCCTTTGCGAAGGTAGTACTCATGTCGTGGGTAGAATAAACTCGAGACTGAGAATCACATTCTGGAGTACTTTGCTCAACAGTCCGCGTTTGTCTGTTGGACAGACTTCTGCACGTCATCGCCAACGCGAAGGAGGCGCCCTAAAGACTTTAGATCAGTTCCCCTGTGTTGGGTTTCAGGCAATCGCACATTGCCTGAAACCCAACAAGAACCTGCCAGTGTCCGTACGGCCGTAGTGCGAATAGGCCCTGCGGTTTGCATTCTGCCAGGAAACTGTTTTTGTCCAAATTGTATTTTTGTCGCAAAGGTCACAGAGTGTTTTCTGTTCACCCTCCTGCCTTCCTTTCGGATTGTATCCGTTCATTTTTGGGAGCATAGTGGGTCACAGTCAATTGTGTTTGTTTCTGTTCTGAGAGGAGGAATAGCAGAGGAAAGTTTCCTGGCAGCTAAATCCAAGACAGAGGTTTGAGACTGCCAGTTGCAACCTTATTAGGAATCATCGGTGCGCACTAACTTCGCCTCGCAATTCAGGGTTTACAGATTCTCCCTCTCTCTTTCTCTCCCCCTCACTGCTTCCCCTCCTGCGTTTTCTCTTGTTTGTCTTCTTTTTGTGTTTTTCTGGTGCTCCCCCCCTCCTCCTCTCTCCACGTCAGCTGACAATCAGGAGGTTTCAGCTGGTCACGGACTCGCTCGCTTACCGCTCGGAGCCCACAATGCCAATGCCTGTGAGTTTGTGTGCTCGGCCAAAGATTAACTTTCTAGGTCATCCCTTTGTGGGAATGGAGGATGTGGCGTTTAAGCCGTCCAAAGCACCACCCAGCTGAACATCCTTATATTACTGTAGACTTTAAGGGGCCTGGGATCAGAGGTTTGCACTGCAAGCCTCCGCCTCGCCTCTCTCGTGCTCCCACGTGACCCTCCGCCAGTGGTTGCTCGTTTGTGCAAAGTAGGCCGCTTGGAAACACTGACTGAATTGACTCGGTATTTTTGAAGTCGTGCAGTGAGTTTAGTGTCCTGCAGCGAGTCCCCTTATCTGCGCCCCCCCCCCCCTTTCATCACCCTCTCGTACCACCATCACTGCACGCACTGGGAGGCACGGAAGGACCGCATGCACGCACACGCACACCCTTTATTATCATAGACAAATGATCACACCGTTAACCGTAAAGGGCTCTGACACTAAACCAAATAGATCAGATGTCCTAGATATCAACAACTTAAGACTTCCTCACGTAAATAAGTACATTTGTAGTAAAAAATATATATAATGTGGCGATATACATAACGAACTAAAGGTTTGGCAGTGTGAGCGTCTGTTTATCTTTGGCGAGTGTCAGATTGATTGTGTGCGGCATGTTGTGCGGTCTGGGTAGGCCCACATGTGTGAGAACGTGAGAACGAGAACAGGGGACGGTTGAGGAGATATAATTAGGATCTGCAGTCAGGCAACCAAACGTCCCGCCCGGCCCAGCAGACCGCTGACGTTCGCTATGAATGCAGCTTTCTGCTCAAATCACATCACGTGAAGCGTTTCAAAATATCTCCATACTGCTGCGACCCACATCAACCCCCCCCCCACCCCGAAACGCCCCGAGCAGCAGGCCCTCCACATCTGCTTCTCCCACAGTGGCTCATGGGGTGTTTTAGATGTGTTGGCACGTGTGGCCGGGGAGCAGCGGTTGACCTTCCTCCCTTTCCTTCGGCTCTCAAAGAAAGTCCCTTCGAGTGGACATCTGAAAAGAAAGCGGTGTGTGCGTCCTTCCTCGTTGCCCCCCCCCGTGACGCCACATACCACACCAACGGAAGTTCTACTCCCTCCTTCCCCTGCGATTACAATTAAGACTGTCCTCGGGGGGAGACGAGATGCTGTCCAACCGGCACAAATGACACATGCGCGGCGTGTCCTGTAAGAGGTCGCGACCGAATAACTGCAACGTACTGAAACCACTGCAAAACACGCAGTATTTTGCTTTTTATTCTGCTT
The DNA here is from genome assembly GCF_964276395.1 of Gasterosteus aculeatus. Classification (NCBI taxonomy): domain Eukaryota; kingdom Metazoa; phylum Chordata; class Actinopteri; order Perciformes; family Gasterosteidae; genus Gasterosteus; species Gasterosteus aculeatus. Next base: position 15,232,951 of record NC_135699.1, on the reverse strand, counting down.
AATATACAGCACGGCCGCAGATCCGTGTGCCCTTAGTGCATCAGAGGACTGAGACCACCGCGGGAATACGTTCCAAGTCGCCACGCTTCACTTCGAGGTCAGCCCTCTCAAGTTTGTCAAACTCATTGCTTCCATTCATTGAGGTAGCAAATTATTATTGCCAATACAAAGGATTAGACCGCAGTATAGCAAGGTCTGAAACGCCAGGCTTTCTTTCCACTGCCTTGCAGACTCTGAGCCTTTGGTGACTGTTCTGCTCTAGCTTGGGAATGGTTTGTGAATTAGGAAAAATACGGAAGGGGGATTTATTTTTCATACCAGCTGCAAGGATGGGATCTCTCCTCCCAAGGCTCCTTGCTCTCCCTTCCTTTTCTTGCACTCTTGCAGTCAGCACCTGTGGGAAACCAGATAAAAGGGAACTTTGAAACTTTTGACAGTAGCAGTTTGTAGCCAAGATCGCATGAGAATAAAACGGAGATAAGTGGCCCCCAGAAGACATCGGCTAAACATTTCAAAGAGGTGTGTAGCTCTGTTGACACAGATATAAAAACAGGTTACAAAAGAGTGGCCACCGCAGGACTATAAACACAGGCTGCTAAGCCAGAAAGGCATTCCAGAGGTTTTGACAGAAGACCCAGATGTGAACAGATGTACCCCCGTGAAATGCCAATCACGGTCTGATCTCCTTGTACTGCGGCCTGATCCCCCCCCGACCCCCCGACCCCCCGACCCCATTCCTCTCTCCGACTCAAAGCTCTCTAATCAAGTCAAGCCTGGGAGCCTCCCTGCCGTGTGGCCATGTGATCAAAGTTTGGGGTTTTCCTTCCCCTGCAACTCGCACCCCCAGAATCAAAAGGGCGCACACACACACACACACACCCAAAGGTTTTTTTCTTTTTGTGGGAGCGGATCACCGTGAAGCCAGACGGACTCTGGGGGCCCAAGTGTGTGTGTGTTTGCCCCCTTCACGGGCAACGCACTCTGCAACGCGCCGATCAGATAAGCGGCGTGACTGCGTCTGCTGATTCTCATGCATTCTGCTCCGCCTGCTCACAGCGCGGCTGCTGTGTAAGAGGGGTCGACCTGTTTTTATCTAACAGGGGGGGGGGGGTCGCGCCGCCTTAAAAAACAGCGATGGGTGACCCACTGCATATCTTCATAACAACACACGCTGTTGTTGGCCGCATTGTTTGGTATCGCTGTCATGCCGATACCACCGGGGGTGGAGGGGCGGGGGGGACAGAGATTCTGGACTAGTACGACAGCCGAATCACAAAGAGCCATTCATTCAGCCCCCAGTTCCACAGCTGGTTCTAATAGAAAGCAAGGAGGGGCATCCCAGGGAGAGAGAGAGAGAGAGGGAGGGAGAGAGAGAGAGAGGGAGGGTGTGTGTACGAGTGTGTGGGGAGGAAACTTGCCTCAAAACAAACAGTTGATGAAGTGCTGTCATGGACGCACACCCTGACCGGGACTGGAATTAGAAGCTCCGTGTGGTTGATATCTCAAAAGTGGCCGACGACCGGTGCTGCCGATTGTGTCAGAAATCCTTATGAACGCATCCAGAGCGCATCGATGTCCGAAGCTGCTCTCGGAGGAACGAATTAAAGCAAAGCCGGCTGGAAAAATACGAGAGTAAAACAAATAGCAAACGTTACGGGGGGGGGGGGGCAACTTGAACTCCTGTCGACTCCTACACAACACAGATAACAACACTGGAGACAAACACAGCTGGAGCAGCTTTTAAGGGGATTCACTCAAGTAAGAGGAGTCAAGTCTGACACCCATAAGTCAAGTTATTCAACCGCTTTTAATTAGTCCGTTGAATCAGACACTAGTAACCTTTCACTCATTGCAGTTGAGAAAGAGGCACCGGGCACAAAGAGGCCGGACTGAGACGATATCTGCCGATAGTTTGATGTCTGAGGAAGAAAAGGGTTACAGGAAAAGGGAGCTCCGTCTTACTATTCCCAAAGGGTCCCGAAACAACCCAGTCACTTCCTCCCAGGCCGGGAGAAAGAGTAACAAGGGGGGGGGGAGAAGAAGGGGAAAGAAAGAGAGAAAGCAGGGGAGAGCAGTGAGGGGGGGGGGAGAAAGAGTGGGAATGTGAGGAAAGAAAGGGACAACTGCAGGAGGAGGTGGGGAGAAATGCTGCCTGGTTTTGGATGGAAAGTTCTCGAAGAAGACCACCACTGTTCTCGATTGGGACCAACAGCACTGTTTACGCAGGAGCATCAGGAACATCTCCTCAGCAGGACGCTTTAAAAGACCTTTCCTTAATCTTGAAAGGCCTAAACACGCCTAGAAGATTACCATCATTTGTGCATTCCTCCCCTAAAAATAGCCCAACAATAGAGAATCCCTATGAGAAGCTGCACTTGGTCTGACCAAATAGAGATGATTGTTGTGCCGAGGTTTTCCCCTCAGAGCAACAGGCCACCAGGACCTCAATATAGACGTGCGGGAGAGTTGTAAAGGATCCACAAAGATCCCGGGACGCACGGTTGTTGATGTATGAGACGTCTGTGCCCCTCCTCTTCACGCTGTAGCACAGATGGCGTCATTTAGCCGAACGGTCCTGCATGAATTATACATCAGACGAAATGACCAGGAGTTTTCTCCCACGAACAGCTACAGAACTGTGGAAGCAACAAGCGACCGTTTGTCGCTGAGCGAAATGCGGCCCGAGCGCCGCACGTCACCGCTTGACAAGAGGCCCTCGCCGGGTGGAGCGCGGCCAGATGACCTCACAGCCGCGTGTTCCTGTGCCGCTGTGGTTTGTGACTAATTTGGGTTTTAAAGCTCAGGACAGTGAAATCATAATTCCGTGGGACGTCCCCTCCAGGACACAGTCTGTCTTTTTTTTCTTTTTTTTTTAAGCTAAAAGCCCCGTTTTCCACATTAAGGAGTGGCGGTATCAAGGAGCAGACAGCGTCTGGCTAGAGAACGGCCAAGAGGAGGAGGAGCCGGCCAGCTCCCATTACTCCTGGAAGGGGAGCGGAGTCTGCTATTGGTCATCGTGCTGACCTCCGACAGGAAACTGAGCAAGGGTGGGGCTGAGCGGCACCGGGAAGGAGGACAAAAAAAAAAAAAAAAGAAAGAAAAGGAAGAAAAGGGAGGAAATTTGGGAGAGAATTCCTGTTGCGGAGGTGGAGATTAAGAAAGGTCGGAGCTCTGTGCTGTTGTGCGGAGGACCGAGGGGGTCTGGAGGGGAGGAAGACAAAGTCCAGATGGCAGCAGTAAGCGAGCCGGTCAGAGCAGAGCTGGTGGGGAGGGGGGGGTCAAAAGATCAGGTCGGCGTGTGTTGTGGCACCGAGCGGAGTAACCTTACAGCGGCGGCGTTGTGCTGAAGTGGTTCCGCCTCAGCGATCCGATCGATTACTTCCTGATTGAGTGAGAGCCGTCGATGTAAAGACTCCAACGAGCCAACAGACAACCAAGAAAACATCCACAACGCCGACGATTACAAGCGCCGGGTGTAAGCTTTCCTCCACAGAAAAGTCCATCTTGCTTTTTTTGAGTGATTAATGCATCGAAGGAGATCAAGTGAGATTATTTAGGCAGATTACCACAGTCCCCAATACCTCGAAAGCCAGATTAGAACATATGTTCACCGAAAACGTCCCCAATCAATAAAGTGAAGTAGGGAGCATTTAACCCTCTCTGTCTTAGATAAATCAGACTGATCGCCAATTTGAACCAATCAACCACTAATACGACTCGGAACTTCGGGTTTGATCATCACAACACGAAATAGACAAAGGAGAAGGACAGAATCCATCAGGTCTGTATTGATATTGTGACGATATTGTAGGTTGGTGCTTTTACAAAATATGTAAACACTGAGATTTGATAAAATAATCGGTTCTCGGCAAGTAATAGAGAACAGTACAGTAAGTAAAATCACATCACTTCACTGTGAGACAACCCTTATGATATAAATGATCAATAATTCTGCGTGTAGTTTTAACCCCTCGCAGTAAAAACAGGAGTTGCTTATCAGGGGGTCGAACTTATCGACAGTGACAGACAATCTCACGCAGGTTCCGGGTTGTAATTTCGTTAACCTCACCTAAACCATTGAGACGCCCGGCGTGTGGCCCAGTGTGCAAATGGGATTTATAACCCCGCATTCCTCCACTGCACCCCAGAGGGTCCGCGGGCTGTGATGAGACGATCACATTCCAGCTCGGTAAAAAAAAAAAAAAAAACTACAGCTGCACACAAACGCAACCAGAGAATCCAAACTGTGGTGTGTGTGTGTGTGTGTGTGTGTGTGTGTGTGTGTGTGTGTGTGTGTGTGTGTGTGTGCGACCCCCGCGGGGTCTCTGATGGGTTTCACTACTGTTACGCTCGCACTCATCTCAAAACAACTAAATATTCAGTCGCCTGTTTATTTGGTGCACCTGGCTGCAACACGTCCCTGCAGAAAAGTAAATACTAGAATGAATATCGGAGCCACGGAGCCCATCTGAGCGGTGATTTAATACAGCCAGCTGCTTATTACACATGAGCAGGACAGTGCTGTATTGTATGTGTGAGGCGGTGTAGCTGATGACTACACACCCCCACATCCTGCCAACGCCGTCATGTCGTTAATCACCAGAACATCCCATGTGTTTACTGGTGATTCAGGGTACCATGAGACCTGCTGGCAAGTGAAGTTCATTTCTAAACAAACAATCCTCCATATTAATAAGAATTGCACATTCGAGTGGATTATACGTATATGCCTTTTATGCGCGTGGATACGTTTTTCTTTCCAGCTGACATCAGCCTTAATCCATCTTCCTCTGAGGATCGAGGCTCAGGCCGGTGAGAAGAGCACATTTGAGGCCTAGAGTCGGCCACGAAAAGCTGACGAACATCTGGAGGTAATGGAAACTTGCAGAATGCACGGACCCACCCTCTCCCCCGGGCCTTCAGTCCTCACTGAGACTTTCATTTCAGGAGAAAAATGCATAAAGTAGAAAATGTTGCAACCGACCACGTGTGATGCACGGAGGGAAAGTTTCATAATGCAGAGGAAAAAGAAAGGAGCTACCAAGTGGTCGGTGGGTAGGAGAAGGGGGAGGGGGAGGGGGGGGGGGGGTCAACTACAGTAACCTCACTACGACATTAACCAATGCGAAAACAAAAGTTGTGGAAAAACCGCCTCCGTGACACGATCTGAATATATTTACGCTTTTATAGAATATGCACCGCTTTAATAGACACTTTGATTCATTTTGGGTTTGATAGTTTTGTAATCTAAGGTCACTGCAGGTCTACATTTCCAATCGACAGATCCACTGATAGTTTGTATCGGATTATTAGTTGTGCTTATATTATAGTGATTCCACGGCCGCGCGTCGCCTCCGATGATGCTCCGATGAGGAGAAGCGACCACGAGACCAAAATATCCCCTAAAAGATGAAGAAACACTCCGATGGGAATTATGAAACCTGATTGCAACGAAGAGAAGGTCCTAATACGCGTATTATTGTAGCCGGCGAGGTTTGAGCGGATAAAGGACCCGTTATTATAAGAGAGAGAGGGGGGGGGGGCGACGGGCAGGACCGACGCTTCACAAAAGAAGTCCCGCACTCCAGGAGGCGCCTCGTCCGGAGCGCCTCCCGAAACCACAGCGCGACCGGCTGCGGGCGCACGACTCGCGGGGGTTCAGTCGCGGTGCTTACCTGCCCTCTGCGTTCCCTTTTCCGCCGCCTCGGCCCGGGAGCAGCGTCTCACTGCCGGGGACAAAAACACCGCAGCCGAGATGCTCCGAAGCGCGCTCCGCTCCGCCTCGCCTCCTCTTAAAGGGCCAGCGAGCACGAGGCCAATCAGGAGGCGCGCGCCGGGCCTCCATCAGCCCACGTGGGGGGAGGTGGGGGTTCCATGCTTCTTCAAAAAATAACATACAGCGCTGGAAAGGAATTCCAAACACCTCCACCAACACTTCAATGGCTTTCAAGGCCGTCCAAGGACCTCCATTCGTGACGAAGACGCTTCTCTTACTTTAGTAAAAGGGGCAAAACCACGGACTCTATTATGGTCCATATTTTATAAGATACTTCTGACCACCATATGACCTTCGGGGTCTCCATGGACACCGAAGAAATCCCCTGAACGCTTTAGGATCCCTGCAAGGATCAGCAGGGAAGCTCCTGCAAGATTCCTCAAGTACCAGTAAGAAACTCCGAGGACATGAAACAACCTACAAACCTCAAAATAAACTCAAAGTGGGGAACAAAGAGATGTTAAATCAAATAAAATCCCCAAATAAGGTGTGAATATTTGTAAGTTTGTTTGACAAATGAAAATACATTTACAGTGGTATTTACTTTTCTTTGCTTAATTTAAACCTAATTCATTCCAACTAAACTTCACCATTCACTGAGTGATCCTGTTAAATGGAAAAGTCCCAGTCCAGGTCTGATTTACTGAGCAATCGCAAGTCTTGGTAAAGAACCTGGATATAAACGCAGGGCCCCTCATTCTGGTAAAGTCCTCCAACATCGCCACAGGAAATTAAGACTAATGGAGGAGAAAAGGGAGGTGAGGAAGACATCTGGCTCACACACATCTGGCTCACACACATTTGTACCTTGTCTCCATTTAACACAAACGTTATCGGAAAAGTGTTTGTGTCAATGTGGACAGCAACGTTTAGCAGAGGGCTTCAGGTCGTCTTTCAAAAAGGTCAAGGTGAACCAATCAGTGAATCCACACTCACTTTCTGCAGCGTGTTTAATTACCACGAGGTGTACCAGAGGTTCCTGGTTCTCAGATTAAATGATTAAAGAGTTCTCGACTCCAGAACTGACAAACACGGAGGTGGTCCCATTTCTCAAGTACTGTCTGAATCTCTCATAAGTTATGATTCTTTTTTCTTTGTTTGAATTTACAATAGAGACCGATCACAAAAACAAAACGTCTGCCAAAAAGTACAACTTTAACAGAAATAGTTAAATCTGAATATATGTTCCTTTTGTATTATCATTGTGATACAGCATTGGAGATACTACACGGGCCTCATATATCACAATGTTATACTGTCACAAAGAAAATATTGCCTTTTTTACAGCTTTTGAGACCACAAAACCTTGATAAATGTACAATACCGATGGAGATCTATTGTTCTGCACACAAATAAAAGATGACCAGAGGCGTATGAAGAGAAATTTAATAGAAGGCAGTATAAAAGACAATAAATAAAAAAATGTCCTTGCATGTAGTTGGTAAAAAACAGTTTCCAGCCTTGTAAAATAAAAGTGTTAATGTGCTGCAGTTAGTTTAAAATAGTGCAATATAATTGAAACAGTAGTTGGAAATAGCTACAACGAACAGCCAAACACGCCAAAACCAGAGAACTGTACACATACAAAACAACAGGAGTGACAGCAGATCAAACGCAGGTAAAAGAAGACTTAAACTACACATAATGTAATAATGAATTCAGTTATCTGACTGCACCGCGCGGGGGGGGGGGGGGCTTCTGTGATAAACATGATGTGACTGTAGTGCGTTTAAAGATAATTTCACAGTTTAAAAATCACACAATTTAACGTCCCATCTCGGCCTTTTCTCCACTAACACAACGCTTCCTTCTCGTACTGCCGGTGCAGTTTATTCCTGCCGGAAAACAATCCCACAGTCGCTCATTAATTCATTCTCATGACGAGAGATGGGCAGATAGAAGGGACAACTTGAGGAAGGAGGAATGTCAGTTATTTGGTCTGATGATAACAAAATAAAACTCCCTGGGACTATTGAATAAGTCTGGCAGTGACTACGGCCAGACATAGTTTAGAAAAAAATATCTTTTACAAATAAAATAAGGCCTCGACACAAAACAGACAAACTACAGTCTCTTCAAAAGCAAACACTAGAAGCAAAAGAGATTAAAAAGACAACAACAGATGAACAAACTCCCCCCCAGCCCAAAACGATTTGGATGCAAAACGTGTTTGTCAGTTCTAGTCCTGTAAAAACTTAAGTTCATCCCGATCAAGCTCAGCGAGATTACCGAGAGGACCACTTTTAAAGCTCGGTTTAAAACGCAGGGAGGTCGGAGCCGCGCTCCCAACGCCGCTGTTTACAGTGCAGATAAACAGACGGGGTTTTCTCCTACAGAGGTGGGAGAGGCGGAGAGGTGACGAGTGTGAGTGTGTGTGTGTGTGTGTGTGTGTGGTGGCAGAGGTGCTTGGGGGGGATATTATGGCGTCGCGGGGTGGCCGGGGAAAATAACGAGCTGGACGAGGAAGAGGACGATGTGTGTGTGTGTGTGTGTGCTTGCGACAGTTGGTGTGCAGTCAATGGGGGGAGGGGGAACAGATGGGAGGGCGGAGGGGGGGGGGGGGGGGGTAATTTCTGAAGCTTGTTTTCCTGTGTTGTCGTCCGGTTTGTTGTCCTTCAACAGTCAGCCCTGCGGAGACTGGACCGACTGAAGGAGTTCCTGCGAGAGAAAACAGGTTGTTTCGTGTTAAAAGGTGTATCTTAAAAAAGGAAACCGACAGGATCTGTGAACCTTATTGTGTGAGTCGTAGCTGTGATCGCCGTCTTTTTGCGCCCCAATCACAGCCTTTAGGACTTTAAATGAGTATCTTCTATGAAAGTAAAGGAATAACGTAAAAAAAACACCTCATTTCTTAATTTAGTGCTAATGTCATGTTTTACTTGGCCTAATATTCATATTACGGTGTTTGTGGCACACTGGTCGGCTAACGGACGCCGCTATAAACCGTGCTTGTACAGCGATGACAGCCAATGAGACGCCCTGTCGGACCCGTCCTCCCCAAAGTAAACACGGTTGCTGCTTCTTGTACTGTTAGCGCCGTTAGCACCATTGGCGGTGAGCCACTGGTTCGGCTGTAGCCATGTTAAGGGACACGCGGAGGCAATAGATGTTCTCTGAATGGGCACCTTTAAATAAACATTTGTCCTCTGTATTAAAAGGTCACCTCTGGCAGGTGCTTCTGGCAGTAGCGCTGTCTTTCATTATGAAGCAGCAGTCCTCACATTAAACACACAGCTGAAACCAAAAGCTGATGCAAAGTAAAAGCACATCAAAACTTGAAGAGCTACACCAACTTTTTTAGAACATGTGGGTCTATGATCAAGTTTGGTTTAAAGTTGCTTTAGCATGAGCGCATTGTGTGTGTTCCTGTGCGCAGGCATTGTGTGTGTGTGCTGTCGTCTCAAGTTACCGTTGTGTTTGTGTAGCCAGAGCCGGCAGGGTTCTGTATAGTTGGGGGATCTTGCGGTTGATGAGAGGACCTAAAGCTTCTTTTAGTTTATTGTAATTCCTCTCCATCTCTCTGTGGTACTCCTTTTGATCGGGACCAATCAGGGCTTTATTCTTCCTCAGGGCATCCTCACACCTGCACAGAAAACGAGCAGAGAAGATGCAGTGATTTGGGTTTTGTTTTTACTGGTCACACAGCTGTCTGAGTCTGGGACGCCGAGTGTGTCATCACCTCTTAGTGAAGTCTTTAAAGCAGAGGCGCAGTTTGTTGTGATGGCGAAACAGCTTTGGATCATCAGGAATGTCTGAGAGAAAGACCTGCGCCACCTCGAGGGGGCCCTGTGTGGGGGAGAACCTGTTACGTATCTGCTGAGGAATGTCTTTCCCTTCTCATCTGACACCGACTCTCAACGCTATTTGAATGGGGTGAACATCCCAGGAGGATGCGGGATTATTCCGAACGCCTTGTGGTTAAACATCATCGGCTGCAGGTATCTAAACAGGTACCTGGTTGACTGTGGTGCCCACGGAGCCCTGCAGGACCATCTGCAGCATCTTGGCGTCTGCAGGGTCCTGGTTTGTGGCGAAGGCCAGCTCCTGAGTCTTCTTCTGCATGTCCTCTATGGCCACCTCCATGGGGACCAGAATGATCTGCAGAACCAAAGAAAAGTTGACTTTATTTTACAACAGCAAACCAAAACCAAAGCCCCCCGCACCCCCCTGAAAAAAGACACCCACCTCTTCCTTGTGGATGACGTTGATGCGCGTCTTGATGTAAGGGAAGGCGTGAGACGTCGTCAGGATGCTTTTGCGTTTGTACTGTTCGTTCAGGTCGCCGTGGGCTCTGCCGTCCAGTGTGAAGGGAGTACAGTACATGAAGGTACGCAGGTTGTAGTTCTTGTCAAAGTAGGTGATTCTCTCCTTGAGCTCGTACGTGTCGAAGAATGGTTCAACGTAGGTGATCTGGAGGTAGGCCTGAAAGGAGCACAGACGGTGCCTTCTTTAACAGCTCATTTTTCATTTAAAATTGCAGTTTCAAACGGATTAAATCGTTCTGCTAAAGTGACACGTAGCTGCCACCAGCGCAAACGACTCATCTATCATGTTACCTTGTTGGGATCCAGTTTGTTTTTGTCGACCGGGCTGGAGTCCTTGATAATTTCAACCATCTCATCCCCAAACCTTTCTGAGTAGAACTCCTGTACGCCGAAAGAGATGTCATCTTTAGAAATATGCTTCACGCAAATCCCTACTGAAACCTTTGTAAGTATTCTGAGTAGTAAACGTGCCTCCAGTCTGTGTGAGATCTCGGCTAATTTGGTGATGGATGGCTCCTTGTAGACAAACTCTTGTTCATCCAGGTCTCCAAACCGGCAGCCATAGAAACCCACTCGGAAGTAGGTCCCAAACATCCTCTTAGCACTACAGGAAGGACAACAATTGAGATGGTTTTAGAGTGAACTATTATTTGATACGACACATGTTAGAGATGGGAGATAATCTTTAGGGAATGCCACAGATCTTGTTACTGTTTTAAGATGACATCAAATCTAATAGACAAGAAATGTTATAGGACAAAGAGAAAATACATATTGCCTATAAAAAGTAGTTTCACAAAAAGGGATGCAAACTGTTTTGCAACAGAGACTCAACTTTATCATAAAGGCAACTTGTGTATCACTCACCATTAAAATGTTGTTCACAGAGGAGAAAAGAGGAAGAAATACAACATTGTCAATACAAATGAAAATGAACTACTGAATTTGTTTTACCTGGAATGTAATATGCTCAATATAACAAAAAAATGTGTCACCTCCCATCCTGAACTCTGGAAAAGTTGAAAAAAGGAGGTCAAAAATTAGACTCAAGTCAGTTTTCTCATCAACACTTAACAGTGCAGGTAATTGCTGCTGATTTCAGGCACAAACGCATGAACTCACCTGGTTGTAGACTTTGTTGAAGGCGTCCTGCAGCTTGCCGTGCACAGTGGCGAGCTTTTTGAAGTCCCTGTTGGCTTCATGGATGGGCAGCAGAATCTTGTACACTTCGTTTATGGCCTCGTACATGGCGGCCTGCGGTCACAGTGCAACAGAGAGCTAGTTTCACACATGCCACCCGATCTCCTAACACGCCGCAGCCACGTCCACGCTGTAGCCTTGCGGCTTTGTGTTTGGAGAATTTGAGTCGTACCATGTTAAAAGAGGCAGCCGCTTGCTCCAGGAGACCCACCAGACCGGACTCACTGAAGTACTTCCCAGCACAAATCCCCTCCTCCTCTGGAGAGAGCACGTCATCGGATACGGCGGACTCTTCCAATACGTTGGACGAAATATTCTGAGGTAACAAACGGGCAACAGAACAAATTTAAAGGCCACAACTCTTAATCAATTGCCCGTTTTAGTCTTGGTGGTGCAGTTTAGGGACAGCCTCTAATCTCATTCTGCCACACTGCCGCGGTTAGAGTGAGTCACCATATTAAAAAAGCATGCACCGACCTGAAACGTCACACAACCAATTGGCAGGTAGCGGCAGTCCTCCAGCATGTTGAGGTATTCAGCCACCAGCGCTGCGCTGTGGACCAGACAGTGGGCCGCTTCGGCGTGGTTCCCTCTCTCCGAGTGTTTTCCTGCCATATTCTGGAGCCACGTCAGACGCAGGTCAGGCGAGTTCTGGTAGCCCTTTGCAATCCTATACGATAGAAAAATAGTTACATATCAGAGTTCTTTTGTGACACTTTCCTGCTGCGTACAAGGCTGCATAAACGTGCATCACAGTACCTGTACATCAGGTCAATGAGCATCTCTGGATCCTGTTGATGCTCTTTCATCTTGACCGTGTCAGTAAGAATCATGTGCAGGTTGAACACCAAATCCTGGACCTGCGTGTTATCAAAAGTGCAACACAGCAGACATCACTTCATAGGTCTTGCAGCTTCAGATGAGACTGACAGAGTTACGGTTACGTACCTGCTCTGGGAAGGGCGTGTCGCGCAACTCCAGGTCCTCTTCAGCGTACGTCAGGATTGTCTTGAGCGAGTGTCGAAGATGCTCCTCGTTAAAGTTTTGCGACGTTCCCACCAGTGAGGAGAGGGACATTGTGACCTGCATCTTCACTCGAGCAAAGTTCTGCTCCAAGGATTAAAAAAAAAAGGACAGATTGTGACTCACAATGGGATTAAAACTTCCATTTTCTCAAAAATTACAGGTGGGTGCACAGAAAAGTATCCTCACTAGCTAAGGCTGATTCATGCTCGTACGTTGCGTGTCACCTAGAGATGTACATTTAATAAAAACGTTTTCAAAAATACTATTGAATTGTGCCGTTTGTATCACAACAGAAATATCTAACTACACGCACATGTGCATGAGGAGACTAAACACACCACATCTTTTCCTTAAACACCCTGTATGTGTCTGGTAGATCTATTTTGTTTTACTGGTGAACTCCTGGTTAGAACGAGTACATTAAAATAAAAATCTACAATGTAAAGACAGCATTCAAACTTACATTTCCAATCTCAAAGTTCTGCCTCATGAGCAGGTAAAGAGAAGCGGAGGCGTGACTTCTGACGGAGCCGACGCTACTGCTGCAGTGACGCAGGAGCCGCAGGCACAGGTCGGCACAAAGCTCCGTGTCCTCTTCAAACAGCATCTCTGGGAACTACAGACACAAACCGCACTTTGTATATTCCGTACGCAAATATATTGGGTGTCATTTTCTTTTTGGTACTTTAAAATGTAAGGCCTTTGTACATGCAACGCCAATGAAAGGAATACTTCAAAATCACCAGTTGTATCTCAATTACTGAACCCATGTTCATGTAAAACAATTATTAAAACAGACAGTAAACTAGAACACACGTGTACCTTGAAGACCAGAGCTCTCTGTGTAGTGAAGCAGTGCTGCAGGAAGAGGGCGCTCTGGTTGCCCGCCATGCTGTGGAGGAGAACTCTCAACACTCCACCCAGAACACTTTCCTTTAGCTCTGAAGCCACCACAGTCTGACGGAGATACACAACAAAATACAGCGAGGTGAGTCTACAGGAACGCCACCGTGTGCGGTGATGGTGACGACGCCGATTTTTACGACTTTACCTTGACTACAATCTCCAGTGTGTCCAGTACGATCAGAGAGGCCTCAGTGGCCAAGTTGCCATCCACCACAGACTCCTGCTCCACTTCAGCTTTAGTCCTGTAAGCGTTTCACAACCATCACAGTGACCTTTAAACACTCTTAAAACGAAGAGATAACCTATTATTATGCTACGCATTTAATGTAGAGTCTAATCCAGAAGTCTATCAGTATTTTTACTCATGTAAACATACTTGTCGACTCGGTCTGTGTTTTGTCTCCAGTGAGTGACATTCTTCCTCCACCTGACATTCTCTTGGCTTCCGTAGGGACTCCTTTCTGCGATAAAGTAAACAAATCACAGTTCCCATGAGTATATGTTTATACACACGCCCTCACACACTGCTGGCTGCTCTAATGCTGCCCACCCCTGCAGCGGCGGACCATCTCCTGACGAGCCCCGATGGTTCCCAGTATGGCCTCTTCCAGTCGGGCCTTCATGTCCTGAGACTTTTTAAACGTCAGGCTGTTGATCCTCTCCAGAGACTTCCTCCCCTACAGTAACCATCAAACACCACAGGACAGGGGCAAGAAAACCACAAAAGATATAATGGGAAATTTCAATTTCATTTCATTTGTGTAGCTCCGTCATGTGTAAATTAGTTTTGCCTGCAGTGGGGGACCCTCATAGACGGTAAAGAGCCTGGTTTGTTGTACCTTGTATTCAAAGCAGGACACACAGAGATGCAGCAGATCCAGCAGGCGGTTGATCTGCAGGACGGATAAATCGGACACCCAGCGCTCCAGGAGAACAGCATCTGCATTCTTCAGAACCCACAGGAAGCTCACCAGCAGAGTCCTGCTGCACTCGGCAGACAGAGAGTTGGACTGGCGCCCGGCCTGCCGAAGACAAACACCCAGACCCAGTGCCAGTCTTTTAATCTGATGCGTTCAAAATGTCAGATTTACAGACAGATATAAACTAAACGGACAGAGAGACACCTACAGGCTAAGAGGAGTAACACGGGAGGAATGCCAATGTTTTTTGAGTGAGTGTCTGTACAGAGTGAACGCCTCCCACACAACAGCTGATCTGTGACCTGTCAGTCTGTAAGCCCGGGAGGGGGAGACAGCCTGACCCCGGCTGCTATCACTCACCGCTGTGGGCAGCGCAAACGGGTTGGCTTTGACATGCGGCAACGGGGAGCCGGCAATCGCCATGGCAACAGACTGACTGATAGTGTTGCCGCTGTCTGGGTCGGTATCGTCGGCGTGGGCTGAAGCGTGGCGGCACCGAGCAGGAGAGGGGTCTAGAAAGAAATGAGAAACAAATAAATATGAAACAAATAGGAAACCCATTGTGCAATAAATGTGCGGAGGAGGCGGATGGCCGGTGGGTCAATGTTGTGCTCACCAGAGAAGTCGTGGAGCTGAGGAAACGTGTCCATGACGATGGGGATGAGAGGCAGGTAGAGCTGAGCGATGTGGGCTCTGACCTGAGGGTCAGTGTAACGAAGGTCTGCATCGTGGCTGCACAGCAGGGAGTGGACAGCACTGATGGCCTTTTTATGAAGGAAGAAAACCCTACGGGTAAAAAAAATAAAAGTGGATCAGCACATTTTGTGTGTTTCTCGCTGTGCACCTGTACTTAATGCTGCTTATTGCATTATTGAGCAACGAGTGGGAACCTACCATTCTCCATCGGGGTCGAGGATGAGCGCGAGCTCAGTAAGCAGCAGCCCGGACA
Organism: Gasterosteus aculeatus; assembly: GCF_964276395.1. Lineage (NCBI taxonomy): Eukaryota > Metazoa > Chordata > Actinopteri > Perciformes > Gasterosteidae > Gasterosteus > Gasterosteus aculeatus. The sequence continues at coordinate 15,217,909 of NC_135699.1, read as the reverse complement.
GGAAGTGCTGCTGGCGGAAAGGGACGGAGAGATCAAACATGGTGGCCACTCCCTGGTCTTGCACCATACTGGAAAAGGCAGAACTCTGTATCAAAAAACAATAGGGGGGGAAGAAGTTGAGATTAGAAGTACACGAAAATAAAACGTGAGCAGTTTGGATCGGTTGGATTGTTCCTCCAGTGCCTGTGAGGTGGTGGAGGAGGTGGAGGGTGAGGGGGAGGCCGGAGGGCTGAGGGTGGAGCACGGCAGGTTGAGGGCGACGTAGTGCTCGTGGCTGCAGACGATGCGAGTGAAGTCCACTCTCAGGGCGATCAGAGCGCTGGGGTTCTGCGCCGTGTGAAGCTTGTTGCCAATCTGTTAAAAACACACGTTTGCTTGAGTCAGTGAAAGCTGTTCCACAATGTGCGTGGGAGCGCTGGAATTCAAAGTGTTCGGTGTGAAAGGCAAACAAGAGGGAAGAAATAGACCCACCTGTTTGTAGTAGGAGCGGATGAGGTTGAACACAAAGCCCCGGTCCATGAGAGACAGCAGGTCGTTCAGGAAGAAGGCCAGACTGCTATTCAGCCTCTCCACAAGCTCCACATCCTGAGAGAGAGGATGGCAACGAGCAGGAGCACATGAAAGAGATGTGATAGCAAAAGATAAACAGGCTTATTTAAATAGATGATACCAATAACGGATAAAGCATTGCTTGTAGTGTGCAGTGTGGGCTCTTACCTTGTGGTATCGAGTGGAGATGTCTGCACTGATGGCACACACAAGTGCAGCGACATCGTCCACAAAGCGGTCCGGGAAACGCTGACGCCGGGGAACGTCCAATTTGGAGGTCAGGAATAAGTGATGGGTCATGCTCTTTGTCTACAGGGCGGAGTAAATGAGAAATGCACTTCAGCAGGAACATCCTGCTTTGATAATCCCATCTGGTATGTGTGTTTTGAAGGCTTGTTTTGGGATGTTTTGAAGTGGGTTTTAGCACATTCGTATTAGCGACCGGCACAAAGAAACTAATGCCAAAACGGGAGCAAACAGCCCTTTTCTGCCAGGGAGGTGAAGCGGTTATCTATTGTCTCTTCAAAAGTCATAAGAGTTCATCCATTGTCAATAACGGTCACTTAACTTTGAAGAACACCAGGATTGCAGATTGCATTTGAGCAAAGCTTCTAAAAACAAGTTACACAACAACACTGACAAAATGACCAATCGAGGCAGCGGATTATAACCTACTCACATGTTCTTTTAAGTAGAATACAGGTTTTTCTAGTTGCTTTGAAGAGAGAATAGATACCGCTCCCGTTCCCCATCCGACAGGGCAGTCTAAAGGGTTGTTAAGTAGTGAAAATGTTCTAAATATAGTTAAAAACTAACTAAATTATATTTATTCCTTTAGTGTCGTGAACAGGTTTTGCTGCCTCCTTCCGTCCAGGGCCGGGTAATATTACTCTGCTGCTCCCTTTCCGCAACTCTATTCTCCAAACACGGGGTGCGTCTCTATCCATCTACTGTGGCTCATTCACTGACTGGATAGGGGGCCGGTGAGCCAGTCAACATGTGAGAAAGTGGTGCAACTTGAGAATTTGTGCACAAAGAGCGACTCACCAAGAGCTGGAAGAAAAACCAGGCTTGCTGCAGCGCCGCCTCCCTCACCGAGCTGGTGCTGACCACCCACTGCAACGCCAGCTCCTCGTGCAGCAGCTACACGGGAACCAACACAGGTCACTTTAGCTTACAGACCAGATGAACCATAAGGGTTAAAGGGGTTTGTATTTGGTTTGTTATTACAGGATGAACTGGCTCTGTGATTTGTAAAAGATAACAGTGAGACTGTAAATAAATAAATGAAGCTTTATTAAAATGATTCATTCATGTTAAAAATGCATTTGACTTATTTATTAGTATGTCTGCCTCAGGCCTCAAGTTTTCAGGCAGGGCTGATAACATGTCAGTGTATTAAAAAAAGAACAATTCACCCCAGAAAGACACAGCTGATGTTTGAAATGTCATGTGATTAGTGTTCATGACACGGAAAGTTAATCAATTGTTGTATTCTTTTGAGAATGACACTTTTACAGTTTGTTACGGGAGAAGTCAGTTTTACCTTCTTTGTAATCTGCCTTGTGGGAACTGAAAACAAGGCCACGCTGTCCAGATAGGCAGACATGCGATTGCAGCTGCGGTGGTTTGCCTGACATGGAGCGGCGGTGAGGTGAACACAGAGATGAGGACAAAGTGATGTGAAAAGGGATGAATGGAAATGAATGGTTGAACAGAGAACTCTGTGAACTCTGGCAGGAACTCTGAAGAGCCCCGGACAGAGATTATGTCGCTCGAACACAGCAGCTCTGGCCTGTTAGTTGGCGGTGAGAGGATGAATCGTGAAACTGACAGGTAGGACACGGCGAGCAGAGGGAGAGGCACACAGAAACGGACAAAACCTTTGAGGTCTGAGGTGGGAAAAGACCCACGAGAGTTGATCAGAGGTGGTGCAGGATGGAGGTGGTGAGGTAGTGAAGGTGAGAAGGAGGAGAAGGAGGAGGAGGGATTTGGCACCTGCTTGAGCTCACAGCTGGAGTTTGGGTTTCGGCGTAGCACAGATCTGGAGCCCCCGGGGGCATAAGCAGAGTTTACCCAGGAGTGGGAACGGTCAATACCCTGCCGCAAGCCACCGCAGACGCACACAAAAACACACGCACACAAACACACAGTGCGGCAAGAGGCGAGGGTACAGTGAGTAAAGGGAGGGCAATTACCACACAAGATTATTTGACAGATAAAACCGGGGAGAAACAAAATTAAGGAAAAAAAAAAGGGGGTGTAGAGAAGTGAAGCTTGAATCAGCAAAGGGGAGAGCAAAGGAACTGAACGCAACACGAGGGACGGGGGCACAAAGTGCAACTGCAAATTTGACAACAGCGTCGTTAACTGTTGGCAAGTTATCGGTCGACCCGAGCGCATTAAATCTACAGAACACAACGAACACCTGTTTCTTTCTAACAGAATAAAAACAAAGGGATAATACATCAGTGGAGCCAAACACATCACAGACGTCCAGGATTATAAAGTGTGTGACAAAATTCATTATTTAACATTGAACATGAATGCTGGAAAAAATAAAAAGTAAATAAAAAGGAATGTCATGCAAATGTTTTAGAATTATGATGTAATTTTCATGAATGAACAAACAATTTTGTACAGCCCTACTTCAAAGCGTTCCACACACAATAAACTCCAGCAATAGTTTTGTAATTCTAAAAAGATACACATATTTTGAAAGAGAGCTGCAGCTCACCTTGCCGGCGATGATCCTCTGCACCTCCTCGTCGGGAGAAACCGGGGTGCTGGCCAGGTCCGGGTTGGAGTTGCTGATACTCTTGGAGCGGGCCAGCTGGAGGCTGCTCGGCCGGACGGTTGTCCTCGACAAGGTGGCGTATTGCATCGGCATGTCGTAGGACTGCGCGCCGGCTTCTCATGGACACGGACGAAGAGAAATTACACAAAGTAAACAACATGCACGAGCCCAATGGAACGACTCTCTCTCCGCTTCTCAGGCGCTCCGGACGGGAGACTCACCTGCTGGGGGCACCGTCGGCTCGGCGGTCGGCAGGCGGAAGCAGTAGTGGACGTAGGACGCCAGCAGGTTGTTGCGGCCGTGTTGGTCCTGGTTGCCCTCCAGGTTCTTGTGGATCTGGTTGACCAATAAGGCCATAGCTTCGAATGCAGCCCGGCCCAGGTTCACTGTGGATGCAGCACTCAAAACTATGACTGGGAACCTTTTTTAAATTGATTATGATATTGGCATCTACCACATCTGATAGACAGATGACAGACAGTGACTTACAGTTATTGTCTTGTGCTGAAATGTTTGGTTGTACAGTAAATTTTGTTGCTTAAATCAACGTAAACATCATTATTCATTTCGAAAACAGGGTTCCTCCCTCATTTACCAGCAGCGTGCAGATAAACACGTTGCCTCTCGGATTCGCGGCCTTTAATTGTGCAAACACACAAACGCGTCACATTAATAGGCTGCAAATCAACCCGTGTGCTCTCGTCATCTCCTTAACCACCATCCCGTTATCCACTCAAATGAGCAGAATTAGCATTCTGTCCTTGCTCCGAGAAGTGCACTTCAAATCCCAAATGGCGGTCCTTCAGAACTCGCTCACCGATCTGCCCGGCGATGACCGGTGGGTAGATGATGAGCTGAATGAGCTTGTTGAGCAGCTGGTGCAGGAACCTGACACAGGTATCCAGCAGAGCTCCTCTCAACGCAGCCATGCTGGCCTTCAGCTCCCCCTCCATGTTCGCCTCGCTGATGATGACGTCCTTCAGGCGGAAGGGGAAGGAGTACTCCTCCAGAACGTACACTAGAGTGAAGAACTTATCCAGGTGGGGGTCCTGGTGTTAACAACAGAATACAGACTAAGTATCACTTGACCTGGGTGAATTTGAACTTGCCAGGAATTAAATTCAATAGAAATCCACTCAAAAAAAAATAGTGACTGTGACTTTTCCAATATTGATTGGAGAGAAAGAGACTAATAAAGTTAATAAAAACTACTCACATGTACAGACGTACTAGCTGAATAATTTCCTAAATTAGTAAACAAAACTACAGCATTGAATAAACGGTGGGAGGAAAAAGCAGGTGGAAAAGCAGAACCTATAGTACATAAATGTGTGTACCTGAGTATGAACCGAGGAGGCCGCCGTCACCTCGACGTTAAACACGCCTTTGTGATTATCCACCCACTTCATGCCCGGGAGCTGAACCTGCCGCAGAGTGACATCCAACCCATTCAACACTTCACACAGCAGGAGGGCAACGGCAGGCAGACCGACACAAGCCCTTTAAAAACAAACTCACGTCGGGGGTGAGCACGGAGTAGCTGGGCGGGGGCTTTTCCACCGAGACGGGCAAACTGAAGGAGCCGGTGCGGAGTCGGCCGTGCTGCATCAGAGGGATCCACTGCGGGCGGAGAGAGGAGAAAAGAGACACGCGATCAGGAGCAGCCAGAAGACAAGTCGGCGTGCGAGTGTGGAAGTGGAAGGCGTGGGCGGGCCGACGGGAGACCACTCACCGTGTAGCCCACAGGCGTCTCCAGAGGAGTGTTCTGTTTGGTCTGGCAGCTGATGTGGAAGAAGGTGAACAGCAGATGGTGGTTGTCTGTCAGGTTGGCAGGAATCTTCATTTTAATCTCCTCATAGAACTCAGGAGACCTTTGGAGGTGAGAGTTAAACACAACGTTGGAAGGATGACACAAGGACGCTGGAGGGACTCGAATCGAAGGGCGGCGGGTGACGGAGCCTTACTTGTTGTGGTAGATGATGGGGGTGTACGCGTCTCGAATGAACTCGGAACAACTCGACTTCCCAAAGATGACCTGGTCAAACAGCACAGTATTAGTACTGTTAATATTGAAATGACGATTAATAATATTTGATCATTTGTGGTGATGCTGTAGTTGATTGTAGTTGTTTTAACGGTTTGTATTCAACGTTCTACCAAATGCCTTTAAATAGTTTAATGAAAGTCATCTTTAAATATTGTGGACAACATGTATAAACTGTCTATAAACCTTATTTGGATGTATTAGTATATTATTTTGATAGTCGGTTGGATAATATGTTATTTAATTGGATTGTAAACACTATGATTAAATCAAATGATCAATTTTAAAAATTCTTAAAATGTTACAAAAGATTTGGTAATCATCAACAAATACAAAATCAAACATTAAATAACAGAAAACAGAAAATAATTAACTAATGTAATCAAAATGTAAACAGCAACAATTATTGATATTATCCTTATTGTATTAAAATCTTTTTCAATATTAATAATTGCGACTTGCTATTCTATCTTCCTAGTTAAAAGGGGAAGAGAGTATATTTTAGACTCGAGTTAGAGGAACATTTCTGTTTTATCCACAAATGAGAAAACTACAAGAATATCCTTCAACATTTAGGACACAATTAAGAAAGCGGCCCCAGTAAAACGTTCCTTCCCTCTGTGCTTATAAAAACCTCCCCTGGGAAGAAGACCCATCTTCCGAGGAAGAGGTACATTGTGTTTCTGCCTCGAGCTTTTTATGATCATTTTGCTCTCACGGAGGCAGCGACTCACCGACAGAGCTTGCCCGGGGTCCTCGCCCGCCATGAACTGGACCTTCACAGCAATGTTCCTCACTGAGCCCTGACGACTGCTGAAGTTCAGACTTTGTGGGTAAACATACAGCAAGTTTCTGAAGGGCGGAATTATGCCACGCAGAGAGAGAGAGAGAGATGACAAGGACAGAATAAAAAATGCATTAATGAGTAAAAGGGAACAATGTGTGTTGGATAATTAAATTATGAATACTCTATAATCAGAATCATAACACGTTAGTCAAAGGGAGACAGTTTCACACCAAAGTATAAGCTTGTATTCTTCCCGACAGCCTACGAAAGTATTTATCATTTTATGTGACATTATACGTTGTACCTATTAGAAAAGAAAAGAGATAACGAGTGTCAGCTTTGCACATGGGAAAAGTGTGACTCAGTATTTGAGTTGGCAAATGTCACCTCAACTCCTGTCCAAAATAAACAATGTTACTCACGGTAACATTAGTTCATATTTGAAACAGTTTAGTTTATCTGCTTGTCAAGAGGCAGTGACGGATCTCTTTAAAATAAGTTTAATTAACACGCAGATCATCTCGCTCATGCAGTACATTTCTGCATCATTACACAGTGTCATGCGTATTGTTATGAATGTCATATGTTTTTTTGTCCTAAAAAGACAGAAATAGACCCCCGGGGGTTAAACTTCAAGGCGAGGTTACGGAGGCCACGGACAAGACCTGCTATCAAGCCACAGCTGAGCTAATGTTTTACCACGGTATTGCATGTACACATGCGATATAAGGCGCACGCAACACCCTCCTACTTCATCCTCCTGCCAACATCTGCACAGCTGCAATAGACAAATAAAAAAAGAAAGATTTCCTCATTTAAAAAAAATCTTGCATCAGACCGGTATGATGAAGACGATCTGGGGTCCGTGGCTGCTCTGCTTGGCCGCGAGCTTCCAAGCGGCCCACGCGGGTCCGGTCGTGCAGACCGGGAGGACGGAGGACAAGGCCGCGCCGGAGCAAGAGGTCAACGTGCTCATGTTTGGTGTCATACAGCTAAGCGAATCCCTGAACTATGTTTTTGAAACCACCGAGGCAAAGATCGCCAAAATACATCAAACTTTGAGGAGCCACGAGGGGACTCTCCAAAATCTGGGGAGGGAGACCGAGCACGCTGCCCGCGTGGAGAAACAGATGAAAGAGGTGATACAGCTGCTTCAGGTAAGGAAAGATTCCTTATGTGCTGTTCAACGGTTATGAGGAAGATTAAAATCAAACCGAGATCTAAGAAGGCACAACATGCAGGTAGAGACAGTACGTCAAGTATGTGGAATCTGATTAAACTTTTGCTTCAGCTGCAAAAGTGTTAAACTACACGTTTAAAAACTTAAAAACTTCTTTAACTGCTCTTCTTCTGGCGTCTCGTGCTTTCCTTTTGTAAGACGTATAATCAGCATATTCTTTAATGCGTTTCCGTGATGCATATGGATGGATGCTGCGCTTTCATCCGAGATAAGAGAGCGAGCGCGTCATTGGAAAGCTGCCTCTCGCACTGTGGGGATCCTGGTCGGGGGAGGAGGATAATTTTGGCAGATGCTCTTTTGACAGAACCAGATGGCCGAGCAACGGGCTCAGACCAAGATGACTAGAGACTGCCTGGCCAGCTTGGAGCAGGAAGAGGCGGAGCTGAAAACCAAAGTGCAGAAGTTGGAGATGTATCTCCACACCAACATGAGCATCAAAGGGCTGCAGGTAACAGAACCCCCCCTCGCGGACAATATTTGCTTTTGGAGCACGCGGCGCCGTTGCATGTTCGAACACCAGCCGCTGATTTGCTGACACAAAGTTGATTTAACGACACGCCTGTTTTTAGGAAAGAGCAAAGGAGCAAGCCAACCTCTTGAAAGGTTTACAGCATTTGACCCAGTACCAAAAAGAGAATATTGAGACTCAGAATAAGAAGCTCTCCGAACTCCAGAAGATGGTGAGACAGTAAACATATCATGTTGTGTTTTGAACCTTTAACCTTTTCACATAATTCAAGGAACTGTTTCATTTGTCTTCCAGAGTGAAACTATGTCATAGTTTTACTATTCTCCCGGATTTCATCTGTATAAAGTCACTGCACTCCCTTCCAACCCCACGATGACTGCTATAAAACTACTACACGGACAGAAAATATATTTTTAGTAGTCTTATGTTTTTGTCCTTGTGGCTGTCAACAATGTTATGCCTTTTGTTTATCTTGACTTTGAAATACAAGTAAAGAACTTTTTAGAGAGCCATTTAAATAAAGCTGTTAAATTATTAAAGATTGTACAGATGTGTAATATGTCAATACATGTATAGAAAAGAAACAGACACAATGGCTTGTTTCTTGTATTTACACATCTCACAATTAAGGTTAAAACTGCAGACAGAAGGGAGCAGGACAACGACTCAACATGCAGGACATGTGTTATAAGGGTCAACTTGTATGTGCACACGGGTGACTGTGTGTGTGTGTGTGTGCGTGCATGAGTGTGTGTGTGTGTGGGGGGGGGAAATCACTCACCTGTAGGTGGTATGGGGCGTGTACACGTGGCGAGCAGGGAACTCCAGCACGTCCTTTGTCGGGCGAACACGCAGGTCGGGGTACGGCTTCACGTGAAGCAGCTCAGGTGACAGACAGTAATGAGGCGAGTCCGGAGCCGGAGAGATGTCAATCTTTAACTGGGCTGAGGGACAAAAATTACAAATCATCAGTTCAACTTGAAAACAAAGAGGGTTTTGACTTACACATGCTGACGGCGAGCGTGCGGCGCTGACCTGTGACGGGCCTCAGTCGGCGCAGAACGGAGGACGGTCGGCGCATATCTGCCAGGTACTTGTAGAGGTCCTCGTCACTCAGCCTGTCCCCCTCCTTCAGGGAGACAAACAAGAGCACAGCTGCTTTTTGCTCGTGCAAATATCTAAGTGTGATGTGGGTGTTAGTGCTGAAATACACAGTGCTGTACTGAAATAGCAATGTTTTCATTCAATTGTCAAACAAGTCTTAAGCAATGACGTGTTACAAAAAAAGTTAATTGGACACTTTTCAACTCAATGGAGACAGTTGTAATAAACTATGTATTAAAATAAAATATAGCTTTTCTTCTGTTTAGCTAAATTACATCACACATCAATATACAATATTAACCGATAAATGGGGCATAAGACGTCGGTCGGACCTGTTTAAAGAAGTTGGTGACGGTCAGTGTTGCTGGACGGAAAGTGGCAAAGTTGCACAGCTCATCTCCAACACTCATCCGCTCAAAGCCCTTCTTCTTCCTCTCATTCCACGTCCCGTGACCTTTCCGCTCTGGCGGGAAGAGAATTCATACGTTAGGGTTACGTGTGCATGGCGGTAAATGATGCTCTCTGCACAGGCATGTATGAGTCCGTGTAAAACATGGGGAGGTGCTTGAACTCGGCGGTACCAGAGTCAGAGTCGGGGTCCGACCGATCCAGACCGCCCACGCTGCTGACGATGTTCAGCAGGTGAATGGCCGTCCAGGCAAAAGGCATTCGAAATTGGCCGAGACGGCCGCACGACTGCTCCGCCTGCAGACGCAGCTTCTCCAGCTTCTCCTTGTGCTGCGGCGGGACGAAGAGCAGGCGAGATAAAATATCAACTATCTGCAGTGGCCAACGGGGATGAGTTGCCTCAGACGATGGTAAATATTGCAGCGGCCCAGACAGAATTGAGCAACGCTTGTCGCTGGGAAGCGAAAAGGGCCCCGTGTGCGCACTGGTCGAAGGCCCCCCAAGCATTGCAACAGTTTATAACACATTCTTTGGCTCCGTTACCTTGGACGAATCGGACTCTTTCATGACCATGTAGGGTTCACAACACTCTCCAATGTCTCCTTGTTGAAGGACTTTCTCAAGCTGAAATACACGAAGCGCATCTTTTATCACAGAGTAATAATTTGTCACGTTGAGAAGCCTCTGAGTTCTTCAAGAGCAAACATAATTTCATTAAACTAACATTTTCATTCATCTGAGTAAAAGTGGGTTCTCTCAGTACCTTGATGACCAAGAAGATATCAGCAGAAGGGTAAGTGATGGAGAAAATGGCTGACCGCGCCAGTGTGGAAATGGCTATGTGAGGTGTGTGGGGTTTGAGCAGCCCTTTCATCTGATCCGAGTTCAGGTCGAAGTAGAAATTCTCAGAGATCTGTTGGAGGGAAGATTGAGATAAGCGGGAAACAGCAGCGGGAGGGGAAGGAAAGACGATAATGGACATGAACCTCAAGGGATTTTAATTCAGTTTGGACTCAGTGATCTAAACCGCAAGAGCACTTAGACCTTTTTCAGACAAGGGGAATTCAATTAGTTAAGCATGAGCTCAGCATTACGTCAGTTTTGCAGAGTGGTCGTAGGAAAAATACTAATTTGATCTAATAGAAATGATTGGCTGGAACAAAAACAAATACCTTTTTCTTCTCCTTGACATCATACAGGGCAAGTGTTCCAAATATCGGCTCAATTTCTATTTCAAACCTAAAAAACATAAACAGAATTAAGTTCGATATGGGGATCGGCGCAGGTATTTACAATAAATCTCAGTTATTATAACCCAAATGTTACCCACTTCAGTGACAGACACTTGACCATGATTCTCTGGCCACAGTGCTCCTTGGGCACTTCAGGGACAGAGCATCGCTCTACTGCTTCATCCTGCCCGACACACACAGAAAAAAGCCATGTACAATGCACACGCCGGCAAAACATTTACACAGATGTCATGACAACGCAGCGGCAGAGAGAGAGAGACAGTGTGTACTCAGCTATAAAGGAAGGAGAACGGAAGTAGAAAAGAGGAGAGAGAAAAGCAAACCATTCCGTGCAGAAGTGGAAAGGTTGGCAGACGTTTGCTTTAAGGGAACATTCAACGTTACCTAGAGATGAACAAATAGCAACTACATCTACCAAGTGAGCGTCTTTTAAGTAGTGATCTCTGAGATTACGCTCAAACTAATCTGTGTTGTCAAACACGTTTCAGTTGGTAGTAGTTGGTAGCTAGATTAAGCTTTAGATAATCCCCTCCCTCACTACGTATGTGCCTTGTGATAGCATCTAATTTTTAAGTCTGTACAGAGCTACTAGACACCCTGCATCCTTTGGTAAAGCATAACAGATAGATGTATTATTCAACACAATAATGATGTAGTCATTAAGGATACTTATTTGTAAAATAAAGTATTTTTTCTGATCACAATGTAAAAATGGGAGAAATATTCTAAAAACAGCGTACGCTTGTTGTTTTTTATTTTTCTAGGTTTCTAAAAATAATGTTGCGGGTGTCCAGCAGTGCATGTGTTCCCGCGCTGGTTCTCCGGTCTGTTCCCCCAAAGCGCTCGCGTGCCGATCGTCGTCTACTTTAGCCGATACACCGGCGGGGGTATTAAGCTCATGAGACCCCACTTCAAAGGCCTCAAATGATCCCTTTAACAAAGCCTGTTCCAGCAGAGACAGCTTCAGGTTGGGTTACTACACACCTCATCGGGGGGCGGGTACAGGCCCAGCAGGGCGCTGTGGCGCCCCTGCAGGCGTGCCTCGGTATTACGCCGGTCCATCTCCTCTGCGGCCGCACGTTCCAGCACGGACGGCAGGAGAGCGTCCGGGGAGGAATTCTTCAGGTCAAAGATACTGGAGGCCCAGCTCCCCCGGGGGGTCTCGTCGAGGCTGACCGACCGGCGCTTTGCGTCATCCTGAAAGCACAGAAGAGAGAGACGGGCAGTGAGATCATGCGTTTTCTCTCATCCCAGAGGAAGATGTTTTAGAAACACAAGGAGAATATACTACGGATCCCATTACCTCATTACTCATTGAATATGACTCCTACAGAGACTGTTTAATGAATAATAGGCAACGTGCATACATTAATCCATTACTCATAATGTCTTTCCTATATTAATGAGACACATTCTCCACATCTCTTTGTCCAGGTATTAAATGATGATGATGGTGACGACGCCTCGGAGCTTTAACCCGTGGCAGCACTGTTAGGGTTAGTTTCATGAACCCGGAGTCCTTTGAACATCAGCTACCTGGTCGTCCTGGCGCTCAGCAGCAGCAGCCTCATCCAGCTCAAAGGTCTGTTTGACCAGCCCGCGCTGCCTCTCCCTCTGGCGCTCAGAGTTGTGAGGGGTGTACGTGGTGCTGTAGGGCAGATATCTACAGAAAAGCCAGACAAAAAGGAAAGTTGGCCCAGTACTAATGCAACTATCACACGAACGGTGACAGCTACTTGAAATAAGGACACCGAAACATGTTCTGGAGGTTTATTCAGCTCGCACCGCAGCCGACGCCACTTACTTCCTTTGAATGACGAGCCAGTCTTCTGTGTAGACTGCCAGGGCGTCTCTCACCCTGGGATCCAGGGCGCTACAGAGAGACACACATGAATAATTGAGCAAAGCATGCTTTTAATATTTATGTTCGTTCAGCGTCGCACAGAGAAAGCCTTTGTTGCTCTCTGGCGTGATGTTTGTCCTCCATTACAGTGGTTTTGATCATTTGTGCGTGGGGTAGTGTAAATGCCACAGCGAGACATGTGTTGCGCTGGCCATTAGCGGCTGGACTCACTCGTTCTCCTCGGGCAGCGGAGGCTCCAGTGTCGTGCACTCTTTGTCCAGCTGGAGGAGCTCCAGGTCGTCGTGGGGGAACTCCGTTAGCTGTCTGAGCGGACCGGGCTCCACCCCGGGAGCGTGACTGCTCACATACTCCTCAAAGTCCACCGGCTCCACCACCTCCGTCAGGGGCAGCTGTCAATCAACATTAGACTGTCATGTACCGATAACTAGGACACGGCCATGAAGACACATCCGAATCTGCCCAGAAGGACTTACAACGGACAATGGTAGGATGCTGTGAGGAGAGGCATTTATAACCGATACGAAACATTGAAAACAGGTTAATCAACGTCAACTAATTAAAATAAAAGTGTACGGGCACCTCTCACGGATACAGGTATATTATTTTGTTTTACATGACACCAAGTACTATTACAAACCCCAAATACATGAATAGACCAGAAAATGAGCACAATATTTCCTCTATAGACCTGCACAATGCACATTTACAAAAGATGTGACAGCAGGAGTGTGACGGTGAATTTGAATTAGGGGAGTCGCCATATATATCTATATATCATCATTTGTGATAACTGATGTTTAAAAGATTACAATTACAGCTACGGACTCTCTCTCTCCACCTCCCTAAACTCGCAAAGTTAAAGATTGATATTGTGTGAATTCTTTCGACAATCTTAATCCATATTTCATCCTGGCAAACCGCTGTTGAAGCATGCTCCAGTTTTCCAATCTGGGTGCATTTACTGCATACTAGTGCATACTAGTTAATGTTACAGTAGACACATTTGTCACAGCAATTACTACTAGCAGTCACTTACTGGGTGCAAAAGCAATTAGAGTTTACATAGATGAGCCTAAAAATCTCATTATCCCTCATCTCTCTCATGGAGAATATGTTGAATGAACTGCGTTTGCGTTCTCTACTCAACAACTTGTGTCTGGTTTGTGGTTCACAGTGGAGTCCATGCACTATTCATGGTCAAACAAAACAGAAACAGTCCACGACACGCTCTCTTATACCCGTATAACTTTCCCATTACTCTATTTTGGATAGGCATCCATGCAAAAACCTTGCTTGGCTGTAAAACAAATCAGGTGAGCGAGGGCAGGTTTCTCATGTTTCAAAGACTCCCTCCACACTAATTAAAAGTACACTCATCTGCACTTTATTATTGTCAAACCCTAAACCTAAAATACACCCATCACCTCACGACTAACTGGAGCTTCGGACCTACGAGCTTGGAACCGAGGCAGGTCAAACACAAGGCGACTCACAGGCTGGTGTGCGCCTCCTCGTTTCTTGGTCAGCAGGGGAGAGCCGTAGTCTCTGGACACTTGTTTTCGGACCTCTGCAGCTACCGTCCTGAGCATGAGAAGGAAAACAAGGGTTTGTAAAGACAGTTAACAGAGAGCAAAGGCACAAGTTTACTGGCATGAATAAAAATCCTGTTAATGTACGAGATGTTTGGTGTGGTTATAGATAAATAAATAAGAAGAAATTTTTTGTTTTACAATCCTGGAGAAATCTGCATAGATAAAAAGTACTTTCAAATTGATGCAGCTCATTGACATTTTTCAGGGTTCGTGGGTAGAAGTGCGAAGCGGAAGAAGTTTTCGGCTTCCGGTCCGGAGTAGCGACGCCAGAGGCCGGCAGCTGCTCTGAATAGGGACTGGAGTGGATCTCACAGAGGGGTGGTGAGCTGGCCCCGGGGAGCAGGCACAGAGCCAGAACTCTGTGCGCGGCCTTCATGGACATGGAATGAACGGCAAATGGGAGGCTTAAAGAGGGACAAAGCAGGAAAAGCGATCCTCACACAGTCCGCGAGCAGCTGCTCTTCTAGAACCGCAAAACGTCTCTCTCATATACACAGCTGCAAAGGCTTCAACATTTCCCCAACCACAGACTTCACGATTTCAAAGCTAGGGCTGCTGCCCTGATGCCATCACATGGACTGTAATGCAGCAAAGGCGACCTATGACCTCTACTCCCATCTCCAAGGAACACCAAGACTTCATAATGGTGACGACAAAGCCTTTCTTTGCATGCTTTGAGTTTAACGATTGCTACATCCACAAAATATTTCTGCAGCCTTCAATCTAAAACAGGAAAAAGGAAAGCTATCGGCTGCGAGGGCAAAAGCAACAAAAAAAACACCCCTTCCCTCCCTTTCCTGCATCCGGCACCAAACAATGGTCCGGGTCCCACTAAGGAGAGGACAGAGGAACTTGGGGAACGAAGTGGGAGACTGTTCGATGAAGATAATATCTTTTTTTTTTTAAAACATGATATTAACAGGCATATAAACAAAGTGACGGGTTACCGATGAGTGTAACGTATAAGTCAAAATAAAACCAGCTCGCGATGGAGCCTGGGCCAAAGTTTACAATAGCCACAGCACTGACATGATTTCAGTCCATGATAAGAATCTAAGAATGAGAAAAATGAGGATCCCCATTTAATTATAAATAATGTTGTATTTGTATATTGCGGCAAGGTATGGCTGCAAACACACACCGGGGCTGTTATGGCATGCTATTCAAAGAGTCCGTTGACACATGTGACTTGCCTGTTGATTGACAGGCAACTCGGTATAATAAGATATAGTAGATTAAGGTGGGAGGCTTGCCGACGTTACGCATTTGCATGGGAGAGGGAAAACCAGTTTACAACATGTGGAAACAGGTTGCTACGATGATGCGAGGCGTTCGCACGCCTCAAAAACAAAGACTTGGACGTTTATTCTCCCACTTTGTGACATGTCCTGAGGTGAAGAGCATTTCCCTCGGCGCTGCCGTACTCGAAGCTGACAAGCCCGGGTCATCGGATTAGCACTCGGCTTGACCATCACACGCTCGAGTAGCTCGAGCATTGTTGATGACAAAAGCGCGAGCGATGCTACGCGGTCGCGCGCACAACCGGCTACTTCAAAGAGAAAGAGAGACGTTACTGCGCGCGCGCGCACTCTGCTTTACTAATGGTTACTTTTCCCGACTGGAAAGTTCCCTCGTGATTAATCTGAGCGGGTTACGGTCAGTGATGCCCCCCCGTTTTCTTTTAAATCCTAGCATTCTAGCATACGCGCGCGCGCGCGTGCAGCGTCCGGCAGGTCACTCTCGCGCACGGCGAAGCGGCGCGACTGAGGCTGTTAAACAATAACTTCCGTCGCGGTCTCACCGGTTGATTTTATGAGCGAACGCCCTCCTCTCGCTCGCGGTGGATGTCATTTTTCTCGTCCCCCATGTAAGGAAGCTCTTCGAAGTAAAAAGCCAAACACTTCTCCTTTTCCTCCTTCTCCTCCTCCTCTGCGTTGGTTAAGTCCCGTCGTGAGTGTGTCTCTCTCTCGGACTGCTTCCTTCTCCACGCTGGGAACGGGCATGGATCCCTCCTGGTTCCTCCTAGCGGATAGGAGCCGAGCCGCGGAGGGCACCACTTCCGGCGACACTTCAGAATAAAATACAAAATAAAAGATCCAATTTGCTTTGATTTCAATTGATGTATTACGTTATACTGAATATTGAGGCACTTGTTTTATAGAATGTATCCAAACCCCTACGTTTTAATAAAAAAGGAGCAGTTTAAAACGAGCGTATGTATGCAGTTCAATGTCAGAGCCTGGTGTAAGTATTCCCTTTACTTCCGGTCTTACTATTCTCTGACACTATTTCAACACGGGGCAGGTCATCAGGTTATCAACAGTCTGTCTACGAAGTGAACTCACTTGATTGTTGCATAGAGACCTATGAATGGAGAATATCCCCCTCGGTTTATGGTTTCATTGGTTTCAATTCTGTATAATATTTAGGAAGCAGCACAAACAAGTTGCATGTCCTGCTTAAAGGGTTTTCTAAAAATTCAATTCAATTCAATTCATTTTATTTTGTATAGCTCAAGAGGGAAAAAAGGGAAGAAACCTTAGGGAGAACGTCAGAGGAGGGATCCCACTCCCGGGATGGACAGACTAAAATGGATGCCATGTGTACAGAATGAACAATGTAAAAAAGGAAAACAGGATCTTCACTTTGGCGACATTGCGTTGACACTGATAAAAACCAACCACCATGAACGGTCCTATTTGCTTGGGAGATTATTTGATATTTCACATGAATTTAATCTCAACAAAAAACACTTGCACAATAGCAGCATCTAGAGGAGTCCATGCACCGCGTGGTGTCGGTGGGGAGAAGACACCAGCAGGTGGGGCTGTTCACCGTGATTGGAGAAGAGAGCGAGTCTTGCATCATCAGGGATTGTTTCAGATTCACTCCTCAAATTTGACCTCTACAAGGAGATAAGAAAAAGCTACAGCTTTGTTTACTGGCCTGCAGCCTGGCAGTAACTAAATGTCAGATTAGTGTGACGAATGATGTGAAATTTTTCATACAGCTCTAAAGAAACGAGCAACACAAAGGATTCTGGATTATTGTGGGTAAAATACATTTCAGAAACAGTATATTTGACAGGCCCTTTCTGTGTCTGCTTGTGCAAACGAAGAATAATATTGCTTGTGACTCCCACTAATGGAGGACATGTCATTCTATTGCAAAGGCCGCTCTGCATCTACACATCCCTCCTCCCTGCTTGCTATCACTCCATACCCCCAAGCCTAAGAGGAATTCATATAGCAATACTTGCTGCAGCAGCCCCCCCCCCCCCCCCCCCCACCCCCTCCCTTGACCCCTCCTCCTCCCCCACAGTCGTCCTATTCAGCACCCTGGAGAGCTGCTGCAGGTACTCAGGCCGTCCTCTGTGAGACGGCTGATGAATGGCATGAAGTGCATAGAAGGGATGTGAAAAATGGGAGAAAGAGGGGCGACAGAGGTAAAATTATCCTCGCGTGACAGAGGCTTGGCGGTAGTCGAGCAAGGACAGACGTCTCGGGGTGATGTGTTTATGCATTGAGCAGCAGTCAGAGCAGCATCCGAATTTTGCAGCAGGCGTGAGTCTGTACCACAGACACAGCTAATGAAAATAAATGAAGCTCACGCTGAAGCTTTTTTCTTCTCCCTCTACTGCTCCAAAGGTCCAGCTAATTCTAAATTCCACTGTGCAATGGTGCGGTCCATGCTATCTTTATTAAAGAAACAAAATATGGTAGTTCTCCATCAATTCCATCAAAACTAAACTATAGTTAGCATAAATAAATATATTTCTCTTCCCTGTGACGATTTCTGTGTGAATTCAGTGAGTAAATACACGCCGTGTTTGTGTGACATTGCAGTGTCCTTGAATGGTTGGCAAACCCGCAGCTACTATAAGTGGTCTGAACCCATGAATGCTTTATCCTTCTGTCCCCACCTTCCCAGCGTGCTTCCTTGCTTTTCTCTTCATCGAAGGCTTTCAATTCCTAGATCTGCACTATTGTTTAAGCGCCCAGCCCCCACGGCAACAAGAGCCCCCACTGCCGCCGCCACCACCACCACTATCGCTGCTGTGTTACCAAAGAACAAAAGAGAGAGTGTCAGACGCCACCCACTAGATCTCTTTCACACAAGAGCCCCCACCTCAGTTCCAGATGGGGTTGCCTTTTTTCAGGGTTTCTCCCAACCCCAAGAGTCCTCCGAAATGGAGGCCCCCCCCCCGCCTCCCGCTGGAGCCCACTACTCAGCTGCTCGTCATCCACCTGCTCCGGCGCCACACGCCCGTAGCCAGGGCACGTCCCCCTTCTATCGCACCCCACCAGGGAGTCCTGTTTAAATCATTAAGCACTTTCTTACTGGGGTTTGCTTCCAGGACAGCAGTAAAAACTTTAACAGCATTAACTGAAATAAAGTGCAATCTACCTTTGGGATGAAAAGGAAAAGAAACAGCCAACAATGGAAAAAATACATATGCTTATTTAAAAAAAAGAGGGATAGTGAAAAAGGGAAAGGTGGTTTTAGCTCTTATTTCAGCTGCTCTTCAAGCGGGATGGAGGAATTACACAAGACTGAATATGGCAAACAAAAATGCTGATTCTAATCAGTGTCCTGTGGTGGTTCTGTCCTACATAACAGGGAGGCAGATGCTCATTTGTTTATTTCTCTCAAAGCATCAACATGTAGCATCTTCAGGAACATTTTTGCTTTGACCTGCACCCCTGTCACGACCTTTCCCCTCTGGGGACAGAGAGCGAGGTATAGCAACAGGATACATCTGCTGCAAGACAGCTGTTACGTCTCCTAATGGTGATCCTGCAGTCAGGGTTTGGAAGCTGGGGATGGGGGAAGGGGGGGGGGGGTGTAAAGATAATCATTGGTGAATCATTTAAAATCTGCTTAATTTATACAAAACACACAACCCCACACGTCTTGGTATTAACCCCTTCTCTGGACACAAAAACAGTATATTGATCTAATGAGACAGAAGAAAAATCTGTTGCAGTTCTGTTCCTGTTAACCGATCGACTGTAAAGAATGAAGTGAATGTATCTTGTAGCAACACATAAGGCTGAGCCACCACGGTGCACAGCCACACTTTCTCCTCTGCCTACATTACATGCATGGTTGCATGCTGCGCTGTCACTCACTAACCAAGATTTATGGAAATATTCCCTTCCAGCTCCACTCAGCGTAGTGCGCCGAGCACACGGCTATAAATGTGCTCCGTGTTGGAGTATATGCAGGTATACAGCGTGCAAGACTAAACCCCCATTGCTGTTTCCACCACCCCCATCCCACCACCATCCTCCAGTCCCTAAGGGTTCAAGCACCCAAATCAATTGAAAGAAAGAGGAGTGCAATGTGGTCCTCCCCCTACATCTGTCAGAGAGGGGAGTCAGGAGGGGCCGCACTCACAGGCAGTACGGGGGAACAATATCACTCCATCTGTCACAAACCGTTTCATCTCTGATGGGATGAAATATGGCTCACATGTACATCTACCTCTATTTCATCTGTGTGTATTGGCTTACTGGTGCCCAAGCCTCTAGTAATTCCCAGAAGAATATGCAGTGGCTTTTTGTCTCATATTACGTTCCTCCCACCAGCCAGTTCTCTCTAACCACCTTGAAAATTAGGCGTTTAAGCCAAACAGCATGTTAAAATAAATTATTCCACTTTACATAGTGAACCAGTTAATGAAAATGGAACCCTACCAAGTAATGAAATTTGCATGTAAACAGTTCCAGAGTGAATGTGCAGAGCGGAGAAGCTGAAAGCGTAATGAAAGAGGCAACACATATTGTATTTGGAGGAAATACTGAAAACAAGTAAAATGCAATCTGCCAATAACCAGAGAGCTCTTTCATATTGAAATGCTGCTGCTGCTGCTGCTTGGAGGATGGGTGTGGCCCGCTGATTTTTCCTGCCTTCTGAGCTGTCGCTTCTTTGTGACGTCCGCAATCATATTTGCTCTATCGGATTATGGCATGGGACCGGCCACCGTCCACTTCCGAGAACAAGATGACCGACCTCCGACGATATCAAAGTCGACAGCCGTACGGATCTCCCACACTCACTGTGTGATGGAGGCCGGCGATCCGCTGAGATGGAACAACCGCACAAAATGGCCTGAATGTCCACTGGAGGGAAAACTAAAACTCATATCCCCAAAAGCCATCATGCATCTCCCTCAGCAGCAGGTAGAGCTGCAATCTCAGTCATTCATATTTAATTCCACAAGAGTTTCCGGCCAGACTAATGTGCTATTGATTTCAAGTCTCCTGTTACCGAAACGGGGGGGAAGGAGGGGGGGGAGGCGTGATGGGGCGAGAGCTGGACTACAGGGAGTGAGAGCAGGAGATTGAAAGTGGAGAGGCGGATGAAGACGGGATGGGGCAAAGAGTGCAACGGCTGAACCTGCGAGTTTTTCTAAGAAACGTTCTCACATTTCATTTGCTCAGCCAGCGTTTTCTATCTTAAGATCGCCGTCATGTAAATGTAAAACAAACACTTCAGGTAGAGCGAGGAACGGCGTTTTGTGTTATTTATTGTCAGGGCATTGAAACAGCTAATGAAGCTGAACACCTCTGGGCCTGACGAGGCTGACGTACTTGTGTGTTTTCTATCCGTTGTCTGTCTTGTCTGTGTGTTTTGTTCAGCAGGAAAAGAAGCATGTAAAAAACAAAGAGAATGTCTAAGAGCTTTGTGTATTTAAAGACGCTCCCTAGATACCAGCTCAGACAGGACAAAATGAAACATTAATAACCACGGCTTGATATTTTAAAATGTTTTCAGTATAACGTGGTCTCTGGGAAGGTTAGTCCTGCTTCCCCCGACCCCAAAGCCGCGTCAACATTCACACAGACACACACACGAGGTTAATGTTGTGATTAAGTGGTATTAAATATACATTCAAAGCACCTCAAATTTCTTCCTTGGTGAAATAATAACTATAAGGGCACACAAACATTGCTTAAAAGAGGTCAAATGTCACATGCGGCACTGAATTCACGCAAACAAAAGACTGATAACGATGTACCGAGACTTAAACAGGCACATGGAAAGCAGAATATAATCCATAAATGAAAAGATGACAGGAGCGTCTACTTCAGAGACTTCCTCCCACCAGCCTGTCTACTCTAATAATAGCCCAGAGACAACACATCCAGACACACGGAGGGAGAGAAAGATATAAGAGACGAGAGACACCGGGAGAAAGTGCAAGAGTGAAGCCACGAGGGACGCCATGAAAAAAAATTGGCCAAATAACACAAAAAGGAATGAATTAGGCCAGTTGCCATCATCAACAAATGTTTTTTTGTTTTTTTGTTTCTAAAAGAGGCTAATTTCCTTTTGGATCCTTTCCTGAAACGCAATAACTGCCTCGCTGCTGCTGCCCCAAAACCCTGAATTGCCAAGAGCCAAGCCTTAGTGGAGAGGCCGCTGAATTAACCAGACCCGAGGCTGAATCATCCTCCCCATCCCCCACGCACACACACACACACACACACACTGTCGTAGTGTCACTCTCCCCCCCCCCCTCTCTGCCTCACACACATACACAAGGCCACTACCTTACCGCAGGGCTGTGGCAACAGGCATTCTTTTTGACGTAATACTACACAAGAATAAGAGAGATGAGGCTCGGCGGGGGGATTCAGACCTAAAGGGCTTTTTTTGTAATAAACTTGAGTGTTTACTTCTCCTCCTTCTGTACTACTGGCATTTTCTTGCAGTTCCGGGTGAACACATTAGATAAAACATTAGCGGTGCTGCTCAACATTTATGCACGTCTCTGCTCCTTCTACTGTTTTTTGCTGCTTTGCGCGTTTCGTCTGCGGGGCTGATGAACTTAATAATCAGCAAACTCATTTTTGTAAATGCTTTGAGTAAATCCCTCTGGCACCAAGGAGCATTCCGCGATATGCTAAGAGAAAAGGACGGCTGCAACAAGGCGCCTAATGACCGCTAGGGGAGGAACCCTTTTTACGCTAAGAAAATAATCAGTAGAATAACAAAAAGGCTTTTAAGCGAAACCCAATGCTTGATTGTTTGATTCAGAAATGTACAATGGCCGCTTCAAATGCCCTCTTACCCACGGGGAGGATTCAGCTGCCTTGCAACCAACCACGGCTCTAATGAGGGGCCACAATTAAGCCTATTTATTCACATTAAGTGTGAACTGTGAGTGGGGCTGCAGTCATTCGACGGACCTGGGTGCTTTTGTGATACAAGAGCCGCTTTTATTCAGCAAACAAAGACGGAAAAAAACACAAGCACCTAATGACCGAATCTCTTCTGAGAGACACACACACACATAGAAACGCACATATTCGTCCTCCCTCTCTAACAAACTGACTCAAAGGCTCCAACGCATCCAGGCTGAGTTGAGTCACTGCTTGACAGGACGGTGGGGGCGGGGTTAAGACGGACTGACAGTGGGGCTCCATCTCTATCCTCTTATTAACGCTTAACGAGTGCTTTCCTCATGCAATATTCATCTCTGCTAATATCACCCAAGCTCTGAGCCAAGCCTGCTACTTATGTAAGGCAATTATGTAAAATATCAGACAGGGCCCATGTTCAGAATGTGACTGGAAGAGAGCTGCAGGACAATGACAGAGAGAAAGGGGGATGGGGGGGGGGAGGGGGTACGCAGGAGTGACTGAAGGTGGGAGGAACAATAAGAGGCATACAGTGCGAGGAGACGAGTTACTCGCGTGTCCTGTTGCTTTGTCTTCATCTGATTGCAGACAGCGTCCACGTGTCCCTTTAAAGGCGAGTGGTCAGTGGCGATAATGCCATGCAATCCCCTCCCTCACTATAGCCAGAGACATGTGAGGACTCTTCAAGGTCAGCAAGGAGAGCGAAGCGGAGAAAGCGAACGTTGTCGCAGAAGCACTCACATCTGCACCACTGGTCCACTCGTGGACAGAGAAAGAAAAAAAAAAATACTCCCATTACAATCTCACTTCTTCGCATGACCGCAAACCCTCGACTGAGAAACAAATAAACAAACACACACTAATTTGTGCACACTTGCACGCAGACCCCCCCCCCAACCCCCCCCTCAGGTCAAGGCCCTATGGGGGTCTGCACAGAAATAGGTCATTTGTCACACATGATGTCCCGGGGCAGGGGGATGCATTATAGATGAGCCCAAACAGCATGTCTCAGTGAGCACTCACCACACAGGAGGGAGCAGCAGGAGGTGGGCAAAGAGGGACGACAACTCCTCAGGAAGGGATTCGTAGATGTCATGAGACGAAAATCACTGCTTTCTACTTTCTGTTCATAAAGAAAAAAAAGAAGAGACCATTCAAAATGGCTCGGTCACATGTTACATCTGTACGTTTCTCAACTTTTCTGATTAGACAGGAATGAATTTAGGGTGCATCTAATTTGTTATTCTCATGTCTGCACCTGACCCTAAAGCTAGCGGGCCATCTGCCCTGCACGCGAAAGGTCCAGAAATCACCCACCCATCAGTCACATTATGGATTCAATGCTTGGTTTGTTGCCACAATTCAAATCCAATCATTGCATATTTTGTCTTTTGATGCGTCTGTGATTCTCAGAGAAAATTGTGGACTCAGGGAGTCTGCTGATCGACGCTGCTACAAAATGGCTTTTATTGGCCAACACAAAGGCCCGAGGAGGGAAGTTGGTTTGCCTCGGTTTCAAAACAGACCTAAAGGGAGAATCCGAGAGGAAGGAAGGGGCTGCGCGGATGGAGAAGTGAGGGCAAAGAGTGGCGAATGAGGGACAAGTCTGCTGTCTTATGCTGCACCCATCTGTTCTGTAAGTGCAGGTGGAGCGCCTATTCATGGGTGTGTGTTTGTGTGCGTGCGCGTGTGTGAAGAGGGTGGGAGGGGGGGGGGGCAGAAAGAAAGGAAGGGCAGCGAGGAAAAGGGAGTGGAGAGATGGAAGGGCAGGGATGGAGAAAGGAAGGAGGGGCTGGTGGGGTGGTTGAAGGGGATGGGGGGGGGGCGGCTCTTGGTGATCTCTCCCCTGAAGGGGATAATGGGAGAGGAGCGCATTGCAATGGCTGCCATGTAGTACCCTCCCTGCACAATTAGCCAATCAGCGGCGTGCTCTGCCAGCCAGGAGGACGCATAAAAGAAGAACATTGCAGCAGAGGCACAGAAGGAGACTGCGAGAGGAGCAGGGAATTACACACAAACACAGCAGAACCAGAACACCCTCCCCTGGACACACCCTGCTGAGGATCACTGCTTCTCTTTTTTTTCTAAAACCATCGCCCACGCCACTCGGAGAGAACGCTCTCCCTCACCATCATCCAGTAGAAAACCCCTTTCTCCTCATTTTCATCCTATAGAGGACACCTACAATCTCAGAGGGCTGAGAATCCCTGGCGAACACTGTATTTTTTTCCTTTTTTTCTTTTTTTTTCTTTTCATTTGGACTCGTGACAGAACACAAGGGCCATACAATTTAAAGGCTGAAGATCATAGCTAGAGACTCAGCCTCCAGCTTCCAGACCAGCGCAAAGAAGGACCTAGATTTCTTTCATTGTACGTCAAGAATGGTTACTGTACGTATGACTCCATTTCTCTGGGTTTTGTAAAGGGGAAGCCGTAGCAGCACGCTTACATTGCATGGATATATTTACTACTACTACTATGCATGTACACATACGATGTAGCCACACACAGATGTATTTCCCCCTAATTTACACCTATTAGGAATACGTGTTTTAGGGATCTCCGCGGCAGCACAGGGGACGATCGGGATCGGTGTCCTACGGTTTTGTCCGATTTGCAGTGCCGTATTGTTTTGATAAGATTAACGATCGATAGCGGCAATTAGCAGCCTCATACTGAGTGATGCGCCATGCCGGCTGCGCTCCAGCCCGCAGTCACCGTGCGCGCAGGATACAGTCTTTATTCTGCCATCTTAGGTGGCACAAGCCGTTGCGCTTTTTGTGCCACGTCGCCTGCACGCGTGTCGATGCTTTGATTATTTGTCACCGAACGACCGCTGGAGTCGAGATGCAGGAATTCCGCAGCATTACGGTGATGGAGAGAGGCGACGAGGCGCTGGTTCAGTGTGTGTGTGTGGAGAGAGGGGAGTGTGGGGGGGGGGGGGGGGGGGGGGGGGGTGCTGGCGTTCTTTGCCTGGTACACCACAAGGATGCTGGATACGGGTTTCTGAGACAAAATGATGCCTCGGAGGCTGAGGGCCCATCCAGCAAGGCACGAGAAGAAGAAGAAAAGGGTCGAGTCACTCCGGGAGGGGGAGGAGGGAGATTACGCACCCATTGGTTTGCATTGAATCACCCAAAGTCCAAATTCCTCCGGGTTCTCGTTGCGATGCAACCGGGTGAATGGGGCTGGAAATCTCAGAGGCCGCGACAGACGTGAGGACGCGCACGGACATCTCCATCTTAAGCGCATTTCCGTGGCGCATACGTACAAAGATGGCCATGCCATCGCGTCGCGCGTGTCGGATGGAAGGGGGATGTGAGCGGTGATGAATTAGCTTTGCTCTGAGCCGACGGCTGGATTGGGCGTGTCTCTGCTGGACTTAAGCACCGAACGAGGGCCTCGCAGCCTCAAAAGGCCCACACCGCTTTCCCCCTTGACACTGTTGGCAGCAGACAGAGCAATTAAGAGACATTTACATTTAATTATAGAGGGCAGGAAATAAATACGGAACCAAGGTTCAGTGTGGATGCTGGTCGGTAAAAGCTTGAAAAATCCCATTCAGGTGTTAAACCCGCAGGTATTAAAGTGGCATAAAACATACCTAAAATATACCCATCAGTTTGGTTTTGTGGAATTACTAAATTATTAAATGGAATTGGAATTATGTCTGCACGTGGTAAAATGTCAGGCGGTGACGAATAGCAACACAAGATAAATAATTTAACACAGAAGGATGTGAGAGAAGGAGTCAGCCTCGTGAACAACTTCAGCATCTCGTATTTGAAATGATCTGAATCATACTTCGAAAAAATAAAAAAACAAATGCAAAATGGAGGCGTTGCTTCACCGCTCGGACCGTCCAGCCGACACACCTTCCACCCCACTTTAATTTCCCCTTTGTTGCACACCACCTATTGTCCCCCGGCAGGACGAGGCAGACTCCCGCAGACAGAGGACAGCTCCCCTCCACATGGTCCGCAGTCCTCCGTGCCGGTACCGCAGTGCCAAGCGAATAAAAGCGTTGAGTCAGATAACCTATGCGATCCAAGGACAAGGGCAACCGAGGCCATCGCTTCCGACCCCCACACGGCTGCTTGGTGCTAAATGCGCGGCGCAATGTAGAGCGTTTAAGGCCGGAGAACGCTTTTTAATTCTCGGTCAAAAATAAAACCACCACAAACCTTCCAGTATTGCATCTTTTCAGTCGAGACATGGCCCGACGTTAAATAATATGAGCCCTTTAATGTAATAATGTTACGTAACGACTTCATCAGCAATATAATATATACATATAGAACGTGTTATATGTTAATATTGATCTATTGATTACGTGAGCGTTGTGGAAAAACGTTGTTTTTATCTGACAATTTAAGGCCATTGTCATTTTGATCGTTAAAGCCTGTTCACTTCGATTTTTCGACACAACTATCAACACAATACAAGACTTTACGCTTGGAGGAAAAGCATGTCCCGGATTGATCATGTTTTATTTGACCTATAATGGCGTTTTTGACTTGTGGCTGGCAACTGTAACCGTCATTGTTCCCGGAGAGTCCTGCAGCCCCTCGGCCACCACACAAAGCGCCACTGTTTACATTAATATTCATAGTGCTGCCATTGCCTCTGCGAGAGAAGAGGAGGAACGGGTGGCTCTTTTGTTTGCTCGTTTCAATACGTTTATTCAGCAAAAAGGCGCCCTGGTTCATGAATGCCTGCAGAGCTCAGAGTTCGCCTTTTTTTTTATTTTCAAGGGGCTTAAATAAGAGAACCGGAGGGGGAGGAGTGATGATGAATTTTACCATATTTACACAGTTACGCACAATAGCATATTTAATTTATTTTTCTTAATTACTCTAAATGAAAACGTCTTCAGAGAGAACAAAAATATAGAAAATGACTCGGAGGGTCTGTGCCGGATTCGGGGGCCTCTGTGGCCTCGAGCTGCCGTCCGAAAGCCACTCCCTTTTTCAGCACGCTGGATAGCGCCCCGCGCGCGCTACAAGGACTCGCAGGACACGCTTGTCTCCCTGAGCCTTCGACGTTGTCTGCTCCCATCTTATCAAAGCGGCGCGTACTCAGTGAGCTGAAATCTTTTAGAAATGTTTTTATTTTTAGTGTGCAGGGCGGAGAACAGGACGGAGGCTCGGTGACTCCTGTCGTCCTGTTGTTTTACAGCTGCCACCATGATCCCTTAAGCTGCAGAGAGTGTGGCTAATGCCCTTTGTCTGGGATAATCCTGTAATCTGTGTTATTTAGAGGGCTCATTTACACTTCAGCCTAGCTTTCAGTTTTAATTCATGCATTTCGCAGAAAAAAAAACTTTAAATAATGTGTAATAATATGGACTACGTTAAAGGTTAAAATGAGAAATCCTTCTCATCATTGTTAGTTTGAAGGATCCAGTTGGTGAAGTCTGTGCTCATCATTTTGAGTGATGTTTAGTTCTGTTAACACAAAGATAACTAATGCCCACATAATACACACATACAGAAATTCCCAGCTTTGCTGGAATTGCATGTCAAAGAAAAATACTGAAGGTGACCGTGTCATTTTCTCTCTCGCTCCCTTTCACATTCAAATTGGGATTGTCAGCTAACTGTAACATGTAATGTGGTACATCTCATTTTATGACTCAAACTGGGAGACAAGTATTCTTCTGCACATTAGCCTCCAGTGCTGAGCTGCATTTGGAGCAGAAATGAATTGGAGAAAGCGGTTTGTAAGCATCTGAAAGACAAGAGAACCCTGACTGCATTTACATTCAGTCATGCAACGCTTTTGCGTTTTGTAATTAAATGGTGTGCAGTGTAGGTGGTGGTACGTGTGCTTGGCAGCGGAGGCAGGGCTCTAGTTTGCGTGCAAGTCTGGGTTCATGTGTTTGGCAGAGGAGGCAGGGCTCTTGTTTGCGTGCAAGTCTGGGACCATGTGTGGGCGATGCTGATGCACTTCATTAAATATTAAGGGAAATCTCGCAGAACCCCAAAATAGAAGGAAAAAAGAGTGTGGGACACATAGTGTGCTATGCTAACAACTGGAATCTTTTAGGAAATTATGAAAGAGGCTTTTTTTAAAGAATATTCTCACAGCTGGTTTACATTATAATTATATATATATATATATAGCTTATAATAAGTTAAGGGGGAAGGGGGATAATATTTGCTCAGAGAACATTATGCAGGTATTTTTATCGTCTCCGGTAGTCGAACGTGTCTGAAGCCCTGAGTAGATCTAAAATGGGCGTGTTAGGATTTTTCATCCCTTTGTAGGCTGAAGCATCACAATGATTTATTGTTTCGTTGTCATAGCAATTGGATTTTAGTTTTAGGAATGAGAAATATGACGGCCTAAGAATTATACAATTCTCCCTGTTCTGGCATCTCAATCTTATTGTTGCTGTTTGTGTCGACAACTCTTGTGTGCCCAGCCCTAACTCTGTCGTTCTGTGAATTATATAACCTCACACTGTTCAGTATGTGTTCTATCATGTTGGTTACTTCAATTGGTGATTCAAATTTCCCTAAATATGTTTTTTTTCCCTTCAAAATGTTTTTTGTCATGTTTGCAACACAGCCAGTTGCTCATTTCTAGTTAGTCAGATGCACCTCAACACATAACAGCGTCCAATAAATGCAACTTAAAATCTTTATTGCACCCTCCACAAAAAACATATCCAGCAGGCATTTTAGTCATAACGAGCATAACGATCATGTGACAGATTGCTGGGGATGTTGCACCGCCTTTGTGTGTGGATGTGAGTCTGAAGTATTTTATTTTTAGAGCTGTCTTAACTCTGTCACCGCGCTCCTCCTCCCCTTGTCTTTGTCAATTTGGCTTGCTGATATTCCCTGCTCCTGCAAAGCCATACAATATTAATACACGCAGGGGAAACGTCTGACCTGTGCATCTGCTCCTAATAAACACAGACACGAATGCACACTGAAAGTAAGAAAGCCAGCCAGCCATTAAAACAGTGCAGTCTTTGAGGGGCCGTTACCTGGGCAACCTGAGACGAGGTGAGGCTGGAAGCAAGACGGCGGATTACAGAGACGAGGAGAAAAGGCAGGTTAGACAGACGAGAGAGAGGACACATGAAACGAGACATGGATGTGAAGAAATGAATTATTATCCTATGTGATAGGATATGTGCGATGATAACCCACAGAAACACAAACTGTTGGTGGATTGACAAGAGATCTTAGAGCTCAGGGAATAAATATCAGGCTTGTTGTTTGTTTATGGTTTTATTGGACCTAATCCAACATGCCACGGGGGCCGATTCCCAGGTAAACGCTCGTGCTATGAATCATATTTATGTTTCAATAACACCTAGAGAATTTCTCCATTAAGTAAAATAATTTTGATATGATTCTTTTTTTCATTCATTGAGTCCCTTTGTTACCAAACATAACACCAACAGTTAGATATTTTTAAATCAAAAATCAATAACTCTTTAGTGTTATCTAGCTTTAAACATGCATGTATATATTTGCTAATCAAATATTTAATTTAATGATGTTTGAACATGAAAATAACATAACACAGATGTAATAAAATAGAATGTAAAATGTAAAAATCTAACATTAGACAGGAACAAATTTGTGCTTACACTGGAAACAACGATGCAGAGAACTGGGTGGTGAGCGCGAGGAAAGGTGAAGGAAAAGTGGAGCATGAAGTTTTGTTTTGAACTACACGGATAATCCTCGAGAAGCCTCTGTGGATCAAATTAAGCAACACGTCGTCCTCCGGAGCGACACAAACATCTCACAGCGGTCGACCTCACACCCGTACTCAACAACCGAAGTCAGTTGACCTCGAAGAAACCAGAACAATGTGTCATGGACAAACGTGTAAACCGGACTTTCTAGCAAACCCTTAAATTCCCTAATTATTTTAGCTCAAAATCCGTTTCAATACGTCAAACTCGGGTAGTCTGTCCTCTCGACCCACGCCGCCCCAAACCCCCCCCGGCCTCCCCCACTCCCCCACCACTATCATCCCTCGCTGTGTAATGATGTAATGAAGTTTGACCCTGGAAGAAAGAAGGGGGAAGGGAGGAGCAGGGAAAAGGGACCGTGACATCTGCAGGACCAGAGGCAGGGAGCGAGAGAGGAGGAAGGACGGGGTGTAAAATGGGGGAGGGGGAGGCGATAAATCAGAGCTCGTATTCATTTTAGCGACGCTGCTTGCTGACCTTTCCCTCTGACAGTGACGGAGTGGACGGCCCGCGTGCGTCGCTCACAATAAGAAAGGATTATCCTTTCTTATACCCGTGCATGTATTATAAGTTAAATATGAACAGATGCACCTTTTAACCGCCTTACATATGCTGTGTCTTTGTGAGCGAGGAATCTAACACCCCCCTCTTCCTCAGCAGATAATCAGCACCATGGAAACCCAGGTGTCCAACGGTCCGAGCGGAACCAGTCTGCCCAACGGTCCAGTCATTAGCTCCAACGGCGCCACAGACGACAGCAAAACCAACCTGATCGTCAACTATCTGCCTCAGAACATGACCCAGGAGGAGTTTAAAAGTTTGTTTGGTAGCATCGGAGAGATCGAGTCCTGCAAGCTTGTCAGAGACAAGATAACAGGTACAACACTCGGTCCACCTCAGAACAAAAAACCCAAACCATCCTCACCTCACGGATTTGAGAACCACTAACAGCACCGGCTCGGTCTTTGTCTCCAGGTCAGAGTTTGGGATATGGCTTTGTAAACTATGTGGATCCAAATGACGCAGATAAGGCCATCAACACACTCAACGGTCTAAAACTGCAGACTAAAACAATCAAGGTGAGCAGGCTTCTACTCTCGACAACATATCTGCTCCTCGTGTTTTTCATTCTGTACAAAAGGAAAGGAAGTGGAGATTTTGTGGGAGGGGGGGAGGGGGGCGGGGGGGGTTGCGACAGACGTCACAGAGGGAGGGGAAGAAAATGGCGAGGAGGAGGAGGCAGAAGGGAGGGGTGGCCAGAACAAAGGAAGATAGAGAAAGGGTGAAAAGAGCAGGAGAGAGTGGAGGTCAGAAAGCAAGGGGCGGACAGCATGCAGGGATTATTGTGATGGAAATGTAATTAGGAAGTCTGACTGCGCTGCACCGGGGTCAGTCCTGGTTACCCCATCTGCCTCCAATCTGGGCTAATTAGGGGACTTCTTTGTCCCAAAATCAGATGAGGCAAAGAGGGGCATATTATTAGACACGACTTCCTTCCACCCCCCCCGACCTGATCAAAGTAGATCAAAGATTGAGACAAACTACAGGATTAGGAAATCAGAGCAGGTGATCCTGCAACAGCTGCTGGTCAACACGGACGTTAATTCTGACGACCAACAAGCAGGAAAATAACTGGATTCAGTCTGTTTATAACATCCAATGCTTTTCTTACTTTGAAGCAAGCAGGTATTAAAGGTGTTGACTGTCATGAACAATATTAATTTATATTGTTCATCTCGTGTTATGACATTCACCATTGATGTATCCATACACAGATCGCTCTGTCCTCAATGAACCTCTCACACGTGAGAAATGAATTATTCTGCTCAATAGCGTAGTCTTATCTGTCTGGTCTTGCAGGGAGCCCGAACAGAGAGCGGCGAGGCTGTGAGGCAGTGAGGGAGGGGGGCAGCAGTGGAAGGGTAGAGGGGGGGTAGCTCAGAGAGCAGAATGCCAATGACAGGATTAGAGGCCATATGGGCTCCAGGCACCATCTGTACTGTGGGAGCGACGGGGAGAGGGTTAATTATAGGGCAGCCTTTGCTCCCCAAACACAGCCACTCCCCCCTGACTCATCCAGAACACCCTAATCACCGCACAACACAACCCGGCTGCTCATACGCTCCGTCTGCGTGCACAATAGACACTGGTGCTCAGTACCGACGGGTGAAATCTGAACACCTGTATTCAACTGAAAAACACAAGCCCTTTAGATCTGCATCAGAGCGTTTTTTTGTGCCTGTGAAATGAGCACAGTCAATACTTTGAGAAATAAGCGAATTATATTTATCACACCAGTACATATGTGTGAACAGAGTGTTTAAAAGTTGTCGAGCATCTTGCGAGTCTCGTGGTGCGCTTGCATTGTGCGCTGCTTGCCAGTGGAGCTGCTCTACCCCCGAGGATAGAGACAAAGGAAGGAGGCAGGACGAGCAAGGCAGCTCGGGCCTATCTCAGACAACACTCACTCTGTCCCTCCATCACACACAAACAAGCACGGCGCTGACAACAAAGCGCCGAACCGGATTATCTATCAGGCGAATGTGCACACGCTCCCATGAACACCAGAGGACGAGAGTATGATCTTCTTTTTTTCCTTTTTCTATCATTTAGATGAGATCTATCCAAAACGCTAACAGAAAACCTTAAGGGATAGAAACACAAACGCACCAAAAAAAAAGCTCCGCGCGCTAATTAAGTCACCAGTGGATTCAGAAAAACACACCAGCTAAGGCTGATGTGTAATTTGGTGCAAAACAAAGCTGACACTCTGGCTTGTTAGCTGAAGGACTGTTTTCAGTCTGGGTGATGGTTGCGGTCTTCATTGTGCGTCTGTGACGGTCTCAATGTGGTGGCGAGCGCATTCTTTAGGGCACTGATTAAGTCCACAGACAGCTAAGGGGCAGTTGGGTTTGTGGAGACGAATCAGCAGGAGCCACAACGAGGACAATTTGTTGGGAAGTCACTGCAGTTACAGCAAAAACTTTCTGACATGCTGTTCTTTACTCATTTAATCCCTCTGGGTGATGTAATTGTAATGCACATTGTTTGATTTTATTGGCGTGTTGTAGGTATCGTATGCCCGGCCGAGCTCGGCCTCTATCCGCGATGCCAACCTTTACGTGAGTGGACTCCCTAAAACCATGAGCCAGAAGGACATGGAGCAGCTGTTCTCCCAATACGGTCGCATCATCACGTCCCGCATCTTAGTGGACCAAGTCACAGGTATAGCCTAATTTCCCTCCTCCGTGCTGTCACTCAGGCGCCACGTCCGTCCCTGATTAAAAGGCCGGGTCGGCCACGGCGGTCCTTGATGCCAAGGTAGTAACATTGGTTTGCATTCTGAATCGGAGCAGGCATATCCCGAGGAGTGGGCTTCATCCGGTTTGACAAGCGAAACGAGGCCGAGGAGGCCATCAAAGGTCTGAACGGGCAGAAGCCGCTGGGCGCCGCCGAGCCCATCACTGTCAAGTTTGCCAACAACCCCAGCCAGAAGACGGGCCAGGCCCTGCTGACTCAGCTGTACCAGACGGCCGCCCGCCGCTACACGGGGCCCCTGCACCACCAAACTCAGCGTTTCAGGTACTGAACCTTTTGGCAGCTTCGCAGCACACGGGAGAAAGAAAAAGCAATCAGATGAGGTGGCTCACCCGGAAAACAGCAAATGTGGTGTGTGTCTTTGAGGACAACTGTGTAATCGAAAACATTCAAGAAGAAGAAGAAAAAAAAACGTTTTCTGTCAATATTAACACAACTTATTGGTAAACTGTTCCTTCAAGCAATATTATAGCTTTACCGTACGGAAGGAATTGGCAATATTGCGTTGTCCCTCCTTCTCACTCTTTCTCTCTGACTTTCTTTTAAACTGCAGCATGATCCCTTCACTTGGAAAGGGACCAGATCCAAATAACAGCTCAAAACCAATGTAAGAGACCAGACTTTTCCAAATACAATAAAAAAAACTAAAGCTAAGTAAATCTTGGTTTAAGAAGAATAACACTGAACCTTTAAAGTTTGCCTATACCACATAGGCGTCGTAAAGAGTAAAATTGACATGCATTTTGAATAAAGGTACAAAAGGTGTGAAAATCAAAGGCTTCCGTTATTAAATACCCTCACAATGAAGAATAAATACCAGCTGAGACGTATCTACTCTCAGGTCTATTTCACACCCGTCCGTTTGTGGTCGGATGGTTTTGGGGGGACTGCCCCGCAGTGCAGGATGCCCTCTGGAGGCCAGCTGGTGAAGGAACAACATGTTAACTGAAAGCCCCCCTTCCTTGTAGACCTCATTAACTAACTTCTGCATCCCCCCTTCATTCTCCCTCTTGCGTTGCAGACTCGACAATTTACTAAACGCCAGCTACGGAGTCAAGAGGTAAATGCCAAAGGTGTATTTTCAAAAGCATCCATGCCGAAAAAAAAAATCTCACAAACAAAGTGCCTGGAATACCGCCTGCTGACTTCATCTCAAAATCAGATATAATGGCCATCATTTTTAATACGTTCAAACCATGTCACAGAAGCAGCCCAGACAACAAAATACTAGTGAAAGTGCAATAAGCAACGATCCAGGCTTCTAACAGCAGGGTATTCTGGCATGGCTTTGTTTAACCTTTTCGTTCTTTTCATTTCAATTAATAGAAATAATCTTTATGTATTTATTTATGAACTAACATTATCAGTTTCAGTTGCTTTAATGTCCCCTTTTTTTCACCAGCATGGACATACCAGATTCCGTTTGCGTCTCCTCTGTTTGCTCCAGTTTGTGTATGATTTTTATTCCAATTTGCTTTTCATCCCTCTCTAGGTTTCTGTGTTTTGTTCAATACCGTGATTTCCGTTGAACATTGTGATTCATGTCTTTAATTCCTCCAGAGGCTTTGGTCAGCAGAGAAAACATTCCCATTGTTTGGGTGTCTGTGTCTCAGGGCACACTAGCGTCATTGTGTATGAAAGCGGGGCCCCCCCACATTTATCTACCTACTGTACAGCAGAGGGGATGGAGACGGCGTCCTCCGACTCCAATCGCCCCTTTCCCCCCCTCCCCCTCCCCAGACATACAGCGTAGAGAACTGAATTCTATGTGGAACTTCAGAATGACACCCATGGTAGCTCTCCTACTCTCTTCCCCAGATTCTCCCCCATCACCATCGACAGCATGACCAGCCTGGCCGGGGTCAACCTCACCGGGCCGACCGGAGCCGGCTGGTGCATCTTCGTGTACAACCTGTCCCCCGAGGCGGACGAGAGCGTCCTGTGGCAGCTCTTCGGGCCCTTCGGCGCCGTCACCAACGTCAAGGTCATCCGCGACTTCACCACCAACAAATGTAAGGGCTTCGGCTTCGTCACCATGACCAACTACGACGAGGCCGCCATGGCGATCGCGAGCCTCAACGGCTACCGCCTGGGCGACCGCGTGCTGCAGGTTTCCTTCAAGACCAGCAAGCAGCACAAGGCCTGAGCGAGCGAGCGTGAGCGAGAGAGAGAGAGAGAGAGAGAGAGCGAAAGAGAGAGAGAGAGAGAGAGAGAGAGGCGGCTGGCGGCAGCTTCTTCCACCTGCGGGGAGCCGAACCCGAGCTCCCTGCGCCATCACTCTCTACGGGCCTGGACTGAGTCTCTCTGTGACACCTTCACACACATCAGATCTATAGTATAACACCACGAACATGCAGATACACGCAGACACGCACAGACATGAGCAAACATTCCCATACGCGCGAGCACACACGAGTCAGAGTATCAAACGAACACACTTGAGGAGTTTTTTTTCTTTTTTTTCTTTACACAACATGCTAGTCCTTCCCTGTATTTGCCTGGATTGAATTAGAAGGGGGTACGTAGCTGGTTTGTTGGGTTAGGGGCAAGAGCTATCTATTTAGGAGACAGTCTAACGAATGTGACAGAGAATGTGTACTGACTGCTTTGATTGAATTCAGGCAAATAATGACAACTGTTGAACAAAACGATCAAAAAAAAAGAAATTTAATGAACGAATATGTGCAATTTACCCAAACTCTTACCCCGCCATCTCTCCTATTATCCTGCTGGAGAGGATGTAGTCACTTTTTTTACACTTGGGCATTTTGAATCAGCGATTTTTTTAGATCAAAGAAAATGAAATTAAAAAAACAGTGTTCTCTTATATACGTCTATTAAAATATAACTATATATTCAATATTTAAGGTGGTTATAATAGCCGAGTATGTAAGCATTTTCTAGAAACTTTGACTACTGTTTCCTGACCTGAATTAGGTGGTGCCTAGCGTGAAGGCAGTTCCTCTACCCTGCGTGAGCTTGTTAGCACAGACCCAATAAGATTTAGGTGAACCGACGAATACCGGTCACAGAAAAGAGAAGCCATCAGAATCCCCTCACACCGACCCGACGTCACGAGCACGCGGCTCCATAACGAGAAGATATATTTAGTCCACAAAAAACATCTAAAAACATTTCCTTTATTTCCTCGCGTCCATCCTCGGGACGGGTTCAAGCAGAGCGTCTGTGAACTCGGAGCGGAGCGGCGGTGCTCCCGTGGCGACGGCGCTCATTAGCAAATCTCTGGTGGGCCAGATGGGGGAAACCGTCTCACCATAACACGGAAAAAGGAAAATACCGGTGTTTTTATACACTTTTTTGCATCATTTTTCACTGCACCTGTGTTGTATTAGTGATACTCACAGGCCATTCGTCCTTGGCTTGGTCGGCCACCATCCGGCGTGAAATCCCTTTAACTGAAAGGTGTGAAGAGGTCAAGAGAGGAAAAAGCAAACAACACATCTAAAAGTTCATGTTCATTCAGACGAATGGAGGCAGGAACCAACCACACACCCCACGGACTGAGCTACACAGGAGAAAACAACACAGATGGGAAAAAACTCAAGAGCACCGGTATTATTCTTCTGTCCGGTGCAGGGAAAAAAACAGCTCCCCTAAAATAATGAGGTGAAAATGTCCAACCATCCACTCGCAATCACATGCAAAGAGCCCATTAAGAGGAATGCGGTTCCAAATGACTGGACGTTTAAAACTGACTCAGAGTCTCGTGTGTGACCGACGACATCGGGCAACGTTAAAATGACTGCCGACCCCCTCGAAGGAGAAAGATGACCAGTTCCTCCCGCGTTGTCAAATGCTCCTCAACTTGACCTAAAAGACACTTTGACCTGCTGCCCTCTGAAGAGATGACTGTACAACATCAAGCCTGCAAATAAGCGTTATAATAATCCTTCTGTTTACAACAGAGAAGTATTTATTTATTTGCTTCAGATCTGTTTGGCACCTAAAACAAAAATAGCATTTCTCAAAATAGCCCGAACCCAGTTGCAGGAAAATGATTAACGGCACCCCGGATGAAACGTTGAGGCCAACCTGTCTAGATCGACCACGGGAAGAGCTGATGTCTTTCAATATCGAGACATCCGCACATGATAATAGATTCAAATAACGTCAGCTATATTCAAGACACTTTTTGCTTTTGCTTTTCTAAATGACGCTGTGTTAGCCAAAGAGGACGATCTCTTTGAAAGGATTACATTAGAGATAAATCTATTTTTATACATACAAAGGACGAAGACCTTCTGCTGAATTTTTACAGATTCTTAAGCTTGGAAAAAATTGGGACATCGCACGGCTTTATTTTAAACCCTCTGCTCTTCGCAGAGCAAGGGGGAATAAGCATGCGGTGTATGGGTGGGGATTTAGGGAAGGGGCGGAGGAACGTTGTATCTCGTACAAACTTAACCATATCACATTGATTGAAACAAACTAAACAGAAAAAAAACAATTGATGTAAAAAAAACGCAAAAACGACAGTAAAAGGAAACAGTCGGGGGACACGACCCGACGCTGGAGAGCTTAGGCGCACTCATCTCTCGTCCCGAAGTTGTGTACAGTGTTGCTTCAACGATGGTGCAGTGACATAAAGTTCTTTGACTTGACGAATCCCAGATTAAGCTGCAGTGACACCGGAAAATTGCTCAGCTGAAAAACCCAATAGCTGCTTGCAAATACAAAAAGGTAAAAAAGCAGATTCAATCCGTTATGCAGAATTGTAATGAACACTAAGCATGATCGTTATGATTAGATTAGATTTGATTTTTGCCAAAGAATTGCTTTGCAAGTCAGTACCAAGATGGATAAATTAAGTCTAACTGTATTATTCCCTGAGTAATTGCTGTACAAATCTATGTTATTTATTGAAATAGGACCCTCTACAATTTCAGTTATCATTACGTTTGAATACTTAAGTTGCACATATCAGTTTGTAAATCCTATAAACGCCAAATGCTCAAATGAAACAGTTGCAAGTCATCCCATTTGCACACATTTCATTCACAACCCGAATATTAAAATAAAAAGGCATATCATAAAAGAATCGGATTCGTCCATATAACGT
The DNA here is from genome assembly GCF_964276395.1 of Gasterosteus aculeatus. NCBI lineage: Eukaryota > Metazoa > Chordata > Actinopteri > Perciformes > Gasterosteidae > Gasterosteus > Gasterosteus aculeatus. Next base: position 15,179,534 of record NC_135699.1, on the reverse strand, counting down.
ATTCCCCCACAGCATTTACATCATCTGCTTTGTCTCGTGACCAATTTGATCCTTTAAAGCATTGCACCACTTACTCTGGCATCTTTCCATCTGACTTTTACTGTTTCATCCTCGAAATACTCTGAATGATTGCTGCTGGCGTTTCCAGAGTTGACCACATAAAAAGGACTAATCCAGCTATTTTGGGTCGAGCGACTTGCAGGAGACGGGCGTCGCAGGGCCGAGCACTCGGTCAGACCAGTGATAGACGTTAGGAACGAGCGAGATAACAACGTTGAGCTGCAGCTGGAGGCCGCGTCCGATGTCGTACAGTCGACCAAAACGACCTGTCGTACACCAGATGTACAGTAGAGAGCCGAGGACCACGGCAGGAAACAGTACTACACTGCTTGAGCAACACCAATTATCATTTAAAGAGAGAAAAAAAAAACTTTCCTATGGAACAGTAAGTGCAATGTGCTTTGTTTTTATATTGACTGAGAACAAATGATATATATTTTTAAAAAAAGAAATTAAACGTCACACGGAAAAGGTTTGCGGGACGGTGAAAGGAGCAGAGGTTCAGACAAAAACATTCGAAGAGCAGACTCATTGAGAGGATGGAGCGAGCAATGAGAGGTCTGATCTGTCAATTTTCATAATCACTTCCACAGCCCCTAATTTGTGCTCCGACCACGCGAAGCTCAAGCAAACTGCATATTTGGCCTAACAGAGCAATTCTCCACGACCTTGAAAGGAATACTGTCTAATATATCATCAGTTTTAGCCCATGTCAATTTCAATTATCATTTTTTTTTAATGTAATTTATTGATTTCATTTCCATATCAGACTCACTTGTTAAATTAGCGTATTTGTGTTGTTGATGTTGCCATAGAGAACACACATGGGTCAAAGCTTCTGTTTGGTTGCATTGATTGGGTAAAGTTTGTTATTTTTCTTCCATTATTTAATTAGTTGCAGTTTTTACGGTGTATGCAGATTTTAGACTTAGTTAGATTTTTTTATTTCAATCAAATGTGTTCAATTGTGTTTGTAAAAGTCTGTGGTAGCTTTTGTTGCAACATAAAATAATTTAAACAGAAAAAATTCAAAATAGCGCCAACAAACTTGTATTATTTGGGCGACTTTAAGCTTGTAGTTTTAACTTATTGTTAACTTAAAAACTATTTATGATTATTATTATTGCCTCGTATAAAGTATGTTTTGTGTATATTTATGGTTTATTTCATTATATTTGCAAGTTTAAAAGATTTTAAGTTTGCCAAAATTGTGGTTACACCATTTTGTTTCTTAAAAAGGGGGACAAATAGCAAAACAGCTTTAGAAGTACGATTTGGAAACGTTCTCCATAGTCAAAGAATGCACTGCTATATTTAACTAATTGAAGTGTATAAACATACATGCTGTGTGCTAGATGTTATGCCTTTACTGCCTGTGTTCTGTTTGTCTTGTTCAATGAAAATCTTTTTAATTATTTAATCTAATCACAGTCTTGTTTTTTCAACCACTCTGTGGCCCCCCGGAGACGCGGGACAACCCCTGCAAGCGATGCTTTGGGCCCATTCGAGGGTCCAGCAACTAAGGGGATGTCCTGGCTTTAATTAGCTCGCAAGAAGCTTTCCTGTTTATGCTGATTGGTTGACTTATGGGGGGGGAAAAAAAGATTTTATGGGCTCTATTTCTGCAAAAAGCATCTGTCAATTTGTGCAATTGGAACAAAGAGCTCCGGTAAAATGTTAAGAGCTCAGAACAAGCTGCAGGAAGGTTTTCTTGGGGGTCTCTAGGGTAGTGAAGGGGTGAGTGGTCCTTCTGTTTCTCAACCAACTGTATTTTGTGTCTATTTATTTAGAAGAGGGGACGCAGTAACTTAGTGATGTTTTACTTACATTTTCCTGGAATGGTAGAACAAATCAAAAGGTGAAAATGATCAAAACAGTTCTGCTGGCACCAATATCAGCGAAAGAAATACAAAATCTCATACTTCCAAACATGACCAAATGAACAATGTCGAAATTTAACAAAGAAAAAAAAAATAAACCTTTCAGTTTAGTCTAGGATATTTATTACTGGGATTTCAGCTGAAGACGCTTGAAGACTTTTTCATGGAATTGTTTAATTATTTGTACTTTACATGCCAGAAAAAAATAAAATAAGTTACAAATATTGAGTGATCCAATTCTTACCGACTGTGGAAACAATATCATTGAATGTGAGCAAACATTTGTCATTAACAAGTTAGGATTCATTTTAGTAATAGGGATCCATAAATTTCATATTTGTTCAATTAATGCAGTTTAACGGTTATGCGTGTATGAAAGAACATAATATAACCCTGCTTTAGTGCAAGGCATATGTATATCTTCTATACTAAGATGGTTAAATACGACATGTTAAATATGTCATATATTTTGAGATTTGTATTACCCCCCCCCAGCAGTGAAGACTACAAATCCCATGATGCCACACTGCTTCCCCAAACTCCCTCTTTCGGGATCCTTCTGACTGAGAGACATCTAGCGGCAGAAAAGCACAGTGTGTTTAAATATGAAATATCTACACAAGGCTTCCTGGTGTGCCGTCGACAGTTATACGTTTATTTAACTCAGAACTACTGCAGCAAACAAAAAATACAAGCGCCTCAGATAAGTACACAAGTTTGGAATATGATTTAATGAAATTTATTGGAAAACAATGGAATGACTACATTTTACATTAATCAGGGAAACAAAACAGGTAGCAGTGCAAGTTGGAGGTGCAGACAATTTAACTGCTGACTGGAATCGTCAATTTTTTTCTCAATTGTTTATCGATGCCGAGGTTTTGCCGCTCAGAGCAAATTCATGTTGCTGCGGTGACTGTGGTCCCTCAAGAACAACCTGCGAGTATGAGGACACACACACACACACACACACGTTGTTTGCTTAAGTCTTAAATGATACGAATCCCCACAGGTTTCTTTTTCCGAAGCGCTCAGTTTTTACATCAGTGAAAGTGAGAATCTACTTCTTGCCTCATCTTGGAGTCAGCTTTTACATTTGGGTTACGTGTTTTTTTTTTTTTGTTTTGGTCAACAATACATGCCACAGTGCCGTGCGAGACGGTCTCAATTTATTTTAAATTAGATTAGGAAAAGTGAGTTACTCACCTATCTAATAGATCTAGAGCTCGACATGCTCGTGATGATCGGAATCCAGGCTCCGAGGTTCCTGGCAGACCGCCGGGGTGATGAACTCCATCAGGTACTCGCAGCGACTGGGCTCAGAGGTAGATGTCAGAACGGTCTCCTTCCCACACGTTAATTTAATCTGAAAGACGACAAGGGACAGATTTCTTTGTGAGCTTTGTCCAGCGAGAGGACGAGGATCCGGTGGAGGCTGACGGTCCGGGACTCACTGTGGTGGATCGGTTGGGGCCCTGCCAGCACCCGGTTCCATGGTCGTACTTCATCACAGAGTAGATGTTGTCCTCAGGACCGGCCCACTGGCCCCATGATCTACGGAAAGTACGGGAACCGCAGAGTGTTGATTGAAACGGATGAAATTAATTTGAAAGTGCAAAACACAGAATATTACAACAAGGCCTATAACAAAATAGGCCACACGTTACCCGAGGTTAGTTTCCGATCCACCAAACTTAGGTTTCTGCGACACTCTGTTAAATGGACAGAGCCTGTAGATATACCTGAAAGCAAAACATTAACTTTAGAAGTAGGAACAAATAATAGTTTAGAATTACAACTGTTTTCAAATGAGTGTGCACATACTCGCTTGTAGTCAACTCGTAGCACTGACTGTAGAGGTAGGCGAACTCAGCGCTGGGTCCAAAGTCGAAGGAGATTTCCTTCTCGAGGTTCCTGCAGACACAGGTTATCTTTTTTAATGTATTGTAGCAGTTTAGAGGTAAAATGCAGTTGTGGGAACAAACAGACTGCAATATCGGAAAAGAGCCTCCTTCACATTTACTTACTTGATCTGATCATCAACCTCCCGGAGAGCTTTCTCAGCCTCATCAAATGCATCCCTGGCTTTCTGAGCAGCTGGGTATCAAATGCACACAATTAAAATATGTAAATTCAGTGATAACACATGCAAGCATGTGTGCGCATAAGGACTGAGCAAATCATGTTCTCCGTTGACGTTTTTGGTAAAAGACAATAACTAAAAGCGACACATCCGTACGATAAATCACATTGCTCTACGAATAAACCTGAGTGATGAGTTTCGAATTAGCATTTAAACTAATAAGGTTTAATTTGCTTTTTTTCCCATTTAGCACTTCACTCAAAGCTGAGGACTGACTGTCGCTCACTTCCATACATGCACTCACCATCAATGAGGCTCTGCGTGTCTGGGTCGTAGGGCGGCATCGTCCCCTCATCATCGCCATCCTTCTTTTCTTGGCTCTGCGCCGTCGGAGGGACCTGAACAGACAACGGTGACTCACTAAAACAACTCGTGAGTCATCCAGCGCAAGTTTGACGGAGGAACTCGGTGGCTTTACCTCTCTGTCATCCGTGTCATCATCTTCTTCTTCCTCCTCATCGTCCTCTTCCTCCTCCTCGTCCGGGATGTCCTCCTCGGGGTACTGCTCGGACTCATGGTCGGAGTCAGTCTCCCTGATCTCCTCCAGCGGAGTCTCCACAGGCGCCGGCGGGTCTGCGTTGGCCTGATGCTGAGAAAGTGCCACGTTTAGAGGAGCGGATTGTTTCTGGCGTGGAGCCGACTAGAAAAATCCACATCAGGTTCTTACCTCAGAGACGTATTTTCCTTTGATGTTACTCCAAACGGACTCAAACGCTGCATGATCCACTTGGTCCGCTCCTCCCAACAGTGCCTTCTCAAACCAAAGACAGAGTGCACGTTGGTTAAAGATCATCATTAGAATGCTGACATATTCACTGGGTTACAGCCTGGTACATCTGTACAGTAAGATGAGGCTCCACAATCTTCTTAGCATTGTGTGATTGTCTGCCTAGTAGTAACGTGCCGGGCAGGTTGGGAAGAGCTTACTTGAAAACACCTGCATGTATAGGCAGGCGGGTGACAAAATGGCATTCTGACTAATTAATCTGTAATTTACAGAAGCAGAGCTTCTCTTCTCCTCCCGGCCTATAAAACATACAGTGATCATTACGGCATTCGGGCCTCAGCCACATGCATTCATCTTACAGAACTGACAAGTTTTACTCGAAGACAGTTCAATTGGACACATTATTTTTTTCAAATTAAGAGTTTTGTTCTTTATGGCAGATATTAAAAACTTCCTTAACATTCAAAATACAGCATGTAGAACAACCCTGATAAGTAAACTTTGACACCTGGGTTTCTAAAAAAACAGTTTAAAAAGGACATATTTACCTGAGCCTCTGCTTCTGTGAATGAATCACCTGAATCGGAGTCGAGCTCAGAGTGGGAGAGAAGCTCAGCCACGGAGACGCTGAAACAAACATTCCCATATTAAAAAGGCATGAAAACAGTCATTTGTTTTTGTATCACTAGGATTTAAAAATAAGGAACTGTCATTGGGGCTAATCATTTTGGGAGTGCGGATACTCACAAGCCATCGGCATCATCATCTAGTTCAAGAAACACTTCAGACATTTTAGCCTTGTCCTTCTCCATTTGAATAACAGCCTTTTGCTCTGAAACATAAATTTCATTTTGCTATCAGAGATTCTAATGCAGCTCAAACATTGTCTCTCAGTCTTTTCTTAAAAGTGATGCTCTATACAAACAGTAGATGGAGATGTGCAATCATATCATGAATTACCTTCCCAGGCCTTCAGGTGGCGCTCCTTGGCTTCTTTCTCTGGCTCCTCAGCGGCCTCCTTCACAGTTCTCAGAGCCTCAACCTTATTTTCCAACTCCTTCTTTCCCAGATCAATATCTGCATGTTTGGCCTATTGAAACAAATAAAAATAACACTGTTAGCCAATTTAGGATCAACACAACATTGGGTCAGTATCTTGGAATAAAAACGTATTGGACAACGCAATAATTCATATTCCCAACGCGCTGATGTTGACTTTAAAACAGACCAGTTGTATAATTCACACCTTCTTTTCCTCGAGGCCCCTCTTGGACTCCTGGATAAGTTGTTGTTTAAGCAGAAAGCCCTCCTTGGCAACCTCTGCCATCTTCTGCATGCTCTCCCTTTCTTTGCGCCCCAATTCCCTGAAAATCATACAGAATAAAAACAAATTAAGACAGAGTGAAAATACGCAACGTTTTATGGATACTTAAGGCTAAATAGGGTCTTACTGTGGAGCATGCATAAATTATTGGATGTATAACCCAAAAACCTTCCCACCTGCAGGTGTTCTGACAGGTAGCCCCACTGTTGTACTCATCTGTTGTGTCACAGCAGTCTGAACCAGAAACACACATGTTACCAGAAATCCTGCCCAAAAAAACACACCTGACACACGATAGTCATCCCAGTTTAAACCTCATACCACAGATTCCATCATTGATGCGGGAGGAAGGGATGAAGCCTGGTTTGAAACCTGCATTGGTGCAGTGGAAGCTGCCGTTGGGACAAGCCGCGGTGCCTGAAAATAAACGTGCAGTTAAGATTTAGATATATTACCGGCTGCTTAAAAAAAAAATTCACTGCAGAGCAATACCTGTATGAACTAGTAAAGGGAGACTTCAACATGCAGGTTACGCTCACCTGGCTCATCGGAGCCGTCCTGGCAGTCGCAGTAGTCGTCATTCACTCTGTCAAAGGGAATCGTCCGCGAGCCATCCAGGCAGGTGAAAGGTTTGCCCTCTTCATAGAACTGTCGTTCTGAAGACGTCGAACAGAAGAAACGCGTCAGGGCCAAAACAGCTCCGAAACTACAGAGAATGTATTGAAGCAAAAGTAAAATAAAAAAAAAAAACCTTACTTGACAAAGGGACCCCGCGAGGACGTTGGACCTCCACCGCGGAGACTCCCACAGCCAGCAGGAGGAACAGGAGGAGGTGCTGACAGGTCATCGTGATGGTGCGGCTCCACAACGGGTCTGTTTTCTGCAGGACTCTGCACCGGAAGAGCCACAATCAGACGAAGGGCAGATTAACACTAAAAACACTCAGTCACAACATGTGGCGCAATAGACGGTACCGATATCTAACAGAAAATAGGTGACACGTAAGCCTATTTCGACTCTTTGCGTCAGAATACAACGACTCCTACTTAGTTAGCTGAGAGCTAACAATACATGCTAACAAGCGAATTCGGCTGAGAACAACCAATAACGAAACACGAAAATACAAATATATCAAGAGCGCGTGTGTCGTTACCATACCATCATAGCATATTTAGAGTAAAAGAATAATAAAGTGAGTAAAGAAAAATACATTTTAAAAAACAAACGAGCTAATTGCTAATCATTACCGGTCAATACGCTGCCTGGTTCGGTGCTGTTAACGCGCATGCGTATATCGCCATTCTGGCTTGTTTCGCTCTGATTGGACGACACTTGGATGCGCTCTTGTGATTGGTGGAGAGCCGCGGATGCAGCCACGTCACGCCAGAGACAGGTCAGGGTACTGCCTAATTTGGATGTTAATGTAAAAAAAGATGTATTTCAACGATGCGTTAAATTCATTTAATAATGCAATATCGCTGGACTTGTTATAGTTAGAAATACGATTACATCAGTGAAGTAACGCACGGATAAATAAACCAGTAAAAAGTGGATTAGTATGCAAGTAAACTGTAAAAACAGAAAACATGACAATAGTATCGTATTTAATATAAAAAACTTACTTTATTTGTATTTTTAACACACTTTACAGTACCGAACAGTGAAATAAAAGAAAAATATACTGATATACTATATAGTATTGTTTTATATATAGATGTTTGCTTATTAAATGCATTTATTCACAAAATGACACCTCAGCTCTGTTGAGAGGAAAAACTTTCATAAAAATAATATAATAAAAAATAACTTGGACACATTTTACACATTACAGCAAGATCATCTACAAATATTACAATCATTTCATGTTGTTTTTTTCCCCGTGAATAATCTTTCCTACTTGTGAATAAACACATGAATTAAAGCCCAGAGAATTATTCACAGAGGGAGTCAGTCTGCGACAAAGTGACCTGACAGCAGCCCAGATGGAAACCAGCTAGTTAGGCCCCCGCTGGGCAGATATTTAAGCTATCAGGCTAATGATTAAAGTTACTAATAAATAGAGGTGTTGATAGTACTCGAAATGGCCAAGTTTGATAATTCTGTCACATCCCATGAGACTACATCTGCTTACATTTGACTTTATCAGTCAAATTGGTTCAATCACACGTGGACCTTTAATAGAGAGTGACTAGTTTGTTTGATTATGTCTCTAGAAAAGGGTGTTACATTGACTACTGCACAATGATGGTTTGTGATTTGGCCCAATGGGATATAATCAACAGGTGACTGCCAATGACCAAACCACCAGCACAGACTGTACACTACCTGAAACACACGGTTTGCCTCAAAACCTGACGAAATAAAGTGCTGGTACAAATATATTTGATTTTAACAATACATGTGGAGGATTAGGAAATGTCAACACAAGGGAGGGAGAACATAACCAGAGAATGGAATGGTGAGGATGTGGCCTGCAGTATTTTAGTGACTCACTTAACAACCTTAATTGGTTGCTCGTCAATCATTATGACTTGGATAAATTTATATTTTACATTCCAATATTACATTATATACAAGTGGTAATGCTTATAGCTATATATCATCAATACATGATTCATTTTCCAGACCATCCACCAGAATGATATAAAAATAAACTGTACACAAACTGTTCAAAGAAAACACTTCCCATGGTTTTCATTTCATCATTTAAAAAGAATGGCAGCAATCAATCAATTGAATAATTTTCTTAATAAGAAACAATTGCTACAGTATCGTGTTTGTATGGCAAGTAAATATTAATGTTTTTATAGCTTATGACATAACAAGAAGCCACAAAAACAAAGCAACATCTTTAAAGTAAAAGGCCGATGCATATGGGAATCTTGTATTTAAGTAACTGAAGAAGTAGTCCTGGATTCCCATTCTACAAGATGAAAGCCTGTGTGGTGGCCCGGCTGCTCTGCTCCACCTTTACGACGGAGCAGATCAAACACACAGGCTCCCGTTGCACCGAGCTGTGGTCATTTCAGATAAACTCAGTTACTGACCTGCAGAAACTTACCCTCCAAAAGAACCACATTCATGTTATTTTGTTTTGTTTACCCTGTGAAAGACAAACTCCTAAACAACGTGTGACCTGTCTGAGCTGTGCTGATCGAATCCTGAACGCCACTCCACAGCAATGTGGCGATGCCAGCGAGGGAGCGATGACACGCGGATATGAAAACGTCTTCAGCGTCCCGTCCTCCACTTCTGCTGCTCACTCGTGACCCCCTAATAAGTCACGCAAACAAGCACGCCGTGTCAACAAATCAACATCTGGTCAGATTGAAACACTCTTATTCGTTCTCATTTCGTATTTCCCCTGCACGCCTCCAGGTTGCTAAAGACTTTTACCGTCCTGATTTTAAAAACAACAACAACACATTCTTAACGTTGGTCCGAGCACAGCGACAACATGGCGACTAACCGGCTGCAGTGTTTCCCTTTCCCATCCAAATGCAATGCTGGATACGTTGTAGACACACTGATACACAAAGAAAGAGGCATACGGACGGGATATAAATATACTAGGATGTCTATTATATGTCTTATAAATCTACATACTTGCAGGTGTGTGTCCTGCATCCAACATTAAGGCAAAAAAGCGTCAAATATAACGATAATGATTGGGGACCACTGATTTCTTTCTCCAGACATTCTGCCTCCCTGATGATCCTCTTCATCCCTGTTCCTTCAAATCAGTTCACCCATTGGACTTTCTAATCCTTTACTTTGGTGAGAATCTTTGTGTGTGAGGAGACGTGACCACCCAGTGCAAGTGGGAATGAGATGGCAAGTGGAAATTTGTTCTGCTCATGAAGTAATTATGTATCCCTTTAACATATTAAGCAACTGTTAAATAGAAAATAGGCAAAACTTATGCTTCAAAGCATCACATGGCTTATTCTCAGAAAGTTAAAAAAAGAAATTATTCGAATAAGAAAATAAAACAGAAGTGGTAGTGATTGCTCTGCATCTAGAGTTCTGAGTTATTATATTACCAGAAGAGCAACAAAGGAAGACTTTTAGCTTTAAACATATGACCACAAAAACAAGTGAGAAACACACCACAATACCGTGAACAGCAAAGAGAGATCGTTAACAAGAGACAAACCAAAAACAAAAAGAATATCAAAATCAGAAACTCCTGTCCCACAATGCATTGCTTCACGACAGCTCCGTCCAGGAAGCTGGTGTTTCAGAAAGGCACAGAGCCATCTCGCACCAGTAGCACTCTCCTCGTAAAGGGAAAAGGAGGAACGGGACCCGGCGGCCCCCCTCCCGCCAGAATATTCTTTGCCTTCGGTATCTCCTTCTCTCCTCTTCCAACTCTGTGGATATTTATTTTTTTGTATTTTTCTTTCCGACAGAAATGGAAAAAAAAAAAGTCACCCGGATGTGTAGCTTTTTTGAGGACAACAGTTTCTATTGAAGTTCTAACGAACACAAATTACTAATACTGACTGAACACTAGTAAATACTCCATTAAGAGATGGCTTTTTCCAAACAGATTCATCACTGATCAATGTCCCCTAAATGCACACATGCAAACATACTCTGTGTGTGTGTGTGTGTGTTTGCTAGAAAGGAGGGGGTGTGTTTGCGCTCCATGAATGATGCATGCACCTACGCCCGTTGAATTTGTGTATTCATGACTCGCTCCCACGGCGAATTGGAGTCTTGTTACTTTTGTGTGTTTGTGTGTGTGCATTCCAGTCCCAGAGTGCTACGCTGTCTTCGGTTGCCCCGTCGCTAATGCTTCCTAAATTCCTCTCTGTCTAAAGTCTGTTTCGAAGTTAGCCGGAGGACTCGTCACCACTTCAAATCTACAGTTGCTGTGTAATCACCTTCTCTTTAATTTATTCCCTTTTTGAAAAATATATTTAAAGGTCTGTATTGTCATTGCAGTCTTATTTGTTCTTGGTTTGGCCATGGAAAGGATGAACAAGATAATGTGTGCAAGTGAGGAGGGAGACACAGGAGCCGAACTCATGTATCTTCAGCTTGTGAAGAAGAATCTTCCTCTTCCTCTACAGGGCTTGTGTCGGAAAGTCTCTCCTTTTCATATCTCACCTCTAACTGACCTTTCAGCTCCTCCTCCACCTCCTCTTCCTCCATAGCCACCTCGTCTTCCTCTTCTATTACGTCCTCATTCACCTCCTCTGCCATAACGTCTTCCTCTTTTTTACCCTCCTCCTCATCCTCCTCCTCCTCGTCCCCCTGATTGCAGTCCTGTTCCACGTGGTTTGCCGTGTGCTCCCCCTCGTCGCCCTCTTCTCTCGGCGAGCTGTCTTCAAGGGTGAGCTCAAACTGAAACTTGTCAATGCAGGCGTTCAGATCCTTGTCCTGGCACACGGGAGGAGGGGAGGGGCTTTGTGGAATAGTGCTCTGGTACCAGTCCCTGTTGTCCTCCAGAGTGTCCAATATATCCTGGGCATCGGGGTGCACAAGGTCCCCCCACGTCTCCCACAGCGGGTGGACTATGTAGTCAATAAAGCCCACCTGCATCCAGAAGAAAAACAGCGTGAGGGACATCATATGGATCTCAGCGCCGTCCTTTCTGTCCCTGCAAATCAGTATTAAATATGTACGAGGACGACTGCTGTGACAGATCCTCACAGCACAAACACATATCTGTACATCCACAGGGTTTATTTTACCTGGCTCTTTTCCACAGACGCAGTGTGTTTGTCGCACATGGGACTGATCTCCATCCCTCGCTCTCTCTCCTTGTCCCCCTGCCGGAAGAACTCCTCCATGATTCTCTCCGTCCATTGCCGATACACGGCCAGAGGTTTCGTGGGATTGCTGAGGTCAGCGCAGTGCACCATGTTCCGCAACACCTGCACGGACAGGCACAGGTGTCTATGTCATGTGCACGCCGCGTTATGAGCGCTGAACCAGGGAGGTTGTCCGATGATTAATCTTTCAGCAGCTGAGTGCACAACCAGCTCTGTGATGACCTTTTTCGTTTCTACTTTACTCCCTCTTGTTATGTCTTCTATTAGATTTGACATAAACATGCCAGGCTGACATCGACTTAGGTAACACTTAAAAGCTCTTCTCACCTACGTCTACCATCAAATCCTCAAGCATAATCCTTGATAACCAGATCCTACAGATGTTGATTATTGTGGTCTTGATTTCTTGTAACCCCCCCCCCTTAAACAGAGGAGTCTACTTATACATTTCATTATCTTCTCCATGTCGTTGTAACTACTTCTTACCTGTATCCGATCAGTGTAATGGTCCAGCAGCAGCACTCCAGAACTAGTCACTTTCTTGGTCTCCACCATTGTTTTGAGGTCCGCCAGCAAACTCATGTGTTTGGACATGTCTGTTGCCAAAACCTGGTAATGGAGGCGAGAGGTTAGAGAGAAGAAAACCGAGATGGAGAGGTAGAAGCATGACGCAGTGTGCTGGAAACGTCTCACCATATCGATAACCAGCTTCCTCAGGCTCTGCCTCTGCCTCTTGCTCAGGTTCTGGAAGATGTCACAGTTTTCCTCGTGGAGCAGCTTGAAGCCCACAGCGAGGTGATGGTTCTCCAACACTGACTCGTCATTGTACATCAGGGCTAGCTCGGAGTCTGAGGGATGCCCAAGGCAATCAGTGTTACAATCAGAGCGTTTCAAGGTGTTCAAAACTACTCATTTGGCTTAAGGAAGTAGCACGGTATACTTTTATTTTGTATAACTCCCAATGCATAGTCTTTATCTCATAAAGTGATCTTAGCTTCATGTTCTTTCTAAAACCAGGGAATAATAATAGTCGTTATCCTCATGAAATTGGTTCCTTCATAGATTCGATCAGACTTTCTAGTCCTGTGTCACATACCAGTAAAAAAAGGTGGTTTTAGTTTCTCCTGTCCATTGAGATTTTCTTTCTTTTTTCCTCTTCAATTTTCTATTTTTAAGAATTCACATGTATTCGCTTCGTCCCTTTGATCTGATTTCGACTCACTTGTGTTTATGAGAAATTGGTTGGACACTCCTGGATGGTCGACGTCGTGGATAGCAGCGGCAAATAACGCAGCTAGTATCTCTAGATCCGTGAACACAGCCTTTTAGAGAGAAAGACACGAGAAAAGTCATCCCTAAACCTGTTATTTACCATTGACCTTTGACTACTGTAATCGTTGTCGAGGTCCTGGTACTTCTAAAAGCCTGAGGATGTGAAGTTAGATGTGTATTGGTGGAGCAGTGTAGGTATTTACATCTAGCGCTGGCGTGGATAGCAGTACATGAGTAGACTGAGTGACATCTGCGGCGTGGAGGCTGTTGTGGTAGGCCACATTGGCATGGTAGTGGTCCTCCAGGGTCATCACATAGGTGACAAACGTATCCACAGGGATCCTAAAGGTCTTCAGCAGATCTCTCTCCTGCAGCCACAGGGGTCATGGTCACAGCTAAGTCCTTGCTACATGGTTTACCACACAGTCGGTTGCTCGCTAAAGTTCCCTGTCCCTCACCTGAAAGATGGCGAACATTGTGCAGCTGAGGGGACGGTTATTGGAGTACTCTGCAACACGAAAGATATTAAGGCCCCAGATGTTCAAGTCGTTCAGCTCCTGAAGGCACAACAGACACACATGATCACACCAAATCTACCTACACTCATAGAGGTTCATTGCACCGTGAGTTCTTTGCATTCTTCTCTAGTGCACAACATGTTTGCATTTGTGTTTCTTGGAGGTTAAAAAGTCGGTAGCAAGGCAGCGTAAGAACACGCATCATGAACACAACGAGAGTGATGTGTTTACCCTGGCTAACTGATCTTCATGCTCAGTCTTCACACCGAATCGTGGCGTGATGGAGTTCGAAAGGCTGGAACTGTGCGTGAGTTTCTTCACACCACTGATGTGACACATGGGCTTCTCCCTCTCCCTCGAAGTCGGGGACGGGATCTCCACTTCGTTCTGCTTATCTGGGAGGGTGTGGAGGGGAATCAGAGGTCAGCCAGGATGGACACGCAGCCTGGGATAGGAGCTGGAAGGGTCTCTATTGAGGTTGGCGGGTGTGTTTTACCCAGAAAGGTAGTGGAGATGTATTCTGACACCTGGTTCCCTGAGCGACTCATCTCTGACAAATGGGACAGCTCCCTGTTCAGCATCCTCTTGAACTGAGGGAAGCAGAGACAGACAGGAAGTGAGTGACGGCACGAATTACATTACAGGTGCAGATTTGGTGAAACCCTCAGAGTTATTAATATTGTACTTCGGGCTCCATTTGTTTTTATACTAACCAACAAAACATTATGAGTCTAACATGAGCAAAGAAATGATCGCTTTCAGTCTGGCTTCGTTCACTAAATGGTGAGGAGAAACCAACGATGAATCACCCGTCTGCTTTTTGAGAACATACTGTTCATCACTCAATTCAGTGTGCCTGCATTTTAATTAACATGCATTTAAATGCTGCAGTAATGTGGCATGTTTGTTCTTCTCCAAACATTGACAGTGACAATCCTGAACCACTGGTCTGCAGGTCTGTGACACAGCGGGCACAAATGTGATTACGTGAATACATTATTCCCCGCAGACGTTAAACACTGAATGTTCTCTCAGCTTATAATAATTCAATTATTTATTGTTATTTGGTGGCACCTGTTGCACAAGTCACGTCAAGGCACAATAGGAATCGCACGTAACCCCTTCAGTCTGTGTCCTACCGACTGATCTTTCACACATAACAATCTCCATGGCAACCGGAGCGGTTGCTGTGGCAACTGCCTCCTCACAGTCAGTCCTTCAGCTTGATGCGAGAGCGGTGGCGGCTTGGTGACAGGGAGTAGGCAGGTGTCTCCAACCTTTACCAAGGTCAGAGCCCTCCCCTCCACTGTTGTCACCGAACCCCCCCCCCCCCCCCCCCGTCACGAGGTAAACAACAGTCTCCTCTGACACAGGCTGCACTTGGCTATGGCATTTAAAACTCTGCATGCATTCCACCTTTCACTCTTTTCTTCCCAGTTCTCTGTCTTATTCCACAGATCCCATCCGGCCCGGAACCTCGCCACATGATACGCAGAGCAAATAGGTACTCTGACAGCAAATCGTAGAGGCAGTCAGGCAGAATCAGTCACCCCGAGCCAGGAAAGCAAGTCGAGCCCCATGGCACACATAGGCAGCGGGCGCAGCCCAAACCTCCTCCTCCTCCTCCTCCTCCTCTCACGCACTCGCATCTCGCTCGTTCCTTCACTAATGCTGTAACGCTGAGTCATAGCTGACAACCAACACTTCCACGGTGCCACTCCGAGTGCCAGGACAAACAACACTCTTCCTCATGACACTGACTAATGGAGCGAACATGGGCACGCTGCACAGACATGACCACAAACACACACACACACACACACACACACACACACTCGTACACCTGCATATGTGAGGAACCCAGGAGGGCTTTCTTTTACACACTAGCTAAACATGACCCTTGTTTGAACCACAACCTGTAGGACTGACTGAATCAGAATCTAAATACGTTAGTAGAGAACAATGTCCTTTCTCCCAACGTGCCCAATTTGATTCAAGAAAAAGAGGATAGTCAAAGGCTAGAGTTTGTTTTGGTAACATAGTTAGCCAAGATGTTCCATCCAATGCAAGTGTTGGGACACCTGAGGACAAAATAAACTCAGTCTTGAGACAATAAGCCCTTCGTTGACAACACGCTTGGCTTGGTTCAGTCTGTATTAGCCTCAGGCTAACAGGAGGGAGACACACGGAGGGATGTGGGACGCAGGTGTGGAGGATTGAAATGGACATTGTGTGATACTGCAATGTACCTGCAGCAAAGACAGCCGGACTACTTAGCACAGAGTCTCAAAAGCTATTTCTTAAATTTGGAGCAGCTAGCTGTATTCTCAGAGGACAGAAATGTAGATTAGATACAGAAGGATGAAGAATACGAGTGATATTGCCTTTTTGTTTACATCGCTGCTGCAAGGCGGTGGATCTGAGCAGAGTTAATAAACTCTGTGCTAGTATCTCTGTTCCGCTTTCAGTGGATTCATGTTTACATTATGTACAGGAACACATACCTTACAGGTCCTCACAAAGCCAACACCAGACCCACAAAACCTTCCCCCACAACACGAATTCAGAGTACGATGAAAACGTCATTTATCCCTTATGAACACATACCATTCACAGACACATGAGAAGATGGAGTAAACAAAACAGATGAATTGTTAATGCATGCTTAGATGTAACACTTGAAGAATCCACATCCAAGATGGCCGCCGCCGGGCCTCGCCTGCCCTCCGCAAGCTCTCCGAGCCCTACCTGGTCCCACCAGCCGATGAGCCAGGGCCTGGAGCAGGTCTCACAGAACAGGTCCACTAAGGGCGTCCTGCGCTCCGCTGCCGTCCCGCTTCCCTCCAGGACCCCCGCAGCAGCCCCCCCGAGGTCCAGCTCTGCCCCAGCCCTCCCCTGCAGGGGGCTGTAGCTGGAGGAGCGGGGCAGCCTGTAGCCCCCCGGTACAGGCGAGGGGCAGGGGGATGGCGCCGGGTCAATGGCCTCCACCACGCCCATGTTGAGCGTGCAGGGGGGCTTGGGCCGGTGGCACAGGCAGGAGGTGCGGTAGTGGAGCGGAGCGGGGCCGCTGTGGGGGCCCCAGTGGCATGAGGGCGTCGTCAGGGCGTGTGAGGAGAGGCCGCAGCCGGTCAAGCCGGGACACTCCAGAGTGGCGGCTGCCCCGAGAGGGGGCGAAGGAACAGGGGAAGGGGGTGAGGGCGAGGGGAAGGGGAAGGGGGAAAGGGGGGGGGGGGACGCTGGTGCAGACTTTCGGCGCCTACATGCAGCACCCCAAAGCGGGCCACCCAGTCAGTCCAGAGTCAGGCTCCAGCCTCAGTGCGGTCCGAAGATGAGGGTCCCCCTGATGGGCAGACCAGGAGCCCCCCCTGGATCCGGGTGCTGTGGAGACTACATCTCATCCCATTGAGAAGACTGACCCGAATCAACAGTCACTGCAGGGTAGAGGTGGATGGGGGCCCGAAAGAGGAAAGATGGAGGGAAACGGAAAAAGGAGAGGGAGCGGGGGGGACCGTCTGAAGGGCACAGAAAGGAGCCGATGGAGGAAAATGAGTGGGAATGTGAGAGCGATGTGAACAAAAAAGATAATGTAGCGAAGAGCCGAGCTGCTTGGCAAACGGTAATAAAATATTTAGATGATGGAAGTGAGAGGGATGGAGTGATGGTGACGCCGGGGCAGAAAGAGGAGCGTAGTTCCAAGTGATGGAGGTAGAGGCAGCGGGAACATCGTGGGAGGGAGAAGCAGATGACAATTGCAGGAGAAAAACAAGGACGGGGAGGATGAGAGAAGCGACAGAGAGAGACAGACAGAGAGAAATAGACGGAGAGAGATGCAGGCGGGCCTGTTGCAGACGGTCAGGCTGAAGAATCACACCAGAGCTCTGGTCCGGAAAAACAGGCTCCCTCTCCCCGCGTCGGCTGCCCCTCCCCCACGGTACGGATCCAGAGGCCCGACCCAGTCCTACCGGTGCATCGGCCGCCTCACACACACACACACACAGATCCCAGTCAGTCAAGGCTGCCTCCCGATCGCTCCGTAGCCTCAGTCCCGTGCTCCGAGTCCCTCCATGCCTCAGCCGGCCACGACGCCAGAGGTCTAATCCCGCCGCGTTGGGCTGCCGTTCCTCCTCCAATGCTCCGCCGCTTGCGCCATTTCCCTGGATGCTGTAGACAGCTCTTGCAAGCTAATCAGGCAGTGTGGCTGCAGGCGCATGCATGCGTGTACGCGCGTGTGCGTGCGTGCGTGTGTGTGTCTGCGCTTGCTCCCGCGCTCATCCTCAAGGAGTGCGCATGTGCCGCGAGACAGCGTGTACGTCTGTCGAAAATATGCGCGTGTGCAAGGGTGTGAGTGAGGGCGAGAGACTGAGTGGGAATGTTCACGTGTACCTCCGTGGTGGCACAGTGCGGAGGATTAGCCGCGAAAAAAAGGCAGCCACATATTCGCAGAGACTGTGTCAAACCCCAGGAGACATCTCTCTGCTCAACACACACACACACACACACACAGAATGAATGTCCTTTAAACACACTCCTGTTATCTCTCCCTCGGTCACTGGATCCAAACACAGAAAGAACCTTCATTCAATGAGGGCGATGTGCACGGGAAGAATCCCAGAATAAAACAAACAAGGCACTCGGCGCTGTCCCTTTAAGACAAATCACTCTTAAAGGAGCATCCCTCCATATTTCATTGGCTGCTGCGCGGACCACATGGCTCGTGGTCAGAGTGGAAAGCCAATGGCTGAAGGCGGAGGGCAGACCCTGCTGCAGTTCGATAGCAACCAAGGTTACAGCAGACAGGGAGACATAAGCATCAGCTCCCCCCCCCCCCCCCCCCCCCATGTCCTCCATACCCAAATACCATCACCTTCCCTCTGCGTCCTTGTGCCCCAACAAATACAAACACATGCACACGTGAGTAGCCGTGTTCACATGTGGAGGCCCTCACTGAACGCGGGCTGCGTCTCTTGCAGTTTGACACGTTGCTGCTTAACTCGGAGCAATCGGTGCATTTAGTCAATTGATCACAAAATAGTTTTTTATCAAGACATCTGATACCATAGAATTCCAAATGAGCCCAGGAAACAAATTGATACTTTTAATGAACTATTTCTCACATCGAATCACAGCGTGTGAATGTTTTATCGTGGCAGGAGTTGGAGATGAGGGTTTTTATGACCAAATGATGTGTCCATAAAAGTATTTTAATGGGTACGTTTTACAAACTTGTTTTTGAATGTATTTAATCAGCGACCTTGGCGGATCTTAAACAGGAAGTTCTACCCATAATGCCTTTTGTACGGCCAAACGGATGGAACCCAACGATTCATCAACAGGCTCGGCCCCGGAGAAGGCCCCCCCAGGTGTGAGTGTGGACAGGTGTGCACCTTGTTGGAGGCCATCTCGCTGACTGAGCGGTGGGTCTGAATGGTCTCCAGCTGGTCCAGACACCAGTCCAGTTCCTCCAGAGTCTCCAGAGCCATCTGCTGGTACGTCTCCTCTGTGGAGGACACACACACACACACAGTGATGTGTGAACGTTAGTTGGGTTATTTGATGTGGTTACATTGGTTAACATTAGTATAATGTTTAATATTTTAAATTAAGATCAGAACTGTACAACAACAAAAAAATATACCTCAGCTTTGAAAATATAAATAGCACTTTAAAATGATTGACAGTTCAAAATACACAATCAGTTATTTGTGTTATGAGTTATGATAAGCTCAATTACATCAAATGTATAATTCAAATTCCAAATATATGACAGCTACAAGATTAAATGAAAAATATATTAAATTGAGATGCTTTTAATTTGCAAAAGATAGGCCTCGAGATGTATATTTCTTTGTAAATCATGATATTTGAAATGAGCAGGAATCTATAACAATAGTAAAACAATCTGCGTTATGCAGATTCAAAAACTGTAGAGCTCTTTGATTGTGTGTTAAATATTAGTCTGATGGTTTGAGTAAATTAGTTGTGCTGGTTACATTTTGTCTTCCCAATTAAAACCGCACAGCCTTTGTCTCAGTCCCTCTAACGTCTCCTCTTCCTCTTTGCATCAGCTTTATTATTCCTTAACACAAAAATCTTTGGTAACTTCAGCAGTACATGTTGATTCTATTATAATGTATAGAGCGCAGTTAATTAAATCCTCTAAAACAGCCTCGTGATGTTCTGTGCAGTCATTTTCATTACTGGTGATGCATTCAGGGAGCGTGGGAGCCTTCAGCGTGCCGTGTGAGGGGACTGTGGGACTCTTTGGACAAAGAGTTTTAATTAGCTGACAACATACCAGAGAGTGTAGCTTGGGGAACGGTGGGTTGGCTTGTCACTGGTGACCTCCTGTGGAAAAGCACCGCATTACATCAGAGGGGAGAACCACGCGCTGCTGCCCCCTGCTGGCTGTCAAACACACACTCCGCATTATAGGAGACGGCAACAAAGGGCTCGGCTCGCACAGTGCGTGCACGTGTGTGTTCGGTTACATACCCCTAAAAAGGGACCGGTGGAGGATCCAGTCTCTAGAATGAATTGCCTTTGCATATTTAAGGGTTTACAGATACACAAAAGTGATGGTTGAAACAATTAACTATTCAAAAAGAGTGAGAGACAAAGCTCTGCTCTCCTTTCATGTAGATCTCATAATTGAGCATTGAGGGAGGCATAATCATTATTATATATGGTGGTGATTCTGTGTTATCCGCTTAATATAAATAAACAAATATATGTATATATATATATATATATATATATATATATATATATATATATATATATATATATATAAACATTATGTTTCCGTGGAGCAGAATGATTGTACTGTTATTGACCGTCTCTCTGTCGTCTGGCTACACGCTCAGGGACGTGCAATCCGAGGTGCTCTTTGCACTCACTACTCTCCGCCGGCATGTTGGAGGGAGGCCAAAGGATGCACATTGTATTTCTCCGTTAGCGCGGCCTGATGATCGTGAACTGGTAAGTCATGACAGCTAAATTGCTTCCCTACGGGAACACTGAGAAGTAGACATTAGCAAACACGCGCTGCAGAATAAGCAGGCAGTCGTGAGGAGGGTATCGGAGGGGGGGGACAGGGTGGGGGTTGGGGGAGAAGGTGTGATTGACAGGATGATACTGACTTGTTAGTGGGTGTTGTGACATTGGCGAGGATGGTGAAGTTGCTTCTTACAGTTCGTAGGCTGGCCAACACCTGAGGGATGGATGGACAGCGTAGGAGGGAGAGAAGGAGGGAGGGAACAGGAAGGGGGGGGTGGACAAGTTCACTGCACTAATTAACCATCCTTTTCCCATCATATACAGCAATGAAACATGTCAGACACGGTGCTCAACGAAAGCGTACCTGAGCGAAGGGGGTGACGATCATGTCTTCGGCGTGCCTGCAGGGAGGGGAAGGGGGAGGGAGTATGGGTGATGGGGGAGGGGGAAGGGGGGGACAAAAAGGGTCGAATGAGATAGATGTGAGCAACTTGTGCGGCTCGGTTTTAGTGTTTATCAGAGCAGCTGCATCTGTGAGCTGGATGTTTACAAAGACCTGTGTGGTTCTAAACAGAGAAAAAGCCCTGAAATACACTGATGGGAGATTCTAACGGCAAGACAAGCCGAGAGACCGTCGACGTTAAGAAGATTCATCATCATTTCATTTGCATAATGCTCGCATAATTACTCGACTGTGTTGATTGGAACAATGTGTGTGTGTGAGTGTGTGTGTGTGTGTGTGTGTGTGTGTGTGTGTGTGGAGAACCATGTTTCGATTTGTCTGCCACGTGATTGAATCAGTGTGGTGATGATGAGGATGATGATGATGGTGATGATGATGGCTTGGTGCTTACCCCTCACTGTTGATGGAGGAGTTGCGGGACATGGTTTTGGGGGACGTGTCGAAGTCCGAGTCCGAGCGGTACAGGAAGGACTCCCTGCGCTGGCTCTGGGGGAAAGAAGGGTGGACCACCAACCCGGGACTCGCCTGCGAATCCATGGGACTGCGTCCTGGCGAGGGGCCATTCTCTGAATCGAAGCTGGAGGGTTGCAGAGGACAGGGAAGAATTGAGTCTTTCTGTTAATCTGCCGTCTGTCTCGCTGCTGCTGCGGTTTTGGGGCGACGACAAATTAAATAATAAAAAGTCTGGAGTCTCTTACGGAGCAGTTTGGTGAAAAGAGACATGTGATGGACAAAATACACTAATACTATTTTATGTTACTTACCCAAATAATTAAACATTGCATTTCTTACAATACCAAAAATTGCATTTAATGCAAGTATCATGTTTAATGGTGGTATCTATTTCTATTTTTAGGACAAGGTTGGAATAGAGACCACTCCCGAGTGTTCATACTGACATCATCCAACCCACAAATGTTCTCCCAGCAGATCGCTGATCAAACGCAAAGCCAAAAGTCATCAGTTCGGACGCATTCGAAGGTCAAAGGCCAAACAGTTTACACTAGTCTACCAAACCCCTCAACGAACCTTCCCATAAAAGAAGATTCGATCTTACAGAAATAAAGTTGGTATTGAGGCAAAGGGGCGTTCATATGAGGAAGAAATGATGGACAACTTTGAGCTCACAGTCAACAGTACTTCTTGAATTGTTAACATATTTGAACTATTAAACTAAAACCAATACAAATTACAGCTCATCAATTTGTTAAAAATCACAATGCAATCTACAATTTACGATTTGCATAACGCAGGAGCAGCAATATTAGCTAAAGACAAAATATGAGCAGAAAAATATTTTAAACGAAAGAAGGGGCTGCAGAGATGCCCTGGTCCACACATCGTGTATTACATGAGAAAATCTCTTTTTTACTTTCACTATGGCACCACAACTATCATTGTGTCTGCGATATCAGCCAATTAATCACATTAGATGCTTCTCTTCCACATACAGAGAAACATTTTGGGGCGGCAGTCAGATGTTGCGATGACAACGACAGATGGGGAAGCAGGTTGCAGTGAAGTTGCAGCATTTATTTTTAATGAACGATAACTTTAATCTCCTCCATTTCTCAGAAGCTTTTCAAACGTATGTTGTCAACTCAGCTCAGATCAGTTTTCCAGTTTGACTTTTAAAACTAAATTGAAGCGTGATAGGGCCACCCGGGGGACCTCCGCCAGCTGCACTAATCCCTGTTTTTTTTTAATTTTATGCAAACTTTGAGCATAATTATGAGGCTCCACAATCTAATCCATCTGATTGTGTTTAGTTGCGTGAGTGGAATAACTCACTTTCATAATGCTCCCACCTCCCATCAACAAGGATTAGTGAACAGAGCTACCGAACGCCAGCCCGGGGGGCCAGAGTGTCAGAAGGCTCAAATTCCCTCACCTAAAAACTGTCAAACACTATCAAGAATAGCAGAATGTCTGCAGAAATATGCAAAACAACCAGAGAGAGACGCATTACATCTGCAAAGAGATGCAAAAATACCAGAAAATCAAGGTGTGTCTCACACCAACGTGGGGGAAGCGTGAGGGCCTTCTGCAGAGGGCCGTGCATCTGAACTGATGCAGAACTGATCAATACTCCCGAGGACTGACCAGTGGCTTTCATTCAGAACTTTACCTGCAGAGCGATGTGTTGCTACAGTGCGACGAGCGTCTGCGCTCCTGAATGCTGCGGTTCAGTTTCAAGCGGCGAAACAAAGAGGAGCCCCAGTGTCCTCGGCACTGATCGCCGGGGGACACGGGTGAGGTGAGGGAGGGCGCAGGAGGTGGCCCCTCAGGACTCTCCCACAACCTCATCTGTCGCGTCAGCTTCCTCTGACTCATGGCCGCCCGCTCCGGCACCCGGTGGAGAAAAACTCCCTCAGCTTCCTTCTTCGAGCCGCCTGAAGACTCTCCCTCCCCCGCGGTCGTCCTCAACCACCTTTTAGTGCGTCCACTCACGTATCAGGCAGCCGGGAACCGCAGCACCTGCCCTACGGGATGCAAAGTGTCCTGAATTCCAGAGCGAGCTCTAACAGCAATGCAATGCCTGAGCCTGAGCCCCCCCCCCGTGTGTTATGCTGCAGGAGTCAAAGTGCATAAACATGCATATCCAGCGCCGTGATCCTGGCGCCCTGGATGCTTAAACTCCAGTTCCCCCCCTTCTCAGATCCTCCTTCCTTCCCTGGATTAAAGCGAGGCTCCTTAATCCTCCCTCGTGCGGGTTTGTTTGTCTCTTCCTCAGCCTCCCAAAGGGGAGCTCTTCTGATATTTCACCGACTCAGCTGCTTCCTGCTGCCGGGACCAGCCGGCCCAAACTGGACCCGCGTCCCCATCTGGTCTCCTTGTTGCAGCGGCTGCCGTCACACATTCCTTTCCCTGGAGACACTCGTGGCTGCGAAAAAAACAACTGTGATGATCTCTGGTAATGTCCCAATTAGGAAGCCTTTTGCCCTTCACAGTGTATCTGTTACTCTACATCTCACCCCCGCCTCCCGGGTGCAGGCATGTGCTGTCACTGGCCTTATCTCCCCGCTCACAGTTCCTCTGCAGCAACAGGAAACCGGGCCGATCAGCAAGAGCGACAGACAACAGCCGCTCGGGTCGAGCAACACGCAGAAAGAAGATGTGCAACCAAAGATACGAAATGACCCACAAAGAGAAGGAGACAGACAGAGAGAGAAAGTCCGGAGACACGGCTCGACTCCTGCCCCTGTGTAAATGTTTACATGTTCTACTGAAGAGCGTGCGAGGCTTGCGCCCTAAACACATTTTGTTTTGTCATCAACGGCCTCGCTCACCAACAACACTTTCCGTGGCCTTTGGACGCGAGCAGACGCGGCTCTCCCTTGACTTTCTGCACGAGCCACAATGCCACCGTGAAACCGCTTTGAAATGAGGTGCACAAGGCCAATCAACACCACTTCTCTGACGGAGAAGTTGAGCAGAGTTCCTCAACACGCCGCAACTCAAAATGCGTAAATATTTGACTGCAGAACTGTTGGTAAAATGTCAGCCGGAGCTGTTTATCTGGTTTGCCTGCATCCCCTGAGCTGTTTAGGTGGTTTATTACTTTAATAAATGTAAATGTCATCGATTAATAGTATTATAATAATGCTGGAATTACCAGAATTGCATTTGGAAACGAAGTGTGGCAATTTGCTAAAGAAGTGGTGAGGATGTTGAACCTGAGGAAGTAGTGATTGCACAGCCCACTGCTTTCCTGTGGCACCAGATATCCACATTTCTTACCTTATTTGTGAAGAAACAGACATTATGAGTAATACAGTTATTGGGGCTTTCCTGTGATTCACCCCAGTTAACAACAGCAGTCCAGTGTTGTTTAATGCAACTCAATGGAAACAGAAAGGAAACAGACAAGACAAGCTGTGGTTTAAGACGGCATGTCTCAGAAATGTCCCATTTTAAATGTCTGCACAGCACAGCATGGCTGCTGGAGGACAAATTAAAACAAGCGATCCAGCGTCACGTGCTGTTTGACTCTCGATGGAATCTGATTCCCACTTTCTGCTCGGCCGAGTGGAAAACTCACCTCCAAACACGTTTTGTTTTTGGAAGCGGGGCTGACCTTTGGTTGTGTTTGGAAATACGGATTGAACCTTTTAAATTGTGTGTTGTGCGCGCGTGTGTGATGACCTGCACACTAAAGAGGAAATTGCCATTCACACTTTGCCCCCCCCCCCCCCATCCCCCATCACCATGTGAATACACACGTACAGAATGAGCGCACAAATGAGTCAACTTGTGAACATTACCATCCTTTTTCCCACCAGAGCAGCTAAAAAAAAACAGAAAGACGTGAGCGAAAGACACAGACAGGAACGCAGGGAGGGTGAGACGCCTTGTCAAGCTGTTTCCTTCTCTCCTCCTGCCTAGCACACTCATCCTTTCTTCTGAGTCTTGCTACCCCCCCTTGCCAGAGAGATGGTAGCTATCGTTTGTTTATGACGCACAGGGGGGGGCTTTATGGAAGGGTCTCGCACAAGTGCAGAGTGTTTGAGTCGTGCTTTTCTAAGACAGACATTTGGAAAAATGTCAAGAATTCTAATTCTCATGACAGTTTCTATTGTGATCTCCGGAGAGCTGATGAGGAGACAATTATTCTATCTCCTATTAAATACACGAGTCCCAGCTCAATAATAGCTGGAGGAACCTCTCAAAGTGACTCATGCTCGCACGCACACACACACCCACCCCCACACACACAAAACAAACAGGCATGTTGCACTAAAGCGCACACGCACACAGATGAGTATTCGCACCAAAGTTCTTTTGTTTTCACTCAAACACTGCAAGAAGGCAAACGGGATGCACGCACGCACAGACACACACACAGACACACACACTGGGTGATTATAAAACCAGCTGTGGGCTGTTGGTTTCAGTCCCTGCAGTGTTTTCTCGCTGCGGACAATGACGCGATGATCAGAGGTTTCAGAGAGAAGCGGATTTGTGTCGGCCGAGTGACTTCTTCATGCACGGCAGAGGAGGAGAGGAAAAGCCCATCAGAGGCCCCGGCGCTGCCCGAGACGGACCTCTGCTGATGGACACGACGGACAGATGCGGGTCCCCGGCTTGGAACGCGCGAAGCTCATTTATCGAGTGTGCAGCAGGTGCGCGACGACGAAGCCCGACATCCACCGTTCCGATACCGAGCACCGATCCAGCGCCAGCGTTGGATGAAAGACGGCTTTCCTAAACTTTGTAAAACAAAATGCAACAAATGAATATCATCATCATCCGTTAAAATAAAAGCATTCGATAACACATTGGGTGAATTAATCTAACAAAGACGCGTCATGCCATTACCGTGGTGTGCTTATTAAATTACAACATGCATCTTCTGGCAGAGTCCTTGTGTGCAAAATAAGCCGGGGAAATTGAACTGTTCAGCACCAGCACTTCATTTTCTCTCATTTCTGCAACAAAAGGAGGGGGGGGGGGGCTTGATTTCGTGTCGTTAATACTGGCAGCTTCAAAGGGATTCGAGGCTCCGAGTCAATGCAGCGATTAGTTTAATTAAACCTTTAAGTCCACATGAGGGTGCAGAAGAGATTCGCATACATCCCCCTTCATCGACTGAACTCTCGCTATCGATTATTCATTAACAGTCGTCACGAGGCAGCAGCTCCCCTCCCTTCTCCCCCACCTACGCCCCCCCCCCTCCTCCCTCTCTCCCTGGGTGGTGCTATTTGCTGCCACATCAGCATTTTCCAAAAAAGTCTGGTAGGTGTCAGCTGTTCTTCCCCTCCATCCCGCCGCACGGTGCCAGTTAATCAGGCCTCTCTGAGGGGGGACGCGCGCCGCCAGCGGCCCTCATTCATTTCAACTTCTAAAGTAAAATAAAAAAGGGGAATCGCTCCGAGAGTCAAGCCCGGCCCGCCATGCTTTTCACTCCGCTTCACTTCAGGTCAATGATTAACCTCCCCGAGTCCGTCAGCCTCCGTCTCCCCGCGACACAAACAGAGAAGGACAGTTCCCTCTTCTGCTAAGCAAGCACAGATGCTTATTTCAGCCCCCCCTTCTCCTTCTCTGGTACTGCCCCTATCCGCCCATGAGTTGTCCCTCACCAGGGCCTTTGGCACCTGCCTGATTGCTCCCAGTGTGGGGGGGTGGTAGTGGGAGGGGAGTGGGAGGGGAGTGGAAGGGGGGAGGAGGGGGGGGTCGCTTGCAAATTTGGAGAGGAGTCCTACTTTAGGCCGACCGTGTAATCCCAGCTGTGCTCTCTCACTGCTGCGGTTGAATGGCCCGGCACGTGCAGCACGCTCTGCTCCTTTTCTCTCTCAGGCCGGGGGCCTCGCTTCTCAGCGGGCGACGCGCCCGTAACTGACACATCTCAAATGACAACATCCGGAGCTGCGCTCCGGGCGTCTCCTTGCTCGCCCTCTCCGCTCGCCCCCGGGTGCCTCTCGGGCGATCGCCGTGAAGAGAGACAGGAAGGCGGAAGCGGGCTCGGGCCCGCTGGTGTTCTAACGCCGGCGTGTACGGGTGAGTGGGGGGGAGCGCTGGAGGGAAAGAGCTGGCGCCGCGCTACGTGGACAAAGAGAGGGCATCTGGCCTCGAGGAGGGGAACAGTGACAGACACGGGGAGGGAAATAAACAGTGTGACAGCGGCGGGTTGGTCAGTAGCCATATTGTTGAATGTGATCTTTCTGGAAATCAACTTGTCTTTTGTCACTAATTCAATGTGAGGAGATGAAAGACACTTTGGTCGTCCCCATCACAACCGTTCCAGAGCTCGCGATCGCGTACTCGGCCCGTGTGGCTTCTTGCGAGCTGGCTGCCGGGGGGCTCATTAAACCCATCGACGGTGTTGGCTGCGTCACGCAGGTGAGTCACAGATATTTTCCCAGATACAACTGGAAACAAAACTAAACCCGGGGAAAATTCTAATCCCCCCCCCAATACTTTTGTGTTATAATCCAGCAGCGCTGCTGTGTGTGCGGCTCTGAACGAGGTTGTGCTCATTACTGTGCATTATTGCAACCGTGAGTCCATCGATTCGAGAGGGATTGATTCATCTGACCTTCATCTCCGAACTGTGGTTGAGTGAAACCCCTTTTCTTCTTGAATACGAACCCACTGACATCTGGCTCTTGTCTTCAGAGATGTTACAGTGGAGTTGCAGGTGGTGCTCGTTGAAGAGCGCGCACTTAATATGCTTCCTCAGACTCCAGGAAGACAACAGTCATTTTAGCTGGCGGATCACCGAAATACACTCCATTCAAACCCCCGAAGCAGAACTCATTAAAACTTTCTTTGTCAGGCTTTCCGCTGTTCAAACAATCCCCAACTCTGATTTTGAGCCGGAAAGAGAGACTGAATAAATGATCCCTGTAAACTGATCCTAAATTGATTGAGCGGCTGCAGGTAAAGTTTTTGTCACTGGAGGAACTCTGGTTTCTATTCGCACTCCGAGCAGAAACGAAAACAATCACATTCTGGACCATGACTCAGTTTGTAATTGGTTTCAGATTAAATTGCGAAACCGTTTTGCCATCGTCCCTGAGTCCCCCCCCCCCCCCCCCCCCTCGCTCCCCGTCCCCCCCTCCTTCTGGTTTTCCCATAAACGTGTAAATGTCAGTTTACACAGCAGGGCCTCTGACCTCCCACCCCGTCCAGTTCTGCACGGCGCTGTGGTCAGATCACAGACCCGGGGATTACAGAAGATTACCGACCATCCCACCGCTGAGGCGTGGGGGGGGGCACAGGCCGTGTGCTCCGCCTTTATTCAGGGACACACCTGGCAGATGCCACAAGAAAGGGATTTGTTTTACAGGCCACACAAGACAGGACTACCGGCCTTTTATTCTGCGGGGCGTCCTTGTTGTGGAAGGCGACGGCGACCACCGGCCGTCTCAATCTATTAACGCCCCACAGCTAATCCATTCCACCTGGATGGAATGCTTCGCATTAGTCATGCAATGCTCTCGGGCGCCGCGTTTTCTTCCTCCGGGAGAACTCTGGGCTCCGCTGCTCTGTTGCGCTGCTTTTGTGATCCACTTTGTGTTCTTTGAAGCCCACCAGAGGCGCCCGTCACTTTGAATCCCCATCAGCAGGCCTCTGAACCCGGGAGAGTCCTCTTGTCACGGCCCGCGTCGGCTTCACGGGACGCTCGACTCTCAGCTCCGTTTAGGTTCACCTTTGTCACATGGCCTAATGCACAGCCCCGGCTCATGTTTTTTACATTCAGAATGCGGCATCACGGGGGGAAGTGGGAAAGTATTAAAAAGCATTAGCGTGTTCTTTGAGTGCTGAGAGACTGACAATATTTTAACTAAGCAATTGAAATGCAGTGGGTTTCATCAACGATGCGTCTACCTTGTGATAATCACGAGCTTTGTGCATTACATTAATTCAGCCAGTTCCAAAATTGTGTTTTTCGATATTGCTGCAAAGCCCATGCAGTGGTAGTGTGACGCTGCGTCACTGTACTGCAGCCATCTTCCCTTTTTGTTTGTTTTGTGGCCCGCTTGCCTTCAATCTGGTCTGCAGGAAGTCAAACACATGCTCAGTTGGACAGCGTTCAGATGACTGACCTGTCCAGCCAACACTATTTCACTATTGGGACATAAAAAAAGCATTGGTTGTCTGCTTTTTTTAGGGTCTTTATCCTGCTCTAGTGTCCTTAAATGATATGCAAAGAGCAAATCCTCACAGACACAGTCTCGCTGTAAAGCCAAAAGAATGAAAGACCTCTGTTAGACTGCGCTGTACTCTGCTGCACTTTAGTGGCGCGTATCAAAAAACAGGCATCAACGAGTTCAGCACAGCTTGGATTATTTTCTGTTTTGTTCTCTCTGTCCTCTCTTTTATCCATCGATCCATTTGCCTGTCAGACCTTCTTCTTCAGTCCATCTTCTTTCAGACCCTGGTCACATAGAAAGGGATTCACTGCAGCTTAGATTGGACATCACTGCAGGAACTATGGACTAAAGATATTCGAAGAAGACACGACAACACAAAGCCTGAACAACTCCATGGCAAGGACCTCCAATCACAAGTGAGTCCAACACTAAAGCAGACTGGGCTTTATGCTCTATTCATTCATGCTAAATGAACATCGTGCTGTAATCAATACCTTGGGACTAGTGATTGAGACCATAAAGTCGCGTTCACAAATGTCTACTGAGCTAATAAATCAAGTGAGAAGAGTCTCATTTTCTCATAGACTTCTATCAGTAAGCAGAGGTGTCGCCCCCTGCTGCTCACTAGAGAAATAATGCAAGTTTGTAGCTTCACTTTTCAGAACCGGTGGTTTCCGTCTGGAAGGAACTCATCCTTCTCCTTCTTCTTCGTCCTCTCTTTGCTCTTCATCCTTTCCCCTACAGGAGCTCTTTCCTGTTTTGTATGTAAATCCCCCCCTGTGTCCCCAGAGGCTGTGTAGTGTGAAAGGTAAAAGTTTATAATCATGGAGCCCAACAAACAACCAGCTTTTTATAACTTCCCAAACAAAAAATCAGTTGAATCCAAATGAGCTGTTTGTTGAACGAGGCCCGTCCTCCACTAATAAAACTCTCAGATGATTAACGTCGAATTGATTGACCACATTGAATCAACAGATCAGTAAAACGTATTTATATTCATAAAGAATAACTTAACTAATCCTGTGTTTACCAGCATGAAAAAGGAGGACCGACCGAATGAAAAATCTCGAGAGGACACATTGGACCGACCGACTGGAACCAGGAAGCCTTCGTAATGAGCGCTGTTGCTCTCGAAAAGCACCTGGCGGGTTCGTGTCTCCGCCGTGTTTCTCCTCCCCCCTGCTGGAGGCGGATGCTGTGATAAACAGACGGATCAGCTGACAGGGAGCCGTCCTGAGAGATGACAGACGGGGAGACGTGTCCAATTGGTGCTCCGGGCATCTCGCATCCAGATAGATGACGAGACGAACTGCGGCAGCGAGAGACGTGTAACGATATTGACCGTCTTTTGATGTTTAATGGAGTCTCTCAAAGAGGAACCGCTACTGGAGGGGAGGGGGGTGTGTGATGGAAAAAATGGGGGTTAAAAGCGGCTTGGAGTAGAACTACTACATTTTAATTTACAATGAGCAGCATTCCTGTAGAGGAGAGCTGTCACCAAACCCATGCAGCGATGACGAGAAAGGAAACGACCGAGAGCCGTTCCAAATGCAATCAAGCTGGTATGTAGAAGGTATAGTGACAGTGCTGCTGTCTCGACTGTACCGCCGAATCCACAACCCCCGCCCTCCCACAAGCCCACACAAGGAGTGTTATTTTTAGTGTATCACACTATCTCTGAGATGGAGCGTGGACCTCCCTCTCTGCAGGCCGGGGCTGCTGGGGCTCTTTCATTTGAATCCAGACTACAGAGATGAAGAGAGTGACTCATCCAGAGATACCTCGATGGCTTTGTGTCCCTGTTCCATCTCACCGTCTAACTAACACCATCGAAATTCTCTCCATCTCTTCTGCAGTCTGAGTCTGGCGCTCTTGGCTAATGTGAAGGTCTGTCCTTCTGTCCGTCTACACGTGTACGTTTCATGGCCTTAAAATCTGCGCGACCATTCCGTGTTTCAGATCCTGTCCAATTCAATCCAATCTAGGAGTGAAATGCAGACTAATAAGCAGTCTTGGCATTCTATTCCTCATCCATATTCTGCAGCACAAACATGGTTGGCTGCGTATTACCCTGAAATGATGGCAATTACTGCTATAATGAGTGCAAAGACCAACCCTGAGCAGGGTGCAGCTGAGGGAGAGATCCTTCAAGCTTGATTTGAATACAGTAAAATGCTCCACGGATAGCTCGATGCTCGGAATTGTTCCGAAATGGTTTTCATGCCGCGGACGGACAAATGTAAATGCGTCAATAAATTGCTTCCCCCTTGTTTGCCTTTTTCTGCTGCCTCCGTAATTAACCCCATAGCAGCTCCATAAAGTAAAAACACGGATTTGAAAAACAATGCAGCCTCCGGGGGAAGAGTACTGCTAAAAACAGCCCGCGATATGAAGTCAATCTATTTAACTCAATCTAAGAACGCCTTTATGTTGGTGCT
Source organism: Gasterosteus aculeatus (assembly GCF_964276395.1). Classification (NCBI taxonomy): domain Eukaryota; kingdom Metazoa; phylum Chordata; class Actinopteri; order Perciformes; family Gasterosteidae; genus Gasterosteus; species Gasterosteus aculeatus. The sequence continues at coordinate 15,147,333 of NC_135699.1, read as the reverse complement.
CATGAGCTCTGGGTAGTGACCGAAAGAGTGAACTGGCAGACTTAAGCAGCCGACATTACTTTCCTTTCACCTTAGGAGATAGTGAGAAGCATCCGGAGGGAGCACGGAGGAAAAGCTGCCACTCCTTCGCTTCAGGGTTATCTAAAAGTGGTGTTTTTGGTATCGGACAAGGACTCCTCAGAGAGCTCTTCTTGCCGGTTTCCCATCCATGTCCGACTGGTATGTAGACTCAGATCAATGTAGAATGCTTAAAAGTCAACGTGGTTTGCAGCATTGTGTCCTCATACAACGATTGGTCTGAAAGTTACTCCTCATTTCAAACGCGTTTTCCTACAAAAGTCGGCAACAGGTGTCAATTTAATCCGTGTTTAGCGATTTCAGATCAGCGGAAAACGATATCATGAGAACCGAGAGCGTGAAATAAAACAATGAGCTGAACGATGCGATAAAGCTCGATGCTATAATAACGTAGTGTAAATTATAGCCGCTTGTAATTAAAACACCAACCATGGTGCACACTATGAACTTATGTAATTAAAGATTATACCAGCAAAATTAAACACTGAGTATTTTATGATACATCCCTAGAGTTGAAATATACCATGCATTTATTTAACAAGGGCAATTAGTGAAACTCCAATTATAGTGCAGTTATAATAATTGTGTGAGCAAGAGAACAATAAGAGCATCAGTATGTTCATCGCAGATAGCCGTGTGATGTCATCGGAGAGGAAAAGACCGGATTATCGGTGTGGATTCATTCCAAAGGGCCATTGCCTTGCAGCAGTGAGCTGTCTGACAAGAACGAAAAGCACACGCATTATATTCACTATAATTTAAAATGTGCTCTGATGTCCTAAATCTGGAGGAGAAGAAGACAACATCTCTGTAAACGCCGGATACAGTGAACTTGCGTTACTGCCGTTGACCACCGATGCATCTCTGCGTCTCACAAGTACAGATGACGTTCATAACGTTTTCTCCGTCTGCCAGGAGACGAAAAACAGATAGATTCATGGAGTGGACCCGGGGAGCCGAGGGCTCCCTCGCTGACGCCAAAGTGATGGAGGGAGAAGCTGCGACTGGGTAATGGGGCCTGAGCCGGAAAAAAAAAGCAGTCAGACTCTAGCAGTCCGTGAATATGGGCTGTGAGAATCAGCAGTATGTCCAAACAGAACGGATGTCTCCCACTCTGCATGTCCCCAGACACTTTCCGTCTCACATGCTCGCGCGCGCAGGCGTTCAGCCACGGTAGCTGTGACCGGGCGGCCCTCTGTCTGCCTCTCACAGATCGGCGTTCGACAAACACGCCGGGCACTGATCGCTTTCTCCACTCGCGGCAACAGACGCGTCGCTCGTGAAGAATGCGGAAACTGCTGGAAAAGTCAGCGAGCAAAGTGCGCGTGTTTCTGTGTGTGTGCGCGTGTGTGCGGGTTCGTGACGACTTTGTTCGAGAGGTTCAGCACAATATTTTAGTGACAAACGCTTTTCCATCATGATGAAAACGTCTAGGAGATGCGCCATGCCCTGCAGGGTGCAAAACGAGGACACTACACACACACACACATACTCACAGATGCTTGCACACAAACACACACCGACGCACTGACGCCCAACCGAGTGTTTCTACGTGGACCCGAGCACGCAGAAGCAGCCACACTCAATATCTTTCTTATTGGAATATGGAACAGAAACTGTAATGAAGCTCAATAAAACACTGGGAGCTGAGGCTGGTTTGGTTTAATCTCATTACGCTGAGAGCCTGAGGCCTCTCTTCCCCCTATTTATAGCACCCTGAGAAGGAGTCGGCTCGGCCTCCATCTACACAGCATCGGCGACTTGTGCAAGCCGCGGTGGCGAGTGGCGAGGGAAGCGGCCGCCGCGCTGACAGCTCTCGCGTCAAATCTGATGTGACACAACACACAGTTGCAGAGGATCTGTGAAGACAACCGCCCTCGTTCTCTATTCTCCAGACACATGCACGCTTCCTCGTTTGCCACATTTACCTTCTGTTCCTCTCCACTCTCCTTATCTTCACACCTTCTCCCTGGTGTCTGCGTCCCACCTGTTTGATAGAAAGGACTTGGCTCAGGGACTGTGTGCTGTACGCAGGCAGCATCTATGTAAAGGGGGATACTCGCTTCTTTTTCTTCTTCTTCACTTTTTTCACTCAGGCGCTCTGACTGTAATGTCCACATCAGGCAGCACTGACCAAGCATCAGTTGTGAGGAGAAAGATGAAAATACGATTGAGAATGTGTCACGAGGATTGGCTTTTCTCGTCGAGCGACCCTTTAAAACTTTCGCTGGGCACTGCCAGTTCTTCAGATTGCACCAGAGACCCTTCGAGTTCTTAAAAAGAGGCCTTTACAAAAATCTAAAAGGCTGTGGAGCTTAGCTGCGTTGAGCGAGAGGAGACTCAATTCTGATCTTCTTGGAGGAAACCTCTTATAACAAAAAACCCCAAACCCCACAAGCAATCACACTATAAGCCCCCCGATACACAAACAACAACAATGAGAGACGGAGAGCCGTGAAAGGGCCTCAGTGGTGCTAATTACTTTGCAGTGTTGGGGGTAAAATACCCTCCAAGTCTGTGTCAGCATCATTAGAAATCCCGTAGAATGGAGGTGTGAATAAAGATGGATTTTCCTTGCAGCAAAACTTCCTGCGGTGAAGCATGGCCACTTTTTTTTTTTTTAAAGCACTCAATCTGTGAAAAACATCCAGATCTCATACTGAAAATACCATTGTGTACCCTGAGGCGATGCTTCTTCTTTTTTTTCTCCCTCTCTGCCCTCTAACGGCTTGAATGTTGAGTATTAATGTGTGAACATGAACACGACCCACCAGAAATGGGCTCACTGATCTGACAAGACAGGTTACACTCACAGGTTGACCTGCTGGAGGTCAGGAGCTCTTTGTGCCCGACAGAAGATGAGAGTCAGCAACACAACACCTTCAAAGTAAAGTTCTCCAGCGTCCCCATAAACCTTGTTTATGTGATTTTACATCTATATTTCCCTCCCACAAACCTATTGCATATTGTCCTCGACTTATACGAGAAGAAACCCATTCGACTTCGACAGGAAGAAACGCACGTTGGGCTTTTCTAAGCAGAAGCCTCAGCACCACAACAACACACTGTAACAAGCACACTGCTGTATTCTACCAGGCACTGCGGCTGTAAATCTTACAGATCAATCATTTACAAGGAATGTTTTGAAAACCGCACGAATGCCTGTAATGGAAAAAAACGGAACCATTTTTAGTAGAATTTTCAGTCCTCAAGTAGCACCTCACTTAAAATATTGTAGTTTTTAATCCGCTCTAATTAAGACCATATCTTAAAAAAGGCAAGGTCTTCACACAACAGCCTTTTGAACCCGAGCGCACATTGCAACAAAACGCCACGTAAACACCAAGACGTGGCAACATAATCATCCTGTTTACACACAAATGGAAGAAACTCGCCGAAAAAGACAACCAGATTTAGCAAAGCAAAACACCCAAAATGCAACACCAGGCCACAAAATGAACATATAGCAACAGACCTGAGCGTCTGCGCTTGGGGTTCGATCCAGCAACAGCTCGTATGGAAACACATACGGGCTGGCTGACTTGATTTCTGCTCTCCAAATGAGCAGGCTATGAAATATTTAGTGTCACATTTAGCAAGGCCCCCGTTATTGTTTTGATGCATCCAATAATGATTGACTGCTGTTTGCAGCGTTTTCTCCAATTAGCTTCACACAACAACAAGCGGAGCCGGATTGGAGAAAAGGAAACGGTTTCCTAATATGTTTTGGGGGTATTTTGGCTTATCTCAGCCCTGTGGTGGGATAAAATGATGATATACGGGCACGTATGAGTGGGATCTGCACAACGGAACAATAGTTAACTCCTGAACAAAGCTTTGGACATGTTGACTGAGTCTGGGCCAGAATGTTACAGTAAAGACGTGTGTGTCACGACCAAAAATGCCATCTGTTCCTCTTCTCTAAGTGGGACTCACACTCTTTCATAATCCTCCAGTGATGCTGATAATGTGCCAGTGATTTTTTGGCAACTGCTGAGCGCTCTTGGTCCGTCCGGGCCGGAGCGGCGCTCAGGTGCGCCTTCATCCCTCCCCCTTCATGAGTGATTAGTCTGACCCCCGTGTGCCTTTTGTCCCTCCCTGCTCCACTGTGTGTCTGCCTGAGTCAGTCAGACAGGTCGGCGCTCAGACAGCCGCCCGAAGCCACGGGCGCACGCCGTGCACTCAATATCCTCGCTCACACACACACACACACACACACACACACACACACACACACAGGTGAACGACCGGCGCTTTTGTTTTGAAGTTGTGGAAGTGCACTCGGTTCCAGAAAAAAGGTTCATCCTCTTAGTGCCTATGGGCTTGAAATAAACTACTATTAATACTTAATAAAAAAAAAGCTTTATCTTTTTTTGACATAATAAAATAAATCCGAGGAGAGGTTCAGTCGGATTTCACACAGGATGATTTTCAGTTTGTATTTTCATCACAAAATATAATTATTAGCCGTCTCCACTTTAAATGAGCTGTTCTTTGATGCACTCTGTTTGAAATCCCTCTTCAACCGCAGCCGATCGCCGGATACACGATGAAGGTGTTTGTGTCCGCTGGGCCCTTGAAGTCTGCTGTTTTACAAGTGAAAGCTGCAGGATGGAGAATGTAGGATTGCGTCAGCGTAAAATACCTTTAAGGAGAAGAATACACGAGGCGATGATGTGAAGGTTTGAGACGCAGAGATGGCTCGGAGCTGGGAGAGACTCTGCAAACAGCTGATGATCTCAGTGGACAAGAGGGAGAGTGGGATGCAACGAAAGGGATGGATGGACTTAATGCCGCTGTAAGCAAGGACAAGGCTATCAGAGAGAATCTCCGAAGCAACGGGGGGAGCAGCGAGACGGGCCTCACAGCAGAGAGACAAAAGCAGGGAACCGAAATAGAGATGGAATCAATGCTCCCTATTTACACCGGGGTGAAATGAAGCACGGAGAGGATCAAAAGGAGAGAAGAAGAGTAGCAATCACAGGCTGTCATTTTTATGGACAAAAGAGTGACTCAAACCATATTATTAGAGCAGAAAAGACACAAAAAAAAGAGGATTACTGCAATCGCCCTGGACATCTTGAGAGAGGGGACCGTCGCACGATAAACTGCCGCAGAGTTCGGTTAATGTGATTAAATGAACACGACAAAGGGATGATGATGAAAAGGAATTAACGGCCGGCCGCCATCACAGACTAAATGGAAGCAAACCAGTTGCACTGAAACTGGCCGATATTTGGTCGGTAACGCTTGGACTACTTGCAACTTTGATTTTATCTTTCTTGGATCCCTTTGTTTCTTCTTGCTGGGATTCTTGCCCATCCACACTTGTCGGAAAAAAAACACACAAAAAAGCCATACAAATGACTAGTGTGCCGCCACTTCAAGAGGATTCAGTGTGAAAGTAATTAAAATGCAGAGATGCCAAGGTTTCACGAAGCGACTGTGCTAAATTTGGTTACCGCTGGCCCGAGCATCTGAAGAGGCTGTGAGGGCCGCAGCGATGAGAGGAGAACAAGCACGACCACCGACCTGACAAATCCCCTTTTTCACGAAAAACCCGCTGGTTTGGTGCAAATGCTTTAAGATCTCGGTGGGATTTTTACCTGAGGTCTCTGGGATCCGCCTGAGCCGACTTGCATGTTCCACTACATGAACTGCCTTGGGATACTAATTAGCGCTGAGAGGAGTGAGAAGTGCACAAAGTATTCACAGAACAGTGCAATTTGTAGCTTAAACAGATGGTTCCACTACACACAAACGAGATAAAGGCTCTATTACTTAACGCCGTTAAAACACATTTGTTGGGATAATTTCTGAATAATCTCTGCATTATTTTTTGTTTCTGGAAATGTCAACAGAATGAAGCTGTTGTGGTAATTAAGAGGGGCTGCACCTCATTAGGAAGTAAATTATTAATACAGCCAGACAGGCTGGTGGGAAAAGGAGCAGCTCCGGCTTACAAATCAGCTCCGGATCGCAGCTTGGGGGGGGGAGAGAAGGGTGTAAAGAATGTATGATGTGGAGGGTGAGGGAGGGGGAGAGGGGGAAGCTTTGGTTGTAAACTGTTGCAGAGGACCGAACAGGAAACCGGCTGTGTGCTGTGAATAAACTACCGGCAGACTGCAGTTCCTCAGAAGAGGCATAACATTAATATTCACTTTCTCACCTTATAAACACACAAGTCATGATGCAGGTCCAGTGGGATTCGCCGCATACCGACAAATTATACAGTCAAGCCTGTCAAATGCCTTCAGGCTCTTCCTTTATTTGGGTAAATAAAATCAATTCTACAAATGCACAAAACAAGTAACCATAGCAACAGAATTGAGAGGAAGATCTGTAGTGTTGAAGGGAGGGTTGAGGGGGGGGGGGTTGCCACAGCGTATTTGGGCATGGGACCTGATGACTGATACGCTCGTATTAGCATCCTCTGACAATAGGACCGACAGGGCACCCGGGGGTGGGAAGAGGAGGCAGACTGACACTTCTTGGGTGAGGAGGGGGGGGGGGGGGGGGCGGTGCGCGCTGATTGCCACTAAGACTGCCATTTTGTGGGATACAATACGATGACGAAAATAGACAAGCGAAAAACAGTTCAGACAACGATTCTTCAAAGCATTATGCTAAACACCCAGAATCCTCGCCTGCTGCTACGCGTCCCCAGACTGGTGGCTGCTGGGAGCGTTTTTCAAAGGCGAGCGTATCGTTTACAGCAGCGCGGTGCAACCTGTTCCTCCGTGAACGTAGTCCCACAACAATTTCAGCTTCCAACCCTTCGGATAAGGTCCTGACCGACCCATCAGGGGCGGAACGGTCCGCCGAGAGCCAAGAGCGGGAGGTCGTCGCGGGGTCAGAGACCCCAACCAATCCAAGACCAATTACTTTTTCCCCTCCCCCCAGCAAACAAAGTCGCCTCACGTTCCTCCTGCAAATAGAAGCGGCCGTGCCATATTTGTCTTCATGATGGCAAAAAACTTGGCTCGTTCCAAGGTAAAGGAAACACAACAATTCTTCAACTCGGGTTGATTCTTGATCATATTTTATTCCATTTTTGTCACGTGGTCCCATTGAATGCTACTCTGTGTGTGTGTGTGTGTAGTACTCAAAACCATCTGGACCTTCGGTCAATCAGAGCAGGATTCAGGGGACAACTCACTTATTTTTCGTCCTTATCTTTTAGGATCTATTGAAGACATTTAGTGCTTTAGAGAGAGAGCAGATGTGCACGCAGCTGCCTTTCGTAAGCCAGGAAAATAAAACCCAGTTAGCCTTGAGCTGAAAACAAAGGGAGGCTAGAGGCTCATAAAGCCTGATAAATGCGGCAAGGAGATGAAGCGTCCAGCACGAAGCCTCCGTCGTTGGGCCGTGAGTAAGAATGCAGAGAAACGGGAAGAATATCAACACAGCGTGAATCCGCCCGACCTGCCACATGGAAGCAGATGAAATTAGGCCTTTTGCAATTCACATGGGCTACAGGTCAGACACTGACAGGTCAGCCTACCTCTACCCACACACGCACGCACACACACACACACACACACACACACACTGCCATTGTGCGCGCCGCATTCAACCACTACACATGACACACAACATTGATCTAGCAGCCTCCATTTCTCCGTGCACCTTCTTTTCCTGACCAAAGTGTAGTACAAACACCCACAGACTGTACACGTCACCTCATGGACACACACACACACACACACACACACACAGCCAGCTTGGTGTGTTCTGAGCTCTCTCTCTGTCTCTCGTTTGCCGCCTACAGAAGGAAAAGGGCAGAGTGAGTCCTGATGCACTGGAGAGTGGACCGCCCCGGAGCGTGTCCTGAGGACTAAAATACAAATCAGTCCTTCCCCCACTCAGCTGGAGTTGGCCATTCTCACAGGCGCTTGCCGGCTGGAAGGGGGAGGAAAGGGGTGGGGGGGGGGGGGGGGGGGGCGTCTGTGACATTTAAAGAAATAAAAGAAGAGGATTTTAAAAAACAAAACAGCACCCCGACACTCCCGACTTGAGACCCGGCACACACAGGGACGTGTTGTTGGTCTGATAATCACCGTGTTTGAGGTGTTGTTTTGGTAGAGGCCCGTTTGGGCTTCCTCGAGGATGGGAGATGATACAGGAGTCCAACATGTCAACTGACTCACTCGCAGAACCAACCGGGGATTCCAGGTCACACAGAGGACAGAGTGCAAGAGGGAGCGACCTGGAGAAGCCGACTTTTATATAACTACGACTTTTTCCTCTCTTAAATCCATGCACACTTCACACCACATCGTCTCACAACGTTCCACGCTGAAACATCACACAAATACCCGAGCGCTGGTCTTTAAGATGGGTCCTCCACGGTAGCAACAACAAGCAGGCGCCGCATTCTCAGGAAGACAAATGGGGTTGTTGTGCGACGACACAGTAATTGTATCAGATTTGTGTCGTTCCGTGACTCACTTCATGAAATGCCTTTAATCTAATCTGTATGATTAACATACATGGTGTAATTTGATTTTGGTGTCGGCTGGGGGAGTTTACGTATCATATGAATCTGTCCTCAACCTGTTTTGTGATATCTGATCAGATGTCTGAAACTGTCTCTATGACGGTTCAGGACTTCAGTCAGTTTCCACACAACCTCATCTAACCCCAATCCAGCTCAGGAGGGCTACAGGGCACTTCAGCAGGGTGTAACCTAGTAAAATGAGGGGGGGGGGGTACTTTTTCCCACTGGGCCCCAAACCTCCCTCTGCAAACAAGCTGATAATGGCTGGACTGGACGTGCATATCTCAGTGCTGCAGGCTCGAACGCACCCACTAGACCTTTGGTGCCATTAAAGCGACTTCGGGCCTCGATCGTGTCTCTTATCAACGGAGAAGTGGACGCTCCTAGAACTGTTACTGGTATTTACAGATGCTGCTCTTGCGTTTCGAGTGGGCGGACTGGTGTGCGCTTCGTACCCATCTGACAGTCTATCCAAAGACTCATAACGGGTCAGCACCGACCCACGCGTCCCGCCTCCCGGCAGAAAGCGCTTCGTATCAGTTAACCCTTCCGGCACACTGCGTTATTACGCACTCGTCAAAATGCCCCCCCCACCTCCTCCTCCCCCCATCCCCCCGTTTACGCATATGCCTTGTGGGCTGACATGGGCTGTTATGGGGAGGTTTGGAATGCACACCCCCTCCCTCGCCTACCGTTTATTCCCGACACAATTTCCGATGGATGTGTTTGTGGTCCCGTGGAAAGAGGACGGCCAGGACATCCGAGACTTTTTCAGTCCGGGTCGGTCGCTCGTATCCACGGCGTCCGAGCGCTCCATGTGCCGGTGGTGATGTCGGTCGGTGTCGGAATACCCCCGGTGCTTGATTTTGATCGGGGTTCGGGGTTGTCTCCACAGATGCTGCGGGGGCTTCAGGGTCGCCTGTCCTTCCCGCGGAACCGGGAGCGACAAGGACAGGCTCTTCTTCGCGCATGGTGACGGTTCCATCATAGTGCACAGAAATACGATCAAATGAAAGATCCCGTTTGAACTTATTGATTCGATGAAATATGGCTGTATTCGTTGGATTCAAGCACAAAACCAAACATCTCATGTCCCATCTCCGCCACTTGATCTCCGCGCGAACAAATCAAAGTGACCAAGTCCGGCAAAGCCCCGATTGGGATTCTGTTTTCCGAATAACATCAAAAACTGTCACAGTGTTCATCTGACAAGTCATCCGAAAATTCCTTAATCTCATCCTTTTCTGCGGCGATCAGTTTTAATTCAGTGGACTCTCCACTCTGCCGCGATCCTCAGCCGTCCGGGGTTCTGCGGATGAGACGCCGGTCCCGCTTCCTCCCCTGAAGTTTGACGCGTCGTCGCCCATGGCGCACAGCCGGATGGATGTATTTATCCAAGACAATTTATTGCTTTTTATTAGCCACTTATTGCAGAGACACACAGATCCCCGGCGCTTGCATCTGTGTGTGTGTGTGTGTGTGTGTGTGTGTGTGTGTGTGTGTGTGTGTGTGTGTGTGTGTGTGTGTGTGTGTGCGTGTGTGTGTGTGTGATTATTGCTGCCCGTATGTCTTTCAGCTTGGCCGAAATTTCCAAGTAATTTCCATAAAAAGTGCTCAATTTATCACGAGCCTCGGGATCCCTGTGCGCGCACACACACCGCAGAAGTCTCCAGTGATTCCTCCATGGAGATGTGGAATCCAATGATTTCAGCGAGATCAATTAGCATCCCTTCTCAGTACACGAGGATGGCGTGAGGAATGGACATGTCCAACAAAAAAACACAAGCGGTCCTTTGTCCCTCGCTGTCCAGACTCTCCGGGTTTGGTTTCGTCAGAATGCATCATAAAAGGACACAAACTGATGATTGCAGAGGTTCAGTCATCCTGTTCTCGGTTGGCCATTATCCTTCCATTCTCCTATTTGCTGGAGTTCAACGACTAATGTTGAGCGCTCACCACAACGCACTCTGTCCCTCTCTCTTTCCCTCTCTCTCTCTCTGTCTCCCTCCCTCCTTCCCTCCCTCCCCCTTCTCTTTCTCTCTCTAGTCTATCTGTGGTTGGGTGGATGCTCTCCTCAGTGATTTGCCAGGACTGGAAGTGTTTCAACCTTTTTATGTGCTCATCCATTTTTTTTGCCCCATTCGTGGCTTCACTGCGCATTTCCATGACAGGAAACAAGACGCATGCCAATGGCTGAAATGATGGCAAGATGACTGACAGTTCAACATGCCACTGTTTATCACTCACTGCCTGTTTGGAAGTGAACGTTTGGCTTTCATGTCCATGCCCGGGGAGTTTGATATCCATCTGTCCTCTGGAGCGTCCCTCCCGTCAAGCGTTCACGCAGCCAGTGATTCAGATGAGGAACAACAGCTCACACCAGGTCTTAAGCTCTTACATCCCCATCAGGACCACCGCAGCTAATTAGCTGTAAAGACACGTTGGATGACAGCACCTGAGTGGTGGCATCTGTGATGATGATGATGATGATGATGATGATGATGATGATGACTTCTGTCAGTTTGGGATCAATGTTGACTTCAGGCTTATTTGACATAGCTGCCGTATTAAAGTCACAACGTTTCTGTTGTCTCGAAGACATCGCTCAATTACATTAGGGTCATTAATTTTTAAAAACAATTATCATTTGTTTAAATTGTAGGCTTGAGATGCATTTAGCAGAAAAAGACAAACTCGTCTCCCCCAAATGATGCTCCCTAAAAGTGATCATGTGATTCATTTACGGTTCATATAATATAAAGCGCGGCCATTTACAGTTCAGAGAATGTTAAGTGTCTAAAATGAAGCCTGATTAAATATCAAACTAATCAACGTGCAACTGCAGTCTAGACAGTCTTGCAGTCGATGGGGGAGCATCTTTGTTCCTCGTTGCATCGGAGGAGACCACCTCCGAGACCACGTTTCGTTCCTCAACCATTGTGCCATTTTTTAGATGGATCTAAAACGTGGGTGCATCAAGTTGAAAGGCATTGTTCCTTAGTTATCAAAGCGGTGAAAAAGTCAGAGCACGCTTCCTCTCCGTGCTTTGGTGACCAGCCCGCCAGGAAGCGCTCGGCTCGGCTTCAGCTGACCGTGAAGCGCGGTCAGATTCCTCGAGGAGAGCGGCGGCGGGCTGCTGGGAAACAGCCCATCTGGGCTCCGCGTTGCCTCCGGTCAGTCTGACACAGATAAGGAGCTAAAAGACGGCCGCAGCGTGTCGCCGTGCTGTGAACCTTGGAGAGATGGTTTCCGTTCTTCTTCTGCTACAGCTCAGTCTCGAATCCTCCCGCGTGATGCTGCGAGTAGCGCGATCGGAGGCCCCGGAAAGCAAACGATCGTCCTACCCAACGTCTCGGGGCCAACGACGTGCTTTCTTTACTGTGTGAGAGAGCGCGACATTTAAAACCCCGACGCTGTCGAAGTAGACAAACTAAAAAAAACACGAATGGAACTCCATGACTCTGAAGACGCGGTGAGGGCCAGCGGGCCTCCATCCGATGCTGGACGGCCGCTCCGACCTCCGGCCTCCGGCGAGTGGAGCTCATTAGCCGGAGGCCGCCAGAGACCAGCGCCTGCTGTGTCTGTGTGGCGAGCTGCGACGGGAAGAAAAGCTGTGCTGGAGAAGCAGTGGCGCCATTAAGAGTGAAGCAAACGTCCACTTTGTCCTTTGGGTGCCCTGCAGGCTTCCCTCACGTCTCCCCGCTGGCGGCGCCTCGGCTCACACAGAAGGGAAGAAGAACGTGACCAGAAAGGAGAAGGAGGGAACGTTTTCCCGTGGTGTTTTCTGGCAATAAATCAACTGTGTGGTCATAGATTTTCAGTCTGGTTTCTATCCATACTGTAATTACTGGCGTTAGAAATAGACTGACACTCTAAAAAGTGGTTTTCCACTTGTCCACATCGCTTGTTCTTCGGCCTCGGTGCTCATTTTCAGACAAAACCAATGTTGCGTTCTGTTTGAAATGAAGAAATATTGCTTTGAGCTGTGATTTTACAACAAAGTGTGTGCAGTTTGGTTCATGCTTAAAGACTTAAAAGAGGCTGAAATGTGTGCACAGGCTCAGTTGATATTGCATGAGCCTGTAAGGCAGAGCGAGTTTATTTTTATAGCACATTTACGCAACAATTAAAAGCTTTAAATGTAAACCATCAAAAGCATTAAGACAAAGTGCAAAGGAAACACAGGATAGAAGGACATTTAAATACAATTATAAACTATACGGCTATAAATGAAAGCGATAGAATAGAATAAGGTCAGGTTAAATTCAAAAATAAATGTTACAACAAGAATTTCTTCAATAAATGAAGGCCTGATTGAAAAGAAGTGAGAGTTGTGGTTTTCTCTGAGTTTGTTCCACATATAATTGAGCATTAAAAGGACTGTGGGGACAGAAAGCAGATCTGAGAGGTTTGGGTGGTTAATAATGTAGAAATACTTGAAATAGTTACACTGTGAAAATGTTGTTTTCCTGGAGTGATCAGATATCTCAGCATGCATCGCATATTAAGCACTAAAAACACCGTCTAAAACTCTCGTCTTGAGGACCTAACAGACCTAAATGTATTCGCACACTGCGGTCAAAGCGATTTGAAGTCATTTGAACATTTTTGTGGCGACCTTGAGAGAAAAGCAGGACAGCATTATGAATAAAGCAGCTTGGCGGGTGAATGTACATGAGCATCGCAAAGGTTAAACCACAACACAGAAGCATTCGCACCAAGAAGACTTATATACTTATATTCATGCATATATTATATACTTAGTATATCATCTGGGGATACCTCATAATCCACCGTGGGCCCCGACTTTCCTCATTAATCTGCTTATATAACATCCAGCTCTTGTATGTGAATAATGATCAACTTATATTTAAATTGTGTCTATTTCTTTTTTTTTTCCCTGGAGATTTATCTAATTTGTAAGAGGTTATATGAGAAAAAAAGTTTGAAACTAAGACCCTGAATAACATGTTTTCAAAACCCTGCTGAGGAAACATGAGGAAACACCCACTATCGCACTATCGTGTCTAGTTTGGATTGTTTGGATTTCTGGCGTCTGGACTCGTTAATTCAATAAGTAGTGTCTCAAACGTTTAATAGCAAATTATTGAGCTTAGAGATAAATAAAAAACACTCCTTACTCGGCCATCAGAGCTGCTGGAGCAACAATCAATCTATGGATGCTTTTTTTCCTCAATGTTTGAATTAGCTTAAAAACGATAAGAAGCCCTTTGGACTGTGATACTGGGTTTGATGACTTTCGGCTCTAACTGAACATCCTTGTCGCAGCACTGGAGAAACCGGGGTTCTAAAGTGCAGTCAATAGTCTCTCCTTGAGAGAAAACGTGTCCGTTTGTAGTACCTGCCCTTAGAAAGTGAAAGGAAATCATTTTCAATTTTCCAAATTGAAGCTGACGAAGCCGAGACGATCCTGTTTCATTAAAAGGTCGCTCGGATTCAGCAAAAAACACGAGTGAGCAACTACAGGATATTTATCTCCATCATATTACAGTATAGTTTCTCTGGGAAACCCTCAGGCCTTGAAAATAGAGAAATGAATTTACAATTGGGTTGAATCGCTCTGTGAGGAATTCCTCTCTTAAGGACAATTAGAACAATTTCAGCACAGTTAAAATACACGATTCAGCCGCTTGGTCGGATGCGAATGAGCACACAGAGACTCCAGCAGTTCTAGTTCACGCTTACAAAAGAAACCGCTGGCTTTCATTTCCTCTTAAAAACCTTGAAAAATTCTTCCTACAAAGGGAAAAGCCACACGTAGTGCAGTAATGACCAAAAACACAAACAACACGGGTCATTGGAATGTAACACATAATTATTTCTCTCTGCTTTCATTTGGTCCATTTCTATTTTCCAACACTTGAATACCAAAGGCACAGTCGATTTTTTGTTTGTTCAAAAAGGTCAATCATTTCGATGCCAAATAAAGAAAGCAATGATTGGAGGATGCACTGATCCATTGTGGTTTGTGTGTGTGTGTGTGTGTGTGTGTGTGTGTGTGTGTGTCGACTGCACACTCGCCATCAACCTCGCCAAATGCTCTGGTTCATCGGAGTGAGGAACTGTTGAAAAGCCAAGTGCAGGTGGATGAGAGGGAAAAGCACGGTGGTGTTTTAGCCTTCTACTCCGTCCCTCTTTGCCATTCACCCTTGTCTTTGGTGGGGGACAGGGGACATTAAGAAGAGGACAGCGGATCAACAGCAGATGCCACGCAGAAGTCGTGTATCACCTAAACACTTAGGAGCGTTTTTGAGCTCAGCACCATGGGTCCGGTTTTCAAGATAAGGGTATTTTTCTCGAGAATTTATAATGAATAATAAATGGTGGAAAAAATGCCGTGAAAAATACGAGACATCACACGAAAACATCACATTTAGAGATTTCTGCCTCTCCTGTGAAGACATTTTATACAGTTAGTCAACTTAAGTCTAATATTGGCTGCATGGGAACTAACATCATCACACATGAATACTTGATCTTTGCAGTCATGATCAAAAAAGAGACCGTTTTCTCCGGCTCACAGGCAAATCCCTGGAGGAATCCAAGCTCTGTCCGTCGAGCGGCCGCCTGTCTGGCCTCTGGCCCCCACCGGGTCCACACAGCGCTCACCAGGGGACCACAAGAAACGGATCCACTGTCTGCCAGAGCCATGAAATAGTATTCCACACCTCGTCACTGACAGCGAGCATTAGTCTGGCAGCTCAGCAGCACATGAGAGAGAGAGAGAGAGAGAGAGAGCAGCAATGTGTAACAGCGTTTCAGGCAATTTATATTAGAAAGGAAACCGTTTTAGATGATCTTTTTTGTGGTGGGGGGGGAACGAGTTCCTTACAAGCCGCCACTTTTCACTTCGCTTTGATTAAAAGTACGTTTGGATTCTTCCTCAAAAACCAACGAGAGGCCGCTGACACGTCCGGTCCGGGTCGAAGGCAGAGGAGGAGTCCGGATGGGAAATTGTTGTGATGGGGCGGGAAGCTTTCACTTCAGGGACCTCGAACGACTTGGTAACCTGATTTGAAAGCTTCTAAAAACTTCTGCTAATGATGTTGTGGAGCTCTAACGGCAACTGGAAATACGAATCAAGTGTCAGAATGGCCGCCGCCTCGTTCATGTGCACTCAATGGTGTGAGGCGTGGCAGCGTAAGAGGGGGGGGGCGAACTGCCAGGGAACAGGAGACGAAGGGGCCCCCGGGCTGCTTATGGAGGCCTCTCTGTTTGAAAGGCTCGGCTGCACACCGGGCCGGCAGACAGGGGCTGAGCCTGTCAGTGTTGACTGTCGGTTGATGTCGGAGACGGTTCAGCGAGGAGGCCGGCGCTCTGAGAGTCAGCGCCCCCCCCCCCCTTACCCCCACCCACCCCTTTGGGCAATTTGCAGCATCCTTTTTTTTTCTGCACTGTTGCTAGGCAACCACCAAATGAGTGCAAACATTGGCTCGATACACAAACCCGGAACTGTGCGCCACATGATGCTAGCGGTTAACGGCGGCTAACGGTTTGAATGAGCAGAAACAACGTGATAGTTGATCATCTCAGTTGAAATCTAGAAAGATTCATTGTTCATTATGCACTCAGTAGGTATTTCTAAGAGTGATTTGTATCTTTTGGCACATATATATCGTCGGTGTCTTATACATTACTCATGTGTTGAATTTAAAGCGACGGCGATCAGTGTTTTCAGCGAAGAGGACGTTTTGGGACAGAAGTGTTGGAAAGATTTTGAAGATTTCCAAACGTCCTCGCTGGAGACGCGATTTGTATAAACCCCTGATGAAAGTGTTGTGGCTGTAAAGTTCATGTCTGGGACACAAGCAGCCCCTTCTTCATTTCAGAAACCAGATGTGTTGTTTCTATGCGTCAGAACAATAAAACTTTGCTCTCATTTCCCGATAATAACCAGAATCTTAACTTGTTGTTGTTTCTGTGCCACGGCGATACCCAATGACACAGAGGATCGAGTGGTAAACACAGGTTTCCTTCCCTTCTTGTTACATATAATAATATTTGTACTTAATCATTCTTTTGAATATTTCTTGAATATTTTCGTGAATATTTTTTGATTATTTTTTTGATTCTTTTTTATTCACCAGCCATTGAGCCACTGGTTCCCTGTGAAGTTCACTCCTTTTGTTTTCCTGGCACTGGTGTAGAAAGCAAGATATGTGGCAAAAACAGGTGTCCTCCCCCCCTTGTTACATACAACAATCTTTGTGATCATTCATTCTTCAGTCAGAAACCAGATGTGTTGTTTCAGTGCGTCAGAACAATAAAACTTTGCTCTCATTTCCTGATAACAACCAGAATCTTATCTTGTTTCTGTGCCACGGCGATACACAATTACACAGAGGATCGAGTGGTAAAAGACGAAAAGGGAAGAGCATAAACAACAGCAGAGCTTATTTCAGGGGGATAAAGGTTTGTGTTGTGATCCCTGCTATAATATAATCGTGTCTGGGTGTATAAACAGGAGCACCTCCGTGTCTCCTCAGACCCGTATCTTTCTCCTGGATGTTCGACTGCTTCATCGGCTGTTTGTCACGGGTGGGGGGGGGGGGGAGTGGGCTGTTTTCTATGACTAATCCTGCTATAAACAGCTTGTGACATACCCTCTCGTGGCTACTCTTCGCTGCTCGTATACTGGAACAAAAACGTAATAAATCACATTTTAATTTAGTGTGTGATTTACATGTAGATTAGAATCATTTCTGTATGTTTTAATACACCTATTTCTACTCAACACACACACACACAGGAGAGGGGGCGTGTTTCCCCCTCAGCACACACACACACACACACACACACAAAGTAATCAATAACTTTCCCTTCATTTGTGTTTGTAAAAGATGATAAATGATGCCGCAGCGCTCGGCCTTCAGAGCTCTTCCTCCTGCGGAGCTGCATTTTGGGGGGAAGTTTCAGCAGCTTTCACCAGCTGCTGTGCAGGGTGACTGTGTGGGTGGAAGTATAAAAGGCAGAAATCTAAATGTGTCTGACACAGCGTCCGCCGAGGACTCTGGGTAGCCCGGCTGCAGGTGTGAGGAGTCTAATCCAACGGTGCCTGAAGCTTTGCAAATAACACGCACAGGCCTACAAGCCGCCTCAGTGTTGTTGTTTCCATCGTTCTTCACAGAATAATGAGAATGCTTCTCGGTCGGACTCATTTCCTGAGCGGACGCGAACACAAAGGCGAACGTCACACACAATATGCACGTTGGGGAAAGCAGAGTTTCGTGACTAATGGACTGCAGTTGTGGGGTTTTTTGCCCGTCGGCGGAGAGCTCCATCCGCTTGAGGAGGTCGGCGAGCAGCAGCTAATCAGAACCGTTCACCCCGCGGGGGGAGGGAGGAAGAGGAGCGCTCTTCACAGCCTCTTACCCCCCCCCGACCAAAAGGCATGGCGTATCCCAGCAGCCAATCAGCGGGGCAGATCATCTGGGGGTCCATCTCACCTGCCATCATGTGCACACAGGCCTGGGCTCGTTCTTCAGCTTGTTTTGTTTTCTAAATTTAATTAAATATGAATGTCACCATTCTCAGTCTTATCAGCAAAATGCCTTTCAGGCGGACAGATTCCGGCTTTATTCTTGTTCAGCGGCCTGTTGGCCTTTGGAGCTGATAAGTGACTGAGACTGCGGGTAAATTACACATCCAGGGAACAGAATTCAGGCGCACAGTAAGTCCTTGTTTAACATTCATACAAAGTCACAGCAGCAGCGCCGTGATGGAGCAAACCGGAGCTCCCCGATAACGTGATTTAGCTGGAGCACACGGGGAGTCAAAAGGTTATTATTAGTCATTATCTACATTGTGGAACATTAACACAAATGTTGTTTGAAGTAAGAAGCCTCCGAGAGATTTTGTTGCACCCATTTCTCAAGATGAGCGTGCAGGAGAAGCGTTCCTTTTATGTTCAGTCTTTGGGCCAATAATGCAAAAACATCAGCTGGTTGTGCGTGCAGTTAGTTCTGGTGCATTGCTCCCCCCATTCGGGCTAAAAGATCAGTGTGACATGCCTCTTTATTTGGCTCTAAGGCACAATTAAACAGCGTCCAAGACATTTTTAGTGGCATACAAATGCATGGTTCTTGTATTCCTCAAATGCTTTCGTCCCTTCCGTGCAAGGACTAAAGCGCGGTTCACAATATTTATGTTAAATTTAGCAGTGAGGATGCAGATTTCATCAAACTGAATAATTATTTGCTCACTACATCGTGTGTCAGAACCACTGTGACCTTAACGTGGAGGTCTGCCTCGTGGTATTAGCGGTCTTTGGGAAGAGGATCTGCTGCCTCGATAGATATTAAGCGGTTTCTAATGTACCGAAAACAAACTATTAGCGTCAAACGATACACTAATGAAAACTGCTACAACTATGTACCCCTGAAGCCTCAAATCAGATCAAACTAATGTGAAGCCCTCTGGGTTTAAAAGCAGAAATTGACTGTTTAGTCTTTTTTTTTTTTTTTTTTAAGCTGTGCTTCAAGGCAATTAAATTATGTGCTCAACCAAAGAAGAGCATTTCCCAGAAGAAATAAAATAAAAAAAATCTGGTTTGAATTTTGTGAAAATACTGATGTCCTAAGATACTTTTTAAAAAGACGACTTCACAACATGAGTTTAAATAACATTTACTTGCTCACATCACATACAGAGACAGCCATGGAGGTACAGGCATGAGAAGAAGAGTCACACTGAATGATCGCCATACAGGACGGCTGCATCTCTGGGTCCGTACACAGCATGAGCGGCCCGCCAGGCACAACCACAAACCCATTCAGATTAAAGGAAAAAAAAAAAAAAAAAACTTGGACTCAGGCAAAAATGATCACGCTCAACTATTTACACAGCAAATAACAGGAAAATGTAAATGGAAGCCAACACAGGGCAGGATGACGTCACAGAAAACACTGTTACGGCTCAAGTGTAGCTGCATTTCCTAGCAGAAGTCAGAGGTAATGGGTTTTCACAATCAAACTGTCAACCAGAGAATTCAAAAAAAATAATTAAAACAAAAGACAGTCATATCACCGACCAGTCGCCTGCCACTAGCTCCCGTAAGTACTTCCCCACACTGCAGGGATGGCACGTGTCCACCGGCCCAACCACCGGGGTGAGGTGTTTGGACTTAAAGACATTCAAAATGATAAACAGAACTCACACAAAATACACAGAAAATATTCAGCTCCTGAACATCCGAGCGAGAGGAGGCTTGAAAAAAAAAAAAAAAAGGGGCATATTACAGAGGTGAGAACAGACCAGAGACCTCTAAGTGCATCACTTAACAACCAGTGTAGAAGAACAGACTCCGTGAACAAGTTGGAGGGTTTGGATCAAAAGACAAACGACGTGGAAAAGTTAAGGCTCGAGAAGACCTGCCAGAGTGAGAGAAAGCTTCCCCGTCAGGACACACAGCCGGGGACATAGAGCCACCATTGGTGGCTGGAAAGCTGCATGTTAACCAATGAGGAGGGACCTGAATCCAGAATTAGGGCTGACAGCAACATTAACTACCCAGTGGGAGGGGACACACACACACCTGCCCTTTTCACAGGGGCATTTAAAAAGTAAAGCCTGTTTCTATTATAAGTCCCTTGTCCTGACGGTCGAGACAACATCACTTTAGAAAGATGTCAAAAATGTGAAAACTGGCCACACTAGCGTAGCTCTGATACACCACACTCAATACAGGGATAAAAACTTTTAAAAAATGCTTAAGAGGAAATAATTGATTTGCTTTAACCATTTTTTCTCACTGTACAACTTTTTCAACAGGGAACTAAAAAGGCAAATAAAAACTGAATTGAACACTAAAATCATATATATATATATGCACAAACAGAAAAAATACAAGCGGCAAGAATTCCAACGGAGTGACAATTGCCCAGATAGCAACAGGCTGCAGAGGGACACGGGAGACAAATCCAAGGACCAACACACGGCACGCGGCGTGTTGGGAGACGTCAAAGGAGACGCCCTTGTGTCCTGGAAGGCTTCTACTGCAGCAGGAAGCGCTCGGCTGCAGTTAGAATATACGCTTTCGCTTCAGGTAGGAGTCTGCGTAGTGGCCCCCGAGGCCCTGGGAGTGCTGGCCCACGTAGCCGCCCTCGGGGCTCGGCTCCGGAGACGGGATCAGCCGGTTGAACAGACGCTTGTGGCTACCGATGGGAGTCTGAGGTGAAAAACAGCAAACAGATTTACAAAGTGAACACCGAGCAGCTGGGTCTGAAGCGCAAAGCAATTACACTGAATGTTACAAATAAAGAGGGCAAAGTGTTTGGATGACCTTCACAGCACTCCCCAGGCCTGGTGGGTAGCCGTTGGTGTGGCTCACAGGGGGCATTCCCACAGCCTGAGGACGGACAAACAACCCGCAGCACTCGCTATTAAACACGGGCTTTTCCTTGGAACCTATATCCAACCTTTTTAGTTTGAAACCAAAAACACAAGCCTCACCCGGTTGAGGTGGGTGTTAGCGAGTCCCCCGTCACAGGACGCCTCGGGGCCTGAGCCGAAGTAGGAGGACATGTGTTCGCTGGGAGGGTAACTGTAGAGGGGGAAACGCTCGCTGTAGTCGGCCTGATGAGAGAGCAGCAGAGGCACAGTGTAACCACAGGGCAGCGCGCACACCAGCAAATGGGCTTTAAATAAATAAATAAAATGATCGCGCTACCTGCTGACCGAATCCTGCCAAGGATTCAGCGCTGAGGTTCTCCTGCTGCTCGTACAAGTGGGCCAGAGGATCCTGGGGAGAGACAGCAGATCCCATCACGTATATGCGGCTGAATGGGCGGCCAGCCACCACACTGGAAGCCGGTCTAATAAAGCGGCCGCTATCCATATGAACCCGCGGGGGGTCACCTGGTGAAGGGGAGGATACTCGGGGCTGTAGGACTCCTGGTGGCGCAGGTTGTAGTTTGGCTGAACGTGCTGGTTGGACACATTGCTCAGCGTGGGCCTCTTCCTGTAGGGGTGAGTCCTGCAGTTTCCTGCTCGAGTAGCGCAGAGACACACGTTGATTTAGATCTCAGGAATTTCATGCAGCGTACAACCTTCTGCCAAGACAGAAAATCGGTTTATAAAAATAAATTAAGGAAAAAGCGCCTCACCTGAGGCGAAAACATTGTGGACACCGTGGAAGGCGCTGTGGGGATTGCTCCCATCTTTGGGAGGATCTCCTAGTATGGACACCTGAGCAGAGGGGGGGGGGGGGGGGGGGGGGGGGGTGAGTCACCCGTACCATTTACACGCAGGCAGAAAACATGGAAAATGACTTGCGGCCCCACCCCCTGCGCCGTGTGGCCATCTGCGCTCATCAAGCCGCCCATCAGGTGCATGGTGGGAGAGGAAGTCCGGGGGAAGGCGCAGGCCGCAGTGGGGGGCTCCTGCTCCCGTGTCAGCCCTCGGCCAAGTTGCATAGGCTTTAATTGGGCCAAAGCATCCGTCTGAAGACCAAGACCTCCACCACCTAGAGGAAATGAGACAGCGGTGCAGTTGTAAAATGGAACCGATGCTTTGATCCGTTAGAATACCTCGTTCCTTTTTAAAGTCAGTTAGTCAGATTTGCAGCAGAGATATTCGTTGAACCGACAGATGCAAAGCACTCAATCCAACGTGAATATAGATTTCTCCTTGGCAACATTATCCTGCACTGTGAGTCACATGTCCTGACCCAAGTAAAGAGGAGGCACCGTGATCAAGAGGCTAACACGGACGCAGATGTTTTGCATCAAAGGCAAAGCAAAAACAAGCCGTCTGGGGTTCAAGGAGCAACGGCTGGAGACGGCGGATGCCAAACCTTGGGGAAGGTCGCCGAGCAGATGGACCCCCTGCTGGACAGCCAGGGCGTTCTCCGCAATGAGTCCTGCCTGCTGGCAAAAGCAGGGAGCAGAGTTCAGTGTCACTACAGGGTCACGCTGCCGGGATGCAACACTCCAGCTGTGATAAGACTGCTGCGCTGCACCGGCACCGAGGAGTCTCACCGCGTATGCAAAACGTCATTACAGGGCGGCCATTTAATGCATTGTGCATAATGAAGCACACCTACATCATCACTCAAAAGTACAGCCCACACAAAAACAAATCTCCTAGCCAGAGCTTACCCACCATGGCATTGCAGGGTTTTTTCTTATAAATCACACACACAAAAAAAAGAAGAAAAAAAAAAGAAGAAATAACCTAACCAGCACCTCACACAAACACCATCATCACTCACACAAGGCACTAGAGGGTTCTCTTTATTGTGCAGCACCTGAGCCCAAAGGAGATGATTTCCCAGAAAGGCTTGCTGATGGTAAAAAGAAAGAGCGGAGGGGGGGGGTGGGGTTGGGAAAGGATGTATGAACACGAGGGGGTGGATGGAGCAGCAGAGGAAGCCCATTCCGGAGGGAGAGGGCAGAGAGGCAGATGTACCTGCTGGGCCTTGGCCTGGTTCTGAAGGAGCAGCTGGAGCAGGGCGGCGGAGAGGGCGGGGTTGGCCAGCAGGGGCATTGTGGGGGCGGCCCCAAGGAGGCCTGCGCACAAAAAGGGGGGCCATCAGGATCCACCGCAGCGGAACTGATCCTTCAACGAAGGCGTTCGCTGAGAGCTACTGGGGGAGTCCTCACCTTGTTTGGGTCCCTGTGACAGAGGGTTGAGCAGCATCTTGAGCGTGGCGGGGTTATTGAGGCCCGTCAGTATCTGCATGGCCGTCGGGTCGGGGAGGAGACCTTTGCCCCGGTTCACAGCCTTGAGGGGGGGGAGGGGCCACAAGTCAGGCAGTGAGCACACGAGCAACAGCGAACCCAGCAGCAGCTGCGTTACGGTCTTTCTGAGTCACAGACCATGGTTTGAGCAGCAATCAGGGCAGCCAACATGCTTCTTCCTGGGGGGCCGGGGGCACAGAAGGACACCCGGATGCGCGTCCCGCCCAGCAGCCGGCCGTCGCTGAGTCGCTGAGCCTCCTCGGCCATCTCAGCTGAGGAGAACTCCAACACCGTAAACCGCCGGAAACTCGAGTCTTGTCCCTGAGCCAACTGTGGAGAGGAACATGGGGGGGTTTTGGGGGGAAAAAAGGACAAGAAATTAGTTTTATTATTTAATGCAGGAAGGAGTGTCCCGAAATCATTTCTTTAGTAGCAATCAGAAAATATGCCAAGATCACCTTTGTAGTCCACTAATTGATTAGCAGATTTGAAATTGACGGCTCTATAAAACAGTTAAGCAGGATCTTAATTTTTGCTTCTACCAGTGATTATAAAATTAAATTAAAAATAGGTCGTTCAGCATGAAAAATTACTAATCAAGTGAAGAGATCTTTGTAGACTACCAGCACATTCATTTGTGATTTGTTCTCAAATCACTGCTGTACATTTTTTAAACACAGCCTGTGCAGCTGTGTTCATTGATTTAGTGCCTCTCCTTACAGGTAGACTCTGCCATTTTCTAGCATTTACAGGTTCAGCAGCTTCGCATGAGAGACCAAGGATTTACTGTTCCAGTAACTTACTTTTTTGCAGTTAAAGAGCCTTTAAACAATCCGCTGCATTTGATTTCTTGTCAATAGTGTTAGAGATCTTTTAACCATCTTAAAATTTTTACAACTCAGTCACATTATTTTGCTATGTATTGAATTTCCTTCCCAGGCCCTTAGCTCACCATCAGTAGCTAAATCTGATTAAGCACCTCCTGGTTTTATTAGCTTATAAACCAGGCCAGTATATCCGGTTGAAACGAGTGCTGGGATGATGAATCAATTTGTTAAATTATCGGATGACACTATATGGTCTATACAGCCTCTGCTAAAATCCTAAAAAGATATTGGACCAGCGGAAAACGAACTGTACGTGCTGTGCTAAAGAGGACGCCCCTCTCCTTCGTTCCAGAAAAGCCTTCTGAATGACACCACCTGGGGGAGTCAGGTGGTTATCACCATAGAAACCAGCAATGCTCATTGCTATAGAAACTTTGAGTGGCCACAGGAAAACTGGGGTAGAGGTGAAAAGGTACAGAAAGATCAAAAAATATTCAGTGGCGATTCACCAACTTTCAGATACACATGGAAGCACCAAAACCCTCAAACTGAAACTTGCGTTATACCCACTTACAGTATTTTACCTGATTAAGCATTACTCGACTATCAAAACAGCCGCAGGTTCATTTTTGGACTAATCGATCAACGGGCTAATCCATACTGATCCAAACAGGTGCGCTATTCCTGCATTCTACTGAACACGCTGGGTTTGTGTGGAGAAGCCAACCTGGCAGAAGATCGGCGCGTGGGTGTCCGCCAGGGCGTTGCGGAGATCTTGGGCCGTCAGCAGGCTCGGGGGCAGCCGGTCCACACACAGGCATTTGGAGTGCAGGAGTTGGTACGTGAGCGAGCCCACCTCCGTCCAGTGGACGTACAGCATGCGGGTGCCCAGCTGCTTGCCCAGCAGCTCCGACTTGGCCCTGGCAGCGGAGTCCTTCTTCATGTACTCCACAAAGCCGTAGCCCTTGGAGTGGCCCGTGGAGGCGCTGTAGACCAGAAAGCAGCGCTCCAGGTTACCGAAGGGTCGCACCAGCTCCTCAAACTGCTGCTGGGTGAAGGCGCGCGGCAGGTTGGCGATGCACAGCAGGGCGTCGGTTGGCTGCAGCTGCACGGAGATCTCCCGGTCCCGTAGCACGTGCTGGTGGAAGTCCTTGATGGCGCACTGCGCCTGTTCCCCGTGGAGCAGCGTCACAAAGGCTGAGGGTGGTGGAGGGACAGAGGAAAGGAGACAGTAGACACAATCTGGTGTTTAGTGAAGGAGGGACATTTGATGAGTCAGCGTTAAAGTCAGGATTAAAACCACATCCCCAAACATTGAGTATCTATTTAACAATGAAAATGTTTACCTAAAAAAATAACTGTGTTTTTATATGCAATTATCACTAAGCATGCCCATATTTGATTTGAACTAATTAAATGTTATGGCCTATTTTTTATGTAGAGAATTGTTTTTAGAGGCTTCTAATGGATCTTTAATGCACTTATACCAATCAAAAACCGGCAAATTTGTAAATGCCGATGCTCCCGAATAATGTTGTATCCATCTTTGGGAATCAAAAAACGCTTGGTGAGCAAAGCATTGGAATATAGTAGCAAATGAACTGCTCTAAATACTGACAACCTATGTTATTTATGTGACGATCAAGTTTAGTGGCTTGTTTCTTTAGTAAACATTTATAGATCATCCGTGATAGATCTTTCCCCACTTTAAAGTGTTTACGAGATGCATAACATAGCAGACCAGCAGTTAGACCAACCTGTGCCCTTGTATTTGTCAACGAAGCAGTACTTCAAGTCATAGTTGCCCAACAGCTCATGGACCTCCTGTATTAGAAAATAAGGAAGAAAAATAATTACTTGACCAATATTTGACTACTGAATTGTATGTTGGCCATTACACAATTGCAGGGTGCGTAATTGTATATTTTGGTCATCGCATAATTAGCTCACTCGTGTCCTCTGGGAAAGAACAAGTTGCACCTGTGAGGGGTGAAAGGTTAATAACCGATCCATTGTTGTAGGAGAAATTGTTCGACGCTGCTTTTGACCATTCACAAACGAAACTGCGATGCCGTCTAGCATTTTCTGAAACGTTTTGTCCGCACACCTTCCACCTTTTGTTGTACTGCAACTGACATCTCGAACTCCCACTGCCCCCCCCACCCCCCAGTGAACAATGGTACCGCCCGCAGGCCCAACGCTCCCCACGAGTCAGGCACGTTCCAAAAAAAAAAAAAGTGTGGCATCATGATTAAAATCACTGCACTACGGTACGACGACACAAAAACCCGAGTGCACCTGTAAAAGGTGTATGTATGGAGAAGAATCACAGGCGGACTGATCGCTTGTGAGCTTTGATAGTGAACGAAAATCATGAATAGCAAAAGTTTTTTTTTTAAACTGGGGCCAACGAGGCCGGAGGCAGGTCACAGGCCACAGATGACCACTATTGACAGTTAACGTTTTTCTGACCACCTGGCGGTTATCCCAACCACACAAACACATTTCAACTATTTAAAATGTGTTAAAATGTGTTCGGGGGGCGCCAGTGTATTGCCTTTTAAATAAAGCAGTTTTAGTTACGCAAAAGTGTCGCATCAATCAAATTTAAAAAGACAGCTAACGAGTTAAATGGCTAGCAGGCTAACGCAGGTAGCATGGCAGAGCATATCGGAGCTATGCTAAAGTTAGCCCAACCGCCTCCCGTCAATCAATCATCAAATAATTAAAACTTTAAAAAGTTTTAAGTTTTGCTCGTACCTGATTGCTGACGTCGGATGGTAGATTTTTTATGATTATTTTTCTACGGTTGTAAAACTCCCGGCGCGTTCTCTCGAGGCGGCTCTCAATCTCTTCGGGGCTCAGTGATGTCAAGTCCTCGTCGACCCTCCGCTGACACTCGCGGTCCGACGCCGAGTCCTCCTCGACGGGTGGGAGTTCGGGGTACCGGCGGTCTCCGGACATCGAGCTTTCGTGGGCCGCAGCGGGGTCGTGATTATCGGCGTGAGGACGAGGGGCGAAACTGAGCCCTGCGTCTGCGCTTTCATCTCCGGCAGCTGCGCCAACAGACACGACGGCCGCCATCACTCCGCTCGGCTGGAAGTTGTATCGGTCCGGACGCTCAGCCCGATTTGAGCAGTTTAAACAATACACACATGGCCCCGGCGCCGCTTCTCATTGGACGAGAGCGGGACGCATTCTCCATGACTACGACGTAACGGGGGGAGGGGCGGGGCGAAGCCACGATAAGCTGCTCCAAAGGCCCAACTCGCTGCAGAAGGTCCCTGACCACGAGCAGTGTGGGGACCACATCACGAGCATCCATTGTATAGATTCCTAGGTTTGACACAGGGTGAACCAAATGTTAAAAAACATAATATAGGTCTGTTACAAAGCAACTTCAAAAACACACTTCAATGAATGCATCCAGTTATAAACACAAGACATTGTTTGCATTCATATTTCTTTATTCATATGTGTGTATTTATATCTCTCTGAGAGAGAGAGAGAGAGAGAGAGAGAGAGAGAGAGAGAGAGAGAGAGAGAGAGAGATTTACATGGAATTGTCCCCTGTAATTGTTTTGGCTTGCTGGTAAGGGGACGGTAAGTCTGAACGCATGCAGATTCTCAGCAGACTGTGACAACATTTGGAATTGTTCCTTTGTACTCTCCAGTTATACATTCACCATACTAGCTTTTTGTCCTTTGTGCACTTTCCTTCAAACACACAGTGCGATCTTTACAGTAAGTTTGTAATGTTTATAGTGTCTGGGTGGTATTCTGGCTATTCTTGTACCCACTTATTTGTGGGTGATTAATGTGCACATTAGGATAATGTACATTTTCAAGCAGCAGTGTAGTTAATTTTTTCCCGCTGTGCAGCAAGGTCATGGTGAAGAGGGCCACAGATTGATTAAAGGGGTGCAGTCGAGTGGGTCTTTTAAGTTTTCACAAATTGGACGTATTTTTAATTTCCTTCCTAGAGGCAGGTGAACAGGAAACACAGATATGAAATTGTGTACAGTTTGACACATACATCAATGTATTTCAGTCCTGTATAAAATGGTTTATTAGATATTGTTCTCTCAGTTTACACTAAATAAAAATTAACATACACAGAAATGAATATACAAACTGTAAATTAATGAGAGTAATCCTACATTTTCCTAATACCAACTGTTATATGCGCAAACCTAGAATTTTTTAAAGGCAGAAGCTGATACTTTCCCAAGGACTAGACTCTTTTCAAGTACAACTCATTCACCAGAAAAGAAAGAAAAGACAGAGATTCATCACTGTGTTTTATCACGTTTGAGGGGATAACGGTGTGACAAACAAAATTAAACCGGCAAGGACGTCTGTGAAAATAAGGGGAGTCTGCATTGCTCAGCGGGAAACTCTACGTTCCTGTAATATATTGGCGCAACGATGGCAGTGTGATGACATATAAATACATAAAGTCAAATCTAAGCCAAAGAAAAGTTCATGTGCGGCTGCCAGTTGTATGTCTGGCGGATAGCCTCAAACATTTCGATGAGGGATCCGAATGACGGTCGTTTTGCCGGCTCCGCAGCCCAACATTGCTCCATCAACATCCCCACCTGTTGGTTCAATGGAAAAAAGTCATTATAGAATAATCTGGCTACTCAGGATGCCAATAAAATGTCAATAGTGCTTAAAGGAGATGTTACTTCATGAGGGCAGCCTTTGGGACGAGGCAATCGCCACTGTGTATCCAACAGTTTTATGAGCACCATCACATTCTTCTCCTCCTTGATTTCCTTCATCTTGTCAAAACAGACCTTAAAACACAACAGAGCCCATTAGGCATCTAACACAGGGACTCAAAATGCACTCCGTTAGTCGCACAAAGAAGCAGTTTTGAGCTGCTTATAAGAGGCCGGCCACGACGTACGTTTGGAGGGCTCAGCCGGGTTTCACAGCGGGTCAGGATCTCATACAGCGTGACGCCAAAGGACCAAATGTCAGAGGAAAAGGAAAATTTATTCTCCTTCAAGCACTCAATGGCATACCTGCACAGTGCAAAGAAATACCGTTTAGTTGCCAAAGTCATAAGACAAAGCATTGAATGAGACTAAAAAGTGCGGAATGAACCCACCAGTACACCGGGCTTTCCCCGTCCTCTCGAACACGATAGTAGATCTCGCCTTCGGGGATGTGCTTCGTTAGGCCAAAGTCTCCAATCTTCACCAAACTGTCGTTTTCCACCAAGACATTACGGGCAGCCAGGTCTCGATGGACGTATCGCTTGGACTGCAGGTACACCATCCCCTTAAAAAGGGAACAGGAACAGAAGTTGGATGCAATTACCGGGGCAAAATGTGGATGTTAAACCAAGTCGCTGTGTGTAAAGGAACGGAAGAGTTCAATGTTATTGAAAAGGTTCCGCTGTTAAGTTTCCTATAGAGTGTAATCCTTTGCGGCGCCATAATCGCGGCACATATCAGGCCGGTCTGTCCATCGCTTTGGTCCGGGCTGAAACGTTTCCACAGCTATTGGACTGATTACAGACTTTAACTTAGACTTTTGACTGTCGCTGTGAGCATGTTAGCATGCTAGCATGATTTACAGCACAGAGCAGCCTGCATGGCTCTAAACATCTTTCTTCGACATAATGCATCAATAACGCAACGTGTATTATGCTTCAATCATGAAAGTGACAGTCAGCTGCAAATGTGATGCAAACGACGTGTCGGTGAAGAACATGCCAAGTGATTATTTCCTGGTTGGAGAAAAACATCATGCAAGTACTAAATTACTCAACAAAGACATCATGAATTAACAACAAGACACAGAGATATTAAAGCTTAATGTGATGCATCATCTACCACAGGAGAACTTATCCTGCAGCACCAGGAATGTTGGAACATCAAGCAGAATAGAAGATCAGCACAAAACCTCACCTGACAGATCTGCTGAGCGAACAAGAGACACTGGGCCACTCCCAGTTTGCGTTTGGGGAGGTAGTCCCGCAGACTCCCCAGGGGAAGGTACTCCATAATCAGCTGCACAGCTTGTCCTCCTGTCAGTAAACAACGCAACAGGGCTTATCCTCCCACCTCCATTACCTCGCAAAAGGGAAGATTGACCTGCTGCCTGGTGCTCAGCAGGCTGCGCGTAGAAAGCTCACAATATTGACGTACACAGTGTGGCGCGTTGAATAGATTTTTCATTCTTTTCTGTGAGAAAAGCAGGAATCAGAAATCCATCACGTGCCAACTGCCGAAGCTCCGCGAGCACCGAGCGAGCTCTGCGCGTGAGACACTATGTTGTTGCATGCTTTTCAACGAACGGACACGCGTCAGCTGAGGCCTCACCCAGCTCAGTGCAGCAGCCCTTGTACTTGACAATGTTGCTGTGATAGAGAGACTTCAGGATCTCGATCTCCTTCTTCCAGCCCTCGAGGACCTGGCTGTTGTCCTGCTTCAAAGCCTTGACCGCCACGCGCTCTCCCGTCCCGTCGTTGGCCGGGTCGTACAGGTAGAGGGTGACCTTTCCGAAGTGACCCTGCGGACGAGAGCGACGAGAGGTGGATTACTCCCTCCGACCGTCACGGGGAGAAGTGAACTACGGGCGACGTGGTTATACACTCACCTCTCCCAGGTGCCGCATCATTTTCAGGTAGCGTTTGTGGAAGACGCTGGGGTCCGTGTCGGGGAGAGCCTCGCTGGGGGAGATGTTGGGATCTGCGAGCGGAAGCAGAAACAACGGCACGTTAGCCAAGATAGGTTGGATAAAAAAAATAAAATAAATAAGACATTTGAGGAGAAAACGCTGACTTATGATGATGAGCCCTGTGAGCTCTCTGAGCACGGTGCGGAACGAAGGCCTCTCCAGCGGCTCGTAGGTCAGACACATGCTGAAGAACTTTGCCAGTTCCGGGGACAAGGGTTCGGCAAGACGACCCTTTTGCTGATAGAAGCGCTCTTTCTGTTTCGGGGGATTGTAATTAAAAGTGAGAAAAAAAAAAAAGGTACAACTTCCTGTGGGAAGAGAAAAAAAAAAAAAGGTACTACCTCTGACAACGTGCCGCCACTCATGGGAAGGTCGCCGTCGTAGCAGATTTCGAGCAGCGTGACGCCAAAGCTCCACTGGTCGGCGGCGTTGGCGGCGTGGGAGCCGGTGTCGACGCACTCGGGGGCGATCCAGGGAATGCGCTCGAGGCGCTCTGCGGTTTACAATCGAGGCACACGTATGACGTCACGGCGATCTCAAGCTCCGGGTGAAGAATTTGGTTCGAGAGTAACGGAACCCGCGTCAGTCAAATAAAGTAGTAAACGAAGTTGGTCCTGGCACTTTTCTTATCGGGCTCTGGATCAGCCGTTTTGAATATCGGATCCCACTTGATGATAAATTCAAGTTGTGTGGCTGATTATATTGACATGATGTACGTTATAATAAGGCACGCGTTGTGCTGTGTGCAAACTCACTGGCTGATGCCCAAGAACAAAAAAAGGAAAATGTCTCTCACATTCAAGAGAAAACAGATTACGAAACAACAGAGCAAACGGTTTTCCAAAGAGGCAAATAAGCAATAAAATAATGAAAACAAAAAGTGCATGATCGGGAAATAAGGTCCATAGTTATCAATAAGACATTTTTTTATTAGTATTGTCTCATTTGGATATGCAAATTAAACTAAGTTACATTTGTATAAGAAATATTGAGCTCTAATCTCTGTTGACCAAATTTCCGACTTCAACATTTTGAGATAAAACTGCAAGACAACAGGAAATAAGTCACACATTTCCCGTGACTTATTTCCCGTTGTCTTGCAGTTTTATCTCAAAATGCTGCAGCGGTTTCCTAAATCTGATTAAAATAAGTAAGAAGAGCACAGATATGACAGAACCTCCTGCAGCTGAAGGACACTTTCTACAAAGCCAGGTGGATTCTGGGCTCGTGATACCGAGACACTGACCTTCCCTTGAAAGGACACTCAGGGAAACTCCTGGGTCACTCAGCTTGACAAAAGGACTGGTGCCGCTCTCCAGACCGCGCCTCGCCACCAGAATGTTCTTGGCGCACACGTTTCCGTGGACCAGCCGCTTGGTCTCCTGCGGGGATGAAAACAGTCCCGGGCGTTCAGCTCGTTTGGGATGCAGTGTCACCGTAACGAGTGTGAACACAAAACATCGATGCTCTTAGTTAATCAGGGCAACGGGGGACTTGACTCGCAGCACTCGGGTCTGATAATACGATTAACTCATTTCCTGCCTGCAGCTCAAGACTCAGCCGGCAGCACAGCTGCACAACCTGATTAGATCACTCTCACTGCACTTTAACGAATTAATCATATTGAATTAGAATCTGTGACATACAAAAACCAAACAGAGTGGTTGGTGGAACTCACGAGATAATTGAGGGCACTGGCGAGTTGTTTTGCAACAATGAATTTCCACTGAGAGTTCACGGATCCCTTTTCCTTGCGAAGGAAAACATCCAACGGCCCGAACTCCACAAATTCTTCCACCATGATGTCTGCAAAGACAGAAGGCGAGGCTTGAGAGGCGTTCGGCATCGCCGAGGGCAAAATGTAAACAAACCAGTGGCATCTGTGTCGGCATGGTGGTTTTGCATTTGCGTCACGAACTGGGACTGTGATGGGGAAGTAGCAAAAGGGGAAGTCGGGTTTGTAAAAGTGAATGGTGTTATTGTTCTTACTTTCGGACCCTTTGACCGACACGCCGTGCACAAACACCAGGTGGTTGTGGGACACCTGGCTCATCAGGCTCGCAGTTTCCAAAAAGCCCTGAGAATCACGAAGGAGAGAAAGAGTTGAGGATGCGAGCAGGTTAGACGCTGTCACTCTTTAGCGTTGCTGGACATCACGGCACAGTTCAGGTGTGTCGAAGCGGGCTCGTTTGATCGTTTATCTTTTATCATTAGTTGGTTAGTGGGTCAAACCGTTACAGCGACCAGCAGCATCTCGCTCTGCAAGGTAAAATAACAGATTTCTCTAATGGAGTCTTGTGGCTTCGGCAGCTTTCGTGGGCCTGTTAGAAGGGTTGTACCAGTGATTCTAGAAATTTGCTACACTTATAAAGCATACGTTTTTTAAAATACTCTCTCCCGCGTTGGTGCTCCCTTCTGTTTCTTCAAACTCCATGTGCTGCCGCTGACACGGGGACTGTGGATAAGTACCGCCTACGACCCCACTTCAAAAACATCCATTAAAAGAACACACAACTTACTAAATCGATGTCTTTATCGCTTTGGTCTAGAATCTTCAGAACCACTTGGATCTCTTTGCGGCCCCCAGAGTTGTTGTTGAACTCGTCATCCTGGTCGTTTTCTCCTCCGCCTTGGACCAGCAGATGTCCCGAGAAGATGTGGGTTCTGGTCCCGCGGCCCAGGTGCTGCTTCTAAAAGATGAACACAACAGCCGTTCAAGATGGAGGGCCTCGCGCACAACGAAGCCGCAGCGGATGAAGCGCGTCTCCACCTCTACCTGCACGATGTCTCTCTCCTTGATCTGGTGGAAGCGCAGCTGCGTCGTGTTCAGGGTCAAGTGTTCGGTGGGAACACCTTGCCGGACCACCACAAGGTTGGAGAGCTCTACGCCACACAGACACACGTCAAGGCCTAAACATACCACGACACAAAAGAAACGCAGGCAAAGAAGCCCAATGAACACGGACCTGCGTGTTTCGGCAAACAGCATTTTCGGACCGTGAAGCTGTCGGAACCAGACTTGAGCACGAAGGTCTTCAGGCTCTCCGCGAGCTCCTTCACGCTGGAGAACTCTCGATCCCAGCCCTCCAGGCAGAACTTCGGACCCTTGAGCTGAATCCGGAACTGCTTGTGGCCCGGCTTCGTTCCGTTCTACAAGCCAACGGGGGCGGGGGGGCGGGAGGGGGGGGGTGAACAGGGGGTAAAAGCGTTCTTCACCACGGCCGCGTCACTTCCAGAGAGGAGGCGTGGGCTCTCGGACTTACCTCATTTTTGTTCAGGACGGCGAGGATGATGCCGCGATAATCGAGAGCACTCCAGCGTACGAGGAAAGCTCCCTCCTCTGCAGCCTCCCGCCTCAGCTTCAGCAGCACGAAATCGTCACTGGAAGCACACCAAGCGTGGTGATGTAACCCGCTGCGTTCCTCTAAGGCCCGCTTGTGTTGCGCAAAGGAGAAAAACTCACTGCATAGGTCCGTGCAGTCCATTGGCTACACTCAGCACCACCCTCGGGGGAGCCACTTCATGACAAAGATAGTGGTGGGCGAACGCAGTCAGCCGGTTGTACCCATCCAGGAGGGAGATGAAGGAACGGGCCTCCTGGCTGGAGTTCATCTGAACCTCCTACATAAACACACACACACACACACACACACACAGAAACACCACCGGCTTACAATCAAGCTCCCACCTACAGACACATATACATTCAAAACACGGTGAAAAAAAGAAGAAGAAGCCTGAAGCCGGACAAAAACCCGAAGCTCTTATAAACATATAGAATATAGGAGAATTCATGCATTCTCTACTGTCGATCAGTGGAATGAGTAATAAGCAGCACAGCAGTTGGCCTAATGGACCGCACGCACATTTAACAATCAAACGAAGGCAGTGAAGCTTTTATGTAAAGGGGGTAAACAAGTGCTCTCACCAAGCAGCGGTTGTCCAGAGTGCTAATGCACACGTTTGTTCCAGTGATGGCTATGTGAGTTATTTCTCGGAAATCGCAGAAGGAGGTCCATTTATCCGTAGTGTTTTCGCTCGGCTGGCTGGACGGTTGCTTTTTGGTCTTCATGTAGTCGTTCCTCAGGTAGGTGTTGGCCTGCGCCTACGTAGACAGAGCGGGTGAGCACAACGTCCGCACGGCACACAACTACGCCGGCCGGACGCTTTGACCGACCTTCTGCTCGGACACCGGCCTCCACCGGACCCCCTTGGTGCCGGACACCAGGACCTCGTGGGTGGCCGGGCCGATGAAGTCGTCCTCGGGGGCGCCCTCGTAGCGGGTGGAGTTGGAGTAAGAGCTGCTCTCGATGCCGTCGTCCCTCAGCTCCAACTGGGACACCGGGAAGGTCTCCGATCCGAAACGCGGCGCCAGGTGTTCCAGCGTGGCGATGTACCTGTACATGATCTCCTGGGCCCCCAGGCGGCCCTTGTCCACGGTGTGCTGCTGGAAGGTCCGCACGAACTCTCTGAAAACCCGCCGGATCCGGAGTTTCGTCAGGAAGTTGTCTTTGGAAATTTGCTTGGCGAAGGACCTTGGGATGCAGTGCAAGAAGCTGGAAGAAGAAAAAAAAAAGAAAACAGATGATACCTGGAGATTATATTAGATTAAAAGCTCTGACGATCCAGGGGAGACTGTTGATTATCACAGTGGGGGAATATCGGTTAGAAATTGCAACACCCAACCTCAGCCGAGAGGCTACCTCCCACAGTCCAAAGACACGACGCTTAAACGGACGGCTCTTAATTGCCCGTAGGGGCGATGAATAAATAGAAATAGAAAGGAGCCTGCGATGGGCGGATGGTGTACTCGGCCTTCGCCCGATGTCAGCTGGGATCCAGCGACCCTGAGCAAGACGAGCAGCGATAGATAATCCATGGATGAAGAAACGCGCCCGCGGTTCCCCACAGACACACGGGCCGTACGTCTGCCTCGTGGCGAGTGCAAGCTGTCGAACAATTGTCCATATAGTGTACTCTTAATCCGACATGAGGCCTCTTTAGTGGCAGAAACACGTTTAGCTCCACACGGACGGTGGAAAACTACCTCATACAGCACCACTTTAAACCACCCAGAATATCAGAGGTGCAGTTACTATTTCACCGGTCCACAGTCTCTCCTTCGAAAGCCATTACCTGACTTTATCAGCAGCATCTTGTAAGGTGCAGCCTGTCAGCATCGCCTGGTGGGAGAGTTGAAGCACAGCCATCCCCAAGCTCTCGTTTTTTAAGCGGCTTCCCTCCTCCTCGGACTGAACGTCTTCCATCTGCACCATCTCGTTCACAAATTCATATTTGGCCTTTTGGACACACCGGAAGAAAAAGATGTTTGGCACGAATTGGTACACGGCGAACCCCTGCAAACGATTTCAAACACCAACCTGGAAGAATAAGTACTCTAAAGATGTGATTTCAAACAGAGGAGAACCCCCCTGTCCGGATCGGTGAGCATAGCGGGACACAGTCGGCTCCTTCTCATTTAGTCCGTGCCAATTTCTAAAGTAAAACCTAGCGAGAAGGAAACCAGAGAAACAATGTCAGAGAGCGTTCCCTGCGTCTTCTTCAGAAAGTGTGCGATAAAAAACACACACTAACCTCATACGGAAGTGAAGAACCAGGTTGGAGTCGTCCGGACTGAATTCATGGTTCGGACTGTACCAGCAGCGTGAATGTGGATTGTACAGAGCAAACAACGTGTGGCACAGGGGCGTGATCCCTGCAGAATAACACACAGAGGTTACACACACACACACACACGCACCTCAAACCAGCAAGCTACAACACCACAAAAACAGAACCACACTCTCACCTGCAGCCTCCGCAGCGCAGATGCACAGGTCCTCCGCCGTGACTCTTCCGGCCGAGTGGGACAGATACCTTTCGCCCTCCTTAGACCAGAACAGGTAGACGTGGATGCCCGCAGCCTGGGGGGGCTCGCGCAGGGCGGGGGGGCCCCCAGATCTCGAGCTCTTAGACCTCCCTCTTCTGGACATGGTGGGGCCAGCTTTATCACTACACAACCCCCCCCCCCCACACACACACATACGTATGTATAAAATACCAATGTGGAAGTAACAAAGTACATTGACTCAAGTGCTGTACAGATCCCATTTTTTTACAGATCTCGTTTAAAAATTGAAAACATCAATACATACTTGTTCTTAATGTAATTATTAGGATGTAATATTAATAATTAAGATTTGTCTGCTCAGTGTTTGCAGTCAAAAAATAGATCCGCCCTGCCAGCTTCGACGTGATGTACACATTGTACACACTGAATCAACAATTATAATACAATAACGAATAATAATACATGATTTGGATACTCGACGTTCTGACTTTGGAATTTATATTTCAGTCATTTGGGTATTTTTCTTTAGTACCTTGTTGAAAGCAGGATTAGTGAGCAGAAAAGTACCAGACACTTCATACAATACATACGCGGTACATGACATCATCGCATCCCCTTCAGGGCCTTTATAAACAATCAATAAAGTCACGCGCTTCTCTCCCGATCGAGTAAACACGACGTGCGGCGGACCGGTGTGTCACGCACTTCCGGTGTGATTACCTGTCCAACCTGTTTACGTTGCACAAAACTCCGCCACATCGATCGGCCTGTTCACGCGTTTTGTATTAAAGTGATTTGACGCGCACCGACCGCTCGAGCTGAGGCCGTGACGCGATACGTAAACGTTGTTGTGCCATCAGCGCCACAGCGTAACGACGCGTACGTGACAAATAACGCGTCTTACCATTTATCGGCGAGCCGTGGACGCCGTGAAACGCACAGCTGAGTCCGTCTGCGCTTCCTCCCCCTCTTCTTCTTCTTCTTCTTCTGTTTCTTCTTCTTCTACTCGCGGGTTCGCGTGAACTAAACACGCCAGCGGGGACCGCAGGTTTCCTGAAACTCACGTGATCGCGCCTTGAGTTTCGCCAAGCGCGAGCCCTGACCTTTCAAAATAAAGGTCGAGGATGAGAGTGACGTTGTGGTGAACTGATGGTAACGTGAGAAAGGTAAAA
The DNA here is from genome assembly GCF_964276395.1 of Gasterosteus aculeatus. NCBI lineage: Eukaryota > Metazoa > Chordata > Actinopteri > Perciformes > Gasterosteidae > Gasterosteus > Gasterosteus aculeatus. The sequence continues at coordinate 15,109,510 of NC_135699.1, read as the reverse complement.
TTACCAAAGTGCTGTACAATTTTCAACCCTCGCCTCGTTCATTTCACTCGGTCCTCTGCAGGCTAATATAACATTAAAACATATATGATACATTTGTTGAATTGTCATAGATTTTTAAATCAACAGATATACACAAGGGGGCGGGGGAGTTATATTATAGATTATATTCAAGAATATTACATAAGATTTTGCAAAATGCTTTTTCTTACGGTATTGAAGTACACTTTTACTTGAGTAAAAACATACTCTTGATGTGTTGTAATGCACCAGCAATGTGACCACAGCAGACCCTTTTCATTGCATTCATTTGTGACTTAATAAGGGGAAACTCACAGATGTAATACATTGTTCATCGGAGATTACGGTTTATACATTCAACAGGCCACGTTCCCTTATGCACATTTGCTATTTGATGTCTGGTGTTCATTTCAGGGCATCTGCAGCCTCCTGATGTCGGTTTCGTGTCAAATTTCAATGTTGTTTGTTTGGCTTCCAGGCCTTCACAATACAATCATCTCAAAGGCTTGGACGGCTAGTGGACACTAGATTACGGGTATTATTGCATGCAATGTTTACACTGAGTAACATTCCTCTTTCTCCATCTTTAGGATCAAAATATAATTATTAACGTTCTGTTGTGTGCCATGAAGTTAAAATATGACACCATAATAGAATAGAATCTCCGTCGGATCTAATATTTGGGTTACTTTCCCCACGTCCCATTACCTGGAGAATGAAATTATACCTACTATTATGGAAGAAGGCTGCCATCATTGAGAAAACACCCATATCTGAGAGGAAACCATAAATAGATCCAATCTGGCTCATTAGCAATAAACTTCAGTGAAGAAGGCAACGAGTACCAGACACTTTCAAGCTGTAGATCCTTATAGATAGAAATGAGCTCACTTCTGCTGGTCGGCTTCCCCTGCTTTAGAGGAACACGCTAACGGTGTTTTCTGTTTCTGTATTGCATCGCAATGGCCACCAACTACTTAATGCTGACACACATGAGGGATGAACAGGTAAAACCTGTGAATTCCTTAATGTTTGGTCAGAAATTCATTTAAACCATAAGAGACTTGAGTTGGACAGAAAATAAATACCTGTTGGGCATTACTGTTATTTGGCGACATCCAATCTAGTCAGGTCATATTTGTGATTAAGCTGTTTCACTTAATATCTGTTTATTATTTTCAACTCAGCGCTGGAACTTTCCCCTTCAGAATAAAAGCATCAGAGAAAGAAGAAGAAAGTGTAATCTGACCACACTGATTTGGGGAATGTAATTTGATGTGTTTTTTTGCCGGTGTCTTTTAATGTGTATTGTGATGTGTGTGGGGCTGTTCCAGAGGCCATCTACTGATACTTACCTATAATGAATGTCACAGGCATTCAGAATTCCCAAATACTTTTGGGAAAATCAATGCAGCCGCTCCATGTTAAACAGCTCACTCTCTTATGACGATGACTTCATTTGATGATTTAAATAGTAAAGCAGTGACACCTCAACGTTTTTGACAAAACTACGACACTTCAGGTTTGAGTAGTTGGATATAATTCAACTATTTGTTAAGCAAATTTGTAGAAAATGTCACTTCTGGGAAATAACCATCTGAATACATTGGTCGCTCAAGTCCTAAAAGTCTAACAAACAAAAAAAGAAATCACAAATTTGGTAAATCTGTCCATCCAATTCAGTAAACGCACACCCTGATAAAAGGTACAGAACATTATCTAGTGTGCGATTGCACAAGTGAAGCAGGCAGTCACCCACACACAAGCTGAGAGGTGTGTACAAGCACGTGGAAGAATACAGCTGACGTCCAAACAAATAAAACACGAGCAGAAGCTTCTTTTCCAAGCAGGAGTTACTAATGCGACGCAGCTGCGCAGACATCTCAACACTAACACCTCGAGTCTCAGTTTAGCATTTTGCAGGAGCTATTTCCTTGTTCCATGATTGGCAAACTAGTCATACACATTGTGGGGGTGCAATACAGTAGGTAGGTACACTGCGCAAACAAATCACACGATCGATGTTGGTCATTCCTTCTTGGTTTCTTCCGGCTCCTGTTTCACCTCCTCGTAGGTAGGATCTTCCTCTTTCTCATCCCCATCATCTGTCTTGGAGTTGGGGACCCACAGGCCCGATTCTATGCACTTCTTCATGTGAACCTTCGCCTCCTACATCAAACAACCACAATTATTAACTGACTCAACACCGGTAGACTGAGATGACTGTTAAATAACCGAAAAACATAATTCCCAGCAGACTTTCATCAGAAAGCAATGAGGCTTTAACAAAGGAACTTACCGTTGGGTCCATTTTGCTAATAACCTCTTGTAACATTCCGATGTCTTTATCATCAAAGCATTTCTGCATCTCCTGTAATTGACAACATTTGTCGTGAGGCACTTTAAACCAACCACACAACATGAAGGCAGAGGGGGGGAGAACTTACAGCCGGCAGAGACTCGTACACATCAACGGGGTCGAGCCCCCCGGGTCCCAGGCGCTTTTGTCGCTCCTCTTCCTCGTACTCCTTCATGGCCTTCTCGATGCGGATCTTCGCCCGTCCGCGAACGCGCTCCTTGAACGACTCCAGCTCGTCGTTGAAAGCGTCCTGGTACTGCTGGTCTGCGGTCTGTGGGGGGACGTTCACAGTGAGCATTTCATTGAATACTTTGACAGTAGAAATTAAAATTATTTGTTGCATCCCGACGCACAAATAAACCATCACTAAATGGCAACGGTGAATCATAGTCACAAACCGTTTTAAAGAAACTGACTAACTGGTGAGGGTGTTTTCCCTCGGCGACCACCAGCAGCCTTTTGCTCTACGCCGTGTGGTTATTTTCATATGTCAGCAGGAAACGCCGCCTAATGTTCACTCTGGAAACTAAACCGTTTAGGCCCTTAAAGAGGAACTCCCTGGACTACGTCTCGTGTCTCCTTTTCATTACACTCAACTCAAAAAGCAACGATGAATAAAAAGAAGAGCAAGATGCTTCTGCGTTATTTCCTGCGTTATTAAGCCAGAACGCGGCAACCTTGAGCATCGAAACAAATTAACGTCACCTTAATCTTGGCAAAGAATTGCCGAAAGCAGCCGCGGGGGTCCACCTTGAGGCTTTTTGCCAGCTCTAGGATGAACTGCATGACAATGGTCTGATGAGCCACTTGCTCCATCAATGAGTGTTTCTACGGAAAGAAACAAAACAAGTGAATATCTCGTTGTCGGCTCCCACAGAACGGAGGAGTACGCATTCTTTTCTCGTAGTCATTACCTCCTCCACCTCCAGGTCGATGCACATGATGACCAGGTAGTTGGCGGTCTCTTCACATACTAGATCCGAGTTGTCGGAGAGGTACTTCTGGCTGTCGTCCCAGCGTCGCATCATGCCTGTTGATAATCAAAAGTTATTTTCATAGGCTTAGTTGGGGGTTTGCTGTCTTGTCTTGATTTAAGAGTTAGGTAAGGGGGTAAGCAGGATCTGCCAAGCAGGCAGACACGAGTCTGACAGGATGGGGAGTCAGTTTATGTCCTGGCTGAGGAATGCAAGGTCTGCGGGTCAACTAGAAGATTTACCAGCCAAAGGGGGGTTAGAGACACACCAACACTATTCAACATACACACTCTGTTTACGATGTTTACGTTAAGTCAGGAGTCTGGACATTGGATGTGACCGGATCTTAGATGCGGGAGGTGGAAGGTCCTCCTCTACGCCAGTTTAGGGCCAATAGAAATCTTTCCTTCTCTGTCTTTCAAGGGTTATAAAACATGATGTTCTTGCTGATGTTAGTTAGTTGTTCTTCCGGCCTGTGTGCTGCCTGAACTGCTCCTGCCTTTGCAAACGCAGCGCTGATACTTGACCTGTGATCTGACAAATACATTTTCCAGAACGAGAGAAGTCATTCGGCTGAATTTGTGATAACCCCGACCAGGCTCCAAATCTTGAACACGTATTCTTACACTGTAGTGAAGACAGCAGTGAAGGACCGTCTCTACTTTCCCACCGTTCCGATACCGGGCAACACGCACGGATCCTTACCAAAGTGTTTGATCTGCTTCTCGTATTTCTCCACAAAGGTTTTGTGCTTTTTCTCCTTTTCTTCTTCGGTCTCTTCAGCAGAGTCCGGTTTGACGTTGACGACACTCTGTGGAGGATGAAAAGGAAGCAAGTGGTAGAGAATCATGGTTACAAGCTGGAAGTTAGAGGTTTATAGATCAGCTGGAACTCATGAGATTTCGTTCCAGTCAAAGGTTTGGACACACCGTCTCATTCCATTGAACGACCGGTATTTTGACTGGTACTGTATGTACGCTATGAATGAACGTCGACAGAAGCTCATTTCATGGCAGCGGATCAGACTGCTGCTAACCTCTTGTTTTTGAGTTAACTCTAGAGTGGAAGTCGCCAACAGCGACCCCGATCAAATGCATCACTGACTACAACCACGGGTGTTTCCCCCCCCGAGGCCGTTCGCTCTTCACGTCATGACTTCGATGTGCACTCAGCAGCCGCCTGAGGCATAACGCTGGAGAGAGACGAGATGGAGGGAGGCACACTATCATGTAAGGGAAGGTAAGAACGTGTTTTGTTCTCCGAGTTGATGCTAGAATACCCTAGTTTATCAAATGTTTTTCCAATATTCTGTCATGTATTTTGAGACCCTTAAAGAGCACTGGTGAAACAACCAGGACGAACGCACAGCTGGTTTCTTCTCCTTAGTGAATCAGCTGATACTAAAAATGTTAAATAGTGCCAGTGTTATTTTTACACAGTGACCTGCCCATAAATATATTCTAAACCTTATTGTTTTGTTAAACTAGGGGTTGGTAAATAACTTACTTGACGTATGATTAGAACTCAAACTTTGAGTGGTGTTTTTTTTTTTACTTTCCAGGCCTCCTCTTATCAAGCTCACCTTGCTGAAGCCCTCCTTGCTGAGCGTGTCGACGTTCCACGGCATCTTCTTCTCCTCCCGGTGGAGTTCCGCCATTTTCTTCTCCCAATCCCGCTCCTCTTTTTTCAGCTTCTTCTCCTCGGCCTGGGCTTTGCTACGCTCTGCTTTGGCGTCGTCGGTGGATGAAAGAGACAGCTCCTGCACTTTCTTCTGGGCCTCGGCCAGTTTACGCCGGCATTCGCCGAGGGCCTTGTTCATCTCTTCGCTTTTCTTCTCAAAGTCTTCCATTCGCTCGACGCGCGCCTGAGGTACGAATATAAAGAGTGTCCCACATCAGTCACAACAACAGGGGTTCAAGAGCGAGATGGCGGAGGATCTCCGCCGTAACAAAAGATGATTTTTTATTTGTGATATCGAGAAGGGTAAACATCTCTAACTTATACATTTTATTAGAGGATAAACCACTTGAGATGCACCGGCTGGATTTCGTGGGATCTCAGTTACAACATATGGAGGTAAGGATTTTAATCAAACTCTTTTATGAAATGGAGTAACTTTAGCGCATTTCCAAATTGATGGAAGTTTAGAGCTAAGTTAGAGACAAATGACAAAGGTCAGCGGGGGTGAATGATGAGGTGCTTTTAAGAAGAACATAAGCCTCAAATCCGGAAATCAGGAGCACAACAAGCTTTTAAGGATGAAAACACACGCATTGTAATACTTATCACGTCTAGCTTTGTATTTTATGGAAATGTCTGCATGCCTCCTAATAAGCCGGAGGCTTAGTTGTTCCATATTTTATCCAAGTCCCATCCTTCAGTTTAAAAAGACTGAGCAGAGCAGAACTAAATCCACAGTCAATGTTTTTTTCCCTTCAATGCTTATATCAACAACTTTATTACATCTACACAAAAGAACATTCCACGCGTTTCCGAGAAAAGGTGTCAGCTGAAACGTATCCGTGTCTATTTCAGTGCTAGCTTCAGACTAGCATTCTAAACGCTGGAGAGTCGTTGCCCTCTCCAGTGTAATGCACCCATCACTGGCACCCAGCAGCACGGGGAACAACGTTACAGCACAAACGCATCTTGTCGTGTACCTGGTGTCTCCACCTGAAGAGGCTCGGCGTGTCGATGTTGGGGTGGGTGTCATCTTCATCGTCCGACACCTCAATGTGGTCCCACACGCTGTAGTCTATTCTAGACATGACGCCAGTGAGGACCGAGCAGCGTTAGCTTCGGAGATGGCTCGGCTAGCGGGGAAGTTACTGGGCCGAACGAAGAAAACCCGAACCTCCGATCGAAAGACGCGGATAAAGCAAAAACTCAGCACCTCTCATGCGTGTGTGTTAGTATTCAGCGCAGCGGCGGGCTGTGTTAAGCCAACATGAACTTAGAAGGAGAAACCTGGGGCGGGCTAGCGAGAAACGGCTAGAGATTTCCAGAAAGAATCGCTCCTGCAGATTTCCGTTTGACGTCAGTGCGTCATTGCGTCACAAAGGACGCACGAGGCCGGAAGACAGGAAAGACGCTCAGTAAATGTTGTGTGGGTGTGTGAGACGTGTAGGCAGTTAAAAAACATGCAGTTATGTTAAATACTAATAAAGGCAGAGGTACATATTTATCGTTCATCAAACATGTTGAGAAAATAGTCAATTTTAACTCTTTCCTCAAGTTTATTGATTTCTTTTAGAAAATGTAGCGGTTGAAAATAATTATTTGTGATACCAAATTTACAAATAAATAATTAAACGGTCCAAGCGATCAGTAGCTTATTCCTAGACTAATACATAATGTGCCCAGACCTACTAATATGCCTTTTATGCAATAACATGTTACACTGACAGTCAATAAAACATCGATATAGTTCCTTTTCTTCCACTTCCATCAAAAGCTGTGGGCTGAAGGGAGCTTTGCGCTGCTTTTGCTCTCGTTGGGTTTGGAGTCCTTGAACCCCGAGCAACAGATGGAGTTTCCGGCCTGAGTGTCGCAGCACCGCCGCATCTCCCTGATGACGTCCTCACACATGCTCTCCTGGTATCTGTTAGCTGCAGGACGAGGACGACACGGGAGAGGCGGGGTTAGCGTAACACCAAAGGGGACGGGGGGGATTTGCTCCCGCAGCACATCGGCTTTATTTAACGGTTTTGTCTACCTTGTAAACACTGTTGAATTGCACATGCTTGCCTTTGACACGGATCTTTCTGTGGCATACCTGAAAGGGAACAGAGAGGGACAACATTCACACGTTAGTCAAGAAACACCTGGCTCCGTGTCTCTACGGACTCACTCCCACCTGTATCGATCAGGATAGGCCGGGAGCTCTTAGAGTAAAGGTCGCTGCTGCAGTTAGCCTGTGAGCTAACGCTACTTCCGGTGTTTTCGTCACGTGACTCTTGTCAAATCGAGTCATTTCGTAAAGAGTGCAGCAGCGACACCTGGTGGCGCAGTGTGAGTGCAACACAAACTGAATAAATGGCAGAAATTACTAAAGAGTAACTTTGAATATGACTTGGATTGTCATTGGGTATCTGTTATAAAAATTCTCACATGGTCTTCTTTTCCAGCCCCCACACATATACTGGGATAAGACCGGCATGTTCTTTATACATCTAATCCTTATGAGACACGGAGTGGCCTTCTGGACACCAGACATATTCTCTCAGCTGACATGTCATACACCCAACTTATTGTACAAACGATACAGACACTTGATTTTTCTAAACACCCCCTCTTGACATGACATTATTGCAGTTTTTCCAACAGTATCCACACCCCCTGATTGAAACGTTACCAGAATGATACTGGAAATAGAGGGATATTTTACTTGTATGGCACACTTTAAAATGCAAACAAAGATGCTTCACATGTTGTCGTGTCCTTTTATTTGTAGGATATGTTTAGCCCTCGAATCTAGCAGCGACATTCAACTATTACAGTATGATCTAGTTATTATAGACCTAAAGTAAATACGTGTAAAGGATATTTTTTTCATTTTACTTTTATTAATAAAGATAAGAAAATGAAGAAACAATTCATATTTACAGTAATAACCTGCTGAACTTTAACAATCGGTAATACATTTCAAGCAAACATTAAGATAATAGATAATATAGTCATCATTGTAGTGTATCTAGATTAATGTTACAGTATAATTTCGTTAATGTGAAAATAATTCTAGAAAAATAAACTAAGATAAGATAATCCTTTATTACTAGTCCTGTAGCAGGGACATTTACAGGGACAGGATATCACAAGGGAAGCATAAAAAGAGAACTACACCACCAATCCATCTCATAGAATGTTGAAGTACTGACAAACTACAGTTACCAAACATAGTATGTTCAAATATGTATATATAGATATATATTGTTTAAATTGGATTGATTTATCTCTCATAAGAACCTCATAAATATCTGTTGAGCCGTGAATGCATTGTCATTTCCGTCTCCAAAGCGCCAGCAGTAAAATCCACTTAGTTCGCATCTCCTCTTATGTCCAATGTGGTCGTCTGATCCGATCTCAAGATGTCTGGTTTCAAACACCTGTGTAAAAGCAAAAGATTAGGACGCGCTGTAAAGAAACCACGCGTGCCCTTCAGGGTCCCCTTCTTTACCTTTGGTCTTGGCTTTGACGATGAACTGCTTGCTCTTCTTCTCCAGCGTGTTGGAGGCGGTGCAGGTGTAGGTCCCGGGGAGCAGCGAGGAGGAGCTGAGCGCCGCTTCCTCCTCCATCCTCTCCCCGAGGGGATTGGAGGACTGCCAGCTGTACACCGGTGTGGGGTTTCCGCTGGCAGTGCAGTTCAAGGTCAGCTCAGCACCAACTACAAAGTCCACAACCTCGGGTTGGGGGCTGAGGAACGTCGGGGGAACTACGGCAAACGTCACAGCGATTAGACGCAGCCAAATGAATACGCTTAACATATGAGAGCTCATTTTTTTGTTTGTTGTTGGATTAGCTTCATGACTTACAGTAGACGGACGCATTGAGAGGCTCCGAGGACACGGACGGAGGTGGTCGGGGGCCCTCCGGTCCGAGCTCCAGCTCCGCTACGCACCTGTACTGGGCTCCGTTCTCGTCTTTGGTCGGCGTGACCATGAGGACGGAGGACACTTGGACAGGCGAGGAAGACGTGAGATCGGCGAAGGAGTGGTTGTAAACCTCGGTCTGGCCCTTGTACCACCTGAGGGTGAGGTACTGGACCGGAGCAATGTTCTGAACCTCACAGAGCAGCTGGTACTCTTTGCCCTCCAGCATGGGCCCGTTGTGGTTTACAGGCCGGATGGAGACGCTGTCTGGGGTCTCTGAATGAATAACACGCACGGTTCACGTCAAGCGAGTTTAATGCGAGTCGTCCATTTCCATCAAAACTAAGTGTGAACTCATACGGACATCCGGCCCGATACCGACTCAGGTAGCTGGATTTTTTAAATTCAGTTCTGGGGTTTTATAATGTACACACAGTTCCACAGGCAGGAACTCCTTGGATTTGTTTTGAGGGACACGGATTATACAATCCTCTGGACTCCCTTGTTTGGTTCAATATTACAAACGTTAGGTTTACATATCAAAAACATTTCATTACAATTGGGAGAATTGTCACACAGGTGAGATTTAGGCAACAAAACCACACAAACTCGGTGTGGTTTTATGGACCGTTCCACATAAATGAATGAATAACTTCTTCTGCTGCAGTGTAGCTGATGTGTTTACTGACCTACTTCCTAAAGACAAATAACAGCCCTGTTGTTTCAGGACGAAGTTTACATTCTTCTATCCGGGTTGAACTATCCTATCAAAAAACGAGTTAACTCACTGTAGAGGACCAGGTTGAGCTTCTCCTCACACTGCCGGGGAGCCGTGAAAAACACCCCGTAACAGATGGGCTCCTCGATCCAGTCGATGAGGCTGTCCACCTTCCACTGGACCGACAGGTCCCGCTGAGTGGAGACGCCTCCGATGGCCGACTCCCAGCCGAGGACCCGAACCGGGCGAGCGGCTTCGCAGCTGACCGACACCGGCTCCCCGAAGCCCACCACGACCCGGGGGGGCTTGAGGATGAGGGAGCAGCCTTCACCTGACACTGAAACACACGGCAGCAGTCATCGCCGTTGTCCGCGGCATCATCGCCTTGCTTTCACTTGTGGATTTTGCACAATAAAATAAATAAATAAAAGCACAGCTGTTATGCAACCACGTCACAACACACACACACAAATCGTATGTGGGAATTGGCAAAAATATACTTTATATAACAACCAATTACACCCGAGTATATTGATGGCAACATGAGTGGTCCTAGACCTAACTCCTAATTATATTTGCAGTCGTTTAGAGAGAAAATAATCGAATAAATGAGTAAAGCTCTAACTAATTATTGATGGTCTGATGGTTGTTCTCGTTTTCCTTTATTGTCACCACCACAGGTCTGTTTGCAAGCTACACCACCTTTTTCACAAGCAGCTCTACTATGAAATAAATAAAAGTCTTACCCGAGCAAAACATGCAAAGCGCCAGGATCCATTTGAGAAAGTCCTTTCCCATCTTATTTTCTGCACTGAGCCGATGGAGAGAGAGAGAGAGAGAGAGGGAGGGAGAGGGAGAATTCCAACTCCAACAAGCTTGGCAACTCTGCAGGGAACTATGGTGGAACAAAAGGGCCCCCTTCATCTCTCAGCTGACGTGGGGGGGTTGGGGGAGTAGGAGGGGGCAGGGGTAAAAGGGAGAGGGGGAAATGTAACAGGTGGCAGGCCTCTGAAAAACACAGCTGATCCTTTGCTCTGCTTTTGTCAGTGTTTTAGCAGGAAATCCGGATGTACGACAAATCCATTTGCAGTTATGCGAGCGCTGATTTGGTTGTGTTACGTGCACACGCAAGGGGATCTGTTCTAACTCGCCTGTTTTTCGGTTCTGCTCGGCTGCTCCTGAACTCTCTGTGAAGCAGGCGGCAGTGTTGGTGCAGCGTGTCGCTTGTAGGTCTCCCGCTGTGAGCAGAATGCTACACAGCGTAGCCGCTCCGACCGCGACTGCAGAGCAAGTAATCCAACGCTCCATTTCCTATAAAGCTGGGCAAGCTCAATGCACAGACTCACGTTGCATTCAACAAAACACAGGTTAAGCTCTATCGTAAAATATTGTTTTTTTAAACTCCACTACAAATGGTGCAACGTCCATTCTGCCAGGTTGTCATGGCAACACGGTGTGAGCATACACAAACAGGGCTGTCTGGCAACGGCTTTAGTAACTGAACATAAAGAACATGAGTTCAGGAGAAAAAAAAGGAAGGTTTGCACTGTCAAATGAAGGCAGGATAACAAATGCACTCCTTTACATTCACTTTGTGCGACACTAATTAGTATGGCAGCCTGAGTGAGGGAGAGAGAGACATTGAGAGGGAGAGACAGGAAGAGGAGAGAGCGAGAGAGATTGACAAAAGGGGGCGGTGAGACATCAATGAAAGACGATCAGTATTCTTCAGGACGACCACTGACAGAGAAGTCGAGTTAATTTAACGGGAAGTTGCAGAAAAGACTAAAACTCTCACTATGTATTTCCGTTAAAAACATTAACTTCCTCAATTAATGGGGGCGCTTGAGGTGAGAAAAACATCTTGAGCACCATGAAACTTGGTAATTTATATTAACATAATTTATTTTTGTCTCATTTTGTTGATAAGAGGCAAATAGTTTAGCTTGGGGTGCAAAAGGATTCGCTGTGTTTTCGAAATAAAAATGCTATAATTATTGTGAATTATGCATTGTGAGAGGATTATATTCATTACAGGACAAAAAAAAACAATAAATCACCATGAAAGTTAACTAGTTTATTACTGATATGAAGACCATTATCTCATAGTTCATCCTAATGAGGCACAATCTAAAAGGTAGCTTTCGGTAGATTTTAATGTTTAATTAAAATGTTTAATGCAACTGGTATGATTCATGCACATCACAGAATTTACCTGAACAGTGCTTTTAGTGCAAAATGTTTTTACATTTCAGAGTTGTACCGTGTATCAACGTTTTTTTTTTTTACATTTCAATACAATAACAAATAATAACATGCACACCGTCGTCGTTTACTCCCAAGTACGTCGTCAAAAAACAAAATCAAAATGTTCCTGAGTGAAAAAACAAACAAGGTCTGATCGATTAAAGCGTAACATTCAAGGTGCATTATTTTTTCAGCTCTGTTTAACTCTTAATACCAACCCCATAGAAAATCATTGGCTTGAGTAGCGTCCCCATCCCGTACGTTAGATCCCGTCCCTTTGAATCACATCGGTTTGATATGAGTGTAAGCAGATTAAAGTCGCCAGGTCACCACAGTGCGTGAAGAAATGTTTCCTGATATCATTTCAGTATTGATTAATTAAGCCGATGGGGTTAAGCAACAGCGACCACACATGAGCACACGCCGGCTCAGCCTGAAAATACTTTAAAAAGACCTGATTTTGGTATGTTTATAAAAGCACCAAAATAAGTCAAGCCATATGAAATTGAATTGAAAAAAAGTCAATTGAAAAAAGTCCCTCCTCATATGGGCGCCGATGAGGCGGGCCGTCCTTTGAGAGAAAAATTGCCATTGGGCGTCAACGTCAAAAGGCCGCCAATGGAGATCACCACCGCCAGGAAGACAAATACTCCAACCAAGGCTCCAAAGGTTGTGCGATTCCCTGTGGGAGACGGGCAGAGTTTTGATTACTTTCTCTCCTTGTCTCAGCTCGCTGGTCCAGACCCCGAAACATCAGAGCTTTTCTGTTTGTGATAGACCCCATATGCCAGAATGACGATTAAAACTAAGAACACAGCCATCAAAATCCCGGCAGTGGTTCCGGGGGCACTACCTGATGGAAAACGGTAGAATTAAGGTGTTACAGAATAATCAACATGACACGAGAAAACGAGGACGACGCTCATAACGATCTCTTACCTGCTGCTCGGGTGACAGTGAAATATTTGGTTGCGGAGCCCCGGGTGTTGGACGCTGTGCACTTGTAGGTGCCTGGATGAGGGAAGGACGGAGCCCAAACGGATTGATTCCCCTTCGCAGCGGTCAGCTGTATGGCGTGGGCGACCTGCCAGCTGTACTTCGGCGTTGGGTTTCCCGTGGCCGCACAATCCAAACTGAAATTACCGCCGGCCGGGAACTCCATCGTCTTATTTTCGGGCTGCGCGAAGGTCGGTGGGTCTGAGGAAATGAGAAGATGGAAATAAAAAATGAAAGAATAATCGGCGAAAAGTGCCAACACATCCGATATCCCCCACCAACTCAAGATGCCGTTGAACACCTACACTGCACGATCACAGCACGGGACTCCGACTTGATCGCGGGGAGACTTGGAACCAAGTCCAAGTCCAGCTGTGCTTCACACCTGATCCGAGTCTGGTCATCCCCCCTCTGGGCTGTCAGATTGAAGACGGACGTCGCGTTGACTGGAGCCTTACTGGACCCGTGGAACCTCTCCGTGCGGAGGATCTTCTCTCCTTTGTACCAGTGCACAGAGAGGTTTTGTATCGGGGCGACGTTCACCACGTCACACTTCAGGCTGTACGTTTCCCCCTCCACCAGGGGGGCTGTTAGACTCGGCTGAGAGATGGACACCCTGTCCGGTGCTTCTGCACACAAAGAGAAAAAAATGTTCAACATCGGAGGAATTGACGGATCAAAATCTACCCGGCCTTGGATATACTTACTGTAAACTGTGACTGGAAAATTTTCTGAACACTGACCAACTTTGACGCGATTAAGGAAGCAGATCACCAACACTTCCCAGTGTTCCACAGAGGTTATATTCAAGACAACGGAAGAGACACCCGCTGTCTTTTCGCCGCCGTACATTGACTCCAAGCCAATTGACTCTATCTGGTCTGATGTTGAGCTGCAGATGATCCTTAAGGGGTCTCCAAATCTCACCACAACGGTGGGGGGGCTGATCTGGACGGGACAGGAAGAGCTCACCGGCCGTCCTGGAAGTACACAAAGGGCTTTACAGAGATGTATCATCGGCCAACAGGGTGGGATTCTGACCAAGCAACGGCTCATGGGACACTTGGAGTAATTAATTAGAGAAAATATAAGAAGGCTGGATGCATGCGGTTGTGTCCATATTCAACGTTATAACAAAGACACGTGTTTTCTTGTTGACCACCTCTTGGGTGCTTCGTCTTACTTGCACAACGATGCGATTTCTGATAATAACTTTGCATCATCTACGACCACATGGGTACATTTTGATCCCCACAGGTGATTGAAAAAAGAAACCCCGATGCGCGTCAGTTTAAGAACCACACGAGTCCAAAATAAGGGCGTCGGCCGTCCGGAGGTCCGTTTACACATCGACGGGAACCTTTCAACAAAAAGCACAGCGAACACGACGTGAAAACAGTACCCACCTGCGCACGCGAGCACGCCGCTGAATACGAGGAGCCACCTCATGGTTCGGACGGTGTGGCAACAAGAAGACCCGTCTGCTGCTTGACGAGGAATGAGCGAAGGGTCCGGAGGAGTCGCGTCCCGCTCCGCGTCTCTCCGGGAACTTTCTCTTTTACTTGGAGGCTCCCGTGTAGTGATGCGTTCACGTGCTCCTGTGGATTGTTTTTTTTCTGCTTAGCTTCGTATTCACGCTGGTTAAGACAGAAGGCTCGTTTTGCTGACGGGACATTCCCAGTTCCGACCCCAACAAAGTAGCATCCAACAACTCAACTTTCGACTCCCTTCATCGCAAGTAGAAAGACGGTGTGAGTCTCTGTAGTTGCCTTATGTCCCACGGCACCTGAAGGCAGCATAACTACGGTTCTGTTCGCGTATAGTTTTAAGTTACCACCAGAAAACAAGAAGTACGATATACTCCTCGTTATTTGATGTGTTGCACCACATCGGCAAACAGGCCATTCGTTGTACGACAATAGTAGCACATTTTAGATAAGATATTTGATTCTTATCTAACATTTATGCACATCAGAAATATTCATGCCTAATAAAAAAAAAAACAGCAATCTGTTGGAAACGCGATTTTTAATATTACAATACAGACAAACATCAGTCTCAAATATTTACAGCCGTATTCACAAACGTGTAACAAACGTGTAACCGAGTCGAACGTCCCGAGCATGAACGAGCAACAGTGTCCACACAGTGAGCAGAGCTGCTCTCCCTTTTCACAGATTCCACCGCACACCTTCGGTCACACTGCCTGTTGAAAACAGTAGTGTCGCTTCAGGGTCACCGTGATTGACGGTCATGATCGACTCATGCTTGATGGGTAAAAATAATGACATACAGTGAAATGAAGGGAGCATATAAAAAAAAAAGAAGTAAAGTGAATGCACGAATTAACAACCAGGTGCTGCGGGGATGACGGGTTCGCGTAGGCCAACAGGAGCTTAACATCACGCGTTCAGCCTCTAACCAGAAAACCCTTAACTTTAAGACGAGAGAGCCGCAGGAGCCGAGATGCTGGCTCATTTTCTGACTATATCCAGCAGCTCAATTGTCTTTGTGCTCATTACTGTAAATGACATCAAAACAATTCAACGGCCAAGTTTAAGTCCCAGCTCTTCCTCTTCTTCTTCTTCTTTCCATCCAGTGAAAACAGGTCAAATCCAGTAGTAAATATAAAACCTCACATCTCACGCAAAGGTTGCTAATTCTCATAACCAGGTTATTCCATTTAGAGTGAAATACTTTTATGTGGGACGGTAGATGCGAGGATGTCAGAGCGGTGGTCCGGCTTCGTGGTGGCAGAGAGATGCGGCTCATTCAGAGTGCTTCTCCGGGACGTCCTGTGCTAAGACAGTTTGGTCATAGGAAACTGCATGTCCCAGCCGTTGTGGGCTACGTTGCTACTGGGGGTGTCGAGCTTGGGGTTTTTAAGACTGTAACGGCGCATCTTGGTGTTCTTGTAGTAGATCGAGTAGATGAAGAGGAAGACGATGGAGATGGCGACTACTGTGACCGCCACGAATCCAGCTATGAGGGGAAGGTAGTCCTCTGCCAAGAAATCAACACACGAACGTCAAAACAAACCCATACGAGAACTGCTTCAATCAAATAAAATGTTCTACTGCAGATGCACTTTTCTATTTGGATGCGGAAAGACAAATATAACTTTTTAAAAATCACATGACTTACAGACAACGTGATCTGTGTTGGTAACCAGAATAGAATTCACATGTTGTGTGCGGAAATATATTCTGGTTCCTCAAGACTTCCTGTCTTTTTTATTCTTCATACAACGTGGAGACATGATTTGCACAGAGCACAATTCTATCTATACCAGGGGTCTCAAACTTAAATCAGCTGCGGGCCAGATGCAGCCCACTTCAACCGAACGCGGGCCAGACTAGCGTCCGAACGGCATGGTCGACAATAACACAACTTAACACTCACTTTCAAAAGCAGTCATTGAACCCCACCCTGGGGGATCGGTCCGAATGAGACTACAACACTAGTCCTCCTTTAACTCAGCGGGGGAGACCTAAGGTCATGTGACCGTGGAATTCCTTTATAGCCAAACGTGAAGTTACGTGAATCGAAGCTGCGTAGTAATGGACGGAGAAGCTCGTCGGTGACGTCAGATGCTTCATGTGTTGTTAGTGTGAGTCGTAAAGGAAAACTTTATTAAACGAGCGATGCTAACGGTTAGTCACATGATCACCTGCGCGAAAGAGGGCAGGAAACTGAATTTCACCCTCCTGCTCTCTGCACCTCGGCCGACACACACGACCCGCCCCCCATGTCAGTCACATGCATGCCACGTTCACTGGACAAGCACACAGTAGGAAACCAGAACATCATAACATGTCCCACACAGCAGCTGACAGTGGGGTTACAGTATAAAACTTGCGGGCCGCACTAACATTACACTTTCATATTAAGGATGGGGCCACAAAACATCGTCCCGAGGGCCGAAATTGGCCCGCGGGCCGCGAGTTTGAGACCCCTGATCTATACTCTGCAGATGCAAAATGACGTAAAAGGTACAGAGAAGGGTTTGTATAAAGGCGAGCAGAGCAGAGGATTTATTTACCAGCAATACATCTGTTTTCACAGATAAGACGTGGATGTTATCTTCTAAAGAGCACTTTTGGATCGAGTGTTACCTTTTAAAATCACTTGGACCACATAGTAGGTGGAATCCACCTCATTGGTGGCGGTGCAGTTGTAAACGCCGGCCTCGGACACGGTGAGCGTGTCTTCGGACTCGTTGAGAACTTGTTGAGAGCTGTAAGTCCAGTGGATCTTTGGAGGCGGGAGGCCATCGGCTTCACACACCAGCTCCTCGGGATAACCTCTGAACACGGGGATCGCCTTTGGAAGCTTCGTGGTGTTAATGGCGGGCTTATCTGTGGATGAACGATAAAGCAGCGTGAATACTACACACCTTACAGCGCTGTGTACACGATAGCTACCGAGCAGCTAATGGAGGTGCGATCTCACAGTAGACGGTGATGTTGAGAGGACCGGACGTCGCGCTTGGAGCGGGCTGCGGCCCCTCGGGACCGAGATCCAACTGAGCCTCGCATCTGAACTCTGCCCCGCTGTCCGTTCTGTTCAGAGTGACGGTGATGGAGGACGACACGTTTTGGGGATGTGCGACAGCGCTCGGGTCACAGTTGTTGGGCTGGCAGTCAGTCACTCGCAGAGGGCCTGTGTGTGTTTGCGTTTGTGTGTGTGTGTGTGTGTGTGTGTGGGGGGGGAGGTAAAATACAGTGGCAAATCAGACGTTTGTAATTTTCCGTCGGTAGATTTCTTAGAAATCAACTGAAACTTTCGTTCAGGAAATGCCTCATTTGCATATTTAAACTCGGCATTTCAGAAACCGTGTGATACAAAATATACTGAAGAATCAACTAGGGAAATGACGTGGTGCCACATGTGAGGCATGATTAGGATACCGATTCATATCCAACTTAATATCCTCCACGATCCGCCGCATAATGATTTCAAGTCGGTTGAGTAGCGGCGTCACTGGAGCTCACAGAACGATACCTCACCTCTGCTGGATGGCTCGAAGGTTTCGTTTCCTCTGTACCAACGCACAGTCACGCTTCCCGCGGGGGCCACGTTGGAGACGTCACACCACATCTGGAAGCTTCTCCCCTCCACCGTCGAGAGCGAGTTGTCCTCAGCCCGGATGGAGACGCTGTCTGGTGTTTCTGGAGAGATGGGTGGGGAGTGGGGCAAATGATCAGGATAGTTCCTAATTCAGAAAAGCAACGCAATGACAGTGCGAGTGCAAAGGTCAGAAGCGCGTACTGTAGATGGTGAGGTTTAACTCTTTCCAGCATTCTCCTATCCGGTGAAACGTGGCGATGCATTTAGGCTCGGGGTTCCAGCCCCCATCAGGGGCAGCAGACCAGTATGTGCCAGTAGTTTTGCCCGCGTGCTTGTCCTCCCAGTATTTGCTTTTGAGATGCATGGAGCCTTCGGATGTTGGGGTGCAATTCGCACGGTGCGAATCTCTGCTTTGGTGTTGCACCACCATCCTCTCCGGAGTTATCTGGATGGGGCATTCCATACCACCGGCACCTGTGGAACAGGGTTGGGGTACGGGAAATGTTATTCTCCAGTCAAAGTCTGTACGCAGACATTATCTTAACGCAACATCTTCCTCATCCAGTGGGCGCTGCTTGAAACATGTGGAACAAACAATGAATCTCAGGAAGCACCAGGAGAAGGACGGATGCCCCCCCCACCCCTCCTCCCTCCCTTTGGAAAGTCTGCACTCGCTGCCCAACATATGCGAGGAATTCCAATATCAATATTTAATTTGAATGCGTCACATCCCACAGAGCCCCTTCGCATCGGAACAGCAGCTCTTAACTTTGAAAGGTACTATTTCAACAGACAACTTTCAAGGACGCGAGGAGGCTCGAAACACGTGATCAGACGAAACGCTTAATAACAAATATCGCGTTCCGCTGGCAT
This sequence comes from Gasterosteus aculeatus, assembly GCF_964276395.1. NCBI lineage: Eukaryota > Metazoa > Chordata > Actinopteri > Perciformes > Gasterosteidae > Gasterosteus > Gasterosteus aculeatus. Next base: position 15,090,667 of record NC_135699.1, on the reverse strand, counting down.
TCACACCTGCGTGTCCATTTAAAAAAAAAAACCCACCGCGCTGCACAAATAGACCGTTGTTCCTCGCGGGTGTGTAAAATAAAACACCCGGCCTCTCCGCCTCAACTCACCCGCCGCGTCCCCGCCACACATCGCCAGCAGCCGCGCGGCCACAAGGGCCGTCAGCAGACGGAGGCGGTTCGAGTCCTCCATCGGAGTAACGGGAAAAGTTTGTCCCAAACAACCGCCGCCGACCTTCTCGCGTCCCACCGAGCGCCTGTGAGGCTCTCGCTCCTCGCTCGCTCCTTTCCTCCCTCCCTCCCTTCGTTCCTTCCTTCCTTCCTTCCTCCCTCCCTTCTCCACTCCTCGGCTACACGGGGCGGGCCCCGGCGGCGACTTGTTTTTTGTTGGGAGAAAGTTAAGCTAAGCTGGGCTAAGCTAGGCTAGGCTAGGCTAGGCTACGACGACCCCCGCCCCCAACAGACATCCACCGTGCCTATAAACGTCGCTATCGTTGTGCCAGTTGGCAGGAGCAAATTTAGCACAAGGTAAGTCAAGCTCGGTCAGTTGCCATGACAACTCATCTGACAGGCTACTACACTGATGTTAACTAAACAGGTCACACGAATTACCCCCTTTAAAAGAAGTCCTTACTAAGACACTCACAGCAATGAAGGTTACTCTGCTCTTAAGCCTCCAACAGCAAAGCCCAAAACTCTCTTTTGAGACTGTTGTTGATGTTGTTATTATTTTTTTATTACCCATTAAATTCAAAAGTAACAACAGACAGACAGACAGACAGTGGGTGGTTTTGGGTGGAATGTACCCATGATATTATTGCAGGACCTATAATATAATACTTTTCATTATAAAAGCAGTATGCGTGAGTATTAGAATTTAGGTCATTTTAAAATAAATGTAAAGAGCAAACAACGAGCTCGTTCAATGATCACATTACATTGACCCACCTTTCACTGTGACGTTGGCTGTTTTAGAGACCCTTCCTCGATCATTCGTGGCGTGACACGTGTAGGAGCCCTCGTTGTAGGCGTTGGCATCGCGGATGTGCAGACGGGCCACTCCGTCGTCATTTTTCACCATCACATTGGGGGCCTGGTAAAAATCCCATGAATACTGTGGTTGTGGGTTCCCCGTCGAGGAGCAGATCAGCCACACGTCAGATCCAACGTCAACCTCCGAGTCCTCCAGCTCAACTATCTGCGTTGGCTCGTCTGGAGACAAGGGTCACAACACCGTCAGAGGAAAAAGCAGATGACTAGTGCAAACACAAGCAGAGAGCAAAGGTTAAAAGTACCCACACAGGACATTGATCTCCATCGTGACGCTGACATTCGACAGTTTACTCAAAGCCGTGATCGAGTACTGCCCGGAGTCGTGTCTTGTTAGGACCTCTGGAAGTACCACGTCCTTGCCATCTTTGCGCCAGACAATGTCGGGCTGCGGATAGCCGGTCAGATTGCAGGACAGGATGTGAGGAGCATTTTCCACTGCTGTGTAAGTGTGTGGACACTTAAACTCTGGTCCATCTGAGAACAAAAAACAAAACAAAAAACAACCCTCTAAATAGTGTTTTTCTTTACACTTTGGTGTATTTGTGCAGAATGTCCTCATGGTCTGGTTTGTGCTGACACGCACACAACACGTGAACCGTCAGTTCCCTCCGGACGAAGGAAGCACTCTCTGCCGAGACGGTGTACCGGCCTGCGTCCGTCCTGTTCATAGGTGCTGCCGGGTCGACGGTCTGACCGTCTTTCAGCCAGTTGACGTCGGGCTCAGGTCGTCCCGTCATGGGGCATCGCCCCCCCAGCGTGTCTCCCTCCTGTAATTCCAGTTTGTCCAAAGACAGGCATTCCCCCTCTGGTCCAACTAAACAGAAGCAAACACACCAGCAATTTATGCAAAAACCGCACTTTTAGTAGATGAAAAAACAGCTGTGATGTAGATGAGGTGTTTTGTCGTCTTGAGACTGGGAATGAATGAATAATATATGATGTACTAGAAAAAGGAATCGGAAACTGTCGCCTGTTTGCCGTTACGTCACATGATTGTCAACATAGTTCGGAATAGATTTTCTGTTCATTTCAATGTTATTCATTCTATTTAATCTTATTTCTTATTTTTATGTGAATTCAGAATAATAATCATTCAAGCATTGCAGCTCTGTAAAAAACCTGTAAATTCAAACCCCAACATAACTGACGTAAAATTGCTGCATTTTAAATCCCTTTGGCCACATTGCAGGCTGGTGAGTACACACACGATATACTTACAGTGAACCGTAACTTTCAACTCTTGTGAAGATGCATTGAGTTGAGGTCCATTTGGCCTCAGGTCCAGATGTGCCTCACATCTGACCGTCAATCCGTTGTCTTGTCTGGTCGCTGTGAAGTTCAGCACAGATGACTGATTCACCGGTTTCTTACCGGCACCCACATTTTTAAAAGTGTCTTCATGGATCATTGCATCTCCTTTGTACCACTTGACAGTAAGGTTTTGAACAGGCGCTATATTGGGGACGTCACAGGTGAATTGACACGTCTCCCCTTCGACCATCACACCACCCGGGCCACTGATGCCGATGGTTTCTGGGAATGCTGAGGGGGGAAAGAGGAGGCTGTCAGACACGTGCGTGTCATTCGGATCCTCGGTAAAATAAGCAGGACTTACTGTAAACTACGACCGTTGAGGTCTTGCTGCACTGATCAGAAGAGGCCCCCGATGGTGGGTTGTAGAAGCATATGGATGTGACGTCATAATCAGTCTGGATGAGTCGCTCCACAGTCCAGGCCACATGGGGGACATTTTGTATAATTGTGCTTCCTACTGTGGCCTCCCAGCCCATTTCTGCGGAATGGCCATCCGATGTGCTGCAGTTGATGGAAACCGGGTCTCCATATCTCACCACGACACTGGGGGGGCTCAACTCAATGGGACAGGAGGCACCTGCAGCATGGACGACAAGCCGCAAGGAACATTTCATTGGGTTTCATTTGCCAATTAATAACAGCTTTTCATAAAATATCATGGGAACAATTGTGTGAGGATCGACAGTAGGATATTTTAAATACTAAAAGAACAAGACCACCGACTTTGTAGTTGTTGGCCTGTTTGAGATGTTGTTTCTCTGTAGTCATCATGCATCTCTCTGTGCTTGTTCTGGTCGTTTTGCCTGTCTCTGAAGTTGTTATAGCAACCATGTGTCTACCTGTAGTGAGTGTTTGCCACTTTGAGATTTTTTTGCATCTCTTTATAGTTTATTTTGGCACATTTGTAGTTTGTCTCTTCAAGGTTGTTTCTCTTTGTAGTTGCTTTATGTTTCTTAATAGTAGTGTTATGTCTCTTAATATAAAAGGATAAATGTTTCTGCAGTGTCACGGGCAACTGGCCCTTTCATTTAGATAACAAAATAGAAACAGACCTCAAAGTGTTTTATTCGTCACTTTCATTTTCTAATAGAAAGCTTAAACGTTTACTCCAAGTAAACAATACTCGGAAGTTCAGTTTCCCTGAAGCATTTTGACACATTACATTACGTGTCATTTAGCAGACGCTTTTATCCAAAGCGACTTACATTACACTTTAAACCCATGGCTTTTTCACATTTTTGCCCAGGGAGCAATTAGGGGTTAGGTGTCTTGCTCGGGGACACTTTGACATGGAACATGGGGCAGCCTGGGCTCAAACCAACAACCTTGTGCTTCCCAGCACACCTTCTCTAACCCCTGTGCCACGACGACCCCACATCCAGTGCCGCACAGCAAACAAAACCAGTTTCCCTTTTATATTGAGAGAGGACGTCCTTGTCCTGCTACGGTGCTTTCTCCAAACTCTCCCACCAGATATTTATTTTCAATTCATTCTAACAACTTAAATAAAATAAACAAAAACAAACTAAAGTATGCCAGGTTAATACATTTTTACAACGACTAATGTCACATTTTTATTTAGATTTGCTGACGTAATGTCACAAGAATCACCCAAAATGTTGACAAATCAAAATAACAGTAAATCATTTCAACATTGAACACTGCCTGTGAATTGAGCAACACTGCTGCGTAACCTTTAAGTGACTGTTACACAACACTATTCCTTTGGGAAAATTAATTAAAAAGAGTCTGATTTAATCATAGAAACGGTTGTTTCCCCCCTGAGTTATGATAGAGAGGTTTTACAAAGTCTCAGATTAAACACATTGTGTTCTCATTGTTAGTTTGAGTCCAACTAAGTGAGTCCAAAAGATGCCGCTCCGCTCAGCTGGTAACAAAGTTGTACTCTGTGGAATGCAACAGATTCACCCACAGCACTTTCCCCCACACAGCGCCCCCATATAGTCAGCATACATCGTGACCGCATTCTCTTTTCAGTTTCTGTAGAGTATCGAGACACACATGATGTACATGGCACAGACGTACCTGTTGCACAGAGCAGGAACCCCACAAAGAGTCCAAAGGATTTGCTTTCACTCATTGGATTTGAACAAAGTCCCGTCTGTGCTTCGTTGCAGCTCTGCTCGGATTCCAGCTCTGGAGCTGCAGGCTCTCGGGTCCAAAGTGAGTCGACTGAGACAGGAATAGAGTCCACACACTCTGAGGGGTATAAAGCTCCCCCCCCCCCCCCCCCTCTCTCTCTCTCTCTCTCTCCGTCCTCCCTCTCTGTCTCTGTGTGGGATGTTTTTCAGTTATTCATGAGTCCCGGTAGATCTGCTGCTGGGATGTTTTTAGTCTCACATTTTTATTTTTTATATTTGACTATGTTAAAATGGCTGTAGGCTTCAAATGCACAAATTCTGGGAAGGGGCTTTTGGGCAAAGATCATTTCATTACAGAAATCATACTTACTAAAATACTTTTCTCAATCAGGCAAAACCAAGTGTTTTGTGATTCATCGTGCCCACGCTTCTTCTCCAGGTCACCAGAGATTCACACCCCCACACACACACACACACACACGTTTCGACAGAATGCAGAATCAAAGCCCTACACGTGCTACACATTCATATTTCACAGCGTTTTTCACACTTTTTTTCAAATCTCTATTAGTGAATATAGAGTCTGAAAGTATATATGTTCATGTGAGATCCATTAAGTCTGTCAAAAAATGGGGCTCTGTAATAAAATAAACATGTTATCTTCTTTCCTGAAATGGCACCTTTCTCTGCGGAGTTTCCACTCAAGCAGTCACATCCTGTTTTCAGATGTTTCATTTTGTAGAGGCCTGGGATTTTCCCATATATGAGTTATATGGAGAAAAGGTTCCCCTTCTGTGCTGACAGATCGAGGAAGGCTAATGGTGACGAATCTCCATCAGTAGTTAACTAAAGGAGGCAGATTTTCGAAGGAAGGCCAAGATCACTTGTTATCACATCCTCCCTGAGGAGGCACACCGTGTTTGTAGCTGAAACAGTGAAAGCGAGAATGCCGAGAATAAACAGCTGGGCGCCTTTAATTCGGCTGAGGTCAGAGGTTGTTCGAGCAGTTCATCAGGTGTCAGCGAAAAGGGATGATAGAAAAATATATTCAACAGGGGGAGGCCACGAAGGAGGACAGGCAGCTTCACTTAAGGAAACAAGCATTGGGATTCCTGTCGTACTGGCAAATAACTCTATAACTAACTCTATTCACAAAACATGCACTCTAACTTCCAGAGGTCTGTGCGCATATTCCGATTCTGATAAATTGTCCCTTGATGCATGTCCAAATCAGCCTTAGTCTCTTGACATGGGGTTGTTGTTTTCCGGTCCAAACCCAAAGGAAAGGAAACCCCAGAAAACCAAACTGCTTTAGCACGCAGGGCGTTTGATGCTTGTAAATCATCGTCTTGGTTTCCTGACCCTCGCCGGCCGCTGCGACAGCCTCTACAGCTCATTCTGACCAGCTCGGATATTAACACGAGCGAGTCACCCGGAAAGCTGAGCTCGAGTAGAGGATTTGTTCTCACGTGGTTTATTTTACATGGCAACGAAATGAAAGTGTCCATTTTCATCATTATAATAGCTCAATTATATGGAAGTTGTTTGAACAGAGGAAATAACAACACACCGCTCAATTAACTTTTTATATATATATATATCTTTATCTTTCAGATGGAAAAAACACAGAGGTAGTTACCATGGCGATTTACCGGGAGCCTGTAATCCTGCTGTGAATAGGTACATAAGAATTGGAAATCCCCAGCAAACAGGAACAAAGCCGGAAGTAATCAAATGAAAGATTAGAACTAGGAAAGAATGATCACATGGAAAATCTTACTTGTTGGTAAACAGCGCTGGTTAATTGTCTTCGTGAAAGGTCATAAGAACAATGAGGAGTTACAAGTACAGCACTAATAAAATATAGCAAGAGCTAAATGCTAAATGACATGTAATGTACTGTAACCTAATGTATCAGTGGTGTATTGGCAGAATAAAATACACTACAAAGCAATAGGATCTGAGGCACCTCCTCAACTCCTTTTTAAAACCTTTCCTGTGACAAAGAGGGAATATCTGTGGGAATGTAAGAAGGGTTCCAGAGACCTTGTCGGGACGCTGATAACGTGACCGTGACCTTTTACCAGATGCTTTTTTTCTCACTTCTCTCTTAGAGTTAGAACACTGAGCTGCTGCTAAACGCTCAACCAGAGAATGACGCATTCACCACGCAACAATATGATTGTTGTCCTTTTACTGGCTGAAGCAACTCACTGTAATGTGATCGTGGAAAATGCCAACAGAGACCGCTCTGTCTCCAGAGATTCCTCCAGTTTCTGTTGGTATTTTCTTTATTTTTTTGCGAGAAAAACAATGCCGGCATCAGGAAAGAACGAACGTTCCTAAAATGCCTTTCTAGAAATGTCCCTTTTCTTTACATTGATTCATCATGCAGGATTAAATGACTCTAACAGCACAGGCTGGGATCATCTGGTCTTCATTGTTTACACTGACCCTCAGTGCACGAACTGGTAATACACTACATACCACAGCACTGACAAAAATTAATTCCCCTGCCAAGGATTGCTTTCTTCCCGTAATCATCAAACTGAGCGCGGGTCCTTTCTGGAATGCATGTGTGTTTTAGGAAAAAAAAAGAAAAGAAAAAGGGTTCTGTACAGGGTGCTGGACAAGATTCATAGAGATAAAGGTGCCAGATGCAAAACCAACAATGTGGCCATTATATAGAAATAAATAGAAAACTCGTAGCCATCATTATTCTATTTGATTTCGTAGGAGCCGTCTATGACTATAAGCCTATTCTAGATAACCTATAAACAGAATACATCATATATTTCATACACAGTTTGTGATGGATACTTGTAATGTAAGAACCAGATAACAAATAGGAAACATCTAAACTGATGACAAATAAAGGGGATCCATAAAAGACAGGCAGACGTGGATTCCAGTGTGAGAGGTGGCACCATGCCAGACTGAAAGAACGAGTCGCATGTCAGATGACCTCCCGGTCTGCTTCCCGGACGCCACGAAGAGTGATCCTCATCCTTCTTGGAGGTCTTGTCCTGTCCGCGGGCCTCTACTGAGTGCATTGTGTCAGTTTACGAGAAATCATCAGCTGATTTCCCCCTCGCTTCAAAGTGCATCCTGTGGGTCGAGCGAGCAGTACTTGGATCCCTGCTTGTCAGGGTGAAGCTGGCATTCAGTTGCTGGCCTGAATCCTGCTCCTGTCGCGGGTTCCAACGTATCCCCTTTCCTTTGCACCCTTCTACCTTCGGCCTGCTCCTTGTTCCCATTGGGTTTCAAATGGAGCGGCTGTCTTCAGTTGGAGCTGAAGGAGTATTTGTCCTCGTGACTATTGGGAATCTCAACTGAGACTGAAAACCTCCTTTCACAGTAATTACATTGTTGTGTTAAGCAGTTTTGTAAAGGGAGGCTCATTCCTCTCCTGCTGAGTCACAGGAGACAGGGACAATCTGCACACACCCCCAAACCCCCTCCTCTCCTCAACTGTCCCGCCAAAAAGCAACCGGATTCATCCAGAAACTCCCAGCTGGTGGGGGAGGATGTGCCAAACGGGCCCCTGGTTGTAGCTGTGGAAGAAGAGAAGACACCTTTTAGAATGCTGAACGGCTTCCAGAGAAAACTATCAATTACTTCTTCTTTTTTGCGTGCATCTAATAATAGTGTAACAAAGGTTATGTTTATTATCAAAAGCAGAGTGTGGCTATACGTTGCACTTTTACACACACTTTAGTTCCTACCCGTAAATGCCAAAAAAATCACATTGGTCTTCATTCTCCTTAACACCAAAGATGCACATCAGAGCACTGAGCTCAAGGTTAAGAAGAAGGGACCCTGATAAGACTTTTAATATTGACACCCAGTCATTTGTCAATTGAGGACAGGAACAGAACATGTGTGTAAGATCTGCTGGTGAATTTTGACATCTATCAACATCGCAGCGACCCTTTACAGTAGAGTGCATTCCTGAGAGTTTAGAGTTTAGAGTAGTGAAAGCGATTGTTACATTTCCCTTTTTACGTGGAAACACAAACGCTGACAACCAATGTAGATAAAACTCAGGGAGCATGTTAAGGCAGTTAAAGAAAAATAGATTTATTTGTAATACTTGAATCAAACAGTAAACTACAGAGGAAGGTTTTAAAAAGGGGGGGTGAACTGTGGGGGTTGTGCCAAACAAAAGTACTCTTGGGTCAGGGTCTCCTTGTCACGAGAGGAGCTCTTGGTGAGGACTCATTGAGGTTCAGCTGACGTTTTCATTGTCCAACACAAAAAAGTCCCTGGGAACAAAAAACGTCTCGGAAGAGAGATGAACGGGGAAATGCTCTGGCAAAACTAAGCGAGCTGAATGGTTAACAAAAGAAAAACCCAAATCTCTTTTACAGAGGAATTAACAAAACCATCAATCAAAAAAGGCTCTAAAGTAAATTGAGGAGCTGTGGAGCCACAAACGGCACGAGGCCAACTAAGGAGACGCAGACTATAAGTACGCATGAGGGAAGTGTGGGAACTGGTGGACACGATCAGGAATCAGGGAAGACAATCAGACTGATGACACATGAGGAAGGACAAGGAACCTGAAGCGAGAGGAGAATTCATTTCCAAAATATAAGTCACAAAACAAACATGGATACAGGACAAAAACCCAACTTGAAGATTACACGCAATAAACTGCAGATGTGTTTTTCCAGACCCTCCAATGTCATTTGGAGGAGATTGCTTTGAGGAGAAGTCCTCCAAAACCTGTTACATGATATCCCCCAAATGATCTGTTTGTGACGTAAAATGTGTCCACGGGAAGAAACGTGAGAGGGTTTTCTCTGATAGCTCTTTGTTGAGTCCAAAGCAAGGCAATTTTATTTGTATAGCACATTTCAACAACAAGGCAATTCAAAGTGCTTCACATAAGACCATCAAAAACATCCAAACATGAAGCAAGGAGACTTACCAACAATTAAAAATACATTGAAACATAAAATAAAAACAGTCATTAAAAGGATAAAAAAGACGTTAAAAGATTTTAAATAGAATAAAATTTGCAGTGTAATTTGAGAATGTCTTTAAGAATTGCGACTTGCAGAAACGGTCAATTGAAGGCAGCAGCAAACAGAAAAGTCTTTAAACTGGATTTAAAGGAGCTGAGCGACTCAGACCTGCAGCATTCTGGGACTCTGTTCCAGATATTTGGAGCAGAAAAACTGAACGCTGCTTCTCCATGTTTAGTTCTGACTCTGGGAACAGAAAGTAGACCGTTCCAGACGACCTACGGGTTCGTGGCGGTTCATAAGGTACCAGCAGATCAGAAATGTACTTTCTGTCCTAAACGATTCAGTGCTTTATAAACTAGCAGAAGGATTTTTGAGTCAATTCTTTGTTTGACAGGAAGCCAGTTTAACGACCTGAGAACTGGAGTGATGTGTTCCACTTTCCTGGTCCTAGTGAGGACTCGAGTTGCAGCGTTCTGGATCAGCTATAGCTTTCTGATTGACTTTTTACAGAGACTGTCTCTGTGCAGTATTCGAGTCCACCGAAGTCTACTATCTAGACATAAGTCCTCTAATCCTTGATATATTCTTTAGGTGATAGTATGCTGATTTTGTAACTTGTCTTATTATGACTGTTTAGGTTGAGGTCCGAATCTATAATTACACCTAGATTTCTAGCTTGGTTTGTGGTTTTTAACGTCAGTGATGGAAGCTCAGCGCTAACTTTCAATCGTTCATCCTTGTTACCAAAAACAATTACTTCTGTTTTATCTTCGTTTAATTGAAGAAAGTTTTGACACATCAAGTTGTTGATTTGTTCAATGCATTTAACCAGCCCCTGTATTGGATTGTAGTCCCCCCAGGGATTTAGTTATATAGATTTGTGTGTCATCTGCATAACTATTCTGTGACACACAACGTTTGGTGGCCACAACTATTTAGTGCTGACAGGCAGCTATTTACTTACTATTTTCCGGCCCTCCGCTTCGCGTCACACAAGAGAGTAACGCGAGTAACGAACTCATTTCAATTTCAGTAATTGTAAATGCGTTAATTTATTTTTAAAAATACATTGTTACATGCTCGTTACCGCTAAAAGTAGTGGAATTACTCCCAACACTGGTGTTTACATGGTGGTATAATTCGAATCTTTGCTTAGTCGGACTATGCTATCTTTCGGGGCAAGTGCTATTATCCCAATATACATGGCAGTAAATAAATCGAATCATTGGCCGAAAGCACGTCATATCCGATACGATAGGTGGCGCTGTTTTCATTACAACTAGTTGTGATGCAGCCATTTCCGCTTGAGCGCTTCACCACTTCCAACAACATCAACATTAGGAGAAAGATGGCGAGCGGAGAGCAAGGTGAAGCTACATCCCTCTACTATCTTTGCATGATGGTAATAGGAGCACAGCGAATGCGAATGGCGCTATTGGCCGATTTGATAATGGAGAGAAGACGCCGTCGGGATCTCAAGCATGCGCAAAGACGCAAAGTCCAGTTCCTCATCCCATTCACCGTTACATGCCGCAATAGTCGAACTATCAACTGGATCGGATCGAGTTATCCAGGGGTGTTAGTCGGATCGTAGTCGGACCGCACATAGTCAGACAAAGGTGTTTACATGAAACGGATAATTTGATTTCAGTCCGACTAAGCCAGTTATTCGAAACCATGCTGACTGATAAACTCTGATCCCTCCCAGTGAGAACATTCGGACTTTGACTCTGTCACAACAGAGGCAGGACACAGACTTGGAATCAAAAGGTACTTTAATAAAGACACACAGGGCTTAAATACAGTGGGAGGGGGCAGGTGATCGGACACAGGTGGAAACAATCATGGACACGGCAGACAATCACAGGGGATGACAGGACAAGGCAGGAAGTGAAGCTAACCCAGGGACACAAGATGCAGGAAACTACAAAATCAAACCAACCCAAACCGTGACAGTATCAGGGATGAGCTGCTCACCATGGGGCCTCCAGTCCTACAGCCCGGGTTTAGGAAGGTTTTTTCTCGTTTGCTGCTGCTCTAATTATGCTGTAATGGAAATGTAACTTGCTGTCACATGAAACTGGGTCAAAACATGAGAAATACGGCCCATCCGATGAATTGGTCTTATTTGCATGTTGTTGCAACTTTTCAAATTTAAATTAATCCTTTTCACCCTCTGTAATTAATTTTTCAGGGCGCACTGATCAGATGAGGCCCCCGATGGTGGGGCGTAGAAGCATATGGATATGACGTCCCAATCAGTGAGTCGCTCCACAGTCCAGGCCACAAAGTTGACATTTTGTATAATTGTGCTTCCTACTGTGGCCTCCCAGCCCATTTCTGCGGAATGGCCATCCGATGTGCTGCACTAACTGTTAACACACTACATACCACAGCACTGAGAAAGATTAATTCCCCTGCCAAGGATTGCTTTCTTCCCGTAATCATCAAACTGAGCACGGGTCCTTTCCGGAATGCATGTGTGTTTTAGGAAAAAGGGTTCTGTACACATGTTCAAATGGAATGTTTCATGCAAACTCGCTGGACAAGATTCACAGATAAATAATCAGCTGATTTCCCCCTCGCTTCAACGTGCATCCTGTGGGTCGAGCGAGCATTACCTGGACCTCTGCTTGTCAACGTGAGGTATCCCCTTTCCTTTGCACCCTTCTACCTTCGGCCGGCTCCTCGTTCCCATTGGGTTTTAAGTGGAGCGGCTGTCTTCGGTTGGAGCTGAAGGAGTATTTGTCCTCGTGACTATTGGGAATCTCAACTGAGACTGAAAACCTCCTTTCACAGTAATTACATTGTTGTGTTAAGCAGTTTTGTAAAGGGAGGCTCATTCCTCTCCTGCTGAGTCACAGGAGACAGGGACAATCTGCACACACCCCCAAACCCCCTCCTCTCCTCAACTGTCCCGCCAAAAAGCAACTGGATTCATCCAGAAACTCCCAGCTGGTGGGGGAGGATGTGCCAAACGGGCCCCTGGTTGTAGCTGTGGAAGAAGAGAAGACACCTTTTAGAATGCTGAACGGCTTCCAGAGAAAACTATCAATTACTTCTTTTTTTTTTGCGTGCATCTAATAACAGTGTAACAAAGGTTATGTTTATTATCAAAAGCAGAGTGTGGCTATACGTTGCACTTTTACACACACTTTAGTTCCTACCCGTAAATGCCAAAAATCACATTGGTCTTCATTCTCCTTAACACCAAAGATGCACATCGAAGCACTGGGCTCAAGGTTAAGAAGAAGGGACCCTGATAAGACTTTTAATATTGACACCCAGTCATTTGTCAATTGAGGACAGGAACAGAACATGTGTGTAAGATCTGCTGGTGAATTTTGACATCTATCAACATCGCAGCGACCCTTAACAGTAGAGTGCATTCCTGAGAGTTTAGAGTTTAGAGTAGTGAAAGCGATGCAGTACTGCAGTAGTTGTAGCACATTTAACCGTGCACACGAGGAGCTGTGTGGGCCTGGATGCTATGAATTGCTTTGTAGGGGAAATCCGTATCATTAGTTTTTTTATCACTTCTCCCTTTTCCGTTGTTTCCCAGAAGCCCCCCAAAAAAATAGCCCTTGATGACAAGCACTTTTGCTACGCGGATGTTTGGAGAATGGAATGTCAGGCCCCCTCGCCCTGACCGGCACCCTCACATTGTCCCTCAAAGACGTGTGTTTTTACAAACCAGGAGGAGACTCAAGAACAACAATGGAAGACGCACAAAACAACAACAAAAGGAGCACGAACAACTCTTAGGTCAGGGTCTCCCTGCTAGCCGCTACAGGTCCCCTGGTTGAGGGAGGGTCCGACTACTCCATCTGGGCCTGATGGTCCCAGGAGAGGATCACTGTTGCTGCAGCATCGGGCCTGACATCATTGCTATGAGGGAAGGTTCAGGGGAACCGAAAGAGCCAAACTTCCAAACAGCTCTTTGTTTTTATTCAACAATTTCACAAAATCAAAAGAGAAAAAGAAAACCCTATCCTCAATAAGTGAGTTTTTTTAAATCAGTCGAGGTTCAGAAGATTCCGGTATTAAGGGGCGTTGTGCTGCTGTGTAAAGATTCTGAACGGTGATGTCATGCATTTTGGGAGCAATAAACTGCAGATGTGAGATTGCTTTGAGGAGAAACAATGATATAAACCACATCTTTGTTGAGTCCAGGGGGGGGGGGTAAGGGGGGGGTGGTCTTCATTTCAAGGACGAGTCAATGCATGCAAAACAAAACATAGCTTTTAAGTTGCAATGCTTTTTACTTTTTACATTTCTGGACCCGATGACTGTGAGTCTCCACTAGATGGCAGCAGTGTGTCAAATCTAACGTGAAAATTGCAGCGCTCCTTGAAAAGCATTCATATGGATCTGATATCCTTTTCTCTGAGCAGAGATTTGTGGGGGAGACAAGGCCTCTTAGCTAAAGGTGGAGGAAGGGGCTGCTGCAAACACATATCATGTGGATTTGGGAAACCTCAGCAGTGGAACCACAGCGACCACTTTCACATACACAAAGCTGCTGGGGAAACCTAATTAATGTGGTCAAATTCAAGTAAGTTGACAAGTAGGACTCCCGTGAGTCAGATTTAATTAGAAAGAATCATTTTTTCGTGCCGGGTAGAAGAAGCCTGCGCGCTTCATTCATCTTAACCCTAAAGAGAAGGCCCATTTATCCAAAACTGCAGCGAGTCAACCTTTAACCACACATTGGGCAGGAAATGAGTTGCAAAGGTTCCTTTCATGATCACTTCTCTCATGATCGCTCTTTGACGGAGGTCACAGGTTACGATTTGTCAAACTTCGCTTTAAGCTGCTGTATCTGGAACAGACTCTGTGATCACGTTGACCCACTTAAAGTGTCGACAAAGTGCTGTAACATTACTTCCTATTCCACTATGAAGTGAGTCAAACACATCACCTTACAGCATGCAGCAGAAAGTGAATTTTAGAAATGTTGTCCACATTGGGTTTACTTAATTGTGGAATGAGCCATGCAACAACTTTAAGGATTATGACCAGCAAATATGAGATATCATGACCGTCATTATGAAGTGTGTGTTTTGATCCTTCTTATAGTTCATTATGAATGTATAACTATACTTCTACATTGATATAAGCAGATTACAACATTGAAGTATGTTTTTAATGCGAGATATATAAAAGCCTCATATTTTTCATCCTTCACACCGCTTATTTCTTGACACGTGCTGGACGTCCTGTCAAACTGAGATTTTGGGGTTTTATTGTGGGGGGTTGAACCACAAACTGACAATTTCTCAGACCTTTGAAATGGTAAAGCGTTAATCCTCTGTTTGTGAGAACTTTAAACACAGAGATCCGCTGCCTTTCTGCGGTATAAATTTAACTTGTTTGTTTTGGGCCGTCTCCAACATGCGCTGCAGATGGACCCGTTCTCACAGAGCTCCTCAGCCGGGGGCTTTTTTTTCTCCCAGCCGTCCCGGCCCGCTCTCCCTTCTTTGGCTGCAGCTCTCGTCCCGGGTTCCAAACGTCCCGAGTTTCATTTCACCATCCGAGGCCGACGTGCGCGGCGGGAGGAGCTCCATCGCTCCACAGAAGACACTAGCGTCAGACGTCCCGCGGCGTTAGGGAGTCCATACTGATGGTAGAAGCCGCTCCCCGATTAACGGACCCAGTCTGGAACATAAATCTCAGACTGTGACACCCGATCAATTGGTGAGGGTCACGAGGAGGGAAGATGGTAACACTAGCTGGCTATTGGGAGCAGCCATTGATTTCCTCCCGCTACGGTAGAAGCAAAAAAGACAAGATGGAGACACACTGAAAGGATTGTAATAAGTCGATGAGGAGCAGCTGACACATGACACCCCCGAGGCCCAACCCCTGGACCAAGACAAATGAAACCTAATAGCGTTCACCACCGCTGCCCATCTGGATGGCGAACAGCTGCAGAGCGCTTTGTCATCCTGCTTCTTGTCTCAACCCTTATCAGGGTGTCTTTCTAAACCACACCCATGTTCCACATGCGGCTTTTCCCCCGAAACCCCGCTGATCGGCGGCAAAGGGGGAGACAGATAAGCGATTACCCCGTGAAAGGGAAAGGAAGAAGGTCCTTTTGTCGGTGCTTTGGAGGTCCTGGGCTCCCTCCCCCGATCCCCCCCCTCTAAACCCCCCCCACCCCCACCCACCCTCCTTTCAGAGGCCTCCCGGGCGCCGTTAACACCAGGAGAGCGAGGCGCTGACTTCCAAGGTTTGGTGGAGCTGGAGAAAACAGCATGTCAACATCTGGGAGGCATTAGAAAGCCTGAAGGGTGAGGAAAAGGGAGACGATGATGGGGGAGTGTGTGTGTGTGTGTGTGTCCACCAAGCTGTGTGTGTTTTGCAGAGATTGACTTAATTGCATTGCTTTTGTGAGAGTTTGAGCTTGAAAACCGTGACCTCTTGAGTAATGCGTACTAGTTGAACGAGGGTTGCATCGGGAAGTCCCAGCAGAGATGAAGGCAGATAGTGAAACGCCTGCGGGTGTAGTGGTCGGGTGGTGTATGGGGGCTTGTGTGGCTCTTTGTTTGTGAAACTTGTTTGAAGACTGGGTCTTTCACTCGGCGGGCAGGATGCAGAGCTCTGGACCCTTGGCAACAGAGCGGCTCCATCTGAGCCCCGGCCCTTAAAACAAGATGGCTTTGTGCGTGCGATCGCCATCCTGCTCCTCCCTTCCTTCCCCTGAACCCCTCACCTATAGGGCCGCTGCCTCGGGGACGCCGCGCGCCAGGTGCTCCCCCTCGTCAAGCCTCACCGCAAACAGCAACCCTGACCTTCGCTGGGGCCGAGGGGCAAGCCGTGACATCACCCGGGAGCCGGCGAGCTGGCCGGCCAGCTGACAGGGAGCAGCCTTAAGCTCCTCCCCTTTTGAGCAGTGCTTTGTCGTGACAGGCCGGCTGTTCCGAACGCTCAATAGGCAATCATCCGGTTTATTGACGGTACCATTTTGGTCGGTCATAAACGAGGCCAGCCTCGAGGCGAGGCCTCAAAATGTCCTCACTGCCGCTCACATCTTCAGCTCCACGGCGGGGAAAACCCCAACGTGAAGTCCTGCACGTCTTTTTTTCCGTTACGTGGCTTTATTTCGACCCCGATCACACCTGCAAGAAATTTGTCTCCACCTCTGGTTAGTTGGGAAATATTTCTCCCTGCATGTTGTCCCGAACTGAGAAAAGGTACGACTTCAGTCTGTAACGAGGCCCCTGATCCCAAACAGACCCCCGCAGATTAATACATGAAGCCAAATTTCCACTCTTTGCATCGCCTCAAATGTGATTAATGAAAAACAGAGAGTTTTGCCAAACGGGAACATTCTCAGATTTTCCTGGCTCTTCTACACCCCCACCTTTTTTGTCCATTTTCTGTTGTTGTTTTAAAGGAAAGTCCTCTCCATGACATGAACACATGCTCTGCAAATGGCCCCGGGGCTCACAAGAGGCCGTCATGGACGTCCTTTCTCCTCCTCCTCCTCCTCCTCCTCCTCCTCCTCCTTCCACCCCCCACGTCAACCTGCCATCCACCCCTCCATCCCGGCTCCATGTCCCACAACTCCCTGTTCCTGAGCCGGCATTTCACGGACACTCCCGCCGAGACCAGTGACCTCATCAGCGGGCAGGAAGTCAGAGGGTTCAAGTTCCTCCGGAGAGAGTAATCCCACACATCTCTGCTTATTTCATTCAGCGGAGGGGGGGGGGTGGTGTGGGGGGGGAGCGAGTCGGGGGTGTGGAGTTCGAGTCCTGCCGGTTTCTCACTATCAGACGGTGTCACGTCATCATTGTGATCACGTGACCGTCGGCTTTTGCTGGCCTGAGCTCGTTCTGGAAGCGGAGCGATCTCGGTGGGAAAAGCATAGCGGGGGCCAGGTGTCTGCAGCTGCAACGTGGCACTGGAAACAATGTGGAGGAAGAGGTCGGACCAGGGGAGAAAAGAAAGGAGCTCAGAGGAAGAAGGAGCCTTTGTGTGGGGAAAAAATGAACATTAATAGACAATAAAGACGGCTTTGTTTGTCAAAGTTCTTGGTAACTCGCTGGCTGTTTGAGGGTGTTTGTGCTTCACGCCATTGACCCGCGTCATCCATCAGGACAGTAGAGCGTGAGTACATGTTTGCAGCAGGATCGATTCAGGAGCTATTGAATGTATCCTGGAGCTGTAGCAGACAATGCAACGCTCCCAAAAGCAACAGCAGATTTTATATATATGTACAGTGTATACAGTGTATATATTAGTCACATGACCCAGCAGTCAAAGTTGTAAACACGCTTCTTTCACATCTCAAACGCGCCCGGCACTCCCACGCTCCTGCAGCGAGCCAGCAGCGAGTGAGTTGCAACACGTTTGTTGCCGACAGGTCTCAGTTTGAGCTGACTCTGCAGATAAACACTTCACTTCCAGAGGGTTGCATCTGGGTTCGGGCCGCTCCCGGCATGCACACAAAGACACGCGAAAAAGCTCACGGCTGAGAGAGATACAGGGAAGAGGAGCAGACAAGACCAGTCAGATAACTCATATAGCGTGTCTGTGAGTGTGCGTGGGGGGGGGGGGGGGGGGTGGGTTAATGTAAAATGATCACATATGCCCGTCAACGCGAACATTGACGGGTTTGTGCACAGATGTGTGGGAGGGAGGCAGGGCTGAACAATCACACTCAGTGTTTGTGAGTGGTTTCAGACATACCGCATTCTCCTCGATAAGTCTGCCGCACTTCCACCCACTCGGCTTCAGTGAGTCCGTCTAAGACTGCGAGAGGCGCGAATAGTTGGGCCTTTTTTTGGCCTTGAAAACACGACTGGTGCGTGTCTAAACAGCAAGGTTTTATGGCAGAAAAAGCAACAGGATTTTTTTTTTTATCTCAGACGTGTTTTGCTTGGGAAAAAGTAGGGTGATAAAGTGATGCAAATTAAAGGCCCGCATGCCATGTGGGGCTAACTGTCACCACGGCGGATCCCAATCAGTCCTCTCTGCAGCAGACGTGCAGTCAACGTGGAGGCTCTATGCGTTTTAAGAGGCTTTTTCTCCCCTTCGTTTGACTCGGGGCCAATATTCATACTTTTGGTGAACAGAACATTCAGAGAGAGGGACTGGGAGGACATTCACTGATAAACTCTGCTCCCTCACAATGAGAACATTCAGATTTTGTATCAGGGATGGGCTGCTCACCATGGTGCCTCCAGTCCTGCAGCACAGATTAAGGAAGGTTTTTTCCCATTTGCTGCAGATCTAATTATGCTGTAATGGAAATGTAACTTGCTGTCACATGAAACTGGGTCAAAACATGAGAAATACGGCCCATCAGATGAATTGGTCTTATTTGCATGTTGTAACGTCTCAAATTTAAATGTATTCTTTACACCCTCTGTAATTAATAACACACATTTAGCTGGTCAAAATGTGTAATGCACTATTTCCTCTGTCGACATCAATATCCCTCTCTCATGGCGTCGTCTGAGCTAGCCGCGATGCTAACAGAGCTAACAGCGTTATGATGCCACTTAAATGCATTAGGAACACAACAAAAATGTGTATTTAATGATAGAAATACAAGATTAACCTTTGCTCGATAAAAAACTGCATTACACAGAACATTTTCATGCATATTTACGTAATGTCGTGGGGACGGAGAAGGCACCGCTTTGCCGGAGCAGCCCGGTATCGACTTGAGTCAATGGGAAGCTTTGTGTGCAAATGTGCGAGAGCGGGATGGAGGAGGAGTGATGGAGAAAGCATGTGAAAGTGAAAGAAAGTGTGGCCGTGCAGATGGGTGCCGGTCACTGGAGTCTGACCGCTCCGGGGTCAAGAAGGTCAGCGCTCATGTAGGAACGTCATGAACCGCTGCTCTGTGGGAAAACTGCGGAAGATTTTCAGGTCTGTTTGGGATAATTGAAGTGCGTCCTTCAGCTGGAGTGTGTGTCAGCGGTGCGTTGGTCGTGCAGAGGGAAGGGGAGTAGAAGGGGAGGCGAAGGGGAGGCGGAGGGGATTCGGTCCTTGAGCAGGTCTGGTTCCCATTAGACCAGAGGCCCCGCGTCGGTTTGTTTGCACAAGCAGAGCGTCCCGGAGGAGAGCGGCCTGATGTTGCTCCTCCCAGCCGGACCGCCGTAGAGGGGGTATCGGCTGCAGCGCTTCTCTCTCTCCCGCGTCCCCTTTCTGCGACCCCTCCTCGCCAACCATGCATCTGGAACAAACGTGTCTCCTAAGCTGTTTACATTTGATGCACGTTGTTTACGTGCTATCCGTGAGAGCCGTGCCGAGAGGCGTAGCCATTTGTGATGCATATGCCGTGTACCTAACCCTGCGTATTAATCAGCCTGATGGGCATGCAGAGACAGGTCCATCGCTAACACGGGTTGGGCTTCAGCAGTCACACGCTAACCCTCAAAAGCACACAGGGGCCAATCAATAAAAAAAGCTTTTCCACTGATAAAACAATACTGGTGCAACACATTATTTTCCATTGCAGCGTGCGGAGTCATGGAACATTTGTCAGTTATTTCTGTGATTTCTGCATCACAAGCAACCCCCCCCCCCCCCCCCCCGCCTCCCCTTTCCTCCGCCCCCTGCAGGGACTTTTTGTTGTGTGCTCGCTATAAAAACACAGTTGAGAGATAGAAGTCAGTCAGACAGGCTTGAGGTGGCACCGTTGTGGATTGCGGGCCGTAAAGAGCCTAACGACCACCGGGACCACATGCAGAAACACTAACAGGTAAATAAAGCAGGGGGACCGATTGAAGCAGCACGACTCTGACGCCAACGCGGTGCGACAGACCAGGTCGTAAAGATCTGAGCGCACAGTGAGTGAGTCAAAAGTGAAACAGAGCCCCGTTGATGTTGTGGTTAAACGGTGAGGAAGTTCTCGTCTGTACTCCACGCAGCATTTTAACGGCCGGAGGAGGTTTGGAGCTGAAGGGGAGGGCTGGGGGGGAAGGGGATGATGTTTCTCCCTGCGTGCTCCGCTGGGCTGGGGAGTGGAGCTGTGATTTATAGAAGCCAGAACTTCGCTGCATCTTTTCTTGGAATTCTGGACCGTTCTGAGGGGGAGGGGTGGGTTGGCTGGGGAAGGGGTTAGGGGGGCAAGAGCAGTCCGAGGCCAGGATAAGAGCAATATTTCACAGAGGCCGTTAAATCAATTCATCTGCGAGGGGAAGGCCGAGCCGGAGAGCTAATGGACATTCAGTCTTTTCCTTCGGCAGCTTTGACTCAAAGCCAGAGGTCCCGAGAGGTTAAAGGGCTGTTTCCCCGTGTTTGGAGAGCTACGATTTAACCCTGTTGTTGGAACTCGTTGAGGTCAGCGAAACAAATCATGAGGTGACTCGTGTTCAGCTCAATAGGCCGTTTTGACAAAAGCAATGAAAGTCCAACATTTGGCGCTGAGAGCTCTCCTGCTCTCTTGCAGCTTTATTGGAGTCAGTGAAGAATCCCCATAAATGAAAACTAACTGTAGCATTTCAAAAGGGCTATAAATAATTGAAAGCCGAATTTATCTGAATTAGTGTCCCAGAAATATGACAGAGACTGATCCTGTGTGGCTACTAATTTAGAGAATAAACGTTTGTCTGTAAAACAACGTCGGTAATAATTCAACGTGCTTTGGGACATTACTGGCGGTTATTTTAGAATTCGGGTGAGCTGTCGATTAAAGCCACATTTCCTTTTTGTTACACAGCACAGATGCTCTGCAGTTTTATGGCGCATTCTCTGTGGGCCGCAAAGTTGCCAACCGCTGGATTTTAGATCTCAGCGCATGACGTTCGCGGCCACGTACACACGCACACCTCCGACTGCGTACTTCCCACCATCCACCCGCAACCTGCCCGAAGGAACGGCTCTTTATGTGCTCTTCACAGCGGACGCCAGCCTGATGAAACCTGCAGCCGGATGAGAGAGTCACGCGGCAGCCTCCCTGCTCAACCGGGCAGACTTTGACTCGAGCGGCATGACTCACTAATCGACGAGCACACAGCCGCCCCGAGCTGACAGTCGCCGTCATGTGTGAAAACGCCACGCGTGCACGTGCGCGTCCAGGGCCGATCCTTAAAATGTCATTCGGGGAGAGATCTAAATGGAGTCACGGAAAAAGTGACGGCTGGGTGTCGTTAGCAAGCGCGGTGATCATCTAGCGACGGGGGGATTCTACATGTGGCATCAGACGCCAGCACTTGAGCAAGTCTGTGGAATCTGGAGCTGCAGTTAATTATCTTTTAAAGGGTTGTTTATGTGGGGCTGCGATGGATTTTAGTGTGCACGAAAGGATTGACTTGCAGTTTGATTCCTTCCTTCGTTGTGCCCGGTTACTTTCCTTAAGCCATTCTAACAGATTTGGCCGTGGGTGATAAGTCATTTTGAAGGTGATTGGATGTGGCCAGCGAGGTCATTATGCAATTTGAGTACAGCTGTATCAATATTACCAGGATTTTGTTCTCCTTCTCTAGTGTTTGGCCTGATCCGCCTCCCCTAAAGCATTGGGAACTTGAATTTAGTTCTTTGTGACTTTAAAAGCACGGCAAGAAGAGATTTTCCATTTCAACAGGAAAGTGACGCCAAAAAGGCCAAATATTCCTTTGGATTAAATTGCATTTGTAAATTAAAATTTTCACTCTTTAAGCTTTACTGCAGTGTTCCAACCATGATTGTATGCATCACTACTTTTTCATTTAAAAAGAGATGTGAGATGACTCAGATAAAGTGACAAAAGCTCTTCTCTATCAAACACATTTGATTTTGTATTACTGTACTTACTTAAGAGGTTAGTTCTCTCTCTTTTATTTGCTAATTCAAAATCAGTCAGAAAGTCATTTTATACACAGATAACCTTGTATTCGTGCATGTTTATGAATAAAAGATAAATAAATTGAGCATACATGGTTCACAATGCAGACTTGTCACTGTCTAATTGTCATCATCAGGGGTCAGAGGTCACAGGCAACAGAACGTGTTGAAATGCAACTCAGCAGAGAAGGAATGGTGCATGTGATGTGTCTGCAGTGATCAGGGACGTCCTGACACATTTCATTTGAAGCTGCACAGAGACATTCATCCGTGGCCTGACTTGAGTTGCAGTCAAAAAGAGGTGGGCTGCTTCTGCTCTGTGGAGCCGGGTTTTGTCAGTGCGACCTCGCCGCAGTGGTTGGAGGTGTCTGGAGGTGTTCCAGCTGCAGCCAATAATAAACACCGGGGAGGGAAGCGAGAGGATGATGGGAAGAATGTGAGCGCCGCGTTGATCAAAGCGTCTGTGCAGCTTGACCACATGGGAGGCAACAGTGGGCAGTCAACAAACCTGGGCGTGTTTGTCTCCGGTTTAAAGGTGACACGATAACATATTATCTCATTTTGGGAGAAAGGGAAAGACTTCTAAATAGTTTTAATTTCCATGCTAAATGAAGACACTTTTGTCTCGCAGTCCATGTCCATGTGAGTGTCTGGGTCTCATCCAGGCCAGGTGTCTGGGTAACACTGTGTGTGTGTGTGTGTGTGTGTGTGTGTGTGTGTGTGTGTGTGTGTGTGTGTGTGTGTGTGTGTGTGTGTGTGTGTTCGGCTTTAACAGACTGAAGTGCTTCAGGCTGCACCAGGACAGTGTTAGATTTAGACCCCTGCTGCCCTCCTGCCACGTCCCCTCACACCCTTTGTCTTCTCATTTTTACTATTTCATTTTACCACTTCGACGCCATACCTTGTTCTGTGAACAGTCAACTTTAACCGAGGACATGTGGAGGAGAGCGAGTCATGAGTCATGGGAGAGGCTGGATTAAAGTAATGGCCCTAACCCTGATCCTTCTTATCTGATGACCCCCCCCCCCAGCTTTGACCCCCGGGGCAGACAAGTGCCAGCTTCCCTCTGGGAAACACGAGATAAGTTGTGCTGGAGGAGAGAAACGTGCACCTTTTGACACATGTGTTAGTACAAACGCTCTTTTGTGGGCACACTTTTACAAACAAATACAAGACGTTCCGCCTCAAGCAAAACTACAAAAAGATCTGCCCCCCCCCTACCACACACGCCCCCGTCTCTGCCGAACAACACGCACCGGGCAAGATTCCAATAGGTGCACGGTTGACCTGGTGACTGAAAGCTTATTTTACCCTCTATTGACCAACTTCCCTCCGTGCTCTGCTGCACTCATGCGTCTCTCTTATTTCCTTTTTTTACCTCCTTTGGCGCGCTGCTCAGTCAACTCCTTTTATTTCGGCGCTCAGCGGTCGCTCTCTTACCTCAACAGGCACGTAGCACATTCTGCAGCTCAGCCGCACTAAGGTCACAGGGCGAGAGCAGATGTTATATAGCTATTACAGATGTGACAGAAGGGCAAACACGTCTCAAGACCGCTTCTGCTTCAAAGTAAAGTGAGAAAACATGACGGATTGTTGCTAACGAGTTTCATTTTGGTTCCTGTGGTCTTGCAGTCTTGAGTGTGTACAACACGCACACACACACACGCGCGCACAAATACAGGTGTGTGTGCAAACCTACGACTAACCTTATGAACTTTCTGGTCAATGAATTAGCAAGAGATGTCAGGGTTGGGTTTCTTCTTGGGTTGAGGAGCCTCTGATGGCTGCCATATGGTGCCTGTGAAGATTAAATGACAGAGATCCCATCTTTGGCCCTGCTCCAGAAAAAGACACCTCCACAACCACCAAATGACTGTTTGGCCACAGAGCCGACGGGGGGGGGGGGGGGGGGTTGCACCACTTGTTCTGTAACTGCTCAAAAGAGGACTACAAAGAGACGATAATGGATGTGTGTGGATTTGAACGGGTTTTGGTGGGGATACTTCAGCTAGGCTCTATAAACACTGCACTAATCTGCAGGAAGCCACAGAAGTCATGACCGTGTGGGCCCCCCCCCCCTCGCTCCACCGTCCAATCACACCCGTCTACTCGGAAGACAGTGAACGCAGCGGACACCCAACACTAAGACCCGGGCACGGTAACCAAGTGGACCATGGGAACAGTCTTCAGGTCTTTAAAAATAAGGTAACTCTATACTCCTGTGAGACGCCACAGTAGAGGGGTGGAGCGGTGAAAAAACAAGCGCCGAAACACGACAACACGTTTACAACAGATGGTAAAATCGCAAATACACCGAATGTCTCTCCCGTGGTGAGGCCCGCGTGTGTGTGTGAGCAGATGAAGTGACCTGAATGTGGAGCCTTATTCAGGATTTGTCCCTAAACAGCGAGAAGTCCAGCTCTTGTGTGTAAAGACAACACAAAACAAAAAGGAAGCCGCTAGATGCTGCGGAGATAACGGCGTAAGATAACACTGCACAGCTCTGGGAGGGGGGGGTGAGGGGTGGGGAGTGAATGCAGGGTGGACGGATTCCTCCTAAACCTGTGAACAGCGGAGACATCCAGCCCCAGCCACCACTTAAGCCCCCTGTTTGGAGTGCGGGGAGAGATAAGCCGCGCTGACTCCGGGCGGCACTCGCGCCGGTCGCCTTCCAGAGCGGAAAACCAAAACCTCGGCGGCCACGACTGCTCGATCTGGGTCAGAAACCTGCACGCGCAGCGTCCTGGATCACACAAATTAAAAAAAAATCAGACAGCACATGGCGGGTTGTGTGTGTGAAGCCGTTTCACCTGTTGTATGGCTACACGCCGCATGTCCTATTTATGACCCATTTCATGAATTTCATGGCTTTTTTGATTGTTATTTATTCGTCACTTGGAATGACTCTTCTTTGGGGACACTTTACCGAAAGCTAAGTGAAGTTAAGGTCACAAAATCACTCGTGGGCTTAAAATAACCAGTTAGGTTTGAGCAACGAATCGAACGTTAGGTTCAGGCAACAAAACCGCGAGCTCACAACCACAACATGGTCTCGACATACTTCAATGAACACTACATCACATGTTACTCGCTCACATATGACGCATTGGATTTGCACTTCTTCCACGAAATGAGGTCGTGACTTCTTCACGGCCTTCCATGGCATTGGGCTGCTGAGGGAAGACGGCCCCCGCTGGAAAAAACAGGCCAGCGACTGAGACAACGATGTGGTCGGTGGGGGGGGGAACAAAGCCACAGCTGACGCACTGTGGAGGCGATGAGTAGACTGCTGACAGGTGTGTGCGGAGCCGGGAGCCGGACTGATTGATGGTTGGAGTGCAGGTAGGCTGGGTGCAGGTCGACGGCAGGACAGGAGGGACGCGAGGCGGGGGACGCGGAAGACAAGAGGAGAGCAGGGAACTCAAGAGAGACACGGGGGGAAACCAACGGAGGTTTTGAAGAGAAGGTTTTTAGCATTTTTTTTTTCACGGTACCGGAAAGCCACCGTAGATCTCCCGCTGCAAAGACACCGCGGCGTTACCACGGATACGCAGCCGTGTAGTTTCCTGTTGAAACATTATCAGAAGTTACAACAAAACAGCAGATCACGATACCACGGTTTGGGACGGGAGTGTTGTTCGGTTGGCTGCAGCGCTAGATTTCACTAAATCGTACACGCTGCCAGACGGTCTTTACAAAAACGGAATATTGTATAACAGTTTGCGGTTTACGAGAAGGATTTGTATTCAATTCTTAACGATCGATTGGCCATTTGGTGCGCTTGAAAGGGAACGCAATAAGTAGGTAGTGCAATTTTGGACAACGGACATCTCCTTCCAGTTACAGATTGATCAATGGACAGATGTCACAAGGTTGACACTAACTGAAATAAGCGCACTAGATTTTACATACATATTGTTAAATAGGTTCAAAATACCACCTGAGACATGATCTTTTCATTTTTTTCTAACACCTCCCATATATATATATATATATTGAAGCCGATCACACGCGGTGTGAAAATAGCGCTTGCTGAGCGTAAAGAGCTTGCACCACACTCTGCACACATCGCACAGAATAGAGGTGACGATACCTTCTCATGTGCAAACTGTGAACATTTCCTTCCCCTATGCCGGATCGTCACCGGATTACTTCAGTCCTACAACAATGTACAGTGTAGATGTGTAGATAAGAGATCGGATTCAATCGCGACTCGATGTCGGAGACCGTGTTCTCCGAAAGAGGAAGCGATTGTTACCTTAATACTCACTTTCGTGTACGTGTAGTTTCTGTTTGAAATCAAAACAATTTCTTGTCTGGATATATGCTTAACAAATGACTGGTTAGAAAAGCAGGGGCACACAGTGGCGTATTTGGGCCCATCGTGGCTTCTTTCACACATTGCAGATTGATATCTCTGGTTGAGCTTTATGTGCCGTTGAAAAAAAGAATAAACAAGGCATGGAAAGTCCCCAATCACACACAACGTAGGGCCTGAGAACAGTTTACTCGTAATGACATCCCCAGTGTAACCCTGCATCTAAAAGTAGGAGTGCAGAATATTTTGACTCTCTTCTAAGACCGAGTGACCTTTTTTGGGTAATGCAGAGTTCTTTGCATGAAGGTCTACAGAGATCCAGTATTCTCTTTGTTGGTCTGATCTACTTCCTGGTACACACTTTCATCTCAGTCCTGTCCTACTTACCACCAGTAAGTTCAAACCACGGTTAAGCAACCGTGTCAAAGGTACGATATAACTGATTAGCTTAGCCTTGCACAAAGATAGCAGGTAGCCTAAATCCATCCAACCAGAACCTCTAAAACACATTGTATGTTTTAATGCACTTAAGGCTCAGTGACCACTTGGCAATAGTGAGGTGGTTTTTTGATAATAAAGCGATAAGAATTCAGTAATATCATGCAACTATCAAAGTTTTAACCATGCAAGTAAAAGCTT
Source organism: Gasterosteus aculeatus (assembly GCF_964276395.1). Lineage (NCBI taxonomy): Eukaryota > Metazoa > Chordata > Actinopteri > Perciformes > Gasterosteidae > Gasterosteus > Gasterosteus aculeatus. The sequence continues at coordinate 15,063,489 of NC_135699.1, read as the reverse complement.
TGTGTTTGCTCATTTTTGTGCAGAACAAATTAATTCTATATAATATGTTAAACTGATTCTAGAAATGCGAATCAGCATATTTCTCCAAATGCTTGGTAAAATTGGTCCTTGTTATTGTGGAGGACTTAAGAAAATGTGTAGTAAAGGCCAACCTGGTAGCTGATGTGACAAACAAAGCAGTGACTCATGAAACAACACTCTCACACTGTTTATTTTTAGGTGCATTTTGGGGGACACATGCACCAGCACATAAAGTAATCTTGCTCAAGGGCTGTGAGGTGGGGGGGGGGGGTGTACAGGAGGTTACTAATAACAGCTGCCAGATGTGCAGAGTCCCCAGAGCCTGTGCACATTCTCACAGACAATGGAATGCTTGTGAGGAGCCCCGACAGGAAGTGAGGTCAGTTCTCTTGACCCCTCCCCTAAAAGCTCAGTGAGAGACGCAGCTTTTCAAAGTGTTCCATCATAAACCCACCGACAGTGAGAGTCCACGAACACACACACACACACACACACACACACATACACTGCTCATCCGACCTGCCGCCGCCTCGGGCTGAGAACACAGACGGCGAGCGGCGACCGTTAAACCGTTAAAGTTGCCCCCATCCCCAACGAGTTAGTGCAAAGTTCCTCTTCTTTCCTCTTCACAGAGAGTAGTTTCCTCCTACCAGCTGCTGCGGGGGCGGCACGCATGAGTGCAGCGAGAGGGCATTGCACAACCATTAGTGCAACCATTAGCAGACGTGACATGAGTCAAACTCGTAGGAACTTTTAGGTGGGGACCAGACCGAGACGCATCTGCTGGCGTTTTCCTTTGTTCCGCTGTGCCTGCTGGTAGAGTGTTTACGATGAGCAGTGAGGGGCTCTCCCTGATGTCATTCAGCCAGGTAGGACTGCCCTGCGTCAGTCTGACGAATTAACACCTGCGCGCTGGTCTTTGAACTGAGGAAAAAAAATATTGTAAAGTAAAGCTGTGAATCTTTTTTTTCCCCTTTTGCATCTTCCCCCCCCCCCCCGGAGCGGTGCATTTCTGAAGAAATGCCAGGCCGATTGCGCCATGGTTTGAATCGTGTTGCAACAGTGCAATATGAAAACGAAATGAGATGAAGAGGGATCAGATTCAAACCTCTCTAACTGTCAACTTTGGACTGAAGGTGCGTCATATTAATAATACTTTGCAGAAGGGGAACCGGACGGCGGGTGCGAGGCCTTCGTCGACACGCTTGCACAAACATGAACTGCAAGCATGCGCAGCCGGCAACGCTTTGTCAACAAACATCAGCTCAGATAACAATCGTCACAGAGCAGGAGACGCCATGTTGCTCCACTACATCTTTACATCACATACAGCAGCTTCAGCTTCCAACGTACACAAGAGAAAGTGCAACTTTCCAAATGGGTATTTGGGCTTGATTGGGCAAGGGTCACTGAGTGAAACCAGTAGAGTTCCATCATGCTGCCGATGAAGCTCTCTGGACATACAGGTTCTGCAGGAAAGCCCTTCTGGGACTGAGAAACATTGGTTTTATCTCGTTTTATTTGGGCGTTTCACATCTATTCCATATTCTTCTCAGAGGAGGAGTGACCTTCCCTGCTGAGCCATCAGTCACGTTGTACCAGCAGGTTTTTCAACTTAATCATCAGGTCTAAACGGCATGCAAATGTGTATATTTTCTTTTGGTTAAGCAAACCTCTCTGCATCTATTCATTTTACAACCTGGATTTACTCATTTTATACTATTTTACTATTTTTGCCAACCCACACTCAAATGAAGCTGTGTTATGTGTTATGAAGTCGCCGTGGTGATGCACCCACAATCCCTGAAGTGTCCGGAGCAAAGCAGCTGGGCAGCTCCCATAATGAGTCCCGGCAGCGTTATGCAGCTGCTGAGGGCTACCAAACTTCAATATCGCCACAATGAAAACCTCTTTGCTATCTTTTCATCTTATCACGGTCTTCCTATCCCAGACACATGACATCATGGACGACTTTGGCTTTCCGCATGATGACCGTGGAGACATTATTACCCCCTCTTGGAGGCTCGGGCCCCCCCCCCCCCCCCCCCCCCCCCCGATGAGTAACAAGCCCTCAATTACCTTCACCTCACCCTCATTACACCTAAACTCAGACTGGAGAGATGAATGGGGAAAAAACAAATCACAGCGATGAATCATCAGAAACAAACAAATTAAACAGAAGCAGGTTGAACGGTTACTTATTTATCACTGTAGATATTGTGCATGGCCGCTGCTCCCAGCGGACTGAAGGCCAGGATGAGTTGTACAGTGTGGGCTCTGGATCACGCTGGGATCTGCTAGGAGGGAGGAAGTGAAGAGGTGGAACATCTGGACTTCATTTGTGTGCTGGGGAGAAGGTCCAAAAATAGGGGGGGGGTTTTCAACCCAAAAAAAGAAGAGTATTTTCCATATTAATTGCTGTCCAAATATCAGCTTCACTCTTTGTGAAAAGTGTCTAAACCGGCGGCTCTGTGCGGCTGTGTGACGTTTCCACGCGCTCTCTCTCTCTCTCTCTCTCTCTCTCTCTCTCTCTCTCTCTCTCTCTCTCTCTCGCGTGGGTGTGTGCGCGTATTGTGTGTGCGCGCGCTCATGTCCCCGTGGAGCTGTTGTTCCCACAGAGCGGCCGGCAGGACAATCAGACGGACGGCTGGATTATAAGGACAAAAGAGAAAGTGCCGCGTCCATAAGCAGAGCGTCTTCTCTGCGTCTCTTTCTTCTTCTTCTTCTTTTTCTTTTTTGAATCAGCGCTCACTCGGCCGACCCGGAGACGGTTTCCGCGGTTGCGCACAGACCGGTATGGATTTACCAGAGACTAGACGAGACACGCCGTCCAGTCCTCCTGCAAAGTTTTGATTGTCACCGCCGCCCCTCGGAGCGCGCAGCGGAGGGAAGGCAAGCCGACTTTGACGCGGCGTTTGTGGGGAGAGGAAGACCACACGCGGGGGCGTTTTTTTGGGGAGACACTTATTTGGTCGGAGCGTCTTTATTTATTTTTCCTCTTTGTTTTGCTGCTCTCTCCTGCATCTCTAATGGGGTGAGTTAAAAACGCCGTTGGTGTGACAGTCGGCATGTGCTGCAGCCGCCTAACAAAAGGACCCGACGTGATCTCCACGCGCTTTCACGTTAAATGGGTCGATTTCGATTCTCGAAAAGCGCGGAGAATGTGTATGTGTGTGTGTGTGTGGGGGGGGGACTTTTTTTTTTCTTACTTCATAACTAACCAAAAGTGTCCAATGACGCACGCAAGTCTCAAAATGTGGCACCACCAACACATCTGACAGCAGAAAGTTTGGCAACAATGAACAACGTGTGTTTTAAATGGGTAACAGTCTGTGGTGTTAAATATTAACACAAGGTTTACATTTGTCGATCATGGGTGTGGGGGGGGAGGCAGTGGGAGGGAGGGGGTTGCATCATATGCTGTGTGTGTATCTGTTGTTGGAGGTTGAGCTGCGTGCACCTCGGCGCGACCACACACACACACACACACACACACACACACACACACACACACACACACACACATTTCCTTGGAGCCGTTGCGCAGCCCGCTGTGCCCCCCTCCCCATCCCCTCCACTCTCCTCCCAACCCCCCCTCCCAGCTCTGACCCCTTCGATGTTGTTGGGGCTTGTTCATCCGTCACTCTAAAGAAGGCATTGTGTTGAAAGGATGTATTAATAAGACAAAAGCCCCCATTATCCCCAATGTACCGGAGTTAATCTCGCGGGGCTAAAGAGGGCAGGCAGCACAAAACACACTGCGGCGCGTTGTTGTCACAGACTTAGAAGGAGCAAATATTAGAGGAGCAATCGCAATCCGCTGTCGTCACGATATATTCCGCGTTACCGACAGGTTTTGTATTGGAGCAGTTGAGGCCTTTTGTGAGGAGGGGCCGAACAGCAGGTGGTTTTCTTGTGTCCCCCGGCGGGTCGACCCCGCGGAGAGGGATGCGTAGGTGTCAGCAGCCGAGCCACGGGGCGTCCTGTTGTGGGGCAATCCTCAAATCACAACGAGATAAGGTGATAAGGAGGAGGAACTGATGTTTATTGCCCAGATAAAAGCCTCCATCCGTCATCCCCTGTCCTGTAGAGATGCTCCGATTGGGTCTGCGCGTCGCCGTCCTCGTTAGCGGGGCGGTCGGAGACCGGTGGCGGCTTTACCCCAGGCCCCAGCCGAGGACACGGGCCGTCAAACCAAAGTCTCAAATGCACACGGATGCGGCAAAGCTGGTTGAGCTAAAGAGCAGCAAACAAACCTCACTGTGATAACATCAGCACTAGGGGGTCGAAGAGGAAGGGAGCGCTGTGCGGCATTAGGCGAGGACCGTCAAGCGCTGAGGGGCCTGTCAGCAGCTCCATTGATGCCGCTGTTGTGAGGGAGCAGCTTGGTTTGTTCAGGGCGGTGCACGGCCCCCCCGTTGGACTCAGATGGTTCCCCCCAGCATGCATTGGAGAGCTTGAAGTACGGGGCCGGCTGGCCCGTCTGCGCTGGGTCAAACTGACCACACGGCTCATTGCACCAGAAGAAAAAAGCCCCACTTTGCCAGACCTGCAGCCGGGCTTCCTCACACCATCCGTGGGCCGGGGCACAAGTAACCCTGGGAGGTCACATCTCCAGCCGCCAACAACATCATGAGCTGAGGGGTGTGCGTGTGCTGCTGACCCAGCTCACTGAGCTCAGCGGTAATCGGACCCCTCTCAGCGGGGGACTTCCAGGAGACTGCATGAGAAATGAGGACAAATAGATGGGTTGAATAAATAAACAGAGGTAAAAGGGCACGGTCGAATAAATAAATGAGTGGTAATTCAGCGGTGGGAACTGGATTTGCGAGACTTAAAACGAAACGGGTCACCAGGGAGGGGGGGGGGGGTGATGGCAGGGACGGATGGATGTGTGGGTGGTGTCGGACCCTGGAGGATGCTCAGGTTTCAGCTCAGCCCTGAGAAGGATCTTCTCATAGGAAGCAGCAAGGAGGGTTTTCCTGGGAGTAACAATACTGTGCATTTAAAGAATAAGGAGCCATGGCAGATGACAGGAGGCATGTGTCCATACATTTGGACTTTTCTCCACCAATACCAATATAGTTCTGCGGGGAGCCATCCATGCTCCAGTGAATTCTTGCTGGTTCTCCCCCTTCAGCTGAAAAACACTTTTCCTTGGGTGTGGCAGCAGAAGCAAAATAAACGCCTTCTGTTCGCGAAGCTGCCCAAGCGCAAGTCACAACACACAGCTGACAGCGTGCGGCGGCTTTCGCGGCCCAGCGCCCGGGAGTGTCTCGGACGGGAGGACCAAATATGGCGTCCTCCGCTTCCCACCCGTTTTTTACACGAATGCGAATGTTTCACTGAAGGTCACCGAAGGCCGTTTGCCTGTAAGGTAGAGAAAAACACGTGCACCGTCTCCCCTTTTCCAAACAACTCCTCCCGAGTGGCTGCCAGTGCTGCTCCGATACTCTTCTAAACATTTACTTGATGATATTTGCCTTCTAGGAAGGCGTTTCACCCAGATGGCAGAAATCATCAGCTCTTAAGTCCTCCTGTCACATTCCTTTTCCACTTGAAGCACTTGGGCAAACGATGAGACCCTCCCATGACCAGGCGCTGATGCTTGTAGCAGCATGCCGGGATTTCCTAATGCTTTTACGGGCTGTTCTTCCTCTGTCACGTTTCAAACTCGTACCCGGCCCCCTCGTTCCGATCGGAGGCCAGTTGGTAATAATGCTGCAGATGTTTCTTTTTTTTAATTTTTTTGATAGCTTAGACGGGCTTTTTTTTTTTCCTCTCCTCTTGTGCAACGTTGGCGCTCAGCACGGTCAGGAAGTCCATGCGTCCCTCGGAGACCACGGCAAGTAGATCCAAGACGAGCGTCGACCTTTCTCGCATGCAGCTCCGGAGGAGGACGCTTGCGCACTGCAGCCTGTGCTTCGGTCGTGCGGCGTGATTTATGAACTGGACGCGGACGGCTCTACGGCGGCGGGTCTAATCGGTGGTCACGTTGTGGTTTCCTGAGTTCTGTAAATTCTCGGCGCTCACTCCAGGACCATCTCGGAGCAGGTACACATGAAGAGGCTGTGGTTTTAGGAGTCCTCTACTTTCTTCTTCTTCTTCTCTCTTGGACGCCTTTGTTAGCCACTCAGCTTTGTTTGTGCAGCTGGGGAACTCCGCAGGATTACTTCAACACCCCACCTCCCCAGATCCAAAAGTAAGCTTGGAGAGGTTTTCTTGGATTTTGAATTCCCCCCCCTGCAGCCGGTTCATTTAGTCTGGAACTGAAAGTTAGCTTGATCGCCTCCTAATGAGCTCTGACCGATCTCCGTAATCGCTGGCAGACTTTAAAAATAAGGCGAAATAGCCGTTCAGTTAGAAAACAGCTATTAGGATTGTTTATCCGGCGAAGTCCTCAGCTTTAGTCTTTCCAGGCTGAGAGACAAGATGGAACTAAGCTGCAGCCAAACACAAGCCGGGTCAGACTGCTCCGTCGAAAGCAGATTGATTGAGGGGAAGTGGAATCTGTTTACTCCAAACCAATGTGACAACTGCTCCAAAGTGTCAGTTTCGGGCGACTGGTGTCGAGGTCAAAGTCAAGTACC